>NC_137076.1:10000052-11200052 GCF_951640355.1 Cnephaeus nilssonii
AGCCTATTGTCTTTTTGCATCTATGATAATATATCCTTGCAATGTCTGGGTAACTTGTAACTTTCCTTTTTCCAGACCCCTTGGGGAACAACCTAATGTGCCTGGGCACCAGGACAAATACCACAAATTCCTTCACTGTTATCATGTTAACTAGTAGCCCATTTGCAGGAAGAATCCTGCAAGCGGCCGCTTGCTGCCGCATGCGCTGCCGCCGCCGTTGCAGCTGCCACACCTGCACCCACGCGCTGCTGAGGCCCGCCCCACTCCGTTCCGCTCCGCTCCGCTCCATCCCACCCCTCCCGGCCCGGGCTTTCCCTCTGGCAGCCACCTTGCTTTCCACTTTTCCTCCCTCTTCCTTCTAAATTGTCTTCAGTCTTCACTCCTCCCTCCCTCAGCATATGCAAATTAACCGCCATCTTTGTTGGGTAATTTGCATACTCGCCCTAATTGGCTGGTGGGCGTGGCTTTGGCTGGTGGGCGTGGCTTGGGCATAGCGAAGGTGTGGTCAATTTGCATATTACTATTTTATTAGGTAGGATTGTTGACTGTTGGCTATCCTGCACCCACCTAAGTATGTGTCTATCATTTTACTCTTTATCCAATCCCCTGCTTTGCTTTCTCCCGCCTCTCTAATCTATCACCAATGGATTTCATGTAACCCACCTAGGTCCCCTCCTTTGATTGCAATGTATAAAAATAGATGAAGAAACCACCATTCTCTGGAACATTATCCCAAACTGTTGAGATACTGCTTCCCGGCTGATAGATCCTCCCTTCCCCCAACTGGTGGGCGGAGTATGATGTAATTTGCGTCTGCCACCGAGACATCCCCAAGACATTGAACCACCAATCAGCGCGTGCCGAGTGCCCTGGGCCCCACCCCTTCCTGTTCCTCCCCTCAAAAGGCGTCTTCACCACTGCACTTGCTGCTGCTCTCCCAGTCTTTGAGTCACCCCGGCTGGGTCCCTCCTTCTTCTCCTCCCTCTCCTATAATCCTGGTTTTTCTACCCTCCATAATGAATCTCGCTTGTTAGTGCAGAATAAACCTCCTCCTGCCTTGATCTCCAACTCCCGTTTCCTGTGCCTCAAACCTTACACCGGCAATTGTCAACTCAAACTCACAAAAACTTCTTTACAGGTTTGGTTCAAATAAACTCACAATAATTCTTTACAGGTTTGAATGTTTTTGCATTAACAGTTATGACCTCTTTCCCTTTCACCATCTAAATGAGCCCAGTATTGCTTGTCAGTCCAAAATCGCCCAGTACTGAGTATGTATCCCTGACCATACCTGCTGACAGAGGTCTTCTTTCCCAGATCTTCCTAGAAAATCACCTGGACCCTTACCATATACTGCTAGAGTTGACTGGGAAGGCAAATGCCATGGCTTTTCTCTGTGAATCCCTGGTGTTGTGAAGGAATTATTTGACTCTTCCGTGTCTTCTCCCCCCATAGAGCAAAACACCCGGGGTCCCTCACAAAACTTGGGTGTGACAGTGGCATGGGACTGAGGGCCCATTCAATCCCTAGTCAACAAGTAACTGTTAAGTGCAGAATTCACACGCGACTGGCCCTGAGACAAGGAAAACACCTGCCTTCCAGAATTCCTCACCTGCCAGGCCCTCTGATCCCTCTGTGGGCTTACTGCCTAGGTAAGCTCAACAATGAACGAAGCAGTTTCTTGAACCTCTGAACCCAAAAGGTGTTCAGGAACCTTCCTCACCTGATCCTGGGCTGGTAGCAACATGGTGGCCATTTCTCCTTACCCGCTGCCCCTCTTGGAGAAGGCACCTGAAATAAAATAAAATAAAATAAAAAGAAGCTGTGACCTCTCTCCATCCTGTCAGCACTCCCACCCTCATTAGGCCAGACCAGGTTACAAACTCCACACTGAGCACCCTGCAGAGGGAACCTGGCACAGCCCAGGCAAACTCAAGTTAGAAGGGCCCTCAGCTTGGTCACCAAACCAGGAGTGGGCAGCAGGCATACTTCCAGTCACTGGGTGGGCCTGCTACTGTTCAGCCAGTGATTTATGAATAAAGATGAATCAAATTAAGGGATTAGAACCATCTGAAGTGCATTAGCAGAGTAAAGGGCAGTCACATGGAGCTCACAGTTAATGAAAAATGACAAATATTCCACATATCTGCACTTTGATATCTTTTTTTTTTAATATTTTATTGATTTTTTTTACAGAGAAAAAGGGAGAGGGATAGATAGTTAGGAACATCGATGAGAGAGAAACATGGATCAGCTGCCTCCTGCACACCTCCTACGGGGGACGTGCCCGCAACCAAGGTACATGCCCTTGACCGGAACCGAACCTGGGACCTTTCAGTCCACAGGGCGACGCTCTATCCACTGAGCCAAACCAGTTACGGCTGCACTTTGATATCTTGATCTATAATAATTATAATTATGAAAATAAAAAGAGGGCTACATAGGCCTGACAAGTCCAGTGACCAAAAGTAACCAAACAGGATAGTCTGAATATTAACTCTTAACTGGGCAGATCATGGTGAGTAGTCATGTCCCAGAACTATGGCTTCCTTCCTAAAAGGTTAATCTTACATTAAGGGAGCCCTATCTATTGTTCTTGTATATCTAGCAGAACCTGGTTTGGGCATGTCAGTAATTTTTGTGTCCAGTCTCTTCAAAAGGACCCACTAGCAGCAAAGTGCAACACTGAAACTCCCCGTTGTTACCCTGTTGCCCACATTAACATCTCTCTTCCATGTAACTGTTAAATGTTAACTATCCTGTACCCACTATGTAAAAGCAGTATGTATCACTCCATTTCTTATTTTTTTTAATGTTTTTATTGATTTGAGAGAGAGGAGAGGGATAGAGAGAAACATGGATGAGAGAGAAACATCCATAGGCTGCCTCCTGCACGCCCCCTACTGGGGATCCAGCAGGAAACCCGGGCATGTGCCCAGATGGGGAATAGAACCAGTGACCTCTCGGTGCATGGGTGGATGCTCAACCACTGAGCACACTAGCTGGGATGCATCTCTCCATTTCACTTTGTACCCAATCCTTCCTAGAGATTTCCCCACTTTGCTTTCTCCCACCTCCTTAATCTAGTACCTTCCTCACATTTTCTCCTTTGATTCTAAATACATAAAAAGAGCCCTAAGACTGCCATCCTCCAGAGCATTTTCCCCAATCCACTGAGATCTTGCTTCCAGGCACGTGCTCCAAATCTTGGCTCAAATAAATTCTTTAGGCTTTGACGTTTCTTTCGATAGTTATATTAACTCTTCAAATGTCAACTGAAGAACTGGCTAAGCACAAATTCCTCTTTCCCCTCCCTTTGAGAAGCTGTGCTTCCTTTATGAAGAAGAGTTATCATAGCTCCTTAAATGTAAAAGGAACCACTGCTTACCCACCTTCCCGTCCCCACCCCGAAAAATACAAGACAGAGGAAGAGCGTCACTGGCTAGAAATGAACGTTTAAAAATAGAATAAAAGTAATTTAACAAGAGGACAAAATTACTTTAAACAAAAATAATAATAATTTAACTAAATCACTCTAGAAAAACGACGCCAAGGTTTGCAAAACGGATAAATAAAAAATAAAATTTAACTCTGGGGGAGTGGCAGAACAACAAAGGCTACAAGCGGAAAACCATCACAGGGCTCACGAACCCTGAAACAAGACAGCTTTCTGCAACCCCTCCACTGAGGCCCTTTCTCCAGGAGCCCGGCCCCGGCTGAGGGCCCGGGTCGGGCGGCCTCCGGGGGACCGCTCCGGGCAACGCCCCCTCCCCGGGCGCCGCGGCGGCTCGGACGCCCCGGGCGGGCACTCGCGCTCCGGGCCGCCGCAGGAGGTGCGCCCCGGCGCCTGTCTCACCGGCAGTCAGTACCCGGCCCACCGCGAAGGGTACGCGAAGCAGCGGACCTCACCGCAGGCCAGCGGAACACCCTAGTGCAGGAACATTAACCGCCGCCGGGCCGCCGGGCGCCCCGGAGAGCCGTGTGCCCCGCCCTCTCCTCTCGCCCGCGGCGCAGTGCTTTGCCTTTGGAACTCTACATCCCAGACGTCACCGCGGCAGGTGCCGCTACGGTGGCCGAGAAGGGCCAGGAGCGAGAGGTTGAGCACGCTCCTTGCTAGGAGCCAGAGAAGGTTGAACTTGTCTTTCAGCATCAGCTCTAACCACTTATCTATCCTCTCGTGCACCCTTTTTATTCGTAATTATAATGGCAATGATAATAAGAGGGAAAGTGATCATGTGTTTTAAAGTGTGGAAAGTAGGTGCTCCCTAATGGCTTATTCTTGGTTGGTAAGAGACGTGCTACAATCTGTTACAAATTTTTGTCTAAATTACGTCCAAGTTTTGTAACCTATAAAAGATATATTTTAACTGACATTCATATGTTTAGGTAAAAGCAAAAACAAAAACCCAGTAAATTCCTTTTCACGACACTCATTCTTTTTAGAATGGTTCATTGTAATCATACAGCTTGTCTTCCATCATTGATTATAGGCCCCTTCCTCCAACTGTATCCTCTGTGACTGGCACCGTACATACTGAATAATATGTTCTCAATACTGTTGAGTAAAGGGCACTTGAAGGTAGAAAATAAAGAGATTAACTAAATAGGCCAGAAAAATAATATGAAAAAGAAATCTGGGATCACAATGTTGCAGTAAGACAGATCATTTCAGAGTAAAAATAATTAAATTGGACACATGAGTTGTTTTGTATTGATAAAAGATACACATCGCTAACCATTAAGGAAATGCAAATCAAAATCACAATGGGATATCAGTTCACACCTATTAGTGTGGTTGCTGTGAAAACAAATCAATGCAATACAGAAAACAAGTGTTGGTGAAGACCTGCAGAAATCGGAATCCTTGTGCTGTAAGACCCCCAAAATGAGACCCTTACTCTGTCCCCCAAATCGACGGCGTCCCCAATCAACCGCAGGAGGCTTCACTTGATGCAAAAGGCAAGAGGCTTTTATTCCAGCATGCTGGGGCCTAACCCGTAACTCACGCAGGAGCAGAGGAGTTAAGCAACCCAGTAGGAAATTTTACAGGCTTATAAAGACAAAAACTACATGTTGGGAGGGGGCATACATGAGAGGGAGGAAAAGGGGACCAAATGCTGCCGGGGAATTCAAAAGGGGAGCTGGGCTTGTTAATTTCATGTTTTATGACAGGGCTTTTCCTTGGGATAGCCTTGATGGTCTGGCTCCTATCACCCGGAGGGAGACTTGGAGGAGTTGAGATAAGACACACAGCTTTACAACTTTAATGGTCCTGTTCCCATCACAGGAAGGGGGAGACACCTTGGGTAGATAAGACATATGGCTTTACAACTTTGATGGTCCTGTTCCCATCACAGGAAGGGGGAGACACCTTGGGTAGATAAGACATATGGCTTTACAACTTTGAAGGTCCTGTTCCCATCACAGGAAGGGAGACCTTGGGGAGTTGAGATAAGACAGGCAGCTCTCAGAAAAATTCTTTATTCTTACAGTGCCTTGCTGGTGGGAATGTAAAATGATGCAACCAATAGCTTCTCGGCCTTTTGGCTGAGATCAAGTGTGGAAAATAGTGTGGTGGTTTCTCAAAAAATTAAAAATAGAATTACTATGTGACTCAGCAATTCCACTTCTGGGTATATTCCCAAAAGAATTGAAAGCAGATACTTAAACATAGTGGCATTATTCACAATAGCCCAAATGTGGAAATAACCCAAGTGTCAATGAAGAATGAATGGATAAACAAAATATGGTCTGTACATACAATGAGTTATTATTTAGCCATATAAAGAAGGAAGTTCTGAAACATGCTACAAATATGGATGAATCTTGAAGACATGCTAAGTAACAGCTTTGGTTAGATAATTTCTAGTTATTTTATATATGTTTGTATTTATTATAAATAGTATTGTTAGCATAGGTAGCTAGATATTAACAAAATAAGAGAGCAAAGGGAATCAGACATTGTTAAGCATAATAAACTAAGGAGCATAAGCCTGATTGCTTTACTAAGAAGATACAGCTTCACACACTACCCAGGGTATCCTCTTCCCTCAGGACCTAGTCCCCTGAAACAGGCACATGGGGGAGGAATAAAAAGAAGAAAGGGGAAATTCCTCTGCTGAGTGCATGCCCAGTAGAAGTCAAGATGGCACAAGGGGAGGTTCTACCACTTTAAGGCATGAACAATAGAAGCCAAAATGGTGACCATACAGCCTGTCTAGCCTGGGGAAAGGATCAGATTGGATAAAGGACACAGAATCCCAGAAGATCCAGAAAATAGACTGGTTAGGAGGGGATGGACCTATCAGAAGCATGCGAAAGATTGAGAAGTTGATTGGTTCATTTGAAAGGGCACCTGGTCCTTCTCAAGCCCGAGGTCATATAATCAACTTAAAAAAGAACTCTCTCTCTCTCAGTAACATATGTTCCCCCTGTTTGTTTATGCATTCTCTCTCCAGCAGCCATGTGGCTCTAACAGCTGCCTGAGACCCACAGCAGAGAGTGCTGGCCTAGGCACACTGCCAGCCAGGACGCAGCTGGGGGCAGACTATGCTAGCCAAATGGAGACAAATGGCACAAAATCTCTGAACAATGGCCCTATTTCTGGGCCTGATGAAGAAAAGATTGGATTTCTTTCATGGCAGAGATAGAAATGGGACACTGGGAACCTGGGGGCAGCCTTCTATCTCCATCCAAATAAATCTCCCAGTTAAACCACATCCTCCCATACGTGGGTCTCTCAGAATGCTTTCCTTGTGACTCTGTGAAAGAACCCCATTTCCACCGGCAAGAGTGTCTCTTTTAAAGTTACATATTCCAACTATTTGTGCCTAATGTGTAGAAATGCAAATGATTTTTGAAATGCTTTTATGTAAGTGTCACAGTTAATTTGTATGTGTGGACAAAAAAGGGGGCCATATTCTAAACCTGACAAGCTCAGGGTGACTTTACAAACTTAAAGACCTAAAGCAACCAGATAGGCCTCAGTCAGTTGGAGCATCATCCCATGCACCAAAAAGGTTGTAGGCTCGATTCCTTGTCAGAGCACATACCTAGGTTGCAGGTTCAATCCCCAGTGGAAGCATGTACAAGAGGAAACTGATCCGTGTTTCTATCTCACATTGATGTTTCTCTCTCTTTTTCTCTCCCTTCCTCTCTCTCTAAAAAATCAGTAAAACTCAGACAAGGATTATAAATAAATAAATGACAAAAAGATAGATAGATAGATAGATAGATAGATAGATAGATAGATAGATAAGATGGTCTGAAATTCAAACTTTCTAACTAAAGACAGTTCATGGCAGATAGTCATGTCCTAGGGTGGTAGTTTTCCTTAACAAAAGTCAATCTTCACCTTAACTGAGCCTGTCTATTGTCTTTTTTTGCATCTATGATAACATATCTTTGGAATATCAAAGTAATTTCTTTTTTTTCTGAACCCCTCAAAGCACAACCAACACAAAAGCAAAGACCACAAATCCCCTCATAGTTATTATCATGTTAATTGTTGACTGCTAACTATCTTATACCCACAAATGTAAAAGAAGTATGTGTTTTATTTTTTATCCAATCCCAGAGATTTCTCCACTCTGTTTTCTCCTGCCTCCCTAATCTCTCACCAGTGAATTTCATGTAACCCCCTTACACTCCTCCTTGGATTGTAATGAATAAAATAAGGTTCATAACTGCCATTCTCTGGAGCATTTTCTCAATCCATTGAGATTTTGCTTCCCGGCAACTGTCATCAGTTTGGTTCAAATAAACACATAAGAATTCTTACTGGTTTGGACGTTTCTTATGTTGACATGTTAATTTGACCTGTCATAGGATACCCAGACATTTGGTCAAATACTATTTTGAGTGTATCTCTGATGGTGTTTCTGGAGGAGATTAACATCTTAATGGATTGCCTGAGTAAAGCAGATTTTCCTCCCTAATGTGAGTGGGCCTCATCCAATCAATAGAAGGCCTAAATAAAACAGAGTGATAACCCATCAGTCAATTCCCAGACTTAAGCCAGTTTACAGACACAGAATCCCTTGAATAAATGAGAGGCTGAGTCCCCTTGAGGAAGGACCCCAATACACTACCAAAAATTTATATTGTTAATCTTTCTCTAGGCTATAGTGTTTTACCTGGGTAATTATGCATTGAAGGAAAACTCTCAATCATTTTGGGAACTACTGTACACTGACTCTGAACTAATACTAATTCCAGAATACTCAAAATATCATTGTGGTCCATTGTCAGGTGACCAATGGATTTTTAGCTCAGGTCTACCTCACAATGGGTCCAGTAGGTTTCTGATGCTGGACTATACCCCAGGAGGCCAAGGGAGACCTCAACCCAATCCATGTTCTTGTCACAGAACAAAAAGGAATATGAGAGCTTAACAGAAAGATTTAGCAATGCACAGTAAATTTATTAAAGTAACTAGAGGTCCAGTGCACGAAATTCATGCACGGGGGGTGGAGAGGGTCCCTCAGCCCATCCTGTACCCAGGACCCCTCTGGGGATGTCCGACTGACAGTTTAGACCCAATCTGATCCCTGTGATCAGGCCTAAACTGACAGTCAGACATCCCTCTCACAATCTGGGACTGCTGGCTCCTAACAGCTCACCTGCTTGCCTGCCTGATTGCCCCTAACCACTCTGCCTGCCTGCCTGATCATCCTTAACCACTCTACCTGCCTGCCTGGTGCCCCTAACCACTCGCCTGCCTGCCTGTTTGTCCCTAACCCCTCTGCCTGCTTGCCTGATCGCCCCTAACCACCTCTGCCTCAGTCCCTGCTGCGGTGGCTTCATCCAGAAGGACGTCCGGAATGATGTCCAGAAAGTTGTTCAGCTGTTCGGTCTAATTAGCATATTATGCTTTTATTATTATAGATAGTATATACTCAAGAAGTGAGAGCAGGCAACCTCAGAACGAGATGCACCAATGGGATCTGGGTAGAAGGTTTTCATTAAACATGGGGGTGTGGGATAGGATGGTCCTCAGCTTCTGATGCTGGTGGGGTGACTATCGATGAGGCTTGTCCTTGTCCAGGACTCCTTTCCAGAGAGTCTTTCCTTCTCTCTCTTTATTTCTTTCTCTTTCTCTTTCTCTTTCTCTTTCTCTTTCTCTTTCTCTTTCTCTTTCTCTTTCTCTTTCTTTCTTTCTTTCTTTCTTCCTTCCTTTCTTCCTTCCTTCCTTCCTTCCTTCCTTCCTTCCTTCCTTCCTTCCTTCCTCCCTTTCTCTCTCTCTCTTTCTCTCTCTCTCTCTCTCTCTCTCTCTCTCTCTCTCTCTCTCTTTCTCTCTCTCTCTTTCTTTCTTTCTTTCTTATTCCTCTCAATTACAGGAAATGGGAGAGGAAAGGGAGGAAAGCAGGTGGTCAGGGAAGGTCACATTTCATTGATCCAGCCAAGAGAGAAAGGGGCAGGGGTAGAGCTTGAGGCCTTTGTTCCCTATTCTAACTTTCTTGCCTCATCTCAACTCATCTTGTGGTTATTTCCCAAGTTCCAGAATGCATAATTGGAATATACATACTCAGCAGCTGACAGAATCCCTACATTAGTTCCTCAACTTGTGGAGTTATTATAGTGGGAAAGGCCATATGAAAGCCACTAGGCTTGCTTCTAGTAAACCAGAAGAAATACCACATTGATCCTTGGCCTCAGCTGTACTCTGGCAAGTATTGAAGTATCGATGCCAAGCTCCCCCTCCCTAAGATTTCGATGCAGTTGGTCTGGGATAAAGCCCCAGCATAAATAACTTCACAAAATTACTCAAGTACCTCTTAATGTGCAGTCAGAATTGAGAACCCCTGGATCAGTTTATACTGCAGTCATTTGACTATGGCTAAAACATTAAAAAATCCTCCAGAATGTAGGCTCGAACTGCAGGAAGGCTTTTCGATCAATGATCAAATTCACAATGAGTTAATTAGTGGAAAACTTAAAGATATGGAACAAGGGATCAAATTGTTCCTGGGGGTTCTTCACTCTGATGCTCCGCTATCATTATACAAATAATTTCCATATATTTTCTTTGACTGCGGATTAATTGACTCTGTCTTGTGCTATTTTTAAGGCTGATTAGCTGGGCCTATCATTGTCCTGAAGGAGGAGCCCTAGTTAGTAGTTTCCACCCCAGGCCACTTCACAGGCCACTGATTAGCCATCCATGGTGCTCAGGGAGGGTGGTGAGATCATGTGTCACCAAGCATGCCTACAGAAGCCCTCTGAAGGAAGTTATGGGCACGTGGGGCCTTATAGTAGGCAAGAGTCTTGGGTGGCCTATTACCATGCAGGGTATCCCCATCAGCAGGAGCTCATTAAACAGCTGAAATATCAATATTCAACCTTTCTGGGTTGTTTGTGTAGCTACTACTCAAAGTCCCCACTAGAGGGCAGGAAACTTTAAGATGATAGATTTGTTTTACATAAATAAACCCATTAATTATAATCATATTTTGAATAATAAATTATTATAGATAACTTTTTTTCATTTTTAAATATATTTTTATTACAGATATCTCTCATTTCTCCCCCTCCTTCCCTCCCCTCCACCCAGCCCCCACCCCACCCCCAGGTCTTCACTTACCCTATTGCCTGTGTCCATGGGCTATGCATATGCCATACTAGAGGCCCAGTGCATGAATTCATGCACCTTGAAAGGAATTGTGGGCCGTGAGGCTGCAGTGGGCACAGGGACAGCTCTTCGCCCATCCTCTGTGCCCCCACCTGACCCCTCCCACCTCGGCCCCCAGTCCCTTGTCTGCCGGCAGCCCCACTCCCACCGCTGCTGCTCCCACGCACAGACAGCACTGGCCCCGCTCGCACCTGCTAGGCCAGCAGTTAGTTGGACATCCCTCAAGGGGTCCTGGACTGCAAGAGGGTGCAAGCTGGGCTGAGGACTGCCCCCCCCCAGTGCAGAAATTTTGTACACCGGGCCTCTAGTAAGTATATAAATTCTTTGGTTTATCTCTTCTTATCCCCCCAACCCCACATTGAGGTATGTCAGTTTGTTCCATGCCCCCCTGCTTCAGATCTTATTTTGTTGGTCAATTCATTTTGTTCATTAGATTCCACAAATAAATGAGATCATGGATATTTGTCTTTCTCAGTTTGGCTTATTTCACTTAGCATAATAAGGTGCATCCATGCTTCCCCAAAGGGTAAGAGATCCCTCTTTTTTACAGTTGCATAGTATTGCATAGTGTAAATGTCCCACAGCTTTTATATATATTCATGTACTGATGGGCACTTGGGCTGTTTCCAAATCTTAGCTATTGCAAATAGCACTGCTATGAACATAAGGGTGCATATATTCTTTCTGATTGATGTTTTGGAGTTTTTAGTATACATTCCCAGAAATGGGATCACTGGGTCAAATGGAAGCTCCATTTTTAAATTTTGAGGAAACTCCACACTATTTCCATAGTGGCTGCACCAATCTGCATTCCCACCAGCAGTGAATTAGGGTTCTCATTTCTCCATATCCTCGCCAGCACTGGTTGTTCGTTGAATTTTTATGATAGCCATTCTGACAGGTGTGAGATGGTTTAAATTTGTATTTCTCTGATGATTGTTTATTTTCTCTTTAGTTTGCCCTAGGAGATGTATCCATAAACGTATTGCTACATGATATTTTACTGCCTATGTTCTCCTCTAAGATTTTTATGGTTTCATGCCTTACATTTGAGTCTTTTATCCATCTTGAGTTTATTCTTGTATATGGTGTAAGTTGGTGGTCTGGTTTCATCTTTTTGCATGGACTGTCCAGTTTTCCCAGCACCATTGGTTGAAAAGTCTATCTTTACTCCATTGTATATTTTTGCCTCCTTTGTCAAATATTAATTGACTGTAATAGCATTGGTAAATTTCTAGGGTCTCTGTTATGATTAAATGGCCTATAATATAGACTCTATATGCCTGTTCTTGTGCCAGTACCAGACTGTTTGGGTTATAATGGCTTTGTAGTATAGTTTGATATCTGGTATTGTGATCCCTCCTACTTTGTTCTTCTTTCTCAAGATTGTTGCAGCTATTCAGGGTCTTATATGGTTCCATATAAGTTTTTGGAAATATTTGTTCTAGCTCTGTGAAGTTATGCTGTTGGTATTTTAATAGGGATTGCATTGAATCTGTAGATTGCTTTGGGTATTATAGACATTGTAATGATGTTAATTCTTCCAATCCATGAACGTGATATATGCTTCCATTTGTTTGTATCTTCCTCTTTTCATTTTTTCAATGTCCTATGGTTTTCCAAGTGCAGGTCTTTTACCTCCTTAGTTAAGTTTAACTAAAATAAGATAACTCAGGAGCATGGGGAGGTGGAGAAGCCCTCAGGGGGCATTGGGGCTGGCAGCCGCTGCTCACACCCGCTGACAGCATCAAGCGATCACGGCTGGAGCCAGGCACCAGCAGTGGGTGGGAACGCTAGGCTGGACCGCGGCACGCAGGAGCAAAGAATTTTCAGTAACCACCAGAGGCTTACCCCAATGACAGCGACTGGCGCCCCGCCTTGATCTGGCGCCCGCTCACCTGCTCCACCATCCCGCCATGGCTGATGCCCACCATGTTCCATGTGCGCCCCCTGGTGGTCAGTACACGTCATAGCAACCGGTTGTTTGGTTGTTCAGTTGTTCCACCATTCAGTCTATTTGCATATTAGCCTTTTATTATATCCTACCTAATAAAGAGGGAATATGCTAATTGACCCTCACACTGTCACAAAGATGGCAGCACCCACAGCCAATAAGGAGGGAATATGCTAATTGACAGTCCTGACCTCAAAGATGGTGGCACCCAGTCCCCTCAGCCCCGCTGGGGCGACAGGTGTGCAGCAAGGTTGGGCCCACCCTCAGGCAGGCCTGGCCGCTCTGCGCACCTGCTTCCAGAGTCCCCCAGTCCCCTCAACCCCCCAGCCACCCAGGGCTGGCCCGAGGCACAGGCAAGCCTCGGATGCCAGCTGCCCAGCCTCCCAGGGCCTCCGGAGGCTCAGGTAACCAGGGCCAGCCAAGGCTTGTGCTGCCGGCAGTGGCAGCAGCAGAGGTGTGATGGAGGCGTCGCCTTCCCCTGATCGCCAGGTCGCCTCCCGCCCCTGAGGGCTCTCGGACTGTGAGAGGGGGCAGGCCAGGCTGAGGGACCCCCGCCTCCAGTGCATGAGTTTTCATGCACCAGGCCTCTAGTAGGATAATAAAACCCTAATGTGCAAATCGACCAAACTGCGGAATGACTGGTTGCTATTCACACTTTACTGAGAGTTTTTATCGAAAAAGAGTGCTGGATTTTGTTGAATGCTTTTTCGGTATCTATTGATATGATCGTGTGATTTTTATCCTTCATTTTGTTTATCACATTTATTGATTTGTGAATACTGTACCATTCTTGCATCCCTGGAATACATCCCACATGGTCATGGCATATGAACTTTTTAATATATTGCTGGATCTGATTTGCTAATATTTTGTTGAGAATTTTAGCATCTGCGTTCATCAGAGATAATGGCCTGTAATTTTCTTTCTCTGTAGTGCCTTTATCTGGTTTTGGAATTAGGATAATGCTGGCTTCATAAAAAGAGCTTAGAAGGATCCTTTCTCTTGAATTTTTTGAAATAGTTTGAGGAGGTTTTAGTCCTTCTTTGAATGTTTGGTAAAGTTCACCTGTAAATCCATCCAGTCCAGGACTTCTGTTTGCTAGAAGTTTTTAAATTATGCTTCAGTTTCATGAGTTGTTATTGGCCTACTCAGGTTTTCTGATTCTTCCTGATTGAGTTCTGGAAGATTGTATGTTTTGAGGAATTTGTCCATTTCACCCAGGTTGTCCTGTTTGTTCATAGTGTTTGCTTAAAATCCTTTGTATTTCTGTGGTGTCCATTATTATATCACTTCTTTCATTTCTAATTTTATTTACTTGGGTCCGCTCTCTTTGTTTCTGATGAATCTGGCTAGGGGTTCACCAGTCTTGTTTATTTTTTCAAAGAATAGCTCTTGGAATTATTGATATTTTGTACTGGTTTGTTTTTTTGTTTTTTTTAGTCTCTATGTCATTTATTTCCACTCTGATCTTTATTATTTCCTTCCTTCTACTTTCTCTGGGCTTTTCTTACTGTTCTCTTTTTAATTCATTTAGTTATAGGGTTAGATAGTTTATTAGCCCTTTTTCTTGTGTCTTGAGGTAGGCCTGTAGTGCTATGAACTTCCCTCTCAGGGAAGCTTTCGCTGTGTCCCAGAGGTTTGGGGTGGTTGTGTGTTCATTTTCATTTGTTTCTAAGAAGTTTTTAACTTCTTGCTTGATCTCATTGGTAACCCATTCATTGTTTAATAACATGCTATCTAGCCTCCATGTATTTGAGTGTTTTTGAGGTTTTTTTTTTATTGTACTTGATTTCTAACTTCATGTCATTGTGATCTGAGAAGATGCTTGTTATTATATCAATCTTCTTTTTTAAAAAAAAACAACATTTTTTTTAATATATTTTATTGATTTTTTACAGAGAGGAAGAGAGAGGGATAGAGAGTTAGAAACATCGATGAGAGAGAAACATCGATCAGCTGCCTCTTGCACACCCCCTACTGGGGATGTGCCCGCAACTCAGGCACATGCCCTTGACCGGAATCGAACCTGGGACCCTTGAGTCCGCAGGCCAACGCTCTATCCACTGAGCCAAACCGGTTTCGGCTATATCAATCTTCTTGAATTTGTATAAACTTGTTTTGTGCCCTGACATGTGGTCTATCTTTGAGATTGTTCCATGTGAACTTGAGAATATAGATAACTTTTATTTAACATTTTCTAAAGGCCAGGAACTCCCCTAAATACTTTCTATTATTTAATTTATTAATTAATTCTCTTCACCTACTTCATATCACAAATTGTAATTATGCAATTGTTAGTTAATTTGTTTTTCATTTCTGTCCCATCATTGGACTGGAAGTTACATAAAGATAGCATCTGTTCAATTTATTATTCTATACTGAGTAGTGATTTTGGATCATTGTAGTAACTGAATAATGACTACAATGTTATTTTCAAATAATAAAGTTATTTTCAAGTAAATAAATATGAGTGAATTGAAACTTAATCTCAAAACCAAAATAGAGCTGTTAAAACACGTTATGTTTTGTTATTAGCATAATTGTTTTAAAATGTGTGATATCTGTTTTTAGGTATTTGAAATTAATTATTGAGTATTGTCTCAGAGTGTTTTTGAGTGTTTTCAATAGCTTCTATATGTTTTATTTTGGGGGAAAATATTCTTTTGTAGAGAGTAATGGGTATTGTCAAAGCTAAAATCGGTGAGATCTCCCTTTAGAAGAACTTGTACCAATAACTAATGTTGGTTAAAGTTATTGTAATTATTTTGGAGGAAAAGAAATACCACATTCCTGAAGGCATTGCAGAGGTAAGTGCCAACATCAAGAACATGAAAGCTCAAGACTCAATGGGGTCAAATATATGGTGACAGAAAATGATTTGACTTTGTTGGTGGGCACACAATGCAATATGAAGATCATATATCACAGAAATGTACACTTGAAACCTATATAATCTTATTAACCAATGTCACCTCAATAAATTTAATAAAAAGAAAGAAGGAACATGAAGAGTGGAGGGGTGAAGATTCCCTCCACATCCCTATTTAACTCTCCTATGTGGCCTGTGATGAAGTCAGGTGGGCCTTGAAGAATAACAGTGGATTATTGTGGGCTTATCCAGGTGGTGGCTCTGACTGCAGCCTCTATACCAGGTTTGTTGTCATTGCTTGAGCAAACTAACCCATCCCCTGGTACCTCATATGCAGCTACTGATAATGGCAAGTGCCATTTACTCCATCCCTGTCAATAAGACCCACCAGAAGCAGTTTGCTTTCAGCCGGCAAGCCCAGAATACACCTTCACTGTTCTAGCTCCAGCTTAAAGCCCTATATCATCATTTAATTTGGAGGGACCTTGATTACTTTTTCCTTCCACAAGATATCACACTGCTCCATCACATTGATGACGTTATGCTATTTGGAGCTAGGGAGCAAGAAGTAGCAACTACTCTACACTTATTGGTGAGATATTTGTGTGTCACTGAATGAAAAATAAATCTGACAAAAATTTAGGGACCTTCTACTTTCTAGAAGTTCAGTGATATGGGAAATATATATATTCCTAAAAAATGTATACACACACTTTGAATAGTTATAAAGGCAGTGTTTATTAAACTACATTTCCTTTTCAAAATTGAGCTATCAGTTGTTAAAGTATGTATACATTTTTGGAGGACACCCTGTATATATCCCTTCTATGTTGAGAATAAATTGTTGCATCTGTCCTTTCCTACAACCAAAAAAAAAAAAAAAAGATGTACAATGTATAGTGGGCCTGTGGCCCATTTACCAAGTGACCAGAAAAGTTGCTGGCTTTGAGTGAAGCCCAGAACAAGAGAAGGCTGTTCCACTACCTGGGCCAGTAGAGTAGATCCAAGAGTGCTTGAAGTGCCAGTTGCAGATAGAGATGCTGATTTTAAAGGAAATAAATACTTGAAATGATTCATCACTGAATAAAATATTTTCTGTAAGCTTTGATAGATAACTTTATCAGATTAAAGAAGATCCCTAGATTGAATGGACATTCAATGTCATCAAATGTTTTTCTGCATCCATTTAGATAATCATGTCTCTTCCTTTAATCTGTTAATGCAGTGAATTAAATTACATTCATAAATCTTCTAAGTCATTCGTCTGCTAAAGTGCATTTCTGGGACAAACCAGGCTTGATCATAATGTTTTTATGTAATTCATTTTGCAAATGTTTTACTATAATTTTTGGATCTATGCTTCTTAGTTTGGCTATAAATTTTATTTCTTATTCTAGGTATGTATTTAGCCTCATAAAATGCATTGCTAAATGTATTCTTTTTTCTATTCTGAAGTTTTTTTGTGAAAAAAAAAATTGTTCTGCTACAACACATACTTCTGTATTGTGGATTAATTCCATCTTATGTGGGAGATTTCATGGTTTTTGTAAGATTTTCACCACCACCTTAAAATTTTACACTCCATATAAAAGGGTCTTAAAGCAGATGAACCCAGACAGCTGAGAGCAGTACAACTGGAGAAAATAGGACATTCATGACACCCCTTCAACTCTCACAATATCTCTCTTAGCTCTTACACAGGACACTCCTGTGTGGTCTTCATAACTCAGTGGCATCAATCCTTCATCACAGTCTCTTTTTCCAAGGTACTTTCACCTTTATCAATAGGTGACGTTATCTCTCTCTCTCTCTTTCTTTCTCTTGGGTGTGTATTTATGTATCTAATGATTTACCACACCTTTTTAATTATGCCATTATTTTTTAATAGGAAGTGGTTTTTATTAGTGTTCTGGTACCAAACATGCTATGGTTTGAGTGGTCTGTTCAAATACTATTCTTCCCATAATGCTAGTTATTTTGTTGTTGTTGTTAATCCTCACCCAAGGACATTTCCATTGATTATTAGAAAGAGTAAAAGGAGGGGGAGAGACACACAGAGAGAAACATCAATGTGAGAGAGACTCATTGATTGGTTGCTTTCTGCACCGACGAGGGCTGGGCACCAAGCCTGTAACCAAGGTTTGTGCCCTTGACTGGAATTGAACCTGGGATCCTTCAGTCCTCCAGCCGATGCTTTAACCACTGAGCCAAAATGACTAGAGCTACCCCAGGTAATTTTTGTTGGCGTTTTTACTCAACACAAAAATTTTCAGGGATAAATATACAGTAGTCCAGCAGAAGCACCTGTATTCATTCATTGATTAATTTGTGCCACTTCTCTGTACATAAAGTCTTCAATTGCTGACCCCTCTGCCTGGTAAATATCAACATTACTTTATCACACTTTTCAGTCATGTCTCTGTCCAAATATCACCTACCACATAGGTCTTCTGTATATCCAACTGGTATCCATGTGCAAAAGTATGAATTTGGACCCCTCCACACATAATATACAAAAATTAACTTAACATGGATCAAAGACCTAAATGTGAAAGCTAAAACTTTTAGAATTTGACAATAAAACCTAGATATAAATGTTCATGATCTCAGATTTGGTAATAGATTCTTAGAAATGACACCAAAAATACAAGAAATAACAGGAAATACATAATTTTCATTTTATCAAAATTGAAAAACCTTTGTGCAACCATGGACATTTTTAAAAGAGTAAAAGACAATATACTAAATGATACAAAATATTTGCAAATTATATATATAATAAGAACATAGTATCCAGAATATGTAAAGAGCTCTTACAATTCAACCATAGACAAAAGCCCAATTTACAAAGTTTCAAAGTACTTGAATAGTCATTTCTTTAAAGAAGATATACAAATGGGAAAAAGCACTTGAAAAAAGATGCTCAACATCACTAGTTATTAGGGAAATTCAAATGAAAACCACACTAAGATACCACTTTACACACAATAGGAAGGAGATAATTTTTTTTTTAAATGGGAAGTAAGTGTTGGTGAGGATGTGGAGAAATTGGAACTCTTGTGCATTGCTGGTAGGAGTGTAAAATGGTTCAAATATTGTAGAAAAGTTTTACAGTTAAAAAGTTAAATATAGAATTATCATGTGATCTAACAAATCTACTCCTAGGTATAGACCCAAGAAAATGGAAAGCATATTGTATTAGTCAGGGTTCTCAGAAAAACAGAACCGAGAGAGAGAGAGGAAGAGAGAGAGAGAGAGAGAGAGAGAGAGAGAGAGAGAGAGAGAGAGAGGAAGGAGGAGGAGGAGGAAGAAGAGGAAGAGGAAGAAGAAGGAGGAGAAGAAGAAGAAACAGAGAGAGATTTTAATGAATTGGCTCATACAATTATGGAGACTGGCAAGTCTAAAATCTGCAAGGTGGGCCAGCAGGCTGGATATCCAAGGAGAGTAGATGTTGCAGTTTAAGTGTGAAGGTCGTTTGCTGACAGAATTCTCTCTTTCTCAGATAAGATGAGTCTTTTGTTCTATTCAGTTGAGTGAATAAGGCTCACCCACATTATGGAGGACAATTTGTTTTATTCAATTTGAATATTAATCTTATTCAAAAACACCTTCACAGTAACATCCAGAATAATGTTAAACAAATATCTGGCACCATGGTATAGACAAGTATCTTCATATGTACCTTCTTAAATCATACTTAATCTCCAAATAAAGAAAATAACAAGGTCATACGTCACCTAACACGATACAACTATCCTGCATACAATTTAAAATGTGTTTACCTCTTCGCCAGAAGAGGTAAAGTCCTTCTGTGACGTTGACCCTTCTCTTTGATTTCAACTTAAATACAATGATGTAAAGTAAAAATACTTAAATACTCTAAAGTCAATACATCTTCTATTGCATGATCAGGGTATAAAAGATAAAAGAAAATAACAATATAAACAAACATGCTCATAACAAAGAAATAAAATCATGATCATTTCAGTCCTCATTTCTGTAACTGGTCACATGGGCATAGCATAGCTGATATTTATAAACACCTCCTCCCACACCCATTCTGTATTCCCTCTGTCTTCAGCAAGCACCTCACCTGATCATGGTTCTTAACCTGGTGGTAGGACCCAAAACTTCATTCTTAAAGGGTCTGGGTTATGAGTAGTTCTTTCTGGGTTATGTTGATGTAGTTTCTCTTTGAATTTAGTAAGAAGGCATTCCTAGTGTTGGGAACCACCACCCCTGTATAGTTCCAAAATATTTTATTCATCCCAAAAGGAAACACTTTACCCATAAAGCAGTTATTTCCCATTACATTTCTTCCCAGCCCTCGGTAACTACAAATCTATTGTCTGTCTCTATGGATTTACCTGTTTTGGAAATTTCATATAATTAGAATTATACATATGTCACCTTTTATGTCTAGTTTTTTACTCAGAATAATGTTTTTGAAGTTTATCCAATACTAACATGTGTTAGTATTTCATCCCTTTTACAACTAAATAATATTCCACTGGATGTATATACCAAAATTTTTAATTCAGTTATTCATTAATGGATATATGTTTTTTTTTCTAACTTTTGTCTATTGTGAATAGTGCTGCTGTGAACATTTGTGTATAAGTATTTTGTTTGAGTGCCTGTTTTCTATATTCTTGGGTATATGTCTGTGAGTGGAAGTGCTGGATTATATGATAATTCTATATTTATTATAGTTTACAGTGTACAAGACTCTAACCTCCTTGGCTAAATTTATTTCTAGGTATTTTATTCTTTTGGATATCATTGTAAAAGGTGTGGTTTTTTTAATTGATTGATTTTAGAGATAGAAGAAGAGGGAGAGATAGTTGTTGTTCCATTTATTTATGCATTCATTGGTTGATTCTTGTATGTGCCCTGACCAGGGATTGAACCCACAACCGTGGCATATCTAGATAATGCTCTACCAACTGAGCTACCTGGCCAGGGCTACTCAGAATTGTTTTTTAATTCTTTTTTTAGATTGTTCATTGTTAGTGTTTAGAAACACAACTGGGTTTTTTTGTGTATTGATTTTTATCTTGAATATTTGATAAATTAACCTGTTAGCTCTACTAGCTTTTTTTGTACATTCTTTAAGATTTATTATGTAGGATCATGTCTTCTGTGAATAGAGATGGTTTTACTTTTTTCTTTCCAATTTGCATGTCTAGTTCTTTTTGTTGCCTAATTGCTCTGGCTAGAACTTCCAGTACAATTTCCAATAGCAGTTGTAAACACAGGCGTACATATATTACTTCTGATTTTATCGGGAGAAATTTCATTTTTCACCATTGAGTATGATATTAGGTGAAATTTTAGTTTCTTTGAGTAAATACCCAGAAGTGGGATTGCTGGGTCATAAGGTAGTTTTATTTATAATTTTTTGAGGAACCTCCATACTGTTTTCCATATTGGCTGCACCAGTTTGCAGTCCCACCAACAGTACACAGGGGTTTCCCTTTCTCCACATCTTCACCAGCATTGTTTGTTGACTTATTTATTTTGTTTGTTTGTTTTGGCTTTTTGTTTGTTTGTTTGTTGATTTATTAATAGCCATTCTGACAGGTGGCAGGTGATATTTCATTGTGGTTTTAATTTGCATTTCTCTGATTAGTGCTATTGAGCATCTTTTCATATATCTATTGGCCATTTACATGTCCTCATTAGAGAAACATCTAGTCAAGTCCTCTGCCCATTTTAATTAGATTGTTTATTTTTTTTTGGTGTGAAGTTGTAAGAGTTTCTTATGTATTTTGAATATTTATCCCTTGTCTGATGCATCATTGATGAATATCTTCTTCCATTGAGAAGATATCTTTTCATTTTGTTGATAGTTTTCTTTACTGTGCAAAACCTTCTTAGTTTGTTTATTTTTTGTTTCCCTTGCCCAAAGAGACAAGTCCAAAAAAATACTACTACAAACAATGTCAGAGAGTTTACTGTATATAGTTTTCCCTAGAGCTTTATGGTTTCAGGTTTTACATAAAGCTGGATTGTACAAAAACATGATGTATCAGATTAACTGATTTGCAGATATTGAACTAGACATGCAAATTGGAAAGAAAAAAGTAAAACTATCTCTATTCATAGAAGACATGATCCTATATAATAAATCTTAAAGAATGTACAAATTTAATCCATTTTGTGTTTACTCTTGTGTACAGTGTAAGAAAATAGTCCCTAAGTCGGAATTCTGATAAACAGGACAGGCAGCCTTCCACACCCTTCCTTTTTCTCAGAATATCCTCCTTACAACTTTCCAACCAAGTCTTTTGTGCTCCCCAACAAACTGTGTAATAAAAATCATGTGACTGTTAAATTGGGGGCTAGTCTAAAAATATATATTTAACATCCTGCTCTGGGATTAGAACTGTGGAAAGCAAACAGCAGGCACCAGCCCTGGGCTTCTAACTGAATTGAATCTTGGCCATTGAAATAGCTAGAGCTGAAATCATGGGCTCAGCAGTAAAGGTCATTGAGGGTTTGTTTGTTTTTACCTCAGGTTGTCTGAGCAGTCCCATGCCCCTGGTGCTGTGTGGCCTTGGAGGAGTGGCCACACCTCTCTGGCTCAGTTGTCTCATCTGCATGATCATTTGCTACTGCGTGAGGCTGAATCAATTGTGATAAATTTCCTCCCATCCTCAATCCTGTATTTTGGCCACTGTGCC
Organism: Cnephaeus nilssonii; assembly: GCF_951640355.1. Lineage (NCBI taxonomy): Eukaryota > Metazoa > Chordata > Mammalia > Chiroptera > Vespertilionidae > Cnephaeus > Cnephaeus nilssonii. The sequence goes on from NC_137076.1 coordinate 10,022,192, forward strand.
ACCCACTTTCCATCCTCCCTCCACCTCCTTGGCCACCCCTTCCAGCTGCCTCTCTTTGTTCAAACTCCTGGCTGAGACGATGGGATGCCTGGGGCTCCATCCTCACCCTCTGTCCACACCCTCTGTCCAGGTGAGCTTATTCATCCCAAGACTTTAAATCCCACACACTCACTGCTGCTAATTCCGCTTTCTCTCCCACTCTGGCCTCTTCCCTCAGTTCCAGACCCATAACTCCAACCACAGGCTTAACATAGCCCTTCAAATCTCAAATAGGATTCTAGGCTTCCCTGCGTCCACAATAAAACTCTTGGTGTCTGCTCTCCATGGTTCTGGTCCCTGTCCAGGTCCTGGTCCCCACCTTCTCAGGGATGCTGCCCCTTCTCCCAGGTGCTGAACTATGGTGCCTTCTTCTCCCTCACCTCATAGCTACTTCTTCTCATGCCGGGAGCCCACCTACTTCTCTTCCTTTCATCTCCAGCACACTGGTCAGACCCTCTCAACCTCTTCTTGCACCATTGTGAAGGATTCTGCCCCTGCTTGCTCCATCTTCACTCAGGAGCCCCAGGGATGCTCTGATCCTGTGAGTTGGGAACGTGCTTCGTGGCCCTGTCTGAAAAGTCCTGAGCAGGGAAGAGCTATAAAGGACTGTGCGAGCCCAGCTGCCGACCCATACACCTCAAACACCAGGCTTGTACAGTTAAATGCCCCATCCTTCCCAACTTTTAAAATATGTAAAGCCACACTTGATCTGGGCCTCCAGGGAGAGGTGCCAGGACAGCTCTGGAAACAGATACTGTATGTGTTGGGGGAAGAGAGAAGGGTGACATGGCTTTTGCTTGCTCCCACTGCCAGCTTTGACCAAATCCCTGTGGCCGCCCTAATCCACACTGTCTAATGGAGCCCGAGCCAGCTCAGGCCCCGCAGGACGAGCCTGCTAATCTCTGGGGCTGAGAGCTCACCACCTGTCTCCAGGATGCTTTGCCCTCTTGGCCTCAGAGAGCCAAATCTGAGACCCCAGACAGGGCTGATGGTATAAGTATCTTTTGACCAAGCCCCCTCACCTTTGGCCCTCAATGACGAGATGGGGAAACGCAAGTTCACATGGTGCGAGTCGCGGCTCCCAGAGCCAGGAAGGCTTTATACGTGACAGAACAACTCCCTACGGCTCCCTTATCAGCTGCAAAAGGTGGAGTGTGAGCGGCAGGGCAAGCTGGCCTGTCCCCTTCTTCCATCGGAGGCTTGCAGGCTGGTGGCTTCACACTAATCTGGGTGCAAATCCTGCTGCTGATTCACCTCAGCCGTGTGACCTTGCGCAGGTCACTTAATTTTTTCAGGTCTCTATTTTCTCATCTGCAAAATGGGGCTGATGGTAAAAGTCTCTTCTTTGCAAGGTTGTTGAGGCTATGTTAAGCCGAGTCCCTGCTAATATTAAAGGTTGGCTTGGACCCAGCCGGTGTGGCTCAGTGCTTGAGCGTCAACCCATGAACCAGATTCCAGGTCAGGGCACATGTCTGGGTTGTGGGCTCCACCCCTGGTAGGGGGTGTGCAGGTAGCAGCCACTCAGTGATTCTCTCTCATCATTGATGTTTCTATATCTCTCTCTCCCTCTCCCTTCCTCTCTGTGAAATCAATAAAAACATACTTTAAAAATATTAAAGGTTGGCTTGCTCATGGTTCCTTCCTTCCCAGCCCTGTTCTCCCTCTCTCTGTGCAGGTCCGCTCAGCTCACAGCCTGCGCTCCTTTCTTCTACTCCTGGATTTACTGCAGGGTTTTGCAAGGAGAAAGTTGGGGAGTACCTTAGGCAGCTGGAGTCAAAAGACTGGTGGCCAGGAAAGAAAGGGAGAAAGAGATAGAAAAAGGATAAGAGACAGAGAGAGACAAAGAAAGAGAGAAAGAAAAATTGGCACGGAGAGACAGGAAGGGAAAAGAGAAGGGGAGAGGCAGCAAGGTGGAGACAGAAATAGAGAAGCAAAGAGACCAAGAGACAGAGGACAGAGTGTGTGTGTCAGACACAGCCTGAGAGAAAGACAGCCAGAGAGAGTCAGGTACACAACACACATCCAAAGACAGGAAAGAAACAGGCCCAGGGAGTAGGAGAGGGAGGGAAAGAAGATGGGAGAGGTCCAGTTCTTCACGCATCCCTGCTCAGGACCAGTCTCAGCCCTCAGAGCAGCCTCTCATCCCTTCCCCACAATCCTTAAATCCTCTCTCTCTCTCTCTCTCTCTCTCTCTCTCTCTCTCTCTCTCTCTCTCTCTCTCTCTCTCTCTCTCTCTCCCCCTCCACATCTGTCACAGCTGCGTCCTGATCCGGCAGAGACTGGCACAGGTGAGTATGAGTGGCCCAGGACTATCGGGAAAGGGAAGGGTTTGCACGCTGGAGATAATGGTCCAGCAGGGGGCCCGTGTGATCAGGTTCAGAGGGTGTTGAGAGCAGCGGGGCCGGAGGGGGGTGGGGGTGGGAGAAGGAGGGGGGAGGCTGGGACAGTGCCGAGTTGATATCCCACCTCTTCTCTGATAGGCTCGGCCAAGTTTTATTGCGCACCTCCCTCTCCCTAGCTCCCGGGGCTCCCTTATCCCCAGTTGTCCCCGGCCAGGCAGGCACTCGGAGCATTCTTCGATTCTGTTCTCCCGGTCCGTCCGGGCTCCTCCCGCAGCCGGGGAGCCGATGGCCGGGCCCCGGAGCCTCCTGGAACCGCCGCTGCCGGCGCTGCTGCCGCCGATCCTGGCGCTGGCGCTGGCGCAGGCGGGCGCGGCGGCGGCGGCGGGCTCGGTGCGCCTGGCGGGCGGCCTCACGCTGGGCGGCCTGTTCCCGGTGCACGCGCGGGGTGCGGCGGGCAGGGCGTGCGGGCCGCTGAAGAAGGAGCAGGGCATTCACCGGCTGGAGGCCATGCTGTACGCGCTGGACCGCATCAACGCGGACCCGGAGCTGCTGCCGGGCGTGCGTCTGGGGGCGCGGCTGCTCGACACTTGCTCCCGGGACACGTACGCCCTGGAGCAGGCCCTGAGCTTCCTGCAGGCGCTGATCCGCGGCCGCGGCGACGGCGAGGAGGCGGCCGTGCGCTGCCCCGGCGGCGTCCCCCCGCTGCGCGCCGCGCCCCCCGAGCGCGTGGTGGCGGTCGTGGGAGCCTCGGCCAGCTCCGTCTCCATCATGGTCGCCAACGTGCTGCGTCTGTTTGCGGTGAGGGCCGCTGGCCGCGCTCGGCGTCCGGCCCCTCCGCCCAGTCCTCTCCCTTGGGGTGGCTGAGGTGTAGTCTCCTGGCAGGAGTCACTCCAACTCACCAGGACAAACAAGGGCTTCAAAGGAAGCCTCTGGGTCCAGCCGGACACCGCCTGAGCCAGGTCCCCGCCACTTCAGCCTCCCTTGTCTGCTCTGGCGCCCTCCAGCGGCCGCCGCCCGCACACAGCCCGCTGTGGGAATAAGGAAACCAGCCCCCTTAGCTGACAGCACGGTGCCCTGGACTTTATTTTTTTTTTTATTGTTATTTTTTTTAATATATTTTATTGATTTTTTACAGAGAGGAAGAGAGAGGGATAGAGAGTTAGAAACATCGATGAGAGAGAAACATCGATCAGCTGCCTCCTGCACACTCCCTACTGGGGATGTGCCCGCAACCAAGGTACATGCCCTTGACCGGAATCGAACCTGGGACCCTTGAGTCCGCAGGCCGACGCTCTATCCACTGAGCCAAACCGGTTTCGGCGCGCCCTGGACTTTAGACCCCACTTGGCCGCTTGTGTCCTAGTTTGGGGCACACGCTGCACACCCGTGCAAGGAGGTCCTGACCCTGGACCCCGGTGGAGACAAGGAGCAAGTTTTCCCCGGAATTAGGGCCCTCCTAACGGTGGGGCAAGCCGCACAAGTTCCTGGCTGCCCCGGGGGTGGGTAGGTCTGGAAGGACCTGTACCTCGATCCTCTTTTCTTTTTTCTTTTTTTTAATAATAGGCAAGGATTATATGTTTTGGGGAGAAATGTAAAGCCGTATTTTATTTTGTTTATTGAAATATATTTTATTGACTTTTTTACAGAGAGGAAGGGAGAGGGGTAGTTAGAAACATCGATGAGAGAGAAACATCGATCAGCTGCCTCCTGCACAGCCCCTACTGGGGATGTGCCCGCAACCAAGGTACATGCCCTTGACCGGAATCGAACCTGGAACCCTCCAGTCCACAGGCCGACGCTCTATCCACTGAGCCAACCCAGCCAGGGCTCGATCCTCTTTTCTGATCATCATTTAAATTCAATTTCAAAATGCCTGCCTCTAAAGGTCTCTTAAGGGGCCTCTGAAAGAAGCGCCAGAGGAGTCTCCTTTCGTCTGCAGTGCCCTGCCCTGCCCTCATCTCCTGCTAACTGCCTTCTGTGGAAGGCAGCACCTTCCTTGCAATCTGAGGGGCAGGGACTGGGGGAGCCATAGGGATCAGGGATTGGGGGGCCTTTGCATGAGAGTGGGTGATTTTCCGTACATTCACTTGGGTGGGGCTTCTGGGACAGTTTTACTGGGGTTCCATGAGGGGGTTATCTCTGACCTTTTGTCTTTCTGAGAAGGGAGGCTTTACTCCCATCTGGCTAGGCAGGGGACCTGTTTCTTGAGTTTCTCTGATTCTCCATGGCACTAGGGAGGTTTTCTCGGGGCCCCTTCCATCATCGGCACCCACTTAATCCCTCCCACCCCAGTTTCTGCTGGATGGCAGTGTTGGTGCAGAGCATGCAGATGCACTTTCTACTTGGCACCAAGAGAGGTTGTGTGGCTGCCGAGTGTGTGTGTGTGTGTGTGTGTGTGTGTGTGTGTGTGTGTGTGTGTTGGGGGGAGGGTGTCTTTGTCTCACCAGTTCATGTCTGTTCACATTTGTGGGCTCTGTCTCCTTCCCTGCCTGCAGCTCTGGTTTCTGTCTTTCCCCTTCTAGGTCAGGTGCAGCATCTCAAACTCAAGGGCCTTCAGGGTCCGAGTGAGGACTGTGGCTGAATGAGCAGGAGGTCCCTGTGAGTCCAGGGCCCAATGCTGCCAGCTCAGCCCAGAACTGAGGAGGCGCTGAAACCCCAGATTTTAGACATTAGCCCCAAATCAAATGTCCCTCAGCAGCTCTCTGGTCTGTTTTGACCTCCCCTTTGTGTGAAGTAGGAAAACTTGTCTCCTCTGGGACTGACAAGGATGTCCTTCCCCAGGGCAGACACAGCCTGTGCCTAGAGGCAAGACTGGCTGCAGGCTGGGCTTGGGCGCCCACCGCTCCTTTGCTCAGACACACCCTGCACAACTGGATGTGGTGGCCCTGCCCACTCCTCACACCTCCCCTGTTTCATCTGACCTATTCACAAGATGCAGGTCTTTCCCCACACCTTCTGCCACTCCCAGTGGTTCTCAGCTCCCTACCCCAAACCTTCTGTGCCCCCACCTGCATCCTGAGTCCCCATTGCCCTCCCTTCCTGGGGTCACTGAACCTCTATCCACAGCCTGGGTGTCCTTTCCCCCTCCAGATTCCCCAGATCAGCTATGCCTCCACGGCCCCTGAGCTCAGCGACTCCACACGCTACGACTTCTTCTCCCGTGTGGTGCCCCCTGATTCCTACCAGGCCCAGGCCATGGTGGACATCGTGCGGGCATTCGGATGGAACTATGTATCCACGCTGGCCTCCGAGGGCAACTATGGCGAGAGCGGGGTTGAGGCCTTTGTACAGATCTCCCGAGAGGCGGGTGAGTTGGGACAGGGGGGTCAGAGGCACCAAGGAACCTACAGAGGGGAGAACCAGGGGCTGTGAAATAGGGGCACTGGGGCCATGGTGGGGAGCCTGGATGTGTCTTCCATCAGCGCCCCTTTCCTTTGGAGGACTCAGTCCTGCCTCGTGGCCTGGCAGGTGGGGCCCAGGCTAGGCTTCACCCCTGCAGACCCCTGGCCCAGACTCCTGAGTGATCACACTACACAGTCGTGCTCTCTGGCAGCCCCAGTGGGTGGTGGGATGGATGAACGCTGACTTTGGCATCCTGGACACTCAGGGGGAGTCTGTATTGCCCAGTCCATCAAGATTCCCAGAGAACCAAAGCCAGGAGAATTCAACAAGGTTATCAGACGACTCATGGAGACGCCCAACGCTCGGGGCATCATCATCTTTGCCAACGAGGATGACATCAGGTGGGATGGATGGAACCGCAGTCACTGTTCTTTGGATGCCCTCCTTGAAGGCCCTGCCTTGTCTTCTCACTCATCCCCACATGCACATCCTCCCTTCCTCCCTTTCCTTCCTTCTTGCACCCCCCATCCTTTCCACCACCACCACCACCACACACACACACACACACACACACACACACACACACACACTTTTCCTGCTGCATTCTCTGCCTGGTCTGCTCTAAGTGGGGATGCTCTAAGACTAGCCAAGAAAACACACAAGAATACATGCCTGTTTTTATAATTCATAGTGGGGAGACCTGTGGGCAGATCTAAGTGCAGAAAATGAGCAAAAGCGACGGAGCCCTGGGGCAGAGCCAGCAGGAGGCTCTGTAAGAGAAGGGAGGCCCTGCTTCCAGTGTGAAGTGGGTCATAGTGCATGGAGCAAGAGGGCAAGCCCGGACCAGGGATGGCTGGAGCCCTGACCACCTCAGAAGCCCAGGGCAAGTGTTCTAAACACCCTATACTCCGTTTTCCCTGGCCAATGACGGTCTGATGAATGATGTGGAATGGGATAGATGGAGAGAGAAGAATGAGAATTGACTAGAGGTAAGTTAAAGGGAGATCTCTGGACTTTATTCACCCTCAGCCCTGTTTGTACCAGGAGGGTCCTCGAGGCAGCACGCCAGGCCAACCTGACGGGCCATTTCCTGTGGGTTGGCTCAGACAGCTGGGGGGCCAAGATCTCACCCGTCCTGAACCTGGAGGACGTGGCCGTGGGGGCTATCACCATCCTGCCCAAAAGAGCTTCCATTGATGGTGAGTGTAAGGATGACCTCCTCCACTGGGTCCCCTGCCCCCACCCCTCCTTTCCCACCATCCCTCTTGGGGCACTTCTTTACCCCACTGGTAAAATTATACTGTGATCCAGGTCCCTTCTAAGATTCCCCAGTTCAATGATTCTGAGATTCTCTCAGTACATCCCTCCGAGCAGTGTTTGAATGAACTGGCAAATGAGGAAAAGCACACCCACCATATAGGGTAAAAAAATTGTTTTTTAGTTTGTATTTTTTGTGTTGTTTTATTTTTTAATTCAACACCTGTCTTCTTCATTCTATTGAAAGGCATTATGATTTTAGGGTGAGGGTGGGAGGGAGAGAAACCAAGGAGATGGGACTTACTGTCCTGTTGCTCAAAGTAATGAGGCCGCCCCTCCCTTTTCCCTTCCCACTACCCCATCTGTGAATATCTGGAAGAATCCAGCAGGGATGCCCACTTTACAACAGTATTGCTCCTTTTCCCAAAGGCTGAATGAACGGCAGATAACTTGATGAGGGACTTCAGGGCTATTTGTAAAGTGTGGACCCTCATAACACTGAGGGGTATACACCTCTTGGTGGTATACACCCACCCTCACATCCTTCCCCCAGGCCCCTTTCAGAATGCATTCAGTTGCAAGTGGCAAACTAGACTGAGAATAGTCTCCGCAATGAAAGCATTTCATCACAAGACTTCAGGTTTGGGGCAGTGAGTCGATGACGTTCTCAAAGCCCTGAGCTCTGTCCTCCCTTCTGTTTCACCACCCTCTGTGGTTGCTGAGTCTTCACGCTTGTGGCATCATATTTACAAAGTGGCTGCTGACGCTCCCCCCACTACATGTTCACAGCAGCATCCTAACCAGGAAAGAATGTGCAGCATAGAAGTATTTCATGTAGTGAGGCTCAGGTTTACATCGGGATGCAAATTTTACCCAGGAGTCCCCAGATGTCTTTGAACTCACCGGCCAGAAGTTGGTTCAATGGCCATTCCTAGCTGCAAAGTGAGCAGTTGGTGCAGGGACACAGGAGGACTGTGGCTGGCTATGGTTACCACCCTTCTCCCGCTCCCTCTCAGGGTTTGACCAGTACTTCATGACACGCTCCCTGGAGAACAACCGCCGGAACATCTGGTTTGCAGAGTTCTGGGAAGAGAATTTTAACTGCAGACTGACCGGCTCAGGTACCCAGTCAGACAAATCCACCCGCAAATGCACAGGTGAGAGCTGCAAAGGGTGGCGAGAAAGGTGATGGGAAAGGTGGGAGGCCAGTTTAGGTGCCTGGGGGGCCAGGCGCATTCCCTCTGGGCATCCCTAGGACAGGTGAGGAACGCATCGGCCGGGACTCTACCTACGAACAGGAGGGGAAGGTGCAGTTTGTGATCGACGCAGTGTACGCCATTGCCCATGCCCTACACAGCATGCACCAGGCGCTCTGTCCTGGGCATACAGGCCTGTGCCCAGCAATGGAGCCCACCGACGGGCGGACACTGCTGCAGTATATCCGGGCAGTCCGCTTCAATGGTGAGTGGATGCCAGAACGCCTACGTGAGAGAGGCGAAGTCCCCTGAGATGGATTTCTCCCTGGGACCCGGATGTGTGGGGAGCAAAGGGATGGGAGAGGCAGCATGGTTTAGGGAGCACCTGCAGCTGGGAGCTGGGGACTTGAGCCAAGTTCTGAGGACCACTTTTTAACACTCCTCCTTTCTCAGGCTTCAGCACCCCTTCTCCCCACTTGAAAAGTGCAGGTGTTGGGGAATTTCTCTGTGACTCCTTCTGCCTGAAACCCTCAGCAGGTCACACACAACTCTCCCCTCCACTGCACAGAGCTTGAAGGCATCTGGTCGCTCAGGGCACAGGGCATACAGTGAAGAGGCACTGCCTATGACACGGACATGCTGCTCACTGTGAGTCTCGAGCTTCCAAACGCTGCCCCAATTAGCTCCTGCTCCGCCCGAGCACCGGGCACCAGTCTGATGTGCCCCCTTGTACCAGCAGAGGGCCTGGCACATGGTGGGGGCTCTGAAAAGGCCCAATGGACTTGGCTGTGCCTATGGTTTGTGGGGAGAGATACAATTCTTGTACAACAACTGTCCTTTAGAAAATTAAAACTCTATTCGTCCACCAAATATGGAGCGCCTTCTCTTTGCCACGCTCTCTGCTAAATAGCACAGCTGAATTTCACTCCAGACCAACTTTACAAGCTGACAGAACAAGCTTCTAAAAAAAATAAAGCTGACCAAACTAGTACTAATTTCATGTCAACACTCAGACCTTTATTCAAGTCTGAACTCATCCTTTCACCTGAGCAGTTAGGATTTCCATTTTCTTTTATAATTCTGGTAACATACATATAGCTTCGTATCGTATATTTACCATCTTAACCACTTTTAAGTGTACAGTGTAGTCATGTACATTGTTATGCAACCAATCTCCAAAACTCTTTTCATTTTGCACAACTGAAACTGTTATCCCATTAAACAACTTCCCAGTCCCCCCTCCCATGGCAACCACCATTCTACTTTCTGTCTCTATTCATTTGACTGTTCTAAATACCTCGTACGGGTGGGATCATGCAGGATTTGTCTTTTTGTGACTGGCTTATTTCACTTAGCACAATGTCCTCAAGGTTCATTCATGTTGTAAATGTGTCTGAATGTCCTTCCTTTTTTAAGGCTGACTAATACTCCATTGTATGGATAAACACTTTTCGTTTATCCATTCAACCCCCAATGACACGTGGTCGCATCCACCTTTGGGCTGTTGTGAATAATGCTGCTATGAACATGAGTGTTCAAGGATCTCCTCGAGTTCCTGTGTTTAGCTCCTTTGTGTTTATGCCTAGAAGTGGAATTGCTGGGTCATGTGGTAATTCTACCATACTGTTTGAGATCCACCATACCGTTTTCCACCTGACTGCACAAGCTTCCTACCAGCAACGCATAAGGTTCCAGCTTCTCTGTGTGCTGGCTGCTCCTTGGTATTTTCTGAGGTTTGGGCAGGAGGTGGTATCTCACTGTGGTTTTGATTGGCATTTCCCTGCTGTCGAGCTTCTTTGCGTGTCCTTGTTGAGCTCTTCCTTTATCCTGGCCGGGCCTTGGGCCTCTCCAGGAGGCTGGCTGGGATGGGCTGGAGACCCACTGAGGATGCCAGGCTCTCCCTCCAGGCAGCGCGGGAACCCCAGTGATGTTCAATGAGAACGGGGATGCGCCCGGGAGATACGACATCTTCCAGTACCAGGCGTCCAACGGCAGTGCGGGCAGTGGCGGCTACCAGACGGTGGGCCAGTGGGCGGAGACGCTCAGGCTGGACGTGAGTGGCCTGCGAGCTCGGGGCGTGGGAGGCGGGCCCGCCGGCCCTGGCGGCGGAGGGCCACGGGCCTGTGTCCCACGTTGCAGGTGGGCGCCCTGCAGTGGTCAGGGGACCCCTGGGAAGTGCCGGCCTCTCAGTGCAGCCTCCCCTGTCGGCCTGGGGAGCGGAAGAAGATGGTGAAGGGCGTGCCCTGCTGTTGGCACTGCGAGGCCTGCGACGGGTACCATTTCCAGGCGGACGAGTTCACCTGCGAGGTCTGCCCCGGGCACCTGCGGCCCCTGCGCAACCGCACGGGCTGCCGCCCCACGCCCGTGGTGCGCCTCACCTGGGCCTCGCCCTGGGCCGCCCCGCCGCTCCTCCTGGCCGTGCTGGGCATCACGGCCACCACCGCGGTGGTGGCCACCTTCGTGCGGCACAACGACACGCCCATCGTCCGCGCCTCCGGCCGCGAGCTCAGCTACGTGCTGCTCACCGGCATCTTCCTCGTCTACGCCATCACCTTCCTCATGGTGGCCGAGCCGGGGGCGGCCGTCTGCGCGGCTCGGAGGCTCTTCCTCGGCCTGGGCACCACCCTCAGCTACTCGGCCCTGTTCACCAAGACCAACCGCATCTACCGCATCTTCGAGCGGGGGAAGCGCTCCGTCACGCCCCCGCCCTTCATCAGCCCCACCTCGCAGCTGGTCATCACCTTCGGCCTCACCTCCGTGCAGGTGGGTCCCCGGGCTCCGGAGGGGGAGGCGCTGACCGCTACTCAGAGACTCCCTCTTCCGTTTTGGAAAAACATGTAGCCCTGGGAGAGAGGGCCCTGCCGTTCTCCTGTGAGGAGAACTCGGTTAAGAGCAGCCATTCCTCCACTTCCTGGAAGGAAAATGGGTCCCCATATAAACATAAAGCAGAGAAAAATCTGATACATTTTCCTCAAGCAACGAATCTGTTTCCATCAGGGGAGTTACTGCTGCCCAGACCCTGGGGAGAGGCTCGGGCCCCAGGAATGGAACTAGCTAGGGAGTGGAGCACCCTGTTCCGTAAATGGCCAGATTTCATGATGTATGAGCAGCAAAAGCTGAGTTCCTTTGGGTCTTTCCACAGCTTTGGAATTGATCCTGTGGTTGGGAAAGCGCTGGGTGGTTTCCGTGCAAAGGGTACTAAGAGGAAGGTGTGTGTGACCTTGTGTGACACTGTCGAGCCAGCCCAGTTCTCAGGGCCCGGTGGACAGCATGCTCTCCATTCCAAGCGAGCCCTTCTCCCTACCCAGCCGTGCATGTACCATGTTCATTCCTACCCACAGGCCTCGGTCCATGCAGTTCACAGCTGGAGGATGCTTCCTGCACATGCAGGGCGTGAGCCTCCTCTACCAGGGAGGGCCAACATCTCAGTGCCCAGCTCATCCTGAAAAGGCATCTCACTGCCTCTCTGCCTGCAAACCCCATGACACACCGCACCCCAGACAGAGATGCTCAGAATACATTCAGTGCCCCCAGCTCACCCAGGGGCTCCCCACATGATGCCCTCATTTCCAGAAACCCTGGACCCTTTCAAAGAGGCACACTTTCAACTTTACTAGGTTATATACCAAAACGACGGCTGTCCAATGGTATCTCACTGCTGTTTCAGTTTGCCTCACTTCATTGCTAGTACAATGGCCTCTGCAGTGTCCTCTTCTGCCGCACGCCTCTTCCTATGCTTTGATCATTTTCTGTTATTTGGTAGGAGTTAGTTACACGTGCTGGGTCCTAATTCTTAATCAATTACAGGCGATGCAAAGTCGGTGAGCTGCATTTTGCTTGCTACTCCCGCGTATCACAGGCCTTGAGTGTTAGTTACTCATAGGAAACGTTTGTCCCCCACCTGGAGTTTTGCTCTAAGAAAAGCCTCCAAGCCGCCTTTTGAACCGTGGGTGCCATGACATTTTATTAGTCGCTTGTTCATGAAGCTGCTGCCTTTGGGAGAATCACAAAAAGGTGTTCCTTCTGGTTGTACAAATTATTATAAAACATCCCCTCCTCCAGGATCACACAGTCCTGCTCCAGGTGCACAGACCTACCTCACGTCCCCATACCCTCCCCCTAAATCAGACGCACTTGTGCAGGGAATGAGTGTATGGGCAGTCCTTTCAGGGTCCTGACTCGATGCAGGTGTTTTCTTTCCTGCACCCCAGCTGCCCTTACCTCAAAGTCATGTCTCCTGTCATTGAGGACATTGAGGCTCCATCTCCTCATTGTTAGGACCTGTGTCTGACTCCGATAACCTCCCAGCTGCCCAGCATCAGCTCCTGACATCCTTACAATTCTCCATTAAGGGCATCTTCAATTTAGGCTGCATTGTGCATTCACACGTTATTTCACTACATCCTGTTCAGCAGTTCTCTGCATCTGGAGGAGGAAGGGGGTCCTCAGGAACTAGGTTTGCCATGCTGCTATATAGGAACAAGCTAGTGTTGCACATTTACAGAGTGAAGGGGATACTGCCTACTGGATGGTGGTGAGGAGAGAACATCTCTGCTGGGCCTGGCCCTTAACCAGTATGCAGTGACATAAGTGGTACATACACCGTCCCCCTCTCCAAGCTGGCATCGTGTTCTTAAAACAGATTATGATGATTCCCATTCTATAGATAGAGAAGACACTTAGGATCAAAATTCCATAGATTCTGTCTGCAGTTACTGCATCTTACAGGGCTCAGTAAATGACATTGGTAATGGCTGGAATACAGGGAGAGGATGTCCGGGAGCCCCTTACCCAACCAGCCCTGACACTGTTAGCACATACCTCCACTGCAGCCCCTTCTCTCTACGGGGCCATGTCACAGGCCTGAGTATTCCCCTCCTGGAAGGCCTTCTTCTCTTCATAGTGGTTCTCTCAGACCCAAGCATCCCCCCCCCCCCCCAGTAGGTCAGCAGCCTCCAGGGGACCCTAACCTGCCAGAGACCTCAGTCGGTGGCCAGTCTTAGTGTGTCCCTGATATGATGTTGTCTCCTGTAGGTGGTGGGAGTGATGGCATGGCTAGGGGCCCAGCCCCCACACAGTGTGATCGACTATGAGGAGCAGCGGACGGTGGACCCAGAGCAAGCCAGAGGGGTGCTCAAGTGCGACATGTCAGATCTGTCTCTCATCGGCTGCCTGGGCTACAGCCTCCTACTCATGGTCACATGCACAGTGTATGCCATCAAGGCCCGTGGTGTGCCTGAGACCTTCAACGAGGCCAAGCCCATTGGCTTCACCATGTACACCACCTGCATCATCTGGCTGGCTTTTGTGCCTATCTTCTTTGGCACTGCCCAGTCAGCTGAAAAGGTAATTTGGGGTCTCCTATTGGTTTCACTACCTCATTGGTTTCCTGCCTTCTGCCACAGAAGGAAGGGCTCAATTGTCCCAAGAGCTGGGTTACACATATGAATGCTTGCTTGGTTGGTTGATTTATTCCTGTACTTTAATACTTGTTCATTTGCTTATCTTTCCAGTTGCCTTCTGCTTGTTCATCCAGCCATTCATTCATCCACACTTCTAACCGTTGATTAACCTTTCATTCAATTATATACTTTCTATCTACTGATCCATTGATCTATTGATCCATTTGTTTGATCATTATTCACTCATCTATTCATTTGTAGAGTAGAACATTTGTTTATTCGTCTGTATGTTTGCTCACTTTTACCTTTATTCAATCTCAGTTTGTTCATTCATTTGTACATTTGAAAACATGTCCATTCATTCATTAATGTCTTCTAGACCTTTTTAGGCACATGGACCATTTCCCCAGGTGTCACTCTCTGTGAATAAAACTGTCTTCCCTCAGACACTGGTCCACATAGTGCCATGTCACTCACCCTCCATCCTGCCTATACTGGAGCCACATTGTGACTATCCCTTCATGCCATGGGGCCTTTGCTTATGCAGTTGTCCTTTTCTAAGTGCTCATTCCACGGCTATGTGGAGGTGGGGGGTAAGAGAAAACAGGGCTGCGTCCCACCTGGTCCCTTTTTCCATGGCTCAGATCTACATTCAAACCACCACACTGACTGTGTCCCTGAGCATGAGCGCATCGGTGTCCCTCGGCATGCTCTATGTACCCAAAACCTACGTCATCTTGTTCCACCCGGAGCAGAACGTCCAGAAGCGGAAGCGGAGCCTCAAAGCAACCTCCACAGTGACAGCCCCATCCAAGGGTGAGGACACAGAGGCCCCCAAGTAGTGAGAGGCCTTCTTTTCTTTCTCTTGCTTCACAGTGGGAACTGTGAGGAGTCCAGGCATGCAGAGAATCAGAGAAGAGGTCCACGGAGGCCATGCCTAGCAGGACCTATCTTGAGGCTGGCCTCCAGAAAGACCTGCCCACATGCCCATTTTATCCCTTTTTTTTTCTGTGCATGTTGGCATATTTCCTCACTGCAGACTAGACTTTCTACCCATGGTGGGAAATGGCCATGGTAAGGCTTCTATTTCTAGAGAGGGATTCAACTTACACTCTCTGGTTTGAAGTTGAGAGATCACAATGACTTCCTGGGCTTGGCCATTGTGAGTGATATTTCCACTCCTTCTTCAACCACTAGAACAAAGAAACTGGGCCCTGTGTGAGAATGTGCAGGCCCCAGAGTGAAATACTGGGCTGGAGTTGGGGAGGAACAGTTTCCACAAAAGCAGATCTGTGGATCTGTATATAAGACTGAGCAACCTGGGCTTGGCACAGAGGGATGGAGCCTTGGGTGAGATCCCTGTGAGAGAGGATGGGCCTGCAGGGACAGGGGGGGTGAGCAGAGGGACCAGGTGCACCCCACAAAGTTACTTGTGTGAGGGCATTTTCCTTGGAATCTTGTCCCCTGGGATCTGAGGGGTGTCACACTCAGAGTACAGTTTTTTTCCTTTCCCATCTGTACTTCCTTAAATGACCTCTAATAGATGCACTTGTGTGGTGTGAGAATAAACTAACAAGCGTGGCATTTGCCCTCCTCTGATGCCTGTGAGGGATTGTTTTCAGGAGTTCCAGGGTGGGACCAGTGACAAAAAGAGTTGTGTACATGGTGAAGATTAATTCCACGTGGTTAATGTAGGATGAATATAAAATGCTTCTTTTCCAACACTACCGGGAAGTCCCCTTTGAAAAGCAAGCATAGGCATGGGGAGGAAGATGCTTGCACTACAGATGCATGGGTGTTTATTTCTCAGTAATTTTTTCTAGGAAAAGCTTGGTTTAAGTGATGGAATTTTATTTCCTTGGGGTAGAATTTAAATTTAAAACTGACTCTTTTTGTTAGTGTGAATTCTCTAGTATCTAATGTCTGGAAATGATTTGAAGATCAACCACACTTCATACAACATAGAGACTATTTCCTATACAGACTCTCTGGTGCGTATAAGTTTTGACTAGGTGTTTCTGCATTCTTTAAATTAATAGGGTGTATCCTCAGAGTAACATACAGAACGTACAGATTCTCCTTCCTCACACATGTTCCATTCCCAGGGTTTGTTTCTCTGCATTGTTAATTATGAAGTTTTATATATTACTGAATGCTTTCCCAAATTCATTATTTCATAGGGCTTCTTCCCTGTGTGGGTTTTCTTTTGTATGATGAATTGTGTTTTCTTGCTAAAGGTTTTTCCATAGTAGTGCTTTTATAGGTATTTTTCTCCTACATGACCTTGTAGAGCGTTAATGAGCTCTGATCTCCAAATGAAGGTCTTCCTGCATGTACTGTTTTCTTGGTGTTTCTCCCAGTCTGAATTCTCTAGTGTGCTATAAGTCTTGGCTTCTAGTTGAACATTTTTCCACATTTGTTACATTTTTGTGGTTGTCCCCATTCTGAACTCTATAACTCAAAACTTCAGATGGTTTTAGTAAAAGCTTTTCCACATTTGAAGGAATTCTCCCTATATGACCTATGATGTGAAATTTCTGGCATAGAGTCCTGGCTTCCTGCTGAAAACTTCCACACACTCCCGACATTCGTTACTACCTGTCTCTGACATGAATTCCCTGGTGCACCGTGAGTTCTGTCTTCTTTATGCAACCTTCTCACATTAATCCACTGTCTATGATTCCACAGCGTGAGCCATTCTGTGTGCAGTGGACATCCTCTATTCCTAAAGGCATTATCATATTTAGTACACGTATGTGGTCCCTTTCTGAATTATCCAATGTATTCAACGCCTTGACTTCTGGAAAAGGGCTTTCCCACATTCCATGTCTACATAAGTTCTCTCCCTTTGATCATTTCTTTGATGCTCAGTGGAGTTCACAATTCCCTGAAGGTTTTCCCCTATTCACATTGTCTGGTGTCCAATCAATCAATTAGAACTCCTAAGTAAAGTTTTTTTCAAATTTGTAGAATTTATAAGCATTCTACCTGCATAGTTTCTTTTATGTTGAATAAAAGCTAAGCTCTACTTGTAGGCTCTCTCACATTCATTGCCTTCTAATGATTTCTTCCCCGTATGAATTATATGTTCCAGTGGAAATAGGATCTGGGTTGAAGACTTTTCCACACTATAATCACAGTATTTCTCTCCAATTATGAGTACTTTAAGAGAGAATAAGATTCCATTTTATCACCCATTTGTAAGGCAATGTTTTTGTGACTTCTATCAGAGGGACTTTTTAATGCTAATTATATTATTATGCCTTTTCATTAGTGTGAATCTTTGATGTTTATTACATTTATTACATTCTGTGTTCTTTAGAAATTTCCCCAAAATTTGTTACACTCATTGCCTCTTACTTTATTCAATGATTCTTCTTAAATAAATGTAAATTTCCCCAAAAGTTTGACTTGGGATTTCTGTTGCTTTTTTAAAATATAGTTTTCAATTTGCAAGACTCCTTCTAAAGTGGAATAAATGCACAATTGTAAGCAAATCTTTCCACCAATGTTTTATAGAATGAAATTTCATCAGGAATATTCTGTTATAGTGACACCTTTGTTTCCAAATATGAAAAATTTCCAAGTGTAACTATTTCTCATCTCTTGGGCTTTGAGAGGGAAACTCTGCTTCAGTATAGACAGACAGAGCAGAGTACTGACAGGGATGACAAATAGGGTGGGCGTTTCAGAGATGACCTTTCAACCTGTGGCATAAAGGGAAGGAACCAAAATGGAATAAAGCTCTGAAATGGAAGAGAGTGAGTGGGCCGACTGGATAGAAAAGGAAGACAAGGGTACAGAGAGACAGATTTGTCAAGGGACTGGATCTGGACATTTTAAGCTTCATTGCTTCATTTATGGACCACTATGGCAGAATACCAACTGGTTATTCTGTTTCCTGTATCTTTCCCCTCTCATCCTACACACCAATATCAAAATCATCATTGCAGGGTGCCAGCTCCCCACATTTAGAGGAACATTGCTATGGGCCCTGCCCTGTCCCAGCACCTGCATCTGGCTGTGATTTATTCTCATATTTACCTGCAAACTCAGAAACAAATAGCAGGAAGGGTACATCCGTCTAGAGTATTATGGCCTCACATGCTGTTGCCTGGTATAATCTGGCAAATTAAGTATCATTAGGTTATTTTACCAGAGCTATTGAATATCAAACTGCCTCACAATGTCAATTCCTGAATTCTTTTTCCCATTCTGATTTGCAGACAGGGAAATGTTCCAGGATCCAGAGATTTTGTCTTGCCCCTGCCACTGTATACTTGTGTCATTCAGTTTTCACATTATGAAATTGTACAATGCTGAGGTTAAGACTTCTTAAGATCAATTCCAGCTCTGCCACTTGCTATATGGGTGACCTTGGGCAAGATAATTAGCCTCTCTTATAGTTACTGACAGCCAGAGTCTCCTTAATGATCCCCACAGAGATGCCCAAATCATTGATGCCATTTACCTACAACTGATCCTCCCAGTCCTACCAATCACTGCCACGCAGACCCATTCATTCAGCTAAACTCTCAGCTTATCAATCCCAAGACACCATCTCAGACCCATGGGCTCCCTATTTACTGACTCTCCTCCCCATGGACTCCTCATTCATTGTTCCAACAAGTATCATTGGAAGTTTCCTCTGTGCTGAGTACCTGGGATACATCAATCTACACAACAGACAAGAATTGTTTCCTTCACGGGACTTACATCCTAGTGGTGGGTACAAACAATCTATACTAATAAAAGCCTAGGTGGTCCTCACGCCCTCGCGTGCAACGTCATCACAAGATGGTCGCCACAAGATGGCCACTACAGATGGCTGCCACAAGATGGCCACCACAAAGATGGCCACCACAAGATGGCCGTGCACACAGCGGAGGCAGGGCCCGGCGGCTGCTCCACGCAGTGAGGCCTGGGGGTCCAGTGGCTCTGCGCGGTGCAGAGGAGGCCGGTCCTGGCATCTCCACCGCCTCATGTGGAGGAGGCAGGTCCCAGCAGGGGAGGCAGGTCACAGCAGGGAAGGGCAGTTGTGGGCGATCAGGCTGGCAGGAGAGGATAGTTGGGGATGACCAGGCCTGCAGGGGAGGGCAGTTGGGTGCAACCAGGCCTTCAGGGGAGGGCAGTTAGGGCAACCAGGCCTGCAAGGGAGGTCAGCTGGGGGCAACCAGGCCTGCAGGGGAGGGCAGTTGGGGGCGACCAGGCCTGCAGGGGAGGGCAGTTGGGTGTGACCAGTCTGGCAGGGGAGGGCAGTTAAGGGCAACCAGGCCACCAGGGGAGGGCAGTTGGGGGAGATCAGGCCAGCAGGGGTGGGCAGTTGGGAGCAATCGGGCCGATAGGGGAGCAGTTAGGCATCAATCAGGCTGGCAGGGGAGTGGTTAGGGGGCGATCAGGCTGGCAGGCAGAAGCAGTTAGGGGCAATCAGGCAGGCAGGCATGTGAGCAGTTAGGAGCCAGCAGTCCCGGATTGTGAGAGGGATGTCCAACTGCCTGTAGGATTGGGCCTAAACCAGCAGTCAGACATCCCCCAAGGGGTCCCAGATTGGAAAGGGTACAGGCAGGGCTGAGGGACACCTCCCCCCATGCACAAATTTTGTGCACAAGGCCTCTAGTCCTATATAATAAAAGCCTAATATGCTAAATGTCTGGTCGTCCAGTTGGCCATTCAACCAATCAAAGTGTAATATGCTAGTGATATGTTAAGGCCGCCCAACTGCTCACTATGACATGCACTGACCACCATGGGGCAGACACTCAATGCAGGAGCTGTCCCCTGGTGGTTAGTGCACTTCCACAGGGGGAGCGTTGCTCAGCCAGAAGCCGAGCTAACAGCTGGCGAGTGCAGCGGTGGTGGTGGGAGCCTCTCCCTCCTCCTCAGCAGTGCTAAGGATGTCCGACTTCCGGCTAAGTGCAGAGGACATAGAACCATCCTAAACCATCAGTCAGACATCCCCCAAGGACTCCCAGATTGCAAGAGGGTGCAAGCCAGGCTGAGGGACCTCCCCTCCTCGCCCCCCCCCCCAGTGCACGAATTTTGTGCACTGGGCCTCTAGTAAATAATATAAAACACAAAAATACATTACATGATATGTTAGAAGAGGACAAGTGCTGTGGAAAAAGAAAATATTAGAGTTGAATAAGGAGAAAGGGGAAGGTCAGAGGGTATGGGCTGCAATTTTAAATAGAGGGGTTCAGTGTAGGTGTATCACTGACAAGGTGGCATTTGGAGAAGGTGGGGAGTGAGCCATGGGGTTATCTGAGGGAAGAGGGCCCAGCAGATGGAGCAGCCAATGCAGAGGCCCTAGAACAGGGGCATTCCTGGTATATTTGAGGACCCACTAATGAGGCTTTTGTGGTTGGAGTAGGGTGAGGGAAAGAAACCATGTGAGAAAGAGAGACAAGGTGTAACAGTCAAGGTTCTCCACAGAAACAGCACCAGCAGGACATTGGTTTCTCTGGAGACTCCCAATCATAGATAGATAGATGATAGATAGATAGATAGATAGATAGATAGATAGATAGATAGATCTTCTATTAGATATTATCCTATATAATAAAAGGGTAATACACAAATTGACCCTAATGGTGTAACAACCAGAATGACTGCTGGACTAGTCACTATGAGGCGCACTGACCACCTCTCAGTCCCTTCCCCCAGCCGGCAGGCTACCATCACCCAATGGAGAACGAGAAACCAGGAGTGGATGGCAGTGGACATGGGTGGCTCCAGGGCAAGGCCCCCACCCCGCCGGTCACCCCACACACAGAGGGCGACCTGCAGCGTGGGCAGGGGTGGGGCCACCAAGCGAGCAGGAACAGCCAAACTCTCGGTCCCTCCCCCTCGCGGGCAGGCTCTGATTGCCCAATGGCGAACAGGGAACCGGAGATGGGTAGCGGGGAGGGGGGTCCGGGTGCAGGACCGGCTGTCGGCAGCCAGGGAAGATGGCCCTGATCACAGGCCAGGCCTGGGGACCGTACCCACACATGAATTCGTGCACCAGGCCTCTAGTACATATATAATATATATACAGGGTGTCCCAAAAAATGTATACACCCTTTACAGCTGATAGCTCAATTAATGTTTCTTTCTTTTCAGATTTAACCCATTGGAATTAATAATTATTCAAACTATGTATACATTTTTGGAACACCCTGTATATAATATATTAAACAAAGGCAGACAGAAGATGATAGATAATCTATATAATATCTACCTGTCCTATACCCAACAGGGGAGATCATATAGATAGATATAGATATGACAAAGATATAGATATATTTAAGAGATATATTTTTAAAAATTGGCTCCCATGATAGTCTGAGCTGGCAAGTCTAGAATCTCTAAGGCATGTGGCAGGCTGGAAGCTCAGGTAAGAGTTGATGCTATAGTCTTGAGGCAGAATTACTTCTCTTTTAGGAGACCTGAATTTTTGCTCCTGAGGCCTTGGATGGGGCCCACCCACATCATTGAGGATAATTACTTCTCTTTACTTGAAGTCAACTGATTTTACTGTTAACCATATCTAAAAATACCTTTACAGCAACACATTGGTTAGTGGTTGATTGAATAACTAGAGACTACAGTTTGGCTAAGAAAATACAAGAAACTATGACATAAAATAGCAGGGGTATATCATATGGAGCCCCACAGACCATTATTCTAAATGAGATAAGGAGACATTGGAGTGTTACACTGGAGGACTTTAATAGAACAGTGAGATGGTCTGACAAGTTTAAAAATACCACTCTGGTAACTGTATTGTGAAAATAAATAAAGGAAACCTCATTTAAAATGAAGGAGGGGGGCAGCTGGTGTTACTCAGTGGTTGAGTGCCAACCTATGAACCAGGAGGTCATGGTTCAATTCCCAGTCAGGGCACATGCCCAGGTTGTAGGCTTCATCTCCAGTGGGGGTTGGGGGCATGCAGGAGACAGCCAATCAATGATTCTCTCTCATCATTGATGTTTCTATCTCTCCCTCTCCCTTCCTCTCTAAAATCAATAAAAATATTTAAAAAAAAAAAAAAAAGAAAGAAAATGAAGGAGGGAATGCATACACTATCACTCAGACACCAAACAGGAGGATGCTTACTTTACATACCCCAGAAGAACGTATGTAAACTTCCCTTTGCCCAGCAACAGCCCAGCCAATAAGAGGCCGTTACCACACTGAACTCTTCAAAATGACCCCTCCCAGCTTCCTCCTTGCCTCTCTTCTGTTCTTGCCTATGGTCCATCATAATTTGCTTGTTCCAAATTGCAATTCCTCTGCTATTCCTGAATAAATGCATATTGTGGGTAAAATAAATAGTTCCTTTATTTATTACAGTCAACAATACCTTAGAAATATCTTTTGTGCATGTGTTTGTTTGTTTTCAGTGTTTTACGTGCAGGATAACGTGGTGGACACATTCATTCATTGAAATAATATTGCTCTTAATCATAGATGCTCCAGCATTCTCAGAAACACCTTTTGAGGTTGCCTTATGTTTTGGGAAGGGAATAAAAAGGAAGAGAGGTGAGTGAAAACTCTGACATCTGCGGTGACCAGTTCTCTAAGACCCAAGGCTTAGTGCTTAAGGACTTGGTTTCCAGAAACAGAAATCCCTTTTCTTACTCCAAGTCACAGATTCATCACCTAGAAAGTGAGTACATCTAGCTGATAGGTAATCATCCACCCCTACAAACCTGGGGTTTTTGTATAAATTTCAAGGCATAAAGTAGGTAAAGTGCACAGTACCTGGCTGATAGTAAGTGCTCACAATATTACCTATGATGTGAACATATCTAGTATGCTATGATGATTGGAATAAAAACCACTAGAAAGAGTAAGAAAAGATTAACATGACTTCCCAAGGAATAACTGCTATCATCAAAACTAGCTAGTTATTAATGTTAATTAACAGGAAGAAAGCAATGGGAAGGCCAGACATTATAAGCATGTTCATCTAGACCAGTGGTTGGCAAACTCATTAGTCAACAGAGCCAAATATCAACAGTACAACGATTGAAATTTCTTTTGAGAGCCAAATTTTTTTTAACTTAAACTTCTTCTAACGCCACTTTTTCAAAATAGACTCGCCCAGGCCGTGGTATTTTGTGGAAGAGCCACACTCAAGGGGCCAAAGAGCCGCAGTTTGCCAACCACGGGTCTAGGTAGCTACACCAGGAAGCTGCAACTTGACACTCCCCAGGGAACCACTGGTCCATTCCCTGCAAATCTCTGGGGTAAGAGGTCCAACAAAGAGGGAGATGGATGCATGTGCCGTGAAGTTGGGGTGATGTAAGGACGGTGCTTGCTGGTCAGTTGAACCTGGGAAAAAGATAATTGGCTAGAGGGAGTGGTGCTGTTGCAAGTTCGCAAAACCCTGAAGGATTCACTGGATAAGCTCCTAATTAAAATCCGCATTGAATTTCTCTCTCTTGTTCCTCTTGGCTCTTTTGCTCCTGTTTCTCGCTTGCTCTGCGACCCCTGTGCTAGCCTGCCATGTGGCTTTAAACCGCCGCACGGCCCATGGTCATGCAGACCCCACACACAATGGACTGCAGCTGGGAACACATGCTAAGCTAGCTGGACTGGACTGTGCTTTGGTGAGGAGTGGCAACTCTGGCAGTGGCTTTAATCCTGCCTCTGCTGAAGAAAACACTGGAGTTTTTCATGGCGGGATGGAGATGGGGCCTTGGAGGGCAAGTCCCTTAATGTTACCTCATCAATAAAGCTTTCAATGATAACCGATCCCCCGATGGGGGCCTCAGGAAATGATTGTTCCAGCGGCAACCCAAGAAGCCCACTTCCACCAGTAACAGGTGGGGACACAGAGGACATCCCAGCAATAACAGATTGCAACTCAGCTGGGACTTCAATGGGAGAAGAAACGGCTCTGGAAAGCTGGAAAGCATCCCTTCACGTAATCTCTGGAGCTGCAGCACTCAGATGGAGAAACAGCAGAAGGAAATCCTGGCCTGGATTATGGTGAGAAACGGAACCTGAATATGGAGGAAGGCAACATCTTAGGGAGATGCCACTGTCAAAGTCAGGCAAACTCAGGTGGACAGGGAGAACCTAGGTGCAAAATCAACCAGCTGGAGATGAGTTAAGACCTAACAAGAGAGAAGGATTAAAGGAATTTAAAAGGGGAAACTTGAATTTTTTTTTCTCCTTGAGAGCAGGCAGTTTCAGTGGCTGTTCAAGGGAGTCCATAGACACTGAAGAATGTAACGAAGTCTAGATGCTATTCCTCTACTGAAATGGTTCCCCAGGCCGAATGCAATTTGGACTTCCAATGGGTTTGCCCACTTGACAACTCCGAAGTACAGGAGGAGAGTACTGTAAGAGGTGGACCGAGGTCCATTTCTCTGGCTCATAGCTTAGCTACAGTCTAGGTGAGGGGGTGGGGAGATTGGCTCACTTATAAGTCCAGCACTTCCTCTGCCACATGCATATATTCGTCACCTGGAAATGGCATGGTCGTGGGTGTGCTGGGAAGTCTTCTGAACTATGTGAGGCCAGGGGTAGTGGGGGGTGGGCTGGATGTACTGAGGCCTGCACCTCACCAGCCCAGACTCAGGAACACTGAAGGGTGGGTCCCAGTGGTCCCCACCTTTGTCCATCGGTGTCTATGTGACCAGTCAGCAAGGCTAGGAATGTGAAGTACAGAATGAACTGTTCCTAGGAATCTCGAATGTGTAGGGAGTAACCTGGCTGAGGGTAGGGTAATGTCCCTCTCAATAATTGCTGAAATCTTGTCTAACACTTTGCAAATCAGTTGGTAGAGAAGGTAACTGGGGAACTCTACCTCAAAGTTCTTGAAAATGCATTCCTAGGGGTGAGCCAAAAAGTGATGCTTGGGTAGGTCAGACTGCCCAGGCAGAGAGCCATACTACTTAGGATTCAAAAAGTACAGAAGAGGCAGCAGGGCAAATGCTGCCCCCCTTAGTTGAGGTCACACAATAAGGTGTCAATCATATGGCAGAATAGAATAAAGCCACAGCTAAAGGCCCAGTCAAACAGCATTTCCATAAATACATTCAGTTGGCCAGGCATATCTAATAGACCATTTATTAAAAAAAATGTTTGCCGCCCCAAACAGGAAAGAGTGAATAGGCATTTTTCAGAGGTCTAATTTCAGCCAGACCCAAGCATGACAGGAGCTGGGTTCAGGGAAAGCAGACTGCAATATCAAGTGGAGAGCCTTCTGACGGCACTGGTTCTGGTGGAAGAAGAGCAGCTGGATCTGTCACTGGGTTGAATGAGGCTCTTAAGTGGCAGCTGGTCTTGGCCCCAGCTGAACTGCAGGCACATACTGAGTGGCGGTAGCTCTCATTAAAAACAAACAAAAAGCAAATTCAGCTTAGAAAAATGTTTCTCCATGATTCAAAGGGGGGGGGGGTGTGAGAGTTAGGACCAGGAAAGCCATATGGGTAATGAAGGCAAATATCTGTGGTGGTGAGCAGTTTCTCTAGTTTATTGTGGAATTGGGCGTCACCAGCCATGTGAGGCTGTAGGAAAACATGCCTTGGGCACGGATAGTCCCAAATAACCTTCTGAAATGCTGCTTTACCTGCAGCTTAATAGGAAGATGAGTCACTGTTTACCTAATAGGAGATGCCTACAATTGGCCTTTATGAAATGAAAACTGTATTTTGAGAACTTGAGCTTTAAGGCTGCAGGAATCTTCAATTCTGTTTAACCTAGAGTCCAGATTCCACCATGACACACAATACTCTCTAACTTAGAGCTGAGTAGTAGCATTCATATGGATCAGCAGGCTGCCCAACTTGATGGGGAACACTTCTACAGACCAGAAACTGCCACCTTCTTCCCAGAACAATAGTTTCCTTGCTCTTCTGCCTTTATGATGTAGAGTGCTCCAACTTGCAGTGGTGTGGGCTCCTCATTCTTTGTGGTGGGGAAGGGACAGTGCCACCAGAAGCTGTGTGTGTGAAGACACACAGATGTTATTTTATCTCTGTGATTTCTACTGGCAGCATTGAAGGATTAACGATGAATGATCTGTACCTGCAGGATTAGAGTCTCACTCAAACATTTGGGTATAGACACTGCTCCTGCCAGAGAATGTCATGGTGCCATTGACCACTTTTTGAGCAATGTATTACTCAACATGTTGCTCACCGCTGTCAGAATTGGGCAGCCTTTAGGTAGTGGAATACCCAGAAGAGGAGAGGAAGTGGCCACTTTCAAATGCAAAAGCAAAAAAAATAAAGCTCTCTGCTTTTCCTGTGAACAGACTCTATCCCTTCAGAAAAATGTACAACGGCAGGGCAAGGACCAGGATGCAGTTCAATATTCTGGTTGTAACAAACTCTAATGCAGGGGCCACTGAGGACTGTTCAGCTGAAGGAAAGAGAGTGGGTCAGAGTCTTTTGAGAATTGGCTGTGGGGCTCCAACTTCTCATGCAGGTTGCACATCAGGAAATGACAAGTCACAGAAGTGGAGGTAAACTAAAATACCACCAGGTGGTTGGGATTGTCACACCTGAGGTTAAGCATGCCCCTGCCTGCTGTGCGTAGAGTAACTGCAGTACAAACAATTGGAGAATGTTTACAAAGACTAAGCCCATACTTTAGGTATCACCCCAGGGTCAGAGTCAAACTGAAGCCCAGAGAAACTGGGTAACTCAAGAATCTTTATTAATCTCTGAAATCCCAGGCAGAAGTTCTAAGTTCTGAAAGCTGAATTTGGGTGCAATATCCAGAATCATGGACTGTGTGCGAGGTTAGATCACTATACTCCCCAAGAACAAATGGGTTGGTAATAAGTGGCATGATGTTACCAGTTAGGGGTTGCTAAATCAAAAGAGAGACACGCCATTCAAATGAACTGTCCAGGAAAGAGAAGACAGGTAGACAGTGGACACACAGACCAGGGAGATCAGACAAAAGATGGTTTGAAGCAGGAGGTGGGGAGCACAGTTTAAGTAAGTCCTGGGCTGATGCATGAGTAGTAAATACACTTTCTTTACTCTAGGGGTCTCTTATATAAGAGAATCAAATAGAATGCTAGCAGACCATTTTCTTACCTTTTTGTTCCTTGCTTTTTAAACTTAATTTTTACAATTTTATAATTTCTTTTAATAATGAAAATGTAAATTTGATCAACAAATTTCTATGTTGTTAATTAAGCTCCATTTTGCTTCTAATACTTGGTGATTCAGACTAATTACACAGTACTGCTATTCCGTTGAGGCAGTTCTTGAACCATGAGGAGTGTTTAACATTCTAAAACTATCAAAACCCACAATACTGTAAAGCTTGACTCTCAGTAAATAAAATGACTATCTTAATATAAGCTTTCATGGTTATTCTCAAGAATGGATTCTCTTAAATTAAATTATTCATATACTCAGTCTCAAAGCCCTTCCTTATAAACTGCGATCATATCACTTTTCTCCAAAATGATGTTTCTGATGCTGAATGAGGTTTGCAGTCTGGTTGAAGGCTTTCCCACATTTATTACATTTATAAGGTTTCTCTCCTGTGTGAATCCTCTGATGTTGAGTAAGGTGTGTGCTTCGGATAAAGGCTTTCCCACAGATTTTACATTTGTAAGGTTTTTCCCTAGTATGAATTCTCTTATGTTGAGTAAGGGCTGAATGGTCACTGAAGGCTTTCTCACATATATTACATGTATATGGTTTTTCCCCGGTATGAATTCTCTGATGTTGAGCGAGGGCTGATTGGTCCCTAAAGGCTTTCTCACACAAACCACATCTGTAAGGTTTTTCTCCAGTATGAATTTTCCGATGTCGAGCAAAGGATGAATTATCTCTGAAAGCTTTCCCACATTCGTTACACTTATAAGGTTTCTCTCCAGTATGAATTCTCTGATGTTCAGTAAGGGAAGAGTTCACCCTGAAGGCCTTTCCACATTCATTACATTCAAAGGGCTTCTCTCCAGTGTGAATTCTCTGATGCTGAAGAAAACTTGTACTCTGGTTAAAGGCTTTCCCACATTCATTACATTTATAGGGTTTCTCTCCACTATGAATATTCTGATGTTTGGTAAGATGTGCCCTGCACACAAAGGCTTTGTCACATAGATTACATTTAAAAGGTTTCTCTCCTGTATGTATTCTATGATGGTGGGCTAGGTGTATATTTCGGATAAAAGCTTTTCCACATAAGTTGCATTCAAAAGGTTTCTCTCCAGTGTGGATTTTCTGATGATAAGTAAGTGAGGAGCTCACTGAGAAGGCCTTGCCACATTCCTTACATTCATATGGTTTCTCACCAGTGTGAATTCTTTGGTGATGGATAAGGTGTGTACTCTGGTGAAAGGCTTTCCCACATTCTCTACATTTATACCGTTTCTCTTTAATAAGAGTTTTTGGATTTGAATTAAGTTTTTCAGTATGAATTTTCTGATGTTTATTAAGAGTTGAACTCTTAGTGAAAACTTTCCCACACTCACTACACTCAAAGGCTTTTTTGCTAGATTGAAATCCCTGACTTTGAACAAAAGATGAGCTCATAATGCAGCGTTTCCCAGATCCATCACATTCCTGGTCACTACCCATAGATGAGATTTTCTGGTGAGTGAGTACCATTTTCTGCAACTTTATCTCCTGGGCTCCATGCTGCCATTCCAATAGGCTATCATATTTCCAGTGACTATTGCTAGTGAATCTTTCCTTTATCATCCACTGATCCAATTCTTCTTCAGGAATATCTGCCTTGAGAGTAGATTTCTTATTCACAGGGATAGTCATCCAGTCTGAAAGACATCAAAAATAAAAATGTTTGTGTTATCCTAGTGAAACGTCTAGTTGGGGTAAGATGATGAGTCTGTTTATAATGCTAATAAAAAAGGTTGCAGTTTTGAAGATTTCCTGAAGAAAGGAAAGAGGAGGAGAGGTGAACAGAGGACAAAGCAGAAAGGGGTTGATTTAATGTATAATGCATTAAGCACGAGACCTTGGGAGCTTGAGTTCAGAAGTCAGGCCTGGGTTGGGACCTTGAGTATAACAGTATTTTATTTGTGATTACAGAGAAGTTACCAGACTTTCTGAGCCACAGAAAAACCTGTACAGGCCACACTATGCCAACAGATAAGAATAAAGATACCTTGTTTATTTTAGTGATATGGTTTTTAAATTAATCCAGATGTAACCTTAAGACACCATTGAGCCCTGACCGGTTTGGCTCAGTGGATAGAGCATCGGCCTGCGGACTGAAAGGTCCCAGGTTCGATTCCGGTCAAGGGCACGTACCTTGGTTGTGGGCACATCCCCAGTGGGAGGTGTGCAGGAGGCAGCTGGTCAATGTTTCTCTCTCATCGATGTTTCTAGCTCTCTATCCCTCTCCCTTCCTCTCTGTAAAAAAATCAATATATATTTTAAGAAACCATTGAAACTAGAGGCAACATTAAGCAGAAAAAAATCAACTCCAGAGTAACTACTAAAAACAATATTTTACTGTTTTATACACTCATTTTAGCATTCAGATGGATAATAAAAAGGCTATGATTAAGGCTGTGTGAAGAACCTCCTACTACTGGTGAGGAAGCAATGTCTTCAAACTTATATGAATAATGTAACATCTATATGAAAACCAGGAACAAACCTGCAAATCTGCCAGAATATACCAACTACATCTCTAAACGCAAGGCCCTGAATCTAGGGAAGAGGGAATACTAATCTGCTACAGGGATAGGAGCCATGGTCCCATGAATTATCTGACAAAGTAATTCCTCTCTCCAAATACAAACTTCACAATTAACAACTGTCTCACTTGCTTTCATTCATGGGTTCCTTGGTATTTATAAGTAGAGTTCTGAATGGCATATTAATTTTGCATATGTATTTGTGAATATCTGCCTTTCATGTTAAGTTTATTTAAAACTCTCTGCTAAGATATGCAATAATAAGGACTAGCTACTAAACACACATGATGCAGATTACTGGGAAGTGCTATCAAGAACAAGCTTCCCTCATTACTTTTTCCCCCACTCAATCCAGAAAATCTAAAAAGAGCTATAATAAAAATAAATAAATAAATAAATAAACAAACAAACAAACTCTTTGAAACTTATCTGAAAAAGAAAGTTAAATAGATGCACTTTATGGCTAAAAATCCGGTGAGCTCAGAATAATGTATCCTTGCTCAAAACAATGAATGGTCAAAGTTAAACACCAATATTGCCAAATTTCAAAATCTTTTTTTTTAATATATTTTTATTGATTTCAGAAAGGAAGAGGAGAAGGAGAGAGAGATAGAAACATCAATGATGAGAGGGAATCATTGACTGGCTGCCTCCTGCACGCCCCCTACTGGGGATCAAGCCCGCAACCCAGGCATGTATCCTTGACTGGGAATCAAACCTGGGACCTTTCAGTCCGCAGGCCAATGCTCTATCCACTGAGCCAAACCAGCTAGGGTCAAATTTCAAAATCTTAAGGACTGACTTTCACCTCCAGATCTGATAGAGTAACCTGGGACAGATCAATACTCCTTAGAAAACTACTGGAAAATCTGAAGTGAAAATGAAAGGCATAATATGTCACTTGAGGCCAACTTGATAGTCTAATTTTGGGGAGAGAAGGGAAATACAGAGATGTAATCCCAAAACTTAGTGGTTTTTAATCTCACCAAATGTATTGAATTCTTATGCTTCTCAGGGCAAAAGACTAAAGTTAAACAGAAATTCAGAATTTTCTATAGTCTTATAGTATACTGTGAAGCCAAAAATTGGAGTTCAGGAACTTCAAAGGAATGGAGGAAAGGCATAGTTAACATGTGAGGCTCTCAATTGGGACTCAAACATTTGCATTGTAGGGATACCAGAAGGAAAAAAAGGAATGGAACATTTATTTAAAGAAACAATAGCTGAAGACTTTCCCAACGTGGGAAAGGAAATGTATATCCAGGAAGCACAAAGTTCCAAACAAGATGAACTCAAAAAGACCCACACCAAGGCATACTATAATTACAATTGCAAAAGTTAAAGATAAAGAGACAATCTTGAAGAAAGCAAAAGGAAAGTATCAAGTGACACACAAAGGAAACATCATAAGGTTGTCAACTGATTTATCAGCAGCAACTTTACAGGCCAGAAGAAGTGGCAGGACATCTTTAAATGCTGAAAGAAAGGAACCTACAAACTAGTATACTATATCCAGCAAGATTATCATTCAGAATTGAAGGACAGATAAAGAGTTTCCCGAACAAGCAAAAACTAAAGAAGTTCATCACCATGAAACCAGCTTTATAGGAAATGTTAAAGGGTCTCCTTTAAGCAGAAAAGGAAAGGCCATAACCAGAAATAAGAAAATAAGAGAAAGGACAGAAATCTCACAGTAAAGCCAAATATTTAATAAATACAGTGAATCAGATATTTATGAGACTATTGTTCTAACTCCTAAGCTACAGAGCCTTAGCTGTGAGTCAGATATTTAAAAAGCTACTATGAGAGTCAAAAGAAAAAAAGTATCAAACTCAACTCAAACCACAATAAGTAATTAGGCGATACACCATACCAAAAAAAAAAAAAAAAAATTATACATGGCATCAATAACATAAAGCAAGGAGAAGGCAGTTAAACTATAATTCTCATAGAATATATTTGAACTTAAATGCCTATCAGTTTAGAACAGACTGCTATAGATATAGAATGATATACATAAACCTCATGGTAGCCACAAACCAAAAAACTACAAAAGATATACAAAGAATAAAGAGAAAAAAGCCCACTAAACAAAACCAGCAAGAGAAAAGGAAAGGAACAGGAAAATAATAAAAACAACCAAAACAATGAACAAAATGACAATAAGTACATATTTCTCAATAATTTCTTTAAATGTAAGTGAATTAACTGCTCCAATAAAAAGATATAGGGTAAGCCCTGGTTGGTTTGGCTCAGTGAGTAGAGCTTCAGCCTGTGAACTGAAGAGTCGCAAGTTCGATTCCCAGTCAAGGGTGCATATCTCAGTTGCAGGATCGATCCCCAGCCCTGGTGGGGTACCTGTGGGAGGCAACCAATCGATGTGTCTCTCTCATGTCAATGTTTCTCTCTCTTTCTCTTTCTCCCTCCAAACTCCCCTCCACTCTCTCTAAAAATACCAATGGAAAAAATATCCTTGGGTAAGGATTTTTTTAAAAAGACAAAGAGAGGCATTAAAAAAAACAAACTCATCTATATGCTGTGTACAAGAGATTCACTTAAGATCAAAAGACACCCAGCCAGTGTTGCTCCGTGGTTGAGCATCGACCTATGAACCAGGAAGTCACCGTTTGCTTCCCAGTCAGGGCACATGCCCGGGTTGTGGACTCAATCCCCAGTGGGGGACATGCAGGAAGCAGCCAATCCATGATTCTCTCTCATCATTGATGGCTCTATCTCTTTTTCCCTCTCCCTTCCTCTCTGAAATCAATAAAAATATTTTTTAAAAAGATCAAAAGACACACAGAGAATGAAAGTGAAAGGATGGAAAAAGACATTCCATGCAAATAGAAATAAAATAAAAGTTGGTTTAGCAAGACTCATATCAAACAAAACAGACTTTAAAACACAAATTTTTTAAAAAGACAAAGAAGGATATGACATAATTATAAAGGGGTCAATCCAAGAAGAGGCTGTAACAATCATAAGCACCTATGTACCCAACATAGGAGTACTGAAGTATAAAAAGCAATTATTAATGAATATAAAAGGAGAAAACCACAGTAGTATAATAAAAATAGGGGATTTTTTTCTTTTAAAAAATATTTAACAAGTAATACTTTTTTTTAAGTAATACTTTTTTTTATTTAAATTCTTTATTGTTTAAAGTATTACTTAAATCTCCTTTTTCCCCCATTGACCTCTCCCCAGCCACCCACATACCCCAGCACAAGTCCTCACCCCTCCTCCCCGAGTCTGTGTCCATTGGTTAGACTCATATGCATGCATACAAGTCCTTTGTTTGATCTCTTACCCCCTCACAGGTTGGACAGTCTGTTCGATGCTTTTATGACTCTGGTTCTGTTTTTGTTCATCAGTTTATATTGTTCATTATATTCCACAAATGAGTGAGATCATGTGGTATTTATCTTTCTCTGACTGACTTATTTCGCTTAGCATAATGCTCTCCAGGTCCATCCATGCTATCGCAAATGGTAAGAATTCCTTCTTTTTTACAGCAGTGTAGTATTCCATTGTGTAGATGTACCATAGTTTTTTAATCCACTCATCTGTTGATGGCCACTTGGGCTGTTTCCAAATCTTAGCTATTGTAAATTGTGCTGCTATGAACCTAGGGGTGCATATATCCTTTCTGATTGATATTTCTGTTTTCTTGGGATATAGTCCTAGAAGTGGGATTACTGGGTCAAATGGGAGTACCATTTTTAATTTTTTGAGGAAATGCCATACTATTTTCCACAGTGGCTGCACTAGTCTGCATTCCCACCAGCAGTGTAAGAGGGTTTCTTTTTCTCCACATCCTCTCCAGCACTACTTATTTTATTTTTTTATTAATCCTCACCCAATGATATTTTTCCATTGATTTTTTTAGAGAGAGTGGAAGGGAGAGGGCTAGACAGAGGGAGAGAAACATCGATGTGAGAGACACATCAGTTGGTTGCCTCCCACACACACCCCAACCAGAGTCAGGGATCGAGCCTGCAACCAATCGAGCCTTCAGTCCACAGGCGCTCTACCCACTGAATCAAACTGACTAGGGCAAAAGTAGGATATTTTAACATGCTACTCACATCAATGGGTAGATCAATCATCTAGACAGAAAATTAATAAGGAAATAATGGCCTTAAATGTCACGTTAGATCAGATTCACCTAACATAGAATATTCCAGAGTATTTCATCCAAAAACTGCAAAATACATATTGTTTTCAAGTATACATAGAACATTCTCCAGAAGAGATCACATATCACAAAACAAGCTTCAATAAATTCAAGAAGATTGAAATCATATCAAGCATCTTTTCTGACCACAGTAGCATGAAAACTAGAAATCAACAACTACAGGGGGGGGGGAAAGAAAAAAACAAAACAAAACAGCCAAAACCGGTTTGGCTCAGTGGATAGAGCGTCAGCCTGCGGACTAAAGGGTCCCAGGTTCGAATCCGGTTGGGGGCACGTACCTTGGTTGTGGGCACATCCCCAGTAGGAGGTGTGCAAGAGGCAGCTGATTGATGTTTCTCTCTCATCGATGTTTCTGACTCTCTATCCCTCTCCCTTCCTCTCTGTAAAAAATCAATAAAATATATATATTTTTTTAAAAACAGAAAAAAACCACAAACATGTGGAGATTAAACAATATGCCACTCAACAACCAATGGATCAAAAAGGAAATCAAACTGTAAATCAAAACCTATCTTGAAACAAATGAAAATACAACTATTTGAAATATATGGGAGGCAGCAAAAGTACTTTAAAGAGGGAAGTTCATAGCTATACAGGCCTACCTTAAGAAACAGGAAAAATCCCAAGTAAACAATCTACCTGTACACCTAAAGGAACTAAAAAAAGAACAAACAAAATCCAAAGAAAACAAAAGGAAGGAAGTAGTTAAGATCAGAATGGAAATAAAAATAGAAATAAAACAATAGAAAAGATCAATAAAACTAAGAACTGGTTCTTTGAAAAAATAAAGTAGAAAAACCTTTAGCCAAACTCATCAAGGACCAAAAAAGATCCCAAATAAATAAAATCATAAATGAAAAAGAAGTTACAACTGACACCACAGAAATACAAAAATTATTAAAGAATATTATGAAGGGGTCAATCCAAGAAGAGGATATAACAATCATAAGTATCTATGCATCCAACATAGGAGTACTGAACTATACAAAGCAATTACATGTCAATAAATTCGGCAACCTGGAAGAAATGTTATGGTAAATTTCTATAAGTATCTAACCTTCCAAGACTGAGCCAGACAGAAATACATATCTAAACAGACTTATTACTAGCAATGAAAGTGAAATGGTAATCAAAAAATTCCCAACAAATAGAAGTCCAGAGCCAGACAGCTTCACAGTTGAATTCTACATAACTTTCAAAGATGAAATAATACCTACTCAAACTATTTCAAAAAATCAAATAGGAAAAAATGCTTCTAAACTCATTCTATGAATCCAGCATTTCCAAGATACCAAAATCAGACAATGACAATACAAAAAAAATAGGAAATTAAAGGCCAATATCCTTAAGGAACATAGATGCAAAAATTCTCAACAGAATATTAGCAAACTGGATTCAACAATATATTAAAAGGATTATGTACCACAACCAAATGGGTTTCATCCCAGAGATGCAAGAATGGTTCAACATCCATAAATCAATCAATGTGATACATCACATTAACAAAATAAAGGATAAAAACCATATGGACATCTGAATAGATGCAGAAAAGCCTTTGACAAAATTCAACATCCATTTATGATTAAAAACTCTTTAAAAAGTGGATATAAAAGGAACTTAAACCAAAATGATAAAGGCTACATATGACAAACCCATATGACAAACACTCAATTGTGAAAAGCCAAAAGTTTTTCCTCTAAGATCAGGAACAAGACAAGGATCTCCACTTTCATCACTATTATTCAGTATAGTAATGGAACTCCTAACCACAGCAATAAGATGAGAAAAAGAAATAAAAGGCATCCAAATTGAGAAATAAGAAGTAAAACTGTCATTTATTTGCAGATGACATGATACTATATATAGAAATCCCTAATGATTCTGTCAAAAGACTATTAGAACTAATAAATGGATTCAGTAAAGTTGCAGGATTTGTTGCATTTCTATATATCAATAACAAATTATCAGAAGGAGAACTTAAGAAAACAATCCCATTTATAGTTGCATCAAAATGTATAAATACCTAGGAATAAATTTAACCAAGAAAGTAAAAGAAATATACTCTGAAAACTATAAGAAATTGAAGAGGATACAAATCACTGGAAGGATATACCTTGCTCATAAATTGGAAATATTAATATTGTTAATATTAATTAATACATTCCTTTGAACATATGCCGAAGCAATTTCTTCACTGATACTGCTCCCATGGCAATGGAAACTAAAGAGAAAATAAACAAATGGGACTACATCAAAATAAAAAGCTTTTGCACAGCAAAGGAAACCATCAACAAAACAACAAGAAAGCCCACTGCATGGGAGAACATATTTGCCAATATCATCACCGATAAGGGTTTAATCTCCAGCATTTACAGGGAACTCATACAACTTAACAAAAGGAAGATAACCCAATCAAAAGATGGGCAACGGACCTAAATAGATACTTTTTGAAAGAGGACATACAGAAGGCCAAGAGACATATGAAAAACCTGCTCACAGTCACTAATCATCCGAGAGATGCAAATCAAAACAACAATGCGGTACCATCTCACACCTGTCAGAATGGCTATCATCAACAAATCAACAAATGACAAGTGCTGGCAAAGATGCAGAGAAAAAGGAACCCTTGTGCACTGCTGGTGGGAATGCAGACTGGTGCAGTCACTGTGGAAAACAGTATGGAGTTTCCTCAAAAAGTTAAAAATGGAACTCCCATTTGACCCAGTGATCCCACTTCTAGGAATATATCCAAGAAATCAGAAACACGAATCAGAAAGGATATATGCACCACTATGTTCATAGCAGCACAATTCACCATAGCTAAGATTTGGAAACAGCCCAAGTGCCCATCAGCAGATGAGTGGATTAAAAAGCTGTGGTACAGGAGAACCAAGATGGCGGCAAAGTTAAACAAATGAACTGCGCCGCGCACAGCAATTTCAAAAATACAACTAGAGGACAGAGCGTCTGCCACCCAGAACCACAGGAGAGCTGGCTGAATGGTGGATTTACAACTAAGAGGGAAGAGGAAAGAGCAAACGCGGAGGGGCTGAGGTGCGGTGGCGCGTGGGTTGGGCTGATGGCGGGGGAAGGGACGCGTGGCTTTTTTTTCCAACCCCAAGGGAGATAAGCTCCCCATCACTCTGAAATCCAGTTTCTGGGGACGCGCGGGAGACCCAGAAACCTACGGGGAGAAGCTGGACTCTCAGCCATCGTGTCGGAAAGTGAGAGTGACTTTCTTGCAGAGGTGTGCCCAGCAATCAGTGTTTACTGTGCTGGAGCACGGGACGTGGGGACTTGGAAACGCGGAAAGGCAGAAAAAGCAGACTTGCAGCCATTGCGGTTTGCCATGCCCTAGCCTAGTGACGCTCTGAGACCCCGCCCCGCCCTGAGACCCGACCCGCCCTGAGACCAGCCCCGCACATTCTACAAACCCTCCCAGGCTCCAAACAGCAGCTTTTGCATATAAATGGCCTGCCCTGTGGCAGCTTAACCAAATAAACTGTAGTTCCAGTCAGACTGCTCCAAAACCACTCAAGCAGGAGGAGAAAACTGCAGTTTTTGCTGTAACTCCTGCTGAGTGGCCTCAGACAGTAGCTGACCTGCACCCCATTGGAGATCCAGAACGAGGGCATCTAGTGGTCGGTGTGAGACGACACCAGATTTCAACCACTCGCATAAGGGACACATTCAAGAGGTAGACTCAGTGAGCGCCAAAGCCCGACTGGAACAAGTCCCGGCCCATAAACGTGTCTCCTGCACAGCAATTCTTCCTTTATAGACACAGTGGGTCCTCACAGCCAATTGGCCTGGAGGAAAATTCCTCCCAGTGACACCAGCAACAAACAAGACTTAACTACACAAAGGAGGACCAAGATGGAGGCATAGGGCGGACGCCTGATTGTTGCCTACCACAACAATTTTGAAACTACAACGGGAAAACAGAGCAGACACCATCCAGAACCACCGGAGGGCTGGCTGAGCAGATGCTCTACAACTAGAATAAAAGAGAGGGGTACGCGGGATGATGCTGATGCCGGTGAGCCAAAGATCACACTTTAAGAACTACGGCTCTGGCGACACAATGGCGGCCTGGAACGTGCTCGGCGCAGTCCCCCCGGTGGTCTCCGGCTGAGGGCACGGCTCCACTCGCTGCCGAGCACGAACAGACGAGCCCCTGGGAGACATGGGGTGGGAGACCCCGTGCTTGCTGACCTCCGAGTCCTTCGAGAATCTCAGCGCCCCGGAAACGGCCAGGTGCGCACGCCCGGCGACCGGCCACCACTGCAGACCCGAGCACCGACGCAGCGACCCCGGACCAGCCCACCACCGCGCACCGGGCGCACCGGAGCTTCACCGAGCCCGCTGCCCAGCGAGTTCCACGGCAGCTGCCCCGGAGCTTTGAGAAAATGGCCGGAGGAATTGCTGAGAAGGAATTGACCGATGAGAGTTGGGATCCGGAAGACGAGGCTCCGCTGGGTCCTGGATCCAGGAGCACTCGCCCGGCAACTAGTCGCCGCTGCAGACCCGAGTGCCGCCGCAAAGACCTCGGACCAGCCCGCCGCCGCGCACCGAGCGCACCGGAGCTTCGCCGAGCCCGCCGCCCAACGAATTCCGCGGCAGCCGCCCCGGAGCTTTGAGAAAATGGCCGAAGGAATTGCTGAGAGGGAATTGACCGACAGGAATTGGGATCAAGAAGACGAAGCCCCGCTGGGTCCCAGGTCCGGGTGAGGCCGCGCACCCCTGGGTCCGGGTGAGGCCACGCGCCCCAGGTCCGGGTGAGGCCACGCGCCTCTGAGTCCGGGTGAAGCCGTGCCCCTGGGTCCGGGCGAGACCAAACCAGAGGGAGTCGGACCTGCATTACCACCATTTGTCCACCATCCAGAGCTGAAAAGTCAGTGCCGACATGTACACATAAGGAACTGGTGGACATTGAAATTGGGTCTCAAAAGAACTGTTGGTCCAGAAAGAAACTCACTACAGACTGATTCATTTGCCTGTCAGCATAACTATTATTGCTCGTCTCACATTCGGTTCTTATAAGTATATTTCTAGTAACACATGATCTCACTCATCTAGGGGAAATGATGAACAACATAGACTGATGAAGAAGAACAGACCCAGAAACAAGGAGGCATCGATCGGACTGTCGGGCCTCAGAGGGAGGGTAGAGGAAGGTGGGGGTAGGGGGGAGAGATCAACCAAAGGACTTGTGTGCATGCATACGAGCCTAACCAATGGTTAAGGACAATAGGGGGGTGGGGGCATCCGTGGGGAGGGGTGTGGGATGGGAATGGGGGGATGAGGACAAATATGTGACACCTTAATCAATAAAGAAATTTTTAAAAAAAATGGACCTCTCCTGCTAATCTTGGACCTGATATTAAATAAGTTTAAGGGCCTCTATTTCTTCATCCGTTAAATGGGATAAATTATACCTCAACAGGGCTGCTATAATGAGTCAGTGGGATAAATAAAGAGAACACCCAGTGTAGTATCTTGCATTTTGTGAATGTATACTATGTATTTATTAAAAATAATAAAATGAGTCAGGATGGTAGGCCCTCAAAAAAAAAAAAGCTGTGGTACATCTACACAATGGAATACTACGCTGCTATAAAGAAGGAATTCTTACCATTTGCAGCAGCATGGATGGATCTGGATAGCATTATGTTAAGTGAAATAAGCCAGGCAATGAAAGAAAAATACCACATGATCTCACTCATTTATGGAAAATAATGAACAACATAAACTGATGAACAAAAACAGATCCAGAGACAGAGAAACATCGATCAGAACGTCAAACCTAAGGGAAGGTAGGGGAGGGTGGGGATAAGGGGGAGAGATCAACCAAAGGACTTG
Organism: Cnephaeus nilssonii; assembly: GCF_951640355.1. Classification (NCBI taxonomy): domain Eukaryota; kingdom Metazoa; phylum Chordata; class Mammalia; order Chiroptera; family Vespertilionidae; genus Cnephaeus; species Cnephaeus nilssonii. The sequence goes on from NC_137076.1 coordinate 10,061,458, forward strand.
TATGCATGCATATAAGCCTAACCAATGGACACAGACAACAGGGGAGTAAGGGCTTGAATGAGGGGCGGGGGGGGGGGGGGGGGATTAATGGGGGAATAAGGACACATGTAATACCTTAATTAATAAAGAAATTAAAAATAAATAAAAATCAATGGAAAAAATAAATTAAAAAAGCATTCCTTTGAGAATAAAAATATTTGCACTGTCTTTGAATTCTAAGTTCTCTAATAACATCAAGTCTAATGCCAAACTATTTCCAACCAAATACCTAGAAATCTGACAGTGGTAAAGATTAAATAGACTTTAACCATACCATTGCACACACACACACACACACACACACACACACACACACACACACAATTTAGAGAAAAACCCATCAGCTAAAATATAAATATGCTGTTCTTTTTTTTAAAAAAAAAAAGTATAAACTGTCAACATGAATCTGGAAGAATAGATGTATAAGATAATATCTAAAAAGTTCACTTAAATTTTATTGAATATTTAGAGGCATTTTTAAAAATGTACTATTAAAACCCATAGGGATAAGTAAGTTCAACTTCTGGTCATGGTGGATGACGAGTCACACGAAAGGCAAAGGGCAGGCATTTTAGATGGAAAGGCCTCACCAAACACTCAACCAAAGGCTCACGGATGCCCCGTGGATAAAAACAGAACCACACCAGGGTAGATCGCTTGGAAACTTCAGAACACTGGTGTAAAGCAGGAATTCCTACAAGGTTTCGAAGAAGAAGAAAAGTCACAACTGATGAAGATTTAGATTGATTCTGTATTTCACAAGAGCAGACTGTGATCCAGAAAACAATGGAGCAATGTCTTCAAAATTCTGAAGATTTCCAGCACTGAATTCTATGTATTCAAACTACCCAGAGAGTATTAGGGCAGAAAATAGACATTTCCAGACATGATAGGCTATAAAAAAATAAACTCTTTCTTAGGAAGCTATTGGAAGATGTATGCCACCAAAGAAGGGAGCAAACGAAGCAGGAGGATGACAGGGGACATGCAGCCAGGAGTGAGGGCCTTCACAGGAAGACGAGAGCTAGGCACCAGTCACTCTAGAATGGAGCAGGTCACACGTTCCAAAAGAAGCTTTTCCAGGAAAATGAAGCTGTCACATTGTCTGATGAATCTGAAAGTCTTGCTTGAGACAAGATTCAGACAACTAGAGAAGGTCTGAGATTAAATTAAATTAAATGGAGCTATGAACCAATGAATGCTGGGAATAAGATTGTCAAGCAAAAGTTGTCATAATTCACTACATGGATCAGTTTTGTGAATAGTTCTTAAGTATGTAAACACTGATTACTATTCAGATCAGTTTTGTGAATAGTTCTTAAGGATGAAACACTGATTACTATTCAGATCAAAAGGATTCTACAGCTCTACTGGGAACACAGGAATGAAAAGGCAGTAAGATGACTACTTGGGGCAGCGAGTTTCATCCTCACTTTTTATAGAAAGAATTCAATAAACAATGTCTAGCCCTAGCTGGTTTGGCTCAGTGGATAGAGCATTGGCCTGTGGACTGAAGGGTCCCAGGTTCCATTCCAGTCAAGGGCACATGCCCGGGGTTGTGGACACGATCCCCAATAGGGGGCATGCAGGAAGCAGCCAATCAATGATTCTCTCATCATTGATGTTTCTAGCTCTCTCTCCCTCTCCCTTTCTCTCTGAAATCAATAAAAATATTTTTTAAATAAATAAATAATGTCTAAAACTGAAAAGTTAAGAGGCAGCAATACAAACATGTTACTTGGAGACATGAAAACAAATAGATCAAATAATCAACTAAAAGAAGAGAAAGTGGAAGAGAGGGGACAAGGGGCCACTGTTTTTCATAATAAACATTGTAGTTTCATTAAACTAAATGTATGTACTCAATCCTGGCCAGGAAGCTCAGGTGGTTAGAGCATTGTCCTGATGCACCAAGATTGTGGGTTCAATCCCCGTCAGGGCACATACAAGAATCAACCAATGCATGCATAAATAAGTGGAACAACAAATCAATGTTTCTCTCTCTTCTCTCTCTCTCTCTCTCTCTCTCTCTCTCTCTCTCTCTCTCTCTCTAAAAGTAAATAAATAAATTTTAAATGAATGTATTACTTCGAGAAAATTTAAGTCTACAAATAAAAAATAACAGAATAAACTCCAAAATGTCAAAGGAAAGAAATAATAAAAAGCAAAAATTAATGAACTGGGAACCAAGATGGCAGTGTAGGTAAACATCAGTATCACCGCCTCCCACAACCACATCAAAATTACAACTAAAATACAGAACAACCATCATTCAAACCGCCTGGAATCTGGCTGAATGGAAGTCCTACAACCAGAGAAGTAAAGAAGAAAGCACATTGAAACTCGTAGGAGGAGCGGAGACATGGATCGGGCTAGTCTGACACCCACGTGTGGTGTTTTTTTCAATCGGGCGGGATATCTAGGCAGCAGAGGCCTCCCTTGAAAAACAAGAGGTCCCAGTCTCATATCACTCCAGGGTTCGAGAACTGGGAAGAGAAGTCCCCATAACTTTGGGGATTGTGGTTAAGTGACACAGAGACTGCTGGAGACCCAGCAGTTCCTTTTAAAGGGCTGGTGTGGGAACTTACATGGTCTTGCTTCCTCTGAGCTCTGTTGCCAGGCAGCAGCTTTGGGGTACCCAGGGACATACTAGGAGGAACCAGATTGTCTGGCATCAGGGCAGGAACTCTAGGGCAGCTTTCTGCCAGACAGGGGTGCTCACAAGGGGTCAATGTTCCTGTGCTGGAACCTCCCCCATCCCAGAGCTGACTGGCAGCCATATCTGAGTTTTCATCAGCATGAACCACACTGTTTGCTCTGCCTTGGTGATTCCCTGAGACTCTGCCCCATTCAATTTGCAGCCCAAACCAAGCTATTTGCAACGGCTTTTCCATATGAATGCCCTGTCCCCACTCAGGCATCAGAATTTTCTAAAATCTCTCAAACAAGCAGCAGCTGGTGTCAGTGTGCCCAATACCTATCAATAAGAGGCCCAAGACCTGGCACTAGCACCAGCCCGACTTGTTTCACAGCTGGGCATCACCTGGGGACTTCCAAGCCCAATACAAATACCAGCCATCTGCAGATCTCTTTGTAGCTCCTGCTTGGTGGCCCCAGGCAGTGACTGACTTTGCATCTCCCAGAAGACTCCAAGCCAATGCACCTTGTGGACAGCTTCAGACCATACCAGGTTACAACTCTACACATCCACAAGCAACACACTCAAGGACCAGACTCAGTGACCACCAAAGCCCCACTGAAGCAAGTCCTGCTCCATAGGGGTGTGTCCTGCATAGCAGCTCTTCCACTTCAGTTGCAGCTGGTCCTCTCAGCCAATTGGTCTGGAGGTCAATTCTTCCCAGTGACACCAATAGCAATGAAGGCTCAAGTACAACAAGACTGTGCACACAGCACACACAGGGGTGCACCTAGAAGGCCCAGCTCAGGTGACTGGGGAGGCTGAGCCACTGGGTCCTACAGGACACCTACTACACAAGGCCACTCTACTAAGTCCGGGAGACATAACAGTTCTACCTAATACATAGAAACAAACACAGGGAAGCAGCCAAAATGCGGAGACAAAGAAACATGTCACAAATGAAAGAAATGGAAGTAAGCAAACTACTGGATATAGAGTTCAAAACAATGGTTATAAAGTTGCTCAAGAACCTTAATGAGCTTCAAGGGAGTTAATGAGAGCTTCAAGGGACCTAGTGAGACGAGAACCTTAGTGAGAATTTCAAAGACATGAAAAAGGACCAATCAGAAATTAAGCCTACAATAACTGAAATACAGAATAATTTACTGGGATTCAACAGTAGAGTATAGGATTCTGAGAATCAAATCAACACCTTGGAATATGGAGAAGCAAAAATCACCCAATCAGAATAGCAAAAAGAAAAATGAATAAAAAAATATGAAGATAGTGTAAGGAGCCTCTGGGACAACTTCAAGTGTACCAATATTCACATTATGAGGGTACCAGAAAGAGAAGAGAGAGAGCAAGATATTGAAAACCTATTTGAAGAAATCATGACAGAAAACTCACCCTATCTGGTGAAAGAAATAGACTTACAAGTCCAGGAAGTACAAAGAGTTCCAAACAAGAGGAACCCAAAAAGACCCACACCAAGACACATCATAATTCAAATGCCAAGAGTTAAAGACAAAGAGAGAATCTTAAAAGCAGCAAGAGAAAAGCAGTTAGTTACCTATAAGGGAGCACTCATACAACTGTCAGATGATTTCTCAACAGAAACTTTGAAGGTCAGAAGGGAGTGGCAAGAAATATTCAAGGTGATGAATAGCAAGGACCTACAACCAAGATTCCTCTACCCAGAAAAGTTAGCATTTAGAATTCAAGGTCAGATAAAGAGCTTCATGGACAAGAAAAAGCTAAAGGAGTTCATCACCATCAAACCAGTATTACATAAAATGTTGAAGGGTATTCTTTAAGAAGAGGAAGAAAAAGAAGGGGAAAAAGATTAAATATATGAACAATAAAATGGCAATGAATACATATCTATCAACAATTAAATCTAAAAAATAGAATTAGAGGCATAGAAACATGGAACAGACTGACGAATCTCAGAAGGTGGGTGGAAGGAGTGGGAAGAGATTAACCAAAGATCTTATATGCATATATGTATTACCTATGGACACAGACAATAGTGTGGTGAAGGCCTGTGGTGGGGCTGGAACCAAGTGAAGGGAGTATTGGGGGAGAGAATGGGGACATCTGTAATGCTCTCTACAATAAAGATTTAAATTTAAAAAACAAAAATTAATGAACTAGATCAATATAAAATAGAAAGGATTAGTTAAGTCAAACATTTATTCATTAAAAAGTCTACTGAAAAAGCAAATCTCAGACAAAATTATACAGAAAAAAGGCGAAAGTAAATATTAGAAATTTATGCTTTCATTCAACAACTACATACTGGGACCTGGTGTCCTGGGGACACAAGATCAAACAAGACCAAATCCCTCCCTCACGGATCCGAGTGCAAAAAGGATTATTTAAACAGGACACAGAAAAAGAAAAAGATCATAAAGCTAAAGATTGATCTGTTCTAGTTCATTAATTAAGAATTTGTGAGTAAATAAAGAGAAAAGGTAAGTTATAGACTGAAATACATATTAACTAATAAAGTAATAGATTCCTGAATATATACAAAACTCCCAGAAATTAGTAAAAAAAAATAATAATAATAATAGAAAATTGGGGCAAAGAACATAAATATGTAAGTTATAGGAAACAAATAATCAACATATAAAAAGATATTCAACTTCACCAGCAAACAAGGAAATGCAATTTATTACCACAATGAGATATGGAATGGAACTAGGAGAATTTTTTAAAAGTATGAAAGTCCCAAATTTTGGCAAGAATGTAAAGTATCAGGAACTTACATCAACTATTAGTATAATATGGAACTCTGGGAAAATCTAGTACAGTAGAAGCAGCATATGCTCTTATAACCAGTATTTGTACCTGAACACAAGAAAACCCCAGGGAGTATGTGCAAGCATATTCAGGACAGCCCCATTAAAAACAACAAAAAGCAATGATAAGATATGTACACATATAATACCTTAATAAAAAAAATGAAAAAATAAAATAATAAAAACAACAAAAAGTCTTGAAACAACATCCAGGTCTATCAACAAGAGAAAGGATAAATTAATGGTTAGTCATTGAAGGAATATCAAAGTGCAATTTAAAAAGACCTAGAGCTACACATCATAAGGATTTTAAAATGGAAGTTGTGGAAAGGTATCTATAGTATAACACATATATATCAAGCTTACAGCAACAACATTGGTCAAAACTACGGATAAATGTGGTAAAACCATGAAGAGCAGCACAGAGTTGCTTGGGAAGAATTCAAGCTAGTGGCTCTCTAGTATGAAAGGAGGAAGGTATGAAGAGGGGGTGCACACTGGGCTTCACATATGCCCCCATGTTCTGTTTTCTTAAGCTGGACAGTGAGGTATGGGTGTTATTTCTTAGTTCTTCAAAATGTTCAAAAAATATTACATATCCTCTTTTGCACCTAGTATATACAGTATTCAAAATATATTTATTTTAAGGTAAACAAAGCAAATGATAATGTTAAGTGTAGAAATAAAATTACTTGTCAGAGCCCTGGCTGGTGTGGCTCAGTTGGTTGGGCATTGTCCTATGCAATGAAAGGTTGCCGGTTCAATTCTGTCAGGGCACAAGCCCGGTTTTCAGGCTCAGTCCCCAGTAGGAGGCATGCAGGAAGCAGCCCAATCAATATTTCACTCTCACATCAATGTCTCTCTCTCTCCCTCTCCCTTCCTCTCTCTCTAAAAATAAATATAAGTATATAAATTTTAAAATTACTTGTCAGAGAAATAAGAGCTGGCTCTCTTAAAAAAATTCCCAACAAATTTAAGAGAAAAAATACGCAAGTAAAATTGGAAATTAGAAAGATGACATAATATAAAAATGTTAAAATTATAGATACATACCATACATAATTGTAAATGAATACATTTTATAGCTCAAAAAAGATTAATTTAAAGCTAAAAGGTAAGATGTACAGTTCATATAACAAAAAGAAACTTAAACCAATTAATAAATAAGAAATGTAAAAAGTTATTAGTGAACTACTCAAATTAAGGGATCAAGAAGTTTTCTGAGTAAACAATTTCTGTGTAACTAAAGCTATTTTGGAGAAGGGGGGAAATGACACAGTTTGTGGGTCAGATGAGTTTCATGCTGGCTTCACCCTAATCCTGACTTGCCATGTCATACTAATGTTAAATCCATCCAAATTAATTAACCATGCTGAGATTCCGTTTTCTGTAAACTGGGGTTAATCATACTTGCCTCACAGGCTGTCATTATCTAACATAAATCCCCAGAAGCTACCCAGTAATGGTGCCCTGCCACAGGGACTCATTCAGCTTTCTCCTCCTTCTAACTCCAATAGCTCATGGCTCAGAGAAGAGAAAAATTAAGAAGGAAAGCTATCTATCAGAAGGACTTTTTCTTGTTCTGATTACAAATAAGTGTCTATTCTAAACCAAAGTAATTGGTACAACAATGGAAAAGGCCTAGACCCAGTCACTTAAAAATTAGAGATAAGCCGAAACCGGTTTGGCTCAGTGGATAGAGCGTCGGCCTGCAGACTGAAGGGTCCCGGGTTTGATTCCGGTCAAGGGCACGTACCCTGGTTGCGAGCACATCCCCAGTGAGGGGTGTGCAGGAGGCAGCTGATCGATGTTTCTCTCTCATCGATGTTTCTAACTCTCTATCCCTCTCTCTTCCTCTCTGTAAAAAATCAATAAAATATATTTTTTTTAAAATTAGAGATAACATCTATTACCATTGTTCTATATGATTTTTGAAGTCCTAGCTAGTTATTAAGAAACTAGAGGCCTGATGCGTGAAATTCGTGCAAGAGGCTTGGCCCTCGCAGCTGGGGTGGCTGCCTCGGCCCTTGCAGCCCCAGCTTATCCGGAAGGACATCTGGAAGGTTGTTCAGCTGTCCAGTCTATTAGCATATTATGCTTTTATTATTATAGATGAAACAGCAATAAGAAAAAACTAAAACTAAAAATGAATCCAATGAATATTTTACGAATAAGAGAGAGTAACCAGAAGGGGATAAATACATTTGGAAATGACTATCATTTCTTCATAGTAGCAATTTCCAGTTAAAACAGCAAAAGAGAAGGTGGTACTCTTCAAAAATAAAAATATAACCCTATCAGAAATGGGGGAAACAACTATAAATCTTTATTGGGAAATATAAAATAAGACTTCTCTCCATGTCTGACTGGCTAATCACTAATTATCCTTCATGAGTAGGCTCAAAGTTTAGGGTGTCCAGGCAATGCACAAATAAGAGGTGCTGGATCCGAGGGCTGTGAAAGGCATCTGGGAAGAAATTAATCACACCCACCAGGCTTTTCAACTCATTCTCACACGTGACTATAGAGTCCTTTATCGGCATCCAAGTCCTTCTTCATGTTCATGTTCCCCGGACACCAGTGCAATAAAGAGCTAGTGTTAGTGACAAGGAAATGGAAGAATGCATTCATGATACCAGAGTGGTAGGACAATGAATGAATTTGTTTAATCCCCCCCCCCCCCTTGTTTGTAATAACACTGCCTGTTTAATACAGAATGAAATATTAAGGTGCCTTAGTTTGTTTGTAATAAAACATACAAATTCAGAATGCTATTGGGGTAAAAAATGTTTTTGATAACTGTTTTAGAGTTCATACATTTAAATTCCATAACAAATTGTGTCCTAGACATTGCAGGTATATAGTTATTTAATGTAAGATATAAATTCCTGCCTTCTTCACTGGACTACTGTGAAACATCAGTAAGGTTTTTAAATATATATATATATATATATATATATATATATATATATATATATATATTTTATAGCCTGCAAGTGTGACAGTAAAAGTGAAATGTTGTAATGTGGTAATGGATAAGGCAATAAGCTCTCTAGAACAGCAGTCGCCAACCTTTCGGACCTCATGGACCACCAGTGGTCCACGGACCACCGGTTGGTGACCGCTGCTCTAGAACATTCAGGGGTAGAAGAGGCACCCCTGCTCCTGTTCTTAAGCTACCAAATCCAATGGGCTCCTCAAGACAAGTAACAACCACTAAACTATCATGTTCTCTGTATCCCTGAGCAACAAGTCTATGCCACTCACCCAGATGCCAAGCATTTGGATGCTGGATGTGAGTGATACAGCAGAGTATAATTTAATAAGTGCGCTGCTGCAGAAGGTGGAAAGTAACTGAATGCTGGCTGAATACATGTACATGTGTCTGGACAAACAGGAAAGCAGTTGAAGAAATGTGCAATGTTTAGCTAGAAGAGGGGCCTCAGGATGAGTATGGTTACTGGCCTATAACTATGAAGAAGCCGCCCTACTGTGTGTGACCCAGCGTGGCTCCTCCTCACTGGAGAAGTAGGAACAGAGACTGCACTGTCAAGTGTTGAACGGGACAATGGAACCTAGCGGGGGAGCTGCCCAGATTACATGTGAGGTCTTTTCCAAACCAGAGATGATTAATCTATGCCAGATAGGGAGAGAAGAAAAATCCCAGAGAGCAGGATTTAGGGAGGCACAAATTGCCAAAAGAAAGGAGTGACATATGCATGCAGAGACAAAGGTGACAATAAAGTATTGAGGTGGACAGAAGGGAGATGCTCATTTCTAGGTCCACAAGCCTGTCGCATTTGCTGAGTTTCTCTCCATGCCTCCCACACGCAGGGTCTTACCCAGACAGAAGCCTCGGGAGGCGTCTTCTGGTGTCCATTCTTCCCCTTTTCCAAGCTGGGCAAACAGATCTGGTTTGGGTCCTAAGAGCCCTGTTTTTAAGGGGGGAAAAAAATGGACCACATCTGTTCATGCTACAGAAAAAAATCATTGCAAGGAAGAGATCTGGTCCTCAGATCTTCCTGGAAAAGATGATTGATGGGAAGGTCCAAGATAGAGATGAGTTCCCAGAGGACAAAAAGATGGCTCAGGTCTGATACACAACCTATGCCCATGTCCTTCTCTCTGCCAAAGGGAGGGAGGATTCAACCCCCACTCACTCTACGCTCCAAAAGATTCCTGTGTCTGGGACATCAAGGTAGGCAGGTCACAGACTTAAAAATAACATCTTCAATCAGCCCATGCCAGCTATGTGCTACCAGTTTAAGGTCCCAAGAGATGTCCACGTGTGAAGGTAAGCCTTCAGAGGCTCCCCACTTACCCAGTGAGACCAGGTGGCTGTAGTTCTCCAGCATCACATCCCTGTACAAGGCCCTCTGAGCAGGGCTCAGCTGTGCCCACTCATCCTGGGTGAAGAGCACGGCCACATCCTTGAAGGTCACTGATTCCTGGAACAACAAGCCCATCCCTGTTGACTGGCGGCTACCCCTTCACATGGCAAACAAACTAAGGCAGGGTGTAAACACAAGGTAACTGCACAACACCAACAATGAATTTGAGAAAAGGGTCATGGAAGAGAAATACCACAGTAGACTGGCACCATGGACCAGATGCACAGAAAAAGTGGTGCATCAGATGGGTGCTCAAGGACAAGTCAGAAACTGGGAGCTGCTCATCCCTTTCAATGATTTCTACCACAGATTCCTGCCCTAGACAGGCTTACATGTGAAGGAGTTAGAACAATTTTACCAAACTCATTGGAACTTATACACTCAAATGAATGCTATCTCCCTCATAGTGCAGTCCATATCCTTATTCTCTAGAGCAGTGGTTCTCAACCTTCCTAATGCCGCGACCCTTTAATACAGTTCCTCATGTTGTGGTGACCCCCAACCATAAAATTATTTTCGTTGCTACTTCATAACTGTAATTTTGCTACTGTTATGAATCATAATGTAAATATCTGTGTTTTCCGATGGTCTTAGGCAACCCTGCTAGCGGTTCTCAACCTGTGGGTCGAGACCCACAGGTGAGAACCACTGCTGTAGAGCCACAACATGAGGAACTGTATTAAAGGGTCGCGGCATTAGAAAGGTTGAGAACCACTGCTCTAGAGGTTGGCTCTGCTCAAAGCCTTTTAGTAAATTATTGAAATTGAAAGCATAATCTTTTTTAAAATTAAAAAAAAATTATGATTATAGTTCACATACAATATTACATAGTAATTAGACATTTATATAACTTATGAAGTGATTCCCCCCATAAGTCTAGTACTTACCTGGCACCATACGTAGTTATTACAATATTACTGACTATATTCCTTGTGCTGTATACTTTACATCCCTGTGACTATTCTGTAACTTTCGATTTGTACTTCTTAATCCCCTCACCTTTTTCATCCAGCTCCCCAAACCCCTCCCATCGGACAACCATCAGTTTGTTCTTTCTATAAGTCTGTTTCTGTTTTGTTTATTTTGTTCTTTAAATTCCACATGTAAGTAGAACCATATGGCATTTGTCTTTCTCTGACTGACTTATTTCACAGAGCATAATACCCTCTAGGTCCATCCATGTTGTCACAAATGGTAAGATTTCACTGTTTTTCATGGCTGAGTAATATCACATTCATATATGTACCACTTTTTAAAATTATTTCATTGGTATGCAGTATTTCTCTGAAGTAAAAAGCTGTACATCTATGACTATTTTTAAAAAAAACAGGGTCCAGTAAATCTCACCACCTCAAGAAAGTGTTCCAATCTCTCCTCTCAACTCCTGTCGTAGGCACTGCCTTTATCACTTTAGATCCCTAATCTTACTTGCTAGTAGAAAGAGTGCAGGTTTCTATTTTGGACCAACCTGGATTCCAGTTCCAGTTGTCACTTTTGTGACCTTTAACAAGTTCTTTTTTTTTTTTTTAATTCTCTAATTTTAGTACATAAAGTTGGATGTATGTTTGTGTGGTAAAACTTAATAATTATACCATTTGGATTCATAGCCTTATTTATTTTTTCACTACTTGAGCTTTATGGGATAAAAAGAGAAAATTAAATATTCTAACTACTATATTTTCTACATTAAGCCCTTTGTATATCTTCTGCCATTTTGCACTTTTATTTTTTATTTTTTAAATATATTTTCATCGATTTCAGAGAGAAAGGGAGAGGGAGAAAGAGATAGAAACATCAATGATAAGAGAGAAGCACAGATCCGCTGCCTCCTGCACACCCCCAATGGGGATCGAGCTCACAACCTGGGCATGTGCCCTTGACCAGAATCGAACCCAGGACCCTTCAGTCCGCAGGCCAACACTCTATCCTCTGAGCCAAACCGGCCAGGGCCCTTTAACAAGTTCTTTAGCTTGGATGACACCCACTAGGATGATCCTGACATGGTGGGGGAGGGAGAATGTAGTGACTGCATCAGTCCTCTGAATGAGACTGGATTGGGAGAAAAAGCTCTGGTCAGGGAAAAGAAACATGCCCACACGCTCCAAACCTCTACATTCAAACCTAAGGCAATTCCGAGCGTGGACGAGTGCTCCACAACAACCCCCACTCACCTGGACCATGTTTGGCAGGTGCCTGACAGCCATTGCTTCTTCTCTAATGAGCTCTTTTAGGAACAAGCAGAGTAGGACTCCTCAGGCAGAAACTTCTACACACCTGTTATGGGGAGAAAGCACACAGCAGTCCAGAGTGAGGCTGTGAACATTCACATCCTGGGAGTCCTCCAATACCCCCAGCCCTGAATTCTTAGTCATTTGCTCCCAATTCTCTCTCCTCCTGAGAGCATTTCTGCTGGTCCCCACAGTAAAAGAATCACTCACCATTCTCCCCCCCCCACCTACACACACACACTTCCCCTAGCATCCCCCTTCCATATCGTAAATACATTGACTTCTCTTGGCAGAAAGCACTCTCCAGCCCCAGCTCTCACGCTTTCTACCCGCTCCCAGGCCTTTGCCCTTACGTTACTCTGAGAAGTCTCTCTATAGAAGCCTTTCCTCGCTGGACAGCTGCCTAATTCTGGGAGTGGAGTGAGGAAGTGCAGGAGGAGAGTCGACTTCTTTCTCCTCCAAAAGGAAGCAAAGAAGGGTAGATTCCCGCCCCCACTCCACCCCCACCCCTCTGCGCTTCACTGTCGAGGCTCTCAAGCCAAGCCCTTCTCTGACCTCAGGCCTGTCCTCTTCCGGGGCCCAGTTTGGGTCACCTGGCGTGAAAGGTAGATAAGCAGGTATTTGGGGGAGGTGGGGGGGGGGGAGGCAGGAAGAGGGAGAGGGTTAGGAATCTTCACCCAACCCTCCCGCCCTCTGCTCCGCGGCCCTCTCGGAGGGCTCCACACAGTGTCACAACCCCATCCGGAGCACCATCTACCCCTGGGCGTAAACGGGCTTCCCGGTGTCGGATCGGCTCTCAGATGCACGCCAGAAGCCCTGCCCGCTTCCTCCTGAGGGCACTCGCAGATTCGAGCCCGAAATCCAAGAAACCAAACCTGGTCGTCCCTTTTCTCTTTGGAATCAAACCTTAGCCATACATCCCGGGAAGTTTGCGGCATCACAGCAGCGTCCTCCAGAACGGAGCATGACCCGGACCTACTGAGCTTTCATCTCCGTTCTTCTCCCCGGGCGCAGCCACCCACGGCCACTCCCGCTCTCCCGCCGAGGCTCTGACTACGGCGCCTGGTTACCCACGGGTGGCCGAGGAGACCCCGCCAGCGGCGAGAGAGCTCCATCGCCCCATCGCCGCCGCAGAACAAAGAGCTGGAGTTTGCAGCCCGGGTCTGAACTGCGCTTGCGCATTTTCCTGAGAACCGCAGGGACGAATCTCCACAAATTCCAAGGCTGCGCCGTTCTGCTCCCCAGGCCACTTCCCATCTGGCAAATCCACCGCCGCGCGAGGAAGAAAATATTGCTCTCGCGAGCAGACAGCCCCCTACTTCCTACCCACCCCTCACCCGCGCCAGGTCCAGAGACTTTCTACACTGAAACTACATTTCCCAGGGGCCTCGGCGGGCCGTCGCCGGTCCAGCTTGCAAATAACTCCCCGCGTGCTAACTGGGAGTTGCGGCTTTGATTCCGCTCTGGTCAGACTGGGACTCGGTCTCTGCCTTGAAACACGCCCAAGCTAGAGACTAGCGAGAATCTGGGATAAGGCAGGTCAGGCTGGTGGAGCGGCGCCGGGTCCGCTGAGGAGTGCGGCTCAGAGAAGGTACCGGAGGAGGGAGGAGGACACAAGCCGAAAGGCGTGTGCCAGACCAAAGACCGCGCCAAGGACGTGAAGGCAATGAGACTGTGCATCCGCCCGGGGACGCCACCGACACTGACCGTGTGGCCGGCTGTCGGGCCTGGAGTGGTTCGGCGAGAAACGGGATGCGGAGGCGGGAGGACCAGGGCAGGAGGATGGCAGATGAGTGAGGAGGCTGCCGAGGAGGTTCGGTACCTGGGCGGTGGCTTCGGGCGCTGTGCCTGGGAAGCGGAGAGCAGGTGGAATAAATCGCTCTTGGCGGTTTATCAGGATTTTCAGGAAGATGAGAGGGTTTCAATTTTGTAGGTGGTGAAAAATTCAAGTATGTGACCTGAGGTTTGTCAGGGAACTAACCCGTTGGCTACCTCTTAGGCAGCAGTGTCAGTGACTTTTATGTGACACTACAGCATTGTTCGGGGTTTTACTGAAGGTTTCTGTAGATACCTACTTGGAGCACTTATGTGTGAGGCATTGTTTTGGGCTGAAATCCCTGCATTTACTCAGGTGTAATTCTCTTCGGGGAGGAAGTCAATAAAACAAAACCTCAGATACTGATGACGGTGGAGCAGGGTTAAGTTTCAGAGTGTGACAGAGGTTCGGGACTATTTTAAGTAGCGTTTTCGGACGTTCTCTGAGAAAATATCGAGCAGACAGTGGAATACAGTGAGAGAGGAAATCATGTGACTCTCTGGGGGGAAACCCTCTAAGTCGGAGGAAACAGGAATGCTGTCCAGAAAAGGGTACCTGGTGAGTTTGAGGCTTAGAAGCCCAGTATGTCTGGAGAGAGCCTGGTGAACAAGGGAGAGGGGGAGATGAATTCACAAGGTCACTAGAATCCTTGAAGACCATTGCAAGGACTTAATGTGTGTGTGATGGGAAACCCTTACAGGTGTTTGAGCAAAATAGTGACATGGCTGACCATACTTGGACAGAATCACTGGTCAGTTGTGTGCAGAACATGCTATGGTGGGCTAGAAGGAATACAGGGAAACCAGTTAGTAGGCTATTACAGCAGGCTGGAGGCGGGTCTGACTCCCAGTTTTATAACTTTTTTTTTTACAAGGTATGTTTTGAGAGCATAGTCATCCTATATACTAAAAGCCCAATATGCTAAGTGTCTGGTAATCTGGTCAGCCATTCAACCAATCAAAGCATAATATGCTAATGATATGCTAAGGCTGCTCAACGGCTCTTATGACGTGCACTGACCACCAGGGGGCAGATGTTCCTACCAGTAGTTTAGCTTGCTGATGGGATCTGAGCAAGACCGGCAGGACACACCCTGGAGTCCTCCCGCAGTCCCTCCCTGGCTGGCTAACTCCCGCATGCCTCCCTGGCGCCGAACGTGCACTGGTAGGACCCCTCGGCCTGGCCTGCACCCTCTCACAATCCAGGACCCCTCGGGGATGTCGGCGAGCTGGTTTCAGCCCGATCCCACAGGCCAGGCCAAGGGACCCCCCGTGCATGAATTCAGGCACTGGGCCTCTAGTTCTAAGATAATTAAGGTTTCTGGACGCCATGCTATGGAGTTTGGATATTATTGTTATTAGTTATTTGGATATTACATGAGGGTGATAACATTTGTTGGGTACTAACTACACGTTGGACACTTTTATAAGCACTTTATATTAGTTACCTAATGCAATCTAAAGCTATGAGGTTTGCACTATTAACAAATGAAAAAAGGGAGGCACCAAGGTTAAGTGCCTTGCACAAGGCCTCATGTCTAATGTATGGAACCAGGAGTCCTGCACCTATTGATAGAGAAAAGGTACAAAGTCCTCATTACTTGTTGCCCAAGATGGCTGAGAACTGACATACAGAGTCTAAGACTTCCAAAACTCCTGAAAAAGTAGTGAAACCTCCATTTATCTGGGTCATGTGTCCTGGCCCTCCCTCCATGCTTTAATATTTTATTGATTTTGAGTTACCGCATCCATCTTAGGCTTCAATAACTTCATTCTTCCTCTTCCCCTTATCCTGTGCCTTCCTTTTGAGTCTTTATCGTGCTGCTGTCTTTATCACTTTCTTCTATTTTCTACCCATTTCTTCACTGCCTTTCCTCCCATCTACTTGTATTCTTTTTTTAAACATATTTTTATTAATTTTTTACAGAGAGGAAGGGAGAGGGATACAGAGTTAGAAACATCGATGAGAGAGAAACATCGATTCAGCTGCCTCCTGCATACTCCCTACTGGGGATGTGCCCGCAACCAAGGTACAAGCCCTTGACCGGAATTGAACCTGGGACCCTTCAGTCCGCAGGCCAACACTCTATCCACTGAGCCAAACCGGTTAGGGCTCTCGTATTCTTCAGATGAAATGAGGTATAAGAAAAACAGGTGAACGGAAAGGAGGAAATTGGATGAAATGGAGAGAAATTTAAAATCTCAGTTTCTGAGGATACAGCTTAATTCAGTGTTCCATTCCTCCTTCATCTTTGATGTTCGAACTCCATGAATTAAAACTGCCCAAAGTCCAAACACTGAGAATCCACAGGGAACCTCTTCCATTGTCACCCACAAACATCTGCACCCATCACTGATTACCACCTCTTCCAGTGGAAAGTGTCCTTCTTCCCAGTGAAGAAGATTCCTATATCCTTTACCTGTGCTCCAAATCTTATTTTCCCACTTTGAGCTGCACATCCCCCTCCTTTCTGCACCTTTAGAGTCTCCAAATCTCTTTTATTATTTTTAAAAATATGAAATTGATTTCAGAGAGGAAGAGAAAGATAGAAACATCAATGATGACAGAGAATCATTGATCGGCTGCCACCTGCACACCCCCTACTGGGGATTGAGCCTGCAACCAGGCATGTGCCCCAATCGGGAAATAAACCCTGACCTTCTAGTTCATAAGTCAATGCTCAACCACTGAGCCACACCAGCTGGACTCCACACCTCTTTTAGGTGATAAACATGCTTAATTCTTCTACCTTAAGTCATGCAAACACATTCTCAGCAGATTGTTGGCTAAGTCAACACCTTATCAAACCACCTTTTCTTTGCCTACCCACTATAGAGGCTCCAAGAGGAAATGCTTCTTTTCTCAGTATTCTTTGCTACTAGTCTCCCTGTAACACAGCTGTGGTCAAGGAGATGTAAGCAGTAGTCTACTGAGGGGCGTCTGGGGAAACCTTTTCTAATAAAAGGCAGCGATGTTGCTAGTGCTACACACTCCATTTCTTCTTGCATTGAATGCAGATATTTTACCTGAAGCTGTGGCAGCCATGTGCCCATGATGGAAAAGCCATGAAACTCAAGGCATTGAATTATTTTGTCTCTGAACAATCCCACTGACCTCCAGATTTATTATATGAGGAAATAAGTCCCTACTTGCTCATAAGCCATTGTTAACTGGGCTTTCTATTGATGTAGCCAAAAGCTCTTCTGATAGAGGTTCTTTCAACCCCAATCTCCCTCTAGTTATCTTTCTAAACTCTCCTTTCCCAGTCAAGCTACTAAGTCTTTTTCAACCTTTAACTCACTCTTTAACCTACTAAAATTTACATAGTTTATCAACAACCAAACTAAGGGCAATATTTATATTTTTATCTTACTTTAACCCTTTGTAGCATTTGAAAATATTAACTATTCCTATCCCTACACTAAAATTCTCCTTTTACTTCTGTTCCACAATGTTCTCCTGATTTTTTCTGTTTTTTGTGTTTCTCTTAACTGTTGTTTCCAAGGTATGTTCCAAGACCTCCACTGGATGCCTAAAACAATTAAGTTGTACTGAACCCTATACACACACACACACACAATGTTTTTCCCCATAAATACATACTTAAGATAAAGTTGAATTTACAAATTAGGCACAGTAAAAGATTAACAGTAACTAATGAGAACAATTTTAACAAGATACTGTAATAAGTTATGTGAATGTGGCCTCTCAAAATATCTCATTGTACTGTACTTACCCTTCTTGTGATGATGTGACATGATGTAGTGGCTATGTGATGAGATCACAATGAAGTGAGGTGACATGGGAATTCAGCAAGCAACTCAGAATGGTGTGCAATTTAAAACATGAATTGTGGGGGTTCTTTTGGAATTTTCCATTTAATATTTCTGGATTCAAGGTTGACTGTGGATAACAAACTGTGAAAAGCAAAACCATGAATTGGGGTTTGGGGAACTATTATACTCCCAGAGAACCCTCTAATCAATGCCCGACTACTTAGTGTATAGTCTATTATGAATCTTCACTTGGATATCCACATACTCATCAAAATGCTCCCAGACTGAACTCATCATTGCCCACAAAATTGGTCAACTTTATATTTTTAGTTATGGCATCCCTATACATCCAAATAAGAAATTCAAGCACTCACATTTAATCAGTTACCACATTATCTAGATTCTGTCTCATTTTTGCTTGAATTCTTCCTCTCCCATCTCATTGTCACTTTCTCAGTTTAAACCTTGGAAAACAAGACTATATCATTTTTATTTTTATTTTCTAATCACATCTAACACATGTTTATAGCACTTATTAAATGTGTGTGAAATAAATAAAATTGTCTTTACTATAAAATCTCCATGATTGTTTTGCATATGCTTGAATTACAAAGGTTTTATTAATGTCAGATTTTTATTTCTATTAGTGTTCAGCCTATCTTCCTTTCTACTCGATTGTCAATATGATACAAAGATATGTATTTGAGTCCTAGGAAAAGACTATGTTATATTATTTCCTAAGTAATTAGCTTATTTAACAACAATTTAATGACTGTTAATTGAGGACTTAAAAAACAGTATACTATTGCATTAAGATTTGTACAATTATTCTATCACCTGTTTGCAACCAGCCGATGTTTAAGGGAGAAAATAATGCAAGGAGAAGGGGGTAGGCATGGGAAAATAAAAGGATTTGGTAGAGATAGAGAATTTTAACTTACAACATCCAGGGAAACCAGACTGTAAAATAGTAGCATCTAATAACATACATAACGTGGTAAAAGATTAAGGATGTCCCAATATTCATTATATCTACAGGTTTGTTGTTTTATAGAGCTTAAAGGGATCCTAGAGATCTTCTAAATCCAAAATCCCTCATTTACCAAATATGGGCACTGTGACTTGGTGAAAGTAGGTGACTTGTCCAAGTTAGTGACAGATCAGAGTACATACCAGGTCTTTGGGCTGTCCAGTTAAGCACTCTCACATATTCTCTACAATGTGAAATCTCTGACATCCAAAGGAAAATCTGCAGTATGATACAACAGAACTTATCTTCGGCATGAATCCTCGTTGTTTAGAATATCAGCTACTTAAGCCTTCAGATACAAAGTTTTTCTTTCTAATTCAATCAAGATTTTCCACTTTTATATGGTTCCTCTGCAGTGGTCTGTATCATCTGACATGGTATAATATACCTCACCTGAAAGATTCCTAGAATCATTACATTTATTGGTTCCTACATGATATGATATATCTGATTATCACTGACGAGTTCATCAAAAGGGGCCCAGTGAAAACTTGCCTCATGTATGAGTTCTCTGATGCCGTGTAAGGTTTGTACTCCGACTGAAGGCTTTCCCACATTCACTACACTGATAGGGTTTCTCTCCTGTATGAGTTCTCTGATGCACTACAAGGGATGAATTCTTAATGAAGGCTTTACCACACTGATCACATTCATAGGGTTTCTCACCAGTATGAATTCTTTGATGCTCAATAAGGTATGCACTCTGGCTGAAGGCCTTTCCACATTCATTGCACTCATAAGGTTTCTCTCCAGTGTGAATAACCCGATGTACAGTAAGGGATGATCGTCCAGTAAAATGCTTCCCACATACGATACACTCATAAGGCTTCTCTCCAGTATGAATCCTCCGATGTTGAGTAAGAGATGAATTCTTACTGAAAGCTTTTCCACACTGATTACATTCAAAAGGTTTTACTCCAGAATGAAGTCTCTGATGTTCTATAAGGTATGTACTTTGGCTAAAGGATTTCCCACATTTGTTACATTTGTAGGGTTTTTCTCCAGTGTGATTTCGTTGATGCAGGGTAAGAGTTGAGCTCTTACTGAAGGCTTTTCCACATTCACTACACTCATAGGGTTTCTCTCCAGTATGACTTCTCTGGTGTACAATAAGGTGCATACTTTGACTGAAAGACTTCCCACATTCATTACATTCATAGGGCTTTTCTCCTGTATGAGTTCTTTGATGTACTGTGAGATTCATACTTTGGGTAAATGCTTTCCCACATTCATTACATTTGTAGGGTTTCTCACCAGTATGAATCCTTTCATGTTGAATAAGGGATGAATTCTTTCGGAAAGCTTTTCCACACTCTTTACACTGATAGGGTTTTTCTCCAGTATGAGTTCTTTGATGAACAGTAAGGTTCATGCTTTGACTGAAGGTTTTGCCACATTCATTACATTTGTAGGGTTTCTCTCCAGTATGAATTCTTTGATGTACAGTAAGAGAGGAACGTTCAGTGAAGTGCTTCCCACATACATTGCATTTATAGGGCTTCTCCCCAGTATGAATCCTCTGGTGCTTAAGAAGGGATGAGCTCTGGCTGAAGGCTTTCCTGCATTCATTACATTCATAGATTTTCTTCCCTACAAACATTCTTTGAATCTTAATTAATTCAGAACTTTGTTTATCTTTTCCATGTGAATTCTGATAACAGGGCCTTTTTCCCATAGGAGTACTTTGTTGTATATCAATGACTGAACCCTGATTGGAACATCTTTCAAATTCATTACCTCTACATACTCTCCTCTCAGTGAGGGTTTCCTTATGGGTAACTGCCACTTGACCCAGATGTCTATCCTGGTTTTTCTGTTGCCCCTCTAACCAATTATCAGATTCCCATGTTTCCCTTAAAGAAGAATGCCAGAGACCTTCCTTTTCCATTATTACCCAATAGGATAAATCTTCAGTAATGATGGGCTCTGGAGTTGACTCTTTGGTTTCAAGTCTTGCCTCCCAGTCTGTAAAAAATAAAAAAATTCAAATGCACATTGGTTTCTGTGTTGGGAGACTGAAAACTACATAAAGTGGGAATGAGAATAAAACTGAGAATACATGGCACATTTGGAGAGCTTTTAAAGATGTCCCTACAATTAGGAAGAGAATTGGAAAGAAAGAAAAAAAAGAAAAGAAGAAAAAAAAAAAAAAAACAGCGAACCGGTCCACAAATAAGAGAACTAGAAACAGGGTAAGCAGAGAAAAGAGCGAGCCTATGTAGAAGGGATAGACATTAAAGTCACTGACCATTAGACAAGGCTAAATAATGAAGATGGAACGAAAGGAAAATATACAGAAGACCTAGGATTGCAAGAGAAAGACCAGAAAGCCCTGCCATGTTGTACCACTGTTCTTACAAGCCATTTCTTCCTACCTATAATTCTAATACTAAATCTTCAAAAAGATCACAGAGTGACACAATGAAGACTGTCAACCCTGGAATGAGACAACCAGGTTCAATACTTACCATCTTAACTAGTTACTTGTTTCTCCAGGTCTGAGTTTTCACAGCTATAAAGTGAGGATAAAAATAATCTGATAAGGATAATGTATATAACCTAACCTTTGAAAACATACTTGTCTGGAACATATTTGAAATTCAAACTCTTAAGGGAGGATAACACAATCTAAAAGCTTCCCCTCCCCACACACAAATTTCAAGCAGGCTGTAATTTTCTCACAAAGGTTAACAGAGTCCTAAAGGGCCCTACACTTTCCTAAATACCCATTCCTTAAAGATGAGAACTGGAGGGGGGGGAGGAGACAAGCAAGAAAGAATCTGCTGAACTGCTTCAGAAGGGGCTGAAAGAAGGACCACTCAGGCTTTATTTTCTGATCCCATGTCTTATTCCAGACAAAATGGCCTAGTGGCAATGAGAGGCAGAGGACAGGAAACTATAATCTGAGAATCTGTCAGCTTGATCAGAGTCAACAGAGCAGAGATAAATACTGAAGCAACAGACATAGTTTGGCATGTGAGCAGGAGGCTTTACTGTGAAGCAAGGGTTATGCATTAACTTGACTTCCTCCTTACAACCTGACCTGCTTACATATAAGATAAAAAGTGGAAATCCTAGTGGAATCCACCTCCAAAACACACCACCAAGTAACCACAGAGAGGACCTATCCAATCAAGTATGAAAATAACAGGCAACACATGAATTAGAGATGGCCACTTGCCCCACCTCACTGTCATATCCAGCTACCCAACTAAAATTCTTTGAGAACATTTAAAGTGCCACCCAGGCACAACATAAAGGTCAAAAGGGGGTTTCATCCTTTTAGACAAAGTCCAGATAGAACTACCTCCATTCAAAGATAAATGATACACAGAAAATACCAAGTTTGGAAACTATGTAGAGGGTTAAGAAATAAATTTTTAAAATAATGTAAACAATGAGAAGAAAAAAGCATAAAAATCAAAAGGGAGAACAAATATTGGAAGAATAATTACATGCTTCCAGCCATCCCAAAGACATCATAAAGAAAGTTGTTTTTTTAAAGTTGCATACTGGGGAAAGATATCTATAACAATAACTCAAAAAGAACTAGAACCTAGACTTGGAAAACAATATCTATGGAACACTAAACACACTAGAAAAACTGGCAAGACTTGAATAGGCACATAAGAAGTGGATACCTGAATGAATGGTTTAGCAATTCCACTATCAGGTACACACACCTAGGTAAAAATTTAACTTACAAAGGTATACCATTCATAATTTTAAAAGTAGCAGTGCACAACAGAAAAAAAAAAGGGAAGCAACACAAGTATCAATAATAGAATAACTAAATTGTCAAATACATATACAATGGAATAATTGACAACAGTGAATGTTTGTGTCTCCCCAAAATTCCTATGTTGAAGCTAAATTCCAATGGTATTATATTAGGTGGGATTTTTGGGAGGTCACAGGTCATGAGGGCAGAGGGGTGATGGGAGTAGTGCCCTCATAAGAAGAGATGGAAGAGCTTGTTTCCTGTCTCTCCACTCTCTAGCATGTGAGGACACAGCAGGAAGGAGTTGTCTCTGAACCAGGATGAGGGCCCTCACCAACAACCCAACCACACTGGCATTCTGATCTCAGACTTACAGCCTCTGGAACAGTAAGAAATAGTTATTTGACTTTTAAGCTACCTGTATAATACTCTGTTATAGCAGCCTGAATTAAAACTAGTTAAAATTAATAAACTATAGCTATACATATCAATATGAATGAATAAATAATTTAAACAAAGTCACAGAAAAAATATATAGCAAGAGTCTACTTAAAGTTTAAAAACAGATTAAAACTAAATATGCTGTTTATAGGTTCATTTATGGATGGCAATACTTAAAGAAAAGGGAAGAGAATTATCACAAAAGTGAGAATAGTGATTAAGTCCCAGAGAGAGGTTAAGAGTGTGTGAATGAGGAGCACACAAATTATGGTGAGGATACCAGTAATTTCCTGTTTCTGACTCTAGGTTTTAGTGCCTAGGTGTTTGCTTTATTATTCATTAATCTTTATCATTATTACCTATAAAAAAGATGCAGTATGGCATAATGGCTAAGACAACAACTCTGGAGCCATACTACCTGGCTCAAATTTGAGCTCCACCATAGTTAGCTGTGTGACCTTGGGCAGGTTACGTAACATTCTTTTTCTCACCTGTTAAATGGTCCCTATCTCTCACAGTGTTAATGTAAGAACAAAAGTTAGTTAATATTTATAGTATTTATATTAGCAGAGTATGTCAGTTTTGTTAATATATATTTTACATATTCTTCTGTATATATAACATTTCAAAAAAATAAGAACAAAATACTATTTTAGAAAATACTAAATGAAAGTTTTAAAATCATTATGTATTGCAGAAAACTTAACAGTCAGATTCATTTTATCTCTGTGGAATTTGGATACTTAATTTAAAAGTATTCCTGGCCCTGGCCATTGGGGCTCAGTTGGTTGGACATTGTCCTTTGACCAAAGAGTTGCCAGTTCGATTCCTGGTCAGGGCACATGCCCGGGTTGCAGGAAGCAGCTGATCGATGTTTCTCTCACATCGATGTTTCTCTCTCTAAAAACCAATTAAATAAATAAATAAATACTTATAATTATTTATTTATTCTGAAGACTTGCTCCCTAAAAAAAAATCGATTACCTACAAATTTAAAGTACTGGCTGATGTGACTCAAGAATTCAATTTGGCCAGTACTCTATACATTTATAAAGAAACACATTCTTAAATATGACAGATTCAGTAATTAAAGTACTTCTAAAGCATTCCTGAAATATTACATGAAATATGCAATTTACACAAAGGATTTTTCCAGGAATTCCAGAAAGTTCACTCTTAGGAATCTATTAATATCATACGAGGTCATGGAAAAAGGACACATGATCAGCAGATCGATGCTTCAAAAAAGTATTCGATAATATCCAACATCCAATCCTGATTCAACACCAAAAACCTTAGCACTGTCAAACATAAAAATAAAACACTTTAAGAATTCACATTAATAAAAGAATAAAGAAAAGGGTGTTTATTATTACCACTACTATTTAATATTGTTCCAAAAGTATGACTAATAAAATTAGACAACTGAGAAGGGAGGGAACTTTATTTTTCTGATTACATGACTATCTGGAAAACAAAACTGTTAGGGTGGCTTTATGAAGAATCAGTGAAATATTGTGGGCTTGGAACTTAAGTACTAAGGGTAAAAAACTAACTTCCAAGACTGGGCAGCATTTGTTGCTATTTTGCTATTTTATTAAGTAAAAACTCTGTAATGCACATAACACTATGCTTGGCCATGATAAGGATTCAATGACTGTTAACTATTAATATTACCATTATTTCATGTTACACAATATATACCTCTTTCTTCCTTTCCTTTTTCCTAAACAGGACTTTCAAGTGGCCCATACTCCCTTACTGTATTAAAATGCCGAGTTAACGAATAGGATTTTTATATTCTTTTGGTACTTGTCAGGTCATGACAGGAGTCCCCAGGACTGTGGGGTCTGGGAAAGCACAGGTCTTTCGGTATTTATGGCTGGGACGGCCATAGTAGAGGCTGAGAGCCTACAAAGTATTGAAGTGAGTATGGGGCTTGAGCAGCAGTGCCCACGCTTCCTAGGGCAAGCTTATTTCTTTTCCCTTTTTATATTTCCTCGATCCTGTGTAGTATTTCAGCTACTCTTCCCACTCAACCAGACAATTTCAATACTCACGTGATTGAACTTCTGGCTTACAGTCTTGCTACCCTACAATGCAGTCTCCATGAAGCAGCCAAACTGCTCCTCTGAATATGGCCAATCATTCATTTAATAAATGTACATTGAGCCAGTCACTGTTCCAAGTGCTAAGGCTATAACAATGAATAAAATACATTTCTGCCCTTAGGGAACTTATATTTTAGTGAGAGGAAGGGCAGTCAACATAATAAACAAGTATAATATTTAGTATTTAAGTGGTATGCCTTATGGATAAAATAAAACCCATAAAATGGAAACCCTATATAATAAAAGCGTAGTATGCAAATTGTCCCCTTGACCAGAGTTCTTAGTTCTTCCGGGAGTTCGACCAGGCGGTGGGGGCAGGGCCAGCTGGGGGAAGGGAGGAAGGCGCTGGCTGGTGGCTGCAGCAGGCGGCCAAGATAAGGGAGGGAGGCCCCGGCCGGCAGCCAGCAGCCGCTAGGGACCCTACCAGTGCATGAATTTCATGCACTGGGCTTCTAGTCCTATGTAATAAAAGCCTGATGTGCTAAGTGTCCATTTGTTCAACAGGGAGCAGATGCTCTGACCAGTAGGTTAGCTTGCTGCTGGGGTCCGGCCAATCAGGACTGGGCAAGACAGGCCGAACACACCCTGGAGACCTCCTATGGTCCCTCCCCGGCCCCAATCATGCACTGGTGGGGTCCCTCGGCCTGGACTGTGGGGATCGGGCCAAAACCAGCTCTCTGACATCCCCCGAGGGGTCCCGGATTGCATGAGGGCATAGGCCAGGCCGAGGGACCCCACCGGTGCACAAATCCATGCACCAGGCCTCTAGTAGGGAATATGAGGGAAAAGATTTGTAATTTTAAATAGCATCTTCAAGAAAGGTTTCACTGAAAAAGTGACTGAAGTGAAGGCTTTGGGGAGTGCCCTTGCTGGTTTGGCTCAGTGGATAGAGCATCAGCCTGCAGACTGAAGATTCCTGGGTTCGATTCTGGTCAAGGGCACATACCCAGGTTGTGGGCCCCATCCCCAGTAGGGGACGTGCAGAAGGCAGCCAATCAATGATTCTCTCTTATCATTTATGTTTCTATCTCTCTCTCTCCCTCTCCCTTCCTCTCTGAAATAATAAATAAATAAATAAATAAATAAATAAATAAATAAATAAATAAAAACTTATTAAAAGAAAAAAAACTTTGGCGACTAAGGGGGAGGATTAACAGGCCTACTGGAGGGATAGCACCCCAGACTGAAGGAAGTGCCCACGCTGATGCCCTGAGGCAAGGCTGGACTGCCTGTGTAAGGATGACCAAACTTTTGGATACTCCTATATTTATTATAGTCTTTTACATCAGTTTTCCTACTAATGGAAGCAAAGACATGTGTCTGTACCAAACATTACTGAGGCTCATATTAGCATGAAGTTAGTAGATATAAATAGGGACTCTGAAACAGTATATAAATTCTGTGTGGGGGGGTATATACATATATTTACACACAAAAACACATATATACACAGGTAGTCACCCAGTACATCTCTGAGAATGATATAAAATCATGTATGAAACACAAACAATAGATTTTTCAGGTTTAACGTTATCTCCTGAGAGCTTTAAATGTTATATAATTTCTAACTGTACCTTATTTTTAAGCATAATCTTTGGTAATATATTTCTAATATTTTACACATGTTCTTAATTTGTTTCCTTCAAAACTGACAACTGATTAAAGGCTAAAAATTCGCTGCTTTCCATGCTAATCTTTGTTTCAACAAGTTTATTAGTGATAATACTGTCTCCAGACACAGCACTTCTAAATTTACGTTTTTTACTCAGCTTCGATAAAATAGTAAAACCTAACAAAGCATTCAACAATTGTACACATAAAACCTTTAGCATAGAAACAGAAAACAATCATTAAGAAGATATTAGACCAGGCCCGGCCAGTGTGACTCAGTGGTTGAGCGTCAACCTATGAACCAGGAGGTCACAGTTCAATTCCCAGTCAGGGCACATGCCCAGGTTGTAGACTCAATCCCCGGGGGAGAAGGGTGGAAATGGGGGGTATGCAGAAGGCAGCCAATCAATTATTAACTCTCATCTCTCTCTCCCTCGCCCTTCCTTTCTCTGAAATAAATAAAAATATATTTTTTAAAAAAGAATATTAGGCCAGGATACAGAAGTTTTATTTTCACTAAATATACTAGGAAACAAGAAGTCACAGCAAGGCAAGGCAAGGCAAGAAAATAATGATTATTTTTTTAGAATTAGCGTTAAACTCCAAGACAAAAACAAACAAAACAAAAAACCTGTGTTTAAATTCTGGCATGTCATTTCACCTCTCTGAGTTTATTCTCCCACTATGAAAGGGGCTAACGATACCTACCCCATGGGATTGTTATGATGAGCACATCAGATGATGGCCAGGGAAGAGCCAAGCTCAGCACTCAAGCGATGCTTTCTTGTCTTAATTTTGGTCAGGACAATAAGACTAATGGTAGCTTACTGGCAGCAACATTGAAAAAAACCTGCAGAGAAGATCTGGAGTTTGCACATCATCATAGTTCCTAGGCTCCATGGTCTCCCTCCACTTTTAGTTTCTCCTTTCTAAAAGATATCTCTGCTCTTGTAAATTCATTCAATTCTCTTCCTTGGTAAAAACCAAATCGAGGCACTCCATCTCTGAGTTCTTTCAGTTCTTGCCCTTTCTTCTTTTTCCTCAAAGTTAACCTTGTTGAAATGACAGTCTATATTTAAGTCTTTAATTGTTTACATTCCAACCCACAGTACGTTTTCCTCACCAGAAATGCTCTTCCCTGGGTCACAGGCCACTTTTACCTTCTTGGCACTATTGCACTCACCCTCTACTTTTCTCTCTTCCTTTAGCTCTCCCTAAATTCTCTCCTCCTTCTTTGACCACTCTTTGTCCCCTTTGCTAGAGTATCTTTGGATCCCAGTCAAACATTATTGTTCTTTAGGATTTCATCCTTGCTGCTTTACCCTTATTCTTCATTCTTCCTGATAATTAATAAGACAAATTGATATGAATGTCACACATATGACTCTCCAAATCTGTCTTTTCACCTGATTTCTAAAAATTCTACTTGATATCATTCAATATTCAACTCAACAAACATATATTAAATACCTCCTCTGGCAGGCATTGTGCTAGGCAGAGATTATAAAGAAAACTAAGCCCTAGCTGGTTTGGCTCAGTGGATGGAGCGTCGACCTGCGGACTCAAGGGTCCCAGGTTTGATTCCAGTCAAGGGCACAAGCCCAGGTTGCAGGCTCGATCCCTAGTGGGGGGCGTGCAGGAGGCAGCCAATAAATGATTCTCTTTCATCATTGATGTTTCTATCTCTCCCTCTCCCTTCCTCTCTGAAATCAATAAAAATATATTTTAAAAAAAGAAAACTAAGTTCAATCATGACAATTCAGTGAGCCTACATACTAGTGGCTAGACAGACATTCAAAGAGACAAGGAAAACGTGTGAAATGCTGTCATAAACAAGAATCTTTTTTTTTAACCTACAGCACCTGGTAACAAGTGAAGAATTTTTAGAATCCAGCCCAATGGAGAAGTCTGAAGATAGGTAAAGAAATGAGAGAGGACAACAAAGTATCAAGAATACATGTGTTTGCCTCTGCTGCCTCCAGAAAGCCCACCAGAATGACAGTGGGGTAATGACAAAGACCTATATAAACCCACTAGAATAATCTAGGGAACGGGAGAAAATGCTACACATGCATCTTACCTTATAATAGAGAAACATGCAAATTGACCGCACCTCCGCTATGCCCATGATTGGGCCAGCGGAGGCTGAGGGCGGGACTCCGGGTGGCCTGTCGACCGTTGATAAAATCAAGATGGCGGTGCCCAGTGGCCGCGCCCGAGCCGCTGCTCCCCTGGGGTGCCTGGGGTGATCGGCACCCCGGGGGGCGTGGCCGCTCCCGTGACCGCTCCCTGGGGGTGCCTGGGGTGATAGGCACCCCTGGGGGCGTGACCACGCCCGTGCAGCTGCTCCCCGGGGGTGCCTAGGGTGATCGGCACCCCGGGGGGGCGTGGCCGCGCCCGTGCCCGCTCCCCGGGGGTGCCTGGGGTGATCGGCACCCCGGGGGGGCGTGGCCGCGCTCCTGCTGCCGCTCCCCGGGGGTGCCTGGGGCGATCGGCACCCCGGGGGGGGCGTGGCCGCGCCCGTGCTGCCATTCCCCGGGGGTGCCTGGGGTGATAGGCACCCGGGGGGGCGTGGCCACGCCCGTGCAGCTGCTCCCCAGGGGTGCCTGGGGTGATCGGCACCCCGGGGGGCGTGACCACGCCCGTGCAGCTGCTGCCCGGGGGTGCCTGGGGTGATCGGCACCTCGGGGGGCGTGGCCACGCCCGTGCTGCCGCTCCCCGGGGGTGCCTGGGGCGATTGGCACCGCGGGGGGGCGTGGCCACGCCCGTGCCCGCTCCCGGGGGGTGCCTGGGGTGATAGGCACCCGGGGGGGGCGTGGTCACGCCCGTGTAGCTGCTCCACGGGGGTGCCTGGGGTGATCGGCACCCCGGGGGGCGTGGCATGGGGGCGTGGCCGCTCCCCGGGGGTGCCTGGGGCGATGGGCACCCCGGGGGGGGCGTGGCATGGGGGCGTGGCCGCTCCCCGGGGGTGCCTGGGGCGATCGGCACCCCGGGGGGGCCGTGGCATGGGGGCGTGGCCGCTCCCCGGGGGTGCCTGGGGCGATCGGCACCCCGGGGGGGCCGTGGCATGGGGGCGTGGCCGCTCCCCGGGGGTGCCTGGGGGCGATGGGCACCCCGGGGGGGCGTGGCCGCGCCCGTGCCTGCTCCCCAGGGGTTCCTGGGGTGATAGGCACCCCGGGGGGCGTGGCATGGGGGCGTGGCCGCTCCCCGGGGGTGCCTGGGGCGATCGGCACCCCGGGGGGGGCGTGGCCGCGCCCGTGCCGCTGCTCCCCGGGGGTGCCTGGGGCGATCGGCACCCCGGGGGGGGCGTGGCCGTGCCCGTGCCCGCTCCCCGGGGGTGCCTGGGGTGATCGGCACCCCGGGGGGCGTGGCCGCGCCCCTGCTGCCGCTCCCCGGGGGTGCCTGGGCGATCGGCACCCCGGGGGGGCGTGGCCGCGCCCGTGCCGCTGCTCCCCAGGGGTGCCTGGGGCCATCGGCACCCTGGGGGGGGGCGTGGCCGCGCCCGTGCCCGCTCCCTGGGGGTGCCTGGGGTGATCGGCACCCCGGAGGGCGTGGCCGCGCCCATGCTGCCGCTCCCCGGGGGTGCCTGGGGCAATCGGCACCCTGGGGGGCGTGGCACGGGGGCGTGGCCGCTCCCCAGGGGTGCCTGGGGCGATGGGCACCCCCGGGGGGCGTGGCATAGGGGCGTGGCCGCTCCCCAGGGGTGCCTGGGGCGATCGGCAGCCCGGGGGGGCGTGGCCACGCCCCTGCCATTGCTCCCCGGGGGTGCCTGGGGCGATCGGCACCCCCTGGGGGCATGGCAAGGGGGCGTGGCCGCTCCCCGGGCGTGCCTGGGGCGATCGGCACCCCAGGGGGCGTGGCATGGAGCGTGGCCGCTCCCTGGGGGTGCCTGGGGCGATCCGTGTGAGAGGGATGTCCAACTGCAGGTTTAGGCCCGATTCCACAGGGATCGGGCCTAAACCTGCAGTTGGACATCCCCCGAGGGGTCCCATATTAGAGAGGGTGCAAGCTGGGCTGAGGGACACCCTCCCCAGTGCACGAATTTCGTGCACCGGGCCTCTAGTACCAAATATAAAATAAAATAAAAATAACAAATATCCTCATACAGACAAGAGAAGTTAAGGCATGCATTAAAATAGTTATTAAAAAGGAAGGAACATGCAGAGAATGAGAAGGCTCACAGAAATTTTAAAAACAAAAATGACAGTAGAAACAATTTTTTCACACAACTGAAAGATAAAGTTTAAGAAAATCTTCACATCTCCTTGCACTCTTCCCTTCAAACAACACCATGCCAGCACCTCCTGTCCCGGGCCCAGAGTGTCCCCAGTGTGGCCCATCATGGTTAGTAGCTACTCAACAGTCACCTCAGAGGAAAGGCCTTCCCTGAGTGCCCCTGTGAAAGTCCACTGTTAACTCTTCTAGTTCCTGATGCCACTATTTATCCACACAGCGCTATGACACTGTGATACTCATTCCCTCCCTCCTTCCTTCCTCTTCAGTCCCTTCTCCCTCCCTGTCTCCTTTCTTTAGTAATTTATTGTCCCCCTCACTAGACTGACGCTCCATGGGGAAACTGCCTGTTTTGGTTATTGCTGTATCTGCAGTGCTAGGAACAGAGCCTGGTGCTCCAAAAACATCTGTTGAACAGAGAGGTTATTTACATAAGAATAAATACAAATAGCAAGGGTAATCAAATCCACACAAATTTGCAATTAAAGCCATTAAGAGATCATTTCATACCTAATAAATTAGTATTCAAAACATAAAATATCCAAGTTGTGCAGTATGTAGCAAGAGCCATAAAATGTGTGTATCCTTTGACCCAGTGATTCTTCTAGAACCCCATATTTTCAAAAGCTTACTGAAGCCATGACTGGTTTGGCTCAGTGGATAGAGCATCGGCCTACAGACTGAAGGATCCTGGGTTCGATTCCGGTAAAGGGCACGTGCCTGGGTTGTGTGCTTGATCCCCAGTAAGGGGCATGCAGGAGGCAGCTGATCAATGATTCTCTCTCATCATTGATGTTTCTCTTCCTCTCCCTTCCTCTCTAAAATCAATAAAAATATTAAAAATATATATTTTTTTAAAAAGCTTACTGAAAACCAGCAACGATGTTCATCAAATCATTCTTTCAGATCAAAATGTTCTTTCACTAATTTATTTTATTGCATTATATATTCACTAGAGGCCTGGTGAACGAAAATCGTGCACTGTGGGGGAGGGGGTCCCTCAGCCTGGCCTGTGCCCTCTCGCAGTCCGGGACCCCTTGGGGGATTGTCTGCCTGCTGGCTTAGGCCCAATCCCCCTGAGGATGGGGCCTAAGCCAGCAGTCAGACATCCCTCTCACAGTCCAGGAGCCCTCGGGGGATGTCGCCTGCTGGTTTTCTTCTGGCTACTTTTAAGATGTTCTCTGACTTTTTTTTTTTTTTTGGTAGTTTCCCTCTAATGTATTAATTTTCTTTCTCCTCACAGTCCTCGCAGTCCAGGATTCCTCGGGGGATGTCTGACTGCCGGCTTAGGCACAATCCTGCTCCTTAGCAGCAGGATCCTTACTGCTCGGCTCGCTGCTCCTTAGCAACAGCCGTGAGCCTGGCCTATGGCTGAGCGGCGCTCCCCCTGTGAGAGCGCACTGACCACCAGGGGGCAGCTCCTCTGGTAAGCGTGTGCCCCCTGGTGGTCAGTGCGCATTGTAGCGACCGACTGTTCCGATCATTCCACTGTAAGGGTCGCTTAGGCTAGTGGTCGGCAAACTCATTAGTCAACAGAGCCAAATATCAACAGTACAACGATTGAAATTTCTTTTGAGAAACAAATTTTTTAAACTTAAACTTTTCTAACGCCATTTCTTCAAAATAGACTCGCCCAGGCCGTGGTATTTTGTGGAAGAGCCACACTCAAGGGGCCAAAGAGCCGCATGTGGCTCATGAGCCGCAGTTTGCCGACCATGGGCTTAGGCTATTATATATGTAGATAGCTATAAACTAGAGATCAAAAATTACTTGCCTATTTCACAATTTTTTTAAAGTATAAAAAGAAGTGTATGAGCCCTAACCAGTTTGGCTCAGTGGATAGAGCATCAGCCTGTGGACTGAAGGGTCCCAGGTTCGATTCCGGTCAAAGGCATGTACCTTGGTTGTGGGGAGTGTGCAGGAGGCAGCTGATCGATGTTTCTCTCTCATCGATGTTCCTCTCTCATCGATGTTTCTAACTCTCTATCCCTCTCCCTTCCTCTCTGTAAAAATCAATAAAATACATTTTAGAAAAAAAAAAAAAAAGAAGTGTATGAGCAACACTTTCACACTGAACAGAGAAATATCCTATATATAATAAAAGCCTAATATGCAAATTGTCCCCTCAGGTGATTGTTCAACCGGAAGTTCAACCGGGAGACCAGGAGTTCAACCACTCACTATGACATGCGCTGACCACCAGGGGGCAGCATGGAACATGGCAGGCATCGGCAGTGGAGGTGCTGCTGGCCCCAATAAGCCCTGACGAGAGCGGGACTGAAGCAGGATGGTGGAGCAGGTGAGTGGGCGGCGCCAGGCCAAGGTGGGTGCGAGCGGGGCCCAGGTGTTTCCCAGGGCCCAGTGGTCAGCTGGGACCTCCCCTTCCATGCCAGACGCTCATGCTTCGATTGCCAGCCAGGCCTAGGGACCGCACCCATGCACGATTTTCATGCATCAGGCCTCTAGTAAAGGTATAAAACATATTTGCAGAGAAAAGTTGCTAATAATATCTAAAAAAGAAATTTCAATTGTGACGTGGATTAGAAACCAGATAATAAAGGTTAAAAAGCATTGTTTTCAGAGGAGAATGGGACTGAATAGGCAGTCGATGCAGATTACAAACTTAGAAATGAGAAAGGACCTATAGAAAATGTAAGGTTACTAGTAACACAGCTGAAGTCATTTCCATCTGTTTTTAAATGAAGACTATAAAATAACGCAAAGGAAGAGAAATGTTACCTTTTAAAAAGCTGACAAATGTTTAAGGGAATAAAGGAAAGGAAGCTGTAGATATAGGTTATGGCTAAAAAGAAAGACCAATGTCAGAGAGTAAAGAGAATAAGGAGAGAGAAAAGCATGGGTTCAAAGTATAGATGAAGAAGAGGAAACAATCGCTAACGTTTACTGCATTTTCTGTACATCCCAGACAACACAGCAACTCATTTACTCTACGCAGTGTGTCACCAAGGCGAGGACATGCGACTCTGGAGAGGAGGAGAGGCATCAATGAGGGGAGACATCTGAGAGAACATACATCAAAGGTGCATGTTCCCAAGAGACCCAGTGATTTCTGAAGTGACTTCTTGCCCAGGTGGCACACTCATTTAACAAGTCCTGACACTTTACCTGCAGAGATATACCCTGGAAGTTCTTTTGGCATCAGGCTCAGTCCTTCTCGTTTCAGCTAAGAAGTCACATTTGGTTTGGAAAGCTGATTCCCTGCTCAGAGGAAAGACATTAAACTTGGGTACTGAACTAAGGATAAAAGCTACTTCCAGCACAAGTCCTTTTCCCTTCCCCTTCAGGGCTTCTTAAACAAAAAGACACGGGGCTTCTGTAGTTTCCCATCTCCCAATTCTCTGCAGAAAAGACCTTTCACGTGGAAAGACAGGACACCAAGCAATTACCCTAAAACAATGCCATAAAATATCCAGGATTTTAAGTCCAAATTCATGAATTCCAGAGGTTGTACAAGATGTCAATAGGTGGGGAAAGGTGAGTTACAAGGGGAAGTCCTTACCCAGTGAGACCAAGTTCCTGTAGTTCTCTAGCATCATCCCACACAACTTCCTTGGAGCAAAATCTAGATGGATCCATTCTTCCCACATGAAATCCAGACACAGCCTAGAGTGTCACTGATTCCTGAAACTATAAATTCCTGCTCCACAAAGATTACGCCAATAAAACCCTCTGAGGCAAGTGGAAAAACAAGCAACTTTAGAAGGGACAGGATAAAGAGACCTTTGTGAGAAAAAATGTGTCATTCCCCCAAAAGAAACTAAGCATCTACAACATTATTATGACATAATCAGAAATAAATATAATACAGAACTTCTCTGGCATATAAGGACAAGGAGCAGAGCACAAGGCGGCAATAGGGACAGTAATGAAGTCTACTCTGGATTACCACTGTTCTGATCGCCTCCTATCCACCCCACTGGTGAAGGAGAGATTCCCATCCCAAATAGCACAAGATGACCCAACACACCGTACCTGGCCCCGGGCAGAGGACACTCCTCACAGCCTGGGGGGGGGAGGACACTACAAGCCACGCAGTTGCACTCGGGAACTGGGAACTAGCAGGAGCTGCGGGAGGCAGACTGTGCAATGACAAGAGGGTGGGGTGATCTTTGGTTTATTTGAACAATTCCGTGGATTGGTAGGGAGGTGAAACCCATTGGGTTGAGACCTGGGAAGGGTGTAACCGATGGGGCTGACAAGGGAATTAGCTGGGCAGGGAGCCTTTCCAGCTGGATGGGGGCATATTCGGCAAGAGCAGGGAACTCATGGCAGGTCTCTGCAGCCCTGTGAGGCTCCAAGTTGCCAAGGCAGCACACGGAATTACAGGCCTTGCAATCCAGGTGGAAATCCATTATGGGAGACAAGCAAGTGCAAACGACAAATCTAAACTGTGAGAACCAATAAAACATCCAGCTTGACCTGATTGGCATTTCAGATGCACAAGCCTATTTCAGCCTTTTCTGTAGCCCTTAGTCTAGGAAATAAAACACTGTAAGCATTCAGTATCTGTTTACCAAGTGTGGTGGTTAATTTTACGTCAACTTGATGAGGCTAAGGTGTGCCCAGATAACTGGGAAAGTAGTATCTGTGGTGTTTCGGTGAGGGAGCTCGAATTTGAATGGGTAGACTGAGTAAAGAAGATCAGCCCTCACCAGTGAGGGTGGGCATCATCCAGTATGCTGAGAGCCGGAATAGAACAAAAAGGCAGGGAAGGGTGAATTTGCTCTTTGCTTGAGTGGAGACAGCCATCTTCTCCTGCCTCAGACAGCAGTGTTCCTAGTTTGTGAGACTTCCGGCTTGGACCAGGACTTAGCATTGGTCCCCAGGTCTCCGGCCTCCAGGTTTGGAGTGGAACTTCAGTACTGGCTTTCCTGAACCTGAAGATGGCAGCTCATGGGAACGTTTCAGCCTCCATCACTGCATGAGCCAGCTCCCCGTATCTCTTTCTACATATTCACATATATCTTTTTGGTTCTGTTTCTCTGGAGAATCCTGACATAAGGAGGAAACACTAACTGAATCATCATTTTGTAGATGAGGAATCTGATCAAAAGGTTAAATAACCTCTCCAAGATCACACAGCTGGGACTTAAAACCAAGGCTACTCAACTCCCAGTGTTGTGAGATGAGAACGCCAAGAAAAGAACGCTAGCACCCCCAGGAGAAAGAGAGTGAGAGCAAGACAGAAAGGAAGATGGATGGAGATTCAGGATTGTCAGTTGGGGAAAGAGAGTTTCAAGGAGAAGGGAGTGCTCAACACTCTCAGAAGCTGGAGTGGGTCAAACAGAATGATGATTGAAAGGGGAGCTGCTGATTCGAAAATTAGGTAATTCCAGCAGAATGGTGAAGGCAGGAGTCACCTTGCAGTCGACAAAAGAATAAATGGAAGAAATCAGAAGCAACCACGTGAAGTTAAACTTTTTGTAGAAAAGTAGATTAATAGGACTGTATAGAAAGTAAGGAATAGGTAATGTAAATAAAGTAATAGGAAAGGTTTTCATTTAAGGACAGAGAATGTAATATGTAAATAGACAAAAGGGATAAATTTATCAGGGAGAAGGACTAAAGAGACAAGACATAGGATGAAACCAATTCCAAGAAATTTGTGCATTTCCCATTCTACTTGCTATGAACTTCAGAAAAGGCGCCAGTACTGAGGCACAAAGTTCATTATCTTTCTTTCTATCTCATTATTTTTTCTAATATTTATTTAAACAACATATCAAAATAACAAAACAAAAAAATGTTAGAAATCACTCACAAATATTATCAGGTAAAGGCAGCTACTAGGATATAAATACATTATATTTCCACTTTATGGAAGGTGAGAAGGAGACAAGAAAAGTCATCAGTTCAACAAATGTAAAGAAAGGAGAAGGTGACGTGAATAAAATAAAATGGAATAAGCATTGCTAAGATTGTCACCTAAAATGGTTTTGGAGGCCTAGACACGGCTCATGGATAAATCTTGGAACTACTGCTAAGTTGCTGACCTGTTGCTGCACTCAGCTGAAGGGTGAACAACAAACATCCGGGACGCATGCTTCACCTTGAAAGGAACCCAGCCATTGACAGGAGGGGCCTGACAATGCCACTGACCTCGCCAACACTCCTCATCTACTCAAAGGCTTTAATGAGAGCAACTCTGCTGGTTCTGCCCTTTACAGACCCTGCCTTCCCTTGTTCCCTTTGAAGCCCAGTTTATGTTGCTGCCTGAATCTGTGCCCTGGGTTGCAATCCCTCCTTTGCTCAAATAAACACTGTATTCTTTATTATAGCCTAAACCTATCGCTAACAAAAGGAAACCAGAAAGCATAAAAACCATAAACATTAAATAACCAGAAAAAAACCTGATACATAAATGGGTTGACTTTCTCTATTAAAAGTCAAAAACTATAAAATTGGTTGAAAATCCAATTACATGGCACATATAAGAGATAGATCTAAAACACAAACAAGAAGTTAAAATAAAAGCGGGGAGGGAGGGAGACAAGAGCTGGCAGGCAATTGCAAATAAAAAGTATGCAGGGAGAACACAGAAATATCACATAAGGTATAATATATGTGGAAACAAAATAGGAACCCCTAGTTTGTGAGAGAAGATACGGCATTCTCTTTCCAAAAATTAATCCACTTTTTTCAATAAATTGACTTGTCAGCTGAATATATTGGGCAAAATTAAAAACCCAAATTCAGACCAAATGAACTGTATGGTCTTCCCCACCTCCCTAGTCTCTCATCCCCTATTGCAGAGCCCTCAGTGTGCCCCAAAGCTTGTCTCTTATCATGAAATGTCCTGTGGATTCCTGTGCTGGCCATGGGCTCAGGAAGCACTGATCTAGTTAAGCACAGAAAGGCATTTTAAAAGGTTAAAGTAAAACAGTATCGTTCGCAAAATATATATATTGTTAATCCTTTATTGTTCATAAAATGTATTTCTTGTTAATCCATGAAGACGTGTTTTTGTTTCCTTTTTCTCTTTTTCCACTTAGTCTGGGTCCTTTTCTCCCAGCATGAAGCACAGGATGCTCATGGTGTCGGAAAAAAGCAACTTCATGGACTTATGTCATTCATGTAACCTAAAAACACAGGCCTTCTGATATTGTTATTCTTTGAAAATAATGTGCAAGTGAAATAAATAGGGATACGTTAAATGATGCAAGTGTGATTTATAGAGAAGATAGGATCGTGATGACGTTTGAGGCACCACAACAGCAAAATGTCTTCAGATAGAATTCTTAGCAATCTTTTTTCTTTCTACAAAATCCCAATCATGGTTAAATCACAATCACAATAGCAACAAAAAAATGAAACATGGCAAAATACACTTAATAGGAATATGCAAGATCCTCATGATCCAAGTCAACAGAAGCCATAATGAAAGATCTGAATAACCTGAAGGGTAATTTTTTTACTCAATAGGAAAAATAAACATTGTAAATATGGTAGTCTTCCTCAAATTAATATAGATTTAATGAAATGCAAATCAAAATTGCATATTTTTCTTTTTAACTGTTACCTTTCGAACTTGATAAAGTTAATAAACCTTGATAGTTAAAATTCAACTATAAGGATAAGTGTATAAGAACAGTACAGTAACCAAAATTTTGAAAAGAAAAATTAGGGGGATTTGCTTTGTGAAATAACAAAATAAATTCTAAATAAATAGGATGTCTGTGGCACTACAGCAGAAACGGTGGTGCCATTCCGGCTCTGTCTGGCTAGCCAGTCTCCATCCTTCCATGTCACAGTTGACCATACCAACCTGCTGTGTGGCCAGCACACCTTAGCAATGGCTTCAGTAATATGTCTTCTTCATTGCTGCCTCCCCTTTCCAGAAGATAAGATCTAGAAGAAAGGGACTTTGCCTGGCTCATTCACCGTTATCTTCCCAGCATTCGAAACACGGCTTAGCATATGATGGGCAGGTGCTAAATATCTGTTTAATGAATGGATGGATGATAATGAACTTATACCTGAATAGGTTATCTATATATATAAAAACCTAAGCGACCATTACAACTGACTGACCAAACGACCAGTTGACCGGTCACTATGACATGCACTGACTGCCAGGGAGCAGACACTTAATGCAGGAGCTGCCCCCTGGTGGTCAGTGCACTCCCACAGCTAACCTCCCACGGTCCCTCCTCCCCGCCAGCATGCCCCCAACCTCCCACAGTCCCTCCCCCCGGACTGGGCGAGACGGCCCCAATGGCCCCAATCACCGGCCAGGCCGAGGGACCCCACCCCTACACAAATTCGTGCACCGGGCCTCTAATTTTATATAAATTATACCTGCCTCACCTCACTATGTTAAATGAAGTTAGAGTGCAACCCCACATAATGTAGAGTAAGTAAATTCCAGATAGCTAGGATTTAAAATTAAAATGATAAAACAAATAGAAAAAGTAGAAATATATTTGTAAGTAATCTTAGGGTGCAGAAAGCTTTTCACAGCATGATTCCAAAGCCAAACAAAGAAAAAGGAAAGTTAACTGAAAAAAACTTCAAAACTTACTTGTAACAGAAGATGTTATAAACAAATTTAAAAGAAAATGACAGGGAACAGTATTGGCAACTTATGGCAAAGGATTAATATTCACATTACAGGAAAGGCTTTTTTTACATATAAACAACCCAATATTAAAATTGGCAAAAGATGTGAGAGGTATTTAAAAAGGTTAGAAAAATTTATATCCATAGTTATTTTTGAGGGTTTGAGACTTGGGAGTATACATTATAGCTTCAGAATTATTATTATTACTAGAGGCCCGGTGCACGAAATTCGTGCACAGAGGGGGGTTGTCCCTCAGCCCAGCCTGTATCCTCGCCAATATGGGACCCCACATGGGACCTCTCACAATCCAGGACTGCTGGCTCCCAACTGCTTGCCTGCCTGCCTTCCTGATTGCCCCTAACCGCTTCTGCCTGCCAGCCTGATCACCCCCTAACCACTCTGCTGCCAGCCTGTTTGCCCCCAACTTCCCTCCTCTGCCGGCCTGGTCATCCCTAACTGCCCTCTCCTGCAGGGTTGATAACCTCCAACTTCCCTCCCTTGCAGGCCTGGTCCTTCTCAACTGCCCTCCCTTGCAGGCCGGGTGCCTCCCAACTGCCCTCTCCTGCTGGCCATCTTGTGGTGGCCATCTTGTGTCCACATGGGGGCAGGATCTTTGACCTCATGGGGGCAGCTATATTGTGTGTTGCAGTGATGATCAATCTGCATATTACTCTTTTATTAGATAGGATAGAGGCCTGGTACAGGGGTGGGGGCCAGCTGGTTTGCCCTGAAGGGTGTCCCGGATCAGGTGGGGGTTCTCTTAGGGTGTGGGGCGGCCTGAGCGAGGGGCCTGTGGTGGTTTGCAGGCCGGCCACGCCCCCTGGCAACCCAAGCGGAGGCCCTAGTATCGGAATTTATTTTCCTTCTACAATTGAAACTTTGTAGCCTGGAGCGGAGCCAACCCTGGGGCTCCCTCGAAGGCTGGCAGCCATTTGTGTTGGGGTTATAATTGAAACTTTGTTGCCTTAAGCGGGTGGGCCCGGCCAGGGTGTGCGGAAAGCTTTGCTTCCCCTGTTGCTTGTGGCAACCCTGGCCTGCTCTCTCAAGCTCCATTCTGCCTCCATTTCTGTTTGAATTTGTTTACCTTCTATAATTGAAACTTTGTAGCTTGAGTGGAGGCTTAGGCCTGGCAAGGGCAGGCGGAAAGCTTGGCTTCCTCTGTTACCTAGGAAACCTTGCTCTCTGTGGCTGTAGCCATCTTGGTTTGGGTTAATTTGCATGCTCGCTCTGATTGGATGGTGGGCGTGGTTTGTGGGTGTGTTGGAGGTATGGTCAATTTGCATATTTGTCTATTATTAGGTAGGATTTTTTGCTTCAGAAATTTTTTTACAATTATATGTCCAATATTTATATTCAGAAAAAGAAGATATAACTTATAGGCAAATATAAGTCATACTTGGCAACTCAGAGTCACATCACTGGCTGATAAATAGGAGGAAAGATGAAGAAAAGAAAATAGCTCTAATGCTGCACCAATGCATCCCAAATCAATCACTGTATTCTTCAAAAGTGTCAAGGTCACCAAAGACAAAGACTTGAGGAACTGTTCCAGATCAAGGAAGACTAAGGAGACAGGACAGCTAAGTTTCAGTTGTGATCTGGATTAGATCCTGGCCAGATAAAGGACATCTGTGGCAAAATATGAGTAAGATTTGTAGATCAGATAACAGTACTATATCATTCTAAGTTTCATCCTTTTGATCTTTGTATTTTGGTTAAGTAAAACCAATGGATGCCTGGGATGGGGAACGTGGACTGGAAGTGGGTAAGAACACCTGGAGTGATGAAAATGTTCTACAGCTTCACTGGAGTAGTGCATATATTTGACAAAACTCAATTAATTATAATTCGAAATAGGTTATTTTATATAAATTATACCTGAAAAGAACGTTGGCTTAAAAACATAATAAACACTATTTTAAATAAAACCAATCAAGGCTAGTGACCACCAAACCACAACCTTCATCAACCAAAATCTTCTGAATGCTCCTTCTTTAAACCTTCCCTTCTAAAACTCCCTTCCTCTAATAACTGCGTTATGCTGACTTTTAGAACTAAGCTTGATAATATCAAGGTGAGAAAGTAGTACAAACAGAAATCATAACAGTTATCCTTGTCTTCATGAAGTCTTCTTAAAACTGG
Source organism: Cnephaeus nilssonii (assembly GCF_951640355.1). NCBI lineage: Eukaryota > Metazoa > Chordata > Mammalia > Chiroptera > Vespertilionidae > Cnephaeus > Cnephaeus nilssonii. The sequence goes on from NC_137076.1 coordinate 10,103,023, forward strand.
TTCCTTTGGGTCCTGGCGGGTGTGGCTGAGTTGGTTAGAGCATCATCCAGTACACCAGAAGGTGGTGGGCTCCAGGCAATCAACAGATGTTTCTCCTTCCCTACCTCTCTCTAAAATCAATTTTAAAAAAAACTAGCTCCTTTGCTAAATAAATAAGTGACACATTTAAGAGAAGCCTAATGCATGATCTAATGAATGAGGAAAACACCGCAAGTCCTTCAGGACTACAGACAAAGTTACCTAAGTCTAACCTTAAAAAAGAAAAATATAAAACAAAACTTAGGTGCTTCCTGAGCCAAGTCCCCTAGATGTCTTTTTTTTTTTTAATATATTTTATTGATTTTTTACAGAGAGGAAGGGAGAGGGATAGAGAGTTAGAAACATCAATGAGAGAGAAACATTGATCAGCTGCCTCCTGCACACCTTCCACTGGGGATGTGCCCACAACCAAGGTACATGCCCTTGACCGGAACTGAACCGGGGACCTTTCAGTCCGCAGGCCAACATTCTATTCACTGAGCCAAACCGGTTAGCCCCACCCCCCCACCCCGCCCCCGATGTCTTATATCCTTTTCCAGAGAAGCAAAAACTCCACGTTCTAGTCAAAACTAGCAGCTTCCATTTTATTTTATTTTATTTTATTTTTAAACCTCACTAGAGGAGTGATGATATTTTTTCCATTGATTTTTTTCAGAGAGAGTGGAAGGGAGGGGGGAGAAGGGAGAGAAAGAGAAACACTGATGTGAGAGAGACACACTGATTGGTTGCCTCCCACATGCTCCCCAACTAAGGACAGGGATGGAAACTACAACCCAGGTATGTGCTCTTGACTGGGAATTGAACCCACAACCCTCCAGTGAGCAGGCTGATGCTCTAACCACTGAGCAATGCTTGCCAGGGCACAGCTTCCATTTTAAATGGAATTGCAATCAGTACAGAAAAAGCCAAGGCTCCTCATTCACTGTTTCTGTCCCATGATTTCCTCTAGCTGATGGACACTGCTTCTTCCTAGAAAAATTCTTATGCCAACTCCCTTATCAAAACTTCTGTGACTCCTCCTCCACCCCCATGCCTACCACCTCACCAACACACAAACTCCTCGCTCCTGGCACTTGACCCCAAACTTTGCAACTGACTCCTCACTACCACTCAATGCTACCTTCTGCTCTACCTCTAAACTCTACTAGTAAATACCTAGCACTTGGCTGGAATGGTGCAGAGCGTGCCTACACTTACCTAGTACCTTCAACATCTCAGGAACCATGTTGGGCACTTCTTTTTTACATTACTTCATTTGAACTTTCAACAAACCTATGAAATAGGTATTATTCAATGGAATAAGCCATGTGAAACTGTTACCAAAGTCAAGTATGTGGCAAACGCTTGGTTAATGCTGTTATTTCTATCATGACCGTGAGGAACTGATGCTTCAGGGAAATCAAGTCACCTACCCAAGTCAACACAGCTATGAAATGGTCAAGTCAGGACTTAAACTTGGGACAGTCTGACTCCATTACAGCAAATCCTCTCCCATTATCCCTATCCAACCCTCCTTCTCCTGACTGCCACACTGATATTCTCCTTCTCCAGGTCTTGGAACACTGACAATCTGGGCACCTAACCATACTCATTCTTATCATCAAATTCATGTACAATCACAGTGACTGTATCTTGTAGAGATGTGACTGTTTATGTTCCCTGAGAGTCCGTAGCCCTGTAAGCACTAGGACCATCTCTCATATAATGTTTGTTCCTTTTCTGACCCTTGAACAGCACCAAGAGCTCAATAGGCCAGCTGAATGAGGAAGTGACAGCTGAGAACAGAGCTGAGGGAAACTGAAGGTAGCTTTCTGCAAAATATCCAACATTCAGAGATCTCAGCAGCCCTGTCCTCTGCAGTGAAACCCATGTACAGTATAGGAATAAGGGGTAAAGGAGAGGTTTGAGATTGAAAAGCCTCACCTGTGCTCCCAATGGTAGAGGATCAGCATCCACTGCCTTCTCCTTCCTTCCCGTGGGGTCCTTCCTAGGAGATGGGTGGGGAGAGGAGGCAGAGCTGATAGCAGGAAAAGAAGCCATGAGAAAGGAGACTTCCACAACAACAAAAAATAAAATACCTATAGATAAAGCAAATACAACGTGTACACACGATTTACATAATTTACTGTTTATTTTGCTAAGCTTATTTGACTTATATAGGAAGATGAACAGTGAGAGACATACCATATTCCTGGATAGGATGTCACAATAATTTGTCACTTCTTTTAAATTAATTTATAAAGTTAACACATTCCCAATCAAATTACACCAAACTAATAATATTTTAAAGCTAATTATGAAAAATATTTTTTTAAGTTAACTGTGTTGTATAGCAACAGCCAGGATATTTCTGAAAGAGAATGGTGATGAGCAAAACCTTGCCCACCAGGTACTATGAAGCTATGATAATCTATATACGTAGATGAAAAGCCAGCAACCATAATGCCGTAATGACCATAACGACCTGTCGCTATGACGCCCACTGTGGCCAGCGAACGGCCACTGTGGCCAGCGAACGGGCCAGATCAGGGGGTGGGGCCAGCCGGCCAACCTCGCGGCCCCTCCCCCCTGACAGCCCGCCCCTGATCGGACTATCCCACCCTGATCAAGAGTGGGCCACCAGCCCTAACCGGTTTGGCTCAGTGGATAGAGTGTCAGCCTGCGGACTGAAGGGTCCCAGGTTCGATTCCGGTCAAGGGCATGTACCTTGGTTGCGGGCACATCCCCAGTAGGGGGCGTGCAGGAGGCAGCTGATCGATGTTTCTCTCTCATCGATGTTTCTAACTCTCTGTCCCTCTCCCTTCCCCTCTGTAAAAAATCAATAAAATATATTAAAAAAAAAAAAGATTGGGCCACCAACCAAACGCCCCCTCCCTTCCCCCCAGCCAGACCCGCCCCCAATCAGCCCACCCCACCACAATAGACCCATAGCCCCTTCCCTGGCCAGCCCGCCCCTGATCACACCTCCCCACCCCAATAGGGGGCAGGGCTGGCCAGCCAACCTCCTGCAGCCCCTCCCCCTAGCCATCCCACCCCTGATTGCACCCCCCCACCTCAACTGGGGGTGGGGCTGGCCGGCCAACCTCTTGCAGCCCCTCCCCCTGGCGGACCACACCCCCAATGGGCCCTCACCACCCTGATAGGCCTGCAGCCCCTTTCCCCCCCCCCCCCCCCCGCCAGCCCTGCCCCTGATCACCCTCCACACCCCAATAGGGGGCAGGACTGGCCAGCCAACCTCCTGAAGCCCCTCCCCCTGGCTGCCCCACCCCTGATCACCCTCCACACCCCAATAGGGGGCGGGGTCAGCCAGCCACCTCCCCAGCCCCTCCCCCCGGCCAACCCTGACCCCTATGGGCCCCCACCACCCTGATCAGCCCGCAGCCCCTTCCCCCAGCCAACCCTGCCCCTAATTGCCCCCCCACCCCAACAGGGGGCGGGGCCAGCCAGCCAACCTCCTGCAGCCCCTCCCCCCACCTGGCCCACCCCAGATCAGCCCCCCCCACCCGGATCAGGGGCAGGGCCGGCCAGCCAACCACCCATGGCTCCTCCCCCAGGCTGCTGGCCCCCCATCAGCACCGCCACCCCAATCAGGGGCAGGGCCCGCCAGCCAATTACCCATGGCCCCTTCCCCCAGTTGCCTGGACCTGATCGGCCTGATCAGGGCGGGCCGGCTGGCCAACCTCCCACCATCTCCTCTTCCTAACAGGCCCAGTCCGATCCGGCCGGACCCCACCTGTGCACGAATTTGGGCCTCTAGTCTATATATATAACCCTAATATGCAAATAGACCGAACGGCAAAACAACCAAACAACCGAACAACCGGTCGCTATGATGGGCACTGACCACCAGGGGGCACGCACAGAACATGGCTGGCATTGGCAGCAGGTGGCAGAGCCGGAACATGGCAGGCATAGGCTGCTGTAGGATGGTGGAGCAGGTGAGCGGGGGCGCCAGACCAAGGCAGGGCTCCGGTCGCTGTCATCAGGGCAAGCCTCTGGTGGTTACTGAAAATTCTTTGCTCCCGTGTGCCACGGTCCCGCCCGGTGCTCACACCTGCTGCCGGCACTGGCCCTGCTTGCACCTGTTGCCGGTGCCAGAGCTGGAGCCTGGAGCCAGCCTTGATCACTCAGCACTGTCAGTGGGTGCGAGCGGTGGCTGACTGCCCCAATCACCCCTCAGGATTTCTTCACCTCCCCCTGCTCCTGAGGGGCGATCGGGGCCAGCAGCTGCCTCTCGCACCCACTGCCAGCACCGGCTCCACTCACATCCGCAGCCGACGCCAGAGCCACTGCTTGCACCCACTGCCAGCGCCCAGCGCTGGCCCCAATTGCTCAGCGCCATCAGCGTATGGGAGCAGCAGCAGCAGCGGGAGCAGGGCTGCCAGCAGACAGGGACCAGGGGCCACGACGGGGGCTGGGCAGGGGCGCAGAGGATGGGCCGAGACCAGCCCCTGTGCCCACCACAGCCTCACGGCCCACAGTTCTTTAGTAGAACATAATGTTACTGAATGTCAGAATCACTCATTCACCAGACATATTGTTGACCAGGCACCATTCCTGTGTCTGTGTATGTGTGGAAGGGGAGAGGGGTGAATACAGTGGCAAACAAAATGGAAAATCTCTCTGCTCTCCTGGATGTTATAATCTAACTAGAGGCCCAGTGCATGAAATTCATGCAAGGGGGGGAGGGGGTCCCCTCAGCCCAACCTGCACCCTCTCCAGTCCGGGACCCCTCGGAGGATGTGCAACTGCCAGTTTAGGCCTGATCCCAGGGATCACAACTCGGGACTGCTGGCTCCTAACTGCTCACCTGCCTGCCTGCCTGATTGCCCCAACTGCCACCCTCTGCCGGCCTGGTCACCCCCAGCCAGCTTGGTTGCTCCTCACTGCCCCCCTGCCCGCCTGGTGACCCCCAACTGCCCTCCCTGCTGGCCTGGTCAACCCAGGCAGCCTGCTGTTCAGTCGTTTGATCATCCCTCACTAACCCCCCTGCTGGCCTGGTTGCCACACGCAGCCTGCTGTTCGGTCATTACTGTGATGGTATCCTAGACAATTTGCATATCCCTCTATTATTAGTATAGATAGGGGAAAAGAGTCAATGGAATAAAAAATCCTGCCAACACAAACAGTTCAGAAAAAAAATTATATGTAAGAATTCAGGATAAGAAAAAAGTGAAATTCAGGTCAGTGAACAAAGGATGGATTATTCAATAACTTGGAATACGGGCTTAATGTTTGGAAAAGAATAAAAATTTACACATAAAATGCAACTAAAGAACTACAAGAAAATGCAGGTGAGCATTTTTGTGATGATAAAGGACTAGGAGGCCTAATGTTGCCAAAGGCCCAAATATGAAGGGAAGGTTTTCTTGTCTGACCACATGAAAATATGACATTTGTGCATAGTAAGGAAACACCTGTGCATCAGATAGAAAATTTTAAGACAAAAAGAAAATTGCATAAAATAGTCATTAATATTCAAAATGCAAATTTAAACAACCCTATCATTTGCACCTCTCAGAAAGTTAGAGAATAGTTAAGTAATACCCAGGTTTGGGGTGGATCATTCTGGCTCAATTACATTGCAAATTTTTAAGACTGCTACTTTTCTGGAAAAATTAAGACAGGAGGTAATAAAAACTCCAGCCAGTGTGCCTCAGTGGTTGAACGGAGACCCTTGAACCAGGAGGTCACGGTTTGATTCCGGGTCAGGGCACATGACCTGGCTGCAGGCTCCATCCCCAGTGTGGGGCATGCAGGAGGCAGCTGATCAATGATTCTCGCTCATCATTGATGTTTCCATCTCTCTCTCCCTCTCCCTTCATTTCTAAAATCAATTGAAATATATATCAATACAGATCCTATCTAATAAAGAGGGAATATGCTAATTGACCATCACTCCGTCACAAAGATGGCTGCACCCACAGCTGAGGCCAAGTTCCCATAAGGAGCCTTAAAGAGCAATCAGCAGGGACCTGAGGCTACGCCCTCCCCACCCCTGTGGGGCTTGACAGGGGAATTCAGGCCACGCCCCCCACCTGTCAGGACTTGTCAGGGGACCTCAGACTGTGCCCCCCACCCAGCAGGGCTTGACAGGGGACCTCAGGCCGTGCCCCCCGCCCCAGTGCCAGGCCAGAGGCCCTGAGGCCATGCGCCCCACCTGGCGGGGCTTGACGGAGGACCTCAAGGCACACCTCCCATCCCGGTCTGGGCTGGGGGACCTCAGGCCATGCCCCCCGTCCTGGCGCCGGGCCAGGGGACCTGAGGCTATGCCCCCTGGCCGGCAGGGCTTGACAAGGGTGGGACTGGCCGGGTCTGGATCTAGCCCAATGGGGGGGGGGGGCAGGGGGGAACGCGCGGCCAGGTCTGGATCTCACGCGATTTTAAGGTGCATGTGGGTGGGCAGGGACTTGACTCTGGATCCCGTGGTGAGCCCCAGGCTCTGACAGGAGGAAGGTTTTCATATACATTTTACTAATTTTCTTTCATCTCTGACACTTCTATTATAGAGAAAGGGCAAATAGCAATATTAAATTATTTCCTCTAATTAATCCCCTTTTAATGTACACGAATTTCATGCACCGGGTCACTAGTATATATTATAAAGCCCCAGAAATTTCACTTTAAGGGATTTATAGGATGAGACAAGAATGCAAAGATATATGTAGCCAGGTGGCCCGTGTTGTTTATAATCCTGAAACAAAACAAAACCTAATAACAGAAAGGCCTAAAGAAAGGATTAAGTATGGCACAGACATACTTTCCCTCCCACTCATTAAAATGACAGCTTAGCTATTTTTTAAAAAATTGCTATAAGTAATGCTTTCAATATTAACTTCTTTTAAAATGTATTCTCCATGTTGATTGAGTGGTACTTACATGGACAAAAAAATATAAAAACCATGGAGCTTAAGATTTGTACATTTTAAATCCCATACCAAATGTATTTCACAACTCATGGAGAAAAGGATATTAATAGCCATAGCTTTAAGAACAAAGAGTTTCGATGTTCAAACACATATATACGTCGACATGCAGATTTTGACAGTTTGCAAATAATTTTTCCCTTTCGCTCCTCTGAGTTTTCTGGTTGTGAACATTTTTTTTCTTTGTAAGATTTTTTTTTTTAAATGCTTAAATGAAAAAGAAAGAGAAAAGGATTCTCTGAGGTAAAGAGCCTGCACAGGGTTGACCGCCCATTCTTAGGAAGAAATGGGTCCAAGAGAGACCACGCCGCACGCCTCGAATCGGAACTCAGTGGGCGCGCACCGAGGTGCGGTTTACACAAAGGGCAAATGCTGGAGCCTGGAGCCCCCGCAAGAGGGCCAGCATCCCCCCAACTGCCGAGCGGGTCCCGGGGGAAGCCCGCGGCGGGAGGAACGCCGCCAGGGACCCGCACTGGCCCTCGGACCGTGGCCGCCGTGCCACGCCCGCCCTCGCCGCTCCTGAGACAGGTGGGGAAGGACCGCGTGCGGGGACCCTCGGCTGGGTGCCCCCCACCCCCAGCCCGGCCCGGCTCCCGGGGCGAGATGGGGCGCACCTGGAACAAGCGGCCCGGCGCTGCGCAAGGGCCCGCAAGAAGCGGCCCCAGCCCATCCGCGCCGACCTCGCTTCGCGCGACGTCCAGGGCTCGTCCCATCCGGGCCTCCGCCCAGCGCCCGCCGCCCGGCCAGACTCAGCGCGTCCAGCCGCTGCCCCGCACTCACCCTCACCCAGCTCGAGTGGGAGCTGCCTAAGCCGAACACCGTCCCGCCCGCCGCCGCCTCCCCGGGACGCCGAACTACATTTCCCACAAGGCAGCTGGGCAGCGGCGCGGCATCGGAGTGCGCCAAGCGCAGGCCCGAGGGTGGGGGCGGAAGGGAAGGGGCGGTGCCAGCCGACGGAGGGACTGACGGGCAGCGTTGGTTCCCACGAAGGGGTGGCGGCTCGCCTAGCCTGGAGAGGTCTGTACCGAGATCTTACCCTGACTACCCTAAAGCAGCCCTTCGTTGGAGTCTGAGGGTTCCTGATCCTTGGGGAGGGAGAAGGAGACAGCCTCGGCTAAGCCTCACTTTCCTCCTCTGCAGCAAAGGGAGCCCGGAAGAGCCTCTTGCAGGGTTGTCAGAAGAAGGAGAAGAGGTAGTAACGTCTGGAGTAATAGTGGGCACTCCATGAATGGTGGTGGCTGTGCCCACTCCCCTAGCCTGCTCTAAGGGCTTCAGAATTATCACTGAATAGAATGCAGACAAAATCTCCCATTCAATATGTGGCCAGAGTTAGTTTCAGCTAATTCTGCTGCTGGAACTTGGAGAAGTACATGACTTTGGGGCAGATCAGTATGATAGAGTGTCATACTTGGTTTTCTAAAAATAACCTCTCCTGTTTCTATTGCTGTGACAAAGACTCTGCCCTTGACCAAACTTCAGGCAGGTTCCTCGGAGCCCTCTTTTCTACTCTTCCTGGCTCCTGGGCCCTGTCCTCGGCCCGTGGAGCGCAGTTTTAGCAAGAATCCTGCTAAATGAGCCTAGGGAGAATCCCCATTCTTATTATCTGATCCAATTCCTAATCCCCTACTCTTGATGTCTAATTCCTTAGCCTGCCTTTATTTAGCAAAAAATCCCCCCAAACTTGGTACTTTTGTTAGTTTTCCATCCAGTGACCCTCTTAATCTGCTCGTTTGCTATAAATCCCCGTCTGTCTTTGTTGTTTTGGGAGTTGAGTTTGATTTTACTGAAGCTTCTCTCCCCTGTTGGCAATAGTACTGAATAAAATATGTTTCCTCGTCTCTATTTCTCTTGGAGAACTGTCTGAACTATTTCAAAATATTGAAAAACATGAAACTGTTCACAATTCGTTTAATCAATCTTAGGTAACCCAGATAATACCAAATAAACTACATAAAAAAATCTATCACTGCACTACAGAAAATACCTTGAACCAAACAATTTTTCCAGGATTACAAGGGCATTCTTACAATCGAAGTTATATAACTATATAATTACATAATAACTATAATGAGTTGTTTTGGTAGAGAAATGGTCCTTGATAAGACTCACAACAAGTAGGAAGAAAGTAGGGAAAGGGGAGAAGGAAACAAATTCACAAACAAAAAACCCAACAACCCAGAAACAAAACAATTCAGACAAATAAAAAGTACATAATAAAATGTTAGCAATAAATCAAAGTCTATCAGTAATCACTACATATACACATGGACTGAACTTTCCAAATAAAAGAAAAATACTGTCCAACTAAATTTCTTAATCTGGCTATGTGCTAAAACATAAGGATATACAAATCTTGAAAGTAGAAAGTTGGATATATTTCTGATATTAACCACAGAAAAGTTATTATAGTGATATTTAGATTTTAAAAAGTTAAGACAAAAAGTATTGTTAGATATGAAGAAGATAATTTAAAAATGCGGCACTCTCTCTCCAGCATGTTTGCGCCTTTCCTCCCCCTTTCTTCCCTAAAAGCTTTCTTTCTCCTAAACTTTTTCTTTTTCTTTGGCCTCTGTAACTTGTTTCCTAAGCCCATGCAACCCAGCTGGCTCACTTCTACCTCTGTGACTTTTTAAAAATATATATACATATATATATATATATATATATATATATATATATATATATATATATATATATATTGATTGATTGATTTCAGGGAGGAAGGGAGAGGGAGAGAGAATAGAAACATCAATGATGAGAGAGAATCATTGTTCGGTTGCCTCCTGCATGCCCCCTACTGGGGGTCCAGCCCACAACCCAACCTAGGCATGTGCCGACAGGAATCGAACCATGCATGGGTCAATGCTCAAACAGTGAGCCATACCAGCTGGGCTTCTCTGTGACTTTCTAAATAAACTTTTGCTTGAGTTTGGGGGCAGGGGGGTGTGACCTCATGCTAGCCTATAAAGTGGTCTCAATACATTTCAAAGAAGTGGTATCATACAGACCATATTCTTTAGCAACAGCACAGTTAGACTTTTTTTAAAAGGCCAGAAACTTTTTTTTTTTAATTTAGGTCAAAGGAATATTTAGAGATTGGGATGGTCATATTAACAGATTCTCTCCTTCACCAAACTCTAGGCAGGCTCCTCTGAGCAATTTTTCTTTCTTTTTTCTAATCAATTAAACAAACTTTTATTGAAGCTTAAATTATGGTACAGAGATACATTTCACATTATTTAAGTCCAACACCACCATGAAGAGAGAAATTATGGCACCAAAAGTGTATCCTCCTCTATCATAATATAATAGGACTAGAGGCCCAGTGCACAAAATTCGTGCACGGAAGGGGGGACATCCCCTCAGCCCTGCCTGCACCCTCCCCAATCCAGGACCCCTCGGTGGATGTCTGACTCACAATCCTGGACTGCTAGCTCCTAATCGCTCACCTGCCTGCCAGCCTGGTCACCCCTTACTGCCCCCCCTGCCAGCCTGGTTGCCCCAACGCCCCCCCCCCCCCCGCTGGCCTAGTCGCCCCTCACTGCCCCCCCTGCCAGCCTAATCATCCCCAACTTCCCCCCCTGCTGGCCTGGTTGCCCCCAACTGCACCACCCCCCACCAGCCTGGTTGCCTCTTCCTGCCGCCCTGCCAGCCTGGTTGCCCCCAACTGGCCCCCTCTGCCTGCCTGGTCGCCCTTAACTGCCCCCCCACACTGGCTGGTTGCCCCCAACTGCCCCCCTGCTGGCCTGGTCGCCCATCACGGCCCCCCCACTGGCCTGGTTGCCCCATGCAGCCTGCTGTTCAGTCGTTTGGACGTCCCTCACTAACCCCCCTCCCAGCCTTGTCACCTCATGCAGCCTGCTGTTCGGTCGTTACTGTGAGGGTGTCCTGACCAATTTGCATATTACCCTTTTATTAGTATAGATCCGTGGTCAGCAAGCTGCGGCTCGCGAGCCACATGTGGCTCTTTGGCCCCTTGAGTGTGGCTCTTCCACAAAATACCATGGCCTGGGCAAGTCTATTTTGAAGAAGTGGCATTAGAAGAAGTTTAAGTTTAAAATTTTTGGCTCTCAAAAGAAATTTCAATCTTTGTATAGTTGATATTTGGCTCTGTTGACTAGTGAGTTTGCCAACCACTGGTATAGATTAATTTAAATTACTATTTAATCTACAGTTTTCATTTTTCTAGATTTGTTTCATACAAATTTGTGTAGTTTTTCAACATTAGATAGAAATCTTAAATGTATTAGAAAAAAATTAGACCTCAAACCAACACATATCGTCAAATCTACTGGGATACTGTTCAAGAAAATCCACTTTGAGACTTGATCCTCAAAACAACACCAAAACAGTAGATACTGTGTACTAATTACAAAATCAAGCTGGTCCATTGATTGAGAGCTTCTTCAATGAAACTTTGAATCAAGAATGTGCTTAAAAGACAAAAGTGATCCAACCACTTGATTTCAAACCCAGTAGAGTTTATGTTTAGAAACATTTTTTAAAAAAGTGTTTCATTTACAAATATAGGAGGAATGAAAACATCACTGCATCAAGCCACAAAGAATCAAAAAAAAATTTTTAATATATATATTTTATTGATTTTTTACAGAGAGGAAGGGAGAGGGAGAGTCAGAAACATCGATGAGAGAGAAACATCGATCAGCTGCCTCCTGCGCACCCCCCATTGGGGATGCGCCCGCAACCAAGGTACATGCCCTTAACCGGAATCGAACCCGGGACCCTTCTGTCCGCAGGCCGACGCTCTATCCACTGAGCCACACCGGTCAGGGCCAAAAAAAATTTTTTGAGGACAAGAATACAAAACTTAGTCAACTGCTGTTTTCTAGTATGCTTAAATCTCATAGTATTTGCAAATATAGCTAAAAATGGCAACTTTTGACAGCCTTTATTGTTGTGGGGTCGAACCCTGGAGTCAAAAATAAGACCACCGGAGGCTGCTGATTGATTAAAAAAGCAGGCAAGGATTTATTGAACTGGCCAGGACGGCCGCGAGGGCACCACACGCAGGTGGCCACCCTCACGACCGCGCCGTCCCAGGTGTAGGCAGTCCTTTTAAAGGTCCAAACCACAAAAATTTTCCTTTGTTCTAAATTCTAAATTCTAAAGTCGGGGAACAGCCTGCAGGGGGGTTCCCAGCCCCTGCTGGACATTATTGGAATGTGGCCCTATCTTGGGAAAGCAGGTTTTTACAGAAGCAGACCCAAGCGAAGTCAGTCATCTCTAAAGGTTATCTACAGTTTCTACTCCTGGAGCTACTGAGTCAGTGGGAATCAATCTCCTGTAGTCCTGGTCCACAGGCACAGGAAAATTACCTCTGTGAGTCTCCAGGTCTCAGTCTGGAAGCTGAGGTAACCACCCTATTGTCCAAGCAAGCAAGTGTGTACAGAAGCCAGAATACCAGGGTTAAAATTCAAACAGCAGTTTTTACCTAAGTATGATTGCTACCATACTTCAATTTCTAATCATTTCCCACTGGCCAATTGGAGTTGTGTATGTTTTGTTTTAAGGACAGCATTCTGCTTCACTGTGTATGTCTGAATAACCTGAACAGTTCTCATTCTGGTTATTCACAGGATCCTCTGAAATCATGGTGAAAGAAACACCACCAGTAAGAGGAACATATAAAGTCAGAACACTACATCACAAAGTCACAGAACTTCAAGCACAAGATGGCAAAGAGATTGATGCCACTCTGAAATAAAGTTTATGGTATATTATTAATGCCAAATAGTGGAAATGGCTCCTAAAATAAAAATTAAGGTGCATGGTTTTATTTGACTTACTGAAACCAGTACGACCTTTATCTGAAATAAATTGCTAATAAATTTAGTGATAAAATTTTTTTATACTACTGCTTAGCAAGTTAGTAAAGACATGGTCCTCATGATCAGCTAATCTTATTTACTGGAAAGCACAGAATGGCATACAGTTCCCATATAGTTCTGCCAGTATATTCTAATATTAATCTGCGTGTCTTCCTTGCTAATCAACACAAGAAGTTTGTTTTTGTCACAATCTTCTAAAAAAGCCAATGCCAATAAAAAAAAAGGAGCCAAACTCCCTTGACCTTAAAATAAAATTAAAGCCTAGGGTCCACCCTCCTGCCCCATCTGGGGTGTAAGATTGGCATAAATGCACAGTGTAACAGTGCTGCTTTATTGGGGTGAAGTTGGGAGGGGAGACACAATGGTGAGGAGCAAAATCAATGAAAGGTCTACATGCTCAGGAAGTAATTATGTTAAAATAGTTGTATACAAAATGGTTAACTGCAATCACTTTCTTAAGAGACTCAACCCCTGGAAGAAAAAATTTAATTGTCATTGGAAAAAAAAAAAAAACACCTGTAGGAAGTAGAAATCGGTTTCAGTAACATTAGTAGAGAATACATTCTAGAAATTGGAGGTAAGCCCTAGCTGGTTTGGCTCACTGGATAGAGCATCGGCCTGCGGACCAAAGGGTCCTGGGTTCAATTCCAGCCAAGGGCACGGACCTGGATTACAGGCTCCTCTATGGCCTGGGCCCTGGTCAGGGCTCCTGCAGGAGGCGACCAATCAATGTGTTTCTCTCACATGGATGTTTCTCTCTGTCTTTCCCTCTCTTCCACTCTCCCTAAAAATCAATGGAAAAATATCTTCGGGTGATGATTAACCAAAAATAAATAAATACATACATACATACATACATACATAAACGTTACACTTTCATAAAAAAAAATTGGAGGTAACTGGATGTAACATCCTGGCAGCAATTTAATAGAACAGGCCCAGATGGTTAGGCTGAAGCCAACTCCTAATGAGGAAGAAAGCCTTTTCTGTGGGGAACTTTGGAGAAATATTACACTGTGCATAACCAAATTGAATTGTTGTCACTAGCGTTGTAAAGTTTTATATAGTAAATGTTTTTTTTTCTACATCCACTTCAATTTCACAGCAAGAGTGGCACAGGATACCTAGACACAGAAGAGAGCAAGATGTCTAACTCCTTCATATAATAATGCATACAATTCAAAATGATTACACTATCATTACGTCTAGGGCTTTCTGTAACTACAAGGTAGTGGTTATGGTAAGCATGGTCCCTGGTATCAATATCTAAAAAGGAGCCACCACCTTCTTTTGTGACAAGTGCTGGCAAGGATGTGGAGAAAAGGGACCCCTAGTACACTGCTGGTGGGAATGAAGACTGGTGCCGCCACTATTGAAATAATTTTTGGAGTTTCCTCAAAAAAATGAAATATGGAACTGCCATTAGACTAAGGTGACCAGATTTTAACATTGGTAAAGCAGGACACCATTGACCGGGGGCGGGAGGGGGAGGGTTCTTTTTTTTTTTTTTAAATATATTTTATTGATTTTTTACAGAGAGGAAGAGAGAGAGATAGAGAGTTAGAAACATCGATGAGAGAGAAACATCGATCAGCTGCCTCTTGCACACCCCCTACTGGGGATGTGCCCGCAACCAAGGTACATGCCCTTGACCGAAATCGAACCTGGAACCCTTGAGTCCGCAGGCCGACGCTCTATCCACTGAGCCAAACTGGTTTCGGCCTGGGGGGGGCGGGGGCGGTTCTTGATTAAAAATTTGGTCTAGCCCTAACCGGTTTGGCTCAGTGGATAGAGCATCGGCCTGCGGGCTGAAAGGTCCCAGGTTCGATTCCGGTCAAGGGCATGTACCTTGGTTGCGGGCACATCCCCGGTGGGGGGTGTGCAGGAGGCAGCTGATCGATGTTTCTCTCTCATCGATGTTTCTAACTCTCTATCCCTCTCCCTTCCTCTCTGTAAAAAATCAATAAAATATATTTTTAAAAAAAAATTTGGTCTATATTGTAATCGCTTTTGGTTTTTTTAATAAAAGGAAATTCACTTCTTCGATCATTGTTTAATTTGCATCCTCTTTTCTTACTCATTATGTTAAAAATCTAAAAAACATAATTTAAAATTATATTATAAATTATTATATACATACTAGAGGCCCAGTGCACAAAATTTGTGCAAGAGTAGGCCTTCCTTCCCCTGGCTGCTGGCACTGGCTTCCCTCACAGTCCTGGCTTCGTCTGGAAGGACGTCTGGTCTAATTAGCATATTACCCTTTTATTATTATAGATTGCTTAAAAACACAGTAAGTAGGTACATAATTACATGAACATATTTTATTGTTAGTTTATAAATTAAATTAATTTGATTGTTATAAAGTATATTTTAAAAATTATTTTAATCCTATATTTCTTTCTAAATAATAACAATACTAACTTGTATTATTTTTCCTCTGAATTTGCCGTAACATAAGTCGTAAGTGTCACTTTCAAGGCCAGCGCTAGACCTTTTGCCACCACTATAAAATATAAATAATACAAGTACTGTCTGCTAAATTCAAGAAAATTTATGTATTTATGAAATAAATAAATAAATTACTTACCTAAATTATCTGAATAGCTGATTTGTAATGACATCACTTGTTTAACTAGCTTACTAGCACACAGTACGATGTGTACCGTCTGAGAGACAGTTACAAAATGTTTTCGTCGTTGCCAATCCCAAAAGATGCCATTGTTCATTAAGTCCAAACAATGGTGGTCGAATTCTAACAACTGATCAACAATGCAAACTTTGATAAGCAGTTCTCGATAATCAGTTCTCAACAATTATTTGTTACTAGAGGCCCGGTGCACGAAATTCGTGCACGGTGGGGGCTTGTCCCTCAGTCCAGCCTGTACCCTCTCCAATATGGGACCCCTCCAGGGATGTCGGGCCTAAACGGGCAGTCGGACATCCCTCTCACAATCCAGGACTGCTGGCTCCCAACTGCTTGCCTGCCTGCCTTCCTGATTGCCCCTAACCACTCTGCTGCCAGCCTGTTTGCCCCCAACTTCCCTCCTCTGCCGGCCTGGTCACCCCTAACTGCCCTCTCCTGCAGGGTTGATCACCTCCAACTGCCCTCCCTTGCAGGCCTGATCCTTCTCAACTGCCCTCCCTTGCAGGCCGGGTGCCTCCCAACTGCCCTCTCCTGCTGGCCATCTTGTGGTGGCCATCTTGTGTCCACATGGGGGCAGGATCTTTGAACACATGGGGGCAGCTATATTGTGTGTTGCAATGATGATCAATCTGCATATTACTCTTTTATTAGATAGGATAGAGGCCTGGTACAGGGGTGGAGGCCAGCTGGTTTGCCCTGAAGGGTGTCCCTGATCAGGTGGGGGTTCCCTTGGGGCGTGGGGCGGCCTGAGCGAGGGGCCTGTGGTGGTTTGCAGGCCGGCCACGCCCCCTGGCAACCCAAGCAGAGGCCCTGGTATCTGGAATTTATTTTCCGTCTACAATTGAAACTTTGCAGCCTGGAGCAGAGCCAAGCCTGGGGCTCCCTCCGAGGCCCGCAGCCATTTGTGTTGGGGTTATAATTGAAACTTTGTTGCCTTAAGCAGGTGGGCCCCGCCAGGGTGTGCGGAAAGCTTTGCTTCCCCTGTTGCCGGTGGCAATCCTGGCCTGCTCTCTCGAGCTCCATTCTGCCGCCATTTGTTTGAATTTGTTTACCTTCTATAATTGAAACTTTGTAGCTTGAGTGGAGGCTTAGGCCTGGCAAGGACAGGCAGAAAGCTTGGCTTCCTCTGTTACCTAGGAAACCTTGCTCTCTGTGGCTGTAGCCATCTTGGTTTGGGTTAATTTGCATGCTCGCTCTGATTGGATGGTGGGCGTGGCTTGTGGGTGTGTCGGTGGTATGGTCAATTTGCATATTTGTCTATTATTAGGTAGGATTATTAAAGTTTAACATTATAAAATTAACAAAAATAATATAAAACTCATATCCTGGCTAAATAGCCACATGGCCGCCAAAAACCATATATTCCCTTCCCGTTCTCCCGCCGTTCTCTAGCTTGTCGTGCATTCTTTCCAAAAATCGGGACTTTTTTAAAACGCCGCGGGACGCGGGACAAATTGTTAAAAATCGGGACTGTCCCGCCAAAAGCGGGATGTCTGGTCACCTTACATTAGACCCAGTGATCCCACTTCTAGGAATATATCCTAAGAAACCCAAAACACCAGCCAGAAAGAATGTATGCACCCCTATGTTCATAGCAGCACAATTTACAATTGATAAGATCTGGAAACAGCTCAAGTGCCCATCCGTAGATGAGTGAATAAAAAAGCTGTGGTACATTTATACCATGGAATACTATGCAGCAATAAAAAAAAAAGAATCTTTTGCCCTTTAAGACAGCATGGAGGGACCTGGAAAGTATCATGATAAGTGAAATAAGTCAGTCAGAGAAAGACAAGTATCACATGATCACACTCGTATGTGAAATCTAAGTAATAAAATAAACTGATGAACGGAGTGGGTCCAGAGACATGGAAGCATGGAACAGAGTGCAGAATCTTGGAGAGAAGGCAGGGGAGGATGGGTTGATGGGAGGTAATCAACCGAAGACCTTGTATGCATATATGCATAGCCCATGGACACAAACAATAGGGTGCTGAAGGCCAGCGGGGGGCGGGGGGGTGGAGGAGGCGGTGCGGGGGCTGGCTGGAGGAGGTCAATGGGGGGGGAGGGGACATGTGTAAAGAAAAAACAAAACAAAAAAATTTTTAATGGGTGTTGGATTTTGTCTAATGTTCTTTCTGTGTTTATTGATATGATCATGTGATTTTTGTCTTTTAATTTGTTTATGTGATGTATCACATTTATTGATTTATGAATATTGTACCAGCCTTGCATCCCCGAAATAAATCCCACTTGGTCATGGTGTATGATCTTTTTAACATATTGCTGGATTCAATTTGCTAATATTTTTGTTGAGGATTTTAGCATTTATGTTCATCAGGGATATTTGGCCTGTAATTCTCTTTCTTTGTAGTGTCTTTATCTGGTTTTGGAATTAGGATCATGCTAGCCTCATAAAAAGAACTTGGAAGTGTTCCTTCCTCTTGGATTTTTGGGGGAAGTTGAAGGGGAGGACAAGGCAGTTGTTTTTTGTTTGTTTTTACTCCCTTAACAAAGAAGCCAGCCATCTCAAGGCATTTCTCATTAAAGTAAAAAGGAAACTTGAGAATTAATCTATCCCAAGATATTCAACAGGGGAATTTTGTACCTATATTCAGGAGGGTATATAACCTTGAACCCCCATCCACTTGCTCCTCAGATTAGCTGATAACTATCTATACTCCAAGCCGGATGAAATGAAACAGATCCACTTGCCTTCCTTCTTTAATAAATTGCTTGCTTTAGTAAGTTGGCATTATCACAGCACAATCAGAGTCTATCGTTTAAATTCATTTGTTCAAGAAGACAAGAACCGGGAGGGAATAGCCCTCTCCCTCTGACTCAGTTGGCTGTCCAATGACACCTTTTCTAGGGTCTCTGGGCTGCCGGTAACAAAGCCATCCTATTGGTTACTTTAGGTCTTTGAGTTTGTAAGGCTGCCATGCAGGCCTCCCCTGAGCTTGTCAAGTTTAGTATGTGGCCACACTATCTTGCACCCAAGTTACTGCTGTTGTTCCAGAACTTCAGGAGGAGGTCAGGGAGAAGAGAGTACAAGGAAATGATTAGTCACTCTTAAATGTCCCAATCTGGGCCCCAGTCACTGAGCCACTGCTGAGAACTCAGCAACTTTCCCCTTGAGCCCCCCTTTCTGCCTGCCTGCTCCTTCCCCCTTCCCCTCCCCCTTTCTCCCCCCCCCCCCCCCCCCACACCCTCTGCTGCAGCCTTCTGCCAGCCGTTTCTACCAAGGAAAAGGAATCATGTCATATGTCTGCTATCCAGAAGCTCCACTCTTTCAACCCCTTTGCTGATGCAAGTAAGGGCGATACACCCAAGTTACTGATTTTGTTCCAGAACTTCCAGCTAGCCCTGAGGATTATATTCATACAAGAATTCAACAGAGAAATCGCAGGAAGACCCTTACTATTGTCCAAGGGCTCACTGATGATTACAATCAAAAGGCATTTAAGAAGTAAATTGCCTTCAATGGTACTGTAATTGAGCATATAGAATATGAAGCAGTAATTCAGCTACAGGGTGACCAGCGTAAGAACATATGCCTGTTCCTCGTAGAGATTGGACTGGCTAAGGACACCAGCTGAAGGTTCCTGGGTTTTAAGTAATTTTGGCTCACTGAAGCTTAAGTGAGGATTTCCTTGCAATGAGTAGAATTTCCCTTCTGTCCCTTGTCAAAAGTTTAAAAACTCACACCTTGTATAATGTAACCATTTGGGGTCTGCTTTTAACTTGGACTAGTGTAACTCCTTCATGCAATAAGCTAAAAAGAGCCATAAAAATAGATGATAGATAGGTAGATAGATAGATAGATAGATAGATAGATAGATAGATAGATAGATGATAGATAATAGATCGATAGATAGATGATAGATAGATAGATAGATAGATAGATAGATAGATAGATAGATAGATAGATAGATGATAGATAGATAGATGAGATAGATAGATAGATAGATAGATAGATAGATAGATAGATAGATAGATAGATAGATGAGATAGATAGATAGATAGATAGATAGATAGATAGATAGATAGATAGATAGATAGATAGATAAATAGATGTCCCAGTCTGGAAATGACATGGTTCATCCAATCTCTGCCCATCCATTCATCAGGCATGGTTCTAGCCCACCATTCAGAATGAATCACATAAACACAACCTGAATTTACTTCAGCTCCCCTGGATACTGAAGACAGGATTTCAATGCAAGCAGTATCATCCTCAGACAACACCAGGAGGGAAGTGGGAAAGTGACACAGGGAAGACAAGGACGCCATTAGGCATTACTGAGCAGGTGGCTGCTAAAGGCATCTGGGGCAATCATGTGGAACAGGCCTCAGAGTTTTCTAGGTCAAGAGCAGAGAGTGTTGGGTTCTTGTCCCCTAACTCACATCTGTCATTGAGATGTATCCCATTCAGCACAACAATAATAACACAATATGGTGAGCAGAATAATGTCCCTTTAAAGATGCCCATGTCCTAATCCCCAGAACCTGTGGATGTGTTAGCTACATGGAAAAATTAGAGTGAAGGTTGCAGATAGAAATAGGGTTCCTAATCCACTGACCTTAAAATAGTAAGGTCATATGAAATTATCGAGTGGCCCCAATGTAATAGCAAGGGTCCTTTAAATGTGGAAGAGGAGGCAAAGGGTCAGTATTGAGCAGTACAAAGAAAGAAAGATCCATGTCGCTGTTGGCTTCAAAGGTGGAGGAAGGGGCCACCAGCCAAGTAGTGCAGGCCACCTCTAGGAGCTGAAAAAGGCAAGAAAACGAATTGTCCCCCGAACCTCCAGAAAGAAACACAGCCTTGTCAACACCTTGATTTCAGCATTATGAGACTCATTTTGGGTCTGACTTCCAGAAGTATAAGATAATAAATTTGAATTATCTTATGTCAGTAAGTTTGTGGTGATTTGTTGAAAATCAATTGAAAACGAATGCACATACCTGAAATAATGTTTTTTTCAAAATGCATATGAAGAAAATCATAAAATTTTGCTGAAGGATATTTTAAAGGTACCTGAATAAATAACTGGTTCGTGAATGAATAAGTAAATAGACAGACAGACAATATACATACACATGTATATTCCCAACCAAAATTACAAACTGACTCAGAACTGTATCTAGGCAATAAAATGCACAGTAGTAGAAAGAAACATCGAGAGAAGACAATGCCGTGGTGTAAATCAACCCTATTATAGAACTGTAGTAACTAAAACATTGGCAAAGGACACAGTAAGTTCAATGGCAGGCATAATGCAGTGTGTGACTTTATTAAGAGGATATCATGGGGGCTGAGTCGGGGCACTAAGCCTTTGGAGGGAGAAAGGATTCTCAGAATCTCAAGATCTCAAAGACTTCAGTTCAGGAGGAATAAAAACAGAAGTGGGTGGGACCAGAGACGAGCTAGCAGAGGGCATGGCCAAACGGCCTGATCCTGGAGACTGAACAGGGGGCAGGGGTGAGAGTGGGGGACAGTGGCCCTCAGAGGCCTGGGCACAGAGCTGAGGGCTTCTCGCAGATCCAGAAGAGTTCTCCATTACAATTGTTATCATTCCAACCATTACCGGACAGTTCCACACAGTCCTCTTCTCCTTGATTGTTAGGTTCCCCCTTTTTCCAGAAGCTGTGAACACCATCAAAGCTATGAGTTCCCTCCTCCACCCAGAGCCAACTCCCCAACCCGCCCTCGGACCAGCTGGTCCATGGCCTTTGGTAGCAAATTTCTAAGGACCAGCTAGAGAGGATGGTGAATTCAGAGACAGGGTTTTCATAATGTGGGTTCAAATACACCACCTCCCTCAATCAGTGCTAGCAAAATAAAAATACGGATTCCTCGGCCCATACGTAGACTTAGAGAATCAAACCCCCTATGCCACCACAGTGGACTCGGGACTCTGCATCTCAGCCTACTTTCTCGGGTGATACTTTCCAACCCCGGAGTCTGAGCAACCCTGGCTTTAGGTGCAGGTCTCTTCCCTCCCCTCTCCCTCCCAGGCCGTTGTCGCCGGCAAGTCACCTGATATTTAAGGGGGTGTTGTCCACCCACTTCCAGGACCCTTCATTGTGTTCGTCACTGAGGCCGATCCAGGTGCTTTTATCCTTTCTGATATCCCAAGATTTCAGGAATTTCTGGGGGTGGGGGAGGGATGGGGTATCAGGAGGAAGATTGGTGAAGGCCACCCATCCCATGTCTGCCCACATTCTCATGGTCCCCTGCCTCCCACGGAAGTCTTTCTGTGTCCTAGACTGCATCCCCTACTTAAGTTGTATGTGTTCACATGTGCATTAATGCTGTGAATGTGTGGAAATGTATTAACTTATGTTTCAATTCACTTATGTGTCAAGAGAGAAATTACTCTGAGTTTCCTTTCTTTACATACATGGGTTCCTCTTACATGACCTTCCCAAGTCCATCATGGTTTCTCCTCCAGGAAGCCTTCCCTGACTGCATCGCCCCCAAACCTCCATCTCTCAGAGGGCAGAGGAGGATGGCAGAGGCTTTTTGCTGACCAGTCGCCTGGCCCAGCCCCAGACAGGAACCGTGCCTGGCATACCTGCTCCTCAGCATTGTTAATGACCACCAGCTGGGCCCTCATGTCCTCACAGGCAGAGACAGAAGCTTTCCAGGTGCTCTGAATCTTGGAGAAGATATAGCAGCTTCCCTGGAAGAAGTCCCAATTCCAGGGGCAGTGACGGCACAGGCCAGCTGGGGAGCAGGGACAAGGTTGGAACAGCTGGGGAGACAGGCGGCTAGGTTCCCAGGCCCCCCAACACAGGCATCAGATATGGGAAATCCAGGGCCAGGCCCCTTTGTTCAGCTATCAGCTCAGTCTCCAGGAAACCCACGAGAAAGATCCCATTCTGCCCTGCCATTTTCAGAATGGCAGCCATGGGAGGTGAGCCTCAGCCCCACCTATAACCCCACAATTCCCTCCTGACCTTGATGTCTGAACCTTACTCAGGGTGGCATTCATCCTGGTCAGCTGATGGACGATCTCCTCCAGGTCTGATTGCAAAACAGCCACTGGAAGAAGAAGGTGCTTCAGTTATTAAGCACCTACTGTGTGCTTGGTGCAGAGAGGGCCCCATGATTTCTGCATCTCATGGTACCCGCAACAGCCCATTATACAAACAAGAAACGTGAGCCTTCGGCAGTGACTTGCCCGACATCCTGGCCCCCAGGACCTCACACAGGGGTCCTGTCTCCTCCCCCACTCCTGCCTGCCCTCCACCCCACAGCAGTGGCTCGTCCAAGGTCACGCAGCTCAGAGTCCTTCCCATTCCAGAGCCCAGCTTCCAGCCCCTCACCCGGGCCGTGGCTCTCCTGATCGTCCATCTCTCTTGGCAGGGATTGTTGGATCCTGGAGACTACAACAGAGCAGAGAATTCCCCTTAACTGAGTGTGACAGTATGTCTGATCCTGTGCCACCTTTGGCTTCAAGATCTGAGAACCTAACCCTCACCCCACAAACCCGCCTGGAGGAACATGAGCTGCATTTCACAGATAAGGAAAAAGGCTCAGAGAGAGGTAGTGACCAGCCCACTGTCACACAGGAGATGACAGAGAGTCCAAATATCCCAGCCCTAGTGGTTTTGAGGGCTGTGGAAAAGGGCAAAGACCAACCCAGAGGGAAAACCCCCAGGGGCTCAGGACTCCCAGCCCCTAGCCCCGAACTCACCTTGAATCAGGGTGATCAGCATGAGCATGAAGAGGCCCAAAGAGATGAGGATCAGTATCAGATGCAGAGGGGCCCGGGTTAGACACTCTGTTACAGAATGGGCAGAGCTGGGAGCTAGGGACAGACCCTGCCTCAACCCACCCATGCTGGAGGTGCCTCCCAGCTGCCCCCGTCCCCGGGTGCTTGCTCCTGAACCACCCATCCCAGTACCTGGCAAACTTCTTGAGCTCCTCGACAGCCCAGGGTCTTTCTCAGATGATCTCTGGCCTTGAAATATCTCCCTCTCCTCTGAACAGGACAGAATGTATTCATCTGAGCTTCAAAGCCCTCATGGAGACCAGACCCGCTCCCCTCCTTGCAGGCTGGAGGCCAGACCTGGACTCCCCCAGGACCCTGGAGCCCTGCCCTCCCCACCATTACCCCATAATGGGGGCTCAGCCTCATCAAGGCCACCTGGTTCCTTGGGGACACAAATCTCTGCCATCTTCTTCTCCTCTCTGTTCTGTCCAGCTCCTCCCTGGACTACGGTTTTTATAACCTCATGTATTGTCCTCGGCAGCCCTCCAGGGGCTATTCCTCCCAAACTCAGGAAGAAGAATGAGGAACTATGTGGGGACACCCACTTCCTCTCAGAAAATTGGGGTAGAGATGAAATGCCTGACACAGCTATGAGAGAAGTCATTTAGGGTGGGGCAGAAGCTTGAGGTCAATGCTAGTGTCAGGAGGCACTGCTCCAACCCCCACGTAATCCTGGAAACTTCGGTCCCACCTTATCAGAGCCTCAGTTTCCTCAGCTGTAAAATGGGACAATTACCCTGCTTCATACTGTAATGTGGAGTCTAATACAGTGCACTAGTAATGGTTATGAATTTCCTATCTCAATGATAAATACTCAGTAGTAATGGCACTTAGCACACACACACTCCAGAACCCTGTGCTGTGCATTCTACCTTGCTGCAGCAAATAAGAAACCACAGGTGTGCTCCCCGTGGTCTTTGGCTGAAAAGGGTAGTTATTATCCTGCTTTAGAGCTGAGGACAGAAACAGAGAGAGCAGAAACTGCCTGAGGTCACACAGCCTGTAAGTGATGGGCTGGGAGTTAGACCCAGGCCGGTGGACCTCTGAGTCCCTGCTTAACGACTGCACGAAGCAGGTACCCTTTCCCCTTTGTAATTACTATTTTGTAGAGGGTTACTTTGAAACTATGTGAATCAAGTTTTGAATTTATTTGTGTATGGACTCCTGATTTCCTATCTGATTCAGTCAGTTTTATGTTACTATCTTTAATTTTTTAAATATATTTTTATTATTGATTTCAGAGAGGAAGGGAGAGGGAGATAGAAACATCAATGATGAGAGAGAATCATTGATAGGCTGCCTCCTGCACGCCCCACACTGGGGATCGAGCCCACATCCCGGGCATGTGCCCTGACCGGGAACTGAACCATGACCTCCAGGTTCATAGCGTGATGATGCTCAACCATTGAGTCACGTCAGCAGGGCACTCTTTAATTTTAATCTAAAGTGAATTTCTTTGTCCAATAGTGGGGTAAAGGTGTAATGGCTACTATAAGGAGAATTTCTCTTCAGACCAAAGAACAAAGCAGGCAACTCCATAGAAATAACAATTTATTATAGGGTTATTTACTTACGGGAAGATTGGGCTAGAGCAGAGCAGACAGCCCAGCAGTCTGTGCAAATTATTCTTTACTACCAGACCCCTGTCACAGTGCCTTTTATGGTATAACTCAGGTACTGATGATTGACAAGACAAAGGGACAGAGAATGCAGTAGTGCCATACCTCCTGATGGTCTTGTGATAGGTGATTTCTTAAATCAGTACTATCACCAGTTTGCTACTTATCTCAGTTGTCATGCCATTGTGGCCATTACTAACAAAATTTTATGGCTACATTTTAAAGAACACATATAATCATCAACTAGAAGGCTGTGATATGCTTGCTAAGGATAGTGAGGTTGGTCACAGCATGAAACTTAAAAAATGAAATGAAATCTGGACACAGAGATGGAGTTGATTTTGTTCATATCTAAATCTATATACTCTATAGACAGCATATAATTAGGTCATTTTTATCCATTCTGTCAATCTCTACCTTTGAATTGGAGAGTTTAATCCATTTCTATTTAATGTTATTACTGATAAGGAAAGGTTTATATCTGCCATTTTGCTATTTGGCTTTTATATCCCCTACTAGAGGCCTGGTGCATGAAATTCATGCATGGGTAGGGTACATTGTGTAAATGTACCACAGGTTTTTTTATCCACTCATCTACTGATGGGCAATAGGGCTGTTTCCAGATCTTAGCTATTGTAAATAATGCTGCTAGGAACATAGGGGTGCATATATTCTTTCTAATTGGTGTTTTGGGATTTTTAGGATATATTCCTAGAAGTGGGATTACTAGATCAAACAGCAGTTCCATATTTAATTTTTTGAGGAATATCCATACTGTTTTCCATAGTGGCTGCACCAGTCTGCATTCTCACCAGCAGTGTACTAGGATTCCCTTTTCCCCATATCTTCAACAACATTTGTTTTTTGTTGATTTATTGATAGTAGCCATTCTGGCAGGTGTGAGGTGATACCTTATTGTGGGTTTTGACTTGCATCTTTCTGATGATTAGTGATGTTGAGCATTTTTTCATATGTCTATTGGCCATCTCTATGTCCTCTTTGGAGAAGCATCTATTCAAGCCCTTTGCCCATTTTTTAAATTGAGTTGTTTGTCTCTCTGGTATTGAGTTGTATGAGTTTTTTTATAGTTTTGCAACTTACATTTGTCTTTAATCCATTTTGCATTTATTCTTGTGTATGGTGTAAGTTGGTGGTCTAATTTCATTTATTTTTTTTTTTTGCATGTACCTGTCCAATTTTCCCAACACCATATATTGGAGAAACTATCTTTATTCCATTGTTTGCTCTTGCCTCCTTTGTCAAATATTGACCATAGTGGCAGGGGTCAATTTCTGGGGTCTTTTTTCTGTGCCAGCTGCTCCGGGCCTCTGGTCAGCAGAAAGGTGGCTCCAGCCAGAGCGAAGGCGGTGCCGGCAGCCAGGGGAAGGAAGGCCCATTCTTGCATGAATCTTCGTGCATCAGGTTTCTAGTTTTACCTAATAATAGACAAACATGTAAATTGACCGTACTTCCGCTATGCCACCAGCCAATCAGGAGTGATATGCAAATTAACCCAACAAAGTTGGCGGTTAATTTGCCTACACAGGCACTGAGTGACAGGGGTGGGATGCAGGCATTCTGCCCCACCTCCGGTCTCTCAGGACCTCTGGGAGGTGGAGCCGGAGTGGAAAGAGGCAAAGAGGTGGCTCCCAAAGCCGAAAGAGGCGGCTCCCGGAGCCAAAAGAGGCGGCTCTGGGGCCTGCGCAGAAAGGAGCTGGGCCAGAGTGGAAAGGCAGTGCCAGCAGCCAGGGAAAGGAAAGCCCATTCTAGCATGAATCTTTGTGCATCGGGCTTCTGGTTTTTTATAAGAGACTAGAGAATCTGTGGATTTTGGTATCCACAGAGGATCATGGAACCAACCCCATGGATATCTAGGTGCAACTTAAGTTTTGGGAAAGTCAAAGTTACCCACAGATTTTGATTATGTAGGTGTCAGCACCCTTAACCTCTGTGTTGTTCAAGGGCCAACTGTTTTTATAAAAAGAGCTGGGACTGGCTGTTCAGAAGGAAGAGACTGAGTCTATTTTCTTCACTGCTATACCCCCAGTGTAAAGAACACTGCCCACCGCATAGTAGGCACTCCAGTTAAATGAATAACTAAAAGAATTATTTTTGTTTGTATGTTCTTGGTGGAGAAGAGGTGACACAACCAGAGTGACTGGTGCTGGTGGAATTGTTAGTGCAAGATCCAACTTGGAAATATGTTACAGGTCTTCTGGAGGAGTTTTATTCCTTAAAGAAGAGGGAAAGAAACAATTTTTATTTGGCATCTGTTTGGTGCTAAGGACCTGTTCTTTCTCATGACAGCCCTGTGAGGTGGTTTTATGCCATAGACTAAATGTTTGTGTCCTCCCAGAATTCCTATGATGAAACCTAACCCCCAATGTAACAGTATTTGGGCGGCGGGGGGGCGGGGGGGCATTCTGGAAGGGACTAGGTTGTGAATGAGATGGCTGTCTATGAACCAGGAAGAGGATTCTCACCACAAATGGAATCTGCCAGTGCCTTGGTCTTGGACTTGCAGCTTCCAGAACTGTAAAAACTAAATGTTAGTTATTTAAGTCACCTAGTTTATGTTATTTTGTTATAGCAGCCTGAACGAATTAAGACAATCTGTGTCCCATTTCACATAGGGGAAACTGAGGCTCAGAGAGTTGAGAAGACCTGCTCCTGGCTACATGGCTTGAGGCAGGGCTAGGGTCCCCAGCCTGATTTGGCATACTCTTCGTGCTCAGCTGAACTTCCTGAGGAGGCAGTGGCTTTTCCATCTCCAGAGGCACATCAGCAAAACTGGAACTTCAATCCCTCAGGAAGGCCAAAGATGATATTCTCTCTTGGGTGTGCTATTCCTACCAAATTCATTATTAACCCTTCTACCTGGTATTCCATACCTTGCAATTAGATCCCAAACTAGCCATCTAGTTTTCCTTCCTAAGGCCCTAGAATCCTGCTGAAAACTTTCAGTTCCTCTAGGGAAGTCACATTCTCTTTCGTTTCCTAATCTTTGCAGGTGCTGATCAATCTAACAGAAATACTCCTTCCTCCACCCCATTTCATCTCTGCTCCAACACTTCATTCTTCAGAATGTAACCCTTACCCTAGAATGTAACCTTCTGGAAGTTCTGGCATGTTTTCCTATATCACCAAGCAATTCTAAAATTCTAGGCCATCACTGACTGGATGTCCTACAAATTTAAGTCAAGTCTGACATTATCAACCTGGATATAGCATCAGAGCTATTTAAAAAATTCAACTGAGCCCTAGCCAGCTTGGCTCAGTGGATAGAGCATTGGCCTGGGGACTGAAGGGTCTCAGGTTTGATTCTGGTCAAGGGCATATGCCTGGGTTGTGGGCTCAATCCCCAGTAGGGGGCGTGCAGGAGGCAGCCGATCAATGATTCTCTCTCATCATTGATGTTTCTATCTCTCTCCCTCTCCCTTCCTCTCTGAAATCAATAAAAAATAAAATAATAAATAAAAAATTCAACTGAGCCCTAGCCAGTTTGGCTCAGTGGATAGAGCATCAACCTGTGACCTGCAGGATGCCAGGTTTGATTCTGGTCCAGGGCATGTAACTTGGTTGCAGGCTCCTCCCTGGACTGGGCCCTGGTCAGGGCACATGCAGGAGGCAACTAATCAATGTGTTTCTTTCACATCGATATTTCTCTCTGTCTTTCCCTCTCCCACTCTCTCTAAAAATCAATGGAAAAATATCCTTGAGAGAGGATTAAAAAAAAAAAAAGTTCCACTGAGTGAATTTTAGTGATCTTACTGGCTTTATTCAATGATTTGTGAATCAAATGGCATCCAATCTAGCAGTTAGAGCTCTGAAGAACTATGCAAGGCAAGAGATTTTAGAGAGAGGGGAACAGAAACAAGGAAGTTGTACAATGCAGAAAAAGCCAGTTGGTTATTGCAAGGTTACTTTCCCTACAGGGGATGGCTAGTGCTGATCAGGCGATTCTTGGTTAAGATTCCATTTCTGAGAGAGATGAAACTGTCATTAACTTAAGTCTCAGTTTGGTGACATAGGGCTTAGCATAAGCAACTCCATTTGGGGTCTGTTGTCTTATTTTTTTAATATATTTATTGATTTTTTACAGAGAGGGAGAGGGATAGAGAGTTAGAAACATCGATGAGAGAGAAACATCCATCAGCTGCCTCCTGCACATTCCCTACTGGGGATGTGCCCGCAACCAAGGTACATGCCCTTGACCGGAATCGAACCTGGGACCCTTCAGTCCGCAGGCCGATGCTCTATCCACTGAGCCAAACCAGTTAGGACTGTTGTCTTGTTTTTAACAGATCCCACAGTTCAAGGGCTCAGTCCCATAAGACTGTCCCCAATTTCAGACACCAGTTGAAAGTCCAGGCCACCCATATTTCTGATGGACTGGTTATAAATCAGGGGTTGTCATGTCACCCTCCTCAGTCCCATAATTTGTTAGAACAACTCATAAAACTCCAGGAAACATTAACGAAACTTATGGTATTGGTTGTTGTTTTTTAATGTTTTTAATTGATTTTTAGATAGAGAGGAAGGGAGAGGGAGAGATAGAAACATCAGTGAGAGAGAAACATCCATCCTGCATGCCCCCTACTGGGGCTCAAGCCCTAAAGCCAGGCATGTGCCCTGACTCAGAATCTAACCAGTGATCTCTTGGTGTGTGGGACGACCAAGTGCAATCCACTTAGCCACACTGGCCGGGCAAATAATTGGTCTTACTTCTTTTGTTTTTTAATGTATTTTTATTGACTTCAGAGAGGAAGGAAGAGAGAGATAGAAACATCAAAGAGAGAGAGAGACTCATTGCTTGACTGCCTCCTCACGCTCCCTAGTGGGGATCGAGTCTGAAACCCCAGCATGTGTCCTGACTGGGAATTGAACCATGATTTCCTGGTTTGTAGGTCAACACTCAACCACTGGACCACACCAGCTGGTTTATTACAAAGGACATGCTAAAGAATACAGATAAACAGCCAGATGAAGAGGTACATAGGATGAGGTCCAGGAGGATCCCAAACACAAGAGCTCTGTGTCTGTGGAACTGGAATGCCTCACCAACCAGCTCATAAGTCATATTTCAAGAATTATTGTAGAGCTTAATCTCCAACCCTGTAATCACTTGACCAACCCAAGACTATAAAGTGGGCCTACTCTGAGTCATCTCATTGGCATAAACTCTGGTGTGATCAAAAGAGACTTCTTATACCAGGCCAGTGTGGCTCAGTGGTTGAATGTCAACCTATGAACCAGGTCACAGTTTGATTCCCAGTCAGGGCACATGTCCAGATTGTGGGCTCAATTCCCAGTGTGGGTCGTGCAGGAGGCAGTCGGTCAGCGATTCTCTCTCATCATCGATGTTTCTATCTTTCTCTCCCTCTCCCTTCCTCTCTGAAATCAATAAAAAAAAATTTTTTTTTTAAAGAAAGAAACCCCATGCTTTACATCTGTCTCCCCCTCTAGACGGTGAGTTCCATGGAGAGACTGAGTTCAACAAATGTCTAGTGAACAAATGAAGTGAGTAAGCAAATGTTAGCTCATTCCACTGCCCAGTTTAACTTTATATACATTATATACAAACACATCTTTTTAAATTTTTTTTATTGATTTGAGATAAAGGGGGGAAAATCAAATTTTTTGTTGTTCCACTTATTTATGCATGCATTGATTGATTCTTGCATGTGTACTGACCAAGGATCAAACCAATTGAGCTACTTGGCCATAGCCCAGACACATCTTTTTTTTTTTTTTTTTACAGAGGGGAAGGGAGAGGGATAGAGAGTTAGAAACATTGATGGGAGAGAAATATCGATCAGCTGCCTCCTGCATACCTCCTACTGGAGATGTGCCCACAACCAAGGTATATGCCCTTGACCAGAATCGAACCTGGGACCCTTCAGTCCGCAGGCCGATGCTCTGTCCACTGAGCCAAACCAGTTAGGGCAAAGATACATCTTTTAATACCACCTCCTCCAGAAAGGCTTCCTCCCCTATCCACTTGGAGCTCTTTTCCAAACTACTTGAGCTGCACAGACTCTGTCACACCCCGTAAACTGTGATTGGCAGCAGGAGTTTTTCCCAAGTCAAACTATTAAGGGCAGAAATAGAATATTGGGGACTAACTATAATTATAAGAAACTAGAGGCCCTTTGCACGAAGAATCGTGCAATAGACCTTCCTTCACCTGGCTACTGGCACCAGTTTTCCTTCCGCCTTCTTTCAAGGTGGGGGCTTGGACCCCAGCAGCGGCGGCAGCATGGGGCGGGAGCTGCCAGGCCCCACGCCGCCATCCATGATTGGGGTGCCGCCACTGCCACCGCCCAGGTCCCTCAGTGATAGGAGGGACCCGGGCGCCACCGCTGCTCTGACCGCGATCGCTGAGGGGCGGGACCGGGCGCTGCCGCCGCTCCCACCACAACTCTCCCTGGCCCCATCGGTCCCCCCTCAGCGGCCGCGGATCCTGCCGTTGAGAGGCCACCAGAGTCCCGCCCCCCAGCCTCCCGCCGGCCCAATCGTGAGCATAGCGGAGTGATGGTTATTTGCATATTACCCTTTTATTAAGTAGGATGTTAATCATGCTCTATTAACCATGATGGTTCTGTTCTGATTAGGGAAAGCACATTCTCACCTGGTTGAGAGTTGTAGGCCATGGAACATGAGAGCTAACATCAGAATACAGTCCATCCTCCTGTCCCAAGAATTGCCTATCATTATGGAGAGACTTACAACCTCATGGCTGAAACAATCTAGTCCCAGAGGTGCCTGCCTTCTGTGACCCCCACCAGCCCACGTGACTTATAACCTTAATGATTATACCTTGCCTACTTTCCATGCCTGTAATTCCTTCTTTCCTGTGTAATCTTTGTCCTTCTACCCAATATAAGCAGCTGGCGTATGGGGAGAGGCAGAGCAGATTTTTGTGGATGAGCAGCTGCTCTCCCATACTGCCGGCATTATTGGAATAAACGCTCATATATCATTCAACCCTGACTCTGCCTAATTGGCTCAAGTGGTGACAGGCAGTCCAAACTCCTCGGTTATCTGGTGACAAGACCCCACTTACCTCCTCAATTCTTAGGCACAGGCCACCTGCTGCTTTAAGGGTATGTCTCCCCTTCTTTGAAATGTGAGCCAGGCTGGGCTGGCCTCTCAGAAACTTGCCCGCAATGGAAGTACAGAGCCTCAGCTAACATCCACAGATCAGAAAGAGACCCCGTGGGGCTGTGGACAGGAATAAAAAAACAGGACGGCAGCAGAGCCAGCCCTTTCACCGTAGCAGCCATCGAGGAGCTGAAGCCATGGCTTTGTGCTACTACCCAATGGCCTTGGGCCTCAACAAGGACCACATGGTGACCAAAAACATGAGCAAGCTGAAGCACAGCAGAGGCACAGCCGCCACGCAGGCGCCTCACCAAACACACCAAGTTGGTGCGGGAAATGATCCGAGAGGTGTGTGTGTGTGTGACTTTGCCCCCCGTGATAGGCACGCTATGGAGCTGCTCAAGGTTAAGGACAAGAGGACCCTGAAATGCTTCAAGTAAAGGGGACACGTGCCCTACCAGCAAAGCTCAGTGGTTGAACATCGACCTATGAACAGGAGATCAAGGTTCGATTCCCAGTCAGGGCATATGCCCTGGTTGTGGGCTCGATCCCCAGTGTGGGGCGTGCAGGAGGCATCCAATCAATGATTCTTTCTCATCATTGATGTTTCTTCTCTCTCTCCCTCTCCCTTTCTCTCTGAAATAAATTTTTAAAGAAAGAAAGAAAGAAGGAAAGAAAGAAAGAAAGAAAGAAAGAAAGAAAGAAAGAAAGAAAGAAAGAAAGAAGGAAAAGGGGACACACATCCATGTCAAGAGGAAGAGAGAGAGGCTGAGCAATGTCCTCGCCAGGAGGACAGCAGCAGCCGAGGACTGAGCCCCATCCTCTCTGTGTGTAATAAAACCTGTTCAGGAAAAAATAAAATAAAATACAGGCAGCCTGTTTGGGTGTCTCGCCAGGCTAGACCGCGCCACCCAGAGGTTTGATGTGGCTTCAACACAGGTTTACAGAACAAATACCAAACTTTCCTACCTCCTTGCCTTAGCACTGGCTAGCGTCTAGCCGCTAGAACCTCTGCCTGGCATGCCACCCTTCCCCCACCTCGCTGACCTTTTTACCTGTTCTTGAGAGTGACGTCACGGTCCTCCAGATTTGCTCATTTTCCTCACCTTGCGCCTTAGCCCCTCCTCGTCACTGCTGCCCTGGAGAGCCCCGGGAGGAGGGGAGGAGACACCTGCCCTGCAGTAGTTGGCTCCTGGGTCAGCTGTTGTTTTCAGCCCCAAAGGCTCCATTCCTGGTGTTGCAGATGAGCTGTGCCCCGCGCGTTGGAACAAGGAGACTTCTAGGAACTTGGTTATGCTTCTCTCCTCTTTGGGGAAAAACCTCCCCAGTCCGCTAGGTGTCACCAAACATCTCGGAAAAGGGCTGTCCTCATTCCTGCCATCACCTCCTCTCTCTTTCCTCCGCTTCCCACCGCTCTCCAAAAATGACCAGTGTCAGAACCTACCTTCCCCCTGAGCAAACCAACAGATCCATTTTTGTCTTGGTCCTACCCTGATAGGATGGCCATTCCCTTCTCCCTGGTTGAGCCCTACCCTCACCTGGACTCTTCCTGCCAGCCAGGCTGCTCCCGCTCCACCTTTCACAGGCTCTTCTGCCTGACAGCTAACATCGTATTTCTTAAAAAAGAAAAACAAAGTCAGAGGACTCACACTTTCCAATTTCAAGAATTAATATATATCGGCAGTAAAATCTTGGACATTTCTTACAGCAATATTTTTTCTGATATATCCCCCTGGTCAAGTGAAACAAAAGAAAACATGAAAAAAAAGGAGACTACATCAAATTAAAAAGTTTTGGCACAACAAAGGAAACCATCAACAAAATGAAGAGACAACCAACCCACTGACTGGGAGAACGTATTTGCCAGTGATACATCTGATAAGGGATTACTATCCACAATTTATAAAGAAGTTATAAAACTCAATACCAAAAAAAAACCAAACAATCCAATTTTTAAAATGGGCAAAGGAACTAAATAGACACTTCTCCAAGAGGACATACAGATGGCCAATAGACAAATGAAAAGATGTTCAGTGTCCCTAATCATCAGAGAGATGCAAATCAAAACCACAATGATATCACCCCACACCTGTCAGAATGACTATTATGAATAAATCAACAAATAACAAGTGTTGTTGAGGACATGGAGAAAGGGGAACTATCTTGGTGAGAATGCAGATTGGTGCAGCCACTGTGGAAAGCAATATGGAATTACCTCAAAAAATTAAAAATGGCCTGGCCAGCGTGGCTCAGTGGTTGAGTATCACCCTATGAACCAGGAGGTCACAGTTTGATTATCAGTCAGGGCACATGCAGGGGCTGTGGGCTTGATCTCCAATAGAGGGTGTGCGGGAAGCAGCTGATCAATGATTCTCTGTCATCATTGATGTTTCTCTCTCTCTCTCTCTCTCTCTCTCTCTCTCTCTCTCTCTCTCTTCCTCTCTGAACTCAGTAAAAATATATTTTTAAAATTATAGCCTAATTTGCTCTCTATGCGACAAGTATGAGGTGCAACTCACATGAATCAATATTTACAACAAATGAATTTTGAGTCCTGAAAGTTTAACCCAGAAAAAATTTTTGATTGTGCTAAAATGTGTTATGGCTGAATACCGAGAGAGAAAAAAGGTATTTCAATAAATTTAAATGTGCAAAACTTGACTCAGAAGAAATGACAATCACACAAAATATCACAGTGATAGAATCAACAGTTGGTAAAAATTGGACAAAGGAGCCTGCTTGATAAATCAAATGTTTACTTCAAAAATCACATGAAAAAAACAACAGTCCTCATAAATATTATTTCAATCAAGTAAAAATGAACTTTGAGAAAAATTGAGAATTCTTTAACTGCACTGAATAGAAAAGTGATCTAGGAATCTAATTGGCTAAGTGCAATTTATGATTCAAAAGTATTTTACAACAAAAAATTGCTGGATTTTTTTTCCATTATGCTTATAAAACTGGAATCAAAGTGTCCCCAGAATTAAACTATCCTTTGTGTGGAAATGGCTGTATAAGAATGAGAGGGTTAAATATCCTGTGCATCTTCCTGGTG
Organism: Cnephaeus nilssonii; assembly: GCF_951640355.1. Classification (NCBI taxonomy): domain Eukaryota; kingdom Metazoa; phylum Chordata; class Mammalia; order Chiroptera; family Vespertilionidae; genus Cnephaeus; species Cnephaeus nilssonii. The sequence goes on from NC_137076.1 coordinate 10,138,046, forward strand.
TTCGACTTTTCAAAATATATTTTTATTGATTTCAGAGAGAAAGGGAGAGGAAGAGAGAGATAGAAACATCAATGATGAGAGAGAATCATTGATGGGCTGCCTCCTGCACACCCATGGGAGAACACAACCCGGGTAATCCCACCAGAAATCGAACTGTGACCTCCTGGTTCGTAGGTTGACACTCAACAGCTGAGCCACACCGGCCAGGCTGCTGTTTGATTTTATCTCCTAGCCACTAGATGTCCCTATCTCCTAGGCAAGGCCCCAGAACAAACTAGTTATGACCTCTTTCTGGGGGGCCCTTGTACCTCTACAGTTCCCACATCTTGGCTACCAGTCCAGGTTTCTCTGTTCCTCTGAAGTTGTGTATCATACCAGACTGTTCTTTCCTGAGAGACGACCTTTGGGAACATGGGCAAACCCCGAGACTTCAGCCCTCATGATGGCACCTCAGTCTTCCACGCTCAGGGATTGTCTTTCCCTAGTTACTTGGCCCTCACCACATCCTGATGTCACCCTTGCCCTCCTGACTCAACACCCTTGTTCCATCTCCAACCATGTCCATGGGGATCTGTGACCCCCCTCTCCTAGGCCCACCCAGAAATCAGGGGACAATGTCCATAAATTCATTTCAACTTCAAACTCACTAAATCCAAAGTCACCTTGTAACTCTCAGGACTATAGAATGCCCAACACAAAAGCTGACTTTTAAAAGAGGAAGGTAAAGATCTGTTCTTTCAGGGGGAAAAAAAAAAGGAAGGAAGAAGAAGAAGAAGAAAGAAAATGAGGGAGGGAGCTATGGGCTTGTGAGGGAGACAGAATGCATATTTATTTTTACCACCTGAGTTTTTAGAAATAAGTTTTGGGGCTTTTCTTAACAGTTCCAGAATTTTCATAAATACAATGTAGGGCCGAAACCGGTTTGGCTCAGTGGATAGAGCGTCGGCCTGCGGACTCAAGGGTCCCAGGTTCGATTCCGGTCAAGGGCATGTACCTTGGTTGCGGGCACATCCCCAGTTGGGGGTGTGCAAGAGGCAGCTGATCGATGTTTCTCTCTCATCGATGTTTCTAACTCTCTATCTCTTCCTCTCTGTAAAAAATCAATAAAATATATTTAAAAATAAATAAATAAATAAATACAATGAAGGTAGTAAGAGAGAGGGAGACAGGAAAGGCATAAAGAGGCAAAGGAAGAGTAGAGACAGCAACAGAGAAAGTGTAGACAGAAATAAAATGTAGATGGGACGGAGTGTAGAAAGATGGACAGGGACAGGGAGCAAAGGATGTCAGTCATTGCTCCCCAAACCAGACAGAACTTCCTACTATTTAGAAGGTTGAGATCTAGACCTTAGAAGTCCTGGAACAGCCCACTCTGGTCCCAGTCCTCCTGTTTCCAATTACCAGTCCCCATTCTGAATTTATGATGTCACCCTCTTGTGGCAGGGTCATTCCCTACCTCACCCTTGCAAGGCCCATCCCTGCATCTTGGGGTGAAAATGTGTCCTTTTTGCTAAGTCTTGCCTTCTGTCAGTGACTGTCCCTACATCTCCTCCCCAGCTGAGTGATCCCCCCACCACCCCACCCCCGCCCTTCCCTTCCCTGTTAAAGAGTCTTGGGCCCACTGTTCATTTAATCATTCATTCATCAAGCATTTATAAGCAGTTCCCATGTGCCAGGCCCCTGATCAACAATGCTGGTGAGACCTGACTTAGGCCCTACATGTCCCCTAATCGCCCGTCCCCCCAACCCCCCGCAGCCATCAGTCTGGGGAGGGTGGGGGATAGGAGGAGTGTAGCAGTGATAACACAGCCTGGGGGAACATAAGGCAGTGTGAGCCTCAGAGAAGATACTTAACCGGGCCAACATAGACTAGGGCAGGGGACCAGCCTGAATCTTCGGTGTGACCCCACCCCCTACAGCCCCGCCCCCAGCACAGAGTCGGGCTCAAAGAAGATGTGTCCCATCATTTCCCCTTCAGGGATTTCTGGCAGCGCCTCTCCTCAGACCCAACCCACTAGCCACGCCCTTATCTGGCCCCGCCCCGTCGCTGTCTAGGCCACGCCCCCAAGTCCCTCCCCTACGTCATTCAATGTAGGTTTCAAGCCCCACAGCCCGGAGGATAACCGCACACCAATCTCACGATCCCATTGGCCACAGAGTGTTACGTCATCGCCCTCCTTCAGTTGTCAATCTTCTTTATATAGCCTCAACAGTTGCCAAGGCTTGGTTTGAGGGACAGACGATGATGGACATATCAGGACGTCTCTTCATTGGGGGAAAGCCCGGTTGTGGGCGGGGCTTAGTGCCAAAAGCTTGGCTGCCTCAGTAGCGGGGTTCCTCAGGGCCACAGACTTCTCTCAGGGACACACCCCTCTTCCCTCGCTATTGGCCATGACAGGTGTTGATCAACAGGATTACACATTTCGATAGGCAAAAGCACCCATCCTTCACTACTTCCCTAATTTCAATTCGCTTCTCTCCTCAGAGGCGGCAACCTTCTGGCCGTAGCCAGGGCCTTCCTTACGGAATGGCCAAATATCCCGTCACTCCTGGCCTGTGGGCGGAGCCATGGTAACTGGGGGCGGTGAATTGGCTGACTGGGCTTTGGGGGCGGGGCTGCGGCTCCTGTCAGCGGGTGAAATGGCAGCGGCGAGCCGGCCGGGGCATCGGTCCCGGGGGGCGGCTAAGGGAGCTGGGCCAGGGCTGCGGGGCTGGCAGCTGTGGGGCTAACGGGACGGCGCGGCTCGGCACGGCGATGGCGGCGCGCTCGGCGCAGGTAGGGAGGCGGCGTGGCCCGGGCCTCCCGGGCCCCTTCACAGGCAAGTGGCTTCTCACTGCGGCCCGCCGGGGCCGGGCAAGACCGGGAGTCGGGCTGCCTCGCCCCGGAACCCGCGCTGAGAACCCTCTGCACTCCCAGCACGGACCCTGGTTGTCAGCCTCGGGCCGAACCTCCACCCACTGTCGTTCCCGACGCTTCCCGACTTCTCAGGGCCCTTCCTCGGACCCTTTCGGGCGCCTCCCACCCCCACCCGCCCCTCCCAGGGAGCGCCCCTCAGGCCCGTGACCCCCGCCCACCCTCCTTACTGACCTTCAGGACCCCTCCTAGGACCTTTCACGGCCTCCCCAGCCCCGACCCCGCAGACCTTCCCCCTGCGCGCCCAGGACACCACCCACCCCTCTGTCGCTTAGGATGTCTCCCATCTGCAGACTCCTTACCGCCCTGTCCCTCCTCTCACTTCCCATCCTATCTCTGGGCCTAGACCTACCCCCGTCCTCAGGGATACCAGCCTCAGAGTCCTCCCTGCCCTTCCCTTCTGACCCCACAGGACCCTTGCCTAGCCTCTGTAAATTGGGGTTCCTCTCCACAGGCCTCACCTCAGCCTGCTGGCCCATCTCCTCCTCTCAGCACTCCTGGGGTCCTCCCGGCACACTCCAGTAGCTCCACACATACCCCTGATCTTGACTCATCTTGATCCCTGTTTCCTGGAAGTCCACCCTCACCTCATGCTCAGCACTACCCCCCAATTGTTCTAAGAGCCCAGCACAGCACACACATACTGCCAACAGTTCTCAAACAGAGAATACCCATGGAACCCCTCCCACCCACCCCCACCCACCCCCCCAAAAAAACATTCAGGAGCCCTTGACATGCACACACACACACACATACACACAATCAGACACTTGGATCCCCAACATACACAGAGAAACTCAGACCTCCAACACAGACCAGGCAATTGGTACCACACACACACACACACACACACACACACACACTCTCTCTCACACACTCACACAGGGCTCTTCAACACCCCTTCTTGGACCTTACCTTCTCAGGTCCTCCTGGGGTCCCCAGTGCTCCCAGCTCTGGCAGAGACTCAGATGTGTGAGCTGACTGCCCTGCCCCAGGCAGCCAGTCCGTCCAGCCACACCCACCTACCTGAGCCAGCACCCCCCCTGGAACCTGGAGGTGGTTGGGTGACCCAGAATCTCCCAACAGCCAGTGGACACCTGCCGCAGGCTTCTTCCCCTTTATCTATCTCTCCCCACTTTGCCCTTCTTCCAAGGGAAGGACACTCACTCTCTCTCCTCCACCCGTCCCCCTAAAAGAACCGCTGCCTGGCCCCTGATTTATGCCACCCCCTGGCGAGGAAGAGGAGTTCACACTGCTCCTGGCCCTGGTCCTGAAGTCTGACCAGACTGGTAGGACCAGCATGCTGACCCCATCACACCCACCTACTGGTCTCAGATGGCAGGGCCAGTGCTGCTGCCCAGGGGCAGCCCAGTCCCTGACAGTCCCTGTGAGTTCTTTCACCCACAACCAGTATGTTATGCCAAAATGAAACAGCTTCCTCCTCTCCTGGCATCTGGGACCCCGTGTGTCTGGGTTTGGGCCTGTCAGAAGCAGACAGCTCTTTGTTAAGGAATATTTTCAGAAGGGAAAAATGGGCCGTTCTTTTCCCTCAGCTAGGCTGTGATGGAGCTAGAAGCCCCTGTGCCTGTGTCTTTCTGGGTTGTGTTGTCTCTTCCTGTCTGTTCCGCCACCCCACCACCCTCGCCCTTGGGTCCAACCTGTGGGTTCCCCTGAGCTTCTGCGGTTAACTGCTGGTGGTTTGAAAAAACTGCAGGTGGCTTGGCCCTGGCACAAGAATGGGGTGAGACAGAGAAGAGAGGCGATTACAGAACTGGCAAGCGGGCATGGCCAGACTGCAGGGAGTAAGGAGGAGACCCGGGCCTCGCCCCATGCAGATTTCCAGATCAGTCCAGCCCTAGCATTGCCCATCTGGGCTCCTTCAAGCCACAAAAGCATTCCTAGACAATCCCAAGTAAACAGGACCAGGCTTCTTTGTGGATGTTCACCAGTGTATTCTGGATGGCCTAGAAAAAAAGCACATCTTGGCTTGGGACCTCAACTTCTCCATCTGGAAAGTGGGGGGATAAATTCTTAGAACAGTAGTTTGTACTGCAGGGGAGCCAGTGAGGTTAGGATGTGGCTTTGACTGTCCCTGGGCACGGGGTGGAAGGAGTCAGTGGAGTCCAGGAGGGCAGTCACCCACCTATGGGTGCTAGCAGAAGCACTAGCCACCCTGGTCCCCTGGTTGTAATTCGTTGATGCCTCACTGTATAATGAATATCTCTGTGGCCATGCTGCCCCTCAGGAAGCCAGCTTGAATCAGGGCTGAGAAATAGTCTATTGTGTTGGGGGACAGAGAGCAGTAGGAGGCCTTGCTGGCAGTGTCCACACACACACACACACACACACACACACACACACACACACCCCGCATGGACCCCTGATGCTGGGTAGGAAGAGGTTTGTTCTGCTCGCTTGCTGAAGGGAGAAAGTGAATGAAAAGACTGCTGAAGGTCATGAGGTACACAAGAAATGAACCCCACAGGCTCCCCAGGGTGGGACCTTGTGTGGGGGCAGTGGGGTCGGAAGGCTCCCCAAGAGAGACTGTGAACTCCTTAGGAAAACACAAGAAGGCTCCCAGGGAGGGCTTGTGGACAATATCAATGCACTTTTACCCTAGACTGGAATACAGGTCTGTGTTTTTGTGTATGTGCTTTGATGGTTACAAGGGCCAAGGGGGAACATGATCTCAACTTCCTTGTGCAGAATATAGATACTGGTCATTCTGGGGGAAGCCCCATCCTGGAAACTGAGTCAGATATTGGGGTCTGAAGGAATGTCAAAGGTAGTCCTTGATCTGTATCTAAAGACCCTCTCTACATCTCAAGACAAGAGGTAGAACCACTAGTGCACGCTGATCAGGCCCATGTCATGTCCTAGGCCCTGTGCCAAGCACCATCTACATAGTATCTCATTTAATCCTCCAGACAACCTGGGATTCCGGCACTATGCCCTTAACATCACATCCTGCTGTCTCCTGTGTAGAAACTTGAGACAGAATTATGTACGGTGTGCTGCTGGGGGAGAGCAGAAAAGGGCCCTGAGCATTTCTGGGGTGTTAGAGAAGGTGGAGCAAGTATGATGTATGGAGCATTCTAGGCAGCCAGAGTGCTTGGACAGAGGCCCAGGAAGCAGGAGCAAGCATGATGCATTCAGGGAAGCGTGCCTCATTTGGTGGGCCTCATCCTATAAGCCTTCATGTTTCAAAGGTGATCCATGAGACACACACTATGGAAACTCCCTGGTCAGAGCAATCCATAGTTGGAAGAATCGGAAAGGCAGCAAAACCCACCTGCCTGGGGGAGTCTGCAGTACACATGGTCTAGAAGGCCGTGGAAGGAAGGGGGTTTAGATAGGAGAACTAACCCCCCAGAGCTAGGAAGAGATTGACCCCTGCTGGGAAGTTTTCCAAGGCCCTGTTGGCATGACTCACTACACTTTTCCTCCACTTTACAGTGCACCACATATGTCTGTGAGATTGTTTCATCTGTGTCTGTCTCCCATTCCAGCCCATGAGTCCCACAAGAGCAGGGCTCGTATCTACTCACAGTTGGGTTCCAGGTGGTTCTAGGGCATATAGCAGATACTCAGTAAGTGCCTGGTTGGTTTAGAGCTGTTAGTCTTCTCTACTCGCTTGCTTTTGAATTCCAGCTACTGTCCATGTTACCTGCGGGGGGTGGGGGGGTGGACAGCTGGCCCATCAGTTGCCTACTCCTTGCCAAGGAAAAGGACCTGAGACACCAGGACACTTTCCCCAGAGTTAAAGCCATGGTGGTCTGCTGGACAAATGGAGTCAGCCGGCATCTTGCAAGGCTTCAGATTCAGAAATGATTCTGTGTCCCCATAATCATTAGAGTTGGAGGATCAGAAGCCAGGGAGAGAGGAGAAGGGAGCCAAAATTAAAGGACACTTGAGGCCTTTATTCCTGCCTCTGAAAATACCAAGCTCTGAAAGATGGTGCATACACACTCAGTAGCTTTCCCTGTTAAAAAGTAATGACTGTGGCCCTGGCTGGTTTGGCTCAGTGGATAGAGGATCGACCTGCAGACTGAAGGGTCCCAGGTTCGATTCCGGTCAAGAGCATATGCCCAGATTGCGGTCTCCATCCCCAGGAGGGGGCGTGCAGGAGGCAGCCAATCCATGATTCTCTCATCATTGTTCGTTCTCTCTCTCTCTCTCTCTCTCTCTCTCTCTCTCTCTCTCTCTCTCTCCATCTCCCTCTCTGAAATCAATAAAAATAAATAAATAAATGTTGAGTCTTTTAAAAAAAAGGTCCTGGGTTCAATTCAAGTCAAGGCCATGTATCTTGGTTGCAGGTTCCTTCCCGGCCAGGGCCCTGGTTGGGCGTATGCAGGAGGCAACCAGTTGATGTGTTTCTCTCACATCGATGTTTCTCTCTGTTTTCCCCCTCTCTCTTCCACTCTCCCTAAAAATCAATGGAAAAATATCCTTGGGTGAGGATTAACAAAACTAGTAATCCTATATAATAAAAAGCCAGCCACCATAAGCATAATCACCGGAATGACCAGAGATCAGAACCACCATGGCCCCTCGCTGGGCTGGCCCCACCCCCAAGCAAGTGGTTAGGGGCAATCAGGCAGGCAGACCAGCGGTTAGGGGTGATCAGGCAGGCAGGCAAGTGGTTAGGGGTGATCAGGTAGGCAGGTCAGCAGTTAGGGGCAATCAGGTAGGCAGAGGGCCCCTTATAGGGCTGGCCCTGCCCCCCAGCAAGCAGTTAGGGGCAATCAGGCAGGCAGGCAAGTGGTTAGGGGTGATCAGGTAGGCAGGTCAGCAGTTAGGGGCAATCAGGTAGGCAGAGGGCCCCTCATAGGGCTGGCCCCGCTGCCCAGGAAAGAAAGAGGGAGGCCCACTAGCAGTGGCAACTCTGTGGCAGGTGTGCGGCCGGCCAGCGATCGCCCCACAGAGGGAGGCCCAGGCCAGCCAAGCCATCACACCCCACGCCTGTCGCCTGCAGAGGGAGGCCACCGGTGGTAGGGGAGGGGGGGTAGCGCTGCACAGATGGCAAGTAGTGGCAGCGGCGGGGGTGGGGCCAGAGGAAAGCCCTGATAGGCCCTGATCACAGGCCAGGCCTAGGGACCCTACCCGAGGGTTCCCAGATTGTGAGAGGGTGCAGGCCGGACTGAGGGACCACCCCCGCCCCGAGTGCACGAATTTTCGTGCACCATCCTCTAGTAATAATAATAATTACTGCCATTCACTGAGTGCCCACTACACTCAAGTGCTTCATGTATATTTCTAAAGTAAAGAACTCAGAGAGATTGGCAGCACAAAAGATCAATGTAGGACAAAGGCTCGGGAGTCAGAAATCCAAGTTTGAATTTTTCTTCCCCTACAGCCTCATTAAGGGACCCTTTGAGTGACCTTCTGCCCAAGGTGACATGTCTCATGTGTTAGACCTGTCCTTTACTTTTCTGTCTACACTGGTATATAGTCACTTCTTAATCTTTAAAATAGACTTTATTTTTTAGAACAGTTTAAGGTTTACAGAAAAAGTCAGATGATAGTCCAGAGTTCTTGAAGACTCCACACCCAGTTTCCCCTATTAGTAACATCCCAGGTTAGTCTGGTACCTTTGTTATAATTAATGGGCCAATATTGATTCGTTATCATTAACTATAGCCCACACTTTATTCAGATCTCCTTAGTTTTTCCCTAATATCCTTTTTCTTTTCCAGGACCCCATCCTGGATCCCACACAACATTTCATCATCATACCTTAGGCTTCTCCTGGCTGGAACAGTTTCTCAGACTTCCCTTGTTTTTTATGACCTTGACAATTTTGAGGAGGACTAGTCAAGAATTTTCTAAAATGTTCCCTAATCAGGATTTGCCACCAGATTTTCTCATAGTTAAATTGGGTGATTTTTGGGGGGAGAAAGACATAGGGGTGAATTGCCCTTCTCATCTTATCAAGGGTACATATTCTTAACATGACTTATTACTGTTGATGTTGACCTTGATCCCCTGCCTGAGCAGCACAGATATTTTTATCTTCATTTATTCAGCAGACCTTTATTGAGCACCTAACTAAATGTCAGTTGCTGCGTTATGGGCTTGGAGTGGAAAATTCAGAAAACAGGCTTTTATAATCAGAATGTTCATGACCCAGTAGGGCAGGCAGGCATATATAGAAGTAATAGCCATAGAATATGTCTTGGACTGGGGTGTAGGGAGTAGGTATTTTCAGGGAGAGAAAAGAGAGAAATGAACCAGGACACTAGAGGCAGGGTGTTGGCAGGAAATATTTCACAGAAAAAAACTCAAACCAAGTCTTGAAGAATGCCTTTCCAGTCAAAGGGAACAGCATGTGCAAAGACAGGCAGGAAGAAGTAGGTGCTCCTTGTGGGCTAAGTGTGGAGGGACTGCGAGATGGGAGGAGGTGAGGTTAGCAGGGCTGTGTGCACCATGCAAAAATGTTGGGATTCCAAGTCATAGTAGGGAGTGGCTAAAGGGTTTAGAGCAAGCACCAGGAGGGTAGTACCAGGCCTTGCCTGAGCCAATGGATGGCAGCATCAGGGACCCAGGTAGGCCCACCTGCAGCAGGAGGAGGGGCTGGCTTTCGTCAGGAGAGAGTTGGCTTGGAGGAGCATCTTCACACTGCAGGTCAGGAGAGTTTTCCTGAAATGCAAGCCCAGTCAGGTTGCTGCCTTGGCCCACAATGCCCTGTGGGGTTCTAGCCCCCGCCTAATCCCTTCTTGAGTTGCACCCACCCCTCCCCCACTGCTTCTGCACCAGGTCCCTCTGCCAGCCCACCCCATCCCTTACCTTCTCTTAACTGGGGTATAATTCACATATCATAAAATTCACCCTTTTAAAATGAACAATTTAGTAGATCTTAGTATATTCACAAAGTTGTGCAACCTCCACCACTAATTCTAGAACACTTCATTACCCCCAAAAAAATCCCATAAACAGTTGCTCCCCCACCCCATTCCTCCCACCCCCAGGCTCTAGTTCCTGGCAACCACTAATTGACTTTCTATCTCTAAGGATTTACCCATTCTGGACATTTCACATAAATGGAATCATATCACTTGTGGTCTTTTGTGTCTGACTTCTTTCACACTGCATCATGTCTTTGGTGTTCATATGTATCCGAGCTTCCTTTCTTTTAATATTCCATTATATGGATGGACCACGTTTTATATATCCATTCATCTGCCAATGGACACTTGGGTTATTTCCACTTGTTGGCTATTGTTAATAATGCTGCTTGAACAGTCATGGACAAGTTTACATGTGGATGTGTGTCTTCCATTCTCTTGGGTAGACACCTAGGAGTAGAATTGCTGGGTCATGTGGTAATTCTTGTTGAACTTTTTGAGGAACTGCCAGACTGTTTTCCATTCTACCTTATCTTTTATTCCAAGCATTTGTCTCCATCTGTAGTAGGAAGTTTGGGTGACCGTTTCTTAGCCTCTTCCCCTGTATTCTCTGGGTGGGAAGGGGCTGTGTCTCTTTGCCCACCAGCCTTCAGTCCTCAGCATAGTACCTAGCACCTGGTAGACATCCAGCAAATATTGGTGGGTGAGCAGGTTGGTTCAATTCCTCAAATATTTATCAACTCTTAGGTTGTACCAGGTCCAGCGGGGGACATTGCAGTAGCAGGGACTCAGACAATGGCGATTCCTGCCCTGGCCAGGCGTCTGATGGAGATGTTCAGGAGTCATTTGGCAATCTGGCTGGTGCTCAGGAGAAAGGAAAACCTGGGGATGGAGGTGTCACAATCACTGACATATATTCAGTCATTTAAGCCGAAAGATTGAGATCACCAACAGCATGAAGGGACAAGGGCCCAGGCAGAGCCTACGGAGGAAGAGGCACCATGTGGGAGGCTAAAACGCCCTGGGCAAAGAAGCAGGAGACCCAGGAGCCCAGCCTCTTGGAAACTAGATGGGAGAGGACTTCAAGAAGGAAGAGGCATGACCGACAGTGTCCAAAATTCCCTGAGAGGGAGAGGGAAAAGGAGGTGGGAGATGTCCGACATCTGGACTATTCTGTCCCCATGCTCCCTGCCCAGCTCACCAGCAGAATCTTCTTCCCACCCCTCTTGCTTGGCTCAGCTTCCTAAGCCATGGACCACCCCATGGAGGCAAGGTGAATGATGGTGCCAGCAGGAGCAGGGTTAGGTGGCTCATTGCCCACTCCGCAGGAGCCAGGATCCCCCTGCAGGTGGCTGAGTTAGAGTAGGGGCAAATGGCACTGAAGTTGGAACCCCAGACCTAGAGGGAGCCTGTGTGTGGATTTTAGAGGTATGGCCCCTTGGACCTAGAGGGGACCTGCCTTGTCTCTGCATCTCTGAGCCCATTTAGCAAGGGAGAGATGGCTGCATACCCTGTGGAGTTGTGTTCTCGTCACCTTGTTCCACTCTATGCCTAGAACAGTGCCTGGCCTTCAGTAAGTGCCAGGAAAGGAATGGTTGAGCCAGTAAGAGTCATGGCACTCTGGGGATGGAGGAGGGGTTGCTCACAAAGCTAGGACGGCAGCAAGCCAGTGTCCATCCCAATCTACTCAGTTCCAAGGGTGGCAAGGTCTTGTCAGTGCAGAAAGCATGCATGCCTGTGTGTGTGCAAGAGTGTGCATGGGTATGAGATAGTGTGTGCATGTGAAAGTGACTGTGTATGAGTGTGTGTCTACCTGTATATCACGTGTGAGTTATGTATAAGTGTGAGATTGTGTGTGAGTGTGTATATCTGCCTGTATGAGTGTGTGTATGTACATTCATCAGGAGATGGCTTCCAGGGCAAAGCAGTGTTTACAGTCCAGGGATGAGTCAAAAGAAAGTTCCTGAGGGATCATTAGTTTCTACCTTCAGACTGCAAATTTCAGCCCTATGCATTGAGTCAACTTTATTTTCTGAATGAAATACTCATTACTATATGATAAATTGCTGAGCACACTCTCCTAGTGGATGGTTCCTGGTGTGGTTTTTATTTTTTAACAGAAACTCAGACCTGAATCATTTTCTCAGGCTCTTTAGGGGAGAGGGTGGGCCAACTATGCTCTGGGCTCAGCAAGGAAGAGGCATGACTGAGAGAGTGTCCCAGCTAGCTACATGTGGTCTCTTTCTCTGAGCCCCCCCCCCCCACTGCTCCCCAAATCCAGGTGTGCTTTTGAGGCTCCTCCCTAACTCCCAACTCTGAAGCTGGGAAACCCATGCAGCCTTCTCAGCCCCTCCCTGCCCAGAGAGATCCTTCTAGGTCAGCACTTCTTGTCCACAGACTTTGACTCTGCAGGAGGCCCTGGTGCAGCCCCCACTGTTCCTCTGTCAGGAATGATTAATCCCTGGCTAGGTGGTGCATGTGGCTTGATCTTTGGAGCAGGTGGTCCCTGGCCAGCCGGTTCTGCCAGGACCTAGAGTTCATACCACTCAACGAAAGCCAGAGCCCGTAGTACCCAACAGACTAGGGGAGCTCTCAGGAACCAGAGACAGAACCAGTGGCCCTGGGGAGTCACAGAGTCCTGGGGAGGGAGGTTTCTTGGCCCCTCGTCGAGGTGAAAGAGGAATGGTACCCCCGTGACAGGGCAGCATGAGGGGAGGCAGCCAGAATCAAGTGTATGGCCAGGTTCAAGTCCAGCCAACCCCTGAACCCTTGGGTGTTGGCTGGGGGCTAAGCTTAGGCTGCAGGAAGGTGCCCAGTGACCTGAGGTGGCCAGGCAGGTGTGAGGGGTCTGCTTTCATCCTGTCACTATCACCCTGCTGCCTAGGGGACCAGTTCCCACCTCTCCAGAGACCAGGCAAGGGCCCCTATGCAGGCTGAGCTGTCAGAGCCAGGGCAGGTGGGGTCCAAGAGCACATAGTGGACTCCTGGTACAGAGCATGCAGGAGAATGGGTGGGCATGAAGGGACTGCCTACAGTGGCAGTAGGGGAGCAGGATTTTCTTCCTGCCACCGTGACCCTGGGGATCACTATCTTCTTAGACCCTTTGAGCTAACCTGGGCTCACCAGAAGCAGAATGACTGAGTAGAAGGAACACCATCCCCATCTCCTAGCAGCCTTCCCTTTCCTAGCCATTCCTGATGACTAGAACCTCCTACAAGTGATGCCAACCCCGCAGGTATCCAACAACAGGCACAGCAGAACCCTGGAGCCCTGGTTCCCAGCTAGCCCTCAACCTTGGCCCCAGGATGGATAATAATAGCCGATGTTTATGGAATGATCACTAAGTATCAGGCACTGTTCTCACACACCATGTGCAGTAGCATACTCAGTTCTCACAGTCACCCTCTGAGGTCTGTGAGGCTCAGAGAAGCCTACACAGTTGGTTGAGAAGGTGCCATGCTTTAGGTACAGGTCTATCTGAGTCTGGAGCCGTAGCTTTGGGTATGGTGCTGAGCTGCCTCTCATGACACTGGCAGAAGGTGAGAGGCCAGTGTTCTTGAAGCCCCCCAGGAGGGTGGGGCCAGACCATCCCCAGGAAAAATAGGAGAGATGACCTGATGCCTGCATGGCACATGGCAAGCCAAGATCAGGATATCCATCAGAACTTACGGCTCTCACTCTGTGTCCACAAGGGCACAGACTCCCAGCACTTTGATGCATCCCTGGCTTCCCAGCCCAAGTGTAGTCAACTCTTCCGGCAATTGGCAGCACCAGACAATTAACAGTAGAGAATAATTGTTTCTGGCTGTGCTAGCAGCCCACTCTGGTTGATGAGACAGGGAAGATCAGATGCTGAGGCAGGCCTCCCAGGGCAGACCACAGCAGGAGACAAGGACCAAGGCTGTCAGAAAGGGCCACCAAAGTAGGGGGCTCCTGCACCTCAAGGTCCCAGCAGAGGTCTTAAGTGACGGAAGCCTTGGCCTCAGGCTCTGCTGAAGACTCCGGGGTGTGGAGATGAGCCTTGGCCTTCATGCCCATGGACAACAGGACAGCTTGGGTCCTGCTGTGGTCCTATTGTATCTGTCCAGGCATCTGGAGTACACAGGCAGGGGTCCTGGTAGTCAGAGTCTGGAATAGAAGGTGCTGGCATGGCCATCAGCTGAGCTAGGGTGCATGGGGATGAGGGGTACCCCAAGTGTACAGAGCAGAAGTGGGAGCCCAGAGTGAGGAAATGTGCACAGGTGAACAGCAGGCTCAGCTGGCCCAGAGCTGGCAGAATGAGGTGGAGACCCAACCCAATGCTGACCATGTGTGTCTCCGGTCCCCAGACAGAGCTGTGACCTGGCCCTGCTTGCAGTTGATGAGCCTGCCCACCATGGCAAGCCCCACTCTGAGCCCTGACTCCTCATCCCAGGAGGCCCTGTCAGCCCCCACCTGCTCCCCCACCTCTGACTCTGAGAACCTCAGCCCCAATGAGCTGGAGCTGCTGGCCAAGCTGGAAGAGCAGAACCGGTAAGTTAGGGCTTGGGGTAGGAGGAGGGTGTGCAAGGGTACAGCTTGGGCCCCAAACAGAAGCTCCTGGGTGCTCCCTCACATTCATGTCTGAGTCTAGTCCTGGGCAAAGTAATAGCTCCCACCAGAGGGAGTGTCATCCGCCTAACCCTGAGTGAACAGATAGTTCCCCATTCAGATGAGACCAAGGTTTCTAGAGGCAGAGTGAATCTAGGAACCTGGCTGTGTTTCTCAAGCCATTGTTAGACAGAAGAGTAAAGCCTCTGACTCTGGAGTCAGGCCTTCCCACCTTTCTTTTCTGGCCCTCCCCTTGTTTTAAAATGTAGGTTTATTCCCTACTAATTGGAAAGAATATATGCACCCCTATGTTCATTGCATGGTTATTTACAACTAGGGGCCCGATGCACAAAGATTCGTGCAAGAATGGGCCTTGCTTCCCCTGGCTGCCGGCACCGCCTTCGCTCCAGCCTGGAGCCGCCTTTCCGCCTTCCCATGCTGCCCAGAGGCCCAGAGCGGCTGGGACAGTGCAGAACACCTGCATCGTCGCCATGGTGACTGTGTATGCAAATTAACCCACCATATTTGTTGGGTTGATTTGCATACTCACTCCTGATTGGCTGGTGGGCATCGCGAAGGTACAGTCAATTTGCATCTTTCTTTTTTATTAGTGTAGATAGCCAAGATATGGAAGCAACTCAAGTTCCCATCAATAGACAAGTGGATAAAAAAGCTGTGATACATGTCCCAGCAGTTTGACTGAGTGGATAGAGTGTCGGCCTGCGGGACTGAAGGGTCCCGGGTTCAATTCTAGTCAAGGGCATATACCCAGGTTGCAGGCTCGATCCCCAGTAGGGGGCGTGCAGGAGGCAGCCAATCAATGATTCGCTCTCCTTGATGTTTCTATCTCTCTGTCTCCCTCTCCATTCCTCTCTGAAATCAATGAAAATAAATATATTTTTAAAAGCTGTGATACATATATACAATGGAATATTACTCAACCATAAAAAGAATGAAACCTTACCATTTTCAATAGCGTGGATGGACCTAGAGGGTATTATGCTAAGTGAAATTAAAGTCGATCAGAAAAAGACAAATACCATATGATTTCACTTATATGTGGAGTCTGACGAACAATGGAAACAAACAAAACAGAAACAGACTCATAGATACAGAGAACAGACTGATGGTTGCCACAGGGAGGGGAATGGGGACTGGGTGAGAAAGGTAAAGGGATTGAGAAGCACAGATTGATCATTACAAAATAGTCATGGGGATGTAAAGTATAGCATAAGGATTTGGGTCAATACTATTGTAATAACTATGTATGGGACCAGGTGGGTACTGGAAATATTGGCAGGAACACTTTCTTTAAAAAAAAAAAAAAAAAAACTATTTTGGGAGTGGGGGGGAATGGGGGATAAGGACACAATATGTAATACCTTAATCAATAAAGAAAAAATAAATAAATAAACTCATTTTTAAATATGTTTTTATTGATTTTTAGAAAGAGAGGAAGGGAGAGGGATGGAGAGATAGAAACATCAATGAGAGAGGAACATCTTCGATCAGCTGCCTCCTACATGGCCCCTACTGGGGACTGAGCCCGCAACCTGGGTATGTGCCCTGACCAGGAATCTAACCAGTGACCTCTTGGTTCCTAGGTCAATTCTCAACTGCTGAGCCACACCAGCCATACACTTTCTAAAGTATATGATAGTCTAATCACTATGCTGTACACCTGAAATTAATATAAAATAATGTTAAATGTAAACTGTAATTGAAAAATAAAAATGTTTTAAAAAGGGAGTCATATTGATGCTTAGCAGACAAGTACTCCTTGAAGCCCTTTAAATCTGCTCTGGCTTTCCTCCTTTGGCATGTACTAAGTACTTTTAATTTTCCATAGAGTTGTAGAAGAAGAAGAATTATATTCATGAATATGAGTATTTATTAAATGAAAGGTGACTAAAAATAGTAACACTTTCTCCATGTGCGCTTAGTGAACTTTTCTAGCTGGAACAGAGGCAACAATTGAAACTACTTTTAAATAATGCTTTTTGAGCTTTTGAAGTGAGCCTGTTATATTACTTCTTTTTTTTTTAAGACTTTTTATTGACTTTTAGAGAGAGAAACATCGATATGATAATAAAACATCAATCAGCTGCCTCCTGCACGCCCCCTCCCTGGGATCAAGCCCACAACCTGGGTATGGGCCCTGATGGAGAACCAAGCCAGCAACCTTTTGGTCCACAGGACAACACCCAACCAACTGAGCCACATTGGCCAGAGCTGACCTCTCCTTTTTCATAAACAATGTCTTCTTTGTTGTTGCTGTTAATCCTTACCAGAGGATATTTCTTCCATTGATTTTTAGAGAGTGTGGAAGGGAGGGAGGGAGGGGGGGGGAAGAGAGAGAGAGAGAGAGAGAGAGAGAGAGAGAGAGAGAGAGAGAGAGAGAGAAACATAGATGGAAGAGAAACATATCGATTGGTTGCCTCCTTCATGCACCCCAACTGGGCCAGGGATCAAACCTACAACCCAAGTATGTGCCCTTGACTGGGAATAGAACGCAAGACCCTTTAGTTCACAGACTAACGCTATAACCACAGCCAGGGCAACAATGTTTTATAACAAGATAAGTTTGTAATAAAACTTACTGTATTAACTTAATTGTGATTGAAATTTTAATCAGTTATGTTTTCTTGTTTTTAAAACTTACCCCTTTTTTCCAGAAGTATAACTTTGAATTTTAAAAAATATTTTTCAAATATTAAAAAGTAAAATAAAATGTAGATGTATTATCACTCAGCTATGACAAAGCCAACAGATCAGGAGAGGACTGCCACTGAGAAGACAGAAGCAGGAGGCAGGGCACACCAGGCAGGGCCACTCGGGGAGGCACCAGGGTCAGTCAGGAGGCAGAGGGAGCCAGGGGGAAATGCAGGCAAGTACTTCTGTTGTGGTTTCTGAAAGAAGGAATGGGCAAGGCAGGGTAAGCAGGCCTGGGTTGGGCTGGTTTGAATAATTTCAGCCTGCTCTGGGGTATAGGGGTGGCCTGTGGCGGTCAGGACACATAGTAGCCCTGAGTGTGAGAGCCTGGTAATGGAGAGGTGGTGGGTTTGTGGGTTCTGGATTCATTGATTTGCACATGAAAGATGCACTAGCAGGTGAGTCCTTCACTATCTCTAGGAATTAGCTAGGCCTGGGAGGGACAGGCCCTCTAGAGCAGGCGTCCTCAAACTACGGCCCGCGGGCCACATGCAGGTGTTTTTGCCATTTTGTTTTTTTACTTCAAAATAAGATATGTGCAGTGTGCATAGGAATTTGTTCATAGTTTTTTTTTTAAACTATAGTCCGGCCCTCCAACAGTCTGAAGGACAGTGAACTGGCCCCCTCTTTAAAAAGTTTGAGGACCCCTGCTCTAGAGTCAGCCAGGACCTCGCTGTCAAAGCATCAGAAACCCAGGTTTCATAAAGCTTCTCATTGGCTGAGTACTCCCAGCCACCTGCTCACCCTCTCTGAGCCTCATCCCTAAAACATGATTCTTCACAAAACCTGCCCTTCAGGGGTGGTACAAGGCTCAGTGAGCTAATCCATATGCTTCTCAGCCCAGTACAGGGCACAGAGTGAGACAAACAAATGCAGCCTCTGCAGAGAACCAGGGAGATGGACCATAGCTTAGGGCTCTGGCCAAGGTCACTCGGCAAGAACAATTAGACCAAATCCTTGGTGGCCTCTGGAATCCCCGAGAAGAGGGGCCAGGCTCCTCAGCAGCTACCTGTTCCCAAGGAGTCACTGAAGCCCAGGGACCAGCGTGGCGATGCCTGCAGCCCAGAACTGCCTCTACCCGCCCTCCCTACCTAGGCTCCTGGAAGCCGACTCCAAATCAATGCGCTCCATGAATGGCTCCCGGCGAAACAGCGGCTCCTCTCTGGTATCCAGCTCCTCTGCCTCCTCTAACCTGAGCCACCTGGAGGAGGACACGTGGATCCTATGGGGCCGAATCGCCAATGAGTGGGAAGAGTGGCGGCGTAGGAAGGAGAAGCTGCTTAAGGTGGCAGGGATGGTGGAGGTGGGTGGGCGGTGGGAGGGCCAGCAGGGACAGACAGCAGGTCACTCCAGGCCAGCACCAGGGTCCCAGCACGGGCAAAGGGACAGAAGTGGAGTTGTGCAGGCACTTTCAGGGGGCCGTGCCAGGGCAGGGGAGGGAAGAGAGTGTGAGTGGGGCTGGCCAGGTAAGTAGCTGTCACACTGCCGTCTCAGGCACCTATTTGTTTCCTGCCCCACTATGTTCTGTGACAAACTGGGGGTAGTACCTTAAGCAGTGTGGACTCCATCTGCAGTGCAAAGGCTCCGTGGAGCTCTGAGCCACATGCATGGCGTAGGCAAGCCCCATGGACTAGGTAGCCGTGGGGAGACTGCACTGGGACAGCATCCAGTCTGGCCTCCTGCTGCCCACCCCGTCCCCAGGAGCTTATCCACAAGGGCATCCCGCACCACTTCCGGGCCATCGTGTGGCAGCTCCTGTGCAGCGCTACGAACATGCCAGTCAAGAACCAGTACTCAGAGCTGCTCAAGATGTCCTCGCCATGCGAGAAGCTGATCCGCAGGGACATCGCCCGCACCTACCCAGAGCACGAGTTCTTCAAGGGCCAGGACAGCCTGGGCCAGGAGGTCCTCTTCAATGTCATGAAGGTGAGGCCCCCACTGCTGAGGACCCCCCAACCCCCCATGAAGAAGCACTGTCCACATTGGCCTGCTGTCACTGAGCTGGGCAGGACCCTGCCCTGACACTCACGTTCCCTTGCAGGCATACTCTCTGGTGGACCGGGAGGTGGGCTACTGCCAGGGCAGTGCCTTCATCGTGGGCCTGCTCCTAATGCAGGTAGGTGGCCTGGGCCAGGCTTATGGCAGGGGCCAGCCCGTCTAGGCTCTGCTTCCAGGAGGTGGACAAAAGCAGAATGTAACCCTCTAGTCCGTGTTCTACTGTCAGAGCCTCCCCCTGCGTCCAACGGTGACCTCTGACCGTCCCAGGCCAAGCCCCCAGTGGGGGAACACAGAGGGGCTGACTGCCTGTTCTGTCCACTGTACTGTCCAAGGCCTAGAGGGGCAGCCGTCCTACTCAGCCACCTCCCAGGGTTGGACAGGGAACTCCAACAGGGAGCTTACGTTAGCCAGTGTGGAGTTTATGGGGCTGGGGTTTTGTCCAGAGAATTCAGCAGGCTTAGGAAGAGGAGAACAGAGACACTGAGAGTGGACAAGATGGTGTCCAAACCATGGGCTCTGGAGGTGGCCAGACCTGGGGATCAAGCCCCTGCCAGGTGGCCTGTGGTAGGTGACTTCAGCCTCAGGAGATTTCCCATCAGTAAACAAGAGTGACCAGAGGTTCATTGTGAGAGTTCAGACAGCCCACACAGTCCACGTTCATTAAACGTAAATAGAGCAGAAATAGGCCTAGCACAGTATTCCAGGCCCAAAAGAAGAGCAGTAGCGTCCCCCTCCCACCCCGCCCACACTCACAGCCCCCTGCCCACCTGCCCATCCCTCAGATGCCGGAGGAGGAGGCTTTCTGTGTGTTTGTGCGGCTGATGCAGGAGTATCGCCTTCGGGAGCTCTTCAAGCCCAGCATGGCTGAGCTGGGGCTCTGCATCTACCAGTTTGAGTACATGCTGCAGGTGAGTGGGGCCGGGGTGGCCCATCACCACCCGCTCCTCCGCAGCCCACAGCCCGCCCAGTGGGCCTACTTAACTGAAAATCCCAGGGCTGGGAAATCACATCCAGAGGTGCCAGCTCAGAAAGGGGCTCTAGTCCCCAGGGAGCCATGTGGCACTGCCCCCAAGCACACTTCCAGGGGAAGGGCAGGGCCAGCCATTTATAGTGGGGGCTCCTGAGAGCTCTGGGCTTCCAGAGTCCAAGGGCAGAGGGGTCAAGCTGGCTTTTGCCAGACACACCCATAACGCCCTCACTGTCTGCTCCCAGCGTGGTATGGCAGAGGGAGGGAAAGTATTGTCTGCCTGCCTTTGATGATTACAGGAGAGCCGCAGACCTTTCTGTTTATAAATAGCAGCCCCCACAGGGCACAGGGGCCGCTCTGGGCTGGCAGACAACACTTTCCCTGTGCATGCAAGGAAAGAACACACACACACACACACACACACACACACACAGTCTGCTCCAGAAGTCTGTCACAGGTGTGGCTGTGAAACTGCACAGCAGCTGGGGGTGAGGGTTGAAGGGGGAACGGGAGGTGGGCCCTGGGGCAAGCCTGGTCATGAAAGCCCCATTCCTCAGGCCTGGAAAACTGGGAGGTGCTGTTGTTCAAGGGGACCTGGTAGTGCCAACAAGCAAAGGGCCAGGGCCTGCAGAGAAGAAGTGGCCCTACCCAGGCTGGGTAGCTGAGAGCCCCCACAGCAAAGTAGCCGGACAGAGCCAGGGAGCCCCTGGGTCTGCAAGGAAGTCTAGGGCAGGTTGCAGGGGGGGAGGGGGCACCAGAGTCCCTTCTCCCAGTAAATGACATCAAGGGGGTCCTAATACTTTCTCCAGACTATTTCCCCAGTTTCTGTCGCTTTTCAGCAATCTGAAGTTCAGGCCAATCAGACCGGCATCCCCTGAGCATTGCTGGGCACAGAGCATCATGAGGGGGCTGTGGGGAGACACAACGACTGGCAAGTCAAGGGATACAGGTTGACCAGCAGTAGGTTTACACCGCACCCCACCCCACCTCTCACTCTCTGGGTGACCTTGAGGAGTTATGTAAACCACCCCAAGCCTCAGAAGCTCCCTGTCAGGCTGATCATGAGGAGCCCATGAGCAGAAAGGAGAGCGGATGGGCCACTTCCTACCCAAGGTGCACATCCAGCACCCACGAGCTGCTGCTACTCCTCTCACCCCGGCCTGTGTCCCCACCTCATGCTGCTCAGAGTCTGGGATAGTTTCAGCCTCACCCACACACAGTGCTAAGGGCACACGGAGGAAGGGACCCAAGGGCAGACCAGAGAGGGCTTCCTGGAGGCAGGAGCACCGGACAGCACTTCCGGTGGAAGGAGCCTGTGGACAAGGACAGCGGTGCCTGGTGCCCACAGGCTCCTCCTCAGTGCTGGGCCTCCTCCTCCCACCCCTCAGGAGCAGCTCCCGGACCTGAACACCCACTTCCGCTCCCAGAGCTTCCACACGTCCATGTACGCCTCATCCTGGTTCCTCACACTCTTC
This sequence comes from Cnephaeus nilssonii, assembly GCF_951640355.1. Taxonomy (NCBI): domain Eukaryota; kingdom Metazoa; phylum Chordata; class Mammalia; order Chiroptera; family Vespertilionidae; genus Cnephaeus; species Cnephaeus nilssonii. Next base: position 10,159,526 of record NC_137076.1, read on the forward strand.
CTGACCACCTTCCCACTGCCTGTCGCCACTCGTGTCTTCGACATTTTCATGTATGAGGTCAGGACCCCTTCACCCTCTTGCTCTCCCAAAGGCCCCACACTGGAAATAAATTCCAACCAAGGAAGGGCCGGGGTTTGGGGAGGGATCGGGGAAGCACTGTCCCCACTGCCTTTGCAGGGCCTGGAGATCGTGTTCCGGGTAGGCCTCGCCCTGCTGCAGGTGAACCAGGTGGAGCTGATGCAGCTGGACATGGAGGGCATGTCCCAGGTGGGCCAGGGGCCCAGGAAGGGTGGGATTGTCCCCCCCCCCCCAGTAGGGGCACCTGGGCAGTTGAAGTGAGACGCTTGGAGTTCCTGAGCAGCCTGATCCTTTTCTGTCCCCTCTGACCCCTGAGGTCTCCCTGGAGAACCAGGTTGGGCCCTAAGGAGCTCCAGGCTCTGCCAGACACAGTCCAGGGCCAGCAGCCTGGCAGTGGGGAGAGAGGAAGGCCCAGGCCCTGGCTCTGGGAGGTTTCACCCCCCTTTCTCTTGCCCCCAGCTTTGTGTCCCCCAAAACCTTTGTGGTAAATAATTATACTAGCCAAACCACGGGGCCTTGGGTGTGGTTTTTGGTCCTAGGAACTGGGCCAGGTGAGGGCACAGGAGGGAGGGAGGGGTCTGGGCAGCCTCACTGGCCTACCCCACCCTGGCTTCCCTGCTTCTCACCGCCATGTCCCCACCACGCAGGCCCCTGCCCCCTCCCAGTGTCCTCCAGCTGCTACTTCAGAGAAGAATACACAAAGGCCACGGTTGTGTCCACAGACACGAATGTTCATTGTCTGCAGCTGCCAGAGGGGCCAGCTGGGCTGGGAGCAGGAGCCAGCCTGGCCCCAACCAACAGCAAGCTGTGTCCACCAGTGGCTCACACTTAACCCTTTGTAGAGGCCGCAGGCCAGCAGACCCACTGAGGGGGCTTCCCTCCAGGTTGCTCCTGGCTGTTCCAGTTCTACAACCTTTTCCGTATCCTCTCACTGCCCTGGGTGCAGCACGCCGCTCCCTTCCTCTAAGAAGGTGCCCTGTGCTCAGACCCTACCCCAACCCACCCCCAGGCCTCTGCCCTCAGGAGCCTCCGCAGCCTGCTTTTCCCCTGCAAACTGAAGTCCTGCCTGCTGGCAGCTTCCCCCAGATGCCTTCTCACACTCACTCGCTTGCTCCACCATGATGGAGCACCCACAACAGGCAGGCCAGGCACTGCACTGGGTACATGGTGACATCCCAGGCAGACCTGCTCTGCCCTCCCTCCCTCCTCCAGGGCAATGGGCACAGCAGACACAGAGGGGCTGGGGCGCCCCCCTTACACACCCTTATAATCAGTGACTGCCTGTGTCCCCTCAGTACTTCCAAAAGGTGATACCCCATCAGTTCGACAGCTGCCCAGATAAGCTGATCCTCAAGGCTTACCAGGTCAAGTACAACCCTAAGAAGATGAAGAGGTCAGTACCAGCAGCCAGGGCGCTGGTGGAAAAGGGGTCCCTGGTGGTGGGACAGTGACCATGTCAGCCTTCACCTCTGCAGGCTCGAGAAGGAATATGCGGCCATGAAGAGTAAAGAGATGGAGGAACAGATCGAAATCAAAGTGAGTTCCTAGGGAAGGGGACAGGGACCAGAGGCCATTGGGAGCTTCTGTCCCAAGGCAAGACGTAGGTGGCCACTAGGGGGCATCCCTGCCCAGCACATGAGGCACACCACACTGTCCTTAGGGTTTGAGGGGTTGACTCTCTACATGTGAGCAAGGACTCACCTGGCACTGGGGACACAGAGGTGGACAAGGTGGACCTGCCCTTGTGGGGCTCCCATTGCAGTGAGGATGCAGTCAGTGAACCAATAAGTATAGAGTATGAGTTCTAGAAAGAACTCTGGAGAAAATGTGTAGGGGAGATGGCTGCAGGTCCAGGGAACTGAGCGCTAAAGGCCCGAGCAGCAGCGGGCCTGAGGGGCTAGAGGAACATCAGGAATGCTGCCCTCAGTGGTGGAAGCCCCGAGGTCAGGGGTAAGGGGGAGCCCCGAGGTAGGCGGGGGCCATATGCAGGAAGGATAGGCCAGTGCACTGCACTCATGGCCCCTGGCTCCCCCTGGTGCCTGGCCAGCCAGCCCTACTAGGTTTGGGGGTACAATTCTGTCACCACCTCCAATATGTGGGGGTTTTCCCCACACCACCAAGCAATTCTCCAACACCAGCTGGGCGTCCTATAATTCAGCTCAATTCTGACACCATCTACTCGGAGATGAAGTCAGATCCCGCAGGTTAAGGGCATTGTCCCACAAGACTGCCACTCCCCCCTTCAGAAGCCAGTCTCAAGTCCAGATTGTCACCTATGCTTCTGGCCAGCTGGCTATAGATCACAGGTTCCTGTGATTCTCTTCTCGGGTTCAATTAATTTGCTAGTGTGGCTCACAGAATTCAGAGAAATATTAGGACTAGATCACTGGTTTGTTATAAAGGATATAGCTCAGGAACAGCCAGATGGAAGAGATGCATAGGGCCAGGTATGGGGAAAGGGCACAGAGCTCCATGCCCTTTCCATTTGTACCCACTCACAGCACCTCCAACCATTCAGCAACCTGGAAGCTCTCCAAACCCCATCCTGTGGGGTTTTATGGCATGATTGATTACATGATTTGCCATCAGCAATTTATTCAACCTCCAACCCATCTCCTCTCCCCAGATCTGGGGAGAGGACTGAAAGTTCCAACTCTCTGACACATGGTTGGGTTCCCTGGGAACCAGCCCCCATCTGTAAGTGGCCAAGGGACTTTCCAAAAGTCCTCATTAACATAACAAAAGACACCTTTATCTCTCTCCTCACTTAGAAAATTCCCAAGGTTTTAGATGCTCTGTGCCAGGACTGGATGGAAGACCAAATATATATTTTTTACTATAAATCGTAATATCACAAGGGGTTTTTTGAGTGTGCAGAGTCTCTGAACCCAGTCTTCCCATCCTCCCCTGCTTTCATCCCTCCACGTGTGATTTTAGTTATTCATTCAACAAAAATTTATTGAGCACCTACTTTGTGCCAATCACAGCAGAAAGTGAGGGTCCCCAGTCCAGTGGGGGTAGGGGGACAGACATAAACACAAACCCCAGCACAGCCTGGCTCTGTCCTCTGTCTACAGACTGGCAGAGTACCACAGTGGCTAAGACTGGAGTCCCACAGACCAGGGTTCAAATGCCAGCTCTTCCACAGACCAGCTGTGTAACCCAGGAAAATGAATTCACCTCTCTGATCCTCTCAGTGTCCCCTTCTGCAAAAGGGAAATGATACTGACTCTGCTGTTCCATTTATTATTATCACCACCACCACCACTATCATCATCATCCCCTCATCCCCACATCTTCCAGAAAGGCAAAGCAGGACCTAGGTTAGAATCCAGTCCTGCCACCCATTCCTGAGTGGGAAAGAAAGCAGCATTGTTCTGTCCCTGGTTGTAGGATTTCCAGAAATAGTTTTGTGTCTTGAATTTTTTAGCGTCTCTCTTTCTCAGAAGTGGCAGCCTGACTGGTGCGCCAGTCTAAGCTGGGTGTGTGTGTGTGTGTGTGTGTGTGTGTGTGTGTGTGGTGTCTTACTCATACACAGACAAGGCCTGCTCCCATCTGGTGACTGTGAGGGCCCAGCATTAGGTAGGTATACAGCAGACCATTGGACCACATGTTCAGCTTGGAAATTTCCCATGAGAGGAGGTCTTAAAGGATTCAGGCAGGCGCCTTCTCCCTTGGCCCTGTCCTTTGCTCTTTCACCTTTAGCCTGTTTTAAAATATACCTGGGATTTGTTTTAACTGCTTTTGAAAGAAGCGTTTATTACCGTTTCAAAGAGGCAGGGCACACCAGGCCATATGGGGAAGCATCAGGGTTGGTCAGGAGGCAGAGAGATCAAGGGGAAAAACAGGGGCCAGAGCCTTTATTGTGGTTTTCAAGCAAAGGAAAGGGCAAGGCAGGGTGGGCAAGTTTAGGATTGACTAGTTGGAATAATCTCAGGGGCTATAGGAGTAGTCCCTAGTTGTCCTGTGATAATTTCAGAAGGGAAATATTGGCTTGTATGTGAGAATTAGGTAAGAAAGGTCGGGGGGGGGGGGTCACGCTGTGGATTGGCTGGTTTGCCTTGTCAAGCAGGTTGTTTACTATCTGTAGGAATTAGCTAAATCCTGGGATGGGCAGTCTCCAGGATTAGCAAGGCCTCAGGATGTCCAAGCATCAAAAATACAGAAAAAAAATTTTAAGCACTTACTAGTACATAGCCCCCATAGTTTTTGTGCTCTCTCTCTCTCTCTCTCTCTCTCACACACACACACACACACACACACACACACACACACACACATTTTCCCTTTGGAGTAAGCGGGAGAGAGGTGAGTTGTCTGCAGGACACATCCAGCTCCTCCAAGGATGGCTGTGTTTATGCCAAAGAAATCCAAAGGTCATGGGTCAAGACCCTGGTTCCAGATCACTGCAAGGGACAGAGACCTGCCCTCTGAAACAGTTTAGGAGGCTCAGGCAAAACACTGCCTCATTCCAACTTCATTTCCCCATCCATGACATAAGTCAATGGCCATCAATCAAGTCTGCCATCTCTCCGAGCAGTTGCTTCACAGGAAAACCTAAAAACACAAATATCTAACCAGAATCCACGAGCACAGGATGGAAGACAAAAGCAAGGGAGATGGCCTCCCCTGGCTGGGGGAAGTAACGGTTGTTGGGCACAGCTAGCTGGCTGTCAGTGGGCCAGTGGGTCACAGAGATGTAGTTGAGCCGGAGGAAGTATGGGTGTTCAGCAAGACCTCCTACCCTGGACCCAAATTCTGAGAAGTTTGTCAACTGAAAATTGAACTCTGGGGCTGGAGGCTAAGCAGTGAAGGATGGGGCCTGTCTGATAGCAGCTTCCCCCAAAATGCAGAAGCCTTTGCCCTGTGGGAAGTGGACAGGCCCAAGCATGGGTTACTAGCAGATTCCCAAGGAGGGCATGGGTAGAGACCACCCACCTCACACACATTGTGTATCCACAGAAGCGCTTGCGTTATTTTTACTGAACTAAGGCTTATCAGCTGATCAATGATTCTCTCTCATTGTTGGTGTTTCTATCTCTCTCTCTCCCTCTCCCTCTCTGAATCAATAAAAATATTTTTTAATTTAATGGGCCATTCTGAATGGGAGTTGGCCCTGTTTTCTGGGATCACTGACCCAGAATGTAAGCCTCTAGCTCTGTCCTGAGAGTTGGCCTGGCCCCCTGGGGGATAGACCTCTGTATAGAAGTGGAAGGCAGGATCTGATATGCTCTCCCCTCTCCCCACATAGAGGCTTCGAACAGAGAACCGACTTCTGAAACAGCGGATTGAGACCCTGGAGAAGGTGAGGGGTATGGCCACCTGCCTGTCAGACACTGAACTCTCCAGGACCCAACAGCCAGAGGGCCAGCAAGCCTCCTGCCCAAGGCCTCACCATGAACCCCACTGATATCTGAGCTGCCATATAATCTGACCGTGGGGAAACTTAGCTTGGGGCTGGAGGTTGAGCGCTAACCCAGTTAACTGCAATCACCACAACCCATTTGTGTCCGGTGCCCGCCAGGGCCGTCTGGGTGGGGCGGAGGAGGTAGAACTGCTACTTTGACTGAGGTGCCTGGAACTGGGCCACAAGACACCCCACCCTATAATTTGAAAGCCTTGCCCTCAAAGGGAAGGAGATGGGAGTGAAGGAATAGGGGGTGGTCTTGCCACTGGATCCATGATGGGGTGCCACAACCTTGACCATGGCCCCAATCTTGTTTTTAAAGGTGGAAGTAGAGTTGGAGGCCCCTCTTCCTGCTACCCTCATTTTCACTTGACCCTGCATGGACCACAGGGTGTCCACAGGATTTTATGCCCTTGCCCCAAAGCCTCCATTCTGGTTCAGCCTCCAGATCAAAGTTGCTGAGTGTTCCCAGTTGGCCTTAGTTGGCCCCAGTCGTGAGCCCCCTGACTTCCCGCTCAGCTCACACACAGACCCCGCTCCTGGAAGGAACTGGCTCTAGCTTTGGTCTTCCTCCAGGTCCTGTCCTGCTGGTTTTCTGGTTCTCAGGTTTCACTCCTGTCTCCCCTGCTTCTAGACATAGTTCACTGCGTTAGTGACCAGTGGTTCTTGTCTGTCTCTCCCCCTCTCCTGTCCCCGCACCTTCTGCTCTGCCTCCTCCCCTTGTTGCTGGGAACCCCCTCGCCGGGTAGGAGAGCGCTGCTCTGGCTGATAGGTTAATCCAGGTACTGTAGCTTTTCTTCTGACTCTCCTGTTTCCTTCCTAGTCTCTACACATGATAGCCAATACTGCCTCCTCCCTGGTTGCTGCCATGGGTGAGGGGGACAAGCCTGGCACCATGCATGGGGGTGGCTGGGGACTGCTTCTCAGGAAAACAGAGGTTCCATCTAGAGGAGGTGGCTGTGCGTGTGCAAACGTGGCAACTGAGGGTATGTCTCTGTGTCTGTGAGTGTGTGTACACACACAGGGACACAAAGTTTCCTCCCTCCAGGGGATACAGGTGGGGACCCAGGAGGGCTCAGGGAGCCTGAGGGTGCATCAACAGCAGGCCTTAGTGTGTGCACTGCTGAGCCTCCCCCACCCACACATACACACCATCCCTTCTGGCCTTTCACGCTCTCTGCTTCCACCTGCGAGGCCTGGCATCTTCTCTCACTCACCTGCTTCTGCTGCTGCCTTATCTTGAATGGCTTTATCGGGAAGCTTCTGCCTGCCACCTGGTGGCTCCAAGCATGGAATGGGGGGACCCACATTGGGTGGGGTGAGGGGATGAGGCTGGGTGGGGTAGATCAGAACCGAGAAAGGCCAGGGGAGAGGCATATTCCACCTCCCAACCCTGCCCTGGGGAGCCAGCCCTCAGCTGCCCCACCCTCACCAGCAGAGCCTGAGCTCTGGTGTGCCATCACCCTGGATAAGGACTTGCTTCTCCTCCCCTGGGACAGAGGCCAACAGCCAGAAGTCAGGGGGGACAAAGCTGTCAGCAGCCCCAGCCTGTGGCCCCGTCTCCATTTAAGCCCCACAGAGCCTGGACCCGGGGTTGGAAACCGGTGTCTTCCTCCAGGCTCCTCCCGGTGTCCTGTACCTGCCTACCCCTCACCCTTGTTCCGAGGTCCCGTGGGGCGCCCCATCCCAGACTCTGAGTGAAGGAGGCCTCACCCCTCTCCCACAACTCCTCTGCCCTCCTTGGGACCCCCTCTAAGGTGGGCCTGGGGCAGGGCCTGGCGTGTGAGCAGAGGGTCATGCCCTATCCTCCACCGGCTCAGGGACAGGTGACACGGGCGCAGGAGGCCGAGGAAAACTATGTCATCAAGCGGGAGCTGGCGGTGGTGCGGCAGCAGTGCAGCTCAGCAACGGAAGACCTGCAGAAAGCGCAGAGCACCATCCGGCAGCTGCAGGAGCAGCAGGTACCGGCAGGCCACCGTGGTGAGGCCACACTCCAACCCCCCGCTTGGCAGCCACTGTCTGGACTCACCAGCAACTGCCTGGGGATCAGCCCTGCAGTTCCTAACTGGTTGGGTGGGGAGAGCACCCACAGCTCAGTGCATACTCTCCCCCACCCCCACCCTCAGCAGTCAGCCCCTGACCCGAGGGAGAATCCTGCGGTTCCCATGTTCCACCACCCTCGGGGGTGCCTGGCAGGGCCCTCTTCCTGGCACAGGCATTCGACCTTGACTGATGGGCCTGTGGTTCCTTGGTGTCTCCCCAAGGTCTTCGGAGCTATTGGGCTTCCCCAGGGGTCAACCATGAAGGGTAGGAGCTAGGATGAGGGACAAGGGAGAGGGCTCCCTTCTCCGGTACCCAGGACTTTGCCCTCAGAGGAGAGTCTGGTCTATGCCCACTACTCTGAACTGGCAGGGTTGACATGAGTGGGCAGTGCAAGTCTGTGATGGGGTCTTGAACTCAGTGGTGGGAAGGGCTCACAGAGGGGAGCACTGTGCAAAGATCTGCAGACCCTTCCTTCAGGTTTACCCAGCAGGCTTCTTCCTTAGCTACTGACCTGCCAGCAGCTGCAGCCCCCAAGTTCAGAGTGCACATGTGCACATGCGCTGGAGGGGCAGAGAAAGATGCTGTAGGTTCCCTGAGCCCCTGCAATCCAGGCCTGATCCCAACAGAGCCTGGCAGTGAAGTGGGCTCCCTGATTTGGAGAAACCTCAGGTGCCCAAGAAGCAGTGGGTGGAGAGAAGGAAGGGTAGTTCCCTGGGAGGACTCTCACCCAGGCCTGCAGACCTGGGCTCAGGCTTTAGTTCAGGAATTTGAGTTGATTCTTTGTCCCTGGAGACAGGGACAGGGAGCTTCGCCATTTCTCACCTGTGTCCACCTCCCACCCCTCACCTGCCAGAGCTGTGGCCCCCAGCTTGCTCTGAAGCAGCTGGGCCAATGGGGAAACCGGGGCTGGACTCATCCCACCACTGGCATGATGCCCTCTGTCAGGCCAAAGAGACACCTGCCACCGCTGAACTCTGGCCTTTAGGGGATGCAGAGATGGGTGAGGCAGGCAGTGCCAAAGACACTGGCCCTTGAGCACCATCCCCTTGGGTGTGAGCAGAGGGTCAGCCCAGCAGGGCTGGAGCTTGGTATGTGGCCTGAAGCCCACCTGGGCCAAGGGAGGGCCACTGGCACCCATGGGTGTCAGAGGCCCAAAGTGGTCGAGGGCAGCAAGCAGGCCTGGGTAGGTGGGGAAGAGGGGGGGAGGTGGATGGGGTGGAAGTGGGGTGCAGGGGCCACCTTCCAGAGAATGCCCTGCCAGGCCACCAGGGCAGTGAAATGGGGACCCAGCAAACTCTTTCCCATCCTTTCCTGTTTAGATATGGGAGAAGAGAGAGGAGAGAGGTGAAGAAAGAGGGCCCGGAGAGCCATAGCCCGGAGCCCCACCCTCTCCACCCCCACCGCAGCAGTCCTGGGAACCAGCCATTAGCATCCCTCAGGGCGTATCCTGAGACCATGGAAGGTCCCCTTCAGCAGGTTCCCTCGGTGTGGCTTTCTCAGGAAGGAGGCTAGGCCTGGCCATCAGGGGTTCCACTCTCCTCCCATGATGGCAGAAGGCACAGGAAGATGATCCAGGGTTTCTCCTGATCCCTCACTCTACCCACAGCCTGAGCCGCCTCCCCGCCCTGGGGCTCTGGAGAGTAGGGGGCAAGTCCTGAGTTCGCAGCCAGCTGGCAGGAAGGCTGCCCACCCTCCAGCTGCAGCCTGGGAACTGATGCAGCCCTCCATCTGTCCCCAGGGTAACCCTCGCCTCACCGAGGACTTTGTGGCCCACCTGGAGACTGAGCTGGAGCAGTCACGGCTGCGGGAGATGGAGACACTAGGGGCCCTACGGGAGATGCAGGACAAGGTTCTAGACATGGAGAAGGTGCAACTGGGCAGGCCGGTGTTTGGGAGACTCTGGGGGAGGGGAGGTGGGGTGCTGCATGCCCTTAAGAAGGTACATAATCAGGCCTGAGCCAAGGAAAAGGGGCTGCCAGGGGAACTATGGGGGAGTGTCCTGGGATCAGCTCCTCCTGCCTCAGAATCCCAAGGAACCCAAGATTGCTTCCCCCTGGTCTCTACAGGAGGGTCTGGGCAGATAGGAAGTGGGCCGCTCACCCCTAAGACCTTCCCAAGTCCTAGAGGTGTACACACACACACACACACACACACACACAATCAGGGCACGCCCACCATCCTGCACCAGGTAGAGAAAGCAGTGTACTGGCTTTCATGGGCTTCCTGGACAGTCTGTCCCACCTGTGTGTCCCCCCAGGCCCTGGGTTCCAGGAGAGAAGGAGGGGAAGGGAAATCCCAAGTCCAGCAGAGCTGCTCACCCCACCCTCTCCTGCCTGCAGCCCAGAGGGGACCCCAGGCCTCCTGGGTCAATCCCCAGCTGCTTTCACACTGACTATTGACTCAGCTTCTACAAAGCTACCAAAAGAGGGCAGGCAGCAGGACATACTCACTCTGGCAGAAGCCGCCCACCCGCCTGGAGCCTGCACTGTTCTGGGTGCCTCCCAGGTATCTCTGCCACAGCACTCATTCCCATCAGCTATCCAAGAGCTGGGCTTCCCTCCATCTTCCTCCACATTGGAGGAAATGTGTACCCAGTAGGTCCTGGCTCCCTCCCCTGATTCCGACCCAAACAAGGGTCAGTGAGGTCCCAGGGTGGCAAACTGGATTTTGTTCCAGAAGGCCAGAACACAAATCTCTCATCCCTGACCCTTGGGAAGCCAAGACAAGGCCTGGGCTGACCCTAAGTGGGTTCCCAGGAAGAGGGGCTGCCTGGGAAGGAGTGGGGTACAAGGTGCCAAAGTCCAGTCTTCTCAGCTTCTGCTGGGGCAGGTCCCGGCTCTGGCCCCATAGGAGTGGATCTCAGATTCCCAGGTGGGAAGGCACTGGTCCTCACCCCAGCCTGCCTGGTGTCCTCAGCAGTGAGATTTATGGTGTTGCCCTAAGCCAGTCCTTCCTGGATCCCGCCTTCCCACCCCCACCCCTGTTTTTACAGCCATCTTATTTTTATTGATTTTAGAGAGAGGAAGGGGGGAGAGAGAGAGACATTGACATAAGAGAAAAATCTATGGGGGGGGGTGGAGGGAGTCAATGAGGAAAAAAGGGGGGACATCTGTAATACTTTAAACAATAAAGATAAATTTTTAAAAAAGAAAGATCAACCTGTTGCATGCACCCCAACTGGGGATGGAACTGCAACCTGGGTATGTGCCCTGACCAGGAATCGAACCCACCACCTTTTGGTGTACGGGATGATGCTCCAACCAAACTGAGCCACACCGGCCAGGGCTCTGGCAGCCATTTTATAGGTGAGAATCTACAGCGGGGGCCACAGAGGTGGATCTGCTCCCCATGGGCCTCTCCCAGCTGGGCTACCCCAAGCAGAGCCCACAGGAAATGAGGAAAGGCATCTTGGCCTACAGGAAGAGGGTACATGGCTGCCAGCTGCCCTAGGCGCTGACCACTCCTGTCCCCCTCAGAGGAACAGTTCCCTGCCTGATGAGAACAACGTGGCCCAGCTACAGGAGGAGCTAAAGGCACTCAAGGTGCGGGAGGGCCAGGCCGTGGCCTCTGCGAGGGAGCTGAAGCTGCAGCTGCAGGAGCTCTCGGACACCTGGCAGGTGAGGCGCTCGCCGGTGCACAGGAAACAGCCGTGCAACCAGGAGGTCGGCCACCCTCCATGCCTAAGAGCCCCTGGCTGACCACCGGCCTCTCTTGGCAGGCCCATCTGTCCCGCGGGGGCCGCTGGAAGGAGTCCCCGCGGAAGCTGGTCCTGGGCGAGCTGCAGGACGAACTGATGAGCGTGCGCCTGCGCGAGGCCCAGGCTCTGGCCGAGGGCCGAGAGCTGCGGCAGCGCGTGGTGGAGCTCGAGACGCAGGTGGGCCGCAGCCGCCCTCTCAGGGTCTTGGTGCTCACGGCCGCCTCCTTGGGCAGGCCGTGACCCCCGCCCGCACGTCCTCCCTCCTCCAGGACCACATCCACCGCAACCTTCTGAACCGCGTGGAGGCGGAACGCGCGGCGCTGCAAGAGAAGCTGCAGTACTTGGCTGCGCAGAACAAGGGGCTGCAGACACAGCTGAGCGAAAGCCGCCGCAAGCAGGCAGAGGCCGAGTGCAAGGTGCCCCCTTCCCGGATCCCGCCTTCCCACCCCCACCCCTGCCCGCCTCGCCCTTGACCCGCCTTCTTCCCACTGCCCTCAGAGCAAGGAGGAGGTGATGGCGGTGCGCCTGCGAGAGGCGGACAGCATGGCCGCGGTGGCTGAAATGCGGCAACGCATTGCAGAGCTGGAGATCCAGGTGAGGGGGTGAGGGTGGGGTGGAGCGTGCTCCAGGCCTGGATGCTGCCTGACCCCCTGAACCTGGCTCACCCACAGAGGGAGGAGGGCCGCATCCAGGGCCAGCTGAACCACTCGGACTCTTCGCAGTACATCCGGGAGCTCAAGGACCAGATAGAGGAGCTGAAGGCCGAGGTGAGCGCGGGAGGGACCTGAGAGCCCTGCGTGTCCTCATTGGGTGACCAGCCAGGAGTCAGTGTCCGCCTGGGGTGCGGGAGAGGAGGGTGCCCCAGGGCAGGGGGTCCACACATCCAGTGTGCCATCCCGCCCCAGGTGCGACTGCTGAAGGGCCCGCCGTCCTTCGAGGACCCACTGGCCTTCGACGGGCTAGGTCTGGCACGGCACCTGGATGAGGACTCGCTGCCATCGTCCGATGAGGAGCTGCTGGGCATGGGCGTGGGCACAGCACTGCAGGATACACTCTACCCGCTGTCCCCCCAAGACGCTCGCTTCCTCCGCAGTCTGGAGCGGCCAGCCAAGGACAGCGAAGGCAGCTCAGACAGCGACGCCGAGGAGCTGACCACACCCTATAGTCAGGGCCTGGACAACTGAGGCCCTGCCCTTGAGCCTAGAGCTGGGGGTGGGGGAGGGCCTCCAGGGCCACACTTAAACTCCAAGCCCACCCCGAGGGACACACACAGCGGGATGCAGAGGGTAGAGCTGGAGCCTGAGGATCCTCAGGGTACCTGTCATACCCACCCTCCCCAGCACTGTTTAACCATCTTGGTCAGCACCCCTCTGGGCCCGGTTACCTGGAAGTCTGCCCCTCTTAACAGAAAGGGCACGAGAGGACACAGGTCCCAGGACTGGTAACAGAAAGCTCCCTCCTCCCACCAGGCCTGGGTAACAGGAGGGTAGCCCTGCTGGGAAGGGCCAAGGACTGGAGGAGGCCTGAGGAAGAAGGGGCCACTCCAGGCTGGACGTCAACACCTCACAATGTTCCTGGGGGTCCTTGGCTTCCGGGGACAGATGGCCAAGCTGGGCTTTCCTGCCTGATGCAGGCCTCATGGCCCAAGCAGAAACCAAAGTCCCGCCTACTGTGTGCAGGGTCACCTGGGGTGTGCACAGCCAGCAGGAACCAGGCCAGGACAGCGTCCGTCCCTGCTTCTTGGGAGGAGGGGGGCCAGAGCAGCTGCAAGGAAGTCATGAGACCCAAGTCCCCAGTGCCCCCACATAGTCCTCTGCGAAGCACCCATCACCCCATCTTGACCACTGATGGAAGGGCTCCGCCACCCAGGCCAGCCTCCTCTCCGGGGTCCCCAGCCTCCACTTCCCTTCCTTCCCTGGGTTCCCCAGCCCCCCCTTTTGCCAGGGCCAGGCCCCAGGAGAGGAGGCTGCCCAGAGGAGTGGCATCCCCATGCCTCCTTCCCCATGGTGGTCCTGTGGTCTCTGCAGTCAGAGCCAAGAATGGTGCCAAAGTCCAGCAATGCTCCCCCAGACCCCTTCCCTTTCAGGGCCTTTGACGCTTGGGGCTCCTGGAGCCTGAAGCGGCCTCCTCGGCGCCTCCTGGAGTGGGGATTCATGCTCAGCCCCCACCCCTTTCCACTTGCCCACTTCTCAGTGTTACAAAGCCTGGGGACCAGGGTGGGCATCGCGGGGCTCTGCCATGTGCCTCTCACACTGCCCACCACCATTTTGCACACTGCCTGTTCACACTCCACATGTCGCCCAGGTGGGGAGAGAAAATAAAATGTATTTACACAGTCACAAACAAGGGACACTGAGTAAGGGGCCTGCAAACAGCCTCGGGGCCACAACAGTAAGGAGGGGAGCAGGCTGTCCTTGTCCGTGGGAGCCTCCCAGAGAGGTAGAGGTTATAGCAGGACAGCAGGGGGTGGGGGGGGGGGGCAAAGAAGTGCCCAGGTTGGGGTGCAGCATGAAGAGGAAAGAGCATTTGCTGGTTCAGTGTGAGCAACTGTGTTGGTTTGGGAGGGATGGTTAGTAGGAGGGGAACAGGTCACCGAGGACCTTGGATGTCAGGCTCACAGATGGACCCTGACAGCTGGTGTTTTCACGAGGGTGGCTCTGGAGATGGTGAGGACAAGGGGCACGATTTCCCTCCTGGGCGACCCAGCTTGGGCCTCCCCTGAGAGATGTGGAGCAATTTGGGGTCTCGGAATCTGATTGTGTTCATTACGCCATACTTCCTGAGGCCTTCCTGGTGCTCTGCCCCGGGCCTGGCTCTAAGGGATCCCCAGGGCAGTGGAGGTGACAGGCACTGGTGTGGAAGCAGGAGCTGAGCCTTCATGCTGATGTGACAAGTGATCAGTAGATGAATGAGCAGGGAGATCAGGGAAGGCTTACTGGAGGAGGGTGCCACAGTCAGCTCCAAGGGCAAAAGCATAAAGGCAAGACATGGCAGGGACCGGCAGGAAGCACATGATAGAAGGAACAAGAGAGAGTGTGCATGGCCAGACCAGGAAGGGGTTTCTCTAGTCAGAAGCCAAAGTTTGCTATTTGAACTGAGGGCACTGGGGAGCTATGGAGAGCTTAGGTGAGGGGAACACCATCGGATGGACCATAGTGTTGGGGATCAGTGAGGAGGCCAGGACAAAGACCAAACTGAGCCGGGCAGCGGGGAGAGAGAATATGAGCTCCCCTCAAGGAACCGGGACTGCTGAGCAGCAGGGCAGGATGCTGGTTATGCACTGGGATAGCCAAGTTCCACACACTGTCCCATCACTTAACAAACAGCTCCTGTGGGCCCATGCACCATTCCCATCCTACAGAATTAACACTGAGACCCCCAACAGTTCTCTGCTTCCTGCTTTCATAGGGTCATTCCACCCCACTGGCTTCCCAGGTGGGGTAGGGCCCCAGGGGAAACTGTCTGAGGTTCTGCCCTGCTCCCTCTTGGGGCTGGCCCTGAGGTCCTGACTGCGCAGTAGGTGAGGAGCCAGCACCCACCTTTGGGTTTGTCTCACATTCTAGAAAGACTCATGGGCCCTTGCCAGGGCTCAGAAAGAAAACCTTTTTTTTGCCATGGAACTCGACCTTGAATGAGGGAGCATGCTGTGTGCCCTCAAACAACACATTGACTCTCCGGGGTGGAGGTGGTAGTGTCCTGCTGGGATAGGGCCAATTTCTCCTCAGACCCTAGGTTGGGAGGTCCCCATATCTGGGGTGGGGACAGGCAGAACTGGGTGATCTGTGTCTGACGGGAGCCTGGCTGCAGGGTGCACTATGAGGACTGGGTCTATGGGCACAAAAAAGGCTGAGGACCCAACAAGGAGTCCTGCTCTGTCCTTTTGTCTGCCCTGGGGACTGTGGTCCTTGCCAAGCCATCATTCTTGGTGTGAAGCAGGAGACCCTTATGGAGGGAGGAAAGGCCTGGGAGTGTTTCCTGAAGGAGCACTTGGGAAGAAGGGCCTGGGCTGGGGCTTGAGGAATCCAGGGCCAGGGTGACTGGGCTATGGGAGGAAGGGCAAGGAATTATGATCAGGGGAGACGAAGATATTGGTTGGCTCTGGTGAGGACCCCTGGTTTGGGGAGAATACCCTAAGTTGGGAGGGTAAGTGAGGCCCATGGGTTGGGAGCCATAAAGGGGCATGGTGAAGACTCCCTGATCCCCCACCCAGGCTTGGAAGAGGTTGCTCCTTCCCTACAGGCCCCTCCCCATCCTGTCCCAGAAGGGTCCTGCTCCCTATACTAGGTCTTTTTGAGGAGGCCCCTGCACTGCAGCCTCGTGGGTAAGCAGAGGGCAGTGTGCCCTGGGTAGGGAGTCCCCAGGGAAACAGAGCGACCCCTCTCTCCAACACACCGGAGCATGCAAGGAAAGGGGGTGCACACTGGGAGGGGCCCTCCACCCCCAGTAAGCCCCACCCACGTGTCTTTCCCCTCTCCCCAGGAGTTGCTGGCTCCCCTGGCCCAGTGTGGGAAGAGCTTGCACGCACTAGTTCACCCATTGGGACCCTCCTAAAGTTTCCAGCAGAAGTCAGATGGGAAAAAACACCTTCATTCACGCACGTGGGTAGGAGTGCCTGGCTAGACCAGGCTCGGAATCGCCCAGTCCCACCGCAGCCTCGGCCCCCGCAGCGACAACGATGCACAGGCGGCAGTGTCCCGGCTTTATTGCAAACTGTACACATGGGATGGGGGCTAGGCTGAGGGAGGAAGCGGGGCTCGAGGGGAGCGTGAGCGTGTCCCAGGCCAAAGGGGCGAAGCTCGAGGGGAGGGCCTTGGCAAAAGGTGTGGGTGGGTCGCGAACCTGGGCCAAAATTCTACGGAGATCTGGATTCCAGAAGGAGGGGACCAGGGTCTAAGACCGAGAGGTGTAACAGGAGGGACCGATGCTAAGGCGGGGGTGGAGTGTGGTGGGCGGAGTTAAAAGAATCTGACTCAGTGGAAGGTCTCCACCTCCACCACGGTCCAGTCACCCTGCGGGGAAGCCACGTCGTCCGGGGAGAAGCTGGTGACGGAGGTGATACTGGCGCGGGACTCGTCCAGAGGAGACAACAGTTCTGCCCAGCGACCCAGTTCAGCATCGCTGAGCGCAGTCCGGGCGCCGCCCGCGCTGCCACCACCCCCAGCGCTTCCGGGGCCACAGCCGCTGTCGCCAGTGGCACCTTCCGTCGCCGCTAAGAGCAGCGTCCGGCTCAGCAGGTGCTGCACGACGCTCGCCTGCAGAGCCCCCAGTGGCAGCTCGCCCAGGCGCGCTGGCTTCACGCTGCGCGAGGCCGCCCGCGTCCCTGTCCCGGCCGCCACCTTCCCACCACCCGCGCAGGGTCCGGGCCCGGGATCCAGCGCTCCCTGGGCGGCGGTCGCCGACTCGGGCCTTTCAGCCTCGTAGATGGTGCACAGGCCGTCAGCAGCGCCAGGCCCAGCGGCGGGAGGCCACGGCAGGGGCACTCCTGCAGCGAAAAGAGCCGAACTAGCCAGCGGGAGCGATAAGCCCCGCCCCGCCCCGCCCCTCAGCCCCGCCCCCGGACCCAACGGCCCGCCCCGAGCTGCGAAGCCTCGCCTTCCACCCCGCCCACCCACGTTCCAGTGCCTTGCCCCGCCCACAGCTCCGCCAGGTCCCAAAGCCGGCTCACCCGGGGTGCCGCGGACGGCCAGCGGCGGAGCGGGCCCTCGGCTCCAGGCGGCCGGATGGCAGGCGGCGAGCTCCGCGTCGGCGGGTGGGGAGGCTGCGGCGCCCTCAGGCCCGCTGTCGTAGCCGCGCAGCTCCTCCGGCGTGCTGGTGGCGCTGCTGCTGTGGCCCGCCAGGTCCGGGCCGCTCAGAGTGCTGGACGGGCTGCGCGAGGGCGGCGGCGGCGGGGCCGAGGCCAGCGCCAGGGTCAACCGTGGGCCCGGGACCGGGGCATCGGGACCCGGGGTTGGGGGGCGGCGTGGTGTCTGAAGAGGGGGTGAGGCAGGGGGAGAGGGAAGGGCCGGCAGAGGGGACAAGACTAGAGAAGGTGGAGCCGGAGGAGGGGGCGTGGCCATTGGAGGGGGCGGGTCTTGCAGAGAAGGCAAGGCCAGAGTTTGGGTTTGCACCGGGGCCAGAGCTAGGAAAGGATTGGGCGGGACGGGAGTGGCCTGCAAAGGTGGTGAGGCCAGAGAAAGGGAGACCTGTAGAGGGGACAGGGTCTGAGAAGAGGGAGAGACCTGTAGAGAAAGTGTGTCCAGAGAAGATGGACTCTGTGGAGGGGGCGCGTCCAGGGGCGGGGCTTGCAAAGCTGGTGAGGCCAGAAACTGTGGGGCCTGTAGAAGAGGCAGGACCAGAGAGGGAGCGGCCTGCAGAGGGGACGTGACCAGAGGTGGGGTCTGCATTGGGGGCGTGGCCAGTGGAGGAGGAGCCTGCGGAGGGGATGTGGCTAGAAGAGGGTCCTGGGTGGGAGGTGTGGCCAGTGTACAGGCCGAGGGCTGAAGATGGGGCGGAGACAGAGGGCTGGCCAGTGCGGGGGGAGTGGTCAGCGCAGAACAGTCCTGCAGAGGGGCTGTGGCTAAGGGAGAGGGTAAGTTCTGCAGAGACCTTGCGGGAGAAAGGGGGACTGGTAGAGGGGGCGTGGCTGGTGGCAGACCGGCTGACAAAGGAGGTGTGGTCAAGGGAGAGGGGAGAGACGGCAGAGAGGGCAAAGCCGGAGGAACCTGGGTAGGGGACGTACTCTGCAGAGGGGGTGAGCCTGCAGGAGAGACTGGAGCCGGAAGAGTGGCCGTGGGAGAGGCGGGTGCCTCTGGGAAGGATGCACTCAGGTGTAGGAGGGGAGCTTGCAGAGGGAGGGTGGCTGGCGGAGAGGGGAGGTTCGGCGGAGAGAGTGGAGCAGAGGGAGGAGCTAGTGGGAAGGGCGTGGCCAGAGGGCCCGCAGGGGCCTGGGAGGGAGGCGTGGTGGGTGGAGCTGTGAGGGGCGTGTCCCGCAGAGCAGTGGCTGTGATAAGGCTGGGCGGCGCCAGGTGTGCGGTCTGAACCCGTGGGGACGAAGTGGCCGGAGGGGGAGAGAGGCTCTGCAGGCTGGCTGCCCCCTTCCTGAAGGGTGCGGCCTGTGGGGGACGCAGAGCCTGCAGCCCTTTCGACTTGGCCTGCGAGGAGTGCCCCAGAGCCCGGGGTGTCGCACCCAGCGAGGCCGGGGAGCGAGCTGGGGAGGACAGCGGGGTGGCGCTAGAGCCCAGGGGGCGTGGGGCTGGCCTCTGGGCGCCCCCGCAGGCGCTGGGTCGTCTCCTGGCCGCAGGGCTCGGCTCCACGGTGCTGCGCTCCGGGGCATTGCTCACTGATTTCCTGGGGGCTTCCGCCAGGGGTCGTGGCCGGGCATTCGAAGCTGCCCGAGGGAGCCCCACATCAGCACCCCCACCCCGAGACCGATGGGAGATGGCTGGGAAGGGAGCGCCTGGGGTGGAACCGAAAGAGTCTAGGGGCAAAGCAGAAGGCAAAAGGGTCATGGATACTTACAGGCTGGCCCCCTCCCTGCCCAGGAGCCCCACTCCTCCCCGGGGCACATACCTCTCCGCGTCTCCACACCCAGGGCACTCGTTCTGGGAGTTTCTGGGGGTTTTCCTCTGACCCTCGGCTCCTCCGCTGGGAGCCGGAGTCCTTTCTGCCCCAGAGGGCCTAGCCTGGGGGTGGGGAGGGCATGCTCAGGGCAGAGCCCGCCTCCCCACCCCACCCCCGTCTCTTTGGTTGACCTCCAAAGTTCACATTGTCTTCCTCATCTGTGAAATGGGCATATGGACCCTCTGCCGCCTTAGACTGGCTTTCACCCGATTTGCACCCAGTCATCTGCAAGTGTTCCCCATCCCAATTCGTATGTAAAATTATTCCAGAGAGTGACACTGGCCCTTGCCTAGGGAGGTAGGGGGGGGGGGGGTAGGGGGGGTGTTACCTGGTGGTACCGCTGGCTCGTCCAGGGCTGGAGATGGAGCCTGGGCCGGGGGTCTTGGCAGGGGTCCGCTCCCCTCTCCCCGCCGCTGCGGGCCTCGTGGCTGCCAGGAGAAGGCCTGGTTAACGGGGTGCCCCGAAAGCGGAGGAGGCCCGATACCTCCGAAGGAAAGAGGAAGTCCGATAGCTCGGAGGAAGAGGCCAGGATACCTGGGTGGCCGGGCCCTGCCCTGGCGCTCCGCGTGGGCTCCGCCGCGGGGGGAGCTTCAGGGAGAGCGGCTGGCCGGTTGCCGGCGGCTCGCTCGGCCAGGGGCCCTCGCCCCGCAGCTCCCGCCGCTCCCAGAACTCTGAGGGCCGCGGGGGTCACCGGTGGAGGGGGTCGAGGAGACGCTGGGGGCCTGGGGGCTTTCCGACGGCCCGGAGGGTGAGAAGCCGTCGTCCGCGCAGCGGCCCCGGCCCTGGCCTTGTCTCTCTTGTCCATCCCGCACCTGATGGAAAGACGGCGCCCGGGGCTGGGACCGTTACGCAGCCGCGGGAACCTGGGCTCTGGCACCTCGCTGCCCCTTCCCCGGCGTCGCCACCCGCGGGCACGCACACCTCGGCCTCGATCCACCTCCCTCCCACCCAGCCACCCACTCACCGGCCCAGCCGCTCCAGGTTGTCCCCAAGTCCCACCCCCATCACCCTCCTCCGGGCCCTGCCCACCCCAGCCCATCCCCCTTGTCCGGTCTCGGCTCCCTTTAGAACCCGGGATCCACGCCTCTACCCCTCGCCCGCTGGGGATCCAGGCGACCAGCCTCGGGGACGGGGGGATCCCACAGGCTCCCGATGGGGTGGGGGGACGGGAGCGCACACCCGGGTCCCCTCGCCCGCCTCGAGGGACGCCAGCACCTGCCGGGAGGAGGCGCGGCCCCAGCCGCCCGCGCACCAGCTCGGAGAGACAAAGAACCGCGTCCCGAGCGAGACGCCCTCGCCCAGCCGCGCGGAGTCCGCGCCGCCCACTCCACCTGCCGGAGCCGCACTCACCTCCGACTCGGCCTCCCGCTCATGCACGCAGGGCCGCCTGGGGTGGGGTGGGGTGGCAGCGAGGGAAGGGGGCTGCGGGGCGGTGGCGCCCGGAGCCGGGCCCGCCCCTCGGCCGCGGGCTCGGGAGACAAGGGGCGCACGCGCCAGATCCGGACGGGGAGGTGGCGGGAGCGCGCCGAGGGTTAGGGAGAGGCGCGCATTGGAGGGAGGGGCGGCTACTCCGCGCGGCACTGGAGCACGAGAGACCGAACCCGAGGGGGTGGGGAGGGAGGCGGGAATCCCTCGAGGTCACGGATCTGGCCTCCCCACCACAACAAGCACAGGGCCCTGGCAACCAGGGGGCCTGACCAATCCGGCAGTTCAGTGTCCCGGGTCTCTGTCCTGGCCTTTGGGACCTAGGAGGCAAGGCCGCCCTGGGTCCCTGGAGGCATCCGCCCCTGTCAAACCCAAAGGCTTTCCCAGACCCCAGGAAGATCCCTACCTGGTGGTGGAGAGGACTGTTGGGAGAACGCAGCCCTGGGAATTTAGGGACAAACCCTGAATTTGGGGGAAGAGAGGAAGGGAGGTCAAGAGGGAGAGAGAAACTGACTAGGATGAGAGGTGGCCCAGCCTTCTGCAGGACAAGGCACCCCCAACCTCCACACCCACCTAATTCACATGAAGGGGTGAGGTCAGGTCAGTAAAGGCTTCCTGACAGAGATAGGATTTGGGGGGGGGGGGGGGGCGGAGATTGTCAAGATTATGGGAGGTTATGAGGTGTCAAAACAGGTACATGAAGGAGCTGAGAAGATCCTGCCCAGGTTGCCCAGCTGGTAGGAGGAGTCATTCTGGTGACTTCATCAACTTGTGCAAGTGGTCTCAGTGGAGGAACTTGGTAGGGGACTGTGGCATGGAAGGCATAGGAGTATGAAGAGGGAGATGGCCATCCTCAGGTGTCCTGTGTTGCCCAACGGATGCCCTCCCACATGTACATCCTGTGCTTTCTGCCCCTTGCGGGATCTGTCTAAATGCTTAGCCCCATCCCAAAGAACCAGCTCCCTCTGCTCCATTCCTTTCCCCATTACATGCCTGTGTGCCCCCCCCCCCCCCCCCACACACACACACACTCACACTCATTACAGAAGCAGCTCATACTTGCCTGGGCCTTAGGAGGCTTCCAAGCACAGGACCAGGAAGGGTGGCATTGGCACCAGGGTGAACCTGTCCTGGGGTGAGGGGAAGATGATGTATGTGAGCCATGAAAGTTAGGTTTTTAATTTTTTGTAATGCAAGGGCTGGTTAAACTTTCATTGTAGAGGCAGCCACCTCAAGGATGGCCATTTCCTTAAACACGCTGCCAGCCACACAAGTAGCCAGGCTGTCTTCCCCACGAAGGGTCCTTTGTTTTAGAGATTTTGGTTGACCATTTGAGTATTTTTTTTCTTTCTTTCCATGCTTTAAATTCACCAATAGAGTGGGCTTATGAAACCCTAGGCAACACCCTCTACCCCAATAAAAGAACCCAGGCCTTCCCTGGCCGGTGTAGCTCAGTTGGTTGAACGTTGTCCAATGCACCGAGAGATTGCAGATTTGATTCCTGGTCAGGGCATATGCCCAGGTTGTGGGCTTGATCCCCAATAGAGGGCATGCAGGAGGTAGCCTATGGATGTTTCTCCCATCGATATTTCTTGCTTTTTAAATACGTTTTTTATTAATTTCAGAGAGAGGCAGGGAGAGGGAAAGAGGGATAGAAACATCAATAATGAGAGAGAATCATTGATCGGCCACCTCCTGCACGACCCCTACTGGGGATCGAACCCACAACCTGAGCACGTGCCCTGACCAGGAATGGAACCGCAACCTCCTGGCTCATAGGTTGACGCTCAACCACTGAGTCACACCGGCGGGGCTCTCATCATTGTTTTCCTCTCTCCCCTTCCCTCCTTTTCTCTCTAAAATCAATAAAGACATATTTAGCCTGGCCGGAAGCAGAGGTTTGCATTTTCTTGCTTCAATAGTTGTGTCCACAATTGAGGTTCAGGAAATGGAAGAAAAAAGAGAGAAGCCAGGGTCAGAACTGAATACCCTGCTTTGGCTGGCAAAAGCCTATCTTCAGAACCCATCCTTGCGATGAACCCTCCCTTCAGCCTGGGAGAGGTGCTCCTCAAACACCCCCCTCCCCCCCAAGGGCACTGCCCTCTGGATTGGATCATTCTAGGCCTCACCTCATCCCCAGGTCTATTGAGGATCACTTGTGTGAATACCTTCTGGCAGTACAGCAGCCTAGGTCCCTGCCTGCCTGATTACCCACTCACCAGCAGCGCCCTCCTGAGTCTTAACTGCCTGCCCAGAGCCCTGCTCTGCTGTCTTCTTTGGTGCAAGGGTCCCTCCAAGGCTAAACTGACTCCATCCTGCATTTCACTGAGATCTGGATTCTGCCCTCATATAAGACCATTTCCCAAATTTGGTCCATCAACAAGGGGATGGATTACAGAAACCAAAACATAACCTGCAATCCCTACAATGGAATACTCTTCAGCAATTAAAAAACAACAACAACAAAAAAAAAACTATCAAGACACTCAAAATACATAGGGGCAAATCTCAAAAACATTCTGCTGACGAAAAGAAGCCACACACACACACACACACACACAGGCTTCACTGTATGATTCCATTTACAGAACATTCTGAAAAATGAAAGCTGATCTACAGTGACAGAAAACAAAACAGTAGTTGCTGGGAGCTGGTGGGGGAGGGAGACTGTTGGACCACCCTATGTAGCCACTCTCAGGTTCCTGACCCTCAGAAACTGTGAGGCAGTGAATGCTTGTTTTAAGCTGCTAGGTTTGGGGGGTAATTTGTTACGCACAAATAGCTAACTGCCTCGGGTTCACAAAACCTTAGAAGCTGGGTATTAAGTACAAGTGTTGGTGAAAATGTGGAGAAATGGGCAATCATGGGTACTGTTGGTGGAAATGCAAAATGATGCAGCTGTTGTGAAAGACAGTATGGATGGTCTTCAAACAATTAAACCGAGAATTTCCATATGATCCATCGATTCCACCCAAAAGAATTGAAAGCAGGAACTCCAAGAGATATTTATACACTTGTGTTTAATTATTCACAGTAAGCAAAAGATGGAAGCAACCCAAGGGTTTTTTGATGGTGAATGGTTAAACAAAATGTGGTCCACCCATACAATGGGAGATTACTTTGCCATAAAAAGGAAGGATATTCTGACACAGACTAAAATATCGATGAAACCTGAAGATATTATGCTCAGTGAAATAAGCCAGTCACAAAAGAACAAGTACTGTATGATTCCACTTATATGAGGTCCCTAGAGGAGTCAGATCCACAGAGACAGAAAGTAGATGGGGGGTGCCAGGGCCTGGGGGGGTGGGGGGAGTAAGTGTTTAATGGGGACAGAGTTTCAGTTTGAGAAGATGAGAAAGTTTTAGAAATGGATGGTGGGAATGTTTGCAGAACACTGCGAATGTACTTAATGCCACTGAACTGTACACTTAAAAATAGTTAAGATGGTAAGTTCTGTTATCACCTTTTTTTTTTTTAAAGTTGGGTGTTATTGATGTGGGAAAATTCACCCATTCCAATGGGAACGTAAAGTGAGTAGTCTTTCTGGAGAACAACTGGAAAAATTGTATGTGTGTCCTATGACCCATCCATTCCACTCAAGCGGCGATCCGTGCGGCAGGTGCCCTAAAGCCCCCTCCATATCTCCTGAGCACCCATGGTTCCCGCATGCCAGGAAAGTCAGAAGTACCAGGGAATTAATGCCCCTCCATTTCCCTTCTGCAGAGCAGCCCTCAGCCAACACAAGCAGGATCCGGTCTATTAGTACTTCAACTCCGACAACTGGGAGGTGTCCTCCACCATCTCCCAGAGTTCCCCCGAAGAATGGAGCCCTGGTTGCCCACAGTGTCAACCTGCTCATTCGTCCTCATTGTTGTACCCTCATTAAAGCTTACTGGCTTCCCTCCCTTCCCACTTTCATCTCCCCACTGTCTCACCATTAGTGCTTGCTGGGATCACTTCTCAGATAAGCTATTTACATCCGATTCCTTGTCTCACAGTCTGCAACTAGAAGAGCCCGAATTAAGATAACAGCTCAATCGTCCACCCACTCATCATTAACTGAATGTTCACCACCATGTGCCTGGCACCATTCCAAGTGCTGGGGACACTGAAGGGAGCAGAAGAGACCCCTGCCTGGAGCTAATGGGGCTTCCAGCCCAGTGACCTCAGACTCTTGCAATAAAGTGTGCCACGCTGGATGCTTACTCCAGAGCAAAGCTGGGAACAAACCCCAGGGAATGGATCTCAAGGAGCTTCTCGGAGGCAGGAAGAGGCCACCGAAGAAGAGGGAGAAAGTACTTGGTCTCAAATGGCTCCTCAGAGGGAGCCAAGACTCCAGAGGCGGAGTGCTGGAGGGTGGAATGCAGTACAGGGTTTCACAGAGGAATCGAAGCTAAGGGAGTCCCAGCCTTCAAGGTTTCAGGGTCTCAGGAAGCCTCTAATGTGGTGAACTCTCGCTTCTTTGTCCCAAGGTAGACCACTCCCCATTCTAATCTAGATTCCCTCCCTTGTTTTGTAGTCAAAGCAGATCAAGGTTCAACTGCCTATGCCCCCAGGCTGAATTGGGCAATTGGCTGGTCTAAGACCCACCCCAGGCCTCCCTGTGGGAAGGAAAGGGTGGGCATGGGGAGACCGAGTCATCCTTCTAGAAGCTGGCCGCCCAGGCTGGACTCTAGCCCCAGCTCCCAGAGCCCTCTGACCCCCGCACCTGTCCACGGACCCCCAAGGACCTGGCAGCAGCGTGCTCCCTGTCTTACCCCCGGGGAGGGCCAACGTGAAGGCTGGGCAGGGTCAGGCCTGTAAGCACCCCACTCTACTTGGCTCCCTGACTGGATGGTCAGAGCAGGAAAGGGGAACCCCCTTTCTCTTCTCTGGGCCTCGATCACTGGTTCCTTGGTTGGGCCTCAAAGCCAGGTGGCTGCACCTTGGGGTGGGCGAAGGAGGAGACCCCTCCTCGTTTTCTGACTCCATCTGTACAGCTTGGCTCCAGGGAGAGCGCCCCCGCGGGTGCGCAATGCCTGATCCTCATCAGTATGCCTCAGGCCAGTCCAAGCCATTGGCAGCCGAGCCCAGAGGTCAGGCGCCTGCTCCTAAGGCCGGCCGCTGGACCACCTTGGGGAGAGCAGGTCACCCTTTTCTGCGATCCCGGCGCCAGGAGCAGGGGCCACCTGGAAGCACCCGGAGGGAGGCAGGGCTGAGACGTCAGGTGGGCGGGGCGGGGCGGCTCCTGGGTACGGTCCCGCCCGCCCTGATTCACCCAGCCTGGCCCGGGAACTGACTCTGCCGGAGCAGGGACCCAGGAGTTGGGCCCAGCTCCACCCTGAGCGGTGAGTAGGTGGCTCTCTCCACCGCTGGGAACCAGGTTGCTGGGTGGGGGTCGGGCCCACAGGAGGACTGGCCCAAATATGGCTGGCACAGTGGCCTGAGCCCACCGCCACCGCCTGGGGCACAGGGCAGCTGAGGAGAGGCGGGGGCAGAAGGAGGCTAGGCCCTGCTCAGGCCAAGGGTGCAGGGCAGGAGGGCAGGGAGGCCTGGCCAAGGACAGAGTGAAGATCAACGGGGGGAGGGGGGGGTCTTCATGATGTTTCCCTCTCCTTGACCTCTGAGGCAACAGCGGCAACTCATCTCTGAGCTCCATAAGGCCCCAGTTGGGGGTCTTCACCAGGCTGCCCCCTCTGGGACTCTTGAACCTCAAGATTCCCTAGACCCCCAAGTCCTGGCCGGGCACCTTGGAAAAGTACTCAGTTGGGAGTTCCCAGGTGTCCCTCCCACCCCCCATCTGCTACTAAGCCCCATCCTCCCCCACCAAGGCCTCAGTTTCTCCCTTGTGTAAAAGTCAAAAGGTTGGACCTTGTGCCCTCCAAGGCCCGTTCCAGCGCTGACAAGTGCTGCTGTGTCTTCCTTTGCTCTCAGCACGGACTGAGAGTGGGAACAGGGGCTAGATCAGGAGTCCTCACCACCACCGTGTTTTTGGAGGCAGGTTAGGGGTTGGGGGGAGCCTAAGGGAGGAGAAGCAGTGGTCAGGTGTGGATGGGTGGAGCTAAGACTGGGTGGGGGGCAGGTACCTATCCTAGGCTGACAGAGACCCCTTCTTCAGTCTGGCATGCAGAGCAGCCATCCCACCATCTCACCCCCATATTCCCCTACTGAGGTCCTTTTGGCAAAGGTACTCGTCTCTGCCAGAGGTTTTCTCTCAAAATGCAACAGAATGGATGCAATCAGTGGGCTGGCCGCTCAGTCCTGTCAGAGCTGTGAAAACTTGAGCAAGTTATTTCTCTCCCTTTGAGGCTGGAAAAAGAGAGTTCCAACACCCATGCTCACTGAGACAAGGTGGCTGTAAGTTGTGTGTGTGGCCCCATTGTTGTTTTCTTAGGGTTTCCCCCATCCCGAAAGTCCTTTTCTCTGGACCCTCCCACTAGCCCTGCTCAGACAAAGGGGGGGCATTGTGTCTGTGGAGGCTTAATGGCAGGTTCCAACAATCAAGTCTGAGTCATGGAGACACATAATGATAACCCCTCGTGTCTGCCTCTGATGGTGTTGTATATGCACCTTGTCCCATGGGAGCCACTGAGCCATCTGCTGGGGACCTTAGGGTCTCTGCCCTTTTGCCTGTGATTGTGGACTCCAGAAGGGAACGTCCCCCGTTGCGAGATGGATCCTGAAATGTGGCAGGAACTCAGGTAGGAAGTCCCCTGCTGCAGCCCCCAGAGTTACTGTCCTTAAGTTAAGCAACTGAGCAGTGTCTCTGACAGGGACAGGAAGCCAGGGCAGGGACTGGAAAAGGATGTGTGGCGTCTCCCTGGTCCCAGGTCTCCCTCCGCTCAGGGTTGGTGCACTTATGCCCACATGCACAAATGTGCACACTTCAAAATGCCCCCAAGTGACCCTTTTGGTGGCTGCAATGTACTTTGGGGCACTTGGGGCTGTTAAGATGCCCTGGGTATGTTTCCATCAGATTCCCTGGTGGCCAAGACTGGGATGCACTGGGGCATTTTCACTTGGCTTTTTGTTTAGGATGGTATGAAACTGAGTGTGAGGAATGAGCCATTGCATAAGGGATCTTGTGTTCTTTGTGCACCTCCTTGTGTGTGCCTGGTGCTGGGTGAGTCAGGGCCTGAGTCAGGGAGCCCAGGAGTCTGGGTGTGAGCAGACATGTACCCATCTTGCTAGCCTATCCCCATCTTGGTACAGTGGTGGGAGCCTCTGATGGGATTAGTGGGTGGGGCCTGCATCCTCTAGCCCCACCCACTAAATCCCCAAGGCTTTCGTGGGAAAGGGAGGTGTGGAGGTGTCCGAGGCTTTGGTGCAGGTGTGGGACTGGGTCAGGTTCCCCTTGAAGATGGGTGAAGGGCTGGAGGACCAGCTGGTGGCCCAGATGCTCCCTTCCTTGCCCAGCCTGCACCAGTGAGGCTATCGGGATGAGGAGAGCAGGCTCCAGGAACCCTTTGGGAGAAAATGAGGCTACATATTGGGAACCATGGATGCTGGGAGAGGTGGGTGGCCTAGGAGCCCCCTCAGAGGCAGTGGCGGCCTTGCTACCTCCCTCTCCTCCCACCTCCAGCCTCAGGGAGAGAAGGGGGCTCCTGGCCCAAGCTTGTGGCCTTTGTGTGGTTTGCACCTGGCCATCTGTGTCTGGAATAAGGATACCTTGGTCTAAAATGAAACCCAGGGTCAGGCAGTGGGCTGGCCGCTCAGTCCTGTCTCAGTCATAGATGTCACACTGGCTCTTGTTAACGTAAAAAAGCCATTCAAACCTGTAAAGAATTTTTGTGAGTTTATTTGAGCCAAACTGTCGACATATGCCGGGAAGCAGAACCTCAATGAATTGAGATAATGCTCCGGAGAATGGCGGGTTACATCTGTATTTATACATTGCAATCAAAGGAGGGACATAGGTGGGTGACATGAAACTCATTGGTGATAGATTAAGGAGGTGGGATAAAGCAAAGCGGTGGGAAACCCCTGGTTTTGGATAAAAAGTAAAATGATGGACGCATGCTTAGGTGGGTGTAGGAACAATTAACATGATAATGAAGGAATCTGTGGTATCTGTCCTGGCGCCCAGCACATTTGGTTGTGCCCCAGGGGCTCCAGAAAAAGGGAAGTTACAAGTTACCTAGACATTTCAAGGGTATGTTATCAGAGTTGCAAAAAGACAAATAGGCTCAGTTAAGGTAAAGGTTGACCTTGGCAGTGAAGATAACGGCCTAGGACGTAACTGCCCACCATGACTGCTTTTAAAGTTTAATTTCAGACCATCCTTGGTGGTGACTTTAGGTCTCTGAGTTTGCAAGACTGCCATGCAGGCCTCCCCTGAGCTTGTCAGGTCAGCATGTGGCCCCTTTCGTCCACACTCTCCCCCATTTTTCATTTCCTGATCCTCTGCCACAGCCTCACTCACCCTGGCACCCCCTGCCCTACACTTTCAGAGCCTAAGTGTCTTTTTCTGCCTCAGATACCGGGTACTAGTCCCTCTAGAAACCCAGGTGTCCTAGTCACACACCCCGAGGGCTGACCAGCCTTCAGTTTTGCCACTCCCTGTCCCTGGGGCCTGTAATCGGAGCCAGGCTCCAGCCGGCTTTTCCGGTTGGAGTTTGGAGGTGGTGCCCAGAGCTCCCCTCAAGGGGGTGGCAGGGCCCACGCCCGAGCCTCGAGCCATCCTCTGGTCCAGTGGTGGAGAGCCAGTCCTGACACTCAGACACCCAGTGTCTGGAGTCAGAAGAGCAGCAGAGGAACGTTTGCCTGGCTCATAGTTAAGGGTAGGAGATGCCCTGGTTCTGAAAGAAGGACACACGGGCTAGCTGGGCGACAGCGGCGCTGGGACGGCCCTTCCTGAGCCCTGAGAGGGCAGGCAGGCTCAGATTGGCGCGGAGGTCCCAGGGAGCAGAAGTCGTGAGAACATTAGTCGCTTGGCTCCAGGAAGGAGGTGAGATCTGGGGGAGAGGGAAAGGGAACACACAGCTCCTGTGTTCTGCCAGATTTCAGCAGGGTGGAGCGCAGATCCGGAGCAGCGGCTGGCTCCTAGGGGGCCCCACCAGCAGGTGCCACTGCCTGAGGTCTCCACACCACACCCCCTCCTCTCTCATAGGCAGGATGATTCCACTGGCCGAGTTCAAGCAGTTCTCGGAGCAGCAGCCTGCCTTCAAGTTGCTCAAACCCTGGTGGGACGTACTGGCCGAATACCTCACAGTGGCTATGCTCATGATCGGGGTCTTTGGCTGCACCCTCCAGGTAAGGGGAGGGGCAGGGCGGGGCCTGAACGAGGGGTAGGAGAGGAGTCTGTATAGGGGCGGGACTTTAGAGGGTGTGGCCTGGGGAATTTTGGAAATCTTCCTCTTATCCCAGGAAGGGGAAACCAGAGCCCCCTATACTCACCAATTCTGAAGCCTTCCCACTTCTCCATCACTGGCAGCAGCGCCACAGTCCTGCACATAGCTGTGGTAGTCCGTATTTTTATCATACTTTTGTCCCTAGAACCTAGTAAGAACTGCAGTTACCTTATTAATTTGCTAGGGCTGTCATAATAAACTATCAGGAACTGGGAGCTTAAACAGACCTTTTTTATCTGACGGCTCTTAAGACTAGAAGTCTGAAAAAAAAAAAAAAAGAAAGAAAAAAGACTAGAAGTCTGAAATCAAAGTGTCAGCATGCCTGGTTTCTTCCCAGGCTGTCAGGGAGAATATGCCCCATGCCTCTTTCCCAGGTCCTGCTGGCTTGATTTACAGATGGTATTCTCCCTCTATCTTCATAGCATCTTCCCTCTGTGTGTGTGTGTCCATGTCCAGATTCCCCCTTTTTAAAAGGACACAGTCAGCCCGGCTGGCATGGCTCAGTGGTTGAGCATCCATCTACGAACCAGGAGGTCACAGTTCGATTCCCAGTCAGGCACATGCCCAGGTTGTGGGCCCAATCCCCAGTGTGAGGCATGCAGGAGGCAGCCAATCAATAATTATCTCTCAAAATTGATGTTTCTATCTCTCTCTTCCTCTCTGAAATCAATAAAAGTATATTTTAGTAAATCAATCAATAAATAAATAAAGGCAGTCATATTGGTTTAGGGACCACCCTAATGACCTCATCTTGACTCCATCTGCTCTGGAAACACCGTCACACTCATGGGCATTGGGGATTAAGACTCCAACATCTTTCCGGAGGACACAATTCAACCTAACTCTTTTTTTCAGACAGACTGATGCTCAGGTTTAGTGACTCTTCTCAAGTCAGAGCCAGCTGGGGACAGTTGGGGATCAGGGCCTTCCACCTCAGCCTACTTCTCTCCCAATTTCCCAGATCCCTCACCCTCTCTCCCCCTCTCCCCTATTCCATAGGTGACACAGGACAAGATCATCTGTCTGCCCAGTCATGAACCCCGGGAGAACTTCTCTGAGGCCCCGTGTCAGCAACTGTTGTTGCAGGGGGTCCCTGAACAGATGGAGGGTCTCCAGGAAGTGAGCGGCCTCAAAAATAACCTGGACCTGCAGCAGTACAGCTTCATTAACCAGCTCTGCTATGAGAAGGCCCTTCATTGGTACCCCAAGTACTTTCCCTACCTGGTTGTCATCCACACACTCATCTTTATGGTCTGCACCAGCTTCTGGTTCAAGTTCCCCGGCACAAGCTCCAAGATCGAACACTTCACCTCCATCCTGGGCAAGTGTTTCGACTCACCATGGACCACACGGGCTCTGTCTGAGGTCTCGGGGGAGAACCGTAAGGGCCATGCCACTGGACAGGCAACAGCAACTGTGACTGCTGAGGCAGGGCCAGGAAAGGTGGGGGAGGGTGAAAAAGAGAAGGTGCTGACAGAGCCTGAGAAGGTGGTGACTGAGCCACCAGCTGTTACCCTGCTGGACAAGAAGGAGGGGGAACAGGCCAAAGCCCTGTTTGAGAAGGTCAAGAAGTTCCGTGTGCATGTGGAAGAGGGGGACATTTTATACACCATGTACATCAGGCAGATAGTGCTCAAAGTCTGCAAGTTCTTTGCCATCCTGGTCTACAACCTCATCTACGTGGAGAAGATAAGCTTCGTGGTGGCCTGCACGGTGGAGACCTCCAGGTTCACGGGCTATGCCAGCTTCTGCTGCAACCACACCAAGGCCCACCTCTTCTCCAAGTTGGCTTTCTGCTACATCTCCTTTGTGTGTGTCTATGGGATCACCTGCCTCTATACACTCTATTGGCTCTTCCACCGACCCCTCAAGGAATACTCCTTCCGTTCCGTGCGGGAGGAGACTGGCATGGGTGACATTCCCGATGTCAAGAATGACTTTGCCTTCATGCTGCACCTCATCGACCAGTATGACCCGCTGTACTCCAAGCGCTTCGCCGTCTTCCTCTCCGAGGTCAGCGAGAGCCGCCTGAAGCAGCTCAACCTCAACCACGAGTGGACGCCTGAGAAACTTCGGCAGAAGCTGCAGCACAACACCAAGGGCCGGCTGGAGCTGGCGCTCTGCATGCTCCCAGGACTGCCTGATACCGTCTTTGAGCTCCGTGAGGTCGAGGCACTCCGCCTGGAGGCCATCTCTGATATCACTTTCCCCCCAGGCCTGTCCCAGCTGGTGCACCTGCAGGAACTCAGCCTGATCCACTCTCCTGCCAGGCTGCCCTTTTCCTTGCAGATCTTTCTGCGGGACCGCCTGAAGGTCATCCGTATCAAGTGTGAGGAGCTCCGCGAGGTGCCTCTCTGGGTGTTTGGGCTGCGTAGCCTGGAAGAGCTGCACCTTGAGGGGCTCTTTCCCCCAGAGCTGGCTCAGGCAGCTTCCCTTGAGAGCCTCCGAGAGCTGAAGCAGCTCAAGGTGCTATCTCTTTGGAGCAATGCCGGCAAGGTCCCAGCCAGCGTGACCGATGTGGCTGGTCACTTGCAGCGGCTTAGCCTGCACAACGATGGGGCCCGCCTGCTGGCCCTTAATAGCCTCAAGAAGCTGACGGTGCTTCGGGAGCTGGAGCTGGTGGCCTGCGGGCTGGAGCGCATCCCCCATGCCGTCTTTAGCCTAGGCGCACTGCAGGAACTCGACCTTAAGGACAACCACCTGCGGTCCATTGAGGAGATCCTCAGCTTCCAGCACTGTCGCAAGCTGGTCACGCTCAGGCTGTGGCACAACCAGATCGCCTACGTCCCCGAACATGTGCGTAAGCTGCGGGTCCTTGAGCAGCTCTACCTCAGCCACAACAAGCTGGAGGCCCTGCCCACCCAACTGGGCATGTGCTCTGGCCTCCGCCTGCTGGATGTTACCCACAATGGCTTACACTCCCTGCCACCTGAGCTGGGTCTCCTCCAGAACCTGCAACACCTGGCTCTCTCCTACAATGCCCTGGAGACCCTGCCTGAGGAGATCTTCTTCTGCTGTAAGCTTCGGACGTTACTCCTGGGCTACAACCAACTGACTCAGCTGTCTCCCCAGGTGGGGGCCCTCAGGTCCCTCAGCCGCCTGGAGCTCAAGGGCAACAGGTTGGAGGCTCTGCCAGAAGAACTGGGCAACTGTAGAGGGCTAAAGAAGGCTGGGCTTCTGGTGGAGGACAGCCTCTATGAGGGCCTGCCAGCAGAGGTTCGAGAGAAGATGGAAGAGGAGTAAAGCCAGGGAGGGGCAGGTTGCAGTAGAGGCTTTCTGGATGCTTCCGTACCAAAATCTCTACCACTGAGGTGGTCAGGTGGGCCCAGGCCAGGAGAGGACAGGAGGAGCAGACATGTCAGCCCATGGGGCCCAGGCAAGATCTTGGGACTGGTTTATCTGGGGGAGACGAGAGGCTGCGGATTTGGGGTGGAATGGCATGGAGAGATGAACTCAGTCATAGATTCTCAGACCAAAACCACATCTCTGTCTTGGCTGGCTGGCCTGCCGCAGCCCTGGGCCAGAGCGGCTGCCCTCCCCCTGGACATTCTAGCCCAGTCAGTGCCACAAAAGGGGGTGAGGACACATTCCGATAGGATTTCAATCTTCTCCCCCCCTACCAAAGCTTACATCTGGGGTTCTCTCCCAAGAAGGTGTCACAGACACCAGGGACCAGCACACGCTGCCCTGACTTGATGTTGATTCTCTCATTTGGCAA
Source organism: Cnephaeus nilssonii (assembly GCF_951640355.1). Taxonomy (NCBI): domain Eukaryota; kingdom Metazoa; phylum Chordata; class Mammalia; order Chiroptera; family Vespertilionidae; genus Cnephaeus; species Cnephaeus nilssonii. The sequence goes on from NC_137076.1 coordinate 10,192,825, forward strand.
GGTATCAAAATCAACATTCCCAGAAAACATCACAGGTCCCACCCCTGAAAGACTGACTCAGGAGCTGTGGCTCGCGGCCAGGAACTTGCCTGTCAATAAGTGCTCCAGGTAACCCTGATGCCTGTGGTCCTAGAGCGGCATGTTGGGAAATGCTGACCTACAGAGGTGTTCTCTAGAGCAGGAATTCTGAACCCTTTTTAGGTCCCTAGACCCTTTGAGAATCTGATGAAAGCTGGCACCTCCTTCCTCAGGAAAATGCCCGTGTACACATTCATGCACAATTCTGCAAACAATTTCAGGCAGTCAACAAAAGCTGTCAACTCCCCAAGGACTATTCGTGGCTGCCCTAAGGATTGCAGACCCCAGGTTAAGAACACATGCTGTGGAGGGTACATTTTTAAAAATAAATAATACTAATTATCAGAACTATCATTCTGATTTCCTGTGTCCACCCCTGTTGTCTAAGCCATTTCACGGGACCAATTATAGGCCAGTAGCCACAGTGCCACAATAAAGGGTATGTGTCTCTGTCCTGGAGACCTCAGTTCATCAGGAGAAATTAGGTGGCATCTCCTGTCTAGCTTTTTTCCTGGAGAACCCCTCTTTTTTTTTTTAATATATATTTTATTGACTTTTTACAGAGAGGGAGAGGGATAGAGAGCCAGAAACATCGATGAGAGAGAAACATCGACCAGCCACCTCCTGCACACCCCCCATTGGGGATGTGCCCGCAATCAGGATACATGCCCTTGACTGGAATCGAACTCGGGACCTCCCAGTCTGCAGGCCGACGCTCCATCCACTGAGCCAAACCGGTCAGGGCGAGAACCCCTCTTCTTATACCTTCGCTGTTATTCTCCTGACTCTATACTTTTTAAAAATTTTTATTGATTGACTTGAGAGAGAAAAACATCACTTTTGCTGTTTCACCCTTTTATGCATTCATTGGTTGCTTCTTGTATGTGCCCTGACTGGAGATCGAACCCACAACCTTGGTATATCAGGAAGATGCTCTACCAACTGAGCTACCCGGCCAGGGCTGACTCTATACTTCTGTGCCTGCTTCACCTGTCAGTCATCAGCAGAGGGGTCCCCTCGGCTGGACCAGCAGAGCACTTGGCGCAGCCTGCGTGACCCTGACCCCCTGGGCTCGACCACCTCCTAGGTGTCTGCTAAATGCCATTTTCCTCCTGGCCCCTAGAACAAAGACAAGCTACTCTCCAGGGACCCAGAATTCCAGATGGGGACATTTTCCCAGCACCTTCAGACCAGTTAAAGGAATCTTTAGGCTGCCAGGACACCAGGCAGAGGCACCTAACCCCAGAGCCTGTCTTCTGCACTGTCCAGGAGGAGGGCTCACATTCTGGGGGCCGGACAGAGGGGGGGAACGTCTTAAAACATCCCAGGCTAATCTGACCTGGAACTCTAGCCTTGACTTTGGCCCCGTCGCCGAGGTCAGGGGTCACGCCGCTGGGTTCCCAGGGCCCCCATCTCTTCCTACCCCCCGCCTCTTCCTCCTGCCCTTGGCCAATCCTGAGCTTGCTGAAATGGAAGGGGCTTCCCACGGCTGCCTAATTATGAGGAGGCTGCAATTATGCATAACGGATCCTAATGAAATCTGTCCGAAGTGAGAGGAGTTCTGAGAGGGCACGGGTGTCAGAAATGGCCCAGCCAGAAACAGCTAAGACTAAGGACACAGCCGTGGTGACCACCCGCGACAACGCCAGAGCCTACACAGCAGCCCTCGTCTCCCCCGGTGTACGCTCGCGCGTCGCTCCCCTCCCCGCCCCCCGCATCGCTCGTGCCGAATGCGGAATGTGGTTTCCAACCAGCGCGGCTCACCAGAGCGCTCGGGTATTCGCACCAGAGCTTCTTGGCGGGAGGCTTGCACAATTGCCAGCCTCAAGCGCTAGGGGGCGTCATCGCTTTGGCTGGGACGCCGCACGCACGCGCGGAGCTCCGCACGAGGGAACCGCGGGCATGCGCTAAGGGGGACGAGACGGCGGCTCGGCGGGGTCACCCAGACGCAGGCGCAGTGCGGTGTTTGTCTGCCGGGCTGACGGGCGGCCGGGCGGCCGGCGGTGCGCGGCGGCGGCGGCGGGGAAGATGGCGGCGTCCTCCCTGGAGCAGAAGTTGTCCCGCCTGGAAGCAAAACTGAAGCAGGAGAACCGCGAGGCCCGTCGGAGGATCGACCTCAACCTGGATATCAGCCCCCAGCGGCCCAGGCCCAGTAAGCACAGCGGCGTGGGGGAGGGGGCGGGCGGGGGCGGGGCGCGCTCCGCGGGAGGCCCCGCCCACGTCCCTAGGCCCCGCCTCCTCTTCCGGAGCGCGCTCGCTTCTCCTCACCGCTCCCCCCAGCTGTCGGCTCGCGTGGAGAGGGTCACGGTGACCCCGCGCCTAGGGGCTGGCGGGCTCCCGGACGGTCCTCCCCCAGCCTGGGGGAAATTCACCTTTATGGGGCCTGAGAGGCTAGTTACCCGGCTCCAGGTGATGTTACCCCACCGGATGACCTGCCCCCATCACCGTGATCTGCGGAGCCTCCGTCACCTACTGTGAGCCGTGCTTCCTCTACCCCACGCGGCTGGGACTACATCCAGGTCCCCAGCAAACTCGCCCTCATCCCTTTTGACCAGATGGTTCCACTCCCTCCATCTCAGTGACTGTTAGGAGAACCCTAACCCCACTCCACTCCTGGGTCCTTGTCACCGGCTGCAAGGGGTGATCCACTCACATACTCACACCTGGCCTGGGGACACCTGAGGTCACTTGACCACATATAACCCCCCTTTTCCCTCTGACCTGATGATTCTCCCACTCCCTCCCTTCTCCCCAGTCGGACTTTGTCATTGGGCTCAGCAGCCCCCTGCCACACCAACCACATACACCAGGCCCCTGCATACTCCTCTGACCAGTTTCACTACCCCATCTTGGTGACTGTGTCTAGCGCCTCAAAAATACACACCCAGCCTCCAGTCTGAGGACTTTGTCATTTGGGCTCAATGACTTCTTCCCTACACACCGATACCCACCTGGCCCGGGGACACCTGAGGCCCATGTGGTAATATCTAGCATCCCAGCACTCACATACCTCTCCTCTGAGTCCACCATCTCAGTGCCTACCTTCCTGGCATCTTGTCATCTGGAATCAAGAGTTGTCCCTCCAATACCCCCACCTGCCCCGGAATCACCATGATTACATTTAGTCTTGTTAGGTCCCACAGAACCCCTCCTCAAATCCTCTCGCAGCTGGAGGGCATCAGATTTCTCTCTCCACACAGACCTAATGAACAGCACCCCACAACGCTTTCTGTGTCTTCCTTGTCTTCTTTAATGTCCTCTCTGATATGACCCTTGTAGCTTATGTAGCTCCCGTGGCATCATCCTGACAGAAGGAGGAAGACACCCTATATCTGGGTACTCCCAGCTACCTGCTGCTCACCCAGCCTGACCTTCACAGCCTGAAACCCACCCCAGTCCCTGTGTAGGGCCCACTCCCCATCCCTCCCTTCCTGGGTCAGCTTGGGTTCCTCCATGAGAGGGTCTCCTGGGGGCCCAGAGAAAGCCTTGAAGCGGCGATGCTGGCATTAGACACTCCGTGGCCTGGGGCAGGAAGCCCAGCCAGGACTGGAGGGTCCATGCTGGGCTCTGCAGTGCTGCACGCCCCCCCGCCCCGATCCCCCAGCATGAACAAGACAGAGTTGGGTATGGGGCCTGAGGTGCCTTATGGGGGTGGCTGTCCCAGTTGCAGAAGGAGGCACAGCGAGGCCCAAGGCGGGCAGGCCCTTGAGGAGCCCCACTCTAGGCATCTGTGTCTGTGTCAGCTCCATCCCATCCTTCCAGTCCGCCCATCTGTCAGTTTCTACCCATCTCTGCAGTTTGGTGCCTTGCACCTCCCCCTCCTCCTCATTATGATTTGATTTCTTTTCTTTTGGACAAATCGGTTGTTTCTGTTGTGATTTATCGTCGTGTTGTGTTTTTTTTTCTTCCTTCTCCCCATCCAGTTATTGTGATCACTCTAAGCCCTGCTCCTGCCCCGTCCCAACGAGCAGGTACCAGCCTTTTTATCATCGCTGCTTGGACATCTGCACCATTGACTTAACTGCTGCCCCAGCTGCAGAATCCCATCCCTCATCCCCCCATGCCGTGTATGTGTGTGTGTGTGTGTGTGTGTGTGTGTGTACATGTGTGTATGTGCGCGTGCTAGTACTAGTACACATACTAGTACACACCTCCTTGAACTCTCTCATTCTCAGTCTTTCTCCCTCCATGCGATCCACATCAGGCCCATTCCACCTCTTCCTCTGTTCTCTCACCCCCTCCTCTTCCCTTTCTCTCAGAGGCAGGTTTGGACTCCCTGGAGGAGGAACTGGGCTCCCTCACTGACGAAGTATATCACTTGTGAGGGAGTCACATGTGTGTGTGCAAGTGTGTGTGTATCAGTGAAAAGGAGAGAAAGTGGGACCAGTGGGTCAGCTGTGCCTATGTATCCACTTCAACAATTCAGGGAACATGTTTTGGCCCCTGTGTGCTATGTCTTTCCTAGGCTCCAGGAGCACAGCGGTTAATAAAATGGACCCAGTCCCTCTCCTTGTGCAGCTGATGCTCCACTGGAGATGGGGTGGAGTATGAACAGTGCACAAACTCTTAGTCAGGGAGAGCAGGGGAAAGCTGTGAACCTTGGAGGAAAGGCAGAGTAGAGTAGGGATGAGGCTCTGCAGCAGGGTGGTCGGGGAAAGCTCTGGAAAAGGTAGGGGTTTTTTTAACAATTGAAAAAACACCTGTATCATAAGTTCAGAACATGCTCGCCCTGGCGGATGCGGCTCAGTTGGTTGGGCATCGTCCCATGCACCAGAAGGTTGCTGGTTCCATTCTTGGTCAAGGGCACATGCCTGAGTTGTGGACTGCATCCCGGGTAGGGGGCATGCAGGAGGCAGCTGATGGATGTTGTGCTATCACATAGATGTTTCTCTCTCCCTCTCTCTTCCTCTCTCTCTAAAAATGAATAAACTATTCTTTTTTTAAAAAATGATCAGAAAAGTAAGTTCCACCAGCACAGGATTATAGATGACAAGCCCTACCATGTCATGGAGGATTTCTCTGTTCCTGGACACATGATGATAAATAAAACCACTTCTGTTTTACTCAATGAAAATTCATGGAGAGCCTCAGGTTATACCTTGGTGCTGGGCTGTCCATTATTTTTGGTGTCTTGTGCATGGTTCCAACTGCCCGTCACTTGGGGAGACTGTAAAATGATTTCTTCTGGAAGCAAAGTCTTGTGGGAGGTGCGGGGAGCAGCTGAATGGAGGTAGCAGAACGGCACTGCCAAGGCCGGAGTGTAGGTGCCAGTGGGTCTGGGAATGGATGTGTATAGCACAGGCCCAGTGTGGGGAGGGGTGAGAGACCAGGCTGGAGGCCTGGTCCTGTTGGCCCTTGTGGGTAAGTGGGACTAGGTTGGGCAGTTGTATGTGTACCACCTCGTGTGTGTGTGTGTGTGTAAGAGTGTAAGATGATGTTGGAGGCTCTGTTGCATCGTCTGCCTGGCTGCATGTTTGTGTGGGTTTGTGCCATGCCGTGTGTGTGTGTGTGTGTGTGTGTGTGTGTGTGTGTGTATGTGTATATGTGTGTGCGCGCGCGCACTGGCTGACAGCCTGGTACATCTATGATTCCTGACAGCTGCATGCCCCATGTTCTCTTATTCTCTCTAATTCATTCACCCCTCCCTCCCTCCTTCTCCTCCCTCCTTCTCCTCTCTCTCTCTCTCTCTCTCTCTCTCTCTCTCTCTCTCTCTCTCTCTCTCTTTCTCTCATTCATCTTCATGATCTCCCTCTGTCCTCCTGACCTGCTTCGTGGCCCATCACCACCTCAGAGCTCACTGACCACTCTGGGACTTTATGTGTCTCCCCCTCCCACCACCACTTCAGATCCCACTGTGCTTCAGTTTGCAGGGCTGGGGGAAGCCTCTGTTTCCTGGCAGCCCTTTCTGGGGCAGCTCAAAGGCCCAGTGGCCTATGTGAGGGAGGGGACCCATGGGGCACCAAAAAATGTGGAGAGGGCAGAGATGTGGTCCTCCCCGCAGAGAGCTGACAGTGCAGGGCAGGAAAAGGATCCAGGTACTTCTCCAGGGATGAGAACCGGACACTGTCTCAGGAGATTCCATGTGCAGGGGGAGTGCAAAGCGAGGTTGTTGAGACAGGGAGGGCTTACGACCCTGGTCCAGGCCATGGCAGAGCAGAGGTGTAGGGATGCTACAAAGCTGGGGTGGGATGGGGGGCATGGGAGTCGAGGGTTCTGGGCTTGACTATGTCTCTGGAGTCCCCAGAACTCTATCTCTATTCCTGCCAGGCCCTAGCAGGACCTGTACCCCTTCTAGAACTGCAGGCCAGGGTCACATACTTGTTCCCTCACTCTGGCTCCCTCACATCAGGGTCCTGGGTCAGCAGGGCAAGGAAAGTGCTCAGCCACCAGCAACTCAAACATACCCATTGGTCACTGGGCCCTGTTACTAGAAGCTCAGAACTGTGGGGAGAAAGAGTGCGCTGCAGGAGGAGGTGTGGAGAGAGGAGGAACATCAGCTGGAAGCAAGCCCCAGGGGAAGGTGACCCTGGGAGGGTGCTTGTAGCCAGTGCCCTCCCAAGCCCCTTCCAGAGAGCCAGGGCCTCTCAGGTATGAGGGTGCAATGGAGGATTGTGGGTCTCCTCCGGGGGCCACAGCAGCCTCTGCTCCTCCAACCTGTTGCCAGCCCAGCCAGGGGAGGCTCCCACCCCCTCAGCGAACCGCTCTCCTGTCCAGGCCCCTCTCTGGCCTGTCTCTGCAGCACCCCCACTCTTGGGTAGCTGGGCTCCGGTCTTGGCTCCCGTCTGTCTGTCTCCTGCCCTCCCGTTCCCTAACGCTGCCTGCCTGTCCTGGGCTGTCCGCTGCCTGCCCGCTGCCTGCCTGCCTGCAGCATGTTCAAAGCCATCTGCATGCAGGCTGCTGGAAAGAACCAAACCCCTGCCTGGCCTAGCACCCCCTCCAAATCCCACCAGTCCTATAGGGGCTGTGCCAGCCGGAACCCCTCATCAGCAGGACACAGGCCCAGCTGGGGTCCTGCCCCTGCCACTGTCCCTGTTGGCCCCAGCTGTGCAAGCCAGGCTGGGAGGCTCACAGATGAGCCTGCTGGCCAGAGGGTGGCCTTCCCTTACTTTGGAACAGAACATGGGGTGGGGAACCCTGGGTCCCTCGCCCACTGTCTCCCCAGGATGGTCTGCCTCACTCTTGTTAGACAGCCAAGTTCATTGCAGCCCACAGGACCAGAGTGCAGGCTGATCCTGGCTGGCAGTCCTTCTGAGCATGGTCCTGAGCATGGGTGCTGTGGCCCTGGGCCTGCTTCCTGGGCGGACGTGGGGAGGAAAGGGACATGCCAGGGAGGACGCCTGTCTGAGGGATGCCATCAGCCTCCAGGACTCATTTTTCTGTCAGCATTGACTTGGGGGTGAACTGTTGGTCTCTGGGGACCACCATTCCCAGCCAGCCCACTCCATCTCCTTCCAGGGGAGGGAGATGGGAGAGGTACCCTGAGAGTGGTTCCAAGGAGGGTGAGGCGCCAGCTGCTCCCACCCAGCAGGGCAGGCGGCTGTGCTAGCCTATCTGAGGATTCCTGGGAGGGGAAAATCAAGGTCCCGAGCCCCCAGATGCCAGCATTGGAGGTGGGGCCAGCTGCGTGCCAACCCCCTCCATGCCCCTGCCTCTCACCCCAGCCCTCCAGCTCCCACTGGCCAACGATGGCGGTAGCCGTTCACCGTCTTCTGAGAGCTCCCCGCAGCAACCCACGCCCCCTGCCCGGCCCCGTCACATGCTGGGGCTCCCATCCACCTTGTTCATACCCCGAAGCATGGAGAGGTGAGCCTTCAGAATGGGGCCACTGACCTCTGGGAGGTCAGCTTGGAGAGGGCTGCTGGGCTAGCCCCAGGGAGGAGGTGGTGAAATATGTGGGAAACCCCTGTGTGTTGGGAGCTGGGGTGGTCTCAGGTTGGTCAGGACCCCCCCTCCACTCACACCCTCACCCTGTTCCTCCAGTATCGAGATTGACCAGAAGCTGCAGGAGATCATGAAGCAGACAGGCTACCTGACTATTGGGGGCCAGGTACCACCCTTCCCCCGGCCCCTGGGCGGTGGGGGAGGACACAGTGGGGCTAGGTCTACGTGGTAGGGCAGAGGCTGGGCAGACTCTCAGTCCTGATGCTCTTCACCAGCGCTACCAGGCAGAAATCAATGACCTGGAGAATCTGGGGGAGATGGGCAGTGGTACTTGCGGCCAGGTATGGAAGATGCGCTTCCGGAAGACGGGCCACGTTATCGCCGTCAAGGTGAGCACCCACCCCGCCCGGGTGAGTCCCATGCCTCTCAGCTCTGGTGCCAAGGATCTCCTCCCCTCCCCTGCCATCCTGTGCAGCAAATGCGACGCTCGGGGAACAAGGAAGAGAACAAGCGGATCCTCATGGACCTGGACGTGGTACTCAAGAGTCACGACTGCCCCTACATCGTGCAGTGCTTCGGGACCTTCATCACCAACGTGAGCCTCACTGCCCAGCCCCTGCTTTTCGGCGCCCTCCCTGAGTCTCTCTTGGCAGAGAGTGTGCCCCCAGCCCCTGTTCTCTTCCCGATTGGGGTGGGCAAGAGGGTACGGCCGCCCCCAAGCCACGCCTGCTGCCCTTGCAGACGGATGTCTTCATTGCCATGGAGCTCATGGGCACCTGTGCTGAGAAGCTGAAGAAGCGGATGCAGGGTCCCATCCCCGAGCGGATCCTGGGCAAGATGACGGTAGCGGTGAGTGGCCAGGCTGGGGCAGGAGGCCCAGGCCCATCTCCCCCCCGCCAGTCACAGTGCTCCTCCTTCCTCGCAGATCGTGAAGGCGCTCTACTACCTGAAGGAGAAGCATGGTGTGATCCACCGGGACGTCAAACCCTCCAACATCCTGCTGGACGAGCGGGGCCAGATCAAGCTCTGCGACTTTGGCATCAGTGGCCGCCTTGTCGACTCCAAGGCCAAAACACGGAGCGCTGGCTGCGCTGCCTACATGGCAGTAAGTGGGGGCCCGGGTGGCCTGGGCAGTGCACCCGCTCCAGCCCCCGGGGTCCATTCTCCCCTTTCCCTGTCTCCTCTTCCCCACCTCTTCCCTACAGCCTGAGCGCATTGACCCCCCGGACCCCACAAAGCCAGACTATGACATCCGGGCTGACGTGTGGAGCCTGGGTATCTCTCTGGTGAGTTGGGGCCCCTCCTCCTGAGGGCTGGGGTGACCCATTTCTGGGAGGACAGCAGGGAAGGCAGGAATCTGTTTTCGACCAATCCAGCCCGTGTCTTCTCAGGTGGAACTGGCGACAGGACAGTTTCCCTACAAGAACTGTAAGACGGACTTCGAGGTCCTCACCAAGGTCCTGCAGGAAGAGCCCCCGCTCCTGCCCAGTCACATGGGCTTCTCGGGGGACTTTCAGTCATTCGTCAAAGACTGGTGAGGAGCCCCTACCCAGGCCTTCCAGTAGGGGGGCAGATCAGGTCAGAGCAGCCAGGGAAGTTTGGGGCGGGAGGATGGAAAGCCTTCCCTCATGGGGTGGGGCAGCTGTGGGTCAGAAGGGGCTCAGGGCAGGGGCTGCAGGCAGGAGCCAAAGCTTTGGGAGCCATGACTTGGGCTTGGACTTGGCCTGAGGTGGCAGCTGGCCCCAGGGCATTTGGCTGGGTGGCCTGGGGCTTCACCTCAGGAAGTTTTAAACAAGCAGAGTGGGGAGGGCTATGAGCATCCTGCACCAACAAGCAGAATTATGCAGGCAGGACGTTCATATTGGATTCTCCCTCAGGGAAACCCCTCCTACTGGCACCTTACAACATGGTTCAGGCCCCGGGTCCTCTGAGGTACCCCAGTTGGTGACACAGGGCAGGGAAGATGCAGTAGCTCCTCCCCACAGGTTTTGCAGACCCCTGGCTCTGCAGGTAGACCAGCTGAGCCCCTCCAGGCTCTCACTTCCCTTTCCTCCCTTCTTTCCCCAGCCTTACTAAAGATCACAGGAAGAGACCAAAGTATAATAAGCTACTTGTGAGTACCTGAGGCCCCTCCCCACCCTCACTCCCCACCGCCTACTCATCTGGACACCCAGGGCCTGGGTGAGGCCAGCAGCTGCCCTTGTTCTGAGCTCCCCCCTCGGGCCCTGCAGGAACACAGCTTCATTAAGCGTTATGAGACGCTGGAGGTGGACGTGGCGTCCTGGTTCAAGGATGTCATGGCGAAGACCGAGTCACCGAGGACTAGTGGAGTCCTAAGCCAACACCACCTGCCGTTCTTCAGGTAGCTGCGTGGCGGTGGCCAGCCCCACTGGGGGGAGGGGCCAGAGAAGTGGCCACAGGTCCCCTCTTCCCTACCCAGCCACCCAGCTGCCCGCCAAGGGAGACCTGGGAACTGGATGGCCGCCGAGGGCTGAGGACAGAAAGTAGGGGATGCCAACCCAACCCCGACTCCCTACCCAGCAGCCACGGACAGATGGGCCCACCAGGCCCTAGCCCTTCCAGTCCTGGGGTCAGCCGGCTGTGCAAGTCCCCCCAACAGACACTGTGAACGGAAGACAGCAGCAGGCCATGAGCAGACTCGCTATTTATTCAGTCGTAACCCCTGAGCTGGGGTGGCCACCAGGGGCCAGGAGAGAGTCACCCTTCTTGCATCCTCCCCATGCTGTCCCTTCCACCTTCGTGGTACACATGCTCCCTGTCTCTCTGCCTCTGTCACCTCCCTTGATGCCTCTCTGGTTTTCCCTGTCTCCCTTCCTGTATCTGCCTCTCTCCTGGCCCAAGCCCAGGCCCTGTTACCCACAGCAGGACTCCTCGGTCCGCTTAGGTCTGTGGCGAGCAGTGAGTCCTTTGGCTGGCATCCTCGTCCCAGGAAGGCAGGCTGGGCATTATGACTGCAGCTGACCCAGGCTGTGGGGGCTCTGGCGCTTGCGCGCTCTCTTGCTCTCTCTCTCTCTTTCTCTTTCTCTCTTTGATCTCAGGGGGTCCTTTTTGGAATTTATTGTATTTTATTGTACTTGGTGGGGTGTTTGGGGGATGGGGGAGGAAGAAGAGCTTGTTCTCATGGGGTTTGTCAGTACCTTCAGAAACTTTTACCAAAGTCATGTTTAGCTGCTGTGGTATAGCCCCCAACCTCCTGTGGGCATTGGGGGGCTGGAGCCAGGTAGGGGCCTGGGCCACTGTGCCTTGTCAGCCTGTTCTGGAGAGACTAGTCCCAAAGGTGGGTGCTGGGGGCGGGAGCTCCTCCCTTGGGGCTGGAGACTGGCCACAGCTTGGGGTGAATTGAGGACCTCAGGCTGTGTGGAGGGAGCCCACGGGGCTGTGGCCACACAGGGTGGCCTTCAGGGAAGGTGGGTATGGGGCATGGTGGGAGGCAGTAAATGCTGGTGTGGCAGGAGAAGGGAGTGAATGACAGTAGTGGGGGTCATAAGGCCCAGGGAGGCAGGGATTGAGTGTATAGGGAATGGATGTGGGGGTTTGAGGATGTGTGACAGGGACAGAAGTGGGGCAGGCCTAGGGCTGGGGGTGGGAGGGCAGTCATGCCCTCACAGTGCCCCTGAGCACCCCTCAACTCCCCCAGACCTGGCCAGTCCCCAGCCCACCTTGAGGATAGGCCATGGGGCCCCTCTTCCCCCCACCCCCCTCAGCAGCAGTCAGAGCAGGAGTGGGGGGGTTTCCTTTTTCGTTGGTGATGCATGCAAATCAGTGGACAAACATACACACACCAACCAACCAACGCCAAAGGTGATGAACTCCCTGGATGTAGCTGGAGCAATGCAGGCTCAGCATAGGCATCACTGTAACCTCTCACTATCCTATTGACTCTTGTTACTCTTAACATAGTCACAAAAGGTCGCATGTTTAAAAAGTACTCCTTGTCTTCTCTCTGCTCCCCCAGGGGCTTGGGGTGGCCACCTTTCTTGCCCAAATCCCCCTTGTGACTGGATGGGGCAGGGTAGAGGTAGGTGGGCAACAGGCCTGGCTCCACCCTTGGGGGGGTCCCAGCCAAGGGGGCTTTTGCCCACATCCAGAAGGTCAAGTGGCTGGTTCCAGGGCCAGCAAAGGTCAGAGGCCAGCTGCCGGTTTATTTTATTTAACTTAATTTTGTTTATGAGTGTGTGTCTGCCTGTCCCTCCCCTTCAGTGTTAATTAAGTGGGAGCCCTGGGGGAGCCTCTCCTCCCCCTACCCACCTCTCCCCTGTTTCCTCCCTCTATCTCCAGTCACCAGCCGTCCTTCTGGACCAGGCAGAGGGTTGAGCGGGCAGGCAGGAGCCTGGGGCGACTTGGCCCAGCTCACCAGCCCATGACCCCTTCTCAGGCCGCCAGTATTGCCCCTCCCCTTTTTAAAATGAAACACCCTCGTTTGTAAATCCTTAGATGCTTGAGAATAAAACCCTTCCCTTTTCTTCCACTGAGTCTGTGGTGTGACCTGAGCCTTGGCAGGCTATGGCCTGAGATGTGGGAAGGGTCTGTAAACCCTGACCTCGGGGTTGGAGGGCTGGGAAGTGGTGAATTCTGGTGGATAAGGTCTCTGCATCAAAAGGGAAACTGAGGCAGGGTTGTGGCTGGGAGGGTGGTCTTGGTAGTGATTTGCCCAACATCAAGCAGGCAGTGTGGAGGGCCACCCGGCCCCCAAAAGCCAGAGGTCCTGCTGGAGAAGAGCTCTTGATCCCTGGCTGGCCTTGGGGGAGGGCTCTGGTGTCAGCCCCTCAGCCTGCCACCCCCGCTCTGCTTCCCGGCGTGGCCGCCAGCCAAGGACAGGGACACCTGCTTCCCGCTGGGCTGGGTGCTACCTGGACCAGTGCCTCTGCTCTGGCCCCCACACACTTGCCGCAGCCAGCCAGCATGCTGGGTGCCACGGCCCTACTGCTGGCCCTGCTCCCGGGGACCTCCGCCTTGCCCAGCGGGCCGCCGGGTATGTAGGGATTGGGAAATAGACATGCCTTCGTGCTCCCATTTCTGTGCCACCCTTTCTGAACCTCCCATCTATCTTGCCTTGGGGAATGGGTGGGTGGGCAGTGGGGTCCACCCCTGTCCCCCATTTCCAGGTTCTCTGGGATCCCCAACTTAAGAGTTCCCAGCAGCCACGTGAGGCCAAGTACTGTGGGAGGGGAGGGGTCCGTGCAGATACTTTCAGGGAGTGTGTGGGGGGGCATCATGAATCAAACATGTATGCACTGCATGTGCATGTCCTCACTGATGAGAAGACCCTGTTGGCGTTCCTGGTGCCTCTACCTTTACTGCGATGCCCTCACCCTGAGAGGGAGGAGTCTGGACCAAAGGAGAGCCTGGTGGCCTGGCTGGGCTTGGGCTGTGCCAGAAGGGCTGTGGGAGAGCACCCCTTTCCCTTCCCCCCTTCCTTTGATGACAGCACCTGTCTCCCCTTAGAAAGGGAGGGTGGGGGCCCCACACTCCTGGCCCTGCTGCAGCTCCTGGGCTCTCAGCCCCTTCCCAGTCTGGAATCCCCCGCTCTCTGTGGGGAAGGAAATCAAAGTCCAGGAAGGGGAGCCCCTCCCCAGGGCACACAGCTTCGTGCACAGCCTCGCTGCTGGGCTGCGTTGGCCCATGGGTCCCCAGGGAATACATCACAGCTGGTGTCCCACCTGCGCTGAACGAGGAGCCCCGCGTGAGTGAATTCTCCACGCAACATTTTCCAGAGGAGGCTAGGAGATTGAATCATTTGCTTGAGGGCCTAAGGGGCAGCCCGCACTCCCTCTGTGCCCCTCTTTCTGTCCTGCCAGCGCCCCCCTTTCCAGGGGCGCCCGGTTCGCGGCTGCGTCGACCCCTTTTCCATCTAGAGCTGTCGGACGCACAGGACGCGTTCCAGCGCCGCGCAGGGCCGCTCGAGGTCCCAGCGGACAGCCGCGTGTTCGTGCAGGTGCGGGCAGACCGGGGCCAGCCGGGCCGGCGGGCAGGTGGGCGCAGCTGGATCCTGAAGGCGACACTCCACCCCCAGGCGGCGCTGGCCCGGTCCTCCCCGCGCTGGAGCCTGGCCCTGCACCGCTGCTGGGTGACGCCCTCCTCACGTCCGGCCCCAGGACCCACCCTGGCGCTCCTGCGAGGGGGCTGCCCCGCCGATTCCTCGGTCACCTTCCCGCCACCACGCCCTGGGGCCACCCGCTTCAGCTTCCGTCTGCACCCGGTCTTCAATGCCTCGGTGCAGTTCTTGCACTGCCAGCTGAGCCGCTGCCGCCTCCGGGGAAGCCACCGGACTCCGGAACCTCTGCCGCTGCCGCCCCAGTCGCCGGTGTGCGGGCGCAGGACAGGGAGTCTGGGCTCCTGAGGCCGGTGTGGGGGTGGGCAGGATCACCTCCAGCATTTGAAGGAGGAGCCTCTCGGGTTCGGGGAATCTTGGGGTCAGGGCGCTTTGGAGCCTGGGGCACGGGTCCCTTGGAGCTGGGGGTAGGTACTGGGTCTCTCCCAGGCCGGGCCAGGGGGCTTGAGGGGCCCCCCAGGGGCTCCGCACAAGGGTTCCTCAGTGAACAGGGGGTGTAGGCACTGAATTCCTTCATGGCCATATCACCAGGACCCCCTCGGGTGGGCCTCTGAGGTCCCTCCAAGGCTGGGTGGTTGGATAAAGAAAGCCACTAAGAGGCCAAATCTCTGGGTGCCTCAGGTTGGAATCCACAGGTTAGATGCTCAGGGAGCCGGGTCGTGTGACTTCCCTGAGGGGCTGAGATTTGGAGTCTTTGGGAGCTGTGCGGCTAGCTGCTTGTATATCTGATGGGCTGGGCTCGGGGACCCCCAAGGGGTCGGATTCACAGGGATCTAGTGGTGGGACTCCTGGTTGCAAAGAGTGCCGGACACTTAGATCTCTCAGGAGCCCTGGGGAGGAGCTCCTGGATCCCGGGCGCTCACATCCCCGCCCCTTCCTTCTCCCCCAACTCCCTGCAGTGTCTGCCTCAGGGTGAGGCGTGCGCCAGCAGTGGCAGCGGCGAGAGTCTGGGTGCCAGCGGCCCCCACCTGCACACACTGACGCAGCCCATCGTGGTCACGGTGCCACGGCCGCCCCTCAGTGAGCGCGAAGTCCTCTGCAGGGGTCCCTGGGGCAGGAAGATTGGGGTGGGAGGACTTCTGGGGCCCGGGCCTAGTCTCCGCGTTGTGCTCCCCACAGGGCCACCCAAGGGCGTCCCCGGCAGAGCCGTACGCCCTGAGCCTCCTGCGCCGGCCCCGGTGGCCCTGGAGCCCGCACCGCTGGTGGCGCTGGTGGTGGCCGCCTTCTTGTTGGGCGCCGCGCTGGTCGCCGGGCTCGGCCTCGTGTGCGCGCCTTCAGGTACCAAGCTTGGCCCGCTCAGATCTTCGCGTCACCCCCAGAATATTCCAGTGCTTTGGGGTCGGGGTCACTGCGTTCCCAGCTTGCGGGGCCTGACCATCCTTAGACCTGCCTCCGTTATGCCCGTAACAGCCCCCAGGGGGCGCACCTGCACCGGGCCAGCGTTCAGCAACCCCTACTGCTCCGGAGCCTGCCTCTCACTTCCAGCGCCCCCACCTCCCAGCCCACCCCCAAGAGCCTCGCCTAGCGACCCCCAGCCCAGAAGACCCCAGTAAGGCAGGTAAGAGAGAGAGAGAGAGAGAGAGAGAGAGAGAGAGAGAGAGAGAGAGAGAGTGTGTGTGTGTGTGTGTGTGTGTGTGTGTGTAACATAGGGCCCATAGGAGAGCTGGAGGAGGGAGGTGATGATAATGACTCTTCATAGCGCTTTCTCTGTGCCAGGTAGTGTTCTAAATGTTTACTAATTTAATCCTCATAAAAACCTTTTGGTAGATACTATTAAAATCCCCATTTTAGAGAAGAGAAAAATGAGGCACTCTCTGAAGTTAAGTGATTTATCGAAGGTCACAAAATTTGGTGGAGCTGGGATTCAAACTCAGGCAGTGGGTCACCCGTGGCAGACAGCGGGCTGTGTCTGATGGTACTAGGCGAGAATTCAAGACTGACACCTGGCATCCTCACCCCGCACACAGACTAATGAGGGGAGCCAATCATCAGCTGAGACGGAGGTAGCTTTCCTAGTGTCCTCTCCCTAGGGTGGCCTGGATCGCCCCTTCAAGGGATGGCGCGCCCCCAGCAGAGTCCAGGGACGCACCCGCCAGACTTATGTCGGAGCAGACTCACCAGTCTGGACCACAGCCTTCGACCTCGGTCCCCACGGTACCACGATCCCTGCACCCCGCCTCCTCACTCCTCCCACCTGGACTCAAAATAAACATCTGGTCTGACATGCAGAGTTCTGAAGTACGCTTGTGCGCAGGGTGGGGTGCGGAGCACGAAGCGGAGGCTTGGCATCAGGACTGGGAGGGTTCTGGGCTGGAAAAGGCCCAGGCTAGAGAGTTAGAGCTTGGGGGCGGGCTCATACACCCACGTGCGGATCAGGGGAGACCCAAGGGCGTTTTGTCCCAAACAGAAAGGGGCGACCCCCTCCCCCCCCCCCAGGTTAAGTTTCCAATCCCGCTTTCTTCCTCCACGCCAGCACCGGACCACCTGCCTCTTTAGATCTTCCCAAATCCAGGCCTTCTCCGCTCTCCACTTGCACCGCCCGGACCCTGCCCTCGCTAGGACCTGACCTCCGGCCTCTGCTCCAGTCTCCTCTCCCTTCCAGTCTAGAGCTCCCTAATCCTTCCTGCCCGTGTGACTTGGCATCAGGAGCTCCCCTGGGCATTGACAAGTGCGAAACGACTAGTTCCATTTTACAGATGAGGAAACTGAGGCCGGGTACAGCTAAATCACTTGCTCAAGGTCCCCAGAGCTGGGCGACCCCGCAGCCCAGGTTCTTGGCTACGACTGGGCGGGCAGCCGCCCTTCAGGCCTCTTCGAGAAGCAAATCACACTGCAGGAGTTCCACAAGACAGTCCAGACATGGCGAGAGGGCACGAGACCTAAGTGGGCTCCGGTGTACAAATGAGATAAAATGGGGACGGGGGGGGGGGGGGGGACCACGTTCGCCACCGCGTTCGGATGCTAGCCTCCCTCATCTCCCAGCCACACCGCTCCCTCCACCTCGCAACGCAGAGCCACGCCCCCGTCTGCGTCCGCCGCCGCGCGCTGCTTTGCGGCCCCGGCGGCCGCCGTAACCCCGCCCCCAGGGGAGCGGCCCTGGCCCGCCAACTCCGCCATCGCCGGCATGAAGCCTCCGCCGCGGCGGCGAGCTGCCCCGGCGCGCTATCGGGGCGAGGCGGCCGGCACCGCCGCCTGGAGCGCCCTCGAGAAGCGGCAGCTGCTCCGACTGCTGCAGACGCGGCGGGGCCAGCCGGAGCCGGACGTCGCCGAGCTGGCCGGGGAGCTGCCGGGCCGGAGCGAGGCCGAGGTGACGGGGTCCCGGAAGGGAGCAAGGCTGGACGCGGACCTGAGATGTGTGCCGGGAGGGGGTGTGGGGGGACACCGGGAGTAGGACAAGCGGCGTGGCGTGGCCTGGGCGGGACGAGCGCGAGGCTGGGGGCGGGGCGAGCTTGGCGGGACGGCCGGGCGTGGGCGGGGCTTGCGGGCGGCTGAGGGCGGGGGCGGGGCTTGCGCGAGGCTGGGGGCGGGGCGAGCTTGGCGGGACGGCCGGGGGCGGGGCTTGCGCGAGGCTGGGGGCGGGGCGGGAGCTGAGGGCGGGGGCGGGACGCACTGCGAGTAGGACTGAATGGAGACCCAGAATGGGCGGACGTGGCGGACAGTGCAGCGGCACTAGGCGGAATGAGGTTGAAACAAGAATCAGGAAATGGGGTGCAGTGGACGAAAGGGAGGTGAATAGGGTAGTACTGCAGGGAGGAGCCAGATGGGCCTGGACCTTACATTTTTATGAGGTCACACCTGGGCCTGGACCCCAGACCCTGGGCAGAGCCTCTGTGACCCTTAACGTTGGGCTTTGGCTCTCACCCCAAGCCCTGGGTTTGTAGAAAGCCCATTTGGTCTCCTTTCTCTTCCCCAGATTCGGGATTTCCTCCAGCAGCTCAAGAACCGTGTGGCCCGGGAAGCCATTCAGAAGGTGCATCCAGGTGGCCTAAAGGGTCAAAGGCGTCAGCCCCCAGCTCCCATCGAGGTGAGGCCGGGCAAGGCTCTCTGGAAGATGGGTGGGAGTTGGGAGGATAACTTGGTCAGAGGATCCTCAGGAAGGGGGGGACTCCTAAGAGTTGATCCCTAGGCTGACCATGTATTTTCTGGTTGCCCTACCCAGGTGTGGATGGATCTGGCTAAGAAGATAACAGGCCCACTGGAGGAAGCTCTGACTGTGGCTTTCTCACAGGTACAACCATCCCCTAGGGAGGCCAAGGGTGTCCCTAGGGACAGGGTCATACACAAGAGCCTAAGTAAGGTATGGATCTGTGTCCTGGGCCCTTCACTGGACACCGGGAGCCTCAGTACCCCTCCTCTGAGGCCATCTTCTGTGAGCAGGTGGAGGTGGAGGGCTCAGCACAGCTAGCAGGGCAGGGGGCTGACTGGACTTCTGCTTTTCCCTTCCTGATCTGTCTGCCTGTCAGGCGCTCACCATCATGGCTGTGGAACCCGTCAGCCTCCTGTACTCAAAGCCGTCCAAGCCTACGCAGGCGCGTGGAAAACTCCTGCCCCTTAACACCCCTAGCAGACAAGAGAACCCCAGCCCTGAGGCTGCTGGCCCCACCCCTGAAGCACCTGCTGGCCCCTCTGCTGAGGGAGACCTCGAAGTGGACTTTGAAAAGATCTACAAGTACCTGTCATCCATCTCCCACAGCTACCATGGCCCTGAGCTTTCCCCAGCTGGTGAGAAGAACGGGGCAGGGGGCTGTGGTGGTGGGGTCCAGGCAGCAAGTCCTGACCTCCTCTTACCCTTCTCCTCGCCATCCACCACCAGAGTCAGCTGTGGTCCTGGACCTGCTCATGTCACTTCCTGAGGAGCTGTCTCACCTGCCCTGTGCAGCCCTGGTTGAGCATATGATGGATACATACCTACACCTGATGGCCCCCCAGTCTGACCCCAGCACTGGGAACCTGGGACCAGAAGCTGAGGTTTGTGGGACTGGCTCTAGGGGGCAAGAGGAGTCCAGTCAGGCCAACCCCCAGGCCCCTGAGAATGCCAGGCCCAGCAAACCGAGATCTGCCTGGCAAGTAGTTGGGGTTTGTCCCCTGAACCCATTTCTGGTGCCCCTGGAGCTTCTGGGCCAGGTAGCTACCCCTGCAAAGTGATGAGCTGACCGAGCACACAGCAGACGTCTGTGAGCTCCTGGCCTTCAATTCTGCTTGGGCTGGCACTGGGTCTTCATGAGGATCTGGCCCTGGTGGAAAGTCCCTCACTCGGTGTGCAGTGCCAAGTGGCCTTTAGGACGTTCCATTCAGCAGGGGTTTCAGAAATGGAAGTCCAGTTTGTGTAGGAGTTCAGCCACAGATCTTAAGTGGGGGCAGCCAGATGGCTGGGATAAAACCACCATCAAATACTGGCCCCTCCTTTCATCCTGTTGCTTATGCCTATAACTGAATAAAGTTGTCAATCTGTCTCTTTTTTTAAAGTTGATTTTAGACAGGGAGAGAAACATCGATTTGTTGTTCCACTTATTTATGCATTCATTGGTTGATTTTTTTTTTTAAATATATTTTTTATTGATTTTTTACAGAGAGGAAGAGAGAGGGATAGAGAGTTAGAAACATCGATGAGAGAGAAACATCGATCAGCTGCCTCCTGCACACCCCCTACTGGGGATGTGCCCGCAACCAAGGTACATGCCCTTGACCGGAATCGAACCCGGGACCCTTGAGTCCACAGGCCGATGCTCTATCCACTGAGCCAAACCGGTTTCGGCCATTGGTTGATTCTTGTATGTGCCCTGACTGGGGATCGAACCCGCAATCTCGGCATATTGGAATGACACTCTAACCAACTGAGCTACCCAGCAAGGGTTGTCTCACTCTTTTTTCTGTGACTTAAAGGTGGCAGAGCCCTGGCTGGTGTTCTCAGTGGTTAGAGTGTCGACCCATGCATCGAAGAGTCATGGGTTTGATTTCTGGTCAAGAGAGAGAGACATTAATTGGTTGCCTCCTGCACGCGCCCCAACCAGGGTCTGGGTTGCAGGTTCGATTCCAGGCCCTGGTTGGGGCGCGTGCAGGAGGCAACCAATTAATGTCTCTCTCTCTCTCTCTCCCTTCCACTCTCTCTAAAAGTCAATGGATAAAACATCCTCAGGTGAGAATTAACAGCAACAAAAGTGGCAGTGGTGGCTCAGAGTACAGAGGGAGATGTTGGAGGTAGGAGAGAGAGCTTAGGGTCCAGGGGACCGAGGGGCATGCCAAGGAGGAGGGAGAAATCACCAAATGCTACCACTGCCAGGCTGCTCCAAAGCTGCTTGGAGTGACCTCAGTTTGGCTATGAGGGGACCCTTAGTGGTTATGCGGAGGGTCAAGACAAGCTTTAGCTTGGAAGGTGTTGGGAAGGTTTTCTGAGCAGGGTGACCTTATATCATACAGATGGAAGGGGGTGGGCACCAGCAGAGTGAGAGTGTGTTAGGCAAAATGAATCTTTGTACTTAACCCGGACGGTCACCAGGACCACCAGTTCACCCCAGAAGGGGTGGCCCATATCACCTGAAAGGAATGTTCTTGCATACACAAGTGGGTCTGTTGCCACTTGGCTATCTATATCACACCTCCCTCCCCTGCTGGTGTGAGCCACTTCTGTCCATAAGTTCCCTTATAAACTTTAAAAATACATATATACATTTTTATTGATTTCAGAGAGGAAGGGAGGAGAGATAGAAACATCATAAGCATAACCAATGGACATAGACACCAGGGGGTGAGGGCATGAACGGAAGTGGGGTGGGGGGCAATGGGGGGATAAGGACACATATGTAATACCTTAAAATTAAAAAAAAATCACTGGGCCTCAGCAAGGCCGGTGTTGCTGAGTGGTTGAGCATTGACCCAGGAACCCAGAGGTCACCTGTTCAATTCCTTGTCAGGGCCCATGCCCAGGTTGTGGGCTTGATCCCCAGTAGGGGGTGTTCAGGAGGCAGCTGATCGATGTTTCTCTCTCGACATTTCTATCTCTCTATCCCTCTCCCTCTAAATCAATAAAAACAAAAAAAAAATCAATGATGAGAGAGAATCAATGATCGGCTGCCTCCTGCACACCCACTATTGGGGGTCAATCCCGCAACCAGGCATGTGCCCTTGACCAGAATCGAACCCAGGATCCTTCAGTCCACACGACAACGCTCTGTCCACTGAGCCAAACCAGGTAGGGCCCTTAGTAAATTTTTTTTAAAAATATATTTATTTATTTCAGAGAGGAAGGGAGGAGAGAGAAACATCAATGATTAGAGAGAATCACTGATCGGCCATCTCCCGCACACCCCCCACTGGGGATCAAGCCTGCAACCCAGGCATGTGCCCTTGGCCGGAATCGAACCTGGGACCCTTCAGGCCGCAGGCTGACGCTCTATCCACTGAGCCAAGCCAGCTAGGGCCTTAGTAAACTCTTGATGTTGCCCAAGGCTGAGGGGCCCGAGGGTTAGGGGTGGGCTGTCCCATGTTGCAGGTTAGAGAGGGTCCTCTGAGGTAGCTTTGGGGAAGCAAGGGGAGGAGGAGCAGAGCTGGGTAGAGTAGGGAGTTTAAGTCCCACCTGTTGTCAAAGGCCCCAAATTCCTGGAGGTGCTTTTGGGTTTCCTCGCAAGGGGTCCCCCCTCTACAGCCTCCAAGGGTGTGGGTTCAGGGGAGAGCAGAACAGGAACCAGTGTCCTTCCATGGAATTGCATTTCCCCAGGCCTAACTAGTCCACTGAGAGCCCCAAATTTTCTGTTCCCAGAGTGCATTCACTCAGCCTTCCTTTTATAGAAACCCTCACTTCTCCCCACACACATTGCACACGGCTCTCCCGGGACGCACAGCACATTTCCCAGGTGGGTTGTGGAGTCAGCCCACTCCATGATCAGGACCCCACCACACACACACACCAGACCCACGGGTTCCCAAGGGCACGTGATGATGACGGGAAGGAGAGACCAACGGCAGAGGGGTTTGGAGCTGAAGATGTAATCATCGCAGCAGGAGGCCATGCCAGTTCTTGTAGGGCTGGCTGAGGGCACCCCATCCCCACTGCCCACTCGACTAAGTCCATTCCCCAGAGTCTCCCTAAGTCAATGGAAAGAGAGGGTGTCTTGGCTGTGCCTGGAGCCAGGGGTATTGAGTTGATAACACACCAGTCCTCCTAAGTATGGGTCTGAGTGTCTGCAGCACTGGGCAGGAATGCTAACTCGGTTTTCTGCGTGGCTCAAGTAAGCGCTCAATAAGCTTTTATTATCACCATCTACTCAGAGACAGGAGGAGTAAGAAGGCATGAGGAGAGCATGGGGGCAGGGAGATGGTGTGGGGCGTGGCAGGAGGGATCAGGGGTAGGTGTCAGTATTGCCAGTGACTGGCATACGGAGATGGTGACTGAGGGAGGGGTGTGCTGATTACTAACAGGCCTGGGCAGGGGGTGGGAGTGAGTCTGCCAGCCTTTGCCCCCACGGAAGGTGCCAAACATCCTGGACACAGCAGCCATTGTTGCTCTTCAGGCTCAGTCTCAGGGCAGGCTGCACTGGGCATATTCTACTCTGTGGGTCCAGGAGGAGCCCAAGGAGGGGTTCAACAGGGGTGGGGGGGGGGGGAAGCGATGGAGTGGTGGGATGGCCAGACATGGGAGGGGGGATACAGAGGAGTCCCCGCATCCAGGAACGCACATACCATTTATGCTGGAAGCTGGATAACAGCAGAGCCACCTACACGCTGGGCGGTCAGTGAGTTTTGGGGCGAGGACAGGGAGGGATAAAGGCACCAAGTGGGGCTGGGGCTTGCCCGGGAGGGATGATGGGAGAGGCCTGAGAGTATGGAAGGTGTCTGGGCAGGGCGGGGCTGGACTTCTCATGCACTCCTCCTTTGACTGGGCTCTGGGGTGGGATCCCAAGCGCGGTCAGGCCGACGACAGGTGGGCCCGGAACAGTGACCGGACAGAGGGCCACCCGAGGGTGCCGTGGCTCAGACCAGCGCGTAGTCGAATTGGCCACGCTCGAGCGCCTCCTTGTGGTCGGTCCAGGACGAGGCGGGCATGCGGCTGTAGGGGTCGAGTAGGATGCGCACGCAGCGCACCATCAGCAGCACCAGCACCACGAGCAGGCAGAGCACGAAGGCGAACACTGTGCGCTGCTCAGCATCCAGGCCCACGCCCGCCGGGGGCCCCGTCGACGGCGGCAGCGGCTCGGGGGACAGCGTCCAGGTCGTGCTCATGGCTCACATTCCCGCGAGTCCTGCGGACAAGAAGTCGGCCCTGGGCGCGGGAATGAGGCTGTGCCTTCCCACATCACCCCCCTCCACCCACCTTGCCCGTCCCCCCTCTCCGGTCTCCAGGCAATGCCCATGCCCCGCCAGTAGACACATCCCACGCGGGGACCCAACTCCGCACAGGTGGGGGAGCGGAGAGCGGCGACGGAGCCCCGACCTGACCAGCCAGCACACAACAGGTGCAACCGCGCAGCCCTGGGACGCGGCATGGGATCCTTCCCCGTGCCCCGCTCGCTGTCTTTGTTCTCGGCGTCCCCGGGACTCCTTCGCCCCACCACCCCTGCCTTTCCCCTCACCCTGGCCGTGCTCTCCTCCGGGACCAGCGCCGACTCCGCTCTCGGCTTCTCCCAGGCGGTGGTGACGGCAGTGGCGGTCGGGACTCAGCCCACCCCACCCGCTCCTGAAGCGGCAGAGACCGAGGCGGGCGAGGCGGGCGAGGCGCGAGTGAGCCTGGCCGCCGCTGCTGTTTCCATAGCGACGGGGGCGGAGGCTGCGCAGGGAGCGGCGCACGGCAGCGACCCCGCCCCGGCCTCAGGATCACTTCTCAGGCCCAGCCCAGCTGCAGGCATCCAGGATCCCCACCCCTACAAGTACCCCAGATGCTCCGCCCAGATCTTAGCCCCTGCACTCCCCCAGCCCTAGGGATCCCAACACCCAGACACCCAGCCAGTTCGTGGAAAACCTCCCTCGCTTTTCTTTTCACTGGTTCCCCCACCCCCACCCCCCAGGAGTGCAGGGTCCTAACCAGACAAGGCATTCTTCTGGGTCCACAGTTTCTTCAGTGACCTTGACTGCTTCCCGTGACCATCTTGCCCACTCAGCCACACCAGTGACAGACATCTCAGACCACCCAAGTTGCTCTCCTGCACTTTGGTGTTTTATTATCACTTCCAAATCTCAGTCATACAGGTTAATAAGGGCACTGTTAATTTTTTTTTAAAAAATGAAGCTAAAACAGCCTGGATGATATGGCCAGTGGGCCCCACCACCTGTCCCCAGAGGAGTCCCCGGGCCAGAGCCTCTTCCTCTTGGCACTGTCTGGCCAGTGCGCCTTGTTGACTTTCCCTGCCAGCAACCCCTGAGCAGCAGAGGGGGGTTCAGGGGCTGGCACTGTGGGGAGCAGCCCTCCACAGTTCCTGGCCATTCCCTGTCCAGCTGGCTCTACATCCACCCTAGCAGAAAGCAGTCCGGAGCTGACAGTCTTGTCCCCAGAGGTCTATTGCCACAGGTGGACATTCCCACCCCATGCAGCTGCCCTGCGATGTCCAGACTGGAACCTCCGGTGGTGGCTGCCGAGCTCAGAGGACCTGCTCTGTGCTGGAAGCAGAGATGTCCAGGAGCCGCCAGGCCGCATAAGGGTTGAGCTCATCCTGGTCCCGGCACAGTGCCCACACGTACAGCATGCGTAACACCTTGTCCTGCAGGAATGGGAATGGGTATGGGCCTGGAGGCAGAGAGCAGCACAGCAGAATGAAGCTGCCGGGTCAGGACATGGGGACACTGGGGGACCAGGGAGGGGTGTTGGAGTGTGGGTCTGGGGTCCAGAACAGAGGCTGGGACAGAGCCTAAAACTCAGGACTTGGTAAAACTGGACAAGTCAGTCGCCTTCTGACCTCCACCAGACCCAAAACAGGCCCTGGGACTTCTCAAGATGCCATCCTGCTGTCTCCTCCCAGTCACAGAACTTCCTGGCTCTGAACTGCCACCAGTGTAGGTGGCTGGCCACTGCCATCCAACTGGTCCTGGGCTGGCAGCCTGCCCTGTCTAGCCCCCTCGCTCACTCACCGGGTTGCCCTCGACCACCTCGCCTTTGGCGTTCTTGATCACCATCACCAGCTGGGCGTGGAAGGTGACGATCAGCACAGGGCCCTGCTCCATCATCTTGCCCATGGCCAGCTGTGGGGGGAGCCAATGGGGTGGATGGGTATCACTGAACAGTCCCCCAATTCCCTGTTGCTCCCCTTGATGTGGAGACCCCTGTGTCCTGGGATGCTGCCAGGAGGAGGCCCCTGCACCTCAACATCTCAACTCATCACCCTGGAGGGACTCCGAGGAGCCACCCCAATCAGTACTCCAAGCCTGTCACCTCCTGCTGGCCTGTTTCTGTGTAGGCATTTCCCAGGAAACCCTTCCCATGGACAAATCCAAACCCTCTACTGTGAGATGGAGTCTGAACTTCTGAGAACCCATGAGGGCTCCCAACACCCTGGCAGTCTCTTGGTCCCCAGACTGGGGCTGTGCAGGGTGGGGGTGGGGGGACAGCGCACGCAAAAGGACCTCAGAGTTGGGTACCTCGTACACAGGTGGGGGGAGGGAAGCTGGTGCTGGCATGCTTTTAGCCCAGAACAAGGAGGAGGAAATGGGGGTGATCGTGGCAGAGCAGGTCTTTGGCAGCCTAAGAAGTCCTGACAAAGCCCCCACACCCTTCCTAGTGAAGGTGCAGCCATACCATCATCTTGGGGGACCCTGAGACCCCGATATCTGGGCAGCAGCAGCCCTTATGCCTACCACTTTCCTGAGAATATTCCAACCACAGGACCATGGAAAACTTTCACTGCGAGGGACCCTTGAGATCATTTAATCCAAGTGCCCACCTGTGATAGAACTCCTCCAGGGATGGGAGCTCACTCCCCATGCAGATCAGTATTCCTTCCCAATCTCAGGGTCCACCCAGCCCACCCAGAAAGTCACTTACGTCGACATTGTCAATGTCCAAGATACGCGAGTGGAACTGGAGGCCCAGCGCCTTAGCCTGCTGGATCGGGTGGGCCAGCTGGCTGTAGGTCTGCAACAAGAGGCCAACGTACCCATCTGAGGACCACCCAAGACCAAGCCACACCAAGGCGCCACGCCACAAGACAGGGCTGGTGCACCGCTAATGCCTGCCCACCTTGGGCAGGTGCCAGCATCCTAGAACATGCTTCCTGGAGGCGGCTCACAGTTTCCTGATTTCAGCTCTTGCACCTTCCAGAAATGGCCACAGTGCCTGGGTGTGCTACGCCAGGAGCAGCAGATGCCAGCAGCATGGCTCCAAGTACAGAGGCTGGTGCCACCCATTTGCTGGCCCAAGTCACACACTTCCTTCTTATTATAAAGACAGAGCTGTCAGGACGACCAAATGAAAGTGGTATTAATCAGCGCAGTAGGTAACGCCTCCGGAAAGACACCTGAAAGGCACTCCAGGGTTTAGAGGCCTGCTTGGCTGATCTTAAATGCTCCCACATTTATCTCACTCCAAATCTTGGCCTGGAATCAAACGCTTCTAGGATTTGCCCTAACCCATGGGTGGCTTTGAAACTAACTGCCTTGTCCTCACTGACTAGCCCTTTGTAGGTAGCTGACCACCGCAGGCAGCCTGTTCTCCCTCCGGGGACAGTGGTGCCCCAAGTGACACTCTTAATCCCCTCGTGCCTATTCCCACACCCAAAACACAGCCTCCGGGACATGTGCAGCCTCATATCACAACAGGCAACCACAACAGAAGACATTTCAATAGAGAGAAGAGTATGGTGTCCACCCCACTTCTTGTGAGGTTTCTTAAAGACGACATTGAAAAAACGCCTCTGTGAGCAGCTATAATCTCAGCTGTTTTCAGGGGCACCAGCGGCTCTCTGGCAAAGAGAATCTGCCATGTCATAATGGTTCCAAAGCAAAAACAACAAACAAACAAACAAACAAACACCTTGTAACTGACTGCTGGATTAGTCACCATGCAGGGGCATGTTTAAAAAGAAAAATCTAACAATTTCTTTTCCAAGTTGTTTTTGAGCTGGCACAGAACAGAATCGACCAAAAAAGCCTCTGGATTGCTCAATACAAAGAAAATGGAAGCAAACACCCCATGAAGACACAGGTCAGGAAGTGAGCAGGGAAAGGCGAGGTGGCGGAGAAGATGGAAACCCTGAGGAGATGAGGAGGTTGGAACAGGGCAGAGTGTGCTCCTGATAACACCTGACCCACCTCCTCATAGCCTAGCACCGCCTGTGGCCCTAGGACCCCCAGCCCTGACCCTGGGGGAGCAGTGGGGCCTCGTCAGGACCCATGGCTCCTCCCCAGGCAGGAAATTTATCAGTGTCTATTTTGATCTGTGTTCTGGGATCTTGAAGCAAGAATAGCTAATGAACTCATCTGGTGCTTTGTGTACCCTGGAACACCGCTTCTGTGTTCAAGCTGTACCCCACGGAATGGGGACAACGGTGTGACTCTGGCTCAGGAAAGGAAGGTGACGGAGGCCATTGGGGCCTCCAACTGCTCTTTCTCCAGCACCCATGGGCTCCAGAGGAACATCTAATGCAACTCAGAGTTATTCACTGTCCATTTCCACCTGGCCCCTGGGCCCCCAGCCTATACCCCAGGCCATCCTGGCCACGAGACCTTGCTTTATGTCACTCAGGGCCACCTAAAACAGGGCAGATAGGCCACACTGAAAACTCACCTTACTCAGATGCTTCTCTTATCATCACTTTTCTCTCCTATGAGCCTTCTAAAACCAGAATTAGGATGGAGGAAGGGTTCTGGATGACAAGGCAGGAGGACTGCCCTCGTCCCAGGCCATCCTTTAGGCCAAGTAAAGGAAGAAAGAGCAAGCTGGAAGGACCATCCCTGACTAGTTTACCCTAGAAGGACCACCCACTAGGCCCTCGGTGAGTCTTGCAGGTTATGTGGTGTGATGTGCATAAGGGACAGAAGGATCTGTGCCTCTGAGCATGTGAGACATAAGAACCTCCCTTTAACCAGGACACCAGGCCCTGTCATGTCTTTTCCAGACCAGCTGCTTAGCAGATGTCCTCCAAACTGTGATTTCTGTTTAGGCCTAAATAGAAAAAAAGAAAGTACTCACAGCTTCATAGCACCAGTCTTTGAGAATGTCAAGCTCTCCAGAAATCATGGCCTAAAAAGGAAAAGACAAAAAAAGTAAGAAAATGAGAGTGGGCTTTTGAGGCAGGAGAATATTCAAGAATGTTCTCCAATGAGACCCTTTCCTCTGTAGACCTCTTTGTGGTGGGGTCTGGTTGAGGAAGGATGGGGAACTTGAGTCAGGCTGCAGCAGGGGGTGCCATCTCCCCAGGCCCCTGGGAGCAGAGCCCCTGCATGTGGCCCAGGGTGGGTCCCAAAGACCTGGTAGAAGGAAGAGGAAGGTGGCAGCATGCCAGGCTCTCAACCTGGCAGGGAAATTGAACCCAGGAGGTGAGAAGCTGCTTTCTGCCTCCCCTGGGGATAAAGCTTTGGATGGCGAGGCTCATATAGGGAAGGGGGATAGGAGCTGCTTCCACAGGAACCTGGAATCAGGGCCGGGAGGAGCCCAGAAAAGGGAGGGGGGCCAGGCGCCTGTGGGAAACTGCAGGTAGGCTGAGTGCGGAGCCACCCTTACCCTGGAAGAAGCTGTCTGAGCCTGGACTGCTGCTGTCAGGAATCCCCCCATTCCCACCTCTGCCCAGCCCAGCCCAAAGTGGCATGAGGGACCTGGGCAATCAGAGGAGGGAGAGGGGACCACATGGAGGCTGGTGGGAGGGAGGTGACAGGCAGAGGGCAGGCATCCACATGAAGTTGAGGGCTTTTCTTTCATCCTACTAGGGGCCTCCTAAAGGCCTGGTTTGGCTGGGCTAGAGGTTGGGGGCTGTGAATGGGCAGAGAAAAGGCAGCTGACAGAGACAGGGGCTTCATGGAGGGTGGGACCTTGAGCAAGCCACCCCATCCTCACTTCTGAGCCAAAGGAGGTGCAAGGGGACCAGAAAATGGGATTCAGGATTCCTAGGGAGACCTACAGGAAGAGGGAAGAGAGCCCCCTTCTGCTATAGTAGCCCTGGTCTGGCCTCCCTGTCTTGAGGATCTGGTTGGAGCTCACATGCATTCCCCCAAGCCCTCCTCCTGGCTCACCCCAAGAGCCAGCAGCCAGCTTCTCCCTGACTCCTGAAAGGCCTCTAGCACCTGGAAGACAAACACCTGACCCCTGACAGCCACGAGGGAATAGCTTCAGGCAGAGAACATGAGGGAAACGAGATGGAAAGGGAGACTGAGTCCTAGAGGCAGACACACACCATGGGTCAGGGCCACCACCACTAGGACCAGAGGGGGCTATGGGCAAGATGCCTTCTCAGAGGTACTTGATGGCCAAGGCCTGGGAGTGGGGGTGCTCAGGCTCTGAAGACTGAAGCCTCGTCTCTGCTGAGAAAACACTCTCCTTAGCCAAACATCCCTGGAGGAACTTTTTGGTCTGGTCTCAGGTTGGTGGTGCACCAGAGGCAGGGCAGTGAGGACAGGACATCTGAGGACCGGCCTTCGGGGTTGGGCACCCACCTCCAGGATGTTGGGGATGATGTCATTCTCGCACTGCTGCAGAAACCGCTCCTTGTCAAAGGCAGGATCCACACGTAGGATCTCCGTGAGCACCTCAGACATCTCTGTCTTCGAAAACAGACCCCCTGGGGGCAGCCAAGCCTGGAGTAAGTAGGGGGGCTGGGAACCCCTCCCAGCTGTCAGCCCAGGGGTGTGGGGGTGGGGCAAGATGGTCCTGAAACCACCCACTCACCCAGCAAGTCTGTGACCTTATCTGTCAGTGCACGGGAGGCCCGGATGAGTGTGTTGTCACTCTCGTCATACCTCATCTTTATCTCGAAGAACCCTGAGGAGACAGGTCAGAGGTCAGGGCTCCCTTCCAGAAACATATGCCTCGGCCTGACTTCTGGGAGCTCCTCGTGGCCTGTGTGACTGCTCCAGACACAGGCGGGGCACATGAGAAGACCTCTCTGAGCCTGCTCCCTCAGCTGTGCAGACTGGGCAGCCAGCCTACCTCAGGGGCAGCACAGACCACTAGCTGTGGGCCTGGGGGGTGCGAACAAGGAAACACAGCCTCTAGGATGGTGTGGCCCCACCATGTCAGCACCAGGGAAGCTCCATGCGCCAGCAAGAGCAGATAACGCCAGGGCCCCGAGTAGGCTTGGGCTCCATCTGCACCAGGTTCCAGGCCTCCTGGCCTTCCTAATGCTGAGTGTCTCTCAGTATCCACAGCTCCACCTTCAGGGCGGCCTTTGTGCCTAGTCACCCTGCTCTGACAATGGCCAAGAGGGTGACCCTAATGGCAATGTCCCTGCCCACTGGCCACCTAGAGGCCAGTGCCCCACTGCTCACTCACTGAGTAACCGGCAGAAATAAACGGTCCTCTGACTCCAGTCCCCTCCTCTGTGAAATGGGGGTCGGCTTGTGCCAAGCCTGAGGAGTGCTCAGTAAGTGTCCCCTGTCACAGCCTTGCTGTCAGCCATGTGCTGGTGACATGAACACTCACGGTTGAACACCACGTTGTTGTCCCTGAAGTCCTTCCACTGCTGATACCACTTGGAGTCCTTGTGTAGCACGACTCCCAGGGCATCCCTGGGGAAGATGGGGGGGGTTGGTAAGCAGTAGCTGGGGAGTCACTGGGCCCAGGCCCATTGCTGTGGGGAGGAGGGCCCAAGCTCAGGGGCTTTGGTGACCCCATCCTCATCTCTCAGCTTCCTGTCTTCTCTATTCCCCTTCCCACCTCCTACCTTCCCACAAATTCTCTCAAGGGAGCCAGAGAACCTGGAGCAGAAAACAAACTCAATAACTGACTTGTGTGGAACTTTTGTGAGCCTGAAGGGGAGGCAGTGAGGAGAATCCTGGGCCGGGCGGACTGGTACCTACTCATTGGGCTCAAACACTTTCTCTTCCTTGAACTTCTCTCCAGCAAACTCCTTCCTTTTCCTGAGCCGTTCGGGCCTGCGGTAGGGCCCGGTCTGGCCCAGGACACTTTCATCGATCTCCTTTTTCACTGACTCCACCCCCTGGAGGAGAGTAAAGCTTGGGGTGGGTACTGGGGACCTTCCTGACACCCACAGATCAGTCTCAGCCGGTGCAGGGAGTATATGTTGTGAACCCCAACCTCAGGCCCGATGGTACCCTGGGGCCTCCCCTCCCCCAGGTCTTCTGGTCACCTGGCCCACATCACCCACCTGGCCTGGCAACAACAGGCCTGAGCCTCCCAGGAGACCCCAGTTCTGCCTGACTTCTGCCCTCTCCCCTTCCAGGAGCAGCAGACATGCCTCCCCCGCAGCCAGATGACCCTCAGGTTCTAAGACCCATATCCCACTCTCCCTGGAACCAGGGGGGCATCCTAAGTCCTGCCTCTGCCCCACTCTCCCGATTCAAGCAGACCCAAAGTCTGTGGGTCCTCCTCCCCAAATGTCTCGAACTCATTTCCCTTCCCTCCACCCCAAGGGCAGCTCCTTCAAGGCCTCCCAAGACACTCTCAGGACTCCTCTGTGCTGGTACCATAGTCCAGACTGGAAAGCTGTGCCTCTTCCACACCCTATACAGGCATACTTCAGTTTATTGCACTTCACACATATTGTTTTTTTATAAATTAAAGGTAAGAGTCTATACATTGTGATTTGAGACATAATGCTATAGCACATGTAACAGATTACAGTCCAGTGTAACATACTGTACTGGCTTTATTGTGGTATTCGCTTTAGTCAGTGGTCTGGAACCAATCCTACAATATCTCTAAGGTCCACCTATATCCTTCTTTGGCTCCTTGCCACTTTCTGGAGGAAACCTCAAGTCCTCTGAGTGGCCTGCAGGACCGTTCCAATGGTCCCTGCGTTCCCTTGGCCTCCCTCTGAGCCCCCTGCCTTTGCTCTGACCATTGGTATATTCCAGGTGGCGAGGAATATACCAAGCAGACTGTACTTGCACCCCTCCACAGGACCTGCTCCCTCTGTCTACACCCCTTCCCTGTGTTCCTCTGTCACATGTCACTCAGGAACTGCCTGTCCCCTTTTCTGTCCCCCCAAAGCCTTCGAGAGCCGGAACTCGGACTTTGTCTTCTGTGGCTCCCATGGCAGCAGAGGCCCTGGCATGTGGTACGGTTCAATAACTATTACTGGAATGAATTCAGGACCTCAAGTCACACCCAGTGCGACAGAACTCTGGGTTATGGACATAGCTTAGGGTGTTAGCAGCTGAGAGCGGGCGAGGGGCTCTCTCAGTGCATTAACCTGCAGCTCCCTAGGGGCTGTGACTTGCACAAGGTCACCAAGCCAGAAGGGCAGCAGGACCTGAAACCTCGAGTGGGCTCTCCTCACCAGTCCCACTGCTCTCCCTTCAGGGCAGCCAGCCTTCTCTGGGGGTGAGCTCTGAGGTGGGAACTCTGGCTCTCAGCTTCAGAGGGCCAGAGCCCACGCAGGCCCCAGCATCTAACTCACCTGGGAAAGGGCTTTGAAGGCCCCACCCTTGGACACCGACTCAGCTGACTGCTTGGCAGTCTTGGCTGCCTCCTCCACACCCTCCTTGATTTTCCGGCCAAGGTCACTTTTACTGACTTCGTCAAGGCTCTACTGAGACAGAAAAGGGAGAGGGTGTCAGCGTAGTGACCTTGGAGACCCACAGGGGCGCCCCTGGAACCAAGGCCAGTCCTTATCCTCCAAAGGGTGGGCGGGAACAGGCACTCTGAACTCATCAGGCTCCTCAGGCCCCAAGTCTGAGGCACACACATCTGAGAACACTGCCTACAATTTCTGGGGTGCTGTTCCCTGGGTCAACTGGCCTTTTCCCAGAATGGGAAGGAGCCCCAAGTCTTCATAGAATGCCACAAGAGCAGCAGTCCAGGGAGAAGGAGTAAGAAAGTGAGGGTGTGCCCAGTATTGGGCCTAGAACCGCAAAGTCCTGCCTCCCCTCTCCTGCCCACAACAACAGAACCAATAAAAAGACCCCACACCATGGGTGGGTGGGGGGAGGCGGGGAATTTCAACCTCATATCTACTCTCCCCTGGGGGCGAACTATCCCCTCCCCTTCTGTTTTTAGGCAGGCAGAATAAAACCTTTATTTTACCCTCCTGTCCTGGCTGGTGGACCCTTCACTTCTAACTTAAGTAGTAAACTGCCTGGCAGGTGGGCAAGTGTGACTTCCCTTCCTTCCTGAGGGGTGCTGTGTATTTGAACTCTGGAAGCCACCAGGCCAGGCTGGCTCTCCCTTGTTAGCTGCCCAGCTCCCGAGTCATGCCTGCATGACCCCATGGTGAGGCACAGATGGGCCACGGGGCTATGGCAGGAAACTGAGGGACCCAGAGGCCATTACCTCCTTCACAGTGCCCGAGATAGCCCCCAACTTCTTCTTGATCACCTCACTGGTCCGCACGGTTTCGGATTCAATGGTTTTCTATAGAAAGGATGTTGTTTCCTTTTGTTACTATATAGCAGTTACCAGAGAGCCAAAAGACCAAAGAAACATTTTCTCAGCAGCTCCCACCTCCCCCAAACTTCGCCTCTCCCACCCGCCTCTAACCCACCCCACTGCCTGGTCTGTGGGTCTCAGCTGCTGAAGGCCAACTGGGACCCTCCTGGCACAGGAGGCCTTGGTCCTGAATCTGTCTCTGGGTGGCAGGGGGTGGTCTTGCCTGTCAGCTTGTCAGTATTCTCCTTCCCCACTTTGCCCCCTACCCAGTCACCAGTCACTGCAGCATTTCCCACACCCCAGTCACCCCACCCAACCTTAGCCTGCTCTGCCCCCAAAGGACTCCTCAGCCCAACCCCGACTTTAATGAAAAGGGTGCTCTTCCCTTGGGTTGAATCCCCACACAGGTAGGCACATCCATTTGAGAGATTTGGGGGGACACTCAGAGGGAACAGGGCTTGTACACAGCCTGGGAGGGGCCCAAGAGAATAAAAATCAAGGGACCCGGGGCAGTGCACCCCCACTCAGTGCAGCTACTTGATAAGAGGTGGAAATGGTAATTAGTAATTATACATACAAGCACCCTGAGGCACATTCTATCCACATCACTCAGAGGACCTATGATGGGAGTCTCTTAGGAGCAGCTCACCTCAAACCCAGTGCTTGAGGGGTCACAAGGGGTCCGTGGAGCTGGAGATTCTAACCCAGCAGGTAGAGGGCCCTGCATTTCTCACAAGCTCCCAGAAGCCAATGCTGCACTGTGTCACTACAGAACTGGAAAGCTGGGTGGCCCATTCTTGTCCCCTAGGCAGCTATCATCACTGAGGTGAACTCACTCCACAAAAGTCGCTCTTCTCTGTCACACCCACACTGCGCTCCTTGCACTGTCTGGGGCCAGGAAAATCCTTGCTCTGAAAGTAAGTGTGCCCACTGACGGAGACACGAAGCAAAGGGACTCACGTATTTCCTTCTGGCTTCCTGGAGCGCATCTGACTCTTCCAACTTCCGGGCCTCATCTCGGAATTTTTTAATACTTTCTTTCATTTCTTTGTTTTTGGCTAATTCTTGTTTGATATTATCTAGCAAGCCGGAGAGAAAGCCTTTTCTGTTTCCAGAAGAATAGGATTTGAACTGGAAAGATGTAAAAGGAATGAAGGATTTTTAATTTTCTCCTTTCTGTTTATACAGGTTTAACAATACAAGACAAATTTAAAAAGTACAGACATCCAGACAACAAAGTATTATTCAGCAATAAAAAGAAGTGAGCTATCAAGCCATGAAAAGACCTAAAGGAAACTTAAAAGCATGCTACTAAATTAAAGAAGCCCGTCTGATTCCAACTCTATGAAATTCTGGAAAAGGCAAAACTTGGGGTTTGGGATAAACAGACAGGACACAGGATTATCAGGGCAGTAGACATTATTCTGTATAATACTATAATGATGAATACAAATGATTATATTTGCCAAAACTCATAGAATGTACAACACACAGAGTGATCCTAATGTAATCTATAGACTTCAGTAAATAATAATGTATCCATATCAGCTCACTAGTTGTAACAAATGTCCCACCCTGATACAAGATGTGAATAACAGGGAAACTGTGCTGAGCAGGAGAGGAGGTATATGTGAACTCTCTGCTCTATTTTTCTGTGAATCTAAAACTGTTAAAAAAAAAAAGTCTATTAAAAATACAACAAAATGCCAGGCTCCTTCTCCAACAGAGGAAACACTGGATAAGAAACAGGAGCAGCTTGGAATCCTCCTGGGGATTCAAACATGCTCACTGAGCAAGGCCAAGGTCAACACCAAAGAGGCTCATGACCCAAAACTGAATTTGAAGGATTGTGTGGCCCCTCATCCCAAAGAAGCTGGCACAGGGCCCTGCTCCCCGGACTTCTGGGGCCAGGTAACTTCTTGGTTTGGGGCCACTCCCAAGTCCCCATTTGGGACTTACACGTCACCCAAAGGCCTGCACACTGGGCCAAATCTCCCTCTCTTGGCCCACAGGATCACAGTCACCGAGAGCTCAAGCTCAAAGTTCCCCTCCACCCAACACACCCAGAGGCCAGATTCTAAAAGAGGCCGTGCTCCAGGAACAAGGCACAGTGTTGTACACTGCTTAAGACACAGGGTCAGACGGAACCAGGTTTAGATCCCTGCTTTGGCACTATGTAACTAAGAGCACGCTCAGAAAAGAGAATGCTTAAAGAACAATTGTGAGAGAGTCAAGTCACGGTGAGTGGGTGAGTGGCCGAGTGTGTGCAGCTGCTCCTACCACTGCCACCACAACGTGTAGGGTATGCTGCCATGGTTGGGGGCTCACTTTACCGATTTCAAGAGCAACTGCCTTCCCAGCCCATCAAGCCCCAGGGAAAGTTTTGACAAGCTCAGGGCTACTCCACAGGAAAGGCGGCCTGGCCTTGTCTAGATGCACCCTGACCAGCCTTTCTCTCCACAGGACTCCAAGTTCTAAAAACATTAGGGACTATGCCACCTTGCACAGCCCTGACACTCACTCAGGGGCTACAAACTGCAGTTGGGACTGGACAAGTAAAGGGAAGGGCCACAGGGCCTGTCCCAGGCCTGTAACAGCACCAGGAGAGGACCAGGGAGTAAAGCCTGAGCGAGGCAGGCCCAGGAAACTCGCTGTCTGCTTGGAAACAGCTGAGATGAGCCTGGACAAGGAGTGGGCTGCCCAATGCAGACTGGGGATGAGTGTCAGGTTTTGGGCTTTGCTCCCTGGGGTGGTGAGGCACCAACAGAAGCATGGTTAAAGGGGAGTGACAGGGAGGGCAAAAGCTCTAGAAAATGCTAACTGTGAAGAACAACATAAAGAATGGGGGAGATGTAGCCTGGAGAAACTAAGCCCCAGGATATGATGGGTGACACTCTGGAGTTGCTCAAATTGCTTATAAGGGTGTCACCTAGAAGAGGAATAGCCTTGTGCAGTGAAGGACCCACTAGTAGAAACCACAAAGGACGCCTTTCTAGCCATCAGTTGACACATTGTGCTACTTTGTGAGGCAGGGTTTCTATCCCTGACAATGCTGAGCACTGCTAGGGATCCGGAGAAGACCAGGCACACTAGGCTCTGTAACTCCCAAGGCCTTAGATATGGAATGCCTGGCAATATGGGCAACCTCCTGCAGCACTCTTTCTTGTCAACTAGTTCTGATTTTTCGGGCCTCCCCCTCTGTCCGCTTGACCCGGGTTACTCACCAGGGGCAGCTCTCCATTTGGCCTGGGTATCTGATAGGTACCACGGGGTAGTGGCACTAGATTGTGGCTGGACAGAAACTGGACGCCACTGCCAAGGCATCTCTAATTGGGGGAGAAAAGAGAAAGATCCATTCAGATAAGAGGGTAACTAGGAAGTAAATAGGCCACACTAAAAAAGCAGGAACTGCCTGAGACTCATTTGCCAATTTTTAAAAAAATATATATTTTTATTGATTTCAGAGAGGAAGAGAAACATCAATGATGAGAGAGAACCACCGATCAGCCGCCTCCTGCACACCCCTCCAGTCGGGGTCGAGCCCACAACCCGGGCATATGCCCTTGACCGGAATCAAACCCAGGACCCTTCAGTCCGCAGGCTGATGCTCTAGCCACTGAGACAAACCAGCTAGGGCTCATTTGCCAATTTTTATCCCAGGCCTGCCACTTGCTAAACGCTCCACAATCTTCCCAAATTCTGAGAAGCCAGTGGAATCTGGTGGGAAGAGAAAACACTGGATCTCCAGCACCAGGGGCCATATCTACCCTCCCGCCTCTGAACCTAGGGGAAACCAGATTGATCCTAGGAAATGCCAATTAGTGGTGGAATAAGGCTAAATCCCCAATTTAATCCCTTAGTCTGACAATGGGCAGGCTGAGTCTCAATGCTGATGGCAAGCAGTCTTTTCTCACAAGCCCACCCACTTCCGCTGGCCTTGTAAGACCAGAGACCTGGACATTAAGAGGTAAACAATGATAGCCCTGGCTAAGTAGCTCAGGTGGTTAGAACATTGTCTTAATATGCCAGAGTTGTGGGTTTGATCCCTAGTCAGGGCATATACAAGGATCAACCAATGAATGCATAAATAAGTGGAAGAACAAATTGATGTTTCTCTCTAAAATAAAATTTTAAAAAGAGGTAAACACTGATAACTTATTGTACCAGGCACAACCCTGGAATAAACCTACCATGTCCTGGTCCAGGGTCAGGCCATAAGCAGGGAAATTTAGGGAGTCACTTTGGCAAAGATGCTGCTTACCTAAGGGCTTATGCAGGTCCTGTTAGATGTTGTATCCCAGAACCCAGCATGGAGCCGGGCACATTGATATCAATGGCCTGATAGAACCAATCTTTCTTCTTGTTTTTTATTTTTTTAAATAAATCTTTATTGTTGAAAGTATTACAAATGTTCCCTTTTTCCCCCATTGACCTCCTCCAGCCCACCTCTGCCCCCCACCCCAGGCCTTCACCACCCTATTATCTGTGTCCATGGGTTATGCATACATTCATATAAGGTCTTTGGTTGATTACCTCCCACCCACCCACCATCTCCTGCCTTCACTCCAAGATTCTGCACTCTGTTCCATGCCTCTGAATCCACCCCATTCATCAGTTTATTTTGTTAATCAGACTCCACATGAGTGAGATCATGTGATACTTGTATTTCACTTAGCACAATACTCTCCAGGGCATTCAATGCTGTCTCAAACGGTAAGAGATTCTTCTTTTTTACAGCTGCATAGAATTCCATGGTACAAACGTACCACAGCTTGTTTATCCACTCATCTACTGATGGGTACTTGGGCTGTTTTCAGATCTTAGCTATTGTAAATTGTGCTTCTATGAACATAGGGGATGCATACATTCTTTATGATTGATGTTTTGGGTTTTCTAGGAGTGGGATCACTGGGTCAAATGGAAGTTTCATACTTAATTTTTTGAGGAAACTCCATACTGTTTTCCATAATGGCTGCACCAGTCTGCATTCCCACCAGCAGTGTACTAGGGTTCCCTTTTCTCCACATCCTCACCAGCACTTGCCATTTGTTGATGGGAGCCATCTGACAGGTGTGAGATAGTACCTCATTGTCGTTTTGATTTGCATCTCTCTGATGATGTGACTTTGAGCATTTTTTCATGTCTCTTGGTCATCTATCATTGCCAAATATGTTCTCCCATATAGTGGGCTCCCTTTTCGTTTTGTTGATCGTTTCTTTTGCTGTGCAGTTTGCTGTGCAGAAGCTTTTCATTTTGATGTAGTCCCATTTGTTTATTTTCTCCTTAGTCTCCTTTGCCCTAGGACAGTGGTCGGCAAACTCATTAGTCAACAGAGCCAAATATCAACAGTACAACGATTGAAATTTCTTTTGAGAGCCGAAAACCGACTTCTGCGCATGGGCCACGAAGTTTCAATCGCACTGTAAGTGCACGCCTACACGTGGTATTTTGTGGAAGAGCCACACTCAAGGGGCCAAAGAGCAGCATGTGGCTCGCGAGCCGCAGTTTGCCGACCACGGATCTAGAAGATGTATCTATAAACATATTGCTACCAGAGATATCTGAGATTTTGCTGCCTATGACTTCTCCTATGATTTTTATGGTTTCATGACTTACACTTAAGTCTTTTATCCATTTTGAGTTTATTCTTGTGTATGGTGTAAGTTGGTGGTCTAGTTTCATTTTTTTAATTATTTTTTAGGGGGGCAAGTATCTGTCCAATTTCCCTACCATTTATTGATAAGGCCATCTTGACTCCATTGTATGCTCTTGCCTCCTTTGTCAAATATTGAGTGTAATGGCTTGGGTTAATTTCTGGGGTCTCTATTCTGTTCCATTGATCTATATGCCTGTTCTTGTGCCAGTATCAGGCTGTTTTGATTACGTTGGCTTTGTAGTATAACTTAAAATTTGGTATTGTGAGTCCTCCAACTTTGTTTTTCTTTCTCAAGATTGCTATAGCTATTTGGAGTTTTTCTTGATTCCATATAAATTTTGGAGTATTTGTAGAACCAATCTTTCATTTCTACCTTCCATGGGTCTTTCCTTTCTCTGTTCTATACCCTAGACCCGTGGTCGGCAAACTGCGGCTCTCGAGCCACATGCAGCTCTTTGGCCCCTTGAGTGTGGCTCTTCCACAAAATACCATGGCCAGGGCGAGTCTATTTTGAAGAAGTGGCATTAGAAGAAGTTTAAGTTTAAAAAATTTGGCTCTCAAAAGAAATTTCAATCGTTGTACTGTTGATATTTGGCTCTGTTGACTAATGAATTTGCCGACCACTGCCCTAGGCAACACCCCATACTTATACAGATGCCACCATCTCCTATAGCTACTCTAAGTTAACTCTGGGAGTTTAATTAACTTGTTTTACTTCTCTATATGCCTACACCCATTGTTTCTGGAGGCACTGACTTCAGCATCAGTCAGAAATTAAAGATGGCTAACTTGGAGAGAAATCCCATAACAGGACCAAACGTGAGGTTGGTTCCCTCTTTGCCCAAATCCAAACACATGCAGATTTTACCTCTAAACCCTGATTCAAAAGACAAAGCCAAGGAAAAAAATCAGTCCAAGACAACTTCTTTCTCCGGCACTCAGATTCCAATGAAATATTTTCCTTACTCCAGAATCTGGCTCTGGAGTCAGAATGACCTCGGCTTTATGTTATAGCATAGTAAAAGCTAGGGAAATTCCAGAAGCAGAATAGGGAAACTGAGATAGTTTAACAGCAGTTTGTATCCACCTAGTAAATCCTATCTCCTAAACCTAGGACACGTAAGAGTAAACAGTTTGCCCTTCTCTTCGCCAACCAGAGGGTAAATAGCTTAAATCACCTTACTAGAAATCCGATTAAGTGCCATTTGCCAACCACACCCAAGGACAGACAAATTAAGAGAATAAATTTCATGTTGGTACGTCAGCAAAAGCTGATGAATATTTTACTGATCTATCCCTAAGACCTCCCCTAAAGGCCCAGCCTTTAAAACCCCTGCAAATGAAAGTCCAGGAAGCACCCCAGTGCCACTCATTCCCTTCCCCTTCTCCTTCAGCACCCCCTCACATGTATCCCCTCACCTCTAAGGGACCCCATGAGATTTGCAGCCAGGGGAGCAATGGGCAGCGGTAGCTCGTCTAGGGCTAACCTCCTGAACCTGTCTCCAAGGCTCCCCTTCCCCCCTTTCCTCTGACTTCCCAGGGAGCCAAAGCAGCCCAGCCCCGGCTCTCCTATTACTTCTTCTATGTCAGTGATGGGCAACCTTTTGAGCTTGGTGTGTCAAACTTCGCCAAAAAACTGAGCATAACTCGGGTAGTGTGTCACTTTGAGGAAAAAACTAACTCCAAGACTCTAGTCGCAAATGTTTCATCCTCAGGAGCAGCAAATGTTTCATCCTCGGCATGCTGCCGCGTGTCATCAGAAATGGCTACGTGTGTCAGTGCTGACACGCGTGTCATACATAGGTTCGCTATCACTGTAATCTATGTCCTTCCTTGTTTCACTCTCCTAAGTATATTTTTGCTGTGGTCAATAAATTTTTGCTTGCTTTTCCATTGTTTCTTTTTGTTTTGTTTTTTTAATCCTCACCCCAGGCTATTTTTCCATTGATTTTTAGAGAGGGAAAGACAGAGAGAAACATCCATGTGAGAGAAATACATCGACTGGTTGCCTCCTGCACCTACCCGGACCAGGGCCTGGGCCCGGGAGGAGCCTGCAACTGAGGTACGTGCCCTTGACCAGAATCGAACCCCCGACCCTTGGAGGGGCTGGGAAGGGGGGGTGGGGGTGGGGCTCGCTCTATCCACTGAGCCAAACCGGCTAGGGCTCTACACTTTGTCTCTTGACTGAAATCTTTCCCTCAAGAAGAACCGAGGGCTCCCCTCATCTGCTCGGTAACATCTTTTTGGTTTAAGCCACATAACCCAGGAGTTCGGGGGCCACTGTCTCTCTCAGTTGGCCATATCACCCCTCTCTTGGAGTGTATCTTCAAGAAATCCCACTTGGCTTTACTTTCATTTTTGTTGGCCTTAAAAAATCTTTTCTGCGTGGACGGGAAGGACGAGAAGAAGCGAGGTCCCACCGGCAAGCCCCATGGATAACACTCGGACGGGGTCAGACTGTGGGCAGGCCGCTTACCCAGGCTGCCCCGGTGTCCTACCCTGGGAAACAGCGATAAGCAACAGCAGCATAAAGTTCTGTTTCCTGCGTGGATTCTACACGCGCTGACTCCCACCGCAACTCCTGAGACCAAGTTCTTAGCAAGGGCAAGGTTTTCCTCCCACACTTGCACACGGACGGGCCGGAGGCAATGCAGGAAATGCTCTCGGTAGAGGACCTGGCATAGAAACGTGAGCCACGCTGTCATGGTTTTTTGCCTTCTTCTCCTCGCTACTTTCTCTCTACGAGGCGCCAGCCCCCTGGGGTCTGACCAGGAGGCGAGGGACCGCGACCCGCTCCCGCCCCAGCCCCGCGCACGCCGTCCCCGCCCGGCACGCTCGGCGCCCGCACTCAGGCCCAGCTCCGGGTCCCCTGCCCCGGCCTCAGCGGACCCACGGTCCAACCCCACGCCTCTCGCCGAGACCAGGGAAAGGCCGAGGGGGAGCCAAAGGCCCCAGGAGAAGGAGACCCTAGAGGTCGTGGGCCGGGAGCTCCCTACGACCAGCCACCCTCCAGCTCCCTCTGCCCCCGGCCCCACAGGTCTGCTCACCCGCGGGCAGCGGCACCAGCCGGTCCGCAGCGTCGCCGCCGCCATATTGGAGGACCCCGTGTGACCTTCTCTCCGCGCGGCTTGATAGTGTCATCCGTCGCGTCAGCCTGGAACGCCTAGGGCCTGGGACCAGCGGGCCCTGTGGGCGAGGTGTGAGAGAAAATGACTCTGATTGGATAGCACTCCCAGGGAGGCGGGCCTTGGAGGTAGGTCTCCGATAGGGGCGAGGCCCAATGGGGGGCGGGGAATTCCTGAAGAGCGAGGCCTCTGTTAGGACAGAATTTCGAAAGAGCGGGGCCTGCCACTGGATGTGGCCCTGGGGGGCGGGAACTCCTGTGAGGCAAAGACCTAGGATTGGGTAAGACTACGAAGGGGCGGAGCCTAAGGGGATTCTGTCCTGAGCAGAGATTCTCCCCTAGAACTCGCTGGGTTCCGGCGGCTGGACGGACACATGGGCCGAATGACCTACCACAAGAACAGGTTCAGTTGGAATCTGACTGATTGACCAGCGAACCAGCCAGATAGTGATTGACTGGCTCTCACTGATAATGACTGGTTGACTGACAGTGACCGCCTGATGGGCAATTCAGTTGCTCCAAGAGCAAGAGCGGATGAGCCCACTTTTGTATAGCACTCTGGGGAGGCTCCTGGTGATTTTGGCCCAGAACAGACGAGACCAGGCTGGTGTGGGTCACCCCTCCATCGATTCAGGGTGAATTGAGACACCTTGCCCTGAAGAAGCTCAGGCCAGCTGCGATTTCCCATTTAGAGAATGCCGCCACCAAGCTATTTGAGGCTGGGGAGAGGAAGGGATGGTCTCTCGGGGAGTTAATATATATGCGTTTGTCCTATATGAAGCTTTTTGCATTATTAAATTGTGATAAGGTATATGGGACTTGAAAGAGTGCACATACACTCCCTGCTTCAGGGTTGGACTGACCTGCATTGCCGTCCCTCAGGAGCGCCACCTAGGGGTGGGAGCAAGAGATGGGTGCGCCGCTCTGGCTTTGAAAGGTCTTCATTCCTAGAGGAGCAAACTAGCTGAGAAGAAGGTTTGCGCTTTCAGCTGGATTTGGGACCATGGAGCTGGACAAGGGCACACAAGGAGAATGTGTCAAACAGGCCATATCAAAGGCCCAAAGGTAAAATGGAGGAAGAAGAGCCCTTATAGGAGACAGGGCAGGACTGCTCAACAGGTAGGCAGAGAACCTGGAGGGCCTTGGAGAAGGCAGATGGAGCAAGCAGTACTGAATGCTGCAGAGAATGCAGGCAAGGCAGGCCAGGCCAGAACTCTGTCCATCATCCTTTTAACTTTTACAATATGGAGGTCCTTGCTGAGTTGAGCAAGAGGATTTTTTAAAAAAATATATTTTATTGATTCTTCACGGAGAGGAAGGGATAGAGAATTAGAAACATCGATGAGAGAGAAACATCGATCAGCTGCCTCCTGCACACCCCGTACTGGGGATGTGCCCGCAACCAAGGTACATGCCCTTGACCGGAATCGAACCTGGGACCCTTGAGACCACAGGCCGACACTCTATCCACTGAGCCACACCGGCTAGGGCGAGCAAGAGGGTTTTGGTTAAATGGTGGCTGTGGAAGCCAGAGTTCAGTGGGTTGAGTTTTTTTTTTTTTTTTTTTACAGGGGTGTGCTGAAGCCAGTATGTACTGGCTGGTGAGAGCCAACTGTCACATTTTTAGAAATTTTGGCCCAGCTTGTGTGGCTCAGTGGTTGAGTATCAATCCAGAAACCAAGAGGACACTGGTTTGATTCCTGGTCAGAGCACATGCCCAGCTTGTGGGCTTGATCCCCATGTGGGGGGCATGCAGGAGGCAGCCAATAGGTGATGTTTCTCTCATCGATATTTCTATCTCTCTATCCCTCTCCCTTCCTCTCTCTCTAAAAATCAATAAAGGAAAAAAAATTTGGAGACAGTTGCTAAACACAGCCATTATTTTTAAATTGAATATGTAAACGTATGATCAAATGGGTTATATTAAGACAAAGATAAGAAATATTCAAAACTCAACACTTACTAATTATTTTACTACATGTTACTATCTGTGCCGCTGAGGTTATTTACATATATCACATCTGTATGCTGGAAATACTATATGATGTGTGCTGCTGACCGCTACCAATTCTGTGTCTAATGACACCACATTAGTAGTTTGAAATTGGCCATGGTGGGAGTATTTACACCATAGGAATTAACAGAGACTACAGATCAGGAACCTTTTGGTTTGTGTGCAGGGCCAGTTATTAAACATTTAATCTGCACACGAAGTGTGCATATACTCCTTTGAGGAATCTTTGCTGTGAGTAGAAGATTAAATGATGACAGCTTGAGAAACATATATGGAGGCATGAGTGTGGTTTGTTTTTCCCACCTTTTATTTTGAAAAGTTTCTAAGCTA
Source organism: Cnephaeus nilssonii (assembly GCF_951640355.1). Lineage (NCBI taxonomy): Eukaryota > Metazoa > Chordata > Mammalia > Chiroptera > Vespertilionidae > Cnephaeus > Cnephaeus nilssonii. The sequence continues at coordinate 10,237,440 of NC_137076.1, forward strand.
CAAAAAAGTTGCAAGAATAATATAATACACATCCATATATCCTTCACCTAGATTCATTTAACCACACGTGCTTTAGCATCCTCTATTATACATATACATATATACACAGATATATTTATAGAAATATATTTAGACAATTCCTGACTTATAATGGTTCAACTTACAATTTTTCAACTTTATGATGGTGCAAAAGCGATATGCCTACTTTGAAAAAAAATTTTTTTTTACATACTTTGAATTTTGAATTTGATCTTGTCCCAGGCTAGTGATACTCTCCTGTGGTGCTGGGCAGTAGCAGTGAGGATTTTGCCCAACCAGAGACTAACGTAAGTGTTCTGAGCATGGTCACAGTGGGCTGGGCCAAGCTGTGATGTTAGGCAGGTTAGGTTATATTAAGTTCATTTTCGACTGACGATATTTTTAATTTATGGTGGATTTATCAGAACATAACCCATCGTAAATCGAGGAACATCTATACAGAAAATGTTTGTTTTGCTAAACCATTTGGAGGAGAGCTGCAGACATCATAATTCTTCCCCTCCAATATTTAAGCATGTATCACCTAAGGGCATCCTCTATAAGACCATAATGCCATTATCACCCCAAGACAGTTATTATCATTAATTAAATAATTCAAGTTCAATCAGATACAACTATTATCCTTCCCCCAATTTTCTCTTTATAACTTCTTAAAACAACATGTAAACTTCAATCAAGCTTCACTTGTTACATTTGGTTATCTTATCTCTTTCAGTTTACTTTAATCTAGAAAAGTCTCCTCCGTTTTTATTGGGAGGATGGGAAGTCTTGCATGGCTGATGATTTTGAAGTCCTGTTGTCTTGTAAAACTATCCCACATTCTGAAGTTGACTGATTTGTATAGCATAATTAGTTTCAAATTTTGCCAAAAATGTTCCTTGAGTGATGTTCAATGGGTATAAGTTTCAGATATGCAAGATGAATCAGTTCTAGAGCTCTGTTGTGCAACATAGTGCCCACAGTTAACAACATTGCGCGGTACACTTAGATATGGTTAAGAGGGTAGATCTTCTGTTAGGTGTTCTTTACCCCTCCTTACCTCCCCCGCCCCCCCAAAAATCCAAGAAACAAAGGGATAGGAGGAAATTTTGGAGGTGATATGTTTATTACATTGATTATGGCATATGTCCAAATCCATCAAATTGTTTATGTTTAAATATGTACATGAAATTGTATACAATAGTATACATTACATATGCATACAAATGTATTAAATGCAGTTTTTGTACATCAATTATAACTCAATAAACTTCATATGGTGGGAGAGGCAAGGGGTCTCTGTGGGGCGCTTGGAGCACTTTTGTAAGTAGCATCCAAGCCTGGCCCATGTAGCTTAATGGTTGAGCGTCGACTTATGAATGAAGAGGTCAGGGTTTGATTCCTGGTCAGGGCACATGCCCAGGTTGCGAGCTTGATCCCCAGTAGGGGGCATGCAGGAGGCAGCCTATCAATGATTCTCTCTCCTCACTGATGTTTCTATCTCTTTCTCCTCTCTTCCTCTCTGAAATAAAAAAATGTGTGTGTGTGTGTGTGTGTGTGTATACTGTATATTTCTTTTAAAAAGTATCCAGAAAACATAATCATTTAAAATAAGTATGTGTGTTCTACTTTCGGTGTGTCAGGAAGAATCTGGGTGCCATCCAGCTGGTCCTCTGGTTCATGGCATCCTACAAGTTTGCAATCAAGGTGTCAAGTGAGGTTGAAATCTTCTCAAGGCCCAACTGAGGGGGGGGGGGGGGGTTCTGCTCCAAGATCACTCACTTGGCCACTACAGGATTTAGTTCCTTGCTGGCTGTTGCACGAAGGCCTGTTTCTCACTGACTGTTAGCCAGTGGCCCTCCTCAGTCTTTGCCACATGGGCATACAGCAGCTTCCAACATGGCAGCTGGCTTCCATCAGGGGTGCAAGAGGCGGCCAGCAAGACAGAGTCAGTCTTCTGTAGTCTAATCTCAGATGTGACAACCTATCACAATGGTCATAGTTTGTTAAAATGGACTCACTAGGTGTGTGTGTGTGTGTGTGTGTGTGTGTGTGTGTATAGATTGATTTCAGAGAGGAAAGGAGAGGAAGAGAGAGAGAGAAACATCAATGATGTGACAGAATCATTGATTGGCTCCCTCCTGCACACCCCATACTGGGGATTAAGCCTGCAACCTGGGCATGTGCACTGACCAGGAATTGAACCCTGACCTCCTGGTTCATAGGTCTACACTCAATCACTGAGCCATGCTGGTAGGGCTGGACTCACTAGGTCTTGACTACACTGAAGGAGACAGGATCAGACAAGAGCATGAATATAGGAGTGGGGGCTGACCCCCACTCATACTCTTTTGTTGTTGATCCTCATCCAAGGATATTTTTCCATTGATTTTTAGAGAGAGTGGAAGGGAGAGGGAGAGACAGAAAAAGAGAAACATCAATGTGAGATCAATTGGTTGCTCCCCCCACAGGCCCAGACCAGGGTCAGGGATCGAGCCTGCAGCCGAGATATATGCCCTTGACCAGGATCAAACCCAGGACCCTTCAGTCCTCAGGCCAACGCGCTGTTCACTGAGCTAAACCTGCCAGGGCCCCACTTACACTCTTCATAAGTGTTAGAGTGATTTGATTATATGGTCCGGGGCTTGTGAGACTTGGGACTCAGGGATAACTCCAGCTTTATTTATTACTAGAGGCCCTGTGCATGAATTCGTGCACGGGTGGTGTCCTGTGGCCTGGCCGATGATTGGGGCCGATCCGGGCCGACTCGCCCAGTCCTGAATGAGGCCGATCGGGGCTGGCTGGTGTGGGGAGGGACTGCGGGAGGTTGGTCAGCGTGGGAGGTTGGTTGTGGGAGTGCACTGACCACCAGGGGGCAGCTCCTGCATTGAGCGCCTGCCCCCTGGTGGTCAGTGCGCATCATAGCGATGGGTCGACCGGTCGTTCGGTTGCTTAGGCTTTTATGTATATAGATACTTGTGCCAAAAAGAACCTGGGACTTGAGCAGTTTCTTCTTTTGCTTAGAAATTTCTTTCTTGGCCTATATGTGTTATATTTTTTGTTACTCTTCCTTGAAAACTTGAAGAAAAACTTCACCCATGATTAGTCATTCTGACAGCATACTCCTGATAAGATGTGATATGATGATAAGGGCCCTTCACCTCTGAGATCTTCCTCCCAAAACACATCACCCCAGTCTAAATGTGAGAAAAACCTCAGACAGGTCCCAACTGACAGATTCTATAAAATTCCTGACCAGTCCTCCTCCTTCATGTCAAGGTTATCAAAACAAAGAAAGCCTGAGAGATTGTGTAGCTGACATGCCATGTGGAGTTTTGGGGCACAGAAAGGACACTAGGGAAATTTTGAGGAAGTCTGAATAAAGTATGGATGTTAGTTAAGGATAATGTATCTGTATTGGTTTGTTAATTGTAACAAAATCCTGTACTAATCTGTTATAAATAGGGAAAATGGTGTGGGGTGTATGTGGACTCTGTACCATATTTGTAATTTTTCTGTAGATCTAACTGCTCTAAAATAAAAAGTTTATTTATTTTTAAAAATGTTTTTATTGATTTTAGAGAGGAAGGGAGAGAGAGAGAGAGAAACATCCTTCTGAGAGAGAAACGTCAGCTGCCTGGGGATCGAGTCGCAAGCCAGGCATGTGCCCTGATGGGAATCAAACTGGCGATCCCTGGTGCATGAGTTGATATTCAACCAACTGAGCCACACCAGCCGGGCAAAAGTTTATTTTTTAAAAGACCTACTTATTATTTGTAAGGTATAACTTTTGGTATACAAATTAATCATTTCATTAATGATAACATTTACATCTTTGTGCCATGATGTTTTATGAATAGACTAGAGGCCTGGTGAACAAAATTCATGCATGGGTAGGGTCCCTAGGCCTAGCCGGTGATCAGGGTTGATCAGGGGTGACCAGCAGGGCAATCGGGCCCGGCTCGCACCTGCCTTGGCCTGGCTCCGCCCACTTGCTGGGTCCCCCCCACCCCCTGCCACTGATGGTTGCCATCTGTGGGGCGACTGGCCAGGCAATCGGGGTCCCCGCTTGCACGCACCTTGGCCTGGCGCTGCCCACTCACCAGCCCCACCCCCCGCTGCCACCGCTGGTCGCTGTCTGTAGGGTAACCGGCAGGGTAATCGGGGGCCCACGCTTGCACCCCCCTTGGCCTGGCGCTACCCACTTGCTGGCCCTGCTCCCCACCGCTGGTTGCCTTCTGTGGGCGACCAGCAGGGCAATCAGGGCCTCTGCTCACACCAGCCTTGGCCTGGCGCTGCCCACTCACCTGCTCCGCCATCCCGCCTGGTCCTGTTCTCATTGGTGCCCATTGGGGCCTGCTGCCAGCGTTGTGTCACCGATGCCCGCCATGTTTTGTGCTGCCCCCTGGTGGTCAGCGCACATCTAACTCCCGGTCAGTCGAACTCCCACCCGTGGGAACAATTTGCATATTAGCCTTTTATTTTATAGGATGCATAAATTTAATGTATTCATCTTACTAAGCAGTTTTGGATTCTCAATATAGGCATTAATGTAAAAAGCAATTAGTGACTATTCTTTTTTTAATATAAAAGTTTATTTCTTAGAAAAGTTTTAGGTTCACAGTAGTAAAGTACAGAGATTTCCGATATGTCCCCTGCCCCTTCCCCGCTAGCCTCCCCCACTGTCAACACAGCACCAGAGTGCTACATTTGCTATAATGAGGGAACCTAAGTTGACATGACATTATCAGCCCAAGTCCATAGTTTACATTAGGGGTCACCCTTGAGGTTGCACATTCTATGGGGTTTGACTACTGTTTAATGACATGCCCATCATACAGAGTAGCTTTACTGCCCTAAAAATCCTCTGTGCTTTATCTGTTCATCCTTCCCTACCACCCAGTCCCTGGCAACCACTGATCTTTTCAATGTCTCCATCGTTTTGCCTTTTCCAGAATGTCAGAGATAGAGTTGAAATCATATAGTGTGATTTTCAGATTGGCTTCTTTCACTTAGTAGTGTCATTTAAGTTTCTTCTATGTCTTTTCATGACTGACAGATAATTTCTTTTTTGCACTAAATAATATTTCATTGTCTGGATGTTCCACAGTTTATTTATCCACTCACCTGTTGAAGGATATTTTGGTTGCTTCCAAGTTTTGGTAATTATGAATAAAGCTTCTATAAGCATCCATGTGCAGGTTTTTTGTGAAAGTTTTCACTTCATTTAAGTACCAAGTACCAAGAAGTGTGATTGCTGGATCAATTATTTCTTTTTTATTCACTCATTATGCTATAGGATAATATTCAATTCTCACTATGTTTCTGTCAATTTGATATATTCCTAATATTTTTTTTCATTTGGTTATTAAATTTTATGAAGCATATAGGTTTAATAAGGCCACATCTAATTTTATTGTAATGTTTATCATTATATAATCAGGTTCCTCTTCTGTTCTGCCAAAATTATATATTTTTCTAGTATTAATATTGCCAACCAAATAATCTTGTTTTATTTTGTTAATCCTCACCTGAGGATATTTTTTCCATTGATTTTAGAGAATGGAAGTGGGAGGAAGGAGGAGGAGAAGAGAGAGAGAGAGAGAGAGAGAGAGAGAGAGAGAGAGAGAGAGAGAGAGAGAAACATCAATGTGAGAGAGACACATCCATCAGTTGGTTGTCTCCAGCACATGCCTAATGCAGGTACATGTCCTTGATTGGGAATCGAACCCATGACCCTTTGGTGCATGGACCGATGCTCTAACCACTGGGGACACTAGCCAGGGCCAACCAAATACTCTTAATAACAATAATAGCTACAATTTATTGAGCTTTTGCTAGGCCAGGCAGTGTGCCAAGTGCTTCACATACTGGTTTAGTTAGGCCCATTGTAACAGCTATAAAATACCTGAATGACAGAGATGGGCATCTAACTTTGCAGCTAGGCCTCATGGGCAGAACTGGATGGTCCCTCCAGCCTCACGGAGACTGGATCAAGACACAGCTACATCTTTAGCAAAAGAAGTCTGTTGCGCCCTAGCCAGTGTGGCTCAGTTGGTTGAGAGTTGTCTGTGCACTGGAGGGCCACTGGTTTGATTTCCCTCCAGGGCACATGCCTGGGTTGCGGGCTTGATGTCTGGTGGGGGGCGTGTAGGAGGCCACCAATCAATGTTTCTCTCTCTCTCTCTCTCTCTCTCTCTCTCTCTCTCTCTCTCTTCCTTTTCCTCCCTCCCTCTCCTTCCTCTCTCTCTCAAATCAATAAATACATTTTTTTTAAAAAAAAAAGAAGTCTGTTGCCTCCAGTCTAATGCTCTTCCTGCTCCCCTTTTTCCTAGGCCACCCTCAATAGCTGAATGGTGTCTCCCCAAAGTCATGTGTTGAAGCCTTAACCCCTAGCACCTCAGGATGTGACTGTATTTGGAGATAGGGTATTTAAAGAGATAATCAATTTAATAAGGTCATCAGGGTGAGCCATAATCCAATCTGACTGGTGTCCTTATAAGAAGAGGAGATTGAGACACAGACACACGGAGGGAAGACCATGTGAGGACACGGGGAGAAGATGGCCATCCACAAGCCAAGGAGAGAGGCCTCAGAAGAAACCAACCCTGCCAACACCTTGATCTTATACTTCCAGCCTCCAGAGCTGTGAAAGATCCATATCCATTGTGTAGGCTGCCCAGTCGGTTAGAGCAGCCTCTGCAAACTCATATCACAGGTCCTCTGCCTCTCCCCTGGGGTTCAGAGGCCCTGTCCACTCCAGCTTCTGTTGCCCACAGGCCTCGCCATCTGTCTGCCTTCTGTGTGGCTTCCCACTCTGCTCCCTCTTCTCCTGGGCTGTCTCTCCTCCATCTTCTGCTCTCCCTCTGGAGGTACAATGATACTTGCTGGCACTAATGTCACACCTCCTCTGTTCCAGACAGGAGCTCTCGGCCCCCAGGAAGTGGTATCTTATTTAGCACCATCCCACACCCCTTCCAGGTGGATGCTATTATTAGCCCCCTACAGAGATGCACCCAGAGCTGGCAGAGGGGAAGGAAGTTGCTCACAACCACACAGCTAGTGACAAAAAGAGAATCTGGGTGGCCCTGGCTCGGGCAGAACCTTGGTCCCAGGTCATAGCACAGACCCCTGGCTGTGTGTGGGCAGGATGGTATGGAAGCAGAGGTTATGCATATGGAAGGCACTGAATTCTTAAAATCTGTGAAGTCAGCAGCATTATTCCCCATTTTCTAGACAAGGAGGTGAGGGCCTCCAGGGGCTAAGCCATTCAAATGCTGCAATGGGGGAAATCCAAGTGTCTGAGAAGCTCTAAGGGCAGCTAGACTCTCCAAGGCTTTGGGCAGGAAGGGAGAGCTCAAACAGGGTGTGTGGGAGGAATGTTCTTGTACTTACAGGCTCTTAAGACAATCAGAACTTTCAAGGAACCCTGCTATAACAGAATGAGATGCTTCCTCTCTCTGATGGCCTGCAGGCCAATAACTCCTGCTGTAGGTATGTAATTAACTAGAGCAAGCCTGGGGCCCGCATGTGGCCCACAAAGAGTATTTTTTGTGGCCCAGCCAATATAACGGTATGTAAGGAACGTTTTAATTAAAATTTCGTAAGTTAATTTTTACAATATCCTGTTATACATAATTATTAATAACGAACTACACCATTCACTAATGACTGATTACTATAATCGTGTTGCATTCATTTCCCTTATGCACCTTACACACAGGCGCACCATTTCTCTCCACTAATACTAGCAGCGAATATTTTAGCAGCCGACTGCCACGTCATTAGTCTTGGACTGACTTGTTTGGTGTGTGCAACAGGAAACATTTCACTTTCGGAGAACAAGAAAAATAGGTTTATTTGTGTTACACTAATTAATTTGTGCAGTTATTCACTGTCTGGTAAGTTAATGTTTAAGAAAAAATATTAATTTTTATTAAAATGTTCTATTATTTTATGTTAACGATGACTCATTTATTTCAGCCCTTTGTATTCAGCATGTCTCTATGGAAATAAACCTACGCTTCTATGAAAATTGAAGTTTTTGTTTTTTTTGTGGCCCACATAAACTTAAACCTTGTTTATTTGGCCTGTGTTAGCCTTTGACTTGGACATGCTTGAACCAGAGGAATTCTGCTTGTGGCTTGAGCAGCCCCTTTGTAAGCAAAGAGGTGGGGGACTGCCTATAAAGTAATGACTGTTTCTCAGAGATTCACAGTAGTCTCCATAACTGGACACAGAACACCAGGGGTCAGCAGACCAACCAGGAGGGAACAAAGGGATTGAGAAAGTTCACACTCCTCTTTGGATCCCTTTCAAAACCTACCTGTCTATGGCCAGCACCCACCTTTTGCCTCGCCCCTCCTCCCTTCCCTTAAATAAAAGATGCCTGGATTCCAGACTCTTTTAAGATGAATTTGATCAGTCCTTCTGCTAGGTAGAATAGATAGCTACTAGGGAAGGGGGAAAGAAGGAGTTTATTTCACCCACTTAACAAAGTCAGCCATCGTAAGACTTGCCAAACAACATGACCAGATGCATGAACAAACATTCCAGGATAAACCAAAACAGTGTAGAAGAGGATTTTGAAACCTAGTCTGCTACCCAAGATATCTGGCGGGGGAACCTTAAAACCTAAAGGGGGAAAGTGTATAAAACACCTGGAACCCCCACTAGGTGGGGCACTCAGACCAGCTGAGTTTTCCATTTGTGCTTTACACCACGTACACTTTTAAAAATTTTTTATTATTTAATCTAAATTCTTTATTGTTGAAAGTATTACATATGTCTCCTTTCCCCCCCCCATTGACCTCTCCCTGACCAATCCCGCCCCCAGCACATGCCCTCACCCCCCTACTCTCTGTGCCAAGTACACTCTTAAATTCTTGCTTTCCTTCCTTAATAAATATTTGCTTGCATTGTTTCAACACTGTTCTCTGTCACTCGTCTGAATTCCTTCTCACAATATTTTTTAAATGTATTTTTATTGTTGATAGTATTACAGATGTCTCCCATTTCCCCCCTTTGCCTCCCCTCCTCCCAGCCCCTACACACCCTTCCAGGTTTTTGCTACCCTATTACCTGTATCCATGGGCTATGCATATCTATATATATAAAAGCCAAGCAACCAGAATGACTGGTTGCTATGACGCACACTGCGGTGGCCAACCAGCCCCATAGGGGCCCTGATTGGCTGCCCCCAACCTCCTGCAGCGCCCCCAATCGGCTCCCCCCACCCAACCTGCTCCCCGCACCCAATCGGCCCCTCCATTGGGGGCGAGGCTGGCCAGCCTCCTGCAGCCCCTCCTCCCCGGCCAGCCCAGCCCCCATCAGCCCCCATCAGGGTGGGCTGGCCGGACCCCACCCGTGCACGAATTTTTTACAGCTGCATAGTATTCCATAGTGTAAATGTCCCACAGCTTTTTTATCCATTCCTTTACTGATGGGGACTTGTGCTGTTTCCAAATCTTAGCTATTATAAATAATGCTGCTATGAACATAGGGGTGCATATATTCTTTCTGATGGATGTTTTGGGGTTTTCAGGATAAATTCCCAGAAGTGGGATCACTGGGTCAAATGGAAGTTCCATTTTTAAGTTTTTGAGGAAACTCCATACTGTTTTCCACAGTGGCTGCACCAATCTGCATTCCCACCAGCAGTGAACTAGGGTTCCCTTTTCTCCACATCCTCGCTAGCACTTGTTTGATTTTTTTATGATAGCCATTCTGACAGGTGTGAGGTGATATCTCATAGTGGTTTTAATTTGCATTTTGCTGATTATTACTGACTTTGAGCATTTTTTAATATGTCTCTTGGCCATTTGTATGTCCTCTTTGGAGAAATGTCTATTCAGGTCTTCTGCCCATTTTTTCCCATTTTTTAATTAAGGTATTATATGTGTACATATCTTTACCATTGCCCTCCCCCCCACCCCACTCCCATACATGCCCTCACCTCCCAGTGTTTTGCGTCCATTGGTTATGCTTACATGCATGCATACAAGTCCTTCGGTTGATCTCTTATCTCCCCACCTCTCCCTAACCTTCCCGATTTCTGCCCATTTTTTAATTGGATTTTTTGTTGAGTTGAATGAGTACTTTAAATATTTTGGATATTAATCCCTTATCAGATGTATCATTGGCAAATACGTTCTCCCATACAGTGGGTTCTATTTTCATTTTGATGGTGGTTTCTTTTGCTATGCAGAAGCTTTTTCTTTTGATGTAGTCTAGTTAGTTTATTTTCTCCTTAGTTTCCTTTGTCCTAGGAGATGTATCCATAAACATATTGCTACGTGAGATGTCTGAGATTTTACTGCCTATGTTCTCCTCTAAGATTTTTATGGTTTCATGCCTTACATTTATGTCTTTTATCCACCTTGAGTTTATTCTGTGTAGGGTTTAAGTTGGTGGTCTGGTTTCATCTTTTTGCTTGTGTCTGTCCAGTTTTCCCAGCACCATTTGTTGAAGAGACTGTCTTTACTCTATTGTATGTTCTTGCCTCCTTTGTTAAATATTAATTGAGCATAATGACTTGGGTTGATTTCTGGGGTCTCTGTTCTGATCCAATGGTCTATATGCCTGTTCTTGTGCCAGTACCAGGCTGTTTTCGTTATAATGGCTTTGTAGTATAATTTGATATCTGGTATTGTGATCCTTCCTACTTCATTCTTCTTTCTCAAGATTGCTGCATCTATTCAGGGTCTGTTATGGTTCCATATAAGTTTTTGGAGTATTTGTTTTAGCTCTGTGAAGTATGCCATTGGAATTTTAATAGGGATTGTGTTGAACCTGTAGATTGCTTTGGGTAGTATAGACATTTAAATGATGTTCCTTCTTCCAATCCATGGACATGGTATACACTTTCATTTGTTTGTATCTTCCTCTATTTCTTTTATCAGTGTCCTATAGTTTTCCAAGTACAGATCTTTTACCTCCTTGGTTAAGTTTATTCCTAGTTATCCTATTTTTGTTGTTGTTGCAATGGTAAATGGAATTGCTTTTTTAGTTTCTCTTTTTGAGAGTTCATTATTGGTATATAAAAATGCCATCGATTTGTGGATGTTGAATTTGTGTCCTGCTACCTTGCCGAATCCATTTATTAAGTCTAGCAGTTTCCTGGTGGAGTCTTTAGGGTTTTCTATGAACAATACCATGTCATCTTCAAATAATGACAGTTTCACTTTCTCCTTTCCAATTTGGATGCCTCTTATTTCTTCTTCTTGTCTGATTGCTTTGGCTATGATTTTCAGTACTAGTGGCGAAAGTGAACATCCTTGTCTTGTTCCCTTTCTTAAGGGAAATGCTTTTAGTTTTATGTTGGCTGTAGGTTTGTCATGTATGGCCTTTATCATTTTGAGATATGATCCTTCTATTCCAACTTTGCTGAGAGTTTTGTGTTTTTTTTTAATAAAAAATGGGTACTGGATTTTGTCGAATGCTTTTTTTCTGTGTGTTGATATGATCATGTGATTTTTGTCTTTTTTTTTTTTTTTTTTTTTTTTTTACAGAGAGGAAGGGAGAGGGAGAGAAAGTTAGAAACATTGATGAGAGAGAAACATCGATCAGCTGCCTCCTGCACACTCCCCACTGGGGATGTGCCCGCAACCAAGGTACATGCCCTTGACCGGAATCGAACCTGAGACCCTCCAGTCCGCAGGCCGACACTCTATCCACTGAGCCAAAACGGCCAGGGCTGTCTTTCATTTTTGTTTATGTGATGTATCACATTTATTGATTTGAGAATATTGTACCAGCCTTGCATCCCTGGAATAAATCCCACTTGATCATGGTGTATGATCTTTCTAATATATTGCTGGATGCGATTTGCTAATATTTTGTTGAGGATTTTAGCATCTTTGTTCATCAGGGATATTGGCCTATAATTCTCTTTCTTTGTAGTGTCTTTATCTGGTTTTAGAATTAGGATCATGCTGGCCTCATGAAAAGAGTGTGGAACTGTTCCTTCCTCTTGGATTTTCTGAAATAGTTTGAGGAGTATAGGTGTTAGTTCTTCTTTGAATGTTTGGAAAAACTCCCCTGTGAAGCCATCCGGACCCTGGCTTTTGTTTGCTGTGAGTATTTTGATTATTGCTTCTATTTCATCGGTTGTTATTGGCCTATTCAGGTTTTTTGATTCTTCCTGATTTAGTTTTGGGAGATTGTATTTTTCTAGGAATTTGTCTATTTCATCCACATTGTCCAGCTTGTTTGCATATAGTTGTTTAGTGTTTTCTTACAATCCTTTGTATTTCTGTGGTGTTGGTGGTTACTTCTCCACTTTCATTTCTGATTTTATTTATTTGGGTCCTCTCTCTGTTTCTTGATGAGTCTGGCTAATAGTTTATCAATTTTGTTTATCCTTTCAAAGAACCAGCTCTTGGATTTATTGATCTTTTGTACTTTATTTTAGTCTGTGTCATTTATTTCACTCTGATCTTTATTATTTCCTTCCTTCTACTTCCTCTGGGCTTTTCTTGCTGTTCTCCTTCAAATTCATTTAGTTGTAGGGTTAGGCAGTTTATTAGTCCTTTTTATTGTTTATTAAGGTAGGCCTGTAGTGCTATGAACTTCTCTCTCAGGACTGCTTTCACCATATCCCATAGGTTTTGTGTTGTTGTGTGTTCATTTTCATTTGTTTCCAAGAAGTTTTTAATTTCTTGCTTGATTTCATTAGTAACCCATTCATTGTTTAATAACATGTTATTTAGCCTCCATGTATTTGAGTGTTTTTGAGGTGTTTTTATTTTATTTTATTTTATTGTAGTTGATTTCTAACTTCATGCCATTGTGAGCTGAGAAAATGCTTGGTATTATATTAATCTTCTTGAATTTGTATAGACTTGTTTTGTGCCCTAACATGTGGTCTGTCTTTGAGGATGTTCCATGTGCACTTGAGAAGAATGTTTATTTTGTTGCTTTAGGGTGAAATGTTCTGTAAATATTGGTTAGATCCATCTGATCTAGTGTGTCATTTAAGGTCTTTGTTTCCTTGTTCATTTTTGTCTGGAAGATCTATCCAGTGATGTTAGTGGGGTGTTAAAATCCTCTACTATGACTGTATTTCTGTTAATCTCTTCCCTTAACCCTTTGCACTCGCTTGCTTTTTTCTCGATTCGTTTATTCTAATGCTAACCGTGTCAAGTCACACTCGACATCCGAGTGCAAAAGGTTAAAGTCCATCATGAGTTTTTTTTTTATGTACTTGGGTGCTTCTACATTGAGTGCATATATATTTACAAGGGTTATATTTTCTTGTTGAATCATCCCCTTTAGTATTATGAAGTGGCCTTCTTTGTTTCTTGTTATGGCCTTTGGTTTGAAGTCTATTTCGTCTGATATGAGCATTAATACTGCAGCTATTTTTTCATTTCCATTTGGATGGAATATATTTTTCCATCCCATCACTCTCAGTTTGTGTGTATGTCTTGTTCTGAGGTGGGTTTCTGGTAGACAGCATATATATGGGTCATGTTTTCTTCTTCATTCAGTCACCCTATGTCTTTTCACTGGAGTGTTTAGTCCATTTATATTTAAGATTATTATTGATAGGTATTTATTTATTGCCATTTTTATTTTCTTTATGGCTATGATCCCCTCTCTTTCCTTTTCTTCTTCTTAAAGCAGTCCCTTTAACATTTCTTTCATTGCTTGTTTGGTTGTAATGAACTCTTTTAACCTTTTTTCTGTCTGGAAAGCTTTTTATTTCACCTTAAATTTTAAATGATAGTCTCACTGGATACAGTAGTCTTGGATTTAGGCTTTTGCTTTTCATTACCTTGAGAACTTCATGCCACACCTTTCTAGACTAAAATGTTTCTATTGAAAAGTCAGCTGAAATTCAAATGGGAACTCCTTTGTAGGTAATTTTCTGTCTATTTCTTTCTTTTTTTTTATTCTGTCTATTTCTTGCTGCCTTTAAGATTCTTCCATTGTCTTTAACATTTGCCTTTTTATTTTTATTTTTTAAAATATATTTTTATTGATTTCAGAGAGGAAGGGCGAAAGAGATAGAAACATCAATGAGGGGAGAGAATCATTGATTCGCTGTTTCCTGCACACCCCATACTGTGGATTGAGCCCACAACCCAGGCATGTGCCCTGACAGGGAATTGAACTGTGACCTCCTGGTTCATAGGTTGATGCTCAACCACTGAGCCATGCTGGCTGGGCAACATTTGCCATTTTAATTATGATGTGTTTAGGTGTGGGTCTCTTTGGGTTCATCTTGATTGGGACTCTCTTGTGTCTCCTGAACTTGTGTGACATTTTCCTTCCCCAGGTTGGGAAATTTTCTGTCATTATTTCTTTAAACAGGTTCTCTGTTCCTTGCTCACCCTCTTCCCCTTCTGGTATTCCTATAATGTGAAAGTTGTTATGTTTCATGTTGTCCCAGAGGTCCCTTAAGCTATTTCCTGCTTTTTAATTCTTTTTTCTATTTGCTGCTCTAATTGGGTATTTATTTATACTTTGTCTTCCAAATCACTGATTCGATCCTCTGTTTCATCCAATCTACTTTTAACAACTTCCAGTGTGTTCTTGATGTCAGATATATCATTCTTCATTTCTGGCTGGTTCTTTGTTCATGGCCTCTATTTCCCTTTTCATGCTGTTGTAATTTGCACTAAGTTCTTTAAGCATCTTTATAACCATTGCTTTGAACTCTATGTCTAATAGGTTGCTTGCTTCTATCTCATTTAGTTCTTTTTCTGGAGATTCTTTCTTTTCTCTCATTTGGGGATTGTTCTTTGTCTCCCCATTTTAGCTGTCTTTGTATTTGCTTCTATGTATTAGATAGAACTGCTATGCATCCCAGTCTTTGTGGGATGGCCTTATGTAGAAAGTGTCTTGAAGGGTCCAGCGGTGTAGTCTCTTTGTTTACTTGAGCTGGATGCTCTAGGAATGCCCCCTGTGTGTGTTGTTTGGGCTCTCCTGTTGTAATTGGGACTTGATTGTTGATGTCCCATTCATGGGAGGGTTCTTCCCTCCAACTTACTACAAATGAGGTTCAACCCCAATGACCTCATAACAGGTGTTATACAGTTGCTTTGGGTACACCATTTGTAGAGTTTGCTCGATTTTTTTTTCAGATATTGTTGAATCTGGTCCTTTGGTGTGTCTATCCCGGGCCTCCTGGGAGCTTCTCTAGTGCAGTGAATGTGAGTCCCTTTCTGTCATTATTTTTTCAAATAGGTTTTCTTTTTTTAAAATTTAAATTCTTTATTATATAAAATATTACATTAGTCTCCTTCCCCCCTCCCCTTTGAACTCTCCCCAGCCACTCCCACCCCCCAGCACATGCCCTCACCCCGCTATTGTCTATGTCCATTGTTATGCTCATATGCATGCATACAAGTCCTTCAGTTGATCTCTTACCCTCTCACTCATAGGTTGGACATTCTGTTCAATGCTTCTATGTCTCTGGTTCTATTTTTGTTCATCAGTTTATGTTATTCATTATATTCCACAAATGAGTCAGATCATATGATATTTATCTTTCTCTGACTGACTTATTTCACTTAGCATAATGCTCTCCAGTTCCATTCATGCTGTTGCAAATGGTACAAATTCCTTCTTTTTCACAACATTGTAGTATTCCATTGTGTAGCTGTACCACAGTTTTCTAATCCACTCATCTGCTGTTGGGCACTTAGGCTGTTTCCAAATCTTAGCTATTGTAAATTGTGCTGCTAATTTATAGGGGTGTATGAACATAGGGGTGTATATATCCTTTCTGACTGGTGTTTCTGATTTCTTGGGATATATTCATAAAAGTGGGATTACTGGGTCAAATGGAAGTTCCATTTTTAATTTTTTGAGGGAACTCCATACTATTCTCCACAGTGGATGCACCAGTCTGCATTCCCACCAGCAATGCAAGAGGGTTCCTTTTTCTCCGCATCCTTGCCAGCACTTGTTTGTTGATTTATTGATGATAGCCATTCTGACAGGTGTGAGATGGTACTTCATTGTTGTTTTTCAAATAGGTTTGCATTTTCTTGCTTCCTCTCTTCTCTTTCGGGCACCTCCATGATGCGAATGTTGGCATGCTTGAAGTTGTTCCAGAGACTCCTTACACTATCTTCATAGTTTTGGATTCTTTTTTCTTTTTGCTGTTCTGGTTGGATATTTTTTTGCTTCCTTATATTCCAAATCGCTTATTTGATTCATGGTGTCTATTCCAGTGGTCGCCAACTGGTGGTCCTCAGACCACTGGTGGTCCGTGAGGTCCAAAATGTCGGCGACCACTGGTTTAAGGAAACCTTTGGAACAGCGGTCACCAACCGGTGGGCCATGGATGACTGGTGGTCTGTGAGGTTTGAAAGGTTGGCGACTGCTGCTCTACTTTATTTTTAAAATGTATTTTTTATTGATTTCAGAGAGGAAGAGAAATGGAGAGAGAGATAGAAACATCAATGATGAGCCCTAACTGGTTTGGCTCAATGGATAGAGCATTGGCCTGTGGACTGAAAGGTCCCAGGTTCGATTCCGGTCAAGGGCATGTACCTTGGTTGTGGGCACATCCCCAGTAGGGGGTGTGCAGGAGGCAGCTGATCAATGTTTCTCTCTCATCGATGTTTCTAACTCTCTTTCCCTCTCCCTTCCTCTCTGTAAAAAATCAATAAAATATATATATTTTTAAAAAGAAACATCAATGATGAGAGAGAATTATTGATTGACTGCCTCCTGCACGCCCCCTGCTGGGTATCAAGCCTGCAACTCAGGCATGTGCCCTTGACCGGAATTGAACTAGGGACCCTTCAGTCCATAGGCTGATGCTATATCTACTGAGCAAAACCAGCTAGGACTCTACTTTTGATTCCCTATAAATTATTTATTTCATTTAGTGTATCCTTCATTTAGTACTGGTTCTTTTTTATGGTTCCTATGTCCTTTTTCGTGCTGTTGAAGTTCTCACTAAGTTCAGTGAGCATCCTTATAACCATTGTTTTGAACTCTGTATCTGGTAGTTTGTTTGCTTCCATTTCATCTAGTTATTTTTCTGGAGATTTCTCCTGGTTTTTCATTTGGAACATGTTTATTTATCTCCATATTTTGGCTGCTAACATGTGTTTGTTTCTATGTTTTAGGTAGAGCTGCTATATCTCCTGATCTTGGTAGAGTGGCTTTGATGTAATAGGTGTTCTGTAGCACCAGTAGTACAGCCTCCCCAGTCACCTGAGCGGGGCGCTCCAGGTGTGCCCTTGTGTGGGCTGTGTGCACTGTCCTGTTATATGTGAGCCTTGATTGCTGTTGGCATCACTGGGAGGGATTGGCCCCAGGCCAATCAGCTGTGAGGACCAGTTGTGACCTCTGTGGAAGAGCTGCTGTGCAGGGGTCGACCCTATGGAACAAGACTTGATTCAGTGGGTTTTTTTGGTGCTAATTGAGTCCATTCCTTGAGTGTGTTACTGGTGGAGGTGGTAGGGTTGTAATCTGACATGGTCTGAAGCTGTCCACTGGGTGCACTAGCTCTGGGGCCTCCTGGGAGGTGTAAAGCCAGCTACTGCCTGTGCCCTCCCTGGGGTCACCTAGCACAAGCTACAGAGATATCTGAAGATGACTGCCACTGTGTTGGGCTTGGAGGTGCCAGGAGAAGCCAAGCTGTGAACCAAGGTGGGCTGCTGCTAGTGCTGGGCCTGGGGCCACTTATGGAGAGGTATGGGGCATGCTAAAGCCAGATGCTGCTGGTTTGAGATGTTTTAGGAAAACCCAAAGGCAATAGAGGCCAGTTGTATGGAAAAGCCACTAGAAAGGACTTAGATGAGCCCGAAAGTTGGGTGGGGCTAGGTCTCAGGGAATCACCAGGGTGGGGCGAACAGTGTGAGTCAGGTTGATGGAGACTCAGATATGGCACCCACTTGTTGTCTCTCTGGGGTATAGGGGGAAGGGCTCAGCAAAGGAACAATGGCCTCTGCCAGCACTTTTGTCTAGGAAAAAGCTGCCCCCCAGCTCTTGCCCTGATGCTAGACAAGTTAGTTCCTCCCCAAATGTCCCAGGTTCCTTTCAAGCTGTTGCCTCAAGCTGGAGCTCAGAGTGAGTTTGAGTAAGTCCATGTGTGGGCCCTTTAAGAGGAACTGGCTGCAACCCTACCAGGCCTTCATCTCTTTCAGCCTCAATCCACGCTGGTTTTTAAAGCCCATGGTTATGGGTCTTCTCTTTCCAGCACTAAACCCTGGGCTAAGGGGTCTGGTGTGGGGCAGGGACCCCTTGCTCCTCAGGGGGGACCTCCACAGCCAAGATATCCCTCTGGATTAAAAATATCCACATGTGGGTGTGGGACCAGCCTGTTCCATGCCTCCACCCCTCCTACCAGTCTGAATGTGGCTTCTTCTTTAATTCCCTAGTTGTAGGACTCCCATTCAGCTAGATTTCAAGAGGTTTTGACTGATGGTTATTCTGAAGATTAGTTGTATTTTTGATGTGGTTGTGAGAGTATTTGAGTACCGCGTTTACCTATGCTGCCATCTTGACTGGAAGCCCTTGGGAATGAAGTTCTGATACATGTTACAACATGGATGAACCTGAAAACAGTTGCTAAGTGAAATAAACCAACAACTTCTTTCTTTCCTTCCTTCCTTCCTTCTTTCCTTCCTTCCTTCCTCCCTTCCTTCCTTCCTTCCTTCCTTCCTTCCTTCCTTCCTTCCTTCCTTCCTTCCTTCCTTTCTTTTTTTGGTTAATCCTTACCCAAGTGTATTTTTTTCCATTGATTTTTTAGAGAGAGTGAAAGGGAGGGGGAGAAACAGAGAGAGAGGAACATCAATGTGAGAAAGACACATCGATTGGTTGCCTTCCACACATACCCAGACTGAGGCAGGGGATTGAGTCTGCAATAAAGGTACATGCCCTTAAAGGGTCTGGTGTGGGGCA
Source organism: Cnephaeus nilssonii (assembly GCF_951640355.1). Lineage (NCBI taxonomy): Eukaryota > Metazoa > Chordata > Mammalia > Chiroptera > Vespertilionidae > Cnephaeus > Cnephaeus nilssonii. The sequence continues at coordinate 10,256,328 of NC_137076.1, forward strand.
GGGACCCCTTGCGGTGCAGAATTGAACCCGGAACACTTCAGTCCAAGGGCTGTTGCTCTATCTACTGAGCCAACTGGCCAGGGCAACAATTTCTTTTAAAATTTTAATTGATTTTAAATAAAGCTGTTAAAAACAAAAAAATTGATTTTAGAGAGAGAAGGAAGGGAGAGAGAAAAACATCAATTTTTTTTGTTCCATTTATTTATGCATTCATTGGTTGCTTCTTATATGTGCCCTTACCAGGGATCAAACCAGCAACCTTGGTTATCGAGATGATGCTCTAATCAATTGAGCTACTTGGCGAGGGCCAAGCCAATAATTTCATTTCTGAAATGCATGAAGCTCTATGTACAGAAAGCCATTCCTCCTCTTAGCATCTGGGTGGGCTTAAAACACAGATCTGAAGGCCTCACTTGCCGTTTAACATACTTTATGATATAGACTGGTAGATTTACTTGAATGACAGGGTATTTCTGGAGGGACATACATAGGCAGCACGAGGAAGGAGAGCTGGGTGGATAGGAAACCAGAGAGAGGGGAAGTCTGGCTCATGTGAATAGTTTCAGCATGCTCTGGGGCACAGGTTCTGTCTCTGGTTGTCTAGCACGTGGCCCTGGGGTGATCAAGGCCAAGGAACGGTGTGAGAGTCTGATGACAGAGGTGGTTGGGAGGATCAGCTCTGGATTGGTTGGTCTGCACATGAAAGGCCTGCTACTTGGCATGTCTCTAGGAACTGGGCACCCCTTGGAGGGACCGTCCCTCCAACGCCAGCAAGACCCCAGGGTATCAAAGCATCAGAATATAAAGAATAAAAGATATGATCAACAAGCAAAGAGAAGGAGCAGCATTGCCAAGAGTCGGACAAGAAAGCTGGAACAGGACTGGGGGCTGGAAGTCACCATCCCAGTGGGAAATGGCAGATTTTAAGATACAAATCAGGTAGGAGGTTGGGGGCCTCAATGCAGGAACCACCTTGTATCCCTTCCATGCCCTCTGCCTTTGAGCCTTGTCTGGAATGGAGGGGTTGAGGGAATTGTCAGGACTCAGCTTGCAGTCCAGGGCTCTGTCTCTGGCTCGTCCTCCTGGCTGGTACATTCAGTTATAAATGGACGTCTAACTTTTCCACAAGACCTTCTCTAACAGTTTGTAGTGAAGGATCGGGTTTTAGGTTTTGGCTCTTTTTAAAATTTCTAATCTGGTGGTGTGGCTGGGTAGTTCAGTTGGTTAAAGCATCGTCCCAATACCCCAAGTTGTGAGTTCGATCTCTGGTTAGGGCACATACAAAAATCAACCAATGAATGCATAAATAAGTTGAAAACAAACAGATGTTTCTCTCTCTTTCCCTTCTCCTCTCTCTAAAAAAACCCACAATCAATAAAAAAAAATTCTAACCTGTTGAGAAATAATACACAGTTCATACACCAAATAACTCAGACAACATCCTGATTGGTTTAGACCCTGGCCAAGGAGATGAGTCAATTGAGAATGGACTTGGATGTAGAGACAATGTCAAATAGCTTTATACCTTTCTAAACACTTCTGCTTGAAGCCTGTGGACAACCTTGTGGGCAACCTTTAGTGGATATCAGTATGAGGAGAGGGATGGTGTAATTTTGGCTGGTCTTGGTACTCTCAGCTGGCACACAGGAGATTGTTATGGGTTGAATTGTGTCCTCACAAATTTATATGTTACTAGGGGCCCAGTGCATGAATTTGTGCACCTTGAAAGGAACTGTGGGCTGTGAGCTGCGGTGGGCACAGGGGAGGTCTCAGCCCATCCTCCACGCCCCCCCCCTGGCCCTTCCTGCCACAGCCCCTGGTCCCGTCTGCCGGCAGCCCCACTCTCGCCACTGCTGTTTCCATGTGCTGATGGTGCCGGCCCTGCTCACACCTGCTGACGATGCAGAGCTGTTGGGGCCTGTGCCAGTAGCAGGGCCGGCACCATCAGTGGGTGCGAGTGGCGGCTGCTGCCCCAATCGCCCCTCAGGAGCAGGGGGAGGTGGAGAAGCCCTCAGGAGTGATCGGGGCCAGCAGCCGCTGCTCGCACCTGCTAACAGCGCTGAGTGATCAGGACCGGTGCCAGGCGCTGGAAGCAGGTGTGAGCAGTGGCTCCAGCACTGGCTGTGAGTGCAAGCAGGGCTGGTGCTGGCAGTGGGTGCAAGCGGTGGCGGCTCTGGCGCTGGCAGCGGGTGTGAGCGGGGCTGGCGCCAGCAGCAGGTGCGGGCGCTGGCAGCAGGTGTGAGCGCCCAGCAGGACCATAGCACGTGGGAGCAAAGAATTTTCAGTAACCACCAGAGGCTCACCCCGATGACACTGACCGGCGCCTCGCCTTGGTCTGGCGCCCCCGCTCACCTGCTCCACCATCCCACCATATTCCATGTTCTGCTGCCTGCTGCTGACACCCGCCATGTCCTGTGCACGCCCCCTGGTGGTCAGCGCACGTCATAGCGACTGGTTGTTCATTTGTTCAGTTGTTCCACTGTTCGGTCTCTTTGCATATTAGGGTTTTATACATATAGATAGTCCTAACCCCCAGTGCCTCAGAATGTGAGCTTATTGAGGAATAGATTCATTGCAGATGAAATTAGTTAAAATAAAGTCATATTGGAGTAGGAAGGGCCTAAATCCAATATGACTGGTGTTCTTATAAAAAGGGGAAATTTGGACATAGACATCCACAGAGGGAAGATGCCATCTGAAGATGAAGGCAGAGATCTCGGTGAGGCAACCAGAACTGTGAGATCCTAAATTTCCATTGTTGAAGTCACCCTGGCAAACTAATACATAGACCTGCTGTTGAAAGAGTGCATAGACATTCAACGTTCCCATGTGAGCTGGCCCACGTGGCAGGACTGAGTGCTGAAGGGAGAGATCATAACCACTGAGCACACACGACTCGGCCAACTGGTCTATCGTGCATGTCAAACTTTTGGCAGTTAAGCCCCTAAGGTAATGTTTTTTTAATTTTAAAAAAATTAACTTTAGAGGGAGAGAGGAAAGGAGGGAGGGAAAGAGAGAGAAACATCAATTTTGTTGTTCCATTTATTTATGCATTCATTGGTTGATTCTTTTATTATTTTTTTAATCCTCACCTGAGGATATTTTTCCATTGATTTTCAGGGAGAGTAGAAGAGAGAGGGTAAGACAGAGAGAAATATTCATGTGAGAGAAACACATCGATTGGTTGCTTACTGCATGCGCTCTGAATAGGGCCTGGGCTGGGGAGGAGCCTGCAACCAAGGTACGTGCCCTTGACCAGAATAAAACCCAGGATACTTCACTCTGCAGGGCAACACTCTATCCACTGAGCCAAAATGGCCAGGGCCATTGATTGATTCCTGTATGTGACTTTACCAGGGATCAAACCCACAACCTTGGTGTATCGGGACAATGCTCTAACCAACAGAGCTACTCAGCCATGGCATGATTTTTGTTTTTTAATTGAGGTGAAATTCACATAACAGAAAATTTATTTATTTATTTATTTATTTATTTATTTATTTATTTATTTATACCTACCTCACCTGAGGACATGCTTAGAGAGAGGAAGGGAGAGGAAGAGAGAGGAAAAACATGGATGTGAGAGTGCAACATTCATTGGCTGCCTCCTGGATGCCCCAACTGGGGATTGAGCCTACAAATGGGTGTGTGCCCTTGACTGGGAATCAAACCAACAACCTCCGGGTATATGGGACAGCATCCAACCGAGCCACACAGGCCAGGGCTGTCTTGAAATTCTTAATAATTTTTTTAAACTTTATTTTTGATTGTGGTAAAATATACATAACATTTACCATTTTTAGCATTTTTAACTACACAGTTCATGGGCATTAAGTACATTCACATTGTTGTGCAACCATCACCACCATCATCTCCAGAACTTCCTCATCTTCCCAAACTGAAACTCTGTCCCCATTAAACACTTACTCCTCTTCCCCCTCCCCCAGCCCCTGGCACCCACCATCTCCTTTATGTTTCTATGGATCTGACTCCTCTAGGGACCTCATGTAAGTGGAATCATACAATATTTATCCTTTTGTAACTGCTATTTCACTGAGCATAATGTCCTTAAGGTTCATCCAGTTGTAGCACTGTCAGAATTTCCTTCTTTTCTAAGGCTGAATAATATTCCATTGTATGAATGGATCACATTTTGCTTATCTGAAATTCTTAATTTTGAACATTTTATCTTTGCACCGGGCCTCACAAAGTATGCAGCCTGACCTGCTGGCTTCTGTCACACTAAATCAAGCAGTGTCTACAGATATCCTTCTACTTAAGTTTAAAAATAACTTGCAAAACACTGCACTTTTGTTTCCTCAGTCACAGAAACAGATGAATGAAATATTTTAGGATTTTAAAATATACCAAAATAAAATCAGAAAGCCTATTTACAAAGCACATGTAAGGTTTGTGCTTGTTTTTCTGTGGGTCTGGGCCCCAGGTGCCTTCACAGCCAATTATCTTCCTCCTTATTTTATCTTCACTCTCCGTGCAATGCTCAGACCTTGCTACCTCCATCTTTGACACATCCCTTTCTAAGTTTCCCTTATTTATTCACTTTTCATTTTCAACTTTAAATAGTTGTACTGTTGTCAATTTGCTCATCACCCCCACCCCTGCCTTCTCCAGCAGGACGCATATCATTACCAGATGCCCTGTAAAAACCTTTAAATGTCATTGCCCCGCTCCTGGCCCCAGCCCAGTCCACACAACCAATGAGAGATGGCAGCCCAGCGGGTGAAATTTAAGCAGAGGGAATGATCAAGATGCAAGGCCACTTCCAGCAGGGACAACAGTACTGACAAGGGTCCGGCATCCAAGGAAATGAAGACCAGTTCCCCTTCACCTCTAGTGTGACCTTGGCATTCAAGGCCCCCACTGCCTTCCTCAGCCCAGCCTGTTGGGGGGATTTGTACACCTTTGAGAGACACATTTTCCGCTGCCTCCCTCCCTGGGAAAGGCCTACACGTCTACACCTGCCTTCAGAGCATCTGCACCATGGCTCCCCTTAGAAAGCCTGTGGCCTGCATGTAGGCCCTCTGACTCTCTGAGGGGTCCCCATGTGAATTTTTTGGTTGCCACACATTCTGTGTCAAGGCAGACCATCCCCATCACTCCATGTTCCGGTTTTCCTGGGATGCAGCCATTTTATTTACTTGCATGCAGGAGAAAACTTACACTTATTTGTAAGTAAAAACTGGCTTGGGCCCTGGCCAGGTAGTTCAGTGGGTGAGAGCGTCATCTAGATACCCCAAGGTTGTGGGTTTGATCCCCAGTCAGGGCACATACAAGAATCAACCAATGAATGCACAAATAAGCAGAACAACAAATAGATGTTTCTCTCTCTCTCTCTCAAAAAAAAAAAAAAAAAAAAAAAAGAACAAGGCTGGGATTCCTTGATATCTCAAAAACAACTGCTTTAGCTGGGGCTGTATGTTCTGGACTCCACCCCTCAACTCCAAAGTCTCTCCTGAGGGGCCTCTGGTGGTTCTGGGGCTCCAGTCCCTGCCCCGACTGTTTCTGGGGCCTCACTCTCCCCATACCCTATGCTCTTTCCAGTGGCCATCTCTTTGGTGTAGGCCTGGGGTGGGTGTTTTACACTGTTGCCCAGCAAGGCCTCTCCTTGAGGCTTCACTTGACAGAGAAAAGGGTCCTCATGCCTGTGCCACCAGAACAGCTCCCTGCTGTTCTGTCCCCACCCCATCTCCAGCCCTGTCCCCACCCCCATCTCTTGTTCTGGATCCCTCCAACTGGAAAGGACCTTTCTGCGGTCTACCCCAGCCCGGCGCCCCCCCCCCCCCCAGCAGTGGCTCTCTAGGGTGCAGTTTCCTTTGACACCCAGGCCCCAGATGTTGCCACGCGGAGTTTTTAGGCCCTGCACCAACGCCTTCAACTTGAGAAAACCAACTGGACAGAATGTAGTCCTTGGAATAAAGGTAAAAGGCAAATTTAAAAATTCCATAGTCTCCAAGAAGCCCCAAGACAACTTGAAAACTTATGAACAGAGACAGGTGGCAGGCAGGGCTGGTGTTGTGGGCATGCTACCCACACAGGCACACAGATCCCACACTAAGAGGGCCCTGTGCTCAGCTTAATGTTCTGGCGTTGCTGTTTTGAAATTCTTAATGCTTTTCTTTAAAGCATATATATATATATATATATATATATATATATATATATATATATGTATGTATACGTATTCGTATACGTATATGTATACGTATACCTATATGTATATACTAGAGGCCCGGTGCACGAAATTTGTGCATGGGGATGGGGGTGTCCCTCAGCCTGGCCTGCACCCTCTCCAATATGGGACCCCTCGAACGATGTCTTACTGCCGGTTTACAGGGATTGGGCCTAAACCGGCAGTCGGACATCCCTTTCGCAATCCAGGACTGCTGGCTCCTAACCACTCTCCTGCCTGCCTGCCTGCCTGATTGCCCCTAACCCCTCTGCCTGCCGGCCTGCTCGCCCCCAACTGCCCTCCGCCGCCAGCCTGCTTGCCCCCAAATGCCACCCCCCCGCCAGCCTGATCACCCCCAACTGCCCCCCGTGCCAGTGTGCTGGCCCCCAACTGCCCCCCCCGTTGGCCTGCTCACCCCCACCTTCCCTCCCCACTGGCCTGCTCGACCCCAACCGCCCCCCTGCTGGCCTGCTCACTCGAAACTGCCCTCCCCCGCTCTCCTGATCACCTCCAACTGACCCCCACTGACAGACTGCTCGCCCCCAACTGGCCCTCCTGCTGGTCTGCTTACCCCCAACGGCCCCGCCCCCCACCAGCCTGATCACCCACAACTGCCCTCCCCTCTTGGCCTCTAACCGCCTCTACCTCAGCCCCGCCACCATGGCTTTGTCCAGAAGAACATCCGGAAGGTCTCCTGGAAGGTCTCCCAGTCTAATTAACATATTAACCTTTTATTAGTATAGATAGAAGCCTGGTGCACGGGTGGGGGCCAGCTGGTTTGCCCTGAAGGGTGTCCTGGATCCAGGTTGGGGTCCCGCTGGGGTGCCTGGCCAGCCTGGGTGAGGGGCTGATGGCTGTTTGCAGGCTGGCCACACCCCCCTGCAACCCAAGCTCCCAGCTCCTCCTCTTTTTCTTTTCTTTTTTTTTGTTTTTCTTCAGTGCCTCCTTGAGCGGAGGTCAGGGCCAGCTGGAAGCAGGTATCTGGGATTTATTTATCTTCTATTATTGAAACTTTGTAGCCTTGAGTGGAGGCCAGGGCCGGCCAGGGCAGGCTGGAAGCTTGGCTTCCTTCATTGCCAGGGGCAACCCAAGCCTCCTGCTCACTCCAGCTCCATGGCCACCGCCATCTTAGTTGGGTCAATTTGCATATTTGCTCCTGATTGGCTGGTGGGTGTAGTGGAGTGAGGGTCAATTTGCATGTTTCTCTTTTATTAGTGTAGATATATATTTAAAATGTTTTTATTGATTTCTTTTTTTTTTTTTAAGAGAGAGAGGAAGGGAGAGAAACATCAATGGGCTGCTTCCTGCACACTCTGTACTGGGGGTTGAGTCCCCAACCCAGGCATGTGCCCTAATAGGCAACTGAACTGATGACCTTTTGGTGCATGGAACAACACTCAACCAACTGAGCCACACTGTCCAGGGCATTCTTCTTCTTCTTCTTTTTTTTTTACTTTTAATATTTTTACTGATTTTAGAGAGAAAGGGAGAGGGAGATAGAAACATCAATGATGAGAGAGAATCACTGACTGGCTGCCTCCTGCACGCCCTGTACTGGGGATGGAGCCTGCCAACCCTGACATGCGCCCTGACCAGGAATCGAGCAGTAATCTTTTTTTTTTAAAATTTAATAAATCTTTATTGTTCAGATTACAATTGTTTCTCCTTTTTTCCCCCATAGCTCCCCTCCACCCAGTTCCCACCCCACCCTCTGCCCTTACCTCCCCCCCACTGTCCTCATCCATAGGTGTACAATTTTTGTCCAGTCTCTTCTGCACACCCCATACCCCCTTTCCCCTGAGAATTATCAGTCCACTCCCTTTCTATGCCCCTGATTCTATTATATTCACCAATTTATTCTGTTCCTCAGATTTTTAGTTCACTTGATTTTTTAGGTTCACTTGTTGATCGATATGTATTTTTTGTTTATAATTTTTATCTTTACTTTTTTCTTCTTCCTCTTCTTAACCTTTTGCACTCAGATGTTGAGTGTGACTCGACACGGTTAGCATTAGAATAAAGGAATCGAGAAAAAAGCAAGTGAGTGCAAAGGGTTAAAGAATACCTTTCAGCATTTCATATAATACTGGTTTGGTGGTGATGAACTCCTTTAGCTTTTTCTTGTCTGTGAAGCTCTTTATCTGACCTTCCATTCTGAATGATAACTTTGCTGAGTAGAGTAATCTTGGTTGTAGGTTCTTGCTATTCATCACTTTGAATATTTCTTGCCACTCCTGTCTGGCCTGCATAGTTTCTGTTGAGAAATCAGCTGACAATCATATGGGTGCTCCCTTGTAGGTAATTAACTGTTTTTCTCTTGCTGCTTTTAATATTCTCTGTCTTTTGCTCTTGGCATTTTAATTATGATGTGTCTTGGTGTGGTCCTCTTTGGATTCCTTTTGTTTGGGGTTCTGTGCGCTTCCTGGACTTGTAAGTCTATTTCTTTCACCAGGTGGGGGAAGCTTTCAGTCTTTATTTCTTCAAATAGGTTTTCAGTATCTTGCTCTCTCTCTTCTTCTGGCACCCCCAGAAGTTGTCCCAGAGGCTTCTTACACTATCTTCAACTTTTTGGATTCTTTTTGCTTTTTCCGTTGAGTGTTTTTTGATTCTTTGTATTTCAAATCTTTGACTTGATTCTTGCGTTCCTCTAGTCTGCTGTTGGGTCTCTATAAAATATTTTTTATTTCAGTCAGTGTATGTTTAATTTCTAGTTGGTCCTTTTTCATATCCTTCAGGGTCTTGCTAAATTTATCGGCCTTTTCTAGGAAATTCTTGAAAAACCTTATAACTGTGGTTTTGAATTCTATATCCAGTCATTTGTTTTCCTCCATTTCTTTCGTTTGTGATCTGTTTCTTTGTCTCTGCATTTTCACTGCTTCCCTGAGTTGGTAGGTAGCTCTGTGTGCTAGGTTTCCTATATGGCCCAGTGGGTCAGCCTCCCCAGCTACCTGAGGTGGACACTCTTGGTGCACCCCTTTGTGGACTGTGTGTACAGCCTTGTTGTAGTTAAGTCTTGATTGTTGTTGGTATCACTGGGAGGAATTGACCTCCAGGCCAATTGGCTGTGAATATCAGCTGTATCTATGCCGGGAGACCTTCTATGCTGGAGACAGCCTTATAGGACCAGACTTGCAAAATTGCAAAAGCCTCTGTGCTCAGCTTGGATGGGGCGGAGTCTCAGGGCTGAGCAGACCGTCTTGGCTTCCCGTCAGCCCTGCCCTTGCGCACACGCCTCCAGACCTCTGCCTTCCGCAGCTCCCCTGAGTTTCTGCCTGACAGTCCAGATTCCCCCCGTAAGAGCATGGGTCCCTAGGGGCTCGCCCAGAACTGGGATTCAGTGCAGTCAGGAGCTTCCGACTCCCTTCCGCTAGGGAGAACCAGCGGCAACTTCCGCAGTCTTTTCTACGCACACCTCCAGACCCCTGCCTGCCATGGCTCCCCCGAGTCTCTGTGTGCCTTTCCCTCTACCTGACAGTCCAGATTCCCCCTGTATGAGCCTGGGCCCACGGGGTTTCGCCTGGAACTGGGGTTCAGTCCAGTCGGAGCTGGGGTTCGGTGCATTCGGGGGCTTCCTTCCCCCTCCCGCCAAAGAAAGCCAGCCAGGCACTCAGCCGCCCTTCCTCTCTGCGCGTGTCTCCGTACCTCAGCCCTTTGCAGCTCCTCTGATTCTCTGTGAGCTTTTCTCTTTCCTTCTAGTTGTAGAATTTCCACTCAGCCAGCTTTCCTGTGGTTCTGGATGTCCGTTCTATCTTTTAGTTGTAGTTTTGAAATTGTTGTGCGAGGCAGCAGTTTAGGTGCTTACCTATGCCGCCATCTTGGTTTCTCCCTAGACTTTCAATAAATCGAGCAGTAACCTCTTGATTCATAGGTCGACATCAACCACTGAGCCACACTGGCCATGGCATTCTTAATGCTTTCTGAACAAAGAGGCCCTGCACCTTCTGTGACAGTTCTGCTGGCAGGTTATGAGAAGCCTTCAGAGGACACTGTCCCAGGAGGTCTCAGCGGGAAGGAGCTGGCTGGCTACTCAAGAGGTGGCCTCAATTGCTCTGGGGTGGCCTAAAGACCTGGGGAGAACTTGGGGTCAGCTCCAGGCCCATGGCATGTGCCTGCAGACACCTGAGCCCCTTCTCATCTCTGTTTGGTCATGCCTGCAGGAACCACCATACCTCTGCATCCAAACTTTCCATCCCAAACTGAATCCCAAAATGTGTAGTTCAGAGGCACAAAACTAAAAGGGAGCCCAAACCCAGGATGTTCTATACCTGGGGGGGAAATCAACAGCACTAAATAGCCCATTTTCCAGCGGGCTAAGCTTTGGCATATCATCTGTAAAGTGCGTATATGAACAACAGTAACAGTGACACCTTCCTCATGGGGCTGACACAGCTGTAATGTGAGAAAAGTACTTTGTATAGTGCAAAGCACAGCTCACAGCTAACAGCATCTTTTCCACCACTATCTCTAGCTCCTTTCAGTCTCTCCTGTTAAATCCTGACAATACCAGCCCCTGGGACACCCTGCTGTCCCATCCCCTACTCAGCACTACCCACACATGGGGTGAGGGATCTTTGGTCTGTTCCTTTGGACCGTGTGGGATAAAATGTACTCACCATCACCAGGTGAGGCAGGTGGGCAAAGCAGCTCCTAACTTGGAACAGATGCTCCCTGGCTAGCTTCAGTTCTGCTGCAGGACTTCTGTGTGGCTTCCTGGAGCTGATGGGGTGGGAAGTCCAGGCTTCCACTTGTCAGAGGATGGTAACCACCACCACTGTCCTGCTCGTTGGGGGCACCAGGCTAAGAGGACAAGGGGTATATTCACTGTGCCCCTTCCCTCTCCACCACCCCAGTAAACACTCACATCGCAACTTGGTCCTGCTTACTAAACACAAACTGAGGTTCTCTGGGACAACACTGGTGACTATGATTTTCTCCCTGTTCTTCCTGAAATCCTCTTAAATTGTGCTAAGAAGTTATTGAAGTTAAACCAATAAAAAACCCTAAGGACACAGGGATGTAGATGTTAGGCCGTCAGAGCCTTGAACATGAAAACAGCCTGTGCTGGGCAGTCTGGTGGCAAGAACTCTCCTGCCTTGCACATGGGTTCGGCCTCACAGGGCTCTGAATTCTGGGTGAGAGGGAATCAGAAGCTGTCCTGGCACCAGAGTGGAGATGGGGCCAGCAAGGTTTTGTTAAAACATACCCCCACTTAAGGCACCTTCTTAAATCTCTTGCTTCTCAAAAAATGGGTTCCTAGAGCATCGCCTGGGCTTGTTAGGAATGCACAATCTCAGGCTTACCCCACACCTGCTGATGGTAAATATGCTTTTCAACAGGGCCCCTGGGGAAGGAGGATGCACTCCAGGCCAAGAAGCCCTGCTCTCTGATGCACTGGGAAGGGCTGACACTGAGGTCCCTTCTCCTCAGTGCATAGGTGCAGACACCTTGAACTCCGTCCATCCAAGGAGCCTCTGCTGGAGGCCCTACTCTGGCCTCTGGTCTGAGCATGCAGGGGACACCCTGAACCACCTCCTGCTGGAGTATGCTCCTTCCCCAGATTCCCCTATGGCAGACAGGGGCTGGATATTCTGAGGTATTCCCAGAAGTCACAGGACTGTTTAGCCACATCTAGAAAGAGGAAAATGAACACAGAACTACAAGACACACACACACACACACACACACACACACACACACACACACACGAAAAACCAGAGACTTTAGAAGAGGCCCATCTATAGGTTCACACACACACACACACACACACACACACACACACACACACACACACGAAAAAACAGAGACTTTAGAAGAGGCCCATCTATAGGTTTCAGTGGAGCCCACTGGCTGTCGGGCAGCGTGAGGGCTTGCTCCTCTCTGCTGACCCCAACCTCGCTTCTGATGCTTCTTGGATTCAGAACAGCTGTGGTAAGTGCAGTACCTACTTGATCTATTTTTCTTTTCTAAGAATCCTATGGGGTGGGTGTTATGGATCCCATTTCACACATGGGGACATTGAGGCTTGGAAAGTCAGTGTCTTGCCCCCAATGCACACTGGGAAGAGGGCCAAGCCAGGATTCAAACCCAAGATCCTTGTGCTCCATCCTGCCTCTCAGTCAGAATTTACTTTCCTATCACCAAGGAGATTAGTGTCAGGACACTTAGAATGGCCACAGGGCTCAGGAGTGAGGAGCAGATGGACAGGAAACTCTCAGGGACAACGAAGGAAGCCCAAGATCATTTGAACCTGGAGAAGAGGGGCCTCTGAGCCTCTGAGGGGAGGGAACTGGCTTGTGTGTCCAGGGGAGGGGGCAAAATCTGTGTAGCAGAGGGTTGTGGGAGATCTGGTCACAGAGCACATTCTGGTGCCTTTCCCTCAATACCCCAAGCTGGGCTGTCCAAGGGTCCCCTACCTCTTCACATGGGTCAAGGCCATACCTGACATACAGGGAGAGCCTGGCAGAGGGCAGCCCAAGTATAACTAGGAGGAAGTCACCTGTAACCCCAGCTGGCGCTTTGGCAGTGTTCGCTGCTTATAAGTTACACACCATCACCCTATACCACCACGTCTCAATGATCCCACTTCATTTATTACCAAAATATCACAGAATTCCAGTCATAGTTCACATACAGTGTTTAACACAAACCTGATACCTGTGGAAAGAACTAAGTATTTGGACAATCGAATGTTTGGAATCATATCCCAAACTGTTATCACTCCGTACTCCAAAAATACGCTTTGAGAGCTTTGGAAACTGAATTAAAATGTCTACACAGCTATGAACAATTGTTTAATAAAACTTTTTCATGTTTCCATTACATGTAAATATATCAATTTGGCATCTCTATAAAAACTCTGAAAATGGTGCAAAAGTTTCATTCTCTTTGAGAAAGCCATTGACAAAAAATATTCGTACTTCACTAAAATTTTGAAAAATGGTCTTCTTTCAAAGCTTCTTTATTAATCTGAAATCTTCTGTATTATCAAAATCTAGGTTTGCTTTTTCCTCTTAAAACACTAAAGAACATTTATTCACAAGGATAAAAAGGGAAATAGGAAGATGGAAAACTGAGGGCTTTTTTTCCCCCTGAAAATTAATAATAATAATAAAAAAAGCTAGTTACATAAGCATCCTCAAAATAACACAATGGGATTCATTTTATTGTTGACTTTGGACAGCAGTGTCATACTTTATTGAAAACAAACCCATGTAAAAACAAAGTTAAAATGAAAAATGGTATCTGAAAAATAAATTATTTCATATAAAACAAATCAGTAACTTAAAACACTAATATACAAAATGTCTACTCATCTACTGTACAACATGGGGACCAGTCAGGAAAGTCCCCCTCCCCCAGAGCAAGTCACTATAAACAGAACATTACATGGTAACGAGGTGGTCCCAACCAATGGACAAGCTTTCTCTTCTGGGGTTTGGGGGAGTGAAATACAGTCCTCTCAGAATCACTGCTCAGACCACTGGTTAGCCTAACATAGGTCCTGGTGGTGACTTACAGGTAAATTTTCCTTTTTTTTAAAATGACCAAGCAGAAAACTGAACTATGTCACCAAAAGGTTGTGGGAAAATATACAATACAATCATTAGAAGTCAGAGGCAAATCAAAAGGTTTAGAACCTTGAACCCTGCTGAAGATCTGGGATCCAAGTTCTACTGCTATTGTAAGAAAGGGTCAATTAGCAATGCCACTCAACACAAAGCACTTGCAACCTTAGTTGGTGGCTGGCCTGGGAATCTGATAAATGGGAGGGAGGTAGGTGCCTTAGGTCCTGGGAAGATGGGAAGAATTTCTGGTGGAGGATTGGGGTGGGGGCTGGGGGGCAGCTTATTCTTATTCTTTTTTTATCCAACACAGGAAAGCTGCAAAAGGTAGAGAGAGAAAAATCAGGCTGCATCAGATGTAAAATGGAACAGCTAGCTGGGTGATGCTAACTTTGATTTTCAAGCCCAACAGTGGACTCAGTCAATGGCCTTAATTTGGAGGCCAATCAGAATAAGTTATTGCCAGTAACTTTCATAGGATTCTTCTACTTGTCTGATCCAGTAGGGACCTCTCAGCTGTCAGCTCAGAGGCACCAACTCCTGCAGCAGACTGGTGCAGACCCTGGATGCTGGGTTTCTAGCATTAACACCAAGTGCAGACTCTCCAAAGTTAAGTCAGCTGCCTTTGGCAAGAGAAAGACTCACCTTCTAAACAAAGATGGCAGAGCCAATCCAGCCCCACCTGCTGGTAAGAGGCACAGCCGTGCAGAAGATCATGGCCTAGCATATTCCACTGAAAAGCTCCAGAAGCCAACGGTTAAAAACAAGAGAACTCAACTGGAACCAGGTCCACAAGTTGGGAGCTGTTTAGCAAACAACTGTTAGGGCAGTTTCAGGACAAAAGAGAATTCAACCAAGGCTTCTTTGGTATTTATGTACCAAACCAAACTTGTGATAAATTAACTTTATCTACTCTTATTTTTCCATCAGATCACTCATTTTGCAAAATACAAATGTAAATAAAAATGTAAATTTTGAAAAATGGTTTCTTTTGGATTGTGACTTTTAAAAAATAAATCTTCCTTTTGCAAACAAGCCTAGAGATGTAATCAACTTTATAGACACAGGGCCAGCATCTGGTACCTGGATGGGAGTGACAATTGCTTTTCAGAAGGAATATGTCAAAAACAGAATTGTTCCACACACCTGTAAGTCAAAACCCCCAAAGAAACACATTGGGGTTTTTAATTAGAAGGCTTTTCAAAGAGTGGTGAGGTGACCATGTAACAGAATTTTAATGACCTGAGAAACTCAACTTTCAAAGGCTCATATGTACTTTACATCTCCTCCTCATCTGACCTAACATCAGAACAATCAATCCGCTTCAAATAAAAGAGAGGGGAGGAAAGAAGTTGCGGTGCTGGGTGCAAGCCCACCATCATCTCAATATGCATTTATATTATCCTTATAAGACAATGGGCACGAGCGAGGGCTGACAGGAATGTGTGTCAATGAGATTAAAGGGTCGGTTTCAGAATTGGGAATCTTATCTCTGAGAAAATGTTGGCCCAAGGTTGCACCACCTGAAAGGCTTATTTTTCCAAAAAAAAAAACATGCCAGTCCCAGGGTGAAGAGCACTCTGGGGCAACATACTGGGGACAATCTCCATGTTTTGGGTTCTAGGAGGCACGCAAGCCAGCTTTGACTTAGGATCTGGGAAATTCTGCTGGAGGGAGGAGGCCCTCCATGGCAACTTATGAGACAAGGCCTCAAGGTATGAACTTGGCCTTGTGTGGAAAAGGACATGGCAACATCTTAAATTTGGGAGAATAATGCAAGCAGCTGGTAGCCCCTCAAGAAAGTATGAGAATAATAGCTTCAATTTTTTTTATGGGCTTCTCAGAACACTGATCTTTTCTGGAGAAGGCTGTGCCTATCGGCCTTTCCCCCCACTTAAATAAATAAATAGACAGACAGACAAACAGATAAATAATGCTGCAATTCCATGATCTCAATAACTAAAAAACAGCCTATTATTACGTTTTAGTCTCGTGTCAAAGTTAAAAACTGCTGGTACTAAGTTATTCTGTTTTTTATTCTCACTGTACACTAGATATTTATAAAAATCGGATCATGCTCCGTAGGAATTGCCCGGAGATCTAGCCCTGGCTACTTCACAGGCCCTGTCAGATTCTCCCTACTGGCTCCCCATTTTAAAAACACACCATCTGTGACTGCACATTCCTATACAACAGATTTGTAAATGCTTTGTCTTGAGGCAAGTATTTGTTCCTTAAGCTCTTATATATCCTCCCTGAATGCTAGGCCGTCTGTATCTCACCTAGCCAAAAAGAAAGAAAAGGTAAAATAAAAAACAAAACAAAATTTGAGCAAAACAAAATCAAATTTAATGGTCTTAAATGCAAAAGTAAAAACAAACAAAAAACACAAAAAAGCAAAAGAAAATTAACAGAACAGAACAACCCAAAATGTCAAAGCAATAATGAAGAGAACTTTTTTGAGGGTTAATCTTTAAAACTACAAATCAAAGGGGTTTTTTTTGTTGTTAATAGATAATTGGCAAGAAGTAAGTACTTTTCTGCTGAGTGTTCATATGAAAGCAAAGTTTCAAAACAAAATCCGACTAAAGTAGAAAAAAGTCTAGCACTCACAAGAAGGGATATGAGAAATACAATGCTCAAATGTTCATGTTATTAAAAATAGAGCTATCTTATGCATTCGAGCTATGTTAAATGCTTTTGGAAACTGGAGAAATGACTGTGAACAACAATATCTGATGTGTGGGGCACTGTGCATGCAATGTGTGGACAGGAACTCAGAATGTCAGAGTAGCAACACATCTTCAGGAGTGCCTGGGGCTTAGATCTGATTCAGGAATATATGGAGTTTCCCTGAAACTCTTTGGTCCGTTCCCATTGACGTCTGGGCTTAGAAAACATTGTGTCCTCCTTTAGAGGGCCTGGCCCAGCTTGTGGCCCCATTCCCGGTGGTGGCCCTCGGCCACTGTCAGGACCACTCGGCAGAACCCAGGACTGAGTGACCGAAGGTGGCAATGGGACCTGCTTGGGAAAGCAATTTCATGTCAACCAAAGCAGAAATTGCTTAAAATGTTGAAGCAGTTGAGAAAACGCACACTCAGCATCTGCCTAACATCTTTAGTTTAAAAACGAAAATTAAAAGGTCATTTCTTTTTTATCCAGTTTGTGGAGACACCGAATGAAGTGTGTGTTAGACAGTCTTAGAAGTGAAAGCATGCTTCAGTTTCACCACCATCCCGAGGGACTGGTTAGTCAATGCAGTCTACTTAGATTTCTGTTTAATATATATTTTAAAGAAAATAACTTAAGAAACTTAAAGTTGGTCTAACATTGTGGGATTTCAAACATTTGAACATGTTGGTTGCATCTCAGAGTATAAAAACCTTTTCACTTCTCATTTAGACTAAGACAAACACTTGTGAAAATTGGCGCAAAATGAGTTGTACACTAACAAAAAAGTTTCAACTTCTTCACTCTGAATTACCTATTCCGTACAAAAAAGCATGAGTGAGTTATTTGTGGGACTTGTTGGTTTTGAAGGAAACCTGTAAGATTTTGTCCCCCAGGCGGTAGCCGTTCAGACTTGCTATGGCCATCGCGGCTTCTTCATAGTTTGTCATGGTCACAAAACCAAAGCCTTTGCACTTGTTGGTGTTGAAGTCGCGAATCACTTTCACATTGGTGACTGCGCCAAAGGGGCCAAACATCTGCCAGAGGATTCCCTCATCGGCATCTTGACCAAGGTTGTAGATGAAGATGCACCAGCCTGAAGACGCGTTTCCTGGGACATTGACACCAGAAAGCCCACTCATGTGATCTACACCCATAGGGGAGAACCTAGCAAACAGAGAGCACAGCATTCAGGTCAAGATCAAGGTCAGTGTTGGCCAGCATGCCAACACTATTGGGGGAGCAGGCGGGATTGGCTCAGGCCCTTCCCTCTCCCATCAGCCAGGGGTGTTCTCAAGGCTGCCACACCCCACCAGTCACAAGCAAGATTTTTTTTTTTAAACTGAGAGGACTTCAATATGGTGGCAGAGGAAGGGAGTCGCCTCTGAGATCCTTGGTGCCTGTGGAAGTTCAGAGCCTCAACTGATTTCACTCAGAATGATGGCCTATTAGTGGCTGACCAACCACTTCCTCCACTCTTCCCACTGTGTGTGTGGTTCCTGTTTGCCATTTCTGTGCTTCCCACATTTTAAATGATGGGAGCCTCTCCACATCCTCTGAGGTGCTCTTACACCCTCAAATTGCCCTGGAGGAAATGCTTTCCTCATACTGCATGTATGTCTTTTGGGGAGGCCTGTACTTTTTTCTTCTTTTTCCAAATTTTGTACCTTTCCCTGGTCATGACCTGCCATCTCTAAGGGTTCACAGCCAAGCGGTGTCCGGGTTACACATGCTCCGGTGAAGGGCTACTGCCAGCATAAGGGAACTCCTTCCCAAAGCTCTGGGAACCTTCAGTTGCTGGCTCGTAACATCCCAGAAGAGCCAGGGGCCATACTGCAGGGTCACTGAACTGTACCAAAAATGTGGAACATTTTGATGTAATTAAAAGTGACACTTTTTTAATTACATCAAAACTAAGCCTTCTACCAATGTGTAGCCATTGCAATAAGGATTAAGGGAGATAATAAAACTGTTACTGAAGCCATGTGGCCCTCTAAATGGTTCACAAATTAAAAAGTCATGGTTTCAGGTCAATTTAAAAAGATTTGACTGTGATACAGTATCCGTGAAGCCACACCATGCAAATGGAGAAGTACTACCTCTCCAAAATAAAACCGGGCTTCGAGCTGTGGGGCTGACATAGAGGTAGGTGGGTGCCTTCAAGGGGCCATTAAACATATTCACTTTCTCGACAGACATGACCCCAGGCAGAGTGACCAGCCCCTGAGGTATAGGCCACTGATCCAAGGATTGTATTCAACACAGGTATGGAAGAATCCAGACACATTATTGGCCATGGCTTTGACTTCTCGAGAATAATTTTAAACAGCCTGCATCAGAATGCCTGAGTTGGCTACATGACTTGTGGCTTGTCAGTGATCTTGAGTCTGTTGGGATGACAGTGAGACCACAACAGCATTGAAATGGGGGTGAGAAAAGGCACCCAGCTGGTTCTCAATGAGAACTGGAAAGGAATACACACTTTTAAAAGGACCCCTTAAAAGGACCTACTTTTGTCCAAGTTTTATAGGTACCCAATATGGACATGACTTATTATAGTTAACCTCCTTATGTAGCTATTATACTACAAATAATCTGAGAAAATATTTTATTGCCTTTTATTGACATGATTCTCATTCTTATGAGTTATTGTTAAGGTTTTTCTCTTGCTAATTGGAGCTGATTTCCTTCATCCTGACACTCAGGAAACCCACCCCTAACTCCCTTCTCCATGGCAGAAAAGGAGAGCTGACCCCTCTTTCCCCAATGTGATAACAACAGAGGCACTTTCTTCTCTTCCGGGTCTTTCTCTTATTCTTATCTTAGTCTGCCTTCCGGTGGTAAATCTTCCCTCCTGCCTCTCCCACTCACTGCTTCCTCCCCTCTCCTTTTGCGTTGTTCCTCTGCCGTCATGATCCCTTCCTTGCCTAACCAGCAGTTTGGCTCCTCTGGTCTCCCCTTTCTTTTCTACTCCTCGTTGCTGTGACAAAGGCCCCCTTCTCCTCCTCCAACCGTCCCTGGTTTGCCAGGTACCATAATTCAATGAACACTGCCATCCACTCATCCCAATCAGTAGTGAGGTGATCTGTGTTATCTGACTTCCACACTGGATTTACTTCCATACTTGCTTCTGTCTGAAGGCACTTCCCCTGCCTTTGTCTAGTAACTAGGAGAGCCAGCTATAGAACCTGACATGGTTGAGAACTCTGGTAGGGCTTTTAAACAGAAGGCATACAGTATTTAGATATCAAAGTAACTCCACAAGGTGTATGAGAAAGGGTTGCCTTAGGCCTGATGACCAAATGCCTAAAACCTGTTTAAAAACTCAGGAAGGAGAACAGCTCTCACTTAACATACATAAAGCTGCAGCCTTTTTCTTATGGAGTTGAATGATGCATATATTTTTAGAGTGTTTTTTTTTTAAAATTGAATTTATTGGGGTGACATTGGTTCACAAAACCATGCAGGTTTCAAGTGTACAACTCAATAAAAGAACATCTACACATTGCATCCATGCGCCCATCGTCCCAAGCAATGTCTCTTTCCTTCCTCATTTCCCCCTTTGCCCACCTATACCTAGCCCCCACCCGCCTTTCCCTCTGGCTATTACCACACAATTGTCTGTGTCTATGTGTTATGTATACATTTTTTTTGGAATGATCTTTTAAACTCATGGCTATACTCTCATCTCTCTAGAAACTATATGCTGGAGTGCCATCACCCGCTCTCTCAGGTTGGAGCTGCATCATCTTTTATATTCTAATTGAAGACAACACTCACTTGGAAAGAGATGGCTTTCATATGGACACTTTTATAATGGAGGTGGGGACAGGGAGACATGAAATGATTCTGAGTGCAACCTTCTGATGTGATCAGCCTGGCATGCCCAGTGCTTCCCAGTGTGTGGTTACCCAGCCAGTGAGGCTCTAACAGCCTTCAAAGCACTGCCAGCCATGGTGGGAAGAGACTGGGTAGGTAGATGAGAGCACTGCCCTCCTGACCCACCTGAATCTCTGTGCCTGGTGATGCACGGGGCCTCCAAACCGTCTAGCTGGCGAGTGGTACAGCTGGGAGAGCAGCGCCACATTTTTGTTCTGGTTGGGATTGGCTGCGAACTTCACTGTAATGGGTTCAGAGGAACCTGGGGGTTTATGACCATTGAAACTGGTAATTGCCTCTTCTGCTTCCGACCGTTTGTCAAACCGGATAAACGCAACCCCTCTGGACAAACCTTTTTAACAAACCAACAAAAATGGAGTTAGGGGAAAAAATGCAAGGATTTTTTAAAACTGAAAAACAAAAATCAAGCAAGTCAGTCTACTGTGCTTCAAATTGGATGCTTAATGAGACAGACAAAAATTAAACCTAAATATGTTCAAGCCACCTGGGTCAAGGTTTCATTATTCTGTGTGAAGTGAATTAGGAAACGCTAAACATGTTTAAATTAAGAATAAAGGGAGAGCACAGCCAGAGTGGCTCAGTTGGTTGAGCATCGTCCTGTGCACAGCAATGTGGCTGGTTCAATTCCTGGTCAGGGCACATACCTGGGTTTTGAGTTCAAGCCCACATCGAAATATATATGGAAAGCAGCTGATCGATGTCCCTCCCTTGCTTTCCCCCTCCCTTCCTCTTTGTAAGCATGTCCTTGGGTGAGGATTAAAAAAAGAATGAAGGGACATTTATAATCCAATTAAAAATAGTTCTATGACTATCTAAAAAAAAAGAATGAATTAAAAAACCCCAACAATGACTAATAAAAGATTAAGGTTTCAGACTTTCTTCTGAGTTACTCAGTGCCAAAAGATATTTGGTGTCAGACGGCCACATTAGAAGCAATCACACCCCCCATCTCCCATCACTATTTTGACACCAGGTACCCACTCTGGTGTGGGTGCCAGATGGGCTGGGAAGGCAACCAGGATTGGCAGGGCTGGGTCTGAGAATTCTCCCTGGGTTCTGGACACCCCCATGCCTGCTTTGCCCTCCCAGTGTGCCTGAGGAGCAGTGGTGCCGCTGAGGGCCTGTAGTGAATAAGGAGCAACCTGGCCTCATAGACAGGACAGGCTTTTGCAGCCTGCTGCCTTTCCAGTGGGCCCAACAGAATCCCTGGTTATTAGGTGCCCAGCTCAGCCTTCTCCTTCATCCTTGAAAGGCGTGGGGTCCCAGTAACCAAGCCTCACCCAAACAGCACTTTCCTGCTGCCATCAGCTCATTCACTATTTTAAAATCCTGGGACCTCCTGTGGGCCCCAAACTGCCCTCAGAATCAAGTGATGTCACTCACTCTTTCCCCCTAAACCAGTGGTCGGCAAACCGCGGCTCGCGAGCCGCATGCGGCTCTTGGCCCCTTGAGTGTTCTAATGCCACTTCTTCAAAATAGACTCGCCCAGGCCAAAAACCGACTTCTGCGCATGGGCCACGAAGTTTCAATCGCACTGTACGTGCGCGCCTGCACGTGGTATTATGTGGAAGAGCCACACTCAAGGGGCCAAAGAGCTGCATGTGGCTCGCGAGCCATGGTTTGCCAACCACCGCCCTAAACTGACCAGGCACACACAACAGTGCTGACAGTCCCCCATAGACTGCCTGGCAGGTTAAGAGTCCCTGCCTTAGGCCTACTCCATACCTGGTCTTGTTCCTGCATGGGAAGGGCCAGGGCCCCTGTCGTGGCCTCCATCTGTCTCGAGAAGGTACCTTCTCTTGCTACCTAGACTGAGGCACCTGTAGGTAAGCTGAGTCCCTCAACAGAGCAGGAACACGATACAGGACCAGGCTGCCTGGGATCTAAGGCCCAACTGCTATAGGCAGTGTCTGGTCAGTTGGCATGAGTGTGAGACCTGAGCAAACCAGGTAGCAGAGTGTTCAGCTGCCCCCAACAACCTGTCCATCCACATTCTGGGTCTGGGGGGATGATGATGAGATCTTGGCCCTTGAAGAACTCAAGGAATGGGGTGGGGCTGGGGTGAGGGAATTTGGAGTCCCAGAAGAGCCTGGCTCCTTCTCCTGAGAATAAACAGGGGGTCAAAACAAACAAACAACAAAAAAAAAAAAACACACACACACAGTGAAGGTTCAAATGTAGTGGAGAGGTGACAGCAAGGGCCAGTCTGAGGGTGACATTGCTGGGCTGGAGTCACAGGTGTAACTGGTGGGATGGCTGTGATCGATAGCCCTATGCTAGACACTCTCATATTTGCCTGCCATTTATAGGGCCACCAGCTAAGTGAGCACACCAGATGTCCCCCCATTCAGCTCCCATGTTCCAGTACCTTTCCTTACCATTTCCCACAGGGTCCCTCCTACCAACTGCCTCCCCCATGATGCGCATGGGACATGGGTCTCCCTGGCTGGTCCTGCGGCCCTGGAGGGGCATAGAGAGACTCAGGCACATCAGATGACAAGTGTCACTGCAAAGCATGGTTGACACCTCTCTGGGCCTGGAATCCCATGTTGGGGCCTGACTTGGATGTGATACTGTGGGCCCCACTGAAGCACACAGTGAATAGTCAGGGACCCTCAGGCCAAGGATTCTTTGTTTACCACTGTAACATATTGTGGACAACCCATGTTGGGTCTTAAAGCACACAACACTCCAACTGGGAAGCTCCCTGACCCAGCTTACCCCTCCCCCCAGCACAGTGCCCTGGGAGATCATACAGAAGCTCCTAGCAGTCTGAAGGCTGCCCCCATGTTGGCTCCATGACTCTTTAAAATTCACACAGCCAGAGACACTCACTGAATTAGTGAGATCAGACCTAGCAATCACATGTATGCCCCAGAAAATTCTAGAACCTGAGCTTATTTTTTTATTTCAGTTCAAAAGAACACCTGAAAGTACTGTTTTTATTCACTCTTAAAGGGCACAAATAATAGCTTAGACAGATGGAAACCTGTACAAAATCTAACTTTAGATAAATAATGCTGAAAGTTGGAGCTGGCTGGCTCCTACAGGAAGCTGCCTTCAGGGAGATGGTTTTATTCTATTTATAAAACCTTAAGATCAAACAGAGTGTGTGTGCAAGTGGGATTTCCCTGTTTGATTTTGTAAAATGACTTTCAAATGAAAACTTCCCAACTGCAATGAACAAAACCCGAGAAAGAGAAAGAAAATGTTATCTAACGCAAGAAAATGTTAATTCACTAATGTGATGAATCTACACTTATTTGAAGATAGCTCTGTTTTTTCCCTCTAGTGTTTTTTATTTTATGTATTTACTAGAGGCCCAGTGCATGATTTAATCATGCACCTGGTGCACCAGCGGGCTGGCTGTCCTCCGGTGCACCAGGCCTTCCGAAAGCCTCCGGCGAGGCGGAGGCTTTCGAAAGGCCTTGTGCTGGAGCAGACAGCCGGCCAGCTCCCCCGCTTTGGCTTTTGATCGCGGGGAGCTGGCCGGCTGTCCGCCGGTGCACCAGGCCTTCCGAAAGCCTCCGGCTCAGCGTCCTGCTGGCCCAATCAGCTACCCCGGCCACCCTGAGTCCCACCCCCTGCGCCTCCTGCTGGCCCAATCGTGGGCGTAGCAGAGTGATGGTAATTTACATATTACCATTTTATTATGTAGGATTTTAAAATTTTAATTAAATCTTTGTTGTTGAAAGTACTTCATATGTCCCTTTTCCTCCACTGCCCCTTCTAACCTGCTCCCACCCCTGCCCCAGGCCTTTATCACCCTATTGTCTGTGTCCATGGGTTATGTACACATGCATGCAAGTTCTTTGGTTGATCATTCCCCGCCCCCCTCTGAGATTCCACAGTCTGTTCTATGCTATGTCTCTGGATCTATTTTGTTCATCAGTTTATTTTGTTCATTATATCCCACATATGAGTGAGATCATGTGATATTTGTCTTTCTCTGACTGGTTTATTTCGCTTAGCATAATACTCTCTAGGTCCTTCCATGCTGTCTCAAAGGATAAGAGATCCTTCTTTTTCGCTAGTGTTTTTTAGAATTAAGAGCAGAGACCAATAAATGGCACAATCTTCAAATGAGTAAACTATAAAGTTCACAATTAAAATGGATAAAGAAAAATTAAAAAATTAAGTTCTATTAGCTCAGGATGTAAAGGTTTCTGAAGAGAACTTCCCATTTCTTCAACACTAAAAAGTATATCATATGAAGGCAAATCTGTCTGCCATGCCGTTCTCTGCCTCATTCCCTTGTGGGCTCCATGGGGTCCCAGTAGAGGGGCCCTGGGTGGGTAGCCTCCTCTAGAGCAAGGGGAAGAAGGGAGCCCTCAGCCCCAGGAGACTCACATTTTTGCTCTCTAATTCTAGCCCCAGGTCAGGAAGCAGGGCTGGGAGAGGGAGCCCAGGAGTCCCTCATCTCTCCCTTCCCTCCTGTCCTCTTGCAAGGACACCATAACAGAAAAGGGATGGGGTGGGGAGTGGGGGGTCCCAGTTCCTTCCTTGTAGCAGAGGCTGGCAGGGAGGCCTGAGGGAGAGTGAGGATCCGGTACACCACCCTAAGGTCACAGCTGAGCCTGGGGGCAACCCTGAGGTGCCCCCAACACTAGGAGATAAAAGCCTTGCAGACGGAAAGGAGGCCACCAAATCCCCAGCAAATGGCTGAGGGAGCTATCTACAGAAGTGAAACAAAAGCTACATGGCCAGGGGTATGTTCTCAAGGTCGCTGGGCTCTAGAGAGCAAGGCCCCATTGGGCAGTGCTGGACAGAGATCAGCAGAGGCAAAGGAGTACTGTGCGATCTAGAAAAGCAGGGCCATGGAAGCAGGAAGGTGGGTCCCCAGGCAGCCCATTCAGGCACTCCTATGCAGGTGGAGCTGGGAATAAATAAATACATGCACTGACCAGCTGACTGCATTTGTTATCTCTCAATGGGGGCTTTAGGAAACTAATCTGGTGCAGGCCAGGGGGTTTATCCCAAATAAATGGTATCCTCAACCTATGCCCACCCCCTATCCTCCAGCAAAGGGTCAGAATGTGGGAGGCAATATGCATGGGGTGGAACTCATGTCACTCCAGCATAACCTGGTGTCTGTGCCAGACTAGGGGTATACCCAGAGCTCCCATGAAACGCCAGTGACCTGAGCCTGTGGACTATACTCCACAAGCCACTCCTCCTCCTCAGGCCCCGGGGGCAATCAAGCTGCCCACTCCTCTCAAGGCCAGGCTCCAGCAGGCACCAATCTCAGCTTCCACAGTTGGGGCTAGAGAAAGGAGAGCAGGGGACAAGGCCAGATGCCCCAAAGCACTCAGCTTGGGGGGAACGTGAAAAAATGTGTGTGACCCCACCTACCTGCTCTCCAGGGTCTGCTCTGCAAAGGGGAGGTCATCTCAGAGCTATGCCTTCCTGTGCCCTAATTACCCAATATTAGTTTTAATACCACAGCCAAGGGGGTGGTGAATACTCTGTGTAGGAAGAACATAAAAATCAAATGCAGACAATTCTACCGGCTTCTCTGAGCTCCGGAGGCAAGAAGCTTCCTTTCTAGTTTGTCAGCAGATCCCCGCTCCTGGCAGGAACAGTTCTGAGGAGTCCAAAAGAGGGCATGGCCCAAGCTCTCTGCTCCCCAGCTAGAGGCATGCATAGGAGTTGGCAAAGGATATCCTAATCCCAGTTCCCAGGCCAGCAGGGCATGTGAGCCACACAGTCAGGGCCAGAGCCCAGCTTCCTGCCAGTCTGTCTGCCCAAGGCTGATTCAGCAAAGCCCAAGTGGCTAATGTCCTGAACTGAGATGACCTGAGAGGGGCTGGGATAATCAGCGAGTAAAGTTCACCACTGTTGAGTTCTGTGGGTGGGGCATCTAAATAATCAAAACAGTCACCCTTGTAGCTTTGGGACAAAAAGGCCTGGACCAAGAGTAAAGACTGTCACATCACACATTGCATGCCTGCAATAAGAACAGCAGCAAATCCTTGTAACCCATTCACAGGCCAGGCTGGGACATTTGGGTGCCTAAGGGAAGGTATGTCTTGTTGCCACAATGTCTTGGTGTTTTCACCATAAATGCCAGCCTGACTGAGGGGCTCTTTCATGCCACTTTCTCTCTCCAGTCTCACAGAACAAATGGCTATGTCATCTCATTTTGATTCTGTTGTCATTGGTGGAACAACTAATGACATTTAAAATCAAACATGATCTGTCTTCCCTAGAAAACCTAGCCCCTGGCCTAGAGGAAAACCTCACCGTGCATCCCAGGCCACCTCCGTACCTGTCGTCTGGTCCACAAGGACTCGGGAGTTGATGATTCGCCCGAATCGAGAGAACATGTCCTCCACATCCTTCTGGGTCATGGTCCTGGGGAGCCCGCTGATGTACAAGTTGGCGTCTTTGATGACCTCTGAGCTTGGGCGAGCATATGACACCTTGAAAACAAAACCGCTTTCGGGGGTTAGGACAGGTGTGTGGCCAAAGCATCAGGGAAGGGTGTTAAATTTTGGGGTGAGAAAAAGCCAACCTATGGTGGGAGAACACACAAACACTCATCACCTGAGGCAGCTCCCCAGGCAATGAGCTGATAGCTGGCAGCATTTTCACATTTCAATGAAGGGAACATTATTCCTGTTTTACAAAGTAACTGAAGGTCCACAGTTTGTTTGTGGCAGAGCAGGGACTGAACCCTGTTACCTGTGCACTTACCAAGGCGTTATCCCTCTCTGGATGATGAGCTGGGCTGGGAACAAGACCTGCCTATGAGGAGTGGTGGGCAAGAAAGCTGGGTGCTGCTGGGAATGCAACATTCACCTGCCAATAGGCAAGCTCGCCATAGGAGCCCAGATGGGGAAGTGAGTGCTAGGGGAGCCCTGAGTTCCACACACAACTATTCAATATTAAATGACTCTAGGCCTTTTAGGCTTATGTTTTGCAAACTTGAAGAAAGCCTAACATGAACTTTTGTAGTGGCTTAGAGAAAATGGCATGTATGTACTAGAGGTGGTGAGGAGAGGCTGCAGGGGCTGATGGTAAGAAAAGGTCTTTGGACCTTTCTTCAAAGAAAAGGTCTCTGAAGAAAAAGTGACAGCTGTGTGGACCCTGCAGGCCACAAGGAGGGACCAAGGTCTCACTGGGAGGAGGGCTTCTGCCCACAAAGGGGCAATCTAGGGAAGTGGGACTCAGTCACACCCAACGCAGTCAGAACTCAGTGAGGAGGCTGAGAAACAGAGGCGGAAGGGGAGGAAACAAGAGAACCGTGTGCTCCAGAAGGTGGGGACTGCAGAACTTTCTCTCTGAGGGTCACAAAACTGATGTGATGAGGAGCCTGAAACCATAACACAGGAGCAAAGATGAAATCTTTTATTTTTCAAGTATAAACTCTTTTTTATAAAATTTACATGCGACCAATGAGCTATTTTGATATTTTAATGCTTTATAGAGCTATAACTCATCATAAAATCCATTCTTTTTTTTTTTTCTTTATTGATTTCAGAGAGTGAGGGAGAGAGAGATGGTAACATCAATGATGAGAGAGAATCATTAATTGGTTGCCTCCTGCACACAACCCGGGCATGTGCCCTTGACCGGAACTGAACCTGGGACCCTTCAGTCCACAGGCTGACGCTCTATCCACTGAGCCAAACTGGTTAGGGTGCAAGTATAAACTCTTATGTCACTGGGCAGCATGAGGGCATGGACAACAGGTGTGTTCTTACCGGAACGCTCAGTCCTGCTAGGAAGGGCAGGAAGTTTGTCTGACTTGTTCAACATAGTAGGTGTTCAATAAACATGTACTAAGTGAATGTCGAATAAAGTGGCTGTGATGGGGCTGGAAGGGTGACACTGCTGTGCCACTACAGTATGCCAGGAGCGGGGAAGGCAGGGCATGAAAATGGGAGTGCACAAGAATGGGAATGTCACAGCCAGACATGAGACAGGCAGGGGAGGCCTGGGCCGAGAAGGGGGCTCCCCTCTCTACATGCCCTTCATGGGAAACCTTTTACTGGTGGGGCGAGGAAGCCATGAGCCACGGCATGAGGACTGGAATGGTCATCACTCAACACACATGTGAGATGCAATACCTCAATTTTGGGCAGTCAGGTCTCCCCAGAGGCCCTGGAAGAACCGGGTTTCTGAGATGCTAATGGTGCCCTTGACAGTGATGATGAGGTAGGTCAGGTTTGGCAGAGATCCCAGCCCAGGACAGGATTGAATAAGGTGGTGCTCACCACTCTTTACCTTAATGGTTTTGGACTGGAGCCGCAGGCCATTCAGCGTGTTTATTGCTTTCTCCGCGTCCTTTGCAGTCACATAGTTCACAAAGCCATAGCCCAAGCTGTGTCCTGTGGGAAAACATGTGTACATTGGTAAACCAACTGAGAGAGACCAAGAGGATGAAAAGGACTATACCTTCCCATGTCTGGCTGGGCTGAAAAGGATAAGGTCAGAGAAAAGACAAAGAAAAAACACAGGAACCTTAAGAGCCAGGGTCTGCAGGAAATGAGTTTATAATTTACACTGAGTGGCTAGATTATTACGATCTCTGAACGCATAATAATCTGGCCACTCAGTGTGTATGTGTGTGTGTGTGTGTATTAGAGGCCCGGTACATGAATTTGTGCATGGGTGGGGTCCAGCCAGCCTGGCCAGGGGGAGGGGACATGGGCGGTTGGCCCGCCTGCCTGCTGGTTGAACTCCTGGTCGAGGGGACAATTTACATATTAGCCTTTTATTATATTGGATATACACTGAGTGGCCAGATTATTATGTGTTCAGAGATCATAATAATCTGGCCACTCAGTGTATATTAATGGTTTATTTATTATTGTTTTTTAATATATACTTTATTGATTTCAGAGAGGAAGGGAGAGGGAGAGACAGATAGAACATCAATGATGAGAGCTAATCATTGATTGGCTGCTTCCTGCACAACCCCCACCAGGGATGGAGCCCACAACCCAGGCATGTGTCCTGACCAGGAATTGAACCATGACATCCTGGTTCATAGGTTGATGCTCAACCACTGAACCACGCTAGCCTGCCCGGCTATATTAATGGTTTATTTGGTACACTTTTTTGGCAAACTTGTACATTTTCTGTAAAGAACAAATGTTACTTCTGTAATTTAAAAAAGTTATTGAAAAAGAAAAACTGCGCTACTGACTACATCCTGGGGAACCCATCATTAAAGCAACGACAATGATTGGTGCCACTAGTGATGGCTACTCTGTGGGGTTCTGAGGGAGCCTGGGTCTGGGAAGGGGAGAAGGACGGTTACAGGTGGCAGCTAGGTAGACAGACATTTCTCCACCACTTCCTACCCCAGAGCAGGGAAAGCTTGCTGGGCTCTGGTGCCACCCAGTGTCAGTTCTCTTACTTTCCTGAATCTGCAACCCAGTGGGGAGCACAAGGAGAGGACAGCACTTAGAGAAGTTCCAGCCCTGCCGGGCAGCTCCTGTACCACCTTCACAGCCTTGGCCAGGCTTGCAGGGCCCCCTTGGTAGTGGCCCTCCACTGTGACAGCATTACCAGCTGAAGTCTGGGGGAGTCATACGGGATGCAAGAACCTGAATTCTTCCCAAAGAGAGCCAAGTTACAGGTAACCTGTTCCAGCCCCTTCTTCTTAAAAAAAATTTTTTTTAATTGATTTTTTACAGAGAGGAAGGGAGAGGAATAGAGAGCTAGAAACATCGATGAGAGAGAAACATAGACCAGCTGCCTCCTGCACAACCCCTACAGGGGATGTGCCCGCAACCAAGGTACATGCCCTTGACCGGAATCGAACCTGGGACTCTTCAGTCCGCAGGCCGCTCTATCTACTGAGTCAAACCAGTTAGGGCACCAGCCCCTTCTTTATGAAACTTTTAGAAGTGGGAGTGACCACCAACTGGATACCCACAAGGGACTCAGCATAGTAGGCAAGGCACTGTGGGTTCCCGGGAAGCCCGAGAGGAGCAAAGGCTGAGGGTCAGAGGTGGAAGGAGCCTTACACCTTCACTACAGGGGGAGCAGGAGGAGGTGCAAAGAGAACCACCAATGTGCCCACATCTGACCCATGCACATGCCACATTAGGGGGCACCCACTACACACAAGCACTGCCCTGTGCAGAAATAGAGCTGTGTGTAAGACCAAGGGCCACCTTCATTGAGTTTTGTTCCATTCCTCCAGTTGGCAGAGGGTTACAATGAGCAGGTAAAAAATACAACCAGGGCATCCGACCAGCCAGAGTGGCTTAGTTGGCTGAACATCATCCTGTGTACCAGAAGGTTATGGTTTGATTCCTGCTCAGGGTACATACCTAGGTTGTGAGTTTGATCCCCAGTTGGGGAGTAAACAGAAGGCAACTGATCACCCGGTCAGCATGGCTCAATGGTTGAGCGTCGACCTATGAACCAGGAGGTCACGGTTTGATTCCCGGTCAGGGCATATGCCCGGGTTGTGGACTCAATCCCCAGCGTGGAACGTGCAGGAGGCAGCCGATCAATGATTCTGTCTCATCATTGATGTTTCTGTCTCTCTCGCTCTCTCCCTTCCTCTCTAAAATAAATAAAAATATATTAATAAAAAAAAGGCAACTGATCGATGTTTCTCTTTCTTCCCCTCCCTCCCTCCCTCCCTCCCTCCCTCCCTCCCTCCCTCCCTCCCTCCCTCCCTCTCTCCCTCTAAGCATGTCCTCAGGCGAGGATTAAAAAATAAATAAAAAATACAACCAGGCCCCAAGCCACATAGAGATGGAGGTCCTCACTGTAGCTATGCTGGCTCAATCTGAAGTGCCAGAGGAACCAGGCCCATTTCTGTGATAATGAGACTTGGAACCCATAGGACAGTTTAACTCAGTTTTGCCACTTAGAAAAAAATTATTTTTTAAATGTAAAGAAAAATTACAATGATAATGCAGAATTCCCATATACCCCACACCCAGTTTCCCATTAGTAACAACTTATACTAGAATGATGGAACACTTGTTTACAAGTAATAAACCAGCAGTGATACATTATTTTTAAAAAAATATATTTGTATTGATTTCAGAGAGGTAGGAGGGAGAGGGAGAGAGAGACAGAACCATCAATGATGAGAGAGAATCATTGATCAGCTGCCTCCTGCATGCCCCCTACTGGGGATTGAGCATGCAACACTGGCATGTGCTCTTGACCAGAATCAAACCCGGGACCCTTCAGTTGGAAGGCCGATGCTCTATCCACTGAGCCAAACCGGCCAGGCGATACATTATTTTTAACTGCAATCCACATTTGATTTGCATAGTATTTGTCTTCCCCTAATGTTCTTTTCTGTCCCAGGATGCCATTCGGAATCCCATGTAACATTTAGTCATCACGTCTCCTTAGGCTCCCCTTGGCTGGGACAATTTCTCAGACCTTCCTTGCTTGTGATGACCTTGACAGTTTTGAGGGCTGGTCAGGAATGCTGTAGAATCCCTCTCAATCTGGGCTTGTCAGATACTTTTTCTCATGGTTAGGTTGGCCTGATGGGTTTTGGGGAGGAAGATCACATAGTGCAATGAATGCCCTTCTCATGACATCAGCGGGTGTATTACGTCAATGTGACTTGTCACAGATGATGTTGACCTTCATCTCCTGGCAGAGGCAGTCCGTTTGGTAGGTTTCTTCTCCACTGTAAGGTCATTCCCCCATTCCAAACTGTAGGCTTTGGAAGGAAGTCATGGCGCAGCCCACACTTAGGGAGTACCTTGTGGAATTCCAGTCTGCCTCCTTCAGGGCGGAGTAGCTATATAAATTATTTACACAGCTGCTTTCTTTTTTAAAGAAACAAAAACAAAATCTGACCCTCCAGACCCATATATATATATATTTTTATTTTATTGATTTTTTACAGAGAGGGAGAAGGATAGAGAGTTAGAAACATCGATGAGAGAGAAACATCGATCAGCTGCCTCCCGCACACCCCCCACTGGGTATGTGCCCACAACCAAAGTACATGCCCTTGACCAGAATCGAACCTGGGACCCTTCAGTCCGCAGGCTGACGCTCTATCCACTGAACCAAACCATTTAGGGCCAGACCCATATTTTTAACAAAACCCCATGGACCTCAGAGACTCGGCTCCTGAGACTGAACAGTGAGGACCCTGGAGAGCAGGGCTGTGGGGCCCAGGCCCATCTAGCAGGAGAGTCATAGCGCAACTCAGAAAACTACAATCAGCTCCAGGTCAGGGACTTAGGGTCCTTGCAAACATTCCAGACCACAAATGTGAAAGTTGAGGATGCAGAGGAGGTCTGTGATAGATTCCCAACCAAACTCCAGCCTGCCTGGGATTTTTACACCCAAATACCTGCTCTTCAACCTCACTCTGTCGATCTCTCACTGTAGCCAGGCCAAGAGTCCGCCCTTCCTGGCCCAGCCTTGGACAGGCTCCTCCACTCCTCTCTGATCAGCAGCACCTGCACACCGGTCTCCTTGTCTTTCTGCTCCTCCCACAAGGCCAATTCCACCCAGTACCACCAGTCTTCTTCCCTTCTGGTGCCTCAGGTGATCTAAGCAATGCTGGGGAAACCAAACACCAATGAAGACTCACCCAGGCCCTGTTCCTGTGTCTTCAGCTACAGCTGGCTCCTCTCAGCATATAAACATGGGCCTTGCCCCAGCTCAGTGCTTGGTGGCCCTGGCTGGCTCCCTAGAGTGGTCACTGCTGACTGCTAGCACTACACTCACCAAGGCTGTCCAGGGTCCCTGGGTGCTGCCCCATGGACGGTTTTAGGACCCAGCTTCCTGAGCTCTCAGCTTGAAGTGCCACCTCCTCCAGGATGTGACAACAGTGCCAAGTTTTCTTTCTCCCCAGCTGTCCCTCTTCAGGTTCTTCCTCTGCCAATTTCATCAAGATGGTCCCCAAGACTCTGCCTTTGGTCCTTTATCTCCATCAGTCTTCCTGGGTGACCTCTCTGACCACCTGTGTGCCTGCACCTTCTAATGTCACCTAGGAAGTTGCACACCCTTAAATGGCCACTGCCTCCCTTTCCTGTTCTTACACCAACTCCAGTTTTCCTGAATGAGTCCGCCAATAGTAACTGAGCACCTAGTATGTGCCAGATTCCAGGCCAGGTTGGTGGGGTGGGGAGGGGTTTTGATGATGATCACAAAGGAGGAAGCTTCTACCTTTATAAAACTCATATCCCAGTGGTCAAATTGGACAACAAACCAGCAAGAAAGAAATGAACAAACCACTGCATAGGTGCTAGGAGGAGAATCTTTCTTGTGGTGAGAGGCTGACAGGATGGGCCCTCAGTAGACAGGGTGGACAGGAGCACCCTTTGAGGAGGTGATATCTGAAGCAAGACCTTTGGATAGCTGAGAGCAAGCATTCCAGACAGAAGAGCAAGTGCCAAGTCTCTGAGGTAGAGGCAATGAGTATGTTCCAGGAAATGGGGGAATGGACCAGAGGTTGCTGCTGGGTGGAAAACAGATTCAGTAGGTCAAGCTAGACAGGACCCTGTGGAGTCTGTGAGCTTGAGCAGGTGTGAGATGAGGGCAGTGTGCAGCAGAGAGGAGGCAGCAGAAGGAAGACCCACAGAGAAGACCTGCAGATGGGCTGATGCAGGAGAGCTTCAGAGGAGCCTAAAGTGCCAGCACTCCTGGAACGGGCTGAGCCTTCTGGGGCCAGGAGGGGAGGGATCTCTGCATACCCCTGCCCCCAGGGCTGGCTCTGTCCCCTCAATCTGTTCTACCCTCTGTGGTGGGCACCTGTGTGCAGCAAGAAGAAAGGTGGCGGAGGAACAAATGGGAGTCCCTGACTTTCACCCAATTGATGATGCTGTAGAGCAGTGGTCGGCAAACTCATTAGTCAACAGAGACAAATATCAACAGTACAACGATTGAAATTTCTTTTGAGAGCCAAATTTTTTAAACTTGAACTTCTTCTATCGCCACTTCTTCAAAATAGACTCGCCCAGGCCGTGGTATTTTATGGAAGAGCCACACTCAAGGGGCCAAAGAGCCGCATGTGGCTCGCAAGCCGCAGTTTGCCAACCACGGCTGTAGAGCAAAGTGCTTAACACAGTGCTGAGCACCAACCTCCACTCTTTCCTTCACCATGAACCAATCACTTTCATCTTTGGCTTCCCATTAGAATCACCAGGGAAGCTTCTAAAAAATGACCACTACCCAAGCCATATCCCAGAGCAATGAAATTGGAGTGGGAGTTGAATGGAGCAGGAGTGGGGTGGTTTCAGTAGTTTCAGTATAATTCCAACGTGCACAGGTTGAGAGCTGATGCTTGAAGTGCAGGTGGGGAGCCCCAGAGAGCAGGATTTCTCATGGTTATACAGAGGAATCCCAGGCACCTGGGGGAAGACCCTCACTTCCCAAAGCAGTCTCTGTTACTGTTTCTCTAATAGGGTCCACAAGTCATGCAGGTAATGATGCAACTCCCTAGAATCCTTCAGAGTCCGGGGACCCAGGATGTCAGGCAGGCATAGGAATCTATGCTTCTCAGCTCCTTACAGATGATTCTCCTCCTCCTAGAGACAGTGAGCCTGCTAGACTCAGTGCCATCAAGGCCTATTTGTCTGCCCTTCAGGATGATAGAAGACCAGCCCCAAATGAGAGAATTCTGAGGTCTGGCTAGAGGAGCAGGGATGCTCAGTGTCAGAGCTTGGGTAGGGTAAGGATCCTGCACAGACTGCTAGGGCTTGAGGAGAACAGGGCCTGCCTGGACTTTGGGCTGGGCTGGGGGATAAGGGCCACCAGAGCCCTGGGGGATGAGGGCCACCAGTGGGGGACAGGGGAGGGGGCAGAAAATGAGAGAAAGAAACAGAAGAGGGAGAAGGGCCAGGGATAAAGCATAAATAAACCTTGGGTCTGAGGTCAAAGGATGTCCCAGAGTTCAGCACTCCTCCCAGCTCTCACTTCCCATGTTGTAGGAAAAGGGCCACCACCACCATTCTGGCCACAGGCCTAGTGCTTCTCAGTTCTGGCTTTCTTTGTTTTTGTTTGTTAATCCTCACCAGAGGATACTTTTTTCCATTGATCCTTCAGAGACAGTGGAAGGGAGCGGGGAGAGAAAGAGAGAAAAATTGATGTGAGAGACACATCGATTAGTTGCCTCCCCACGAGCCTAGACCAGGCTGGGGAATGAGCCTGCAATCCAGGTACGTGCCCCTGACTAGAATCAAACCCAAGATCTTTCAGTACTCGGGCCTGACACTCTAACCACTGAGCCAAACCAGCTAGGGCTCAGCTCTGGTTTTCTGATTTGCCAAGGCCCTAGCATTGCCCTCCCTCCAGGAAGGTTAAATGTCAGATGTTCAAACACCGAGTCTGGCTGATTCAGTGCATCTGGGTGGGGCCAGAGACTGGGGTCCATGTCCAGCCCCCTCTTCCTTGCCACCATGTTCTGCTGCTGGTCAGGATCCAGCGCTCCAAGAGCCACTGTCTGGAGAAAAGCAAGCTTACTTGCCTCCTCATGCCCTGTCAGGCTACCTTGGGCAAGTGCTTTTCCATTTCCAAACATACTTCCTCTCTCTTTGGGCAAGGGTTAAAACTAATAGATAATTACACAGCATTTCATCTTCTATTTGTAGACAAGAGCAGCCAGATTTACTATTTTAATCCCCTAGTGTTTCTCAAATTGACCTGGAGTCCATGGCTGAGGTAGGTGAGTGCCTTATGGACGAGGCCTCCCCTGCAACATCAGAGTGCAGGAGCCACCTAGCCCTCCATGGGGGCTCAAGGGAAGACTTCACTGAAGGAGAGAGACTGGTTCTTGGGGGGATGAGTGAACTAAGCAGGCAATAAATAAGAAACAACAAATGCCCCCAAAGAAAGAAAGTGGTCAAAGGACAATAAAGGTATTTTATAAGAGTACAAACAGCCAGTAAGTATAGGAAAACAGATAAATTTTCCTAGAAATGCAAATTACCACCAGGATCAGAAGCCATTCTTCACTTAGGCTGGCTGGCAAAGATGAGAAACCCTGCCACACCAGGGGGTGGAAGGGCTGGTGGGGGAAGGGAGTGTAAACTGTAGGGCAAGCTGGCAATAGGGGTCAAGGGGTTTTAGAAAGTACAGTAGTCCCCCCTTATCCTCAGGGTATTACCTCCAAGACCCCCAGTGGATGCTGGAAACCCAGCACAGCACTGAACCCTACATATATTATGTTTCTTTTTATACATACACACCTTACACTTAAAGGAAGCATTTACAGCTCCTCTTTGGCATGTCTGAGCTGCCAGCATCACTATTCTTATGCTTTAGGACCATTATGAAGTAAAATAAGGGTCACTTGAACACAAGCACTGAGATACCACAACAGTTGATCTGATAACCGACACGGCTACTAAGTGACTAACAGGCAAGGAGCATATATATCATGGAGACGCTGGACAAAAGGATGAGTCACATCTCCGGCGGGACAGAGCAGGATGCTAAGAGATTTCATCACGCTACTCAGGGCAATGTGCAATTTGAAACTTATGAATTGTTTATTTCCAGAATTTTTCATTTAATATTTTTGAACAGCAGTTGACCATGGGTAACTGAAACCACGGAAAGCAAAACCACAGATAAGGGGGATGACTATATACACTATCGCATTTGTTGGTTCACTTCTAAGAAGACTTACTATGGAAATAACCAGTGAGCAAAGATTTATGCCAGGATATTTATCTCAGTGAGGCTAATAAATATAGAAAAACAGCTACAGTAACCTGTTGTATAAACTCATAACCTCCATACAGCAGAATACTATGTAACCGTTATGATGATGAGATAGCTATGTTCAATGGCAGAGAAAAATGTTCACAAACACCAGAGGAAAAGTTTCCACATAGTTAGGGTGGTGCAAGCCCATTTTTGTAAAAGAACACAATTGCTTACAGCAAGGAATATACAGGCAGTCCTCGGGGTTATGTTGCCATCTCCCATTTATTTATAAAAAAAAAAAAGTTCTGTCATTTCAACGTATGTACATATGTGCTTTATGTTTTTTATTATTTACTGTATTTACCACAAGGTCAGGAATTGTTATCTTTCTTTTAAATTTTTTTTACTGTTTCACTTCATTACTGCTGTGTATGTGTTCCATGTGAGTGACGTAGGTGCTTATGTAGGTGGGTTCCGACTTACGGCGAAAATCGCATTAATTACGTCATGCTGTAGGAACGGATCTCCAATGTAACCCGAGGACCTACTGTATAAAGAAATAAGTCTAGAAGGACTTGAACCACAATTGTGAGATTATGGGTAATTTAAACTTTTCTTATCTCACATGAAACCTTTTTCTATAAGGAACAAAGGTTATTTTGCATTAAGGAAAAAAAAAAGTGATCAGGCTGACCAGGTGTGAACATTCCTGCGGAGGGAACAGTCTTCATGAAATCACAAGTGTGCAATCGTGGGCATGTCTAGGGAATGACAAGTAGCTCAGTCCAATCCCAGAGGAGAGTGTGTGTGGGGTGTAGTGGCTGGGATGAGGGGACAGGTCTCCAGGAGACTTGTGAGCTGCAGGCAGGGTTAAGGGCTTTATCCTGACCAGAGGTGCACAGCAATGAGACGGAAGCTGAGCAAAACTGAACCAGAGGCTGAAGACCAAGTGGCCAGTATGACAGACAGTCCAGAAGGATAGAGGCTGGTTCCTGGTCCCCCATGGGCCATACGGCATCTGCAGAAGGACCAAACACCAGAACAGAGAGCAGGGCAGAAGCTTCTAGAAGGAAGAGGAGACAGTAATTCACTGTGTCTGTGAACAGGAGGAGAACAATAGCTAGAACAGTGGTTTTCAACTGTGAGTGATTCTGTCCCCTCGGAAATATTTGGCAATGTCTGGGGACATTTTTTTGGTTATCACAATTCAGAAAGTGCCACTGGTATCTAGTGGGTGAAGATCAGGGATGCTGTTCAACATTCTACAACACATAGGATGCCCCACCCCAAGAATTAACCAGTCCCAAATAGTGATAGTGCTCAAGTTGAGAAAACCTAAGCTACAGGAAGTTGGAGAATTTTAGCAAGGATTTTTTTTTTACTCTTTACCCAAGGATATGTTTTCATTGATTCTAGAGAGAGGCAGGGAGAGGGGGAGAGAAACATTGATGTGAGGGAAACATTGATTGGTTGCTTTCCGTATTCACCCCAGCCAGGGATCAAACCTGCAACCTGGGTATGTGAACTGTCTGGGAATCGAATCTGTGACCTTTTATGGGACACACTCTAACCCAGCGGTCGCCAACCTTTCGGATCTTACGGACCACTGGTTGGCGACCGCTGCTCCAAAGGTTTCCTTAAACCAGCAGTCACCAACCTTTCGGATCTCATGGACCACCAGTGGTGACTGCTGTTCTAACCTACTGAGCGTCAACCCATGAACCAGATCACGGTTCTATTCCCGGTTAGGGCACATGCCTGGGTTGCGGGCTCGATCCCCAGTAGGGGGAGTACAGGAGGGCAGGCGATCAATGATTCTCTCTCACTGATGTTTCCATCTCTCTCTCCCTCTCTCGTCCTCTCTGAAATCAATAAAAATATATTTTAAAAATAAATAAATAAATTAAAAATACTTTGAGTTCCAAGCCCTCATCCAACGAACCAATTCCTTATACGGGGTCAGCCAGCCTCTCCAGGAGTTATCCAGGCATGGGCATCGTCCCATCTCTGGCAAATGCTGAGAGTTGACAATGGGTACATGTGATTCAATATTTTACTCTACTGTTATGAAAAAAAAATTTTTTTAAGTCCTCACCCAAGGACATGCTTAGAGAAAGGAAGGGGAAGGGGAAGAGGGGGAGGGGGAGGGGGAGAAACATTGATGTATGAGAGAATACATCGATTGGTTGCCTTCCATAAATGCCCCCTTTGGGGAGATTGAACTTGCAACCCAAGTATGTGCCCTAAGAATCAAACTGGCAACCTTTTGGTGCACAGGAGGACGGTCAACCAACTGAGCCACTCTGGCTAGGCTACTGTTATGTAAATTTAAATAGTATTGTATTTCTGTAATAAAAATACTGTTTTACTTTAAGAAATGTTTTTTTATTAAAATTTAGAGAGAGAAAAAGAGAAAGAGAAACATTGATGTGAGAGTGGAACATCAATCAGCTGCCTCCTGTACACCCCACATTGGGGATTGAGCCCACAACCTAGGTATTGAACCAGCATCCTTTTGGTGCACGGGACGATGCCCAATCAACTGAACCACACTGGCCAGGGCTGTTTTACTTTAAAATTAATTTCAGTGAGGGGAATCATAAACAGTCCCACAACCCATGCGGCAGCCAAAGCCATCCTGGGAAGACTGTCCATTCCTCAGCTCACCAGAGCAGAGAGGAGGAAGGGGAGGGGGAGGAGAAGAAGGATGGAGAGGGGAAAGGAGGCAGAGAGGAAAAGGCAGGGGAGGAAGATGTGGGGGATGAGGAGGAGAAGGAAGAAGAGGAGGAGAATAGGAAGGAGAGAGAAGGGAAGGAAGAGGGGGAGGGGGACAAAGAGGGAGAGGGCTCTCTAAAAAAGTGTTCCTCCCTGGGGAGAAAAGAATCCTAGTACCTGATCTTTCCTTATTTTTCTCCAGAGTCCTTGAAACCATGCTCTCAGAATGACAACCTTACCAGGTACTACTGGGCCTTCCCCAAACCCTTATGAGGTAGGTAGCATCAGGAGGTAGGCACCACCACACCCACACTATGGATGGAAACACTGAGGCTTAGAAGTCATACTGCAAGGGAGTGGAGAGCAGGACTTTAAACAAGCCTACCAACCCCACATTCAGCCTGTTGGACCACTGCCATGCTCCCACCCCCACACAGAGGTCAAGTTCAGTGTGTTTCAGATGTTCAGGTTGATGGAGTGACAACAAACAGTCAAGGTCACCCAAATCTAATGAGGGGCCACTCATTGGGGGCTCAGTGGGCCTGACCATGTGTGGGAGCCTGGGAAGATGAATGGGCCTGCCTGGAGCAGGGCGCTGGCCAGAGTCCCTTCCATAAATGGGCCCACACCAGACTAGGCTGTCCTTGTTTGGCCCCTTCCAGCTCTCAAGAGCAGACCCAGTTTCTGGTGTCTCAGTTTTCCTCCCCTCCCACCATCTTATTTTGGACATGCTCTCTGTCTAATGTTGATTTTTACCTCTTTTGGGAACCTACATCTAATCTTATACCACGGTGGTGGCGAAGTAGAGTCTGAGATAAAAGTATCACTGCAAGGCTGCAGCTCTTCTACACTGAGGAATGCTGCAGTCACAGGTAAAAAAGACAGTGCTTAGCAGGACAGCCACAAGCACTCCCTCTACAAAAACGTCTTGGTTTCTTTACCTGCAACTTTATCCCGAATAAGTTTTGCAGACTCGACTTCACCAATACTGCTGAATAGACTTCGCAACTCATCCTGGGTCATGTTCTGAGGGAGGTAGTTGACTATTAAATTTGTTCTCCCGATGTCATCCCTGCAGTCTTCGGCCATGTGGTCTTCATAACCATTAGACATTGTATTTTTAAAAAATCTGCAGGGGAAAAAAATCAAGTAAATTCCTAATGTTCATATTGCAGAATGTGAAACAAAACTAATGACTGAATTAGCACTTAGTTTTCTCTTCAACATATGTCCACACAAAAACCTGCACATGGATGTTAACAACAGCTTTATGTACAATTGCCCCCAAACTGGGAGAAATCACGATGTCCTTCAGTAGGTGAATGGAGAAATAAAACATCTACACAAGTGAGTATTATTCAGGAATAAAAAGAAATGAGCTATGAAGCCATAAGACATGGAGGAACCTTAAATGCGCACCGCTAAATGAAAGAAAACAGCTTGAAAGGCTACATATTATATGATTTCAATTATACAACACTGTGGAAAAGGTAAAACAATGGAGACAATAAAAAGATGAGAGGTTGCTGGAATTTTGGGAGAGGGATGACTATTTGGAGCACAGAGGATTTTTAGGGCCGTGAAGCTATTCTATTTGATACTATAATGGTGGATACATGTCTTTCTACATTTGTCCAAACCCATGGAATGTACACCACCAAGAGGGAACCCTAAAGCAACTATGGGCTT
This sequence comes from Cnephaeus nilssonii, assembly GCF_951640355.1. Classification (NCBI taxonomy): domain Eukaryota; kingdom Metazoa; phylum Chordata; class Mammalia; order Chiroptera; family Vespertilionidae; genus Cnephaeus; species Cnephaeus nilssonii. The sequence continues at coordinate 10,297,659 of NC_137076.1, forward strand.
CAGTTAATATGTATCAGTAATGGTTCATACTAATGTGAGATGCTAATAATGGGGGGAACTTCGTGTTCGAGGAGAGGTGTATGGAAACTCACTTTGTACTTTCTTAGCAATCTTTTCATAAACCTAAAACTACTCTAAAAAAGTCTGTTAAGCCGAAACCAGTTTGGCTCAGTGGATAGAGTGTCGGCCTGCAGACTGAGGGGTCCCGGGTTCGATTCCGGTCAAGGGCATGTACCTTGGTTGCGGGCACATCCCCGTGGGGGGTGTGCAGGAGGCAGCTGATTGATGTTTCTAACTCTATCCCTCTCGCTTCCTCTCTGTGAAAAATCAGTAAAATATATTTTTAAAAAAGTAAAATTAAAAAAAAAGTCTTTTAAAACAAAACAAAACAATTCCAAGTTCAACCGTTTCCACTTACTAAGAGGGCTTCAAAAAAGACACATATAATTTCAGCACCATCATTTAAGTTCCATATATGATGTGCAACATTAGTCCAATCTCCCAGCATTTCTTTTACTTATTTGCAAATGTTCTGTTCCCTGCTCTTTATAAAGTAGTTTGGCATCAAAGGCCAAAAAAAGAGATTAGAAAGTTAGGCTTCATAAGGTTCAAAACTTTGCATGCCAAAAGGCATCAGAAACAGACAAGCAGCAGACTGGGAGGAAATACAGTTGACCTTAACACAGAATTGAAAGCATGCAGGCTTTGGAATGCCTTTAGTGGACCCACAGAGTTCAAATCCATGTTGTTCATAGGTCAACTGCATTTTTATAAGGTGGATTTTTGACTACATAGGTATCAGCACCTTTAATACCTGTGTTGTTTAAGGGTCAACTGTACTTGCTACCTATTACATTACTTAGATTGGTGGTTCTCACCCTGGGTGATTCTGCCCCCAGGGGATACTGGGCAATGCCTGGAGACAATTCAGATTATCACAAATGGGGTGTGGGGGTTGTGTGTGCACGTGCCGCTGGCATTTAGTGGGTAGAGGCCAGGGATGCTGCTAAACATTCCACAAGGCACAGGACAGCCCTTACCAAGATCTATCCAGTCCAAAAATGTCAATACTGCCGTGACTGAGAAAAGTCCATTTAGAGCATCTACAAATTAATTAAAAAAAAATATATATATATGTATACACACACTGTATATATATATATATATCACTAACAGACAAGTGGTCAAAGGATATTAACTGCAACTAATAGATGCCAGCAATTCAAATGACTAGGAAACTATGGAAAGAAGCTCAAGTTTGCGAATAATGAAGGAAATGTGAAATAATAGATGCTACTTTCTGCTTGTTAGATGGAATAAATCCAGTTTAAAGATAAAGGGGAAATACCCTTATAGACTGTTGATATGAGTGTGACATGGTACCACCTTTTTAAAGGATAACTTGGTAGTGCAAACCAAGATTTTTTATGTGAATACTACCCTCCAACTCAGAACTATAGGAGTCTGTTCTAGTGAAATAAACACACATGTGCAGGGGAACATGCATAAGAACACATAACCCCCTGGCTGGTAAAAGTAAAACACTGAATAAATCTAAATATGCATTAATGGGGAATGGTTCAGTAGAAAGCACAGGACAATCAACATTAACAGGTTTAATTATGAAAAACTCCATAAACCTGTTAAACTGTCTGTGACCAGGAGACTTTGAGATCATTAGCTCAAAAGCAAACAAAAACATCTGCTGAAACCTGAACCAAAGTGCAAGGGTAAACTCTAAGAAATTAAAATGCACACTGAAAAAAAAATTTTTTTAAGTAAAAAAATAAATGCACACTGAAGTTTGCTCCAAATGGGATTCTAACATTTTTCTTCTTCTTTCCTCTTTTTTCTTTATCACTCCCTCTCTTCACTCTTGTTCTGTGTTAGGCATCTACTCTTCTGCCTTCTCCTTCAGCCTGCCTTCATGGATAAACAATAATTACCGCATTCTCATTTATCCAGAGAGGTGTGGTATATTTTCTACTCCTGGTAAAAGTTAACTTTCTAAAACAGTGGTCTGCAAACTATGGCCTGGGGGCCAAATTTGACCCACTACCTGTTTTTATAAATAAAGTTTTATTGGCACACAGCTACTCTAATTTATTTATGTATTGTCTGGGCTGCTTTTGCCCTATAGCTACGAAGTTGAGTAATTGTGACAAAGCTGAAAATATTTACCATCTGGCTCTTTACAGAAAAAGTGTGCTGACCTCTGTTCTAAAATGTAAAAACAGAACATTTCTAGGAGAAAATCTTTGTGACATTAGACAAGGCAAAGATTTCTTAGACACCACACCAAAAGCCCAATCCATGTAAAAGAAACGGATAAACTGGATTGAAACTGGAAACTGATAAACTGGAAATTGAAACTGGATACCATCAAATGTTAAAACTTTTGCTCTGTGAAAAGACACTGCTAGGAAAATTACAATCCATAGGCTGGAAGAAAATATTTGCAAATCACATATCTGCAAAAGAAAGTACTTGTATCTAGAACCTATACTTTTTTAAACTGTCCAAACTTAACCCTTTGCACTCACTTGCTTTTTTCTCGATTCCTTTATTCTACTCGGGATTTAATTTTTTAAATACCCCAGATTTTACAAAGCGCGGCAGTAGAATAAAAAACTGGAGTTTCTTTTCATACAAACTTATTTATTTGGATTTTTTTGTATTTCAAATTATTGATACATTCAAAGAGTATAAAAAGAGCTGCTACTGATGCTAACCATGTCGAGTCACACTCAACATCCGAGTGCAAAAGGTTAACAATAACAACCCAATTTAAAAAATGGCAAAAGATGTGAACAGACACTGCATCAAAGAAGATATATGGATGGCAAATAAACATGTGAAAAGATGCTCAATGTCATTAATTAATGCAAATTAAAACCTCTCCCCATTTAGGGTGAGAATCGAGATACTATTACCCATTTAGAAAGGCTAAAACAAAATAAAACAAAAGCAAACTATCCCTGAAACTAATATAATATTGTATGTCAACTATCCTATATAATAAAGAGGTGATATGCAAATTAAACCTCCCGCCATAACGCCGTCACAAGTGGCTGCTGGGGTTTCCAAGGCCCCATGTGCACACTGCTCTGCTTGGCCTGGAGGCGGGGCATTGGGCAGCACTCCAGGACTTGGGGCTGTCCCGTGGCCCACCGGCCACGCGGGGTGGGACTCTGGGACTCATGGCAGTCCCATGGCGCAGGGTGTGTGTGTGTGTGTGTGTGTGTGTGTGTGTGTGCGCGCCCAGGTCTTGCACAATTTCGCGCGACGGGTCACTAGTATTTTAACAAAACACACACACACAAAAGCAAGCAAACAACAACAAAACAGATAATATCAAGTTCTGGTGAGGATGTGGAGAAACCAAAACTTTCATACATTGCTGGTAGACATGTAAAAATGCTACAGCCACTTTGGAAAACAGACTAGCAGTTCCTATTCCTAGTTTTCATACAAAAGAAATGAAAGTCATCCTATCCTATCTAATAAAAGAGTAATATGCAAATTGACTGTCACTCCAATACACAAGATGGCTGCCCCCATGTGATCAAAGATGGCTGCCCCCATGTGGACACAAGATGGCTGCCACAAGATGGCCAGCAGGGGAGGGCAGTTGGGAGGGATCAGGCCTGCAAGGGAGGGCAGTTGGGGGTGATCAAGCCTGTAGGGGAGAGCAGTTAGGGGTGACCAGGCTGGCAGGGGAGGGCAGTTAGGAGTGACCAGGCCTGCAGGGGAGGGCAGTTAGGCATCAATCAGGCTGGCAGGGGAGTGGTTAGGGGGTGATCAGGCTGGCAGGCAGGCGAGCAGTTGGGAGTCAGCAGTCCTGGATTGTGACAGGGATGTCCGACTGCCCGTTTAGGCCCGAACCCGGGCAGTTGGACATCCCTCGAGGGGTCCCAGATTGGAGAGGGTGCAGGCTGGGCTGAGGGACCTCCCCCCGTGCACGAATTCGTGCACCAGGCCTCTAGTCTATATATAAAAAGCCAGCGACCAGAATGCCGGAATGACCAGAACGACCAGTCAGTCGCTATGATGCCCACTGCAGCCAGCGAACCGGCAGGATCGAGGGTTGGGGCTGCTGGCCAACCTCCCACGGTCCCTCCCTGGCCGGCCCCACCCCTGATTGTCCTCCCTACCCTAATAGGGTGCGGGGCCAGCCAACCAACCTCCTGCAGCCCCTCCCCCCGTCTGGCCCCACCCTCAATGGGCCCCCATCACCCTATCAGCCTGCGGCCCCTCCCCCTAGCCAGCGCCGCCCCCGATCGGCCCCCCCACTCCAATCAGGGGCAGGACTGGCCAGCCCACCACCCACAGCCCCTCCCCATGGCCCCCCTCCCCCAAATTACCCCCCCGACTCCAATTGGGGGTGGGGCCCGCCAGCCAACCTCCCGCCATCTCCTCCTCCTGACAGGCCTGGCCCTGATCTGCCCCAATTGGGGCCGGGCTGGCCAGACCCCACCCGTGCATGAATTCGTGCATTGGGTGTCTACTGTTCATATAAAAATGTATACACAAATGTTTATAGCAGCTTTACTCATAACCACCAAAAACTGGAACCCAAATGTCCTTTAAGCTGTTAGTGGATAAACTACCACACAATGGAATACTGCTCAGCAATAAAAAGGTACTACTAATTCACACAACTTGTATGTATCTCAAAAACATTTTGCTGAGTGGGAAAATGATTTTGAGATACGTACATGATTTCATTCTGGAAAAGGCAAAACCAGAGTGTTAGATCAGTGGTTGCCAGAGGCGGAAAGCAGAGGAAGAGTTGACTACACAGGGGGAATACTGCATGAATCACTCTGACTCATAATTATTTGTTTTTTCACCTATATCATTGGTGGAAGCCTTGGTGGCCAGGACCACATCATTATCATCTAAGGATAGCCAGGCAAACCCAGGGTACTTAGCAAACTATAGGTGCATCACACAGGTACACACAGTAGCAGAGGTGGGACAGACACTGGGTCTCAACTCGCCCAGGAATCATGTATATTTGGTGCATTCTTTTATTTTTTAAAATATATTTTATTGACTTCCCACAGAGAGGAAAGGAGAGGAATAGAGAATCAGAAACATCGATGGGAGAGAAACATCGATCAGCTGCCTCCTGCACACCCCCTACTGGGGATGTGCCTGCAACCAAGGTACATGCCTTTGACCAGAATCGAACCTGGGACCTTTCAGTCCGCAGGCCGACGCTCTATCCACTGAACCAAACCGGTTAGGGCTGGTGTATTCTTTTATATTAAAGGGCAACTGGCAATTGTCCTGACAGCTTGTTAACACATTCAGTATCTTTTTTAGGATTATCAATAAGTACCGTCCTATCCCACAGCATCAAAGTCAATTGCAAGGAACAAAAAGACAAATTTTGAGTTTATCAAAATGACTTCTGCTGATTTAAAAACACTTCCATAAACTGAATGTATCAAGAAGTCCTCTTGGGATGATCTGAGGGTTTTCAGCCCCACTGAATATTTTAAACAGTCTTGGTTGTCTGTGTGACTTCAGCAATGTTGTTCACATCAGTAGTATACCTACTGCATGTATAAGGGAGAGATAGGTATAGAAATGACATTAAAATATACATAGGTAGGAGGAGGGAGAGATCAACCAAAGGTCTTGTGTGCACGCATATGAGCCTAACCAATGGTTAAGTTCAACAGGGGGTTGGGGCATCCATGGGGAGGGGTGTGGGAGGGGAATGGGGGGATGAGGACAAATATGTGACACCTTAATCAATAAAGAAATTAAAAAAAAAAAAAAAAAATATATATATATATATATATATATATATACACACATAGGTAGTACATACATAAAGCAGCAAGACTGGTTTCCATTGGGTATCCCTTAGAATCTGTCTCATTTTATGGTTACAGAGCAGACTTTCTAAGTTACTTGAGAAAGAAGAAAACTAGAACAATCAAATGTATCTGCAGGCTCAATCTTGAGACTTCATATATCATGTGGAAAGGCCTGGAATCAATTATTCCAGATGTAAAATTCGGAGTTCTTCAGGGTACAAGTCTCTGGTGCCAGAAAAGGAAAAAAACACACCAAAAAACCCTGACTGTATCTCCTGACCCAATTAAAACTGGTGTGAGAGATGAAGGCTCAAGTGGACACAGTACATGTTTTCTTACTCTCCCCTTCCCACAGCTCATAGAGGGGAAAGTCGCTTGGCTGGGGTGGCTCCCGCTGTCATGGCAAATCTGTATCTGCCAGGCTGAGACGCCTGGGACATAAGCAGATCAGGTGCAATGCTAACCTTCAAGTTCAGGCCATTACCAGGCAACTTCAGTACTGCAAAAGCCTCTTGATCAGTCAATCCATCCTTATCTCTTACCTAGAAAAGCAATATTCCAAGATCACCTTTTGACTGTGCCTCTATCACCAGACCTTGGCATGTTTTTCCAGATTTATCTCCAAGCTCACCTTCTGAACCTCTGCCTGCCCAAACCAGTCCACTTGGGCTTCTGAACCTCCTTGTGCTCTCCTTTCTTATTCACTCGGGCCTCTGGCTGCACGTGGAAACTCCTGCCTACACCTCTCTAATCACAAGACACAGTTTATGCTTTCATCAAAACCTAAAAGCAAAAAACGGGCAATCATTTCTTTCCACAGTCTCTCAATACTGTCTGACCTGCTGCTTCAACTTTTCGTTGTTGAATCGCACACACTCTACTTTCCCTAGCTCAGGTTAAGTTTTTGTTGTGTGTGTGTGTGTGTGTGTGTGTGTGTGTGTGTGTGTGTGTGTTTAAATATATTTTTATTTATTTCAGAGTGAGGGAGGAGAGATAGGAACATCGATGAGAGAGAATTATTGATTGGCTGCCTCCTGCACACACACCCTTCTGGGGATTGAACCCACAACCTGGGCATGTGCCCTTGACTGGAATTGAACCTGGACCCTTCAGTCCACAGGCTGACGCTCTAACCACTGAGCCAAACCGGCTAGGGCAGGTTGTAAGTTTCTTGAGGAGGCCAATTCTTCCACTTCTCCCCATTCCCTGTGACATTGGATAGACAGTTATGCTTTATAAAAGTGTGATCATGAAGTTGGCCAATATACCAGTACATGGAGGCTCTCTAGGTTGAGTGGGGATGGGCAATGATCATATAAGTGAATCCCTCCAACACGTAGGAACATGGACACTGCTTTCTGCCACCTTTGTTTCACTGTACACCCATGCACACGCATTCTACCTGAGTGATGTGCTTTCCCTTTGATGTCCACATTCTAAACAGCTACTCTCACTTTCTCTATTTTCCTCTCTTCATCTGCCGGTCACTCAGGCAGAGACCGGGAACCATTCATCTCTTGCTCATGTCCCACATCTAAATACCCACTGAGTTCTGTATCTTTTAGCTCTTAACTACATCTCAAACCCACCCCCTCTTTTCCCCTATTACTACATTCCAGGGTCATATTCCCAATTTTCCTTATTGAAAGAAAGGAATCACTTTCTAACTGGTTTGACCTTCAGCATTATCTCCCTCCAACTCTTCCTCTTCTGTACAGATCTGACTCCTTCACTTTGCAGACTAAAACTGCCTAAGAGCCACCCTGGTGTGGCCTACAGGACAACACCCAAACCCTCTGCAAACCAGCCACATGAGTTCTTTGGCCACTACTCACTTCACCTTTCTTGCCCCTGAAGTACCAGACCCCATGTAGTTCCCTGAACAAGCCTAAATGTTTCCACCTCTGTACCCTTGCCAGTACTGTTCCTGCATCCTGCAAAGACCTTCCCCAGGATATTTACCTGGATAATTCCTCCCCAGCACAAATTTACCTCCTTCAGGAAGCACCGTCATTGGTTACAGTGTCCTTTTTGGTGCTTTCACAGCAACCATTTACAACCATCAATGCACTAACCAGAGTGGGCCAAAACGATCTATGCATAGGATATAACCACCACTGCTTCCCCAGAGCCTTTGCTCAGGGCCTGGGACACAGCAGGGAGGGTTGGTTAAAGGAGGGAAGCAAGCCTCAATTCCCTTCCTAGGCTGGCTTCCTCCCATCTTTCCCTGACCCAAAGCCAGAGGTCGGCCTGGCTGCCTCATACTGCCACCTAGGGGAGAAGACAGCAACTGCACCTCTCACCATTCACCATTTACTGTAATTTGATTCAATATATTGAATGGATGGGGAGGACACAAACGAGGAACAGTTGATTCTGGCAGGCAGTCAGAGGCTTCAAGTGGTGAATGAGCTCTGGTCTGGGCCACACAGCAAGAGAACAGCATTCCAGGCAGTGGGGGCAACAGGCAGAGAGAGGGTTGGAGTTTGTGCAGGTGAAATCACAAAGGAAGGGTTAGAATATGCAAGATCTGGAATCCCAAACTTGAGCTTTTAAGCCACCTAAAGAGGTTTAAAAAATTAATTTGTTTTTTTATCTGCCCAAAGACTTTAAATTAGGAGTGACATGATCAGATCTGTGTTTAAAAAAAATCCTCACCCAAGGATATTTTTCCATTGATTTTTAGAGAGAGTGGAAGAGAAAGGGAAAGAAAAACACATCGATTGGTTGTCTCCTGCACAAGCCCTGACCAGGGCCTGGGCCGGGGAGAAGCCTGCAACAGGTATGTGCCCTTGACCAGAATTGAACCCAGGACCCTTTGGTCCATAGGCCGATGCTCTATCCACTGAGCCAAACCGACTAGGGCTGTTTATGACAACTCTTGCTAGAGTGAGGAAAAAGGATAAAAAATGGGAGGCAGCCCTGGCCGGCATGGCTCAGTGGTTAGAGCATCAATCTGAGTGCCAAAGGGTCTCGGGTTTGATTCCCAATCAAGGGCATATACCTGGGTTGCAGGTTCGATCCCTGGTCCCAGTTGGGACACGTGCTGGAGGCAACTAATCCATGTGTCTCTTTCACATCGATGTTTCTGTTTTTCTCTCTCCCTCCTTCCACTCTCTAAAAATCAATGGAAAAAATATCCTTGGGTGAGGATTAACAAACAAACAAACAAAATGGGAGGCAGGGAGTAAGGGAAGCAACAAAGCAAGCATTAGAAAGATGCTTTTTCATAATTCTCCTTTTGCTGCCTCATGACTTCAGATTCAACACATCCAAACTGAAATTCTGCCCCCTCAAAACCAGTGTTTCAACATAAACATTTATGTCCACATTTTGAGATGTTCATATATTTCAGGAACTTGAAGTTGCAGAGTTTTATAATGGATACCAGCATAGGGCTTTGTATACAGAGATGCTCAATGGCAACTGAATGGAATTCCTCTGGGGTCTCCTGGACTTTTGTGATGATAAGAGCAGTAGAACCCTATGGTTAAGAGCAATAAGGACTAACCCTAACTGGTTTGGCTCAGTGGATAGAGCGTCGGCCTGCGAACTCAAGGGTCCCAGGTTCGATTCCGGTCAAGGGCATGTACCTTGGTTGCGGGAACATCCCCAGTAGGGGGTGTGCAGGAGGCAGCTGGTTGATGTTTCTCTCTCGTTGATGTTTCTAACTCTCTCTCCCTTTCTCTCTGTAAAAAGTCAATAAAATATATATTTTTTAAAAAAAGAGCAATAAGGACTCTGAGTAAGAGGGTCTGAGTTCAAATCCTGCACAAGCCACTTTATGGTATGATGCTGGTCATATCAAGTTACCCATCCAAGCCTCAGTTTCTTTGTCCCTAAAATTAACACTGTAGCCCTAGCCAGTTTGGCTCAATGGATAGAACATCGGCCTGTGGATCAAAGGGTCCCGGATTCTATTCCCGTCAAGGGCATGTACCTCGGTTGCAGGCTCCTCCCCTGCCGGGGCCCTAATTGGGGCACGTTCGGGAGGCAACCAATCAGTGTGTTTCTCTCACATAGATATTTCTCTGTCTTTCCCTCTCTCTTCCACTCTGTAAAAATCAATGGAAAAATATCCTCAGGCGAGGACTAAAAAAATAATAATAAAACAAACAAACAGCCGAAACCGGTTTGGCTCAGTGGATAGAGCGTTGGCCTGTGGACTGAAAGGACCCGGGTTCGATTCCGTTCAAGGGCATGTACCTTGGTTGCGGGCACATCCCCAGTGGGGTTGTGCAGGAGGCAGCTGATAGATGTTTCTAACTCTCTATCCTTCTCCCTTCCTCTCTGTAAAAAATCAATAAAATATATTTTAAAACAACAACAACAAACAAACAAATAAATAAATAAAATAAAACGAACACTGTAACAGTACCTACCACAAGGGCTAGAGATAAATGTCTGTTAAGTGTCAAGCATAAAATAAATCCTTAATAAAAACTGTTGACACTTTATAACATCATTTATTCAGTGCCGGCCATTCACAATGCTAGGGACTTCCCACACTCTTAAATCTGCACAGCAATATTGCTGTCAATCCTAGTTTACGGATAAGAAAATCTAAGGCCCCCCCACAGATGAGTTTGTTGAAGGTCTTTGGGGCCTTAGTTCTCAAGGTGTCAGAGATAGGACTGGAGGAACCTTTAGTGGAAGATTATTTAGTCCAGTGGAGGCTCTCACACGTGACTGAGTGAATGTGTGTGTATGTGTGAGAGAGACAGACAGAAAGACAGACTTTTGGCAATGTGAAGACATTTTTTTATATTCGGGGGGGGGGGGGCGGGGGCGGGGGAGAGGGGTCCGCATATAGTGGGTAGAGGCCAGGAATGCTATTCAACATTCTACAATGCACAGGACAGCCAAAACCTAAGAATGATCAGACCCAAAATGTCAGTAATGCCAAGGCTGAGAAACCCTTCTCCGGTGTAATCATCCTCCCCATCTTCCCACTTCTGGAGCACTGGCCATCTGGATCCCACATGAACACTTTGGGTAAAGGGGTTCTACTCTCCCCCCAGAGGCAGCGCAAGCAGAAGTTCTTCCTCACCTGCTCTGCACACAGTAGGTTTTAAAACCCGTTTTAATGAGCCTAGCAGCAGAGGACTCCAAAAAAGAAAGGAAGAGTATCCATCCCCCATTGTTCAACTGCCTGCAGTTTGTCTTTTCAACACACACACACACACACACACACACACACACACACAGACTTTACAAATTCAAATGTCCCCCGCCCCCTAAAGAGCCTTGTTAGGGATGGCGTTCAAAAAACATATACTTTTCTAGGACTCCCATTCGTACCGAAGGGGTTGCACACTTCTCAAAGGACCTCAGGTTAGCCGCGGTCACCTGACAACGACCACAAAAGAATCTGCGGGATTTCCAGGGGACCGAGCCCGTGGGCCGTAACCTCTGGGTGCCGAAGGCGCTTACCCCACTACCGCGCCTCTGGCTTCGATCTCCTGCCCCCGGATCCCCGGCTTCCAAGACTGCCCAGGCCCGAGTCGTGGAGCCCGCCCGGCAGGCGCGTGCCCACGCTGGGTCCCCCTCGCCCGCTCCTCGAGGCGGCCGAGGAATCCGGTCCGGGGCCTGTCGCCCGCGCCCTCACCGGCCAGCACCCGCCCGCCAGCCGCGGACGCGCGCGTCTCCGACCGGCTCTGCGCGGCCTGGGCCTCGGCCGGTGCAGGCCCGCGGACGCCCGCGGCCCGGCGAGGCGAGCTCTGGCCTGCCGCGGCCTACCCAGTCCAGCACCACCGAAGGCCCCAGCCTCACCTGGACACGGGCGGGCGGGCCCAGGGCTGCTCCGAGGTGGGCGAGGGGCGGCGGCGCGGCGCTAACGGCTCCGCTCGGCCTCGCTAGCGGTGGCGGCGGCAGCAGCAGCGGCTACGGCGACGGAGGCGGCGGCAGCTCCTCCTCGGCGCGCACGACTCGCTCCGGCCCGCGGCCCGGACACGCCCCCTCGGCGCGCGCACCCATTGGCCGGCGTTCGCCACGGCGCGCTTCTCATTGGCCAGCGTGGCTGTCGCGGCGCCCTGGGGCGCGCGGTGGAGGAGGGATTTCCGTCTGGCGCTGCCTACGAAGGGGTAGATGGCAGGTGAGACCCGGGTGGCCAGCGATGGCTGCGGTAAGGTCCAGATGGTGTCCGGACCGCGGAGGCCAACGGAAGGCGGTGGTGGAAGAGCCACGCACCTTGTGGAGCGCATGTTGTGTTCCCACCGCTGTCTGTCCTGTCCCCGGCGTCCACCGCCCTATGAGGTAGGAACGGTCCGCGCGTCTGGGCTATGGGGACAGAACCCGGGTTCGAATCCTGGCCCCGACGTTTCCGCTCTACGTGCGATTGGACAGGGCCTGACGTCATCTCGTTGGGCCTCAGTTTCCTTATCTGGTGTGGTGTGAAGGCGGGACAGGGGACGTGTCAGCATTTCAACAGTGTTGACTATTATAGCTCTTGGGTTCCCAAAGCTCAGCCCAACATTCATTCATTAAAATGTTATTGAGCATCTACTTTGTGCCAGGCATTGAATGAGCAGCGAACAGACAAAAATATCTACCCTTACTGGGCTCACATTTTAGACCAGCGCTGTCCAGTAGAAATAAATGTAAGCAAAGCTACAAGTGTTGGCCACATGCATAATTTAAATTTTCTAGTAGCCATGTTAAAGGGAAAAAGTAAAATGAAACAAGTGATGTTAATTTTAATAATGTGTTTTATTTAACCCAATTTATGTCCAAAATGTTATTTTGACGTGTAACCAATATAAAAAGTTATGATGCCCTGGCCACTGTGGTTCAGTGGTTAGAGCGTCAGCCTACCCACCAAAGGATCTCGGGTTCGATTCCCGGTCAAGGGCACGTACCTGGGTTGCAGGTTCGATCCCCAGCCTCAGTCGAGGCGCATGCAGGAGGCCACCAATCAATGTGTGTCTTCTCTCCCATTGATATTTCTTTCTCTCCTTCCCTTTCTCTCCTTCCCTTCTCCTCTCTCTAAAAATTAATGGGAAAAATATTCTCAGGTAAGGATTAAAGAAAATGGTTATGAGATCATTTTTTTTAAATGTGTTTTATTGATTTTTTACAGAGAGGAAGTGAGAGGGAGAGAGAGTTAGAAACATCGATGAGAGAGAAACATCGATCAGCTGCCTCCTGCACACCTCCTACTGGGGATGTGCCTGCAACCAAGGTACATGCCCTTGACCGGAATCGAACCTGGGACCTTTCAGTCCGCAGGCCAACGCTCTATCCAGTGAGCCAAACCGGTTAAGGCGAGATCTTTTTTTTTTTTCTTCACACATTCTTTGAACACTCACAGCCCATCTACAGTTGGATTGGCTACATTTCAAGGGCTCAACAGCCACATGTTGCCAGTGCTACTGCGTTTGACCTTGCAGTGCTGTATAGGCGAGGCAGAAAAGAAATCAAGGGGTTTCCACATCAAGTGGTGAAAAGTGGTAAAAAGAAAATAAATTGGGAAAGGGCAGGGGAAATGTGGGGGTAGCAATTTGAAAGATAGTGGTCAGGATGGTTGAGAAGATGGCATTTGCACAAGGACTGGAAGGAGTTGAAAAGACTGAACAAAGAATTACAGTATTCATTGTTTAGTGCATTGTTGGTCCAGTAGAACTTTCTGTGCTGATGGGCATGCGTTTTATCAGCACGAAATTAGTAGCTACTAGCTCCATGTGGTTTTAGGGCACTTGACATGTAGCTGGTTACACTAAAGAACTGAATTTTTAATATATTTAATTTTTACTTAATTGAAGTTTACATAATCACAATAGGGCCAGTGGCTTCCATAGCAGATGACATAGCTTTACGAGAATGGTGGCAAGTGCTCTGAATTGAGCATGTACTGTGTGCTAAATGCTTTTGCAGGTTCTCCTGTGTAATTCTTGATGCATCTGTGTGAGAAGGGAGCAATGATCATTGTCACCATGAAGAATGAAGTCCTTCATTTAGTCATCTATACTTTATTGTTGGCATTAATAGACTATCTTTTAGAACAGTTTTAGATTTACGGAAATATTGCAAAGAAGGTACAGAGCTACCATTTTCCCCACACCCAGTTTCCCCTATTAGTTACATCTTTCAGTAGTATGATACATTTGTTATAACTAACGAACCAAAATTGATACAGCATTATCAACCAAAGTTCATGGTTAATTTAATTTCCTTTGTTTTTACATAATGTTCTTTTTCTCTTCCAATCTTTCTCTTTTTTTAAAAAATACTTGACATACTGGTATAACATTATATTAGTTTTAGCTGTGCAACATAATGATTTAATATATGTATATATTGCAAAATAGTCACCACAATGAGTTTAACTAACATCCATCACCACACCTAGTTATAATTTTTTTGTTCTTGTGATGAGAATTTTTAAAATTTTTATCTTTATTATTTAAAGTATTACAGATGTCCCATTTTTTCCCCATTGACCCCTCCCCCCCCCCCCGTTCTTTCCCATTTCCATCCCCTCCCCAGGCCTTTACCCTACTATTGTCTGTTTCATGTGTTATGCATATATCTACACTAATAAAAGAGAAGTATGCAATTTGACCACACATCCGCGACACCCCACCAGCCAATTGGGAGTGAGTATGCAAACCAACCCAACAAAGATGGCGGGTTAATTTGCATACACAGGCGTGGAGCGAAGACTGAAGGCTGAAGACTGAAGACCGAAGACTGAAGACTGAAGAGGCTTGGCTTCTTCGCTGCGGCCGGAGCAAAGGCCTGGGTCCTGGGTGCCAGAGGAAAACCAGTGCCGGCAGCCAGGGGAAGGAAGGCCTATTGCACGAATCTTTGTGCAACGGGCCTCTAGTATATATATAAAAAGCCAGTGTCTGTGACGACCAAACAACCAGTCATCATGAGGTGCATTGAGCACCTCTCGGTCCCTTTCCACCCTCTGCCCGCGAGTGGGGTGGGACTGGGGACAGGCAAGCGGGCTGAATGGCTGACCTCTTGGTCCCTGCCCCTGGCCCACAGGCTCCGATGGATCAGCGATGGTGAATGGGGGAATCGGGGTGGGTGGCAAGAGGACCAGGCTGGCTGTCAGGCCGTTGGGATCACCAGCTCATCCCCGGCTGCTTGGGGGCTCAGGCCTGTGGGAAAGCAGGCGCTGGCGACTTCACCTCCATGCGTGTGCCCTGGGCCGGCCGCTGATGGAACACGCTGCCACACTGGGGCGGGTAGGTCACGGGTGCGCCCCGCAGCTTCCGTCAGCACCTCAAGCCGCAGCAGCAGCAGCGGCGCCCACGTGAGCAGCCCCAAGCGGGCAGTGCGTTCCATCAGTGGCCGGCCTGGCGCATGCGCATGGAGGTGAAGTCGTCGGCACCTGCTTTCCCACAGGCCTGAGCCCCTGAGTAGCCGGGGGTGAGCTGGTGATCCCAACAGCCTGACAGTCCTGCGGCAGAGGCAGCGTTTGGCCTGGGGACTGGTGAATGGGCAGAAGATGGCCCTGATTGCAAGAGGCTAGGCCTTAGGGACCCTATCCGCACGATTTGGTGCGCTGGGCCTCTAGTCTATATAATAAAAGCCTAAGCGACTGTTACAGCAGAACGAGTAGAATGACCGGTCACTGTGATGCACAATAACCACCAGGGGGCAGACACTCAACGCAGGAGCTGCACCCTGGTAGTCAGTGTGCTCCCACAGGGGGAGCGCTGCTCAACCAGAAGCGGGCTCTCGGCTGGCGAGCGCAGCGGCGGTGGCAGGAGCCTTTCCTGCTCCCACAGCAGTGCTAAGGAGCAGCGAACAGGAGGGTGGTAAGGAGTGAGGGGTCCCGGACTGTTAGAGGACGCAGGCCAGACTGGGGACCCCCTCCCAGTGCAGGAATTTTGTGCACCAGGCCTCTAGTCTATATATATAAAAGCCCAGTGACCGTTAAGGCAGAATGACCAGAACGACCGGAACCACTGGTGGCTATGACGCACACTGCGGCAGCCACCTAGCCTGATCCGGCCCCGATCGGCCCCCACTAACCTCCTGCGGCCCCTCCTGCTGGCTGGCCCCACCCCCGATCAGGCCCCCCCCAACCTGCTGATCGCGGACACAGGGAGCATGTGACTGAGCTGTCGGCACCCCTTCTGAGGGGAGATGCCCGCCAGGTATACAGAAGGTATACAGAAGGTGCTCAGCGAGGAATCCACATGGGTTGTGTTCGCACCTTCATGCTGTCCCCACCACCACCACCACGATGCTGAGGAAGCCTGATTCAGGACCCCCGTCCTGACCACCCACACAGAGAAACAGCGTGTGATAAACATCATGTCCTGCAGACGCCTGAATCCGCCTTAAGAGGAAGACGCTACAGACCCAGAATGGGAAGATCGGGACTGAGACAGAAGGCCTGGGAAAAGCAGGGCCGCGGATGGATGGTGTGTTCTGCGTTTGCTGCCCGACCCTGCTCCCCGGGCCCCTCTGTGTGTGAAGCACCTGCATCGCCACCCTTGGACGGAGGCCTGGGAAGGAGTGAAGAACAGTGGCTGTACCTGTGGCTGTGCTCGGCCTCCTGCCCTCGTGGATAAGCAGGAAACATATTTACATGCCAGAATCTAAAAATCTCTTTATCAGTAATAGCACAAATACTGCAAGACCCACACGTGTTTGTAAACAGGACTCTGTCCGGCTGCGTGTGAACCCAGATCGAAGGCGTGCTCTCCGCTGAGGAGGCTGCAAAGGCTGCTCCTCTCTCGAACGCATGCAACCTGGAGAGGTTTAAAGGGAAGAGGAGATAAAAAATAAGACAAAATAGCAACAAGCTCTGAAGCTGCTGCTGCTGCTGTCAAATCCTCCGTGCGATGGTGATGTCAGAGCTCGTTTCCCCGCGCGCCTGGGGCTAAGACGGCCAAGCCGCTGACACCTGCCAGGTCGCCTGGCACCACGCATCCACTTTCAACCTCCCGCCAGCTCCTGAAGGTGGGTGGGCTTGCAGATGGAGGCTTCAGTGTTAAAGCAACCCTGTTGGTGTAGAACAGATACTTGTGGGCTTTTTGGTGAGAGAGAACCCATAACATCCCTTCACAAATGTGTTTTTAACTGCTCTGAGATCACTCTCCCAGCCTTGGCGACTCTCAAATAGGCCTCAGCGATTCCACTCGCCCGATGCAAAGACTGACCCCGTTTTCATGGAGATCGAACCCTTGCCTCTGGAGCAGCTGCATCCTTTCAAAAGGAAGGTCACTCTGGTTGCAGGTCCTTGCTCTTCGGCACTTTGAATATTTCTTGCCACTCCCTTCTCTACCCAGCAAAGCTCATTTAGAATTGAAGGCCAGATAAAGAGCTTCACAGACAAGAAAAAGCGAAAGGAGTTTATCACCCCGATTGGGATTGGGAGTGGGGTTGGCCAACAGCCCGAGGCCCCTCTTCCCAGCCGTCTCGCCCCTTGCATCCCCTCCCCCTGGCCCGCCCTCCCCAATTTCCCCGATCTACCGGCCGGACCCCACCCGTGCACGAATTCATGCACCGGGCCTCTAGTATGCATATAAGTTCTTTGGTTGATCTCTTCTTCCTGCCCCTTCCCTCTGAGAATCCTTAGTCTGTTGCATGCTTCCATGATTTTGGATCTATTTTGTTTGTCAGTTTATTTTGTTCATTAGATTTCACATATAAGTGAGATCATGTGATACTTGTCTTTCTCTGACTAACTTATTTCACTTAGCATAATACTCTCTAGGTCCCTTCATGCTGTCTCAAAGGGTAATATAGTTTTTTACAGCTGCATAGTATTCCATGGTGTAAATGTACCACAGCTTTTTTATCCACTCATGTGATGAGAACTTTTAAATTCTATTCTCTTTTTAAAAAAATATATATTTTATTGATTTTTTACAGAGAGGAAGGGAGAGGAATAGAGAGTTAGAAACATCGATGAGAGAGAAACATCGATTCAGTTGCCTCCTGCACACTCCCCACTGGGGATGTGCCCGCAACCAAGGTACATGCCCTTGACCGGAATCGAACCTGGGACCCTTGAGCCTGCAGTCCGACACTCTATCCACTGAGCCAAACCGGTTAGGGCTAAATTCTATTCTCTTATTCTCTCTCTCTCTCTCTCTCTCTCTCTCTCTCTCTCTCTCTCCCTCTCCCCCCTCCCCCCCCCCCGCCCCCCCCCCCCCCCCCCCCCCCGTCACCCGAGGATATTTTCCCATTGATTTTTAGGAAGGGTGGAAGAGAGAGACAGAGAAAAACATTGATGTGAGAGAAACACATTGATTGGTTGCCTCCTGCACGAGCCCCAACCAGGGCCCGTGCTGGGGAGGAGCCTGCAACCAAGGTCTATGCCCTTGACTGGACCGGCTAGGGCTGTCCTGTCTCTTTAGGCTTCTCTTGGTTGTGGCAGATTCTCAGACTTTCTGTTTTTGATGACCTTGGCGGTTTTGAGAACTGGTCAGATATTTTGTAGGATGTCCCTCTATTGGAATTTGTCTGATGTTTTCCTCATGATAAGACTGGGATGATGGGTTTGGGGGAGGAAGACCACAGAGGTAAAGTGGTCATCCCATCACATCCTGTCAAGGGCACATTATCTATGCTTGTTGATGTTGGCCTTGAACACCTGGCTGGTGGAGTATCTGTCAGGCTTCATTGAGAGGAAGGGAGAGGGATAGAGAGTAAGAAACATCGATGTTTCTAACTTCTCCCTCACCCCCCATACTTTGGAAGGAAGTCACTATGTGCCCACATTTGAAGAGCAGAGAGTTATATTCCTCCTCCTTAAGGGTGGATAACTACATAAATTATTTAGAATTCTGCATGGGAGATTTCTCTTTTCTCCCCCATTTATAAGTCTATCCAATCATTTAATTATATCTGTATGGCCTCCTGCATATTTTATATTCTGGGTTTTAACTTAATACTACTTTATTTCTTTTATTGCTCAAATTGTTCGGACATTAGCCATGGGGATCTCTTCTAGTTGGCTCCTGTGGCCCTTTGACACCCCCCATCAATGTATTTTGGCTTTTTTCATTTTGTTTTCTTTGGAGCACTTCCTTTTCTCTGGTACTATAAGATACCAGGCTCGTCTCATGTATTTCCTCCCCCAGCCTTAGAATCAGCCATTTCTGTGAGACTGGTTCCTTTTATTAGACAGTGGTGTTAGAAACTAAGATGTGAGCACTAGGAGTGCTTGTTGTTCCTTTTAGGCCATCAATCCTTTTTAATTGCCCACAACACACCCAGTACAGGTGTTCAGCCCTGTGGATACAATAGTGACCATGCCAGTTGTGGTATCTGCGCCCATGGAAGTTACAGCTTGTGGGGACCAGTTTAAGAGGGCAGCTCCACACTGACTAGCCCTTTTCAAAAAGTGTATGCTGGTCCTCCTGTGGTAGGCAGAATAGCAGTACCCCAAAGATGTCCATGTCCCAATCTCTAGGAACCTGTGATTATGTTACCTTACTTAGCAAAAGGACTTTGCAGATCAGATTACATTAAGTATCGAGATGGGGAGATTATCCTGGATTACCTGCATGAGGCCAGTGTTATCACGAGGGCTTTTATAAGACAAAGGCAGGAAGGTCAGAGTCAGAGAAGATGTGACAATGGAAGCAGAGGTCAGTGATGCCATTGCTGGGTTGACGATGGAGGAAAGGGCCACCAGCCACAGATGGCAGGCAGTGTCCAGAAGCTTGAAAAGGCAAGGAAACATTCTCTCCTAGAACCTCCAGAAGGACTGTAGTCCTGCTGACACCTTGACTTTAGTCTAGTAAGACCAGTTTCTGACTTTTGACCCTCTGATATGGTGGAAAGCCATGATATCTGAACCATTTATGGGGCTTCATATGTGGGTGGGGTTTATTTTGTGGACATAAGAAATGGGTTTAAATTAAGGTGACCAGATTTTAACATTGGTAAAGCGGGACACCATTGACCGGGGGGAGGGGGGGTGCTTTTTTTAAAAAAAATATATTTTATTGATTTTTTACAGAGAGGAAGAGAGAGGGATAGAGAGTTAGAAACATCAATGAGAGAAACATCGATCAGCTGCCTCTTGCACACCCCCTACTGGGGATGTGCCCGCAACCAAGGTACATGTCCGTGACTGGAATCGAACCTGGGACCCTTCAGTCCGCAGGTCGACGCTCTATCCACTGAGCCAAACTGGTTTCGGCCCGGGGGGGGGGGTGTTCTTGATTAAAAATTTGGTCTATATTGTAATCGCTTTTGGTTTTTTTAATAAAAGGAAATTCACTTCTTAGATCATCGTTGAATTTGCATCCTCTTTTCTTACTCATTATGTTAAAAATCTAAAAAAAATAATTTAAAATTATATTATAAATTATTATATACATATTGCTTAAAAACACAGTAAGTAGGTACATAATTACATGAACATATTTTATTGTTAGTTTATAAATTAAATTAATTTGATTGTTATAAAGTAACTATATTTTAAAAATTATTTTAATCCTATATTTCTTTCTAAATGATAACAATACTAACTTGTATTATTTTTCCTCTGAATTTGCCGTAACGTAAGTCGTAAGTGTCACTTTTAAGGCCGGCGCTAGACTTTTTGCCGCCACTATAAAATATAAATAATACGAGTACTGTCTGCTAAATTGAAGAAAATTTATGTATTATGAAATAAATAAATAAATTACTTACCTAAATTATCTGAATAGCTGATTTGTAATGACATCACTTGTTTAACTAGCTTACTAGCACGCAGTACGATGTGTACCGTCTGAGAGACAGTTACAAAATGTTTTCGTCGTTGCCAATCCCCAAAAATGCCATTGTTCATTAAGTCCAAACAATGGTGGTCGAATTCTAACAACTGATCAACAATGCGAACTTTGATAAGCAGTTCTCGATAATCAGTTCTCAACAATTATTTGTTATTATTAAAGTTTAACATTATAAAATTGACAAAAATAATATAAAACTCATATCCTGGCTAAATAGCCACATGGCCGCCGAAAACCGTATATTCCCTTCCCGTTCTCCCGCCGTTCCCTAGCTTGTCGTGCATTCTTTCCAAAAATCGGGACTTTTTTAAAACGCCGCGGGACGCGGGACAAATTGTTAAAAATCGGGACTGTCCCGCCAAAAGCGGGACCTCTGGTCACCTTAGTTTAAATCCCTAACAGAACTGAGACATCAAAGTGGAACCCTCATTCTGAGAATAGAAGCTGGGCAGGCCCAAACAAGCCAAAAGAATCTTCTGGCACTCGAAATTTTGGGGGACCCTACTTCAGTCTGATTCCACCTCAAGTGCCAAGTATGTCAGTCATATAGAAAACCAGGAAACTTTATTTTTTCTTACGCAGCTGACTTTCTTTTCAGGTTAGCAACAGTTTAGAATTCATGCCCCTGATTAGGTCAGAATTGGAGCTATAAAAATAGTGGCTCCTTCAGGGCAGGGGTCACGTATGGTTCCTATTTCTGACCCAGAAAGCCTGGCCCTGGAGGGGCACAGCAGTGCAAGGCCGCCTTCAGGAACTGCTGTGCTAATAACGTTCCTGAACCTCTGCGAAGTTTTGCTTGTTTGCAAAAGGCATGTGGCACTACCGCCTTGGGAACATGAGTAAAGCGGGCACTGAGCAGAACATCTAACACATCAGGACTACCGTTGTATCAATAGGCCCATAAAGAAAGTTCTCTGGTTAATGCCCCGGAGAGCAGGGAGAGCTCTGTTTCTTGTCTTAGAATCACGGCTTCCTGAACACCACCTCGTGAGATAACATGGAGCACTGGCCTGAACGAGTTTAGCAAGTTTCCTTTTCCAGAATTATCCTCCTGGATCTGACCCATTACCCTTTGATTCCGATATCTTTCTGGCTAGGACAGCAGTGGGCATTTTATCTCCCATAGGGTCAAAGATTAGAAGAGGCTTCACAGCTCTGATTCCCAGGGTCACCGAGTGACCTGGTTGCTCCTGTTGTCCCAGAGCAATATGGGTGGTGACCACTTTCCCTTCCAGGTGTTGTCTGTCACTTTGTCACCCTCCTCATTCCTACCAGTGACTCATAGTAGCTAGTATCACTTTTTTTTTTAAAGATTTGTTTTTTTATCCAACTGTTCTTTTTCATGCCATACACATTCTCTTTTCTGCTTTATCTCTAAATATTTTACATGTATTTGTTGGGCTTTTTGCAATACTTAAAAATTTTTTAAAAGCAGAAATTCAGCCCTAACTGGTTGCCCAGTGGTTAGAGTGTCAGCCTGTGGACTGAAGGGTCTTGGGTTCAATTCCTGGTCAAGGGCACGTACCTGGGCTGCAGGTTCACTCTCCAACACCAGTCGGGGCATGTGCCAGAGGCAACATTGACGTCTTTCTCACATCAATGTTTCTCTCTCTCCTCACCCCTCCTTTCCACTCTCTCTGAAAAGCAAAGGAAAAAATGTTCTCAGGTGAGGATTAACTAACAACAACAAAAAAATTTAAAGCAGAAATTCAGTGGTTTCTAGTACATTTAGTATCATTCCAGTATCATTCCAGAACATTCTCATCACCCCTAAAATAAACCCCGTGCCCATAAGTAGTCACCTGCTTGCCCCTGGGAATTGCGAATCTTTCTGACTCCATGGATATGCTTCTTCTGATTACTTTATATAAGTGGGATCATACAATATGTGGCCCTTTGTTTCTGGCTTCTTTCACTGAGTATAGCTGATCACTGTCCCCCCCCCCCCCAATTTTTTCTTTATAAATGAGATAGAGGCTTCATGCTTATTGAAGGCAGGTGGTCAATTTGCTGTGACAATTCTCCATCCTTGCACCTGGTCCAGCATCCCATGGGAAACAGGCCAGAGACCCACAGATTTGCCAGCTCTCCCTGTGAGGTGCCTCTCACTTGCCCCCCATGTGCTAGGACAGGAGCACCGAGGATGGGTGTTCCCATTCCCAGCTTCTGCCTGATCCTGGCAACTCCCATAACTCCCTGTGTATTACAAAACCCTCACATCTCCCAGCCTCCCAGACCGAAGATCCAAAATCACACTCAGCAGCATTACTCAGAGCCTCCAGGCATACTAAACTCTGGTCATGTTCCGTGAGTGTCCTGAGATGAACAGGTCAGGTGTTATCAGTCTACTAAAAGCTCACACAAATTGATGAGAACCAAAGGGGCAAAGATCAGAAATAGACACTTCACAGGATGGGGAAGAGAGTCCACAAACATCAGTGTCTGCACAGAGTTGTAACAGTGGGGCCATGGGCAGGGGCTGGTCAAGGTGAAGATTATTGTAGTGCTGCCAGGACCCCAACATCAGCTTTCCTCAGGGGTGGTGGTCATGTTAATCTGAAAGACCCTATGGAAGATACTTGCCAGCATATGAGAGGGCTCATAGTCTGACCTTGTGGTTATACCACTGAAAATTATCCTGCACCACCCAGGGAAGGTCTATCCAAAGTAAGACATTTCTTACAGTTTTTAATGAGGTACCCTTGGGTTGGCAACAGTCTAAACACCCAGCGATGAAGCTGGCTTGGTGAATTGTTCATGCATTAAAAATGACAGTAGGAGGCCCCCAACCACATACAGTAAGAGTAGCTCCCTAGGCTGAGCTCTGGGGATGCAGTTTAATCTTCATGATGAGCCTGTGAGTTGGGTTCTATTAGCCTCATTTTATAGAAGCATCAAGTGGGCCCAAGGTCACACACTCCTGGAAGAGGAGCAGAAGGGGGCCAAGGGCCAGGATCAATGGAGCTCAGAACTCATGCATGGAACCTTGATGCTAAAGTTCTCATGATTTAAGAGATAAGTGCAGGTACAGAGTTGTACCTATCCTCTGAGGGTCTTCCACCTTTGGCTGGATGGGTGTGGAGGGTGTGGGGGGGACAGAGAAATTGAAGAGATGGGCCAGCCAGCACTGAGGGAGGCCCAGCCCCAGGGCCAATGGGCAGGAGAAAGGACTAAGCAGGATTCTGATAAGAGGTGGTGGGGGCCTGGGAGAGAAGAGTGGTTGGTGGGAGAGGGAGGGGGGTTTACATGGACCACTCGGAAGGAAGGCACAGCCAGGTGGGAGTCTTTTGTCTGTGGTGGCATCTGTGGGTGTTACTTCCACTCCCCCACCTAACCATGGCCCAGTGGCTTAAGATGCTTGAGTTTGAGGCAAGGGGATGCCTCAGTAGTGCAGATAAAGTGATGGCTTCAGATCCACATGGGGGAGAGAAAATACGAAGGCTGTGGAGAAAGGTTTGCCTTCATCTTTGTACCTTCCCACTTCCAGATGTGCTGCCGTCTTACTCAGTTGTATCCTGGGTGTATGAATTCACTAGGGCTGCCGTAGCAAAACATAGACTGGGTGGCTTATGGACAACAGAAATTTAGTTGGAGGTGAGAAGTCCAAGATCAAGATGTTGGCGGGTTGGTTCCTTCTGTGGCCTCCTTCCTTGGCATGTAATGGCCATCTTTTCTGTGTCCTCACATGATCTTCCCTGTGTCTGTGTCCTAATTTCCCCTTTTTATAAGAACACCGGTCAGGTTGGATCAGGGCCCACCCTAATGACCTAATTTTAAGTTGACTACCTCTTAAAGGCCCAATTTCTAAATACAGTCATGTTCTGAGGTCCTGGAGTTTAGGACTTCAACATACAAATTTAGGGAGGACACAGTGCAGCCCATACATAACACGGGGGGAACATGTGATTCCGCTACAGCCCCCTGGGTGTCAGCAGGGGTGGGTAGAGGAGCTCAGGTGACCCTGGTCACCTGAGGGTACTGCCTGGTCTTCCACAGGTCAAGGAGCCAGGATTCTGAGGTTTGGACACCCCGTTCTCTGGCAGCTAGGGCTGACATTGGACCCCAACAGGAGGACAGTACCATACACCAAGGGCTTGGACTTAGTGAGGGGCTACATGGAAATGCACAGAGGCTGGCCAGGCAGCTACACCAGCACAGGGGCAGTGAGGGAGAAACTCAGGAGCCTGGAGTAGTGGGGATAGGCCATCTCCCCAGACCAGCCCTCCCACTCCCAGGAGCAGGGTTTTTCCTGGGCTTACGCCCAGGGAAGTCCCAGTGGACACATGCTCACCTTCCTCCTCCCCTCTGAGTTGTTGTATCAGGGCTTTCCCTACCCATATCCCTGCTGCCCTCTTTCCGTCCCTTACCCCCATCCCTTCCTCCAGAAATGTAGCTGTTCTGCTCCCACTGAGAGATGAGGCACACCCAATACAGGGCCTGGTTCTTGGTTAAGCAGTCAGCCAGCATGAGCCCTGCTTTCCCCAATCGCAGAGAGTTCCTAGAGGGGACAGCTGGGTCCTGTCCATCTTTGCATCCCCAGCCTATAGGCGTCAATAGTTTGCTGACCAAGTGGACAAGCAGCAGAACCTTCTTGCAGGGACCAACAGCAGTAAGACACTAGCCGGGATTTATCACATCCTGGCAGAGCCTACCCTGTTCCCCCCTACACACACTGGGTCAGGCCACCCAGGCTAGGGTACCTTCCATTGTGGGTGAGGTGGGCACCCCACTCCTGCCCTGGCCCAAGGAGAACATGTCTAACTCCAGAGACACCACTGACAGGAGCACTGTGGGAATGAGCTGAAAGGGAATGCCCCAACCCAATCACGTCCTCCTGCTGTCAGGGGCCCTGTCACCTGCTGCCCAATGGATTTGAGTTCGCCAAATTTATTCCCCACCCAGTGAATGGCACAGTCTCAACAGGTGTCAGCATACCATCTGCCTCACTCACCTGCCCAGTGCAGGGACCCAGAGGTCAGAGCAGGTCAGACCCAGAGCAGGGGTGGTGGGGAGGAAACACTGTTCTTAGATCCATCTTCATGGAGCCCATGTCAGGCCCAGCCTTCACACTCCAGAGGTAGGAGCTATCAACCTCCACAAAGGCAGGCCAAGGGTCACTAGAAACAGCTTTTGCCAAGAAAGGCAGGATGGGGGCAGAAAGGCTAAAGGTTACTGAGCAGAAACCCTCCATGAAGAAGTGGGGAAGTCCCTCTGGATCTGGAGAGACAGCCAGAAAGTGACTAAGCAGGACTTCTCACTCTCAATGCCACTGACCTTTGGGCAGGAGGATTCTTTGTGGTGAGGACAATATTATGCATTGTAGGTTATTTAGCAGCATCTCTGGCCACCCCTCCCCAGCTATGACAGCCAAATACATGTTCACACTTTGCCAGGTGTCCCCTGGGGGCGAAAGTGACCCATGGGAGAACCCCCACTTTGCAGAACCGAGCCTGGAAAGAGCAGGCTCTCCCTTGTGCTGTCCTTGTGCTGAGGTTAATAGCCTTCAGGTCACATCCATTCAGGTATTCATTTTCTGTCCCCTAACCCAGTGGTCGGCAAACTGCGGCTCACAAGCCGCAGTTTGCCGACCACTGCCCTAACCCAAAGCCCCACCTGCCATCTTCCAGAACCAAGCCCACACATTGCTTCTCCCAAAGGGTGGTCCATGGGTCCCATATTAGGAATGTGGCCCCATTGATGCTGTGGCAGGCTGAATAATGCATGTCCCCCGACACAAGATGTCCATGTCTGATCCCCAGAACTTGGGAATATGACCTTGCAGGTGTGGTTAAATTAAGGCAGTGGAGATGGGGAGATTTTCCTGGATTATCTAGGTGGGTTCAGGGTCTTTATGAGATGGAGGCAGGAGGGTTCAGGTTAGAGGAGATGTGAGGATGGAAGCAGAATCAGAGAAAGAAGTTAGAAGATGTTACACTTCTGACTTTGAAGATGGAGAAAAAGGCTGTGAGCCAAGGCATGCTGATGGCCTCTAGAAGCCGGAAAAAGCATGGACATGGATTGCCCCTTAGAGCCTCCAGAAGGAAGATAGCACTGCCAGTGCCTCAATTATAGGACTTCTGCCCTCCGGGACTGTAAGATAATAAGTTTGTGATGTTTTAAGCTACTAAAGTTGTGGTAATTTGTTACAGCAAATGCAGGGAATTCATACAGGCTCTGAAACTCCGAGTCAGGGAGAGCTGCTGGGTGGTCAGGATGGCATTTGCCTCTCTTGGCATGAGCTATGGTGCACAGTGGTGCTGTCTGTCTCCCACTAGGTGGGGAGAACTCAATGTACAAAAAAGGTTGGGGGCCGGACTTGAGTGGACCCAGACTTCCTAGGCTTAGAAAGAGAAGCAATTTTTTAAAGTTATGCTTATAAAGACCAAAAAGCCCCAATTGTTGCTTCACATAGATGACTTTGAAGCTTCCCACATTCAACACGCCCTGGGCCAATTACCCCTCTCCCCCAAGAGAAGATATCTTTGATTTTTATAGCCAACGTTAAAGGGAAAATGAGTTTTTTTGTTGCAGAAATTCACTGTCAAATGGACACAATATATGAAGCATCTCCAAACCTTTCACTGGTAGCTAAAATACCAAAGGAGGTTTCGTATGGTCCCTGCCTGATCCCAGCGAAAGGGATCAGGAACAGAACCTTGACAAAATGTCCTTGTCTCACAAATGATGAAAAGTGTGTGTGTAGGGGGAACAGGGCACAAAGGGGCTGTGTCTCTGAAGCAGTGGAGGAGAGAGCCTAATGGAAGGAATGGCTAGGGAGACTGAGGGTGACGGGCAGCTATTAGGTTTCAATCTGGAGCCAGTGCAGGAGTTCAGGAGTGGGAGGTGACAGGGAAAGAGGAGACGGGGAGTAAGGCAAGAAGGGATCAGAGATGCTGGGTTTCTTGGGGTAGGGGAGACTTGAGAGCTGTTCTTGGCATTTATCCATTGCCAAAAGGGGTGGCTGTTAAAACAGGGAAAAGAGATACATGGTGAGAGAAGAGTGCTGATAAGCATATTAATCATGTTTGTGTCTTTGTATTTTTTATTTTTTTTTAGAAAGAGCACACTTTAATGGGAAGAGAGCACTGCATGATGGGCATTCTACACATCATGCTGAGAAAGGCACATAGTATACAGGACATTTTGCTAATGCTCAACAGTAATGTAGCTTCCTCTGGGCAACTTCCCCAACCTTATTCTCCAACCTCCAAGGGGTCAAAGCACTCCCAACCGTTTCCTTGAAGGCAACTGCGGTTTGTTAGAGATATAGCCCCTCAGGGATGCCTTCTTGTTTTTTATACAGAACATTTTCTTTAGATTTTTTTGAAGTCTTCATTTGTTACTTTTATTCTATGTCTTTCAAGGCCATCAACCAGCTTTTGTACAGATTGCCTTGATGTCAGCACCAGAGAAGTTATCTTTAGCCATGATCAAGTTGTCCAGTGTTACGTCACCAGCCAGCATCATTCTGCCTGTCCAAATCTAAAAGATGCACTTCTTTTTTTAAAATAAAATATTTTAATTGATTTTTTACAGAAAGGAAGGGAGAGGGATAGAGAGTTAGAAACATTGATGAGAGAAACACCCATCAGCTTCCTCCTGCACACCTCCTACTGGGGATATGCCCACAACCAAGGTACATGCCCTTGACCGGAATCGAACCTGGGACCTTTCAGTCCGCAGGCAAACGCTCTATCAACTGAGCCAAATGGGTTAGGGCAAAGATGCGCTTATTGTTCTTTCAACTGGGCAGGGGAACTCGATCTTCCTGTCAACATGGCCAGGTCTGATAAGTGCTGGATCAAAAGTTTCTATTTGGTTTATGGCCATGAAAACTTTTACATCTCCCCTTAAATCAAGTCCACCCAACTCTCCAACAGTTCCAACTATTCCAACACTGTACGCTGAATTTTTCTCTCACCACTAGAATTTGAGTCATAGCTTTTTGTCCCAATGGCATCAATTTCATCAATAAACACGGTGGATGATGCATTCAGCAGCTCGAAACAATTTCGAAATGAGTTTAGGCCCATTGCCTACGTACTTCTGAATAAGTTCAGAGCCAACCACACTCAAGAAAGTGGCTGAGATTTGGTTTGCTACTGCTTTGGCTAATAAGGTTTTGCCCGTGCCAGGTGGACCATAGAGAATGACCCCCGAAGGGGGCTTTAAACCCAAGTCTTCATAATATTCAGGGTGAGTGAAAGGAAACTCCAGATTTCTTAATTTCCTGGATTTGGTTGTCCAACCAAATGTCATCATAAGGGCCTTTTCCACCTTCACCACTAACCAAGGGATCTGTGTGATCCATCAGCACCCCTATCATGGCAGGCACTGGTGGTTAAACAGGACAGAGCAGCCCGGTTTCAGCAGATCCTTGTCTACAAATGGAAGAATGTTAACGTAGTGTTCTGAGCCCACAGATGTAGACAGTATTGTGTGATTGTCATCAATGATTTCTTCTAAGGTTCCAACTGACATTGGGGTCCCCCTCAGATCACCTATCTTTGCTCTTTCCTCCTCTTGCTTTTCTTCTAAATACTTCCTTTGTTCTTGATTTCTAATGAATTCTTCCTCCATGAGAAGATAGTGTTTAATTCTACTGAAATAATTTTAACCAGCACTGAATGTGCGGTATCACCAGTGGCAGTTTGCTGGCAGCATCTGGTCCCTTTGTTTCCTTCTTTTACCCTACTAGTTGGTACGGGAGGTTATTATTTTTTTAATCTTCACTGAAATATATGCTTATTGATTTTAGAGAGAGGGGAAAGGAGAGAGAGAGAGACAGAGAGAGAGAGACAGAAACATCAATGTGAGAGAGGACATCAATTGGTTGATTTCCATATGTGCCCCAACTGGGGATCAAATCTACAACTTTTTGGTATACAGGACAATGCTCCAACCAACTGAGCCACACCAGCCAGGGAAGGAGGTTCATGTTTGTTTTTCTTGTCCTGTCATCTTTCTTGCTACCTCGAAGACCATGACCATCACTCTGACGTTGGTCCATCTTGACTCAGCTGCTCAATCATGTTTTTTCTTTTCTTTTTTTTTTTTTGGGGGGGGGATTCAGTCTTTTTTTTTCTTAATAAATCTTTATTGTTCAGATTATTACATATGTTCCTCCTTTTCCCCCCATAGCTCCCCTCCACCTGATTCCCCACCCCACCCTATGCCCTTACCCCCCGCCACTGCCTTCATCCATAGGTGTAAGATTTTTGTCCAATCTCTTCCCGAACCCCTCACACCCCCTTCCACCTGAGAATTGTCAGTCCACTCCCTTTCTATGCCCCTGATTCTATTATATTCACCAGTTTATTCTGTTCATCAGATTTTTTATTCACTTGATTTTTAGATTCACTTGTTGATAGACATGTATTTGTTGTTCATAATTTTTATCTTTACCTTTTTCTTCTTCTTCCTCTTCTTAAAGAATACCTTTCAGCATTTCATATAATACTGGTTTGGTGTTGATGAACTCCTTTAGTTTTTTCTTGTCTGTGAAGCTCTTTATCTGACCTTCAATTCTAAATGATAGCTTTGCTGGGTAGAGTAATCTTGGTTGTAGGTTCTTGCTGTTCATCACTTTGAATATTTCTTGCCACTCCCTTCTGGCCTGCATAGTTTCTGTTGAGAAATCAGCTGACAGTCGTATGGGTACTCCCTTGTAGGTAAATAACTGTTTTTCTCTTGCTGCTTTCAAGATTCTCTCTTTGTCTTTTGCTCTTGGCATTTTAATTAGGTTGTGTCTTGGTGTGGTCCTCTTTGGATTCCTTTTGTTTGGGGTTCTGTGCGCTTCCTGGACTTGTAAGTCTATTTCTTTCACCAGGTAGGGAAAGTTTTCTGTCATTATTTCTTCTAATAGGTTTTCAATATTTTGCTCTCTCTCTTCTTCTGGCACCCCAATAATTCGGATGTTGGTATGCTTAAAGTTGTCCCATAGGCTCCTTATACTATCTTCATATTTTTTTTATTCTTTTTTCTTTTTCTTTTTCTGGTTGGGTGTTTTTGTTTCCTCATGTTTCAAATCTTTGGTTTGATTCTTGGCGTCATTTGATCTACTGTTGAATTTCTGTATATTCTTTATTTCAGACAGTGTATGCTTAATTTCTGACTGGTCCTTTTCCATTTTTTTTGGCATTCTCATTAAGATCTTTAAAGGTCTCACTAAGCTCCTCAGAGGTTTTTAGAAGATTGTTGAATAACCTTGTAAATGTGGTTTTGAACTCTATGTCCAGTCTTCTGCTTTCTTCCATTTCTTTCAGTTGTGATCTGCCTCTTTGTCTCTGCATTTTAGCTGCTTCTCTGAGTTGATGGAGTGGCTTTGTGTGCAAGGTGTCCTTTGGGCCCAGTGGCTCAGCCTCCCCAGTTACCTGAGGTGGACACTCTTGGTGCACCCCTTTATGGGCTGCACAGTCTTGTTGTAGTTAAGCCTTGATTATTGTTGGTATCACTGGGCGGAGTTGACCTCCAGGCCAATTGGCTATGAGGATCAGCTGTGTCTACACTGGGAGAGCTTCTGTGCTCAGTTTGGATGGGGCGGGGTCTCAGGGCGGAGCAGGCAGCCTTGGTTTTCCATCAGCCCCGCCCTAAGAGGCTTGGGTCTCAGTGTCCTGCAGCAATGGCTGCACGCACCTCTGAGAGAAAGCTGCTCTTGAGTTTTGCCCACTGCCAGACAGTCCAGTTTCTCCCAGAATGAGTGTGGGTACCCAAAGTCTCACCCGGAACTGGAGTACGTGTAGTCGGGAGGCTTTGTTTTCCTCCGGAAGGAGAAAGGCAGCCACACGTTCAACTGCCCGAGCCCTCTCCACTCGCGCATCTCCGCACCTCTGTCTTCCGCAGTTCCCCTGGGTCTCAGTGCCCCGCGGCTATGGCTGCACACACCTCTATGCCCTCTGCCGCTCCTGCATCTCAGTGTCCTTTTCTTTTTCTTTCTAGTGGTAGAATTTCCACTCAGCCGGCTTTCCGGTGGTTCTGGATGATGTCTGCTTTGTCTTTTAGTTGTAGTTTTGAAATTGTTGTGCGAGGCAGCAGTATAGGTGTTCACCTATGCCGCCATCTTGGTTTCTCCTATGTTTTTTATTTTCAGTATTTTATGTTTTTGACATCTTGAGGCCTTGCTGATCTGGGCCTGACTGCCCCTCACAAGGCTAGTTAATTCCTAAAGATAGCAAATGATTCTCCTGGGAGTGGGCTTTTCAAACAACCAATCCAGAGCTCACACTCTAGAACTGACATCCAACCACCTACTTTATTAGGCTCTCACACTCCAGGAGGCAATATCCCCCTGCCCTAATCACTCCAGGGCCAGGTTTCAGGCAATTAGGGACAGCACCTGTGCCCCAGAGCCTGCTAAAATTATTCACACTAGCCAATTTCAAATATGCTTACCTTGCAGTAAAGTCAATTAAAATTATCCAATTTGAGAAGTCAAAAGAAAAACAATGAAGATACATGGCAGAACATGAGACTCCTTTGGGATACTATCAAGTGTAAAACATACAGGTAATGGGAGTCCCAGAGGAATAAGAGGCAAAGAGTAAGACTATTTGAAAAAATAATGGCTGAAAACTTCCTAGATAACAGTCATGGGTCTATACATCCAAGAAGCTCAACAGACTCTAAGCAGGATAACTCAAAGAAACATTATAATCAGATTGTAAGATAAAGACAAAGAGAATCTTAAAAGCAGCAAGAGAGAAATAACTCATCACATACAAGAGATCTCCAAAAAGATTAACAGCCAATTTTTTTTTTTTATCAGATATCGTGGAGGCCAGCAAACAGTGAATGATATTTAAAGTGCTAAAAGAAAAAAAGTCAACCAGGAGTTCTGTATCTGGTAAAACAGACGTGCAAAAATGAAGCTTAGATATTCCCAGATAAACAAAAGTTAAGAGAGTTTGTGGCTAGTAGACCTGCCATACAAGAAATGCCAAAAGGTGTCTTTCTTCTTTTAGGAGAAATGTAAGGATACTAGATAGCAACTCAAAGCCATATGAAGAAATAAAGAACACTGGTAAAGGTAACTAAGTAAGTATAAAAGACAGTATTGTTGTATTGTAACTCCTCTTTTTTTCCTATATGATTTAAAAGACAAGGCATGGAACAATAATTATAAAGCTATTTTAATGGGAATACAACATATAAAGATGTAATTTGTGATAATAACACAAAAGAGAAGGAATGAAACTGTATATGAGCAGAGTTTATATACTATTGAAGTTAAGTAGGTATTAATTCAAACTAGATTGTTACAAATTGAAGATATTAACTGTAATCCCCAGGTAACCAGTAAGAAAATAACTAAAAATATACAGAAAAGGAAACAATAAGGGGATCAAATGGTACACTAAAAAATTAAATGGCCCAGCCAGTGTGGCTCAGCAGTTGAACATCAACCCATGAACCAAGAGGTTGCTGGTTCGATTCCCAGTCAGGGCACATGCCCGGGTTGCGAGCTCAATCCCTAGTAGGGGATGTGCAGGAGGCAGCCCATAGATGTTTCTCTCTCATCGATGTTTCTATCTCTCTATCCTTCTCCCTTCCTCTCTCTAAAATCAATAAAAACATTTTAAAAACAAACAAACACGAAGGTGGTAGTGGACAAATTGAGGAACAATAAAGGTATAAGACGTTCCTTTAAAACAAGTAGTAAGAAGTTTTTCCTTATCATAATTACTTTAAATGTAAAAGGATTAACTCTCCAAATCAGTTTAAAGTGGATACTGACAGAATGGGTAAAAAATGTGACAACTATATGCTGTCTAAAAGGGACTCATTTTATTTATTAACAATTCTTTATTGTTTTTAAAAAAATATTGATTTTTTTACAGAGAGGAAAGGAGAGGGATAGAGAATTAGAAACATCGATGAGAAAGAGACATCGATCAGCTGCCTCCTATACACCTCCTACTGGGGATGTGCCCACAACCAAGGTACATGCCATTGACCAGAATCGAACCTAGGACCTTTCAGTCTGCAGGCTGACGCTCTATCCACTGAGCCAAACCGGTTAGGGCTATAATTCTTTATTGTTGAAAGTATTACATATGTTCCCTTTTTTCCCCCATTGACCCCCTTCAGCTCACCCCTAACCCCCACCCCAGGCCTTCAGCACCCTATTGTCTTTGTCCATGGGTTATGCATATATGCATACAAGGTCTT
Source organism: Cnephaeus nilssonii (assembly GCF_951640355.1). Classification (NCBI taxonomy): domain Eukaryota; kingdom Metazoa; phylum Chordata; class Mammalia; order Chiroptera; family Vespertilionidae; genus Cnephaeus; species Cnephaeus nilssonii. Next base: position 10,331,359 of record NC_137076.1, read on the forward strand.
TGGTTGATTACTTCCCACTCACCCATCCTCCCCTGCATTTCCTCCAAGATTCCGCACTCTGTTCCATGCTTCCAAGTCTCCGGATAGACTCCATTCATCAGTTTATTTTATTACTTAGATTCCATATATGAATGAGATCATGTGATACTTGTCTTTCTCTGATTGACTTATTTCACTTAGCATGATACTCTCCAGGTCTAAAAGGGACTCATTTTAGATCCAAAAAGTTTGAAAACAAAAGAGTGGGAAAAGAATATCTTCTTTTTTATTTTTTATTGTTGACACTATTACAGATGTCCTCCATTCCACCCTCCCCCCGCCACTTTTGCCTACCTCTACCCATCCCCTGCTCCCCTCCCCTCCCCTCCCCTGGCAGGAAAAGATATTCTATGCAAATAGTAACCAAAAAAGAGCTGGGATAGCTATACTAATATCAGACAAAAAAAAAAAAAAGATTTAAAGTTAAAAGTTGTTAAAAGAAACAATGAAGGATAAAAGGGTCGATCTATCTAGAGTATATATTAATTATAAACATATATGTACTAAACTACAGAGTCCTAAAATATGTGAATCAAACACTGGCATAATTTAAGGGAGAAATAGACAATTCTGCAATATAGTTGGAGACTTCAATATTCTACTTTCAATATTACTGTAACTTAACTGGTATTAAAAAAATGTCACCCAATAACAGAATACACATTTTCTCAAATGCATATAATACAGTATAGACTAAATGCTAAGCCACAGAACAAGTCTCAATAGATTTCAAAAGATTGAAATCATATATCTTCTCTGAACAAAATGGAATGAAGCTAGAAATCAATCACAGAGGGAAAACTGGAAAACAGCACACTCTTAAATAACCAATGGATGGATGGGTCAAAGAAGAAATAAAAAAGGAAATTTTAAAATACTTTGAGATGAATGAAAACAAAAACACAACATACCAAAATCTATGAGATGCAGCGAAAGTAGTGTTCAGAGAGAAATTTATAGTTGTAAATGCCTACATTAAAAAAGAAGAAAGATCTCAAATAGATAACCTAACTTTATACCTTAAGGAACTAGACAAAGAGTAGGCTAAACCTAAAGCTAGTACAAAGAAGGAAATAATAAAGATTTTAGTGGAAATAAGTGGAATAGAGAATAGAAAAATAATACAGAGCATCAACAAAACCAACAGTTGGTTTTTTTAAAAAATTAATAAAATTGACAACTTTACCTAGACCAAGAAAGAAAAAACAAATACTTGACAGAAATACAAAGGTTTATAAGAGTAACTCTGAACAATTGTATGCCAACAAATGAGATAACCTATATGAAGTTTAACAAATTCATAGAAACAAACAACCAAAACTGATTCAAGAAGAAAATAGAAAATCCAAGTTCTATGGTTTTACTTTTCCCTCTAAACAGATAGTTTTCAAAGTATTTTCAGAGGCCCAAGTGTTTCCACATATCTGGAGTGGATGGGGATGATGAGATGGAAGTGCTTTGAGGCCCCCAGGTCCTGTTTGAACCACACAGCTCTATTTACAGTTGACCCTTGAACAACGGGTTTGAACTGTGTGGGTCCACTTATGTGGTTTTCTCTCAATAAATATACAGTCGGTCCTCCGTATCCCTAGGTTTCACATCCACTGATTCAACCAACTGCACATTAAAAAAACACACAAAACGGTATTTTTGATCCACAGTGGGGAATCCATGGATGCAGAGAGCCAACTGTATACATTGTTCTATGCCATTTTATATAAGGGACTTAAGCATTGGAAGATTTTGGTATCTGAGGGGTGTCCTGGAACCAATCCTCTGTGGATACTGAGGGGTCACTGCAGTTAAATTTTGGTGGAGTCAAAAATTAGATGCAGATTTTTGTTGTTAATCTTCACATGAGGATATTGTTTAGAGAGAGAGGAAGGGAGGAGGGGAGGAGAGAGAAACAGCGATGTGGGAGAGACACCAATTGTTTGCCTCTTACATATGGGCATCAAAGATCAAACTTGCACCCCAGGTATGTGCCCTTGACTGAGAATCAAACCCATGACTTTTGGATGCGAGGGCAGATGCTCTAATCACCAAGCAACACCGGCCAGGGCTATATGCAATTTTTTTACTGCATCAGCGGGGAAGGGGAGTTTCCACCATAACCCCTATGTTATTCAAAGGTCAACTATATTTCCATTTGTTTTCTGTTGGGGGGTATGAAAGATTCTGCACAGAATTTCTTAAAGAGTTGAGTACCCTTGGATTTGACCTTGATAATCCTGTGAAGAAGAATCTGGTGAGGTGGAGGCATCAGGACTCGGGCTGAGTGAGTGAGGGGCAGTGCCTGGCTGGGCCTGCTTTGAGGGAGGACATGTCCAATTGTGGCAGCCAGAGGGAGCTGCTGTTTTTGACAAAAGTCCTGCCCGGCTGGGCAGGCCTTCACTGTGGCCCTGCAGGAGGAAAAGGGCTGGTCCCACTCTTAGTCTGGGCTCCTGTTTGATTGGCTATTGAGGGTCCCCTATAAGTCCATATGAATTTTAGGATCTGCTTTTCCATTTCTGCAAAAAAGGTAATTGGTATTCTTATAGGGATTTCATTGAATCAATCTATAGATCACTTTGGGGAGTATCATCATCTTTTTTAAAAATGTGTTTTTATTGATTTGAGAGAGAGGAAGGGAGAGGGAGGGAGGGAGGGAAGGAGAGAGAGAGAGAGAGAGAGAGAGAGAGAGAGAGAGAGAGAGAGAGAGAGAGAAACATGGATTGGGTGCCTCAAACCCACAATCTGGGTATGTATCCTGACCTAGAATCAAACTAGTGACCTTTCGGTGCATGGGACAATGCTCAACCAACTGAGCCATACCAGCCCGGGCAGTATTGCCATCTTATCAATGTTAAGTCTTCCAATCTATGAACATGGATTGTCTTTCCATTTATTTAGCTTTTCTTGAATTCTTTTCAGCAATGTTTTATAGTTTTTAATCTATAAGTTTTACATTTCCTTAGTTAACACTTATTACTATGTACTTTATTATTGGTTTTTTATTTTTTGTTTTTAACTTAATTTATTTTTTTCATCACCATTTATCCCTGCTATACCCTCTTCCACCTCCACCCTTCCATTCACCACACTGTTGTCCATGACCATGAGTTCTATCTCTTTTTTTTTTCTTTTTTACTCAATCTCCTTCCCTTCCTCCCCCCCTCCAACAAGCCCACCACCACTAGCGCTGTCTGCCTGTTCTCTGAGTCTGTATCTATTTTGCTTGGTAGTTCAGTTTGTTCAATAAATTCCATATATGAGTAAAATCATATGGTACTTGTCTTTCTTTGACTGCCTTATTTCACTTAGCATAATGTTCTCCAGGTCCATCCATGCTGTTGCAAAGGGTAAAATTTTCTTCCTTTTTACAGCAGAATGGTATTCCATTGTATAAATGTTATCACAGCTTTTGTATTGACTCATCTACTGATGGACACTTGGGCTGCTTCCAAATCTTGGCTATTGCAAATATCACTGCAGTGAACATAGGGATACATATATTCTTTCGAATTAGTGTTTCAGGTTTCTTTGGATAAATTCCCAGGTGAAATCGCTGGGTCATAAGGCAGTTCCATGTTAATTTTTTGAGGTAACTCCATGCTGCTTCCCACAGTGGCTGCACCAATCTGCATTCCCACCAACACTGCAAAAGGGTTCACTTTTCTCCACATCCTCACCAACACTTGTTTGTTGATTTATTGATGATAACCATTCTGACAGGTGTGAGGTGATATCTAATTGTGGTTTTGATTTGCATTTATCTGATGATTAGTGAGCATCTTTTCATATGTCTATTGGCCATCTGTATGTCCTCTTTGGAGAAGTGTCTATTCATGTTCTTTGCCCGTTTTTTAATTGGATTGTTTGAGTTTTTTTGTGTTGTGTTTTATAAGTTCTTTATGAATTTTGGATATTAACCCCTTACCAGATGTATCATTCAGTGGGTTGTCTTTTGATTTCGTTGATGATTTCCTTTGCTGTGCAAAACCTCTTTAGTTTGATGAGTCCCATTTTTTAATTTTTAATTTTGTTTCCCTGGCCTGAGGAGATATATCAGAAAATACTGCTACAAGAAATGTCCGAGATTTTACTGCCTATGTTTTCTTCTAGGATTTTTATGAGTTTATTCTTGTGTGCAGTGTAAGATGGTGGTCTTGTTTCATTTTTTTGCATGTATCTGTCCAGAGTGAAATATTGATCAGCTGCCTCCTGCACACCCTCCATGGGGGATGAAGCCTGAAACCCAGGCATGTGCCCTGACCTGGAATCAAATCGGCAACCTTTAGGTGCACAGACAATGCCCAACCAACTGAGCCATATTGGCCAGGGCTACATTATTAAAATTTTTTAAAAGACATGTTTAATACAGCACTCAATAGTATGTATATGTGGAATGAAGCAGTCAGACCTAAGCTTGGAATCTGGACCCCACTTACTTGGTCAGGCAACTTTACCTCTCTGGGCCTCAGTTGATTATTTTTTCCCTGTAACATGGGGGTAAATAGGAATCCTCTAGGGTTATTAATGCAAACCACTCTCTTTAAAGAAATGCAGCTCAGTGGGACCGGCAGGGGCACCTCCCTCCAACATAAAATGTGCATCATGGCTGTGATTCCATGCCCCAATGGCCACGGCTTTTTGGGCTCCAGATCCAGGATCCTGCCCTTGGCCCTAGGGCAGTGGTCAGCAAACTCATTAGTCAACAGAGCCAAATATCAACAGTACAGCGATTGACATTTCTTTTGAGAGCCAAATTATTAAATTTAAATTTCTTCTAATGCCACTTCTTCAAAATAGACTCGCCCAGGCCGTGGTATTTTGTGGAAGAGCCACACTCAAGGGGCCAAAGAGCCTCATGTGGCTTTCGAGCCGCAGTTTGCCTACCACGGCCCTAGGGTGTTTCTCTTTGAATTTCTATAGTTTCCCCACTCCTAGCAGGTCTAAAGTGGGTCTGTTTTTCTTCTCCTTTCCTTTCCTCTGCTCCCTGCCAATTGCACAAAATAAAAGCTGGCCCAGTCTCTCAATCTGCAGCCAGCTTCCAATTACGCCTGGAAAGAAAAGGAAAGAAAAGAGAAGAAAAAAGCAGCTCATCCCTAGCATCTCCCTATTACTCAGGATTAGAGGCAGTGATTCTAACCTCACAGCATCTTGCTTCATTTTTGTTTTGTTTTTTAACATATTTTTATTGATTTCAGAGGAAGGGAGAGGGAGAGAGATAAAAACATCAATGATGAGAGAGAATTATTGATCGGCTGCCTCCTGCATGCCCCCTGCTGGTGATTGAGCCCACAACTTGGGCATGTGCCCTTGACTGGGATCGAACCCGGGACCCTTCATTCTGCAGGCCAATGCTCTATCCACTGAGCAAGACTAGCTAGGGCTCTTGCTTTGTTGTTTTGCTGCTTGTCTTGTCTGCTCTACACTGGGACCATCTGTCTTTTTCACTGCTTGACCCAGCACCCAGCTCAGTGCCTGGCAGATAGAAAGTGCTGCTTGCTAAGTGAAGAATGAATGAGATAGCAAGTGGCCCCAACACAGGTGTCCAGTGAGGATCAGTGACATCCTTGTCATCTTTCATGTTGGGGACATACCTGCTTCCTTACTGCCGTCACCCCAGGGCTGGTATGTAAGTGGTATCCAGAAAAACTGTGTGGAAGCAGTGAATGGAGCTTAGCAGTTTCTAAGAGGTTCTTGGGATGGGATAGGACCCTCTCCTCAGGGCCCACCAATCTCCCTTTGGAAGCCACCGCTGCCCCAGCCCCAGCCTCACCTGGCCCCCACAAAGGCAGTAAGAGCAAGAGAAGCATAAGAACTGAGGCCAAGGCCGAGACCAGTGCCAGCAGCCTGAGTTCCCTCACCCTGGCCATCAGTGCGGCTGCCCTCTGGAACACAAAAGTGGCTGCTTAGCCTGGGGGTGGAAGCCCCTCAAAGCTGCACTTGCAGAAGGGACCAGAGCCAACCATATTGGGAACACACAGACACAATCTATAAACCAAGTCCCTGAAAGTCAGGTCAGGGGCTGGCAAGACACTTCCCCTCCCTCCTCCCAACCTTCCTCTAGTTGCTTGGCAACCACTGTGGATCTGGACCAGAGCAAGAGGCAACAGGGCATAACAGGAGTCCAGGCCCAGCAGACAGGACACCCGTCTCCCCAAGAGCTGCATGATGATGGGGAGGAGGAGAGAGAAGGGTCCCTAGCTGCTTCTCTCGGAGGCCACCTGAACGGGTGGGACCTTGAGGCACCAGAGGTTCAGGAACACTGTAGGCAGCTCCTGGGGATGAGGGGGATTTGATATGCAAAAGCAACTGCAGAAGGACCCCCACTTCAGCTGGTGGTACTTCTCAGTTTCTTTCCTGATGACCATTAGGCCTCTGCTCAATGGCCCTCTGCCATTAGGGAAGGGATTGTCCCCCGTTCCTTCACAGTTTTAAGAAAAGTTAATTTTCCTGGCCAAAAAGGGGCAAATGACTGGCCTCTTTGACCCTCCCATCACCTCTATAACGTGGGCCAACGTTGAACACCTGGGAAGATCCTCAAGCAGAGAAATTAGAAATACTCAGCCTGCAGAGGAGTTCACTCCAAAGGGAGCCGTTGGTATTTCCCCTCACAGACCCACTGCCCACCCAGTAGGGCCACCTGTGTATACCCACTAGGGTGCTTTTCACAGGGGGCCCTGCCCACCACCCTTGTACTGCAGCAGCCTGCCCTGCAGGCCCTGGGGTGTAATCAGTCCCTGAGTTTGGCTCAGCTCCAGGCTGGAGACCACCCCCATCGGCTTCCATTGTCAGGATTGGTGACAGAACTGGTGACCAGGAAGCAGGAGGATGCTTTTGTCGCCACAGCTGCACTCACTTCACACGTGATGAGAAAGAAGGTCCCCTGGAGGCAGCTGTACGAACGGAAGAGGCCTCCCCTCTCCCGGTTGAGCCTTGACCTGAATATGTGGTCCTCCTCACATTCAGTAGCTGTGGTCCTTAGAACTGGGGGTTTTCATTCAGGGCTTCGGAACATCTTGTCTCCTGCCCAGACACCTGGGTCCGGAGCCAAGTCCAAGAACGCGCAAATCCCTGTCTGATAGGCGTTCTGGGTCCTCAGCTTCTCCGCCCTCCTGGTAAGGCTGCGCTGGAACAAACAGAGTGGGCGGGAAGAGGGACTCGCTCGCCCGGGACCTGGGCTAAGTCTGGATAACTACACGTCTTGGCCGCTGCCCACGGGCGGGGAAGGCAGGGCAGTGGGCCGGAGGCTGGCCCGGGCTCGCCACGCCGCGTCCCCACGCCCGCAGCCACGCGGAGCCGCGGCGGGGCCCAGCCTCACCCACCCGGGACTGCAGCGGCGGGGCTGGGGCGGGGCGGGGCGGGGCGGGGCTGTAGGCTCCGCCCTGAGGTGTAAGCCCCGCCCCGAAAGCTCTGCCCCGACGTCCAGCGCCTTCATCAAGCCCCGCCCCACGCCAAGCCCCAACCAGCCAGCTGGAGAAATGAAAAAGGGGTGCAGGCTGTTATCAATACCGAGCTGTCTACAGCTAAGAATGCCGGGAACTAAAAGTTACAAGCAGCCGGGCCTGTGTGGCTCCGTGGTTGAGCATCGACCCAGGCACCAAGAGGTCATCGGTTTGATTCTGTCAGGGCACATGCCCTGATTGCCGGTTCGATCCCTGGCAGGGGGCATGCAGGAGGCAGCCAGTTCATGTTTCTCTCTCATGTTGATGTTGATGTTTCCCATTGATGTTTCTATTTCTCCCCCCCCCCCTCTAAAATCAATAAAAACATTTTTAAAAAGTTAAAAGCTATCAGTTGTGAGTGCTCTGCAGAGCTCCCTTTTCCCTACCTGCACCCCATCTTCCCTCCCCCACCCGCACCCCTATTTCAGCTGGGCCATAGGACCCAGGGAAATAAGAGACGCCTACTCGTGTGGCGTTTATTCCTGGTGGTGTGGCTACGTGGGGCTCCTGACTTTTCTTCCAAAACCAGAACATTTATTTGTTGTAGTTAATAGTTTTATTGAGATTATTTTCAAGAATATTTGATAAAATTCACATATGCATATTGCACCCATTGCAAGTGGGCCATTCTGTAGTGTTTACCGTATTCTCGGGGTCGCTGGATGCTCACCACTACCTAATTTCAGAACAAACAAAAAACACACCACCAATAACCCTTTTGCAGCCACTCAGTCTCCCCTCCTCCCAGCCCATGGCAACCACACATTTTACTTTCTGTTTCTATAGATTTGCCTGTTCTCAACACCAGATCATTTCTGTGACGTAAGTCACCCCATTGTGTGGAAGGAGAGAAAAGCCATGTGAAGTCAGGGCCCCCAGGGAACAGGTGGCTTGGGAGTGGGGAGCAGAGGTAAAGTCTCTCTCCTGGGCTCTAGGCAGCCTGACACCTGTCCACCAGAAGCCCCCCAGGTGTTTGACAGGAGAGGGGAGAGGAGGAGGAGAAAGGGTCCTTCAGGGAGAAAGCGGGGTGCTGGCTGAGAGGCCTGGGATAGGGAAGGAAGTCGTGGGGGGCCACAGGGTAGCCAGCCTTCACGTGGCCTGGCAAGGCTGGGCTGTCCACCTGCGTGCATCTCCAGCCTCTTATTGCCAAGGAAGCCAAACCCCTGTCGGTTCCACATCTGAGTAGTTAGTTGAGGGAGTCATTGTTTCCTGATTTGGGTCCTTTTTCCAGTTGCCCCTAACTCCCTCCACATGTATCCTGACCTTGGAGAGAGGAGCTAGGAAGAGAAACGGGAGCAGAGAGGAGGGCGGGGCAGGAGGGAGAAACCCGGAGGTGGAGTGGGAGGACAGGTGAGGAGGGTGGAGGAGGGCAGGTGGTGGCAGGGTGGGGCTCCATCTATAAAGCGAGAAAGCCTGCTGGCTAGTGGGTAGGAGAACTTGGCACACGCTCCAGAGGCTACAGGAGCCCCGTAAGCTTTGGTGAGTGTCCCCTCGCTGCACTGAGACCAGCAGCTGATCTCCCAGGAGCCACTTGGCCCCATCTTGTGCTGCCTGCCTCCCTTGCAGAGGGTCCTGGCTTGAGATGGGAGGGGGGTGTTCCCAGTGCCTGCTACTGTCCATTTGGGGTCCTCCTTACTCCCCTCCCACCTCCCGTGTTATTCCTCAAGGATCAGGAGGAGGAGAACAAATCTGCACCATGAACTTGTGGCTCCTGGCCTGCCTAGTGACCTGCTTCATAGACACCTGGGCCCCCGCTGTCCAAGCTCAAGGTACTGTCTGGGGCCATACCTACTCTCCTCCCCCCAGCTTTCCCCCTACCCATCCATCCTTCTGTCTGCCCCCTGCCTCCCATTTGCCTATCCCCTCCTCCAAAAGCCTGAGCTGATTTCCACCATCAGATTCTCTGACTGACAGCTACCCCATCCCCAGGCATGCACAAACTCCTGGCATCTGTGCAGCTCCTTGGGGCTGCAGAATCCCTGTGGTGCCTCCACCAAAGCCCAGGACCCACGTCTTTCCTGCAGGGACTCCAGTCAGCCCAGGGAATGTGGGAAGCAGAGGGTGGCTCCCAGTAGTGGCCTAGCCCCTTATCACCAGGGACACACTGCAGTGACTTCACCCTGTAGAGCCCCAGAGACTAGCAGGAAAGGGTCCCCAACCCGGGCTAACTGTGGTCAGGCTGAGGGTCACTACTCAGCCTTCATGGGCCTCAGTTTCCTCATCTGCAAAGTGGGGCTCCCAATTCCCACTGCAGAGAGAGAGGCATGAAGATCCAATGGACTAATGCCTGCAAAACTCTTGGCCAGTGCCTGCCGGCAGCAACAATAATTACTGTTATTATTGGGAAATACCTTCCCTCCTCTCCCTAGATTAGGCACGTGAGGATTTTGGTGACTAAAAGCCAGTTCTGGGCATGCAATACCCCCAGGAGAAGAGCCCCCCACTGTGTCCTCCATCCCAGGGGGCCCAGGGGAGGCAACGGAACCCCAGCAGCTAGCAGGGCAGGGTCGAGGTCCCATGGCCCCACCCGCCTGCCCCACCCACCCCTTACTAGGTCTGAGGCCCTCTCCTGTCCCCCAGCAGATCTTAGCCTTTGCCCCAGAAGGGGCTGGGCTTAATTTCCATTGCCCTGGTATCAGAGGCCCATTCCAGCAGCCAGGCAAGCCCAGGCCCTTTGATCCTGGGGCAGAGTGGCCCCCAGCTGAGGAACTGCTTGCCTGACACTGTGCCCCAGGATCCATTTCACTCCACTGCCCCTTGCTCTCTGGGGCCGCTCTTGCCCTCCCTTCTGCCCCTCCCTCTGGCTTCACTCTGCCAGGGCTTAGTCATGGCCACTCCAGGGGCCAATAGAGGGACAGATCCTTGAAGGCCTCTGTACCATCTTTTGCATCAGTTCATCCTTTTCTTCCAGACCCTCTGGCACCAGCACCTCCTCCTCTGAGCACCTCCCCTCCTAAACTTCCCCCTCCCAGCACAGATAAACTTCCTGGTCTCCTTGCTAGGCCAGGACATCCCCGATGACAACACTGGGTCCAATTCCCCTCTGTTTATCCAGACATCTGGCCCCGAGTAGGAACTCTAAATGCTTTTATTCAACTGAAAGGTAAATGAACAGAGACCTCCTGGGAGGAGGTACCTGAGGTAGACCTAGTTGGGGAAAGGCCAATCTGGAGCAGGAACCAGGACGTCAGGAACAGCGGGCCAGCCCACTCATTTTAGGAGGAGGGACCCAGATGGGAGTGGTGGCCCCTGACCCCTCCTCAGGATACTGCATCTGCCCTCCTTGCCCTCTGTCCCAGAGCAGGTGTAGAAATGGCCTTGGTCTCCCATTCATTTTGAGGTCCTGGGCCCTTCCTAGCCAGGGTCTCAGGCCCTCTCCAACTCCTGCCAGCTGTCCCCATATCAAGGACCAAAGGTGAGCCTAATGGCTTCCTTATCACCTGGGCTGTCCCTCAGCCTCCATGGGGCCTGGGACAGTCGTGACATGTTTGAGGGTGCCTACATCGGTGGCCGTGCCTGCACACCCAGTGCAAATGCAGCCACACAGACACATAGAAAACTGAGCCTGGCCATGGCTGTGTCACTCAATGGTTAGAGCGTTGGCCTGTGCATCCATTTCCAGTCAAGGGCACATACCTGGGTTGCAGGCACATGGGGGAAAGCAACCAATGTGTCTCTCAAATTGATGTTTCTCTCCTTGCTTCCTCCCACCCTTCGTCCCTTCCTCCCCCTCTCTCTCCAAAAATCAATGGGAAAAATATCCTCAGGTGAGGATGAACAACAAAAATAAAAATACAAAAAAGAAAAGTGAGCCTGGGGTGACTGTGTGATTGCAGGCGTCTTTGAGGACTGCTGCCTGGCGTACCATCCCCATATTAAGAAGACTGTGCTCCGGCGGGCCCACAGTTACCAGCGCCAGGATGTGAGTGGGAGCTGTAACCTACCCGCTGTGATGTGAGTGGGACAATGGGGGCTAGGGTGGGCGGGAGCTCACACATAGCTTTGCTTCCCACTTAACACATTAACCTTGCACTCCACTCCCACTTGCACAGATTCCACTTCCCTCGCAGACATAAGAAGGTGTGTGGGAACCCAGAGGCCAAGTGGGTACAAAATGGGATGAAGTTGCTGGATAATCGGAAAAAGCATCATCAAGGCACCTCAGGAAACCTCCAAGGTGGGTGAGACCCCAGCCCAGCTGCAGGCTCCTGAGCTTCTCAACCCCCAAAGGAGGGGATTGCAGCCCAGCATGCCGACAGCTGCCCCCACCCCCAAAGAAAGCCAGTTGCTGGCGAGTGGGAGACTGGGTGAACGGGCAACTCTTTTAGTCAAAACACTTTCAATGGCCAGAGATGGGAAAGTCAAGCAAATGGGAAACTCATCAGCTCAAATGACCAGCCAGTGGCTTCAGGCTCAGCTGGATCCAGGTGCTCAAAGGGTATTGGTGAATCTATTATTCATTTCTATTTCCATCTTTCTGGCAGGCTCGCACACTATTGGGAAGAAGTTGAGCTCTGGAGCCTACAGGGTTCCACCTGGCATCAGAAGCAGTGAGAGGAATGCCTCCCTCCCGACAACAGCTAATCCAGGTAAGGACCTGGATCATGTGACCATCTCTGGGCTCATCATGATGAGGGCTCATGATGAGCCCAGATTGGGTCGGGGACTCATCAGCAGGACCAAGGAGGGTTGGTTCTGTGTCAGCCCCACAGGTTCACATGAGAGCGTCCTAGGTGTCCACAGCTGACCCAGCCCAGGAAACTTCAGCCCCATTCCACTCTCTGTCACCTGCCGTCCTCCCCAGTCCTCTCCCATCTCTCCTGCAGGACTGTGAGACTGCACATCTGCCGGATCAATCAACACAAGACGGGCTGGAGTTTCTCCATCGTGACTATGGCCTTGCAGCCCCCCAGTTGCTCTATCCTCTAAGCCAACTCTCAAACTCCTGTCCCTGAGTCTGCGTTGGTTCTCTCACCGCTGCCACCTCCTGCTCCTTAGGCAGCTGTAAGGAGGGGGCTGGCCTCATTTCAAGCCCTTCGTTTTCTTTGAGAACCAGAGCCAGCCCTGGCCAACGGTTCTGATAGGAAATCATCACGGTACACCACCCATTTGCAGTCTTTTGTCACCGACTCTGGGGCCACACCTGCCTGTGTCCCTCTGGGCCCTTGCAAAGCTCTAGTCCATCCAGGGACACCCCTCTTGAGCTGTGCTTTTAAAAATAAACCTTTGGTGGGACATCATTCCTGTCTCTGTCACGTTTCATCATGGGCTGCCAGTCCCAACCTGTGCTGAATTCCACATGATCCCCTCTCACTCCGGAATAGCAGACAACCCCAGGGGGCCGAGCACTGGATTGCTAGATATTGGACCCGGTGCATGTTCAGCTGGTGACCTTGAGCAAACCGCTCACTCTCTTGCTGCCTCCTTCCTGGTTGATAAAGTGGGGTCACATGCTTGCTTTGCCCAGGTCCCTGGGTTGTCATAACCGGCTAATGGAGGAAGCTTCTGTGAGTTCTGATGGGTGCCCAGAAGCTCCTGATAGTTTGGCTGAACCAGACCCCAGCTAGGACAGAGTTCAGCGACTGCCCTGCAGAAGGAGGAAGGGGCAAATTTCAGGGTCCAGGTCACCACTCAAACTCAATGCACCCAAATGTGCTGTCCTCAGACAGCCCATATCCATGACAAAGAATGTCCTGAATGAAAGCAAATGTACCATCTCTAGAGAACAAGAGTTAGTTTGGGGCCAGGGGCCAGACTTGGAGGAAACTGGGTCACATCCAGGCCCCACTATGCTATTGTGATCCAGGCAGATTCCACAAACTCTCTAAACCTCAGTCCCCCCCCCCCCCCCCGCCCCCTATAAAATGGAGTGATAGCACTGCCTGCCTCATACAAGTTTGTGGGGACTAAATATATTCCTATCTGTGTTGTACACACACACACACACACACACACACACACTGACTACATGTTACAGGATGAGAATCTCAGCCATCAAACTCGGTAGAACTGGCCCAACCTGGAGCCAGGCAGGTGATGGCACAGCTGTATGACTTTGAACCGAGTTCTGCTGCCTCCAACCTGGAGTCACCTTAGTAAGTGGCTTGACCTCCCTGAGCTTCAGTTTTTCAATCTGCAACATGATTGAAAGGATGAGGATAGCAGTCTCTATTCCATGAGGCTGTAGTAACAAATGGGTCAATAATTGGAAAGTACTTAGAATGGTGTCCGATATGTAGTATGTGGTCTTGAAATGTGAGCCATTTTCATCAATATTTTAAAATATATATTCTTATTGATTTCAGCGAGGAAGGGAGAAAGAGAGAGATAGAAACATCAATGACGAGAGAGAATCATTGGTAGGCTGCCCGGCCATGTGCCCTGACTGGGAATCAAACCCCCAACCTCCTGGTTCATAGGTCGTTGCTCAACCATGGAGCCACACCAGCCAGGCCATTTTTATCAGTATTGAGTGAACCCACGATGGCTCAGTTGATGCCAAACACACAGGCCTGAGAATTGGCAGAGCCTATATGGACCCCAGGACCGTGTCTCCACCCCCAGATGGAAGGTGGTCTCCACCCACCTCTCACCTATAGGCTTTCTGCTCAGAGCCCTGTGCTATAGCTCATCCTCCCCATAGCTTCCGCCCTCCTAGGGTCTCCGGTTCTTCATGTAGCCCTTCAGTGTCTCTTTACTTCGAGAACGTGCTAAGGAGGCAGACGTAACCCAAAAAATAACTGTTGTTTTTCCACTTCTGATATAAAGCACCCTTGGAACCCTAGGGGGCATGAACATGGCTGTGTGTCACCAGCTCCGGCTGGGGCCCTGTGGGCCTTCAGTTTGGAGGGATGAGCCTGTGCCCACCTCTGCTGCTGTCCCCATGCCCACCAAGCCCGGGGGGGGGAGGGGTGAGTCCTGGTGCAGTGCAGAAGTTTAGCCTGAGATTGACCAGATACAGTGAATCCCAGGGCCCTGCTTGACCCTAGTGTGGGAGGTGGAGGTGCAGGCCACAACTTCCAGTTGTCTCCAGGAAAGACAGTGCTGGGGAGAGGCTCGTCTCGCCTAAGGTAATAACGTAGCATGTCACTCTTCCTGAGTTTCGGGGTTCCACCTCGTCAGCCACTGCAACCAGGGATGGATTCTTAGCAGTTCCCAAATATCCTGTCTCTGGAGAGGAGGAGGCATGGAGGCCTTAGTAAGGCCCCAGCTCGTCACCAGGGTCTCCCTGCAGTGTGTAGCGAGCAGAGTTTTATCCGTTTTCCCCAAAACCCATGGAATGAGGCTGGGGCTGGGTGGTGCCCAGGTGGTGAGTCTGGACAGGGGGCTGCAGGAGGGGCCTGGGGCCAGGCTATAGTAGCTGTAGCCAAACCTTCAGCCGCAAGGCCTGGACCCTTGGCCCCGGCTGTCCCTCTGGCCAGATGCACCAGGGCCCTGCCATGCTCACCACCTCCAGCTGGTAGGTTGCAGGCTCTCGCCTCTGATGCCCAGCTGTAGGGACCTGCGACCACAGAGGCGATGCATGCGGAAGAAACCGCTCATTGCTGGGGACAGTAACATAGTGGACCCGGCCTCTTAAACTCTCCGGCACAGGCTGCAGCTCCAGGATGTGCTCGGCCCAGCCTAGGCACGAGCGGTTCAAGCCCAAGGTCAGCAGGACCTCCACATCAAAGCTGGCTAGGCTCACCTGGGGAAGAAAAACCAAGGGGATGATGGTTAGAGGCTGGCAGAACTGGAATGCGGTAAATAGGGGGCCATGGAAAGTCATGGCCAAGGATAGATTTTAGCCAGTCTCTAAAGAGGTAGGAAAACACAGAACAGCCTCTGCCCTTGACTTCTGTCTAGCCCTCCATCCACAAGGCCAATGGACAGCACGTGGGCTAGAGATAGAGGCATGAAATCAGAGGCTGGTCCTCAGATGGAAAGCATAGAGGGAAGGTAGGCCGCCAGTTTTACACACTAACTCCAGACCCCTAATCTCAGTAGAGGGGCTTCAGTGAGATTCCTGCCAGTCTGGGCAGAGAGGATTGAGGATATGACCTAAGAGTCCTATACAAGGCTCAGTCAGACAGCGTCAGATCCCAAAGGTGGCTGGGGTGGCTGGAATTATGACCAAGGGCCTTGTAGCGGAAGCCAGCCTTCGAGAGGATGCCTGACCCAACACAGCGAGAGAAGCACAAGATCCGGCTGGGCTAGAGAGGCGTTGCCGGATAGCTTTCCGGTTCCTGGAGGCCCGCTGCCCTTTCTGCATCTGGGCTTTTTGAGAGCCCTCTGTGTGCAGATGACAAACTCTGCTTTATCCGAGCTCCTGTGAGTACGTTCCTGGTCCTGGCAGCCAGATAGGGCTCTGATTAAGTCAGCCAGCCGCGGTGGCAGACTAGCCAGGGCTGGATGCCATATCCAGTCACACAGGAGGTTAACTGTGTTTTCTTCTCCTTTGCTCTGGGCAGTGCTGTTTGTTTTGCCTCATTGATATGCTGCCGGGGTGTTTTGTTGCTGCATTTAAAAGTGAAAGCTATTCCTGTTTCCTAACCCCTGAGTTCTGGAGACTTCAGTCCTTCCCATTAAGTGTTGCAGACACGTGCTCCTACCAGCACCTACTGGCAGTCTGTGGGTATTGCAGGCTAAGTCACAGAATCCAGACAACCACTCCTTTCCCTCCGAGGATCAAGGGCTGGTGACACAGTGGCAAGCCTTATAGACACATGGCCCTGCCCTTGCAAAGCTTACAGAAAATAATGGTAACAATGGGATAACACATCGGTCACTGTTTTTTTCCAGCAAGAGGTTAAAAAAAAAAACAAAAGGGAAAAAACAGGGCAAAGTAATTCACTCATATTTAATCTAATATTAAAAGCCCCTCAGATCCAATTCCTATCCTAGTTCTGCCTTCATTGTTTCCCCAGAATTTATCATGTATCATATTTTATCATGTGTTACAAAATACAATCTTTTACTTGTTTCTTATCTGTCTCCCTATTTTTAGAGTATTGGCCCCATGGGGGCAGAGACTTTTTTTTTTTTTTTTTTTTTTTTTTGCTGTTTACTGTTGCTCCATTACAGTTCCCAGTGTACACTAAGTGTTCAGAAAAACCTTTGGAATGAAGAAGTTTGGTCCCAGATGTGGGTAATGGCCTCTGTGCTCAATGATTTTTGGAAATAGCATAAAGTGATGGTCTCAGAGGGTAGTGACTGCAGAGGGGCCTAGGATGCCTGGTGTGAGGACCAAGGCTGCTGGTATAGAAAAGGCCATGTGCTACCGCTCTGGAATCCCCTGCTCGGCCACTTTTAAGTTCTGCAATGTGAGCAGAACTGCAGTGTGACCCAACTTCTTTGTGCCTCAGTTTCCTCATTGGTAAAATGGGGATAGAGGCATCCACACCTCTCAAGACTGTGGTAAACATTGAGAGGCCATGAATGCAGAGAGCTTCGAGTAGTGTGTGCATCCAGCAGGCGCTTAATAAATGTTTAGCTTTCAGATCCCTTGGGGGATGGTGGCAAGGCTGGCCAGGAGTGGCCTCAGGGACAAAACCACAACCTGGGGTCAGGGTCATGGCTGGAGTGGCCCCAGAGGACAAGAGGGACAAAGCTACCGGTGCTCTGCTGTCCCTGAGAGTGTGGGGAGATTTCTAGAGCTGAGGTGGCTTCAAGAGTCCCACGCGTCAAAGGTGCAGGAAAGAGGTGCAGAGGAGGAGGATCTGAAGGGGAGAGGAGAGGAGTGATTGAGGACCACTAGCCTATGAATGAACAAAGGGATTAAGCTGGCTACTCTGGGCCCCAGGGGTGCTAAATTCAGAGGAGCTCTGAGGGAAGGCTTTGCCAGCAAAGAGGTGAGGGGTGACAAGTTCTGGGGTGCAAATAAGGTTGGGGGGCATCCAAGTGCCATGGAAGGGATCATGGGGGCATCACGCCTGGCCAGAGTCTATGTGGAAGGCACCTGACTCATCACCGGGAGTGAAGTGGGGTGCTTGTGGGGCTTGTTTACCCCAGAGAGCCCAAGGGGAATCCAGGAGCTGAGGAAGTGGAGGAAGGCCTAGGCAGGTCCCACAACGCTGGGACGAGCTGGACAGTCTGGTGTTCCCACCTTTGGCTCATCCTCCGACTGTCCCCGCCACTGGCTGTACTGCCACACCGAGTGCATTCTCCATGGCACCTGGGGGTCCCTGTGCGGGCTGTGCTGTGGCTGGGGAGGCCATTGATCTTGCACTCACAGCAGGCTTAGGTGAGAGCAGCTCTCCGCATCCGGAGCGTTCTGAGAGCTGGGGCTGAAGCTCAGGCTGAGAACAGTGCCTACGCCAGGATGGAGGTGGAGGCAGCAGGCCTCCCCTGCCACCCCCACAGTTCATCCGTAGCCACGCTGCCCCTGGGCGCAAGTGGTGCCATGCAAATGTGTCAGTGTGGCTGTGTGTGAACCTCTCCAGGCGTGTGTGTGCGTGTGTGAGTGTGTGTGTGTGTGCGCGCGCGTGCACGGAAACATGCATCCTTGGCTTAACTGGGCAGAGACGAGTGAACCTGCATGCACTCAGAGTATATGAATGTACCTGAGTGTACCCAGGGGCGAGTGCATGTGCAAGCCTGCATGCATGCTGGGATGTCAATGTGTGCTTGCACACATGCATGTTGGATATATGAACGCACAAGGGTGCCTGGGCTTGTGGGCATAGGTGTGAGCTGTGCTCATGCGCACATGTCATTAAAGAAGTGTGCATCCATCCTGTGGATGTGCAATCATGCAGGAGTGCCATGAGGACAATTATACCACGGTGCATGTGAGCTCGTGTGTACACATGTACAGTTGCTGCTGGGGCTCTGTGCCCATTTTCTGTGCACGTGTATATACATGTGTGCACAGGCCTGCCCGTGTGCAGACACCTCAGGGTTTGAGAGTTTGGGTACATCCCACTCAAGCCCCTCACCCTCGCCCAGTCTGGGTAAAGGGCTCACCCAGCGTCCTTCAGAATCACCTCCCAGGCCTAGACTCCACCCAAAGCCCGGCTCTACCCTCACAGCCACAACCTGCGCTGTCCAGGGTGAAACCTTGATAGCAGTCACAGCCGAAGCTGCCTGGAGCATTGTGGCAGCGTCCACAGGTGCCATAAGGGGCAGGATGGGCCAAGCATTCATCATTATCTGCAGAGGACAGAGAACGGGCGGGGCCACCTGGGGGTTAGGGGAAAATGTCAGGCACCGTGACGCTGGGGCTACCACCTGATCAAATGTATAGCTTTGAGCAAGTCACTTATCCTCTCAGTGCCTCAGTTTACCCCTCCGTGAAATGAGATCTGTAACAGTTCCTACCTCACAGAATTGCCACAAACATTTGAGATCACACACATATAGACCTTCATTTGAATCTCATTTGAATCTGCACCACCTCAAAGCTGTGTGGCCTGACTTACCCTCCCGCTCTCTGCCTCAGTTTGCTTAGCTATAGCACGCAGGTAACAATACCCACTCATGGAGAATTAAATTAACCTAATCATGTAAAGGGCTTAGGACAGTGCTTGGCAGGGGAGTAAAAGAATAATAAAATCCCCTTTCCTTTCCATGGGAAAGTGACTCGGGATAACTGTGCTCTGTCCTCATGGAAACCTGACAATCATAGGATGTCAGCCAGTGTTACAGACTGAATGTTTGTGACTCCCCTAAATTTGTATGCTGAACCCCTAGTGGAGATGGGGCCTTTGGGAGGTGCTTAGGATTAGATGAGGTCATGGGGGGCGGGTGTGTGTGTGTGTGTGGCTATGATGGGATTAGCTTGCTTTCTCTCTACCCTGTGAATGTGCATGAGAAGACAGTCACCCATCTATTGGCCAGGAAGAGAGTCTTCAGAAACTGACCCTGCTGGGCCCTGGCTGGCTTTTCTCAGTGGTTAGAGCATCAGCCCTCTGCTGAAGGGTCTCAGGTTCTATTCCTGTCAAGGACACGTCCTGGGTTGCATGTTTGACCCCTGACCCAGATCAGGGTGCCTGTGGGAGGCAACCAATGGATGTGTCTCTCTCACATCCATGTTTTTCTTTCTCTCTCTCTCTTTCTCCCCTCCCCTTCTTGTGCGTGCACCTTCCCTTTCACTCTCTCTAAAAATCAATGGAAAAAATATCTTTGGATGAGGATTAACAACAACAACAACAACAAAAAATCAACTCAACATAGAAGAACTAAATGTAAGAGCTAAAACCCTTAGAAGAAAACATAGGGGTAAATCTTAAAGACCTTGTATTTAGCAATGGGTTCTTAGATATGACTCCAAAAGCACAAGCTAAAAAAACAAACACAAGCCAGATAAATTGGACTTCATCAAAATTAAAACCAGTGTGCATCAAAGGACATTATCAAGAAAGTAAAAAGACAACCACAGAATGGGGGGAACTATTTATCAAATCATATATGACAAGAGTCTTATATCCATAATATATAAAAAACACTCAGCACTCAACAACTAAAGGACAAACAACCCTATTTAAAACTGGGCAAAAAAACTTGAATAGACATTTCTCCAAAAGATATGCAAGTGGCTAATAAGCACATGAAAAAATGCTCAACTTCGTTAGTTATTAGGGAACTACAGATCAGTGCAATGAGATACCACTGCATACCCACTAAGATGGTATAGCTTTAAACAATGGAAAATAAGTATAGGTGAGCAGGGGGAGAAACAGGAACCCTTGTACATTGCTGGTGGGAATGTAAAAAGGTGCAGTCACTGGGGAACACAATTTGGCAGTTCCTCAAAAAGTCAACATAGTATTAGCATATGAATCAGTGATTCCAAGAGTGAGACAAACTCTTTGGCAAGGACTGGAGACAGAATTTGCTCAGTGCAAAAGGGCTTCCTTGCTCAAAATATATGAAAGAATGTCAAGATAGAGACGGTAAAGAATTAAAGCAAGCCGGGGCCCTTTGGAGTACAGGGCCCTTGAGTCTGACTGCTGGAAAGGGCTGCAAGGGCTGCAGCTTTCAATTGCACAAACTACAAGGTTACACATCCAAGGTCAGCATTCAGGTTAAAGCCTCCCATCCCTGTGACATTCAAGAAACTTGGCACACCGACATATTTGTTGATGTTGATTCTCTTTTTTCCTTGATATTCTATGGGATAAGGGTGGCAGGAAGGGAAGAGATATTTTTCAAGCATTTTGGGTTCTGAATCTGGATTGACAGTTTCCACCTCCACATACGGAGGAAATAGGGGTTTTGATCTTAAATCTCTCCCTTCCTTCACCCTTTGAGTTTCTAAACAGTGCTGCTCAGAGCAAAAGGTATGCTATCCTTGTGTGTTGATGTTGGTGTCTGGCTGCATGTACGTGCTCAGCTAATATTGTTGAAAGAAAAAGAATGGATTGATGGGTGAATAAATGAATTTGGTACATTGCATTAAAAGAGTTCAGGCTCAAGGATCAGAATGGTGGGGCTAAAAGCCAGTTTCCATCACTTATTAGCTGGTACCTATCAATTAGCCACTTAACCTCCTTGAGCCTTGGTTGCTACATCTGAAAAATGAAATAGCAATAGGAATATCTCTGTTGTGATGAATGTATGAATGAATGAATTAATGAATGACAAATATGGGTGCTCATGACAGTGGTAATGCACAGTCACAGACACCAGTTAACTGTTGATAGTTACTATGATGCTCAAATGAGAACAATAAGACAAGTGAGGCGATGCTTGAAGGAAAGGTGGAACTGTTCCTTCTGTGTCTTTGCCTTCTCACTTTTAGCTGGGCCTCTGTCATCTTTTGCCCAAATGGAGAAGGGCATGACTCCTGTATAAAGCCAGGCCATTTCTGAGTGGGAATAAGTCCAGAGTCAGGCAGCCAGCAGAGCAGAGTATAGATGGGTATTTTGCTGCAGCCTTCCCCACACATCCTATGGGCCTCAGCAGCAAGGCAGGTGAACAGGCTCTTAGGGCACTTCAGACCCCAGTACCTGAGATAAGGCTTTACGAGAAGGCAGGGTGGGCAGGGAGGGTCCAGGCTCACTCTAACACATGCAAGTGACCAAATGGAGATGGCAGCCAGGTGGGCACTCACTCTGAAAGCTGCTGAAAGTGTTGACACAGTCACCTCTCTGGCTGCACCTGGAACTCATCAATACCTGTCAGGAAGTGAGAAGACCAAACTTGGAAGCCAGACCCAAGCAGAGGACTCAAGGAACACCCATGCCCTATCCAGGGATCTCCAGGGCTCTAGAGGAACCAGTTCTGTTTCTTCAGGAATATCTGGGAGTTGCTAAATATTTGAAGGGCAGGTTAGGGCCTATCTTGGAGACAATACCCAGACTCTCTTGGGTCAGTGTCACCTGAATTCAGCACCTTTTCCTTCATCTGATAGTCCATCCCTCCATCCATCACATGGACTTCTCAATGGACTTCTTTAATCTCATCATGCCCTGTGCATAGAAGGATGGATGGATGCATCACGGATCGGTGGGTGGGTGGATAGATATGAAAAGTAGTGGTTGAATGAATAAGCATTTGGGTCGATGGATGAGTAAATGGATGGGTGGGTGAGTAGATAGGTGAGTAGATGAATGAATGAATGGATGGATGGATGGATGGATGGATGGATGGATGGGTAGGTGAGCGGATGGATGAATATATGTATATGTATGTATAAGTGGATAAAAGTAAAGAAGGATAAGGGATGCATGGAGAATGGATGAATGGGTGGATTTGATGGGTCAATAATGATCCATGAAAGAAGAGATAGCTGAAAGAAAAAACAAAAACAAAAAAATCACCACAGCCCTAACTGGTTTGGCTCAGTGGATAGAGCGTTGGTCTGCGGACTGAAGGGTCCCAGGTTCAGTTCTGGTCAGGGGCATGTGCCTTGGTTGCGGGCACATCCCCAGTGGGGGGTGTGCAGGAGGCAGCTGATCAATGTTTCTCTCTCATCGATGTTTCTAACTCTCTATCCCTCTCCCTTCCTCTCTCTAAATGGTCAATGAAATATATTTTTTTAAAAAATCACCACAAACTACAAGCACAGTTTGGTCTCATTGCTGGGCCTCCAGGCAGGAGGATCTGGTGCCCCCCTTCCACTGCCCGCCTAGGCTCTGATGAGGTAGTTTTGAAAGAAAGGTCAATCAGTGGGTGCATGATGGATGATCTGCCAAGATCTCCCCTTCCAGAATGACAATGATGAGGTTGGACCGGAAGCCCTTGCCACCTGGGCATAAGGTTCTATACTCAGCTAGAAGGGAGGCAGGGGAGGACAGTTGGGGGTGATTGGGCTGGCAGGGGAGGGCAGTTGGGGGCTCTCAAGCCAGCAGGGGAGCTGTTAGGGGGCGATCAGGTTGGCAGGAAGGTGAGTGATTAGGAGCCAGCAGTCCTGGATTGTGAGAGGGATGTCCAACTGCCTAAACCAGCAGTCAGACATCCCCCGAGGGGTCCCAGATTAGAGAGGGTGCAGGCCAGGCTGAGGGACCCCCCCCCTCGTGCATGAATTTCGTGCACCGGGCCTCTAGTTTCCAAATAAGGTCCTATTCCCAGGTTCCAGAAGTGAGGACTTACTAGTAAACATATCTTGTGGGGGAACACAGGGCCAATCTGTTACAATTATACAATTATTTTAACACATATCAGGCTCAAACATTATGTGAAAGCATCAAATCCATGACTTCTTAGAGACGTAATGGGTGTGCTGGTGGGTGTGCCGTGCACTGCGTTAACACTGAGGGCAGCTACCCATGTAGCTGTGGACATGGCTTCTCATTGATGTCCGAGGGGCAGGTGTGTGCGGGGGGGGGGGGGGGGGGTGTTGCAGTCCCCTCCTACTATCTGAGACGGGAGAGCCAAAGCAAAGCTAGCTAGACAAGGGGCAGGCCACTGACCCTGTGGGAGGGTTTCTGGGGCTCCCCCTTCATCACTGCTCGCCTGTAGCCCTGCCCCTATCCTGCTGCCCCAGACATGAACGAGTGTGAAGAGAACCTGGACATCTCTGATGGCGGATAGTGCACCAACCTCTAGAGGGGGTCAGCATTGTTTGTGCTATGATGGCTTCATGGCCACCCTGGACGTGAGGACATGTGTTGGTGAGGAGCTGGGACTGCCAGGTGGAAGAGGCAGTGTCAAAACTCACACAACAGGCTTCCTCAAGGAGGGTGAGACAGAGACCAGGTCCCATTCCTGTCACACACAGACAGCAGGCTTTTCAGCAGCGCTTGGTGGACTGCTCGTGGCCCCAGTGCCCTGAGCCTGCACCAAGGCTTGTGGGATGTCTTTCATAGCAGCAGAGCCCCCCAAACCTTGTGCCTTTGAAGTACATTTGTTCAGCACTCACTGTATAGACAACACATATCAGAGGCTCACACCCTGTTCCAAGGGCTGTATTTTATTTATTTATTTGAGAAAGATTTCTTTAAATTTTTATTTACTGACTTTTTAGACAGGGAGGGAGGGCATTGATTTGTTGTTCCACTTATTTATACATTCATTGGTTGATTCTTGTATGTGCCTTGACTGGGGATTGAACTTGCAACCTTAGTGTGTCAGGACAATGCTCTAACCAACTGAGCCACTGAACCAGGGCTAAGATTTGTATTTTACAATTGCCACTGACTGAGGTTTTTTTGTTTGTTTGTTTAAATATGTTTTTATTGATTGTAGAAAGAAAGGAAAGGAGAGAGAGATAGAAACATTGATGAAAGGGAAACATTGATCAGCTGCCCCCTGCAAGACCCTACAGGGGATCGAGCCTGCAACCCAGGCATGTGCCCTGACTGGGAATCGACCAGAGACCTCTTGGTGCACGGGATGACATTCAATCCAGGTGCGACTGAGGGGTTTATGCAGAGGATGGTGAGCAAGACACTCAGAATTATGTTCTCTGAGCCCTGTGTGGAGACCTGTGCTATTTGGGCTGCGATGACTGTTTTCTCCTGGTTGGAGGTCACTAGGCTAGGGAGTGATGTGTACTGGGTGCCCTACCAGGACAGAGCTGAGGGCCAAGTGGGGGAATTTCCAGGAAGAAAATATATAGTAATTGCCTCCCAAGAAGTCATGCCCAGCCCAGTGCAGCTTAAAGAATTCCAGATCACAGGAGTCTTTAGGAAGCACTTAAGAAAAAGGCCTTGGGACCAAAGATATTCAGGGAATGCTGCCTACTTCATACCTATCTTGCAGATCCACATTGGCATAAAGCCTCTGAAAAGGTCTGCAGTAGCAAATCTGGTTAGCTTTGTTTAATTCCGTATTCTTTCAATGTATTTGGCCATAAAATTCTTTTGGAAATGCGTGTCCGCTGTGCTCTATAAATCATTGAGGTAACACTCACAGCTGCCTGATGGTGGAGCCGGTGGGAGCTCCCCATCCCTGGAGATGGACAAAGGGTATCTGTGTGGCAGGGCACTCAGCAGTGCTGATGCAACCACCCCCCCTCCCCCCCCCCGCCGTGCTCACCTGCTTCCTCTCCCATCATCCCGCAGATGTGAATGAGTGTGACCTGAACCCTCACATCTGCCTCCACAGACTCCGTGAGAACACAAAGTGTTCCTTTGTCTGTCCCTGCCCGCTGGGTTATATCGTCAGAAAGGGAGCTACAGGCCGCTCCAGTGAGCTGGTGGTCAGAGTGCAGGTGGAGGGGGCTCTGAGGGACCAGCTCAGGAGTGATGAGGTCTGCCCTGTCCCTTGGGGCAGAGCATGGCAGACCTCATTCTTACAGATTTCTGCTGGTGAGGTTCATGTTCAAGCAGGAACAGGACCCAACTGAGAGTCCCTGGGGCTCCCCTTAACAAATAGCTCAGTGGGGAAGCCCTGGAGCCTCAAAGTGTCCACAGCAACCTTCCCCAAAGCATACAAGCCTGATGATTTTCAGTGATACAGGGACCAACACGTCAGCATTTTAGCAGCTACTGTTTTAGCTTCATAGATTGCTGTAACCAACTACTGCAAACCTGGTGGCTGAGAACCACCAGGATTTATTCTTTACCCAGAACAATTGCTCTGGGAGAACTTCTGTACTGGAGACACCCTTATGAGACAGGACTTGCAAAAGCCTCTGCTCAGCTTGGATGGGGTGGAGTCTCAGGGCGGAGCAGACAGCATTGGTTTTCCATCAGCCCTGCCCTAATAGGCCCCTGGGTCTCAGTGTCCCGTGGTAATTGCTGCAAGCACCTCTGAGAGAAAGCCGCCCTCGAGTTCTGCCCGCTGCCAGACAGTCCAGTTTCTCCCCGAATAAGTCTGGGTCCCCAGAGTCTCACCCAGAACTGGAGTTCAGCGCAGTTGGGAGCTTGTGTCTCCCTCCCACGTGAGAAAGCCAGCTGTGTACTCAGTTGCCTGCCCTCTCCACATGCGCCTTGGTACCTCTGCCTTCCGCAGTTCCTCTGAGTCTCAGTGTGCTTTTCTCTTTCCTGACAGTCCAGTTTCACCCCGTATGAGTCTGGGTCCCCAGAGTCTCGCCCGGAACTGGAGTTCAGTGCAGTCGGAAGCTTTTGTCTCCCTCCCGCTTGAGAAAGCCAGCCGCGCACTCAGTTGCCAGTCCTCTCCGCATGCGCGTCTCAGTACCTCTGCCTCCTACAGCTCCTCTGAGTCTCAGTGTGCTTTTCTCTTTCCTTCTAGTTGTAGAATTTCCACTCAGCCAGCCTTCCTGTGGTTCTGGAAGATGTTCATTTTGTCTTTTAGTTGTAGTTTTGAAATTGTCGTGCGAGGCAGCAGTTTAGGTGTTTACCTATGCCGCCATCTTGGTTTCTCCTGGGAGAACATATTTGGCAATGATACATCTAATAAAAGGTTAATATCCAAAATATATAAGAAACTCATACAACTTAATAAAAAGAAGACAAACAATCTAATTAAAAAATGAGCCCTGACCGGTTTGGCTCAGTGGATGGAGCGTCAGCCTGCAGACTGGAGGGTCCCACATTCGATTCCGATCAAGGGCATGTGCCTTGGTTGTGGGCACATCCCCAGTGGGGGGTGTGCAGGAGACAGCTGATTGATGTTTCTCTCTCATCTGATGTTTCTGGTTCTCTGTCCCTCTCCCTTCCTCTCTGTAAAAAATCAATAAAATATATATATTTTTTAAATGAGCAAAGGACCTAAATAGACACTTCTCCAAAGAGGACATACTGATGGCCAAGAGACATATAAAAAAATGCTCAAATTACTTTTCCATGGCTGCTTAATTTCCCATGCCCAGCTCAAATCAGGACCCGGGTAACAGACAGAGACTTGGCCGACAGCAGCTGCCCTCTCACTGCAACAAGACTTGTTTGAGTTGTCTTGTACCCATGGTGTGGGGAAGTGGGCTTTTGATATCTAAATCCAGCCTACCACCAGGAATGCTCAGGGCCTACTCAAGAAGGCAAACAATCCTTTCCACTAATATTTACAGGGTAAAATAAGATTGTTGTTAGAGTAATAAATTTGACAGTAAAATAGTAGTCAAGTTTTCAGGCTAATTTAAACTGGCTAATTGAAATAAGCAAATATTCTAGAAAAATTAATTGTACTGGACAAAAAGCAGTTCCTAAAGTGTTAACTAAAAATTTTATTGGTAGTTCATCTCATGATAAAACTGCATAACATGTAATGAACCTAAAGCAGTCATATTATAGTGCAAAAAATTAAAATTTAAAAGCTATCAAGACTACATTATAAAATTTTCAAAAGCCTCCTAATATTTAAATAAAAAAAGAGGGGATAGTAGAAGAATATCATGTAAGGAAAAATATCCTGTAAGTAAATTACATCTAGAAAATTTGTACTTTAGAAAATTAATTGTAATGCTAACAGCAAGACACCCATGAAAAACACACATTGTGTCAAAACAAGCCAGAGGAAAATCATTTGGGCCAAAAATGAAAAAGGATCCCAAGTCATATTTATAGAAAATATTCCTTTATTAACTTTTGGTCAAGAATATGTTTGTATATTTTCAGAAAACAACTCCGAGACCATGTGGATTCTGGCAACAGAGAGAAATTGACAGGACTACTCCAGCCATGAAGACAGAAGAGAAGCAGTCCAGAGATGGAAGACGCTGACGTCGCCTTGCCATACTAGCAATCAGCAGCTGTGCATCACTGAAGGTTGCCCAGGACCAAACCAGAGAGGGTCGGACCTGCATTACCACCATTTGTCCACCATCCAGAACTGAAATATCATTGCTGACATGTACACATAATGAGCCTAACCAGTGGTCAAGGACAACAGGGGGGTGGGGGCATGCGTGGGGAGGGGGGTGGGATGGGAATGGGGGATGAGGACAAATATGTGATACCTTAATCAATAAAGAAATTTAAACAAAAAAAATGCTCAAAGTAACTGATCATCAGAGAGATGCAAATTAAAATGACAATGATGTACCACCTCACACTACTCAGAATGACTCCCATCAACAAATCAACAAATGACAAGTGCTGGCGAGGATGTGGGGAAAAGGGAACCCTAGTACAATGTGGGTGGGAATGCAGACTGGTGCAGCCATTATGGAAAACATTATGGATTTTCCTCAAAAAATGAAATATAGAACTGCCATTTGATCCAGTGATCCCACTTCTAGGAATATATCCTAAGAAGCCGAAATACCAATCAGAAAGAATATATGCACCCCTATGTTCATAGCAGCACAATGTACAATAGCTAAGATCTGTAAACAGCCCAAGTGCCCATCAGTAGATGAGTGGATAAAAAAGCAGTGGGACATTTTATACCACGGAATACTATGCAACAGTAAAAAAGAAGAATCTCTTACCCTTTGAGACAGCATCAAAGGACCTGGAGAGTATCATGCTAAGAGAAGCAGTCAATCAGAGAAAAATATCACATGATCTCACTCATATGTGGAATCTATGTAACAAAATAAACTGATGATGGGAGTGGATCCAGAGACTTGGAAGCATGGAACAGAGTGCGGAATCTTGGAGGGAAGGTGGGGGAGGGTGGGTGGGTGGGTAGGAAGCAATCAAGCAAGCAAGGACCTTGTATGCATATATCATGGCCTGTGAACACAGACAATGCTGCTGTGAGGCCTGGGGCAGTGGGTGGGGGCAGGCTGGAGGGGGTCAATGGGAGGAAAAGGGGACATATGTATTACTTTCAACAATAAAGAATTATTTAAACAACAACAACAACACCCTCTAGAGGACACAGAGGGAAGGCATGGGCCCTGCCCGGCCAAGTGTCAGTGCAGGGAACAGGCACCCAGCCACCCACCTCCCCACCTTCCCCAAGCTCCAGTCTCTCAGGCCACGTTCTCTCCCTCAGGCCCACCCGGAGCTTTGGCGTGAGCTGCTCTTTCTCCAGCCTCTCTCAGCCCCTCTTCGCTTCATT
Organism: Cnephaeus nilssonii; assembly: GCF_951640355.1. Classification (NCBI taxonomy): domain Eukaryota; kingdom Metazoa; phylum Chordata; class Mammalia; order Chiroptera; family Vespertilionidae; genus Cnephaeus; species Cnephaeus nilssonii. The sequence continues at coordinate 10,360,104 of NC_137076.1, forward strand.
TACGTCTACTCTCTCAGCCACAGCCTCAAGCCCCGCAGAATGGACATATGCCCCAGCTCCATGCCCCCACTGCACCACGCGGCCGTTTCCAGCGCTGCCTACGTGGTCATTTTGCATTTCTCTGGGGATTTATGTTATTAACGCCTGTCTCTCCATGAGGCCACGGGATCAAGAATATGACTCTCTGCTGCCGAATTCTGTGCAGTCCCTGAGTAGAAGCACATGCAGAAGTGCAGGACGGAGGCAAGCAGCTCTTCCCTTCTGCGCCCTCTCTTCTCACGCTACACCCACCCTGGGGAAACTGCGGGAAGTCTGGTCCCCAGGCCTCAATTCTGCCCGCCAGGCCTGATGTTGAAGTATGGTAGCAACCATATTTGGGTAAAAATTGCTGTTTAATATTTTAACCTTGCTGTTTTGGGTTCTGTACTCATTTGAAAGTTATTTTGATTTTCTGAACTTATGTATGCTATCCCAATACTCCATTGATGATGGTTTGAATATCCCATTGATTGTGATCTCACTGGTCATCGAAGCACATTCTTCTGGAACCCAGGACAGCTCCATTATCCTAAATTGTCTCAGTAGCACAGATAACTGAGTTTCAGTTGACTCAGTGGTCCCAGAATCTGGACAGCACAGTTATTCTAAATTGCCCCGGTGGTCCCAGATAATGTGTTTCTGTTGATTCAGTGATTCGTAGATACTTTAGATAACTAAGTTGCTCAATTTCGCTTCTGTAAAAATTCTTTTCGCGAAACAGGTTCCTCATTCCAGACCCAAAGATGTAATCAATACTTTTGTGATATTCTGCCAATGTAAGCCAGATGTGGCTAGCTGCTCGGGGCTGCGAGGTCTGGGGTGCTTTTGCTCCCTCGTATGCCGCCGGCTTTTAATAAATTGCTCCATAATTTGTCTTTTTGAGGCGTCCTTTGTAAGATGGGGGTTACACTACAACAATGTGACACTGGCTGTGTCCCAGCTGGATCACAGCTATCCCCACACCTGACCCTCTACCCACGTCCCTCACAGCAGTGTCCCCACCATCCCTCTGCTCGGCCCCAAACCCCGCGGGCATTGTCCTGCCCGGGGGCTGCCACCTACCCACGCATCTCTTCATCGACACGAAGCCGCTCTCCTGGCCATGGAAACACTCGCACCGGGAGCTGCCCAGGATGTTGACACCGGCACCCTGGCCGCAGCGGTCCGGGCAGGTACGGCGCTCGTCCGTGTCTGGGGACGGAGGGTTCGGGCTGGGCCTCCGCATCTATAGACACGCAGGGCTACCCAGCAGCCCCCGCTGCCAAACCGAACTGAGTGGGAGAATGGGAATGCTGTGACTGCACACTAGACAGGGCAAGCGTTCCCACCTAGCCAGGAGGCCCCTGGAGGTCACCTTTACCAGCCTCTTGTTGTATAGCCAAGGTCTCTGAGGCCCAGAGAGGGTGGTGGCCTGCACTGAGTCACACAGCAGGCAGGCAGGCATGACGAGAGGTGCCTAAACATAGATGCCTTGATTCCACCTCTGATTCATGGCCCATCCCTACAGGTGCCAACGCCCCCCCCCCCCCCAAGAGGCAGAGGGGGGCATGTGCCTGTGCAGGTCCTCTCCTGGGCATGTAGGGTGAAGCCCCCTCCCCCCCGCACAGGAGCAGAGGAAGCTGCCCACTGTGTTGTGCCAAGTGCCCTGACCCATGGCGCCAGTCCTGAGCTTTCCCACCTCCAGGCTTTGCCTGTGTTGTGGCCTCTCCCAATCCTCCAGGCTCCACACACCTTTATAGCAGGGCTGGCCTGACAGGCAGTCCCTGCTGGCAAAGCCCAGCCCCTGGGGTCACAGGCCCGTGCATGCCAGGGACTCAGGCTCAGGGCATGCCTCACACATGGTCCCCCATGCAACCCCCAAAGGGCAGCAGCAGACGTCCATCTGGTACTTGCCGGGCAGGGCGGCCCCACAGTCATCCTTGTCCCTGCACAGGAAACACAGGTCCAGGCACGAGGGACAGTCACCGATCCAGGCCCTGCCACACGGTGCCTGCCGCCGGAAAGGAGGTACAGCCGCACTCAGCAGCACCCCATCTGAAACCTCCCGACAGTGAAAGTGAAAGGGGTAATGGGCTCACACTGCAATTCAATGTCATCCAACAGTTTCATTTTAATAACCATAACTCCCACCACTAGGGTGCTTGCTATGTGGACACTGTTTTAAACTCATCTATCCATTTAATCCCCAAATAACACCAAGATGAAATATTATCATGCCCATTTTACAGGCAAGAACACTGAGGCACCAAAGGGTAAATAGCTTGTCCGAGGCCAGGTAGTTACTAAAAGGTAAAGCCAAGTTCAAATTAGGCCACCTGGCTCCATAGGCTGAATGCTTAATCTGTAAAACTCCAAGAACAATCTGACAGCAGACGCCTTCCTCAACACCAGATACAACATGAGTGTCTAAGACAGGGGCCAGCTAACTGTGGCCCTGGGGTAGCCAGCCACCTGTTTTTGTAAATAAAGTTTTATTGACACACAGTCACATTCATTTGTTTCCATCCTGTCTGTGGCTGCTTTGGGGCTACACGGCAGAGCTGAAATAGTTGCAACAGAGACTGTGTAGCCCACAAAGTTGAATATGTTCGTTCTCTGGCTCTTTCTAGAAAACGTTTGCTGACTACTCGTCTAGGACAACATTTCTCTATCGACAACAGAGACATGTTTAAACGGGCCAATTTGAGGATGAGCCCTGTAGAATTTCTAAAAAAAAAAATCCTGAAGTGCTGCAACCTATACAGAGCCCCTTAAGTTCTCCTGCACCCAGTGCCTTGGTCCAAGGCTACTGGTTACGCCTGACCAGACGTCCTCATTTCACCTGGCCCTGAATTCAGCACAGGGCACCCCTGTTTCCCTTTATTCAGTTACTTCCTTTCCTTGCACATTTCGGGTGTCGATGAAAAGACCTGCTGCCACCTGAAACTCAGGTTAGAAGGAAATCACAGTTGAGAAGGGTCACCAGGGCCATCTGCATGACAGCTGACCGGGCCCAAGGTGCCGACGAGAAGGCTACTAATGGGCTGATGGGACTACAGGAGAAAAAAACCATAGAACGCAGAACCCTATCTGCTGGCCAACAGATGCTTGTGGCCAAGAAATGCCTGGCTCCAGGTGCTGATAGGGGCAAAGTTAAGAAATCCTCATTCAGGGGAAAAGTATCTCGGAGCCTTTGAACCTGATGGGGAGCCATTTAGGGTGCGTGTGTGAACCCTGGATGCTGAGGGTGCTTCACCCTCAATTCTCCAAGTCAAGAAAAACAATAAACAGCCCCGCAGATGTCATTTCACAAGGTTTTACTATTTGCAATGAGCTTCATTCAAGGGACATCACAGCGAAGATCTGGGTGCCAAGGAGCGGGTGTCTGTCTTGATCTCAAACACTTCAGCCCCCAGAACATGCAGCTGCCCGCGTGCGGCCGGGGGGTGGGGGTGGGGGTGACCCCAGAGGGGCAGGAAGTTAGTTACCTTCGCAGGTGAGCCCCTTCATGCGGGCAAAGCCATGGGCACAGGCAGGGTCTGTGGACGGGAGAACCAGAGTGTGGACAGGGTTACTCTCTCCACCCAGACTCGGGTCACCTGTTCTACCTCAGTTCTCTCAATGGACACCCAGGCAGGCCCAGTGGCCCCACCTGGGAGGCCCCAGAATCCCACCCTAGGGGTGTTCCCAGGGCGTTACCCATCTTGCAGCGCTCGCAGAGGCTCCCCCAGGCACCCCCCCGGAGTGGCACAGCACTCAGACCACAGAGTGGCTCCATGAAGGTTCACCTGGCAGCAGCTATCCGGGACTTCCAGCCAGCAGGTGCCCTCGGTGCTGCTGCAGAAGGTCACCTGTCTGACCTGCCGGGCCCACACCTGCACACTGACCACAGAGGCCCAAACTCCCCCCAGCCCTGGTAGGATGCAGGGCCAGAAGGCAAGGTCCCTGGAACTCGTGGCACTGGGGCCTCTCACCTAGGCACACAGTGCCCAAGGGCCCTAGCAGGCTGCCAGGGGCACATTCGCAGGTGTAGGAGCTGGCCAGGCTCCAGCACGCACCATTCACACATGAGTTGGACAGGCACTCGCCGATGTCTGTGAGGACAGCCCCCATCGGGTCCTAAGCTGTAGGAAGGAGAGCCCCACCTGGCCGGAGCACCCTCCTCTCCCGGGGCTGCCAAAGCCCAGCAGCATGGGGTACACCCAGGTCCATGCATGTGGCTGAACAGACTAGGCGTATGCATGTGGGCAGAGTGCACTCATGTATTTGCACTGAATCTGTGCACCCAGGCAAGCATGCTGGCATGCAGGGTCCTGATTGTGTGCATGTGTGAAAAGTGCAGAGACAGAGAGGGTCATGGCACAAGAGAAAACAAGAGTGAGGTGAGGTGGAAGTGAGGTGGGCACTGTGGGAAGTGTTTTTGTAAGGGCAGAAGGAGGCACAGAGCTCGGGGAGCGGTCGGATCAGGTGGGAGGCGCGCGTCTGTGTGTGTTCGTGTGTGTGTGTGTGTGTGTGTGTGTGTGTGTGTGCACGCACATTTCTGTGAATGTTGGGGGATGGCGCAGGCGGCCCAGGCGGGAAGTGTGGAGGGGTGCGAGCCCGGAGCCCGCGGGCCGCGTTCTCCCGCAGGCAGGGCCGAGGACCAAGTCCGGGCCGCCACCACGCCGGGCTCCGTGCTCACCGGAGGGTCTGCGCCCGGCCTGCAGCCCGTGCTGTGCTCCTCCCGCCAGCGCGTGTCCCAAGACCTGTGCCCAACTCAGGGCAGGGGCTGGGCCCGGAGCAGCGGGCTGCAAACCTGGGAATCAACCCCTGTTCCTCCCCGCCCCACTCCCCAGCCTTCTCTCCGGGCCCCACTAGGGGGCGCCAGGGACCTGGAGCAGGAACCGAACCGAGAGGCCAAGCCCACGGCGTTCCCAGAGCGGCCGCTCGGGGGAGCTCGGGCGGCAGGAGTTGGGGGAGGGCACGTTGCGCCTCCAAGTTTCCCGGGGGCCGGGGCTCCCATCAGGGCTGGGAGAGGGGCTGGGGCTAGGGGAGGGCCTGGGGCTTTGGGGAAACTGGGGGGCGGGGCTGGAGAAATGGGAGGGAGCACAAAGCCAGGGCAGGGGCTGAGACTTGGGGTGGGGGGCTCCAGACGCTTGGAGCGAGGCGCTGAGGGGGACAGCATTTTCAGAGAGAAGTTGAGTTGCAGGTGGCCCTGAGGTTGGGCTCGGATTTGGGGTGGCCTGGAGAGAGCCAAACCTGAAGGCCTTGGCTCTCACCCAGGTGAGGCCCTCCGAGTCGCTCTCCCACATCCTTCCAAGCCTCCTCCCGCTCCCTCGGGCTGGAACTCCAAGGTCGATGTGGGAAACTCACCTGGGAAGCAGGGAGGTGTACCCCTCCTTGCTGTGAGGGGGCTGGGAAAACGGGGACCCTGTGTCTTGAAGTTCTGGTGTGGATCTGCCTCCTGAAGGGGGCATTTCCCAGACCCAGGGGACGGTCACTTGAGTCAGCCGATAGCCAAGTAGATGGCAAAGGTTCTGTATGCTGTTTTCTTCCTTCCTCGTCATCTGTCCCTGCTCCACCACACTGTCGTCTCTCACTGTCATAGACTGGTTTTTGTGTTTTGTTTTTTTGTTTTTTTTGTTAATCCTCACCCAAGGATACTTTCTCCATTGATTTTTAGAAAGAGTGGAAGGGAGGTAGGGAGAGAGGGGGAGAGACAGAGAGCGAAACATGGAGGAGTGAGAGAGACATATGGCTGGGCTGCCTCCCCCCACCCCCCTTTGGTGTGAAGTCTAGTGCTCTAACTGCTGGGCCACACCGGCCAGGGCTGTCATAGACTGTTTTACTGTCATCATCTCTCACTGCCACTGCCTCTACCTGGTCACCTGTCATTTTCTTTTTTTTCTTTTTTAATTTCTTTATTGATTAAGGTATCACATATTTGTCCTCATCCCCCCATTCCCATCCCACACCCCTCCCCATGGATGCCCCCACCCCTCTGTTGTCCTTAACCACTGGTTAGGCTCATATGCATGCACACAAGTCCTTTGGTTGATCTCTCCCCTTTACCCCCACCCTCCCCTACCCTCCCTCTGAGGCCTGACAGTCTGATCCATGCCTCCTTGTTTCTGGGTCTGTTCTTGTTCATCAGTCTATGTTGTTCATTATTTCCCATAGATGAGTGAGATCATGTGCTATTAGAAATACACTTATAAGAACTGAAAATGAGACAAGCAATAATGGTTATGCTGACAGGCAAATGAATCAGTTTGTAGTGAGTTTCTTTCTGGACCAACAGTTCTTTTGAGACCCAATTTCAATGTCAAACAGTTCCTTATGTGTACATGTCAGCAATGACATTTCAGTTCTGGATGGTGGACAAATGGTGGTAATGCAGGTCCAACTCTCTCTAGTTTGGTCCTGGGCAACCTGCAGTGACGCACAGCTGTTAACTGCTAGTATGGCAAGGCGACATCGGCGTCTTCCATCTCTGGACTGCTTCTCTTCTGTCTTCATGGCTGGAGTAGTCCTGTCAATTCCTCTCTGTTGCTGGAATCCACATGGTCTCGGAGTTGTTTTCTGAAAATACACAATCATATTTTTGACCAAAAGTTAATAAAGGAATATTTTCTATAAATTTGACTTGAGGTCCTATTTCATTTTTTGCCCAAATGACTTTCCTCTGGCTTGTTTTGACAACTTGTGTGTTTTTCATGGGTGTCTTCCTTTTAGCCTTACAATTAATTTTCTAAAGTATTAATTTTCTAGATGTAATTTACTTACAGGATATTTTTCCTTACATGATATTCTTCTACTATCCCCCCCTTTCTTGATTTAAATATTAGGAGGCTTTTGAAAATTTTATAATGTAGTCTTGATGGCTTTTAAATTTTAATTTTTGCACTATAATATTACTGTTTTAGGTTCATTACATGGTGCGCAATTTTATCATGAGATGAACTACCAATAAAAATTTTAGTTAACACTTTAGGAACACCTTTTTGTCCAGTACAATTAATTTTTCTAGCATATTCGCTTGTTTCAACTAGCCAATTTAAATTTGCCTGAAAACTTGACTACTATTTTACTGTCAAATTTATTACTCTAACAACTATCTTATTTTACCCTGTAAATATTAGTGGAAAGGATTATTTGCCTTCTTGAGTAGGTCCTGAGCATTCCTGGTGGTAGGCTGGATTTAGATATCATAAACCCACTTCCCCACACCATGGGTACAAGACAACTCAAACAATTCTTGTTGGAGTGAGAGGGCAGCTGCTGTCGGCCAGGTCTCTGTCGGTCACCTGGGTCCTGATCTGAGCTGGGCATGGGAAGCACGAAGCAGCCATGGGGGCAGGAGACCTCCCTCAGAAGGGGCTAGGATTCAGGCCCCTGCAATGTTGGGGGGGGGGGGTGAGGTTCTGTGCCCCACCTCTGTTGACCCCCAAGTTCTCTCCTGATGACCCCACTGAGACTGTGCCTGTCTTAGGTTGTTCCTTCCCTGAGGAATCTTACCCGTCTCTGGCTAACCAGCCATCCTCTGGGGCCAAGCAGGGTGACGTGAGATTCAGTTTTGTCTCCTTGGTAGCCTATGCCCCCGTGGCCTCCATGCCCAGCACCTGCCTTGGGATCCCCTTGCCTTCTGGCGGGGCCCCAGCACTGATCACATATCTTGGGGAACCCGGGTTTCTTCTCCAGGGAGGGCTCAGTTCGCCCCACTGGGTGAGAGACAGATCCATGGCACTAGTCATCATGAGACTTCAGCCTCGACATGAACAGAGAGCTCATGCAACAGCTGTGAGCAATTGAATTGTGAGAAGAGGGTCCCTCTTGGTCTAAAGGGTAAGAGGGACCCATATAGAATGCTCAGGTGCCCTCCCAGGAGGCCCTCTACACAATGAAAGGGATTAAGTCCTTACATGTCCTTTTTAAATTGCTGCCAGACATTCAAAGAATCAGTTTGTAAGTTTGCTTGGGATAATTGTATATTATGCTGTTGTAATTCTAAAATATCAAGAAATGTGTTAAGTTTGTCTCCAAGCACCAAACAGATGATTTTTTAAAAATTTTTATTTTATTTTATTTTTTTATCCCCAAGGGTGCGAGGAACTATTATAAGTACTGGGGGGTGATCCAAATCTGGGAAAAATTTTAATGACAGTGTAGAATAATATCATGTAAGGATATTCTTTGTTCTAGTCCATGGCAATTCCCTTTCAAACTGGCTGTCCATTTCTTTTTATATAGACAAGGTCTTAGTTACATTTTCTGCACCTCTACCGGGGGCAAGTAGTGATAGTAGTGACACCCTTTCTTTGGTGTCCTCATCACCTGTCATTTTCATACACTGTCCCCTTATTGTCCTTTGTCACCATATCACCACCTCCCTACCCAACATCAACCCAATCAGTAGAATTTTTTAAAATTACAATGACACCTGTTGTTGTCACACTGTCTCTCCATCACCCTCAGTTCCTATAAATTGCCACCTGCCCTGTCACATGGCCACGTCATTCATGTCACCCTGAGCACACTCACACTCTATCACCTGTAAGGTCGTTGTGAATGAATGAGTCAAACCACCCTCCTCTGACCTGTGCAGTTCTGGAGTTCCCCCCTGCAGACAGGACTCGACAGTATGTGTCCTGAGCCAGGAGACACTCAAATGTCCATTAACACAGGCCTGAGGATGGGATGGAGATGGGGGGCAGGGGGGGGGAGGGAGAGGGTGCCTAGGAGCACAGGGTCAGGGTGAGGACAAAGAGGCATGGGGGGCTGCCTGCAGCCTGTGCTGTGTGGGGTGCTCTGGGTCTGCCTAGGCTGGGTGGCTTGGGGACAGAACCCCCTTTGTCTGAGCACAAGAAGGAGCTGAGCTCTGGGAGGAGGAAGTATATGGGCAGGGAGTTTGGCCAGATGCCTGGGACGGAAGCAGGTCCTGGGGGTCCCTAAGAAGGTCAGGCCTGGGCTGCGAGAGGCAAAGAGAGCAGCTGGACTCTGAGTCCTGTTCTCCGGGGATGACAGCCCCTCCCCCTAGTTCACAGAGCGCTCACTGTATGCCAGGTTGGACCTTCACAGGAGATCCCCAGGCAGGCTGTGCTGCTATCTCCCCCATTATACACATGGGAAAACTGAGGCACAGAGCTCCCACAGCCAGTAAAGAGCACAAGCAGATCTGAACCCAGGTCACAAAGCCCAGACCCTCAGCCGCCTGGGCAGGGGCAGGAAGAGAAGCCTGTGTTTCTTTGATACAAACACACGTGTTCTTTAACGGTAACCACAGATGTCAGCACCTATATACGTTGTTTTGTCCTTGCTTTCTCTCCTCTTGGTTATAATCTCTTTTGCTTGGAAAGAACTTGTTCATCTTCTTTCGTTTTATGGAGGACTACATTGGTGAGCTGAACTGTAATTTATTTACGTAGTCACCTACGCATGTAATTTCAGAGAGTGCTGCGGGAAGTAGCTCAGTACAGGTGTCATCTCATGCTAAATATCACGCAGGGTCTTTAGAAATACTTTTTAACATATATTTTTATTGATTTTAGAGAGAGAGGAAGAGAAGGGAGAAAGAGATAGAAACATCGATGAGAGAAACATCGATCACCTGCCTCCTGCACATGCCCTACTAGGGATCGAGCCCGCAACCCGGGCATGTGCCCTGACTGGGATTGAACCGTGACCGGTTCATAGGTCGATGCTCACCCACTAGGCCACACCAGCCAGGCTAGAAATCTTTTTTTTTTATGGAAAATGTTAAACACGCAGGAGTAGACAGTGTGGTGAACCTCCAGGGATCCCTCATTTAGCTTTAATAATTATCAACATATGGTCACTCTCATCAGCTTGCTCCCCCGCCCTGCCGCCCCCCATCACCACCACAGCCAGCCTTTGTGCCGAATGGACAGTGGACAGAGTGGAGAAGAAGTTAGTTGAATGGCTGCAGGACCAAAGGGAGAGAGGAGTGAGAGGTGAGGCTGGGCAGTCTGGGAAATTTCTCAATATTCCAAGATCAGCAGGGAGCCATTGAGGGGTTGATTGCAAGTGGGTTCTGCAAAGATTGGGGCCACTAGGCCAGTACTGCTGGTGGAGGAAGAAGCCAGCAAAACCCCCTCCCCAGCCCTGCTATTTGCACCCATCTCTCTGGGACTCCAGTATCTGCCCAGCCTGTCTCCCTATGGCCTCCATCCATCCCCCAGCCACTATCAGATTTTCTACTTGCAGCTTTCTCCCATTCCCTCCAAACCTTGTGGATGCCATTAGTTCAGCCTACATCTATTAGGCACCTACTGTATACCAGGTGCTTTATATTCACTATCATGTTGAGTTCCTTTAATAATCTCACAATTAAGGCGTGATGTGATGCCCAGGGTCAGATGTGGAGACCGAGGCCCAAGGATACAGTCAGTGAAGTGCCGACTGTTGGACCCAGAAGCTCAAGCATCACTGACTCTCAGAAGCCATGCATGTGTCAGGGTATCTCTTAGGTCCTCAGTGAACATTCAATGAACCAATGATGAGTGAGTGAATGGATGAAGGAATGAATGGTGGGCAAGTCCAGTGTGGCTTGCGGGGAGGAGTGGAAATTACCTATGGAGAGGTGAGCAGGACTCAGATCAGAGAGGCCTTCAAAGCCAAACCTGAGAGTGTAGACGTGACCTGGCAGCAGCTGGGAGCCATGGAAGGTTCTAGACAGAAAGCCACACAATCTGATTTATGTTTGAGTTGGACCAAGTTGCCTAGAGGGTGGAGTTAATTGACCTGTCATTAAGGGGGACTCAAGTTTTCCTAGAGATTGTCTTCAGAACTGCAGTGCCCAGAGGGTGGCCACTGGCCACAGGTAGCCAATCAGAATGGAGACATAAGTGTAAAGTACACACTAGATTTCAAAGACTGTGTAAGAGAAAAAAGAATGTAACATGCCTCATTAATGCTTCTTAAAATATCAATGCCATAAAGCGATAATATTTTGGGCACATTGGGCTAAGTAAATTATATTATTAAAATTTCACCTGTTTATTTTTACTTTTTAAAATCTGATTAAGATTGTATACATGGATTACATATATTTCTACGGGGGCAGTGCCAGCTGAGAGAAAAGTTACCATTTTCAACTACTGTGAAGGGGCAAACTAACATCTCTTTTTCTCTTCCTCTTAAGCATCCACGGTGCTTCCTACCAGGAATACAAGTATGAGTCACATATGTTGTTGCCTGTTGGGAATGGCTAAAAGCATTTCCCCAAACCTGAAAAGGATGATTGTTTGCTGCCAGACAGCTCAGGGCATCTTAATCTACACGTTATTGCCTCCTACTGGCCAAACACCTGAACAGCCATAGGCTATTCCCCAATCTGACAATGGACTCTGTAGACGAAACCCTACCCTTTGAAGTGTATATCTCCACCTTGCCTTAGGACAATTTGTGTTAATAAAAAGCAAGGGTCCATTGTCAGATTGGGGAATAGCCTACGGCTGTTCAGGTGTTTGGCCAGTAGGAGGCAATAACATGTAGATTAAGATGCCCTGAGCTGTCTGGCAGCAAACAATCATCCTTTTCAGGTTTGGGGAAATGCTTTTAGCCATTCCCAACAGGCAACAACATATGCGACTCAGCCCTTTTTGAGTCCTCAAGTTCCATCAACCTCTTGTAATTATGACATGCTGAAATTGGCTTCCTGCACAAGTACATACACACAAATAAACAGAGCAAAAATAGATAATTGGAGATAATTGTTTTATAAATATGGAATCATATTGGATACATGTCCCCCCCCCCCCCCAAGGTATCTTATGGAAACTGCTCAGCCTACCTGTTAAGGTCCCAATTCACTCTTTTTAATTGCTTGGCAATCTTCCATGGTGTTGATGAACCAGAATTTATTCAACCACATTCCCATTGACAGGTTTTCACTTGGTTTACAAGTTTTATTCCCTCTGCTATTAAAAAACAAACAAAAATCCTGCAATAAATATTTTTATTCCTATTACCATATGTGCTGATGATTTTCTTCTTTTATGGTGGTAAATACTTTAATTTTTTTTCAATTACAGTTGGCATATGAGTTCAGGTATACAGTATAGTGATTTGACATTTATATACCTAATGAAGTGAACACTCCATAGACACCACACAATAGTATTGACTATAATCCCTATGCTGTAGTTCACATTCCCCTGACTATTTTGCAATTCCCATTAGTACTTGTTAATCTCTTCCTCTTTCTCACTCAGTGTTTACCATCCCCTCCACCTCTTCCCCTCTGGCACCCATCAATTTGTTCTCTGTATCTATGAGTTTGTTTGTTTTGTTTGTTCGTTTATTTTGTTTTTTAAATTCCACATATAAGTAAAATCATATGGTATTTATTTTTCTGTATCTGACTTTGATTTTATTGCTGAGGGAAAGATTTCTAGGAATGAGATTGCTGGGTAAAGGGTTTATGTATTTTTAATTTTTATTTATTTTTGTCAGGTTGTCAATAGATTGATTCTAACGTTTAACAGAAAGGCAATGATCTAGAAGAGCCAACACAATACTGAAAAAGAACAAAATTGGGGGACAGACCTACCCAATGTCAAGACTTTCTATAAATGTACAGTAATCAAGAGAGCGTGGGACTGGCACACAAAAAAATGGACACATAGATCAATGAAACAGAATAGAAAGCCCAGAAATAGATCCAGATAAATATAGTTAATTGATCTTTGACAAAGGAGCATCAACAATTTAATGTATAAAAAACAGTCTTTTCAATGGATGGTGCTGAAATAATCGGATGTCCATTTGCAAAATAAAAAATAAATCTAGACACAGACCTTATACCTTTCCAAAAAAAAAAAAAAAATGAACTCAAAGTGGACCATAATGTGGTGCCTAGAAAATAGGCAAATTATCCTATATAAATAAAAGCCTAATATGCAAATTATCCCCTCGGGCAATAGTACCACTGGGAGTTTGACCCTTCGCTATGATGTGCACTGACCACCAGGGGGCAGCGCGGAACATGGCAGGTGTCGGTGTCGCAGCCCTGGCAGCAGGCGACAGTGGAGGCGCTGCGGCCAGATGGACCTGATGAGAGCGGACCTTGGTGGGATGGTGGAGCAGGTGAACAACGGGAAGGGGACTGATCGCCCGGCCGATGATCGTTGATCACCCTACAGACGTGGACCAGCAGCCGGCAGGCCCTGATTGCCTGGTCGCCTGGCCCAGGCTGGGACAGGGAACTGGGGGTGGGTGGCTGCGACCAACCTCCTATAGTGCCCGCCTGGGCGGGGTGACAGGATGGAGGTGCAGTGAGAATGCGGGGTGGGGGTGTCCGCTGAGCTCGCTCTTACTCCCCCTGCTACCCTCACCCGGGACGCCAGGGCTCGTTCCCTGGGGAAGCCCCCCGCGCTCAGGTGCCAGGCACCCCTGTGGCCTCTTCTGGGTGAGCTGGGTAGCAGCCGCAGGGACCGCAGGGACCACAGGGACTGGTGGGGCTCTTCGTGAGTTCACACAGGAGCTGGTCTGCGAGGCCGGGAGAGAGCCCGCTGCCTGCCCAGTTTCCATCTGGCTGTGCGCACCGCATCTCTGTGTGGGGACTCAGGTGCCTTGACTCAGGCGGAGGAGGGTGCACTGGGGCCTGGGGACCCAGGTGCTGCCCAGGGCCCAGAGGTCAGCTGGGACCTGCCCTTCCACGCCAGACTCTTGCTTCGATCCCCAGCCAGGCCTAGGGACCGGACCCGTGCATGAATTTCATGCCCTGGGCCTCTAGTAAAGACATAAAGAATAGAAGTTACCGGAGGGTGCAGAGAAGGGGAAGGGGGAGTTATTGTTTAATGGGTACTGTTTCTGTTAGGAATGATTAAAAAGTTCTGTAAATAATGTCAACTATAATTAAAAACACTTTTTCTTTAAGGTCTGGAAAGAGTGGTGATGGTTGCATGACATTGTGAATGTACTGAATTATACATTTAAAATTATTGAAGTGGTAAGTTATATGTTATATCTACTTTAGCGCGCACACACACACAAAGGACCATAGACCTTGATGTAAAAAGCAAAACTATAAAGCTTCTAGAAGGAAACATAGGAGAAAACATAGGATGGCTGTGGGTTTGGTAATGGGTTTTTAAATACATAATCCATGAGCCCTGCCTGGGTAGCTCAGTTGATTAGTGTTATTCTGATACACCAAGGTTGTGGGTTCAATCCCTGGTCAGAGCACATACAAGAATCAACCAATGAATAAATAAATAAATAAAATGACAAATCAATGTTTCTCTCTCTCTCTCAAATCAATATTTTAAAAAGGCATACTCCATGAAATAAAAAATTGAACTTTAGTAAAATCAAACACTTCTCTGAAAAAGATGCTGTTAAGAGAATGGAAAGTCAAGTCACAGACCACATACTGGCTCAGTGGATAGAGCATTGGCCTGCAGACCTAAGGGCCCCAGGCTCGTGCAGGAGGCAACCAATTGATATGTTTCTCTCTGTCTTTCCCTCTCTCTTTCACTCTCCCTAAAAATCAATGGAAACATATCCTCAAGTGAGGATTGAAAAAAATAAAAATAAAATGAGTATTTTGCCAGTTTGAGGAAAGTGGTATCTCATAGTTACCTCAATTTTCATTTCCTGGCTCCCAGGCCACTTGAGCATCTTTTCATATGGTTTTGGTGACTTGGATTTACTTTTCTATGTACTGCTCATCCACATTCTTTGTCCCTTTTTACCTTTTGGATTGTCATTTTCTTAATTTGTACATGCTCTGCGCCATCCGAATTATTGACTTCAAAATTTTGTGGTATCTTTTGTCATCCAGAGTTTCCAGTCTTGCTTAGAAAAGTCTCTTTTGGCCCTGGCTGGGTGGCTCAGTTGGTTAGAGCAGTGTCCTGATATGCCAAGGTTTTAGATTTGATCCCTGGTCAGGGCACATATAAGAATCAATCACTGATCCGGGTCCGGGTGAGGCTGGGTCCCGGGTCCAGGTGAGGCCGCGCCCCTGGGTCCAGGAGAGGCCACGCGCCCCTGGGTCCGGGTGAGGCTGGGTCCTGGGTCCGGGTGAGGCCGCGCCCCTGGACCCAGGAGAGGCCATGCGCCCCCGGGTCCGGGCGAGGCCGCGCGCCCCTGGGTCCGGGTGAAGCTGGATCCCGGGTCCGGGTGAGGCCGTGCGCCCCGATCCGGGTGGGGCTGGGTCCCGGGTCTGGGTGGGGCTGCGCCCCTGGGTCCGGGAGAGGCCACGCGCCTCTGGGTCCGGGTGAGGCCACGCACCCTGGGGTCTGGGTGAAGCTGGATCCCGTGTCCGGGTGAAGCTGGATCCCGGGTCCGGGTGAGGTCGTGCGCCCCTGGATCCGGGTGAGGCTGGGTCCCGGGTCCGGGTGAGGCTGCGCCCCTGTGTCCGGGAGAGGCCACACGCCCCTGGGTCCGGGTGAGGCCACGCGCCCCTGGGTCCGGGTGAGGCTGGGTCCCGGGTCCGGGTGAGGCCGTGCCCCTGGGTCCAGGAGAGGCCGTGCGCCCCCAGGTCCGGGCGAGGCTGCGCGCCCCTGGGTCCGGGTGAAGCTGGATCCCGGGTCCAGGCAAGACCAAACCAGAGGGAGTCGGACCTGCATTACCACCATTTGTCCACCATCCAGAGCTGAAAAGTCAGTGCCGACATGTACTCATAAGGAACTGGTGGACATTGAAATTGGGTCTCAAAAGAACTGTTGGTCCAGAAAGAAACTCACTACAGACTGATTCATTTGCCTGTCAGCATAACTATTATTGCTCGTCTCACATTCGGTTCTTATAAGTATATTTCTAGTAACACATGATCTCACTCATCTAGGGGAAATGATGAACAACATAGACTGATGAACAAGAACAGACCCAGAAACAAGGAGGCATCGATTGGGCTGTCGGGCCTCAGAGGGAGGGTAGGGGAGGGTGGGGGTAGGGGGTGAGAGATCAACCAAAGGACTTGTGTGCATGCATACAAGCCTAACCAATGGTTAAGGACAACAGGGGGGTGGGGTGGGGGATGGGAATGGGGGATGAGGACAAATATGTGACACCTTAATCAATAAAGAAATAAAAAAAATTAAAAAAAAGCATCATCCACTGAATGCATAAATAAGTGGAACAACAAATGATGTTTCTCTCCCTCTCTCTCTCTCTCTCTCTCTCTCTCTCACTCTCTCTCTCAAAAAAAAAAAAAAAAGAAAAGCCTCTTTTGTCCTCAGATTGTAGATGTAGTCACTTAGATTTCTCCTTCCCCTTTTCCGCACATTCCTTCACCCCCCTGTCTCCTCTGGCAACCATCAGTTTGTTTTCTGTATCTATGAATTTGTTTCTGTTTTGTTTTGCTTGTTCATTTGTTCTGTTTTTTAGATTCCACATATAAGTGAAATCATACTGTATTTGCCTTTCTCTGACTTGTTTCATTTAACATAATAGGTCCATCCATGTTGTCACAAATGGCAAGATTTAAATATTCCATTGTATATATTTATCTCTTTTTTATTTCAAAAACAGCATTCTGTTCTTCTCTGATTGATCTAATCAGTATGCTGTATCTTCTGCTATTTCTCTGAAGATAATTGTGGAGTTACCTTGCTTCCCCTCCAGCATTATTTTGTTTTCTTGAATTTGTTGGGGGTTCCCCCCTATGTTTATTCTGATCGCTGCCTTTCATTTTGGAGGTTTCCTTAAATCTTATATTTGAACTAGAGGTCCAGTGCATGAATTCGTGCACGAGTAGGGTCCTGCTGGCCAGCACCAATCAGGGCCGATTTGAGCCAGCTGGCTGGGGGGAGGTGACGTGGGAGGTTTGTTGGCCAGCCCCACCCCCCGACTGTGGGGGGGGGGCAATCACGGGCGGGGCTGGTTGGGGAGAGGGGCTGAGGAGGTTGGCTGGCTGGCCCCGCCCCATTGGGCTGGGTGGCTGGCGCAGTGTTCATCATAGAAACTGGGCATTCTGGTCATTCCAGTCATTGGTCATTCTGGTTGCTTGGCTTTTATATATAAACTGAGTGGTCAGGTTATTATGATCTCTGAATGCATAATAATCTGGCCACTCAGTGTGTGTGTGTGTATGTATGTATGTATGTATGTATGTGTGTGTGTGTGTGTGTATATATATATATATATATATATATATATATATACATACATATATATATTAGAGGCCCAGTGCATGAATTCGTGCATGGGTGGGGTCCAGCCAGCCTGGCCAGGGGGATGGGACATGGGAGGTTGCCTGGCCTGATTGCTGGTCGAACTCCTGGTCGAGGGGACAATTTGCATATTAGCCTTTTATTATATAGGGTATACACGGAGTGGCCAGATTATTATGCATTCAGAGATCATAATAATCTGGCCACTCAGTGTATAGATGTGTGGTATGAAGGCTAAAATGATTGGGGCAGGGGGTGGTCATGTCAGTGGGCAATTTCATTGAAGGTGAAGAGGTCTCCTGGGAAAGTAAAGTGTTTTCTCTGGAATATTTGGTTTCTCCAGAGAAGACATCCAGTCCCCCGTGGAGGAGGGGTGGACAGAGAGCCCTTGGCTTTCTCGAGGACAAGCAGGGGAGGGGCTGGCAATCTCCCTCTCCAGTATAGAAGCTTCAGCCCATCCCTTTCTTAAACATGATGCTTCTTCCTCCCTCCTCATGCTTGGTACCTTCTAGGTGGGAACTAATTTGAACAGATAATCAACTTCTTACCCATTAGGAAATTCCTACTCATTATTTCTTTAAATACTGCTTCTTTTCCTCAGTAGTCTTTATTGATAACAGCTATTCATTGAGCACCTACTAAGTAACAAGCCCCATTCTAGATACTGGCAATATAGGACTGAGCAAAAGAGACAATTCGTGCCACTTAGAGCTTGCCCATTCCAGTTACTTTTGGAACACTCTCTATTGACAGCCTAGGTTCTTCCAGAATGTTCTCTATTGACCATTCTAGTTCCTTCTGGAAACTTCTCTAGTAGAATACCTAAATTGATCCTTCATGTCCCTTACATTTTTTTTCTCCCATAGTTCCCATCTCTCATTAACTAGCTTTACCTTATAATTGGTTCTTTTTCTAACCAACTGTTTTTGTGCCATGATAGTAGACATTTTTCCATGTCAATAAATGCAAAACTATCTCATCATTTTATTACAATGACCATATGGTATTCCGTTACATGACCATAGCATTATATACTTAAGAAATATTCTATTATTGCACATTTAGGTTGCTTCTTATTTCTTCTTATTGTTATAATACATATAACTATATTATATATAACTGTAATATATAACTATATTGCACACATATATAATATGTAACTCTATATAATATATAACTATCTATAATAATAAAAGCATAATATGCTAATTAGACTGGACATCCTTCCAGACGACCTTCCGGACGAAGCTGGGCTGCAGCTGCGGTGTCAAAGCAGCCATGCGGCTGTGAGGGAAGGATCCAGGCAGCTGCCGTGACTGCGAAGGCCTACTCTTCACGAATTTCATGCATCGGGCCTCTAGTATTCATATAATATAATACATATTATTATATGTTCTATATACAATATTATATATGTATATATGTGTTTATAAATAAAATTGTTGTTAAAACTTTGATTAACTCTTTATTTTCTTAGGATTGAATCTTAAAAGTAGAATTTCAGCGTCAAAGGCCATTTATTAAACTTTTGGATACCATTTGTCAATTGTCTCCCAGAAATATACATCCCCAAATGGACAAAGTAGGGCTCCAGCAATAAAATCAATTAAAAATAAAGAGAAATCTCTTTTGTCCTCAGTGTGTATATGTAGTCACTTAGATTTCCCCTTCCCTTTTTCCACCCATTTCTTCACCCCCCTGTGACCCCCAGGCCCCTTGAAGTCAAACACCATCTTGAGATAAATGAATGAAAAATCACATGCAGCAGCCAAACTGGCCATGAGAACAGCCCAAGAGCTGGAGAGTGTGCAGCCCAGGACAGGAAGAAAGAGGCCTGGTCACCTACTGGGGTCATTGACATGCCAGGTGCAGGGACACAAGGAACTGTCATCCTGGAACCCAGAAAAAGAGCAAAGAACTTTGGCTGTAATAGGGGCCCAGCCATGGAATCTGCCCCCTCTTGCACCATTCAGAGACCAGATGCCTGGTTTCCCCTCCATGGCTGGGGCTTTGGCCAGGGTGCAGGAGCAGGCCACAGAGTCTGGGGCAGTAGGCAGGCTGGATGAAATGCCCACCCCATTGCTCTATAGCTCTAGGCTCTCAGGTTCAGTCTCTCTGAGTCTTGATCTCCCATATGGAAAATAGAAATAATAGTAAGTCCTGCCTCCTAGGTTTCCCAGAGGGATTCAAGTTCCTACTGAAGCGTGGGACCTCATAGAACAACAATAACAATTATGAACTAACTAGAGGCCTCGTGCAAGAAGATTCGTGCAAGAATGGGCCTTCCTTTCCCTGGCTGCCGGCACTGCCTTAGCTTTTGCCGGAGCCGCCTTTCTGCTCGGTCCAGAGCCACCTTTCCGCTCTGGCTTGGAGCTGCCTTTCTGCCTTCCCATGCTGCCCAGAGGGCCGGAGTGGCTGGGGTGGTGCGGAACGCCCTGCCCCTGGCAGCTTGGTGCCTGTGTATGCAAATTAACCCACCATCTTTGTTGAGTTAATTTGCATACTAACTCCTGATTGGTTGGTGGGTATTGTGAAGGTACAGTCAATTAGCATGTTACTCTTTTATTAGGTAGACTAGAGGCCCGGTGCATGAAATTCGTGCATGGGGGTGGGGGTTGTCCCTCAGCCCAGCCTGCACCCTCTCCAACCTGGGACCCCTCCAGGGATGTCCGACTGCCCGTTTAGGCCCGATCCCGGTGGGATCGGGCCTAAACGGGCAGTCGGACATCCCTCTCACAATCCAGGACTGCTGGCTCCCAATTGCTCGCTTGCCTGCCTTCTTGATTGCCCCTAACTGCTTCTGCCTGCCAGCCTGATCACCCCCTAACCACTCCCATGCCAGCCTGATTGATGTCTAACTGCTCCCCTGCCAGCCTGTTTGCCCCCAACCTCCCTCCTCTGCCAGCCTGGTCACTCCTAACTGCCCTCCCCTGCAGGGTTGATCGCCTCCAACTGCCCTCCCTTGCAGGCCTGGTCCCTCTCAACTGTCCTCCCTTGTAGGCCTGGTGCCTCCCAACTGCCCTCCCCTGCTGGCCATCTTGTGGGGCCATCTTGTGTCCACATGGGGGCAGGATCTTTGACCACATGGGGGCAGCCATATTGTGTGTTGGAGTGATGATCAATCTGCATATTACTCTTTTATTAGATAGGATAGAGGCCTGGTGCACGGGTGGGGGCCAGCTGGTTTGCCCTGAAGGGTGTTCCAGATCAGGGTGGGGGTTCCCTTGGGGCGTGGGGTGGCCTGAGCGAGGGGCCTGTGGCGGTTTGCAGGCCGGCCACGCCCCCTGGTGACCCAAGTGGAGGCCCTGGTATCTGGAATTTATTTACCTTCTACAATTAAAACTTTGTAGCCTGGAGCGGAGCTAAGCCTCCTGCTCGCTCCGTGGCCGGCAGCCATTTCTGTTGGGGTTTGTGTATCTTCTATAATTGAAACTTTGTAGCCTTAAGCGGAGGCCTGGGCCGGCCAGGGTGTGCAGAAAGCTTTGCTTCTTCCATTGCCGGGGGCAACCCTAGCCTCCCGCTCTTTCCAGTTCCATGGCTGCCGCCATTTCTGTTTGGATTTGTTTACCTTCTATAATTGAAACTTTGTAGCCTTGAGTGGAGGCTTAGGCCAGTTAATTTGCATATTACTCTTTTATTAGGTAGGATAGTTAAGAGTCGGAAGTGCTTCTCCTGTCCAGGCACTGTCTTTCTCCTTCAAACACATCTCCAGTTCCCACCACAGTTCCACACAACCTGCCACTACTGTTGTCATTCCATTTTTTACAGGAGCAAACTTTGAGGTTCAGAGAGATTGAATAACACACCCAAGGCTGCCCACCTGGCAGAGCTGGGATTTGAACCCTGTCCTGTGACATAGCCCATGCCTGTAAATGCTGTGTGCTCCTGCCTCTTGGTGGGGCCCAAAGCTTTTTATAGTTTACACAAAGGCACCCTACATCTTAGCAGAGGGCTTCCTACCCCTTTGGAGGAGCTTAAATACAATGTAACTACAGTTGATCCTTGAACAACACAGAGGTTAGGGGCACCAACCCCCCTCCACAGTTAAAAATCTGCATATAGCCCTGGCCAGTGTGCTCAGCAGTTAGAGCATCAGCCTGCACACCAAAGAGTTATGGGTTCGATTCTGGTCAAGGGCACATACCTGGGTGTGGGTTTGCTCACCAATTTCACTTGGGGTGCATGCAGGAGGCAATTGGTTGATGTGTCTCTCTCACATTGATGTTTCTCTCTCTCCTCCCCCTTCCACTCTCTCTAAAAATCAATGGAAAAAATATCCTCGGGTGAGAATTAACAACAACAACAACAAAAAATCTGCATGTAACTTTTGACTCCCCCAAAACTTAACTACTAATAGTGAACTGTGGACCAAAAGCCTTACCAAAAACATAAACAGTCAATGAACACATATTTCATATATCCTATGTATTATATATATGTACTAGAGGCCCGCCATTTCTGTTTGGATTTGTTTACCTTCTGAGAGAGCATAGGCTGGGCTGAGGGGCCCCCACCCCCTAGTGAAATTCATGCACTAGGGGGTGGGGGCCCCTCAGCCCAGCCTATGCTCTCTCACAGACCGGGACCCCTTGGGGGATGTAGCAGTGTGCCAAGCAGCAGGCAGCCAGGGAGGAGCTCGAATTGGGGCCGGGCACCGCTTGTGCTCATCCTGGCCCGCTGTGCCTGCTGCCGTGGAGTCGGGAGAGGCTCCCACTGTGGCAGCTGCGCTCGCCAGCCACGAGCCCGGTTTCTGGCTGAGCAGTGCTCCCCCTGTGGGAGTGCACTGACCACCAGGGGGCAGCTCCTGCATTGAGTGTCTACCCCTGGAGGTCAGTGTGCATCATAGCAACTGGTCATTCCAGTTGTTCCACCATAACTGTCGCTTAGGCTTTTACTATATAGGCTAGAGGCCTGGTGCACAAATTCATGCACTAGGTGGGGTCCCTTGGCCTGGCCTGCAAGATTGTGCCGAAACCAGCTCTCCGACATCTCCCGAAGGGTCCCAGATTGTGAGAAGGCACAGGCCAGGCCGAGGGACCCCACCAGTTCATGATCGGGACTGGGAGGGACACAGCAGGTTGGCCAGCCGGGGAGGGACCGCGGGAGGGCTCCAGGGCATGTCCGGCACTTCTTGCTCAGTCCCAATCGGCTGGACCCCGGCAGCAAGCTAACCTACCAGTTGGAGCATCTGCCCCCTGGTGGTCAGTGCACGTCATAGCAACTGGTCTACCAGTAGACTGTCTGCCCCCAGATGGTCAATGCACGTCATAGCAAGCAGTTGAGCAGCCTTAGCATATCATTAGCACATTATGCTTTGATTGGTTGAACAGCCAACCAGTCGACCAAACACTTAGCATATTAGGTTTTTATTATATAGGAAGGAGGATATATATATACTAAAAAAAATAAAATGTTATTGAAAAAAATCATACTGGTCATCTGCAAGTTTTTCAAATTGTCGAAAATCTTCCCAAAATTTTCCCCAATATATTTATTGGGGAAAAAACTCACATGTAAGTGGACATGCACAGTTCACACATGATTGAAGGTCAGCTGTACTTATAATCATGACTGTGAGTATGAGAGCAAGAAAAGGGAAGCCTTTTTTTTTCTTTGCTGTGGCCTTCTACAATTTATGAGAAGCACCTAGTAATTAAATTCCAAGATTGTTAGCTCCTCTAGTTCAAACAGCCCCTCTGTTCAAACTGCAAGACAAGTTACTCTTAAGGCTACATTCTTAAGGCTAAGGGATATGCATACATATCCCTCCTTCTTTGTTTTCTTTCTTGCTTTCTTTTTCTTTTCTTTTCTTTTCTTTTCTTTTCTTTTCTTTTCTTTTCTTTTCTTTTCTTTTCTTTTCTTTTCTTTCTTTCTTTCTTTCTTTCTTTCTTTCTTTTTTTTTTTTTTTTTACAATTCAGGGATAATTAATAGAAAGTTCCCTTCCTCCCTTCCCCTTCAAACAAGCCTCTACTGAACTCTTCATGACTTTTGCTTCTAAGAATGTTTTACAGGCTTTAGGAAAATACTGATAAGACACCTCCCTAGGACATCTGCCCGGATTGTTTCCTGACGGATTAACAAACTACAGCCCAGCTCATGTCTGCTCAAGTTCAGTCCCCAAGTCCCCCTCCCTTCCTTGTTACCTAGCCATTACCCTTTAAAAGAGCAGGCCGCTGTTTTATTTATTTATTGCCTTTGTATTGATTAGCAATGCACTGGCCCTTTCCCTTCGGGGAAAGTAAAAGTAAACTTTCTCTTCTCTCAGTTGTGAATTCTTTCACAGCCTGAGTCACCAGCCAAAAACCTTAACACTGACAATCAACTACTGCTAAGTCTAAACTTTCACAGGCCCAGCTGTGGGCCTGCAAAGCCCTTACCTGTCTTGGTCTGGGGGACTTTTCTCTGCTCCCAGAGGTCAGTCTTTCCATACCCCAGTCCCTGCCATGCCCACTGCTCACCTGTGCCTGTGTTTTGTAGTTCAGGGGTTATTTCCTGGTGAAATGCTCTTTAATATGCCCTAGAAGAGAGGAGGGGAAGGTAAGGATGGGAGAGGGGCCCTCACAGGATAAACTTCTCTCTTCCCAGCCAGAATCCTTGCCTGACTCTACCACCTTACACCCACTTTTGGAAAAGGCAACCTGTTTTCTTCATTCTTTTACTCTGTTCACAGAGATACTGATGTTTCTCTGTTATGGAGAATCTGCTCCCAGAGACAAGAACCTCTGATCCGGGCACCAGCCAAGGGACATGAACCCAGGCAAATTGGAAGTCAGCCTCAGCCAACAACACTGATGGGAGATAATGTCATTAGCAAATATTGACTGATGCTTCCACAGACGGAACTGGCACTAGGGCATGAAGAAGACGCAATTTTTAAGTGTCCAGTTCAGTGGCATTAAGTATATTCACATTGTTGTGCAACAATCCCCGCCATCCATCTCCAGAACTTCCTCATCTTCTTAAACTGGGACTCTGTCCTCATTAAACACGAACTCTCTCTCTTCCCCTCCCCCAGGCCCTGGCACCCTCCAGCTATTTTCTGTCTGTGAATCTGACTCCTCTGGGGACCTCATGTAAGTCCAATCATACAGTATCTCTCTCTTAGTGTCTGGTTTATTTGTCCCCAACGTTCAACCATATTGTAGCCTGTGTCAGAATTTTCTTCCTTTTGAAGGCTGAATAATATTCCATCAGATGGATGGACCGCATTGTGTTTATCCATTCAGTCATCAATGGACGCTCGGGTTGCTTCCATCTTGTGGCTATTGTGGATATGCTGCAGTGAACATGGGTGTGCAAACATCTCTTGAAGGCCTTTTTTAAAATTGAATTTATTGGGATGACATTGGTTAATAAAATTATATAGGTTTCAGGAGTACAATTCTATAATGCATCATCTGTATGTTGTATTGTGTGTTCACCACCCCAAGTCAAGTGTCCTTCAATCACCCTTTATCCCCCACTTTACCTTTTCCCCCTCCCCCTCTACCCTCCTTTCCCTCTGGTAAGCTCATACTCATGAGCTTTTTTTTTTCTTTCTTAATCCCTTTACCTTCCCCCCACCCCCGACAGCTGTCAGTCTGTTCTCTGTATCTATGAGTCTGTTTCTATTTTGCTTGTTAGTTTATTTTGTTCATTAGGTTCCACACATAAACGAAATCATATGGTGCTTGTCTTTCTCTAAATGGATTATTTCACTTAACATAAACCTTTTTCTTTTAAGTAAACTTTTTATTTTGGAATTAAGGCCTAGCAGCCACCTGGGCCCCAGCAGCCACCTGGGCAGACTGTAAGTGCAGGCTCCAAGTGCGAGCCCGGGTAGGGCAATGTGGTGCCAGCCGGAGCAGCAGTGGCAACAGACACTATGCTAGCCAGGCAGGAACAAAGGCTGGACTGGACTCAGCTCTGGCATAGGCTGAACCAATGGCACAGGTTTTGTGCACCCTGACCTTTCTTCCGGGCTTGGAGGACAAGGCTGGACTTTCTCCACAGTGGGATGGACGGAGATGAGACTCGGGAACCTGGGGGCAGGCTTAATTTCTATTCCAATAAACCTTACCTCTACATCTCATCCTCAGAAATGCTTTCCTTGAGACTCCGTGAAAGAGAGGTAGTCAGTTAGATAGGTATGACTACAGCCAGGACAACGGGTCGGTTACAGAAGGTCGCCAGGGCAGAACGGCCTGGACACCTAGCAATGGAAAAAACTGGTAGAGCAAGTGCTGGAGATAAGTATTGTTAACCAGGACCTGCCTCCAGCCCTGCAGGTCATGGTCTCCTGACCTTTTCTCCCCTGGCACGTGGTGAAGCCATGTAATAGACCGCCACCCTAAGAGGAACACAGAGGGGCTGGAGGAAGCCCCATCTGATTTCCATACAAGGACAGAAGACGACTGGACGGGATCCCGATATGATACATCAGTTTGAAGAAGAAAGCAATTAAGGTGTTAAAAGGAGCCCCAGCCCACACCTCAAAGAGCTGCCTGCTCAATATTTCTCTTCGAGTGTACTTTCTCTTTGCTTGCCCAGTAAATGTTCTCTAATGAGTTTGAGTCTCGGCTCTGAATTGTTTCTTAGCCAGAACTCAAATATCAGTGTTGCTGAACCCAGGTCTGGTCTGACCTCACTGGTCCAGACACCTGGTGCCTCTCTCCCCTCGCCCCCTGCTCCCCTTAGACCCCCTCTGCCTAAAACAAAATGACCCTATTTCCCTCTGCAACAACTCCAGGCAGGCCAGCTGGGGAGGGACTGCGGGAGGGCTCCAGGGCATGTCCAGCCTTTCTCGCACAGTCCCCATCGCCTGGACCTCAGCAGCAAGCTAACCTACCGGTTGGAGCACCTGCCCCCTGGTCGTCAGTGCACATCATAGCAATTGGTCGACCAGTCGACTGTCTGTCCCCAGGTGGTCTGACCTCACTGGTCCAGACTCAGTTTCTTACTCATCCTAAAATGAGAATTACAGCACCTATTTCCTAGATCTAAATGTGATGGGCATTTTAATCCACATAAAGGATAAAGCCTACCACAGTGTGGTGCTTTTTATGGGAGCATCCTAATCTGTTTCCTTCCATTTGACAGCCATACATTTTGTAGAGGGGCCACTGTTTTTATTTTTTAAAAATATATTTTATTATTATTATTATTATTATTATTATTATTATTTTTTTTTTTTTTACAGAGAGGAAGGGAGAGGGATAGAGAATTAGAAACATCGATGAGAGAGAAACATCGATCAGCTGCCTCCTGCACACCCCCTACTGGGGATGTGCCTGCAACCAAGATACATGCCCCTGACCGGAACCAAACCTGGGACCCTTCAGTCCGCAGGCCGACGCTCTATCCACTGAGCCAAACCGGTTAGGGCAGGGCCACTGTTTTTATTTAACTAGATCACAATGGATATACATTTAGGTTTTGCTACCACAAACAATGCAGCCCGGAATCAACTCACATGAATTTATTTGCATGTGCAAGTTTATCTGCAGAATACATCTCCCCAAATGGGATGGCCAAGCCAAAGGACATGCGCATTTCACAACTAGACACTGTTGGCCTCCTGCGAGGTGGTTTCCAGGCTGGGATACACCTGCAATGACTGTGTGTCTCTCAAACTTTGATCTTTGCCCATCTAATACCAGAAAGACGAAGCGGGGACATGAACTTGAGGTAGACAGAGGCAGAGGCACCAGCCTGGGGACAGGTGAGGGTCAGTGGGCTGGGGAAGTAGGAGACCTACATGCGTGGTACTTGGTGCTTACAACCACCATCGTCATCATTAAGCAACCCATAGGCCAGCGAGCCCAGCTCACAAAGGGCTTTGTGTCTCCAGCCAAGATGTGTGAACTCTTAAGGAGAACAGGGAAGACCCAGGATTCCTTTTCTTTAAAATGTTTTTTTTTTTTCCTATTGATTTCAGAAAGGAAGGGGGAGGGAGAGGGAGAGAGATAGAAACATCAATGATGAGAATCATTGATCTGCTGCCTGCTGCATGCCCCCTACAGGGGATCAAGCCCAAAACCCAAGCATGTGCCCTGACCAGGAATTGAACCATGACCTCCTGGTTTATAGATCGATACTCAACCACTGAACCATGCCAGCCAGGCAGGGAAGCCTCAGGATTCTGAGCAAGGATATGCAATGCCATCCTGTCTGTTTCAGAACCATTTATCTGGCTGCTGGTGGCAGGTGGGAATGGAGGTAGGCTGAACCAGGAGGCCCAGGTAGGGAGCTGATTCAAAACTAGAAACAGATGTCGAGTGTCTGGATCCCAGGGACTGTGAAGTCTGAGATAGGGACTGTGTATGTTCTGGCCACTGCATTGGCCCCAGGAACATGACCTAAGGCCTGGTGAACGGAGGAACCGATAATCATTTGTTGATGGAATGAAGGCATGTAACAGTAGGGGTGGCCCAAAAAGGGGGCTTTTGAGAAATACTAAGGATGTAACACCATCAGAGCTGGATAGTCAACCTGTGGCTGGGTTCCATGGCTGGGTCCTGTGGCTGGGTTCCATGGCTGGGTCCTGTGGCTGGGTTCCATGGCTGGGTTCCGTGGCTGGGTCCTGTGGCTGGGTCCTATGGCTGGGTTCTGTGGCTGGGTTCCATGGCTGGGTCCTGTGGCTGGGTTCCATGGCTGGGTCCTGTGGCTGGGTTCCATGGCTGGGTCCTGTGGCTGGGTTCCATGGCTGGGTCCTATGGCTGGGTTCTGTGGCTGGGTCCTGTAGCTGGGTTCCATGGCTGGGTCCTGTGGCTGGGTTCCATGGCTGGGTCCTATGGCTGGGTTCTGTGGCTGGGTCCTGTAGCTGGGTTCCATGGATGGGTCCTATGGCTGGGTCCTATGGCTGGGTTCTGTGGCTGGGTCCTGTGGCTGGGTTCCATGGCTGGGTCCTGTGGCTGGGTTCCATGGCTGGGTCCTATGGCTGGGTTCTGTGGCTGGGTCCTGTAGCTGGGTTCCATAAATGGGTCCTATGACTGGGTCCTGTGGCTGGGTTCCATGGCTGGGTTCCATGGCTGGGTCCTATGGCTGGGTTCTGTGGCTGGGTCCTGTAGCTGGGTTCCATAAATGGGTCCTATGACTGGGTCCTGTGGCTGGGTTCCATGGCTGGGTTCCATGGCTGGGTCCTATGGCTGGGTTCTGTGGCTGGGTCCTGAGGCTGGGTCCTGTGGCTGGGTTCCATGGCTGGGTTCCATGGCTGGGTCCTATGGCTGGGTTCCATGGCTGGGTCCTGTAGCTGGGTTCCATGGCTGGGTCCTGTGGCTGGGTTCCATGGCTGGGTTCCATAGCTGGGTTCCATGGCTGGGTCCTGTGGCTGGGTTCCATGGCTGGGTCCTGTGGCTGGGTTCCATTGCTGGGTTCCATGGCTGGGTTCCGTGGCTGGGTTCCATGGCTGGGTCCTGTGGCTGGGTTCCATGGCTGGGTCCTGTGGCTGGGTTCCGTGGCTGGGCCCTGTGGCTGGGTTCCATGGCTGGGTCCTGTGGCTGGGTTCCGTGGCTGGGTCCTGTGGCTGGGTTCCGTGGCTGGGTCCTGTGGCTGGGTTCCATGGCTGGGTTCCATTGCTGGGTTCCATGGCTGGGTCCTATGGCTGGGTCCTGTGGCTGGGTTCCATGGCTGGGTCCTGTGGCTGGGTTCCGTGGCTGGGTCCTGTGGCTGGGTTCCATGGCTGGGTTCCATTGCTGGGTTCCATGGCTGGGTCCTATAGCTGGATTCCGTGGCTAGGCTCCATGGGTGGGTCCTGTGGTTGGATTCTTGGTTGGGTTTGTGTTGAGTTCCATGGCTGAGTTCCATGGCTGGGTCCTGTGGCTGGTTTCATGGCTGGATCCTGTGGATGCAGGGCATGAGGGAGAAGGTGGCATCTTGGGTGATACTCAATTCATATGTGGATGTGTGTGTTAGAAATAAGCCAAGCCCCCAAATTCCAGGGTTCTGGTAGAGCACAAAGAACACTCGGAAGCCAGGCAGCAAGGCAAATATCTTTACTTCTGCAGAAGTGTGCACACAAACGTGGTCTGGAAGCACACTTACACTGAGCAGGCAGTCTGCTTGGCTTTTTAATCCTGACACACGTGACCTGTCCCTCACTCTTGATTGGAGCTCAGGCGCACAGTCTTTCACGACTGGCTAAGACAAAGGAAGGGGTTGGCCTTTGCCATTTCAAGATGGTGGCCCCCAGTGGAGCTGCAAGTCATGGGGGCCAAAATGGTGGCTGCCTAAACTGTTCTTTGACAGAAAAAGATTACTTGTTTATTCTCACAGGTGGACAACGTTGAGATGCCATAAGAGGTCAGGGCAGCCAAGAGTGGCTTGTGACTGCAGGAACTGAGGGGTCCCCACTGAGACAGATGGGCTGGGGGTGGCATGTTGAGGGCAGAATGTCATCTCTGACGGGGAAATGAGCACAAGGTTAACTGCAAAATGGAAGAAGCCTGTGGGCAGCTGAAGGGATACCAGCTTAAAGAAGCATTTTTGCTTTGGGTCAGTGGAAGAGATGGTGAAGGACTGTGGGAGCATAGTAAGTTTTGGGGAGAGCACTAGGGTGAGCAAAGGGGAGAGGAGCTGATGAGGGAGAGGGCTGAGGGCTCAGCTGACGTGCACTGTGCCTCTTGCAGGCATAGGATTGTTGACTGAATGAATGCAGGAGTAGAGGCACCATTGGCAGCATGCAGGTAAAGTGTGGCTGGAAGGGTTGGGCAGAGGGGTCGAAGGTGGTGGGGAAGAGGGGTTATGGCAGGCCCTGAGGTTGGACTGGCCATTGGGGAGAGATCAGTGTAGTCAGGGAGCTGGAGGTGGGAGAGTAAGAGCACAAAGGTGGTGAACAGAGAGGTGATGATGATGATGATAAATGTGATAATAATGATTGTGATGATAATGATGGTGGTGATGATGATGGTGGTGATGACAGTGGCAGTGGTCATGGTAGCTAATCTTCACCAAAACCCTGTTCTGTATCAAGCTATAAATTTATAATGCCACTACAGGACAGCTGCATAATTTGTGGGGCCTCTTGCTAAAGAATAATAATAATAATAATAATAATAATAATAAGAAGAAGAAGAAGAAGAAGAAGGAAATCCAAAGCTTTTCCCTTAAAAAAATTTTTTTATTGATTTCAGAGAGAAAGGGAGAGGGAGAGATAGAGAGAAACATCAATGATGAGAGAAAATCATTGATTGGCTGCCTCCTGCATGCCCCCTACTGGGAATGGAGCCCAAACCCAGGCATGTGCCCTCACCAGGAATCGAACCGTGACCTCCTGGTTCATAGGTCAATGCTCAACCACTGAGCCACGCTTGCCAGGCTAAAGAGAAAGTCTTAATTGCATATGAATAATCTTACTTGAAAAACAAAACAAAACAGGAAGAGCCACAGAAAAAACCTTCTTTTAGGATGAATAGTGGCTGGATTCTTTGGTTGGGTTTGTGTTGAGTTGGATTCTTTGGTTGGGTTCCATGGCTGGGTCCTGTGGTTGGGTCCTGTGGCTGGGTCCCATGGCTGGGTTCCATGGCTGGGTTCCATGGCTGGGTTCTGTGGCTGGGTTCCATGGCTGGGTCCTGTGGCTGGGTTCCATGGCTGGGTCCTGTGGCTGGGTTCCATGGCTGGGTCCTGTGGCTGGGTTCCATGGCTGGGTCCTGTGGCTGGGTTCCATGGCTGGGTCCTATGGCTGGGTTCCATGGCTGGGTCCTGTGGCTGGGTTCCATGGCTGGGTCCTGTGGCTGGGTTCCATAGCTGGGTTCCATGGCTGGGTTCCATGGCTGGGTCCTGTGGCTGGGTTCCATGGCTGGGTTCCATAGCTGGGTCCTGTGGCTGGTTTCCATGGCTGGGTCCTGTGGCTAGGTCCCATGACTGGGTTCTGTGGCTGGTTTCCATGGTTGCATCCTGTGGCTGGGTTCCATGGCTGGGTCCTGTGGTTGGTTCCTATGGCTGGGTCCTGTGGCTGGGTTTCATGCTTAGGTGCTGTGGTTGGATTTCATATTGGTTCTGTGGCTGAGTTTTATGACTAGTTTCTGTGGCTGTGCTCATGGTTGGGTTGTGCCTGGATTCCACAACTGGATTCTGTGGCTGAGTTTTGTGTAGGGTTCCATGGTTAGGTTTCATGGCTATGTTCCATGACTGATTTAGGTCTTCAATAACCTTTACACCTCCTGCTGTCTTGGTTAGGGAAGTTTCTAGTTCAGGTGAAAAGACACTGCAAAGATATTTTACCATAGTTTGAAGCAATAAATTAATGAAAATACCCACATGCTGGATCTGATTTGAACTGGGTTAAAAAATGACCTCTCTTAGAGTAAATGCCTTCACCTCAAAGAAGGAGGCAGGTACTCTGAGTTTGAGTCTGGAGAAGAGAGAATGGCACAGATACCAAGAGAAGTTACCTGGGATAGGGGTTTGACCAGGATGCCAACAGGTTTTGTTAGTGCTTTTGGTAAAAAATGCAGTATGTTTTGTTGTTCTGCCCTCAACCCTGTTTTCCCCCAATTATATTTGTTACTAGAGACCCAGTGCATGAAATTCGTGCATGGGTAGGGTTCCTAGTGGCTGCTGGCTGCCAGCTGGGGCCTTCCTTCATTCCACACTGCCCCCTGGTGGTCAGCACACATCATAGCGAGCAATCGAACTCCCGGTCGGTCAAACTCCCGAGGGGACACTTTGCATATTAGGCATATATATATAATTAATATCCTGCTATAATTTAAATTTTGTTTATATTATAATGTGTATCAGTATATGAATAATATCCTGTTATTGTTAGAGTGTGAGTTTTCAGAACACAGGATTTTTTAGGAAAACACTGAAATGTTTCTATAGAAGCACCTGGTATGCTGGTTACCTACTCTGTGCCAGGCACTGTTGGGGACATAGCAGTGGAGCAACCTGAATGAGAACCCTGCAGTAGGGATGGAGCAGATTGATTTCTGAAAAAACAGCTGAAATACTATCCCTTGATACTCCTGCACGAGAGCTGAGGTCTAGACCCAGGCAGACCTTTGTGTCCACCTCCTTAGCCAATATGGTGTGGTGGAAGTAACATAATACTATAGGCGAGGTCATAAATGGTGTGAGGCTCCTTCCTGGCTCCCTCGGATCACTCCCCCTTGGAACCAGCTGCCATGATGGGAGGAAGCCCAAACCACATGGAGTGGCCACACATAGGTGTTGGAGTTGACAGCCCAGCTGAACTCCTAGAGGGCAGCCAGCACCAGCCACTAGACAGGGGAGCCATGAAGCCTGGAATGGCTCCCATCCCAGTCTGACTGCAACCACATGAAAAACCATGAGCAAGGGTCCACTCAGCCGAGTCCAGTAACCCCCAAAAACTGTGAAAGATAAGTTTTTGGGGGTGACATTACACAGCAATAGATAACCAGAATCAGGTAAACAAACAAAAGAATTTCAATCAGTGGTATGAAACACAAAAGTGGAGTGATGTGTCTAAAGGGGATTGCTTTAGTTAGGGGCATCAAAGAGGCTTCTGGGAGATGATATTTGAACTGAGACCTGAAGGACAAGGAGTCAGCTATGATAGGAACTAGGAAACAGTGTCCCAGGCAGCAGAAACTGCAAGTGCAAAGGCCCTGAGGTAGGAATGAATAGCAGGAAGGCCAGTGAGGTTGGAGGAGAGAGGGCAAAGGGGCGAGTAGCAGGAAGATGACGGGGCCTTGTTGGCTGTGGTAATGACTATTGCAGTTGTTTTTTATTACGCTGGGAGGCTGCAGGAGGTTTTTGAGCAGGGGCAGTATGAGACCCAACCTCTCTCACAGGGTGAGGGTGACAGGTGGGGCTGGGGTTTTCCTGGGAGAGCATCAGGGCTGCTTTAGTGGACCCTCGGCACTGTGCTTTCATGAGCCCCCTCTTCCTTTTAAATAAAAACAAAAGTAGTAATTCTCTTCTGAATTGCATTGGTATAAAAATGAATATAATTCA
Source organism: Cnephaeus nilssonii (assembly GCF_951640355.1). Taxonomy (NCBI): domain Eukaryota; kingdom Metazoa; phylum Chordata; class Mammalia; order Chiroptera; family Vespertilionidae; genus Cnephaeus; species Cnephaeus nilssonii. The sequence continues at coordinate 10,393,158 of NC_137076.1, forward strand.
GGCTGGATTCATGATTACATATTCACTCATTTTTATTCACTTTTTTCTTCTGACCTTAAGAGAAATTAAATTCACAACATATTTATGGGTCCTTAAAAGTATCATGGGCCCTGGGCACAGTGCCTAAAGTATGAGTCACCTCTGCAGAGCCACTTGGGTGACTGAGAACTAGGTGATGTAACCACAGCAGGACATAGAACTGGACCTGGGGCAGTCAGCTGACAGATCAGCAACTGCAAATCTGCCAAGGGTCACGCTCTCAGGGGGTCCCCACTGATGGATGGATAAATGAAATGATTTAGACTCAGCCAAACTGGGAGAGGATGGTGGTGGCAGACTGTTGGGAAAAGATTCCAAGAAAATGGGGAGCCCATTGACCTCTGTGATGCTCAGAGAGAGGAGACTGGTTGCTGCTATCTGAACTGTCCATTCCAGAAAGGAGGGATTTTGTCAATACCATTCACTGCTGAATTCCCAGGGGGGCCCCTTGCAAACAGTAGCTGCTCAATTACTATCTGTTGATGCACTAAATGAATGGACTTACTGTTTCCCTGTTCAGGGCCTTGGGCAAAGCTTATATGGGGATAAAAGGGACAGACAAGTGAGGGAACTATAGGCATGTTAGTGGTTATAGGTCACAGGAAGTGGGATTCTAGACTTGGGTGAAGCCTTCTTCCACTGGGGTCTCTATAGGGGTGAAGCCCTGGCAATGCACCCCCATTTAACAGGTGATTGCTTGGTGGGTCCTGACATTTTCCTCTGATCAGGAAAATTCTAAATTCCTTTCTGTGGTTGTTTGGGAGTGCTGGCCACTGTCTCATCTGCCTTAGTTTCCCTCTGGGAAGCCAGAGACACAGGGTAGGGGAAGGCATAAAGCAGGGGTTTCATGGACACCTCCCTATGAGAGTTTAGCACTTTCAAGTAACTGGCTGAGGCTGTTTGGCACCCCTTGAATTGACTCTAGGTAAGAAGAGTGACTTCCTGGTGTACTGACACGATAGGATTATGTAGGAGTTAAAACAGTCCTCGCAATTGGGTGTTTTTTAAGTTTGAATTACACCTCTAGTATTTATTTATTTTTTTTAGCTTCATGACACTGAACAACTTAGAGAGCCCTTCTTTTTTAAAAATATATTTTTTTATTGATTTTAGAGAGGAAGGGAGAGGGAGAGAGAGAGAGAAACATCAATGATCAGAGAGAATAATTGACTGGCTGCCCTCTGCATGCTCTCCCCCTCCCCCACGCCCCAAACTGGGGATCAAGCCTGCAATACAGGCATGTGGCCTGATCAGGAATCGAACCATGACTTTCTGGTTTACAGGTCAATGATCAACCACTGAACCATGCTGGTCAGGCAAGAGCCCTTCTTACCTCATCTGTAAAATGGGGAACATCATAGTATCTACTTCCAGTGAGGACTGTGTAAATTAAATGAGACCCTTGGTTTGTGCCCTCACACGACCCAATAGTCTAGAAAATAAAAGTAGGGGTAAAAAGCAACAGCTGACGTAAACCAAACAACATAAAAGTTGTCCTTAAATACCAGACTCGGATTGAAGATACTGTGGGAGACAGGTGGGAGATTGACAAATCAACTCACAAGTTCACAGAGAAGAATAAAGAGGTGAAGATAATTGCGGTAAAATGAAGAGGAGGAAGGAGGTCTTACTGGACATGAGAACACATCATGGAGTTAGAATAATTAAAACAACATTGCTCTAGCAATGAGATTTGATGCAGAATTTGTAGACCCAAAAGTCACGTGTATGCACGTGTGTGTGATTTTCACATATGAAGGTGGTATTACAGATCAGCAAATGGTGATCAGACAATTAGTTAACTATTTGGGAGAAGAAAAAGATGCTTTCCTCATACTACATTAGAACACTTTGGGATTGAATTTGACTATTTACAAAAAAGTATTTAATAGTGACTGAATCAGGGAAGGAGAAGCTTTGCTATTGCTCATATAACATTATATCTATACTAGTAGCCCTGCGCATGAATCCGTGCACAGTAGCTCTCTGCGGGGCCTGGCCACTCCACATCCACTGCCCAGAGGCTCTCCGCAGCCCAGAGGCCCATCCGCGGCCAGGCGCAGAACACTTGCCACATTGCTGGGGTGATGACGCAAGCGTTCCATGCCCCAGCCTGGCTAGAGGCCCATCCATGGCTGGGTGCAGAACGCTTGCCTCGTTGCCACGGCGACAAAGCAAGCATTCCACCAGGCTGCTCACGCTTCCCACTCTCAGCGGCCGCCCCCCCAGGATTGGGTGACTCCGGTGGGGCTGAGAGGACTGGGCACCTTCATCTTGTGGCTATGGGTGCTGCCATCTTTGTGATGGTGTGATGGTTAATTTGCATATTACCCTTTTATTAGCTGGGATATATAAAAGCCAAGTAACCAGAACAACCAGAACAACCGAAACACTGGAACGACCGGTCACTATGATGCACACTGTGGCCAGCTAACAGACCCAATGGGAGCAGGGCCGGCCAGCCAAGTTCCCATGGCACCTCCCCCACCCCAAGGGCCCAGCTCTGATTGGGCCCCGATTGGGGGCAGAGACAGCTGGCCAACCTCCCACATCCCCTTCCCCTGGCTGGCCAGCCCCGATGGCCCTGATTGGGACGGGCTGGCCTGACCCCACCCATGCATAAATTCGTGCACTGGGCCTCTAGTCTAGAAATAAAGAGCCTGGTGTCAAGGCTACATGCTGCCTGCTAGGATCTAGGGTCATTCCAACTTTTCGCATCACCATCCTTAGCCATGTGGCTTTTGTCCTCATGCAGTGCTTCCAGGCACCATGATCATGTTCCATGCAGCAAGAAAGGGGAAGGATTATGTTGTGTGTTTTTTTTAAAAAAAGGAGAGATTAAAAATGGCAGCGGAGTAAGTGGATGCTGCATGGACATGCTCCCAGGACCAAACTGGAATTACAACAAAAATATAAAAAACTTCCTGAATAATCAACTGAAGACTCACTGGAGAGAACCCTCAAAACTGAGGACAGAAAGTGGAGATTGCATAGATACTGGTAGGAGGGGCAGAGGCACAAAAGGGCTAGCCCGGCACCCACAGACAGCAGTTGATGTTTGAAAGAGAGATCTCATCTGCTGGGGGTTGCCACTGAGAACACCGGGTCTAATCCCAAATCTGGGCCCCGCAGCAGAGAGCATCAGAACTGAGAAGGCTATTCACATAACATCTGACTATGAAAAGCAGTAAGGTTGCTATCTGCCAGGGAGAAACAGCTGGAAATGCAGGCACCCTCTCAAAGGGCCAACACACAAAATTCCCTGTGAAGACACTCACCTTGTGCTTCGGCAGAGGGACAGCAGAGTGAACTGAAGCTGTGCGAGCAGAAGCCTGGGTTGGGGGCTTAGAGTTAGAGGTCTGAGTCATTCCCTCAGGCTATGGAGGTCATCTTTCTCACACAGACAATTGCTATCTAGGTGGTTTTGCCTGGGGGGAAGACAGCTGACCCACCCTATTAGAAAACACCTTGACTAGGGTGTAGAGTTGCTGAGGCCCACCCATTAAGAGACTGAGAAAAACAATTAGCCTCCTGGCAGAAGCAATTGCCCCACCCTAATGGGAAAAACTCTCACCACACCTGTGGAGATTGCCTAAGGACTATTCAAGAATAAGTTCACGCCCTAACCAGTTTGGCTCTGGATAGAGGGCCAGCCTGTGTACTGAAGGGTCCCAGGTTTGATTCTGGTCAAGGGCATGTACCTTGGTTGCAGGCACATCCCCAGTAGGGAGTATGCAGGAGGCAGCGGATTAAAGTTTCTTATCAATGTTTCTAACTCTCTATCCCTCTCCCTTCCTCTCTGTAAAAAATCAATAAAATATATATTTTTAAAAAGAATATATCCAATCAGTCTGCTAGCAGAGGTGGTCTCTGGAGGCTTTGAGTCTTTATCTCCCAAAACTGAATCAGGAAGAATCAGAAAACCTGAATAAGCCAGTAACAACCGGGGAAATAGAAGTAGTGATTTAAAAAAAGACAACAACAACAAAAAAAACCTCCCAGCAAACAAAAGCTGGAGTCCAGATGGTTTCACAGGGGAGTTTTACCAAACATTCAAAGAAGAACTAACACCTATACTCGTCAAACTATTACAAAAAAATCTAAGAGGAAGTAATACTTCCAAGCTCTTTTTATGAGGCCAGCATTATCCTAATTTCAAAACCAGATAAAGACACTACAAAGAAAGAGACTTACAAGCCAATATCCCTGATGAACATAGATGTTAATATCCTCAAGAAAATATTAGCAAATCACATCCAGCAATATATTAAAAAGATCATTCACCATGTCCAAGTGGGATTTAATCCAGAAATGCAAGGCTGGTACAATATTTGCAAATCAATAAATGTGATACATCACATAAACAATTTGAAAGACAAAATTCACATGATCATATCAATAGACGAAGAAAAAGCATTTGACAAAATCCAACACCCATTTTTGATAAAAGCTCTCAGCAAAATGGGATAGAAAGAGCATATCTCAACATGATAAAGGCCATATATGATACACCTACAGCCAACATCATACTCAATGGGAAAAAACTAAAACCATTTCCCCTAAGAACAGGAACAAGACAGAGATGTCCGCTTTCACCACTCTTATTCAACATAGTCCTGGAAGTCCTAGACACAGCGATCAGACAAGAAGAAGAAATAAAAGGCATCCAAGTTGCAAAGGAGGGAGTAAAACTCTCATTATTTGCAGATGACATGATATTGTACATAGAAAACCCTAAAGACTCCACCAAAAAACTACTAGATTTAATAAATAAATTTGGCAATGTAGCAAAGTCAACACCCAAAAATCATGGCTTTTTTATACACCAATAATGAATTCTCAGAAAGAGAAACTAAACAAACAATGCCATTTACCATTGCAACAAAAAATTAAGATACTTAGGAATGAAGTTAACCATGGAGGGAAAATATTTGTACTCGGAAAACTGCAGGATGTTGAAAAAAAGAGATAGAGGAAGGTATAAACAAGAGGAAGAATATACCGTGTTCATAAGTTGGTAGAATCAACATCATTAAAATGTCCATATTACCCAAGGCAATCTACAGATTTAATGTAATCCCTATTAAAATACCAACACTATATTTCACAGACCTAGAACAAATACTCCAAAAATTTATAAGGAAACAAAAAAGACCCCGAATAGCAGCAGCAATCTTGAGAAAGAAGAACAAAGTTGGAGGAATCACAATACCAGATATCAAGTTATACTACAAAGTCACCGTAAGCAAAACAGACTGGTTACTGGCACAAGAACAGGCATGTATATAAATGGAATAGAACGGAGACCCCAGAAATCGACCCAAGCCATTATGCTCAATTAATATTTGACAAAGGAGGCAAGAGCATACAATGGAGTCAAGACAGTCTCTTCAATGAATGATGTTGGGAAAATTGGACAGATACATGCAAAAATATGAAACTAGACCACCAACTAACACCATACACAAGAATAAACTCAAAATGGATAAGACTTAAATGTAAGTCGGGAAAACATTAAAATCCTAGAAGAAACCATAGGCAGCAAAATCTCAAACATCTCTCGTAGCGGTATGTTTATGGATACATATCCTAGGGCACAGGAAACTAAGGAGAAAATTATACAACTGGGACTACATTAAAATAAAAAGCTTCTGCACAGCAAAACGAAAAGGGACCCCACTGTATGGGAGAACATATTTGGCAATGATACATCTGGTAAAGGGTTAATATCCAAAATACTATATATGGTACTCATACAACTTAACAGAAGGAAGACAATCCAATTTTTACATGAGCAAAGGACCTCAATAGACACTTCTCCAAAGAGGACATACAGATGGCCAAGGGACTTGAAGTCACTGACCACCCGAGAGATGCAAATTAAAATGACCATGAGATATGACTTCACACCAGTCAGAATGACTCCCACCAACAAGTCAACAAACGACAAGTGCTGGCGAGGATGTGGAGAAAAGGGAACCCTCGTGCACTGCTGGTGGGAATGCAGACTGGTGCAGCCAATATGGAAAACAGTAAGGAGTTTCCTCAAAAAATGAAATATGGAACTGCCATTTGACCCATTGATCCCACTTCTAGGAATATATCCTAAGACACACAAATCAGAACTAAAGTATGCACCCCTATGTTCATAGCAGCACAATGTACAATAGCTATGATTTGTACACAGCCCAAGTGCCCATCAGTAGACGAGTAGATTAAAAAGCTGTGGGACATTTACACAATGGAATACTATGCAGCAGTAAAAAAGAAGAATCTCTTACACTTTGAGACAGCATGGGGGGACCTGGAGAGTATCATCCTAAGTGAAATAAGTTAGTCAGAGAAAGACAAGTATCACATGATCTCACTCATATGTGGAATCTAATGAACAAAATAAACTGATGAACAGAGAGGATTCAGAGACATGGAAGCATGGGACAGAATGTAGAATCTCAGAGGGAAGGCAGGGGAGGGTGGGTGGGTGGGAGGTAATCAACCAAAGACCTTGTATGTATATATGCATAACCATGAACATGGACAGTTAGGTGGTGAGAGCCTGGGGTGGGGGCTGAGAGGGCTGGAGAGGTCAATGGGGGGGAAATGGGGACATATGTAATACTTTCAACAATTAAAAAAAATTTAAAGGTAGGGATGGAGAGTTTTTACTTCTAATTAGGAAAACAATAGCTTTCAGAAGCCCTAACATCACTTACATCTCATTAGTCACAAATGTGTCACATGACCACTTCTAGCTACAAGGGAATCTGGGGACATTTGTATTTTAAATGGAGCACATTACTACCTGGCCGGTGTGTGGCTCAGTGGTTGAGTGTCGACCCATGCACCAAAAGGTCACGGGTTTGAGTCCCTTTCAGGGCACATGCCCAGGTTCCGGCTTGATCCCCAGTAAGGGGCATGCAGGAGGCAACCAATCGGTCTTTCTCTCTCATCAATGTTTCTAGCTCCCCTTCCCTTCCTCTCTCTAAAATCAATAAAGACATATTTTTAGAAAAATAAATAAATAGAGCATATTGCTGCCCCATACAAAATCAATGTTTTTAGTAATGAAGAAGGAAAATGAATATGGGGCAGGCAGCTAAGCATCTTTGCAAAAATACCTGCAAACAAATTTCTGAGGAGGCAGTAAGCCTCCATGATGGCCCCTGTGAGCCTCACCTTCTGGTATTCAAGTCGCCTCCCCTATGAAGTCAGAGGTGGGGTGATCTGTGTGACTGGTGGACTTCTGTAGAACAGTATGTGACTTCCAAAGCTAGGTCATAAATAGCATTGTAAGTTCTGCTTTGGTAATTTAAAGGGTAATATAAATATAAATAGATAGTAAATATTTTATGCTTTACCGGCCATACGATCTTTGTTTCAATGGCTTGACTTACTGTTTGCAGTGCAAATGCAATCACAGGCAACTTGTAAGCAAATGAGCATGTGTTCCAATAGAAGTTTATAAAAACAGGCAGTGGGTCACATTTGATCCATAGCCTTTAAATTTTCAGCAACTAAATTCTGAGGTAACTTGTTATTCAGCAATAGCTAATGAATACAAGGTGATCTAAAGAGTTAAATATCTAGCCCAGCTGGTATGCCTCAGGGGTTGAGTGTCAACCCATGCACCAAGAGGTCACCAGTTCAATTCTTTTTTAAAAATATATATATATATTTTATTGATTTTTTATAGAGAGGAAGAGAGAGGGATAGAGAGTTAGAAACATTGATGAGAGAGAAACATTGATCAGCTGCCTCCTGCACACCCCCCACTGGGGATGTGCCTGCAACCAAGGCACATGCCCTTGACCGGAATCGAACCTGGGACCCTCGAGTCTGCAGGCCGACGCTCTATCCACTGAGCCAAACCGGTTTCGGCTCCAGTTCAATTCTTGATCAGGGCACATGCCCAGGTTGCAGGCTCAACTCCCAGTTGGGGCCATGCAGGAGGCAGCCAGTTCATATTGATGTTTCTCCCTCATCAATGTTTCTATCCCTCTCTATTTAAAAAAAAAAAATCAATAAAAAGATTAAAAAAAAAGTTGAATATCTACAAATCAAACTACACACTTCCATGTGACTAGAAGGAAATGGATTTCTAGTCTCTAAGATTTCAAAGCTCTTTCTAAGCTTACAAGCAGTGGGAGAAATGGGCAAGAAATGTACTGGGTTATTTCTCTTTAAAACTTAAAGAGCTTATATGGCTTGATAGATATGAATATTGCAACCAAGAGACAGAAAAGCCCATGAATGGAGAAATCACAAATATCCAGGTGAAAAAAGCAAACCAATGGTGCTGACCATCCAGGAAAGATGTTCAACCTCACAAGTACTCAAAGATAGTAGTTGCTAATTTAAAATGAGATACCTTTTTGCCTATTTTAATAGCGACTTTTTAAAAATTACAAAGTTTGGCCCAGCCAGCATGGCGCAGTGGTTAAGCATCGACCTATGAAACAGGAGGTCAAGGTCTGATTCTTGGTCGGGGCACATGCCCAGGTTGCAGCCTCGATCCCCAGTGGGGGGTCGTGCAGGAGGCAGCCAATCAATGATTCTCTCTCATCATTGATGTTTCCATCTCTCTCTCCCTCTCCCTTCCTCTGTGAAACCAATAAAACTATATATTTTTAAAAATTACAAAATTTTGCTTTGGCTTGCTGCTTTTCAGCATAAAGCCTTCTGGAGAGCATTTGACACCATGTGCCAAGAATCATAAACTGTTTATCTTCTGCAAGCCGGTATTTCCACTTCTGAGAATTCATTCCAAAGAAATATGAGAAGTAGGAAAATATGTACACATAACAACACTCGTGGAGCATTATTTTGGTGTTCAATTAGCACACAGCCTAAGGGGCATTTTTTAATACATGGAGATTTTTCTAATGACATGAACAGATTTTTTTCAACAGTGTGGAAAGTGTTTTCATATATTTTAAGAAAAAAGCTGCATACGGGTGGAACCCAATTTTTTCCCTAGATTTCTCTGTGACTAAAAATCCTGCTGCCTAGGGAATGATGAAGAAGGTAAAGGAGGGTGAAGTTGTGGTGATGGAAGGAGACTAGACTTCAGGCAGTGAGCTCACAGTAGAATACACAGATGTCATATTATAATGCTGTGCACCTGAAATTCATATAGTGTTATTAACCAATGCCACCCCAAGAAATTTAATTTTAAAAATTAAATTAGCCCCGGCCGGCTTGGCTCAGTGGATAGAGCGTCAGCCTGCGGACTGAGGGGTCCCGGGTTCGATTCCGGCCAAGGGCCATCCATGCCTGGATTGTGGGCTCGATCCCCAGTGGGGGGTGTGCAGGAGGCAGCCAGTCAATGATTCTCTCTCATCATTGATGTTTCTATCTCTCTCTCCTTCTCCCTTCCTCTCTGAAATCAATAAAGAAATAAATTTTTAAAAAATTAAATTAAATGTTTTAAATTCTGGGTAAATTCTGAGGATCTAATGTACAACATGGTGATTACAGTTAATCCTGTGTTATAGACTTGAAGTTGCCAGACTTGAAGAGTGGGTGTTTTTTGTTTTGTTTTGTTTTTTAATCCTCATTTAAGAATATTTTTCCACTGATTTTTAGAGAGAGTGGAAGGGAGAGGGAGAGACAGAGAGAAACATCGATGTGAGAGAGACACATCGATAGGCTGCCTCCTGCATGCATCCTGACCAGGGCCGGGGGACCTGCAACCAAGGTACATGCTCTTGACCGGAATCGAACACTCTATCCACTGAGCCAAACCCGCTAGGGTGAAAAGTGGATCTTCATGTTCTCCACCGAAAGGAAACGGTAATGATGTGAAGTGTTAGCCAGCTCTACCTCGGTTATCAATTCCAGTATATCCGTGTATCAAATCCATCAACATCTTGTACACTTTAAACTCACACAATCACACAAAATGTTCTATGTCAATTATATCACAATAAAGCTGGGGGCGGGGGAATAAATAAAAGGAGATCCTCCTCTGCCCCCAAAAGAAATAATGTACATAAAATTATTTTGTATACAATAAAGGTCTCTAATAAAATTAGCTGTTACTACAATCCTGTTGCCGGTGGAGCAACAGAAACACTCCTTCATTGATGGTGGGGGAAAATGGTGCAGCCACTTGGGAGGTAGTTTGGTGGTTTCTTACAAAACTAAACATCTTCACCATACGATCCAGCAACCATGCTCCTTGTATTTACCCAGGTGAGTTGAAATCTATGTCTACCTAAAAACCTACTTGTGGATGTTTATAGCAACTTTACTCATAATTACCAAAATCACCAAGATGCCCTTCAGCAGGTGAATGGATAAACAAACTGTGTACATCCAGACAATGGGATGTTATTCACCGTGAAAAAGAAATGAGCTGTCAGCCATGAAAAGATATGGAGGAAGCTTAAGCGTACGTTACTAAGTGGAAGAAGCCAGTCTGAAAGGCTACGAGCTGCATGATTCCAGCACTATGACATTCTGGAAAAGATGAAACTATGGAGACAGCAAAAGGATCAGTGGCTGCCAGGGTCTGGGAGGGGGAGGGGTGAATTAGTGGGGCACAAAGGGTTTTTAGGGCTGTGAAAATATTCTGTGTGATACTGTAATGATGGATGCATATTGTAATACATTTGTTCAAACCTATAGAATGTACAATATCAGGATGAACCCCAATGTAAACTATGGACTTGGGGTGATCCTGGGCAGCACCCAGGGAGGCTAAGGGAGGCCTCAACCTGACCCAGGTCCTTGTCATGGGACAAGAAGGAATTCAAGAGTGTGACCGAAAGATTTAACAAAGCACACTAAGTCTATTAAAACGATGGTGCGCACTTGAGAAGTGAGTGTGGGCAATCTTGGAGAACGAGACACACAGATGGGGTCTGGGTGTAAGGTTTTTATTAAAGACTAGAGGCCCAGTGCATGAATTCATGCACAGGTGGGATCCGGCTGCCCAGCCCCAATTAGTGGATCGTGGCCAGGCCTGTCGGGAGGAGGAGACCAACCTGCCGATCAGGGCCGGGCTGGCTGGGGGGAGGGGCCACGGGTGATTGGCCAGCGGCTCCACCCCTGATTGGGGTGGGGGGCCAATTGGAGGCGGCCTGGATATGGGGAGGGGCTGTGGGCGGTGGGCCAGCCCCGCCCCTGAGTGGGGTACTGGGGCTGAGGGGGGGCGGGCAATGGCCTGGGCGAGGGGCCATGGGTGGTTGGCCGGCTGGCCCTGCCCCTGATTAGAGTGGGGTGGTCGATCGGAGGGTGGAGCTGACTGGGGGGAGGGGTAAGCAGGCCAATGGGGTAGTGGGGGCCCAGCGGGGGCAGGGCCAACTGGGGTGGGGGGAGGGGCTGTAGGAGGTTGGCCACGGGGTGGGGGACGGGGGCCCTCATTGGCTGGTTCAGTGGCCGCATTGGGTGTCATAGTGACCGGTCATTACGGCATTCCAGTTGCTGGCTTTTTATATATATAGACTAGAGGCCCGGTGCACGAAATTCATGCACGGGGCGGGGGGGGGGGTTGTCCCTCAGCCCAGCCTGCACCCTCTCCAATCTGGGACCCCTCGAGGGATGTCCGACTGCCCGTTTAGGCCCGATCCCATGGGGATCCCACAGGGATAGGGCCTAAATGGGCAGTCGGACATCCCTCTCACAATCCAGGACTGCTGGCTCCCAACTGTTCACCTGCCTGCCTTCCTGATTGCCCCTACCCGCTTCTGCCTGCCAGCCTGATCACCCCCTAACCACTCCCCTGCCAGCCTGATTGATGCCTAACTGCTCCCTGCCAGCCTGTTTGCCCCTAACTGCCCTCCCCTGCAGGCCTGTTCACCCCTAACTGCCCTATCCTGCAGGCCTGGTCCCCCTCAACTGCTCTCCCCTGCAGGCCTGGGTCCCTCCCAACTGCCCTTCCCTGCAGGCCTGGTCACCCCCAACTTCCCTCTTCTGCCGGCTTGGTCACACCTAACTGCCCTCCCCTGGAGGCTTGATCGCCCCCAACTGCCCTCCCTTGCAGGCCTCGTCCCTCCCAACAACCCTCCCCTGCTGGCCATCTTGTGGTGGCCATCTTGTGTCTACATGGGGGCAGGATCTTTGACCACATGGGGGCAGCCATCTTGTGTGTTGGAGTGATGGTCAATCTGCATATTATTCTTTTATTAGATAGGATAGAGGCCTGGTGCATGGGTGGGGGCCGGCTGGTTTGCCCTGAAGGGTGTCCCAGATCAGGGTGGGGGTTCCCTTGGGGCGTGGGGCGGCCTGGGCGAGGGGTCTGTGGTGGTTTGCAGGCCGGCCACACCCCCTGGTGACCCAAGTGGAGGCCCTGGTATCTGGGATATATTTATCTTCTATAATTGAAACTTTGTAGCCTGGAGCGGAGCCAAGCCTTCTGCTCGCTCCGTGGCAGCAGCCATTTCTGTTGGTGTTTATTTACCTTCTATAACTGAAATTTTGTAGCCTGGAGTGGAGGCCTGGGCCAGCCAGGGCAGGTGGAAAGCTTGGTTTCCTCTGTCGCCGGGGCAACCCTAGCCTGCTCTCTCCAGCTCTGTGGCTGCCGCCATTTTTCTTGGGATTTATCTTCTATAATTGAAACTTTGTAGCCTTAAGTGGAGGTGTGCAGCCAGGGTGTGCGGAAAGCTTGGCTTCCTCCATTGCTGGGGAAACCCAAGCCTCCCTCCTGCTCTCTCCATGGCCACAGCCATCTTGGCTGGGTTAATTTGCATAATCGCTCCTGATTGGCTGGTGGGCATGGCTGATGGGTGTAGCGGAGTGATGGTTAATTTGCATATTACTCTTTTATTATATAGGATAGGATGGTCCTCTGCTTCTGACACTGGTGGGTTGGTGGAGTGACCCCCCCATGCTGCTCGTCCTTGTCCCCACTCTCCAGATAACTATTTTTTGGGTCCTCTTAATCATAGGAAATTGGGGATGGGGACGCGGGGGAACAGGTGGTCTGCGATGTTCCAGCCAAGACAGAAAAGGCAGGGGTAGAGCTTGAGTCCTTCGTTCCCTGTTCTAACTTTCCTGCTTCAATAACAATGTGTCAGTGTAGGATCACGGATTGTAACAAATGCACCACTCTGGTGGCGGATGTGGTTAGTGGGGAGGCTGTGCGCCGGTAGGGCAGGGGGCGGGAGGTGTATGAGAAATCTCGGTACTTTCTGCTCAACTTTGCTGTGAACCTACAACTGCTCTAAAGTCTATTGAAAAAAGTAAAATCCTGTTGCCCTTATGCTGAACAAGAGAAGCCAATTTCTAGAGGCTACACACTGTGTGATTCCATTTATGCGACAGTCTCAGAAAGACTAGACTCCAGCGACAGAGGACAGAGTTGCCAGGGGAGGGAGCGAAGTGAGATGATGAAGGTGTAGTGTGAGGGCATTCTTGGCGGGTGATGGATCTGTTCTATATCTTGATTGTCATGGGTACATGAATCTATGCATATGTTAAAATTCACAGAGCTACGTAACAAAGGTAAAATGTTAACTTTACTTTATGATACACTTTTTTTTTATTGTTAATTCTCACCCAAGGATATTTTCTCCATTGATTATTTTAGAGAGAGTGGAGGGGAGGGAGGGGAGAGAGAGGGAGAGAGAGAGAGAGAGAGAGAGAGGGAGAGAGAGAGAGAGAGAGAGAGAGAGAGAGAGAGAGAGAGAGATGTGAGAGAGACACATCGATTGGTTGCTTCCTGCACATGCCCCGACCTGAGCTGGGGATCAAACCTGCAACCCAGGTACATACCCTTGACTGGGAATAGAACCTGCAACCCTTTGGTCCAGGGGTCTACACGTTAACCACTGAGCCAAACCGGCCATGGCTGATATACTTTTTAAATTTTTAATGTAAAAAAAGGAAATTCTGTTGCCAGATCCTCAGCTAGTCCACAGGACCCTGTTGTGTTTTGTGCTCTGAATCAAGGATTGGCATGTCTGGACCTGCAGTAAGCTGCAGATGCTCAGAACACACACAGTTGCACATCTTGCCAATGATGTCTGGGGTCTGCAGACCACCTAGGGGCCCTTCCCTACGAGGCCTCCTGTGTCCTTGGCACCCCAGGACAAATTCTAGTGGCTCCTCAGGTCCACCAACACCTCCCTCATCTGCAGGCCCTCCCCTGATCCCACCGGAGTCATGGTGCCATCAGTCACCCTGGCACTTAGCCTGGGGAATCATTCTCCAGTCCTTCCTCTCTCTCTCCTCCAGTCAGTCACCCAAGTCTGCTGACCTTACCTCCTGGATACCTCCCAAAATCTCTTCCCAAAGGTCTGCTGTAGAAATATCTGGCAAAAGACTTGTGCCCAGCGTATATAAAGAGTTCCTACTGATCAAAAAGAAAAAGGCAGAAACCCCAAAGGAAAAAAAAGGGGGGGGGGCTTTTTAATAAAAAGAGATCCCCAAATGGCCATTAAATGAAAATGCTTGATATCATGACTCACTGGAGAAACTCAAATCAAAACCAAAATGCCACGGCCCTCTACACCTGCCAGCATGGCTAACCGGAGAGAAACAGGCTCGAGTCATGCTGTGCTGCTGGCGGAAGTGGAAAAGGGCACACTGCTTTCGAACACTGTTTGCAGTATTCATAAAGCTGAACACCTACACTGTGACTCTGAGGAATAAGCTAAAAGGAAATGCATATTTGTGTTCATAAAAATTCTACAAGAATGTTCATAACACCTCTCCTTGTAATACCCCCAAATTGGGAACAACTGAAATACCCAACAAACAAGATGGGTCACTAAGTGCAGTGACATCACAAAATGGAACACTTTGTAGCGGGGATTCTCACCCAGGGGTGATTCCCAGCCTAAGGGGACATTTGTGGTTGTCATAACGTGGAGGGGTGTGCTCCCGTCATCTCATGGGGACAATGCTCGACGTCGTACAATGAATAGGACAGACACACAAAGAATCATTCAGCCCCAGATGCCATTAGTGATTAAGCGGCCCTGCTGTACAACAATGACAATAAACACAGACTAGAACGCTGCTGTAAAAAAAGAAGGAACTCTTACCATTTGCAGCAGCATGGATGGACCTGGAGAGCATTGTGTTAAGTGAAATAAGTCCGGCAATGAAAGAAAAATACCACATGATCTCACTCATTTATGGAAAATAAAGAACATTATAACCTGATGAATAAAAAGATAGATACAGAGGCAGTAAAGCACTGAACAGACTGTCAAATTACAGCGGGAAGGCTGGGGAGTGTTGGGGAGGGGGGGAAAAAGATCAACCGAAGGACTGTATGCATGCATATAAGCACACCAATGGACACAAGACACTGAGGGGGTGGGATGAGGGCATGTGACAGGGGGTAGGGGAGGCTGGGGGAAGGTCAATGGGGGGGGGGGAGGAGATATATGTACTAATATATGTAATATTTTAAACAATAAAAATTTAAAAAAATAAAATAAACACAGACTAGAACAATCTAGAACAATTTGGATAATGCTCACCAGCCTAATGCTGTGCAAAGGAAGCAAACATGAACGAGAAAATGATTCTACGCTGTGGAAAGTCAAGTTTGTGGCTCCCATGGGTGGGATGAAGGAAAGGAGGCACGGTGGAGACTTCCAGGGACTGGTGACGGTATGTCGTTGTCCTGGGTGCTGGCTACACAGCATGTTCACATGGTGAAAACTTTGTACTGGACAGTTGTGGCTTGTGCGCTTTTTCTGTTTGCGTGCTACATTTGAATAAAAGGTTCTAAAGTTAAAAAACCCTCCCCCTTCCCTCCACCCCTTTTCCCTGTTCAGGCTTTATCAACTTTGCACTGAGCAACTGCCCTCCAGACAGCAGCCAGGGGATCTCTAGGGCACAAAAATAAGCCTGTGTCCCTTCCTGCTCTAAAACCTTCCGTGGCTCCCTATTGCCCCCAAGATCAGATCCAAGGCTTTAAGGACTTTCTTGGTGCTTCTTTTGCAGTTTCATCTCTGCCTACCCTCTCTGCTCCTTGCACCATGAAATTAACCTTCATCCCAGAACATGTTGCTTCAAACCGCCAGTGCTTTGCACCTGCTGTCCTCTTTGCCTGACTGCCCAGACACACTCTTGCCCTTCTAGGTTCAGCTCCAGTGTCCCTGTGCTGGAACCTCACCCGCCCACCTTCCCTCTGTGCCAGCTCAGATCTCCAGACAGGAAGCTTTGGGATCATAGCTGATTTTCTTCTAGTCAACACACACACACACACACACACACACACACACACACACACACACACTTTTGCAAAATACAAGAGAAAGCATTGAGTAATATGCAAAAGTTTAGCCACTCACCCTAGGATCCTTTCCTTCAGGAAACGCGCCTACCCCCCACCCCCCCAGCCTCTGCCTAAAGACTGCCCCCTCCCAAAGTGGGGGAGGACAAGGCAGACTCCACAGGTCCTGAGCTTGAACACTGCCCCTGTGCTTTCCTGGCAGGCCCTTCCTGCGTCCCCCAACCCCACATCCCCAGGCTCCTCTCCCAGCTCTGCCTGTCCAGCCCTGGTTACCTCCTCTCACCTCCCCAATTTCAGAGAATTCCCCTCCTCCCCCCACCTCTCCAGCTTGCAGCTGTTGCTAACGGGGAAGTTGTTGGGAAGGAGGTTCCAGGAAGTGGGTTAGGTCGGTCCCACCTCCAGCTCACACCCCCAGTGACAGGCTTCAATCAGAGCCAAACTTTGCCCAGACAATGGACTCCGTCAGTCCACCTGCCACTGACTCACTGCCGGTAGAGCAGAAACACAGCCCAGGGATTCACTTCCAGCTCAGCCGCTCACAGGCTCTGTGACCTTGGGACAGTGCCCTAACCTCTCTGTGTGTCTGGTTCCTCAGATGCAAATCCTACCGAATAAAAGAGTAATATGCAAATTGACCATGCCTTCGCTACACCCACAAGCCACGCCCACCAGCCAATCAGAGCGAGTATGCAAATAAACCCAACCAAGATGGCTACAGCCACAGAGAGCAGGAGGGAGGCTTGGGTTTCCCAGGCAATGGAGGAAGCCAAGCTTTCCGCCGGCCCTTGCCAGCCTAAGCCTCCACTCAAGGCTACAAAGTTTCTTTTTTTTTTTTTAAAGGTGCATTTACTTTTTATTTATTTATTTTTTATTTTTATTTTTAAATTTCTTTATTGATTAAGGTGTCACATATTTGTCCTCATCCCCCCATTCCCATCCCACACCCCTCCCCATGGATACCCAAACCCCCTGTTGAACTTAACCATTGGTTAGGCTCATAAGCATGCACAAAGTCCTTTGGTTGATCTCTCCCCCCTCCCCCCACCCTCCCCATCCTCCCTCTGAGGCCCGATAGTCCGATCGATGCCTCCTTGTTTCTGGTTCTGTTCTTGTTCATCAGTCTATGTTGTTCATCATTTCCCCTAGATGAGCGAGATCATGTGTCACTAGAGATATACTTATATAAACTGAATGTGAGATGAGCAATAATAGTTATGCTGACAGGCAAATGAATCAGTCTGTAGTGAGTTTCTTTCTGGACCAACAGTTCTTTTGAGACCCAATATCAATGTCCACCAGTTCCTTATGTGTACATGTCGGCACTGACCCCTCAGCTCTGGATGGTGGACAAATGGTGGTAATGCAGGTCCGACTCCCTCTGGTTGGGTCTCGGCCGGACCCAGGGGCATGGCTTCATCCGGACCCAGGGGGTGCGTGGCCTCACCCGGACCCAGGGGGTGCGTGGCCTCACCCGGACCCAGGGGGTGCGTGGCCTCACCCGGACCCAGGGGGTGCGTGGCCTCACCCGGACCCAGGGGGTGCGTGGCCTCACCCGGACCCAGGGGGTGCGTGGCCTCACCCGGACCCAGGGGGTGCGTGGCCTCACCTGGACCCAGGTGTGCGCGGCTTCCCCCAGACCCGGAATCCAGCCTCACCCAGATCCAGGGGCACATGGCCTCACCTGGAACCGGGATCCAGCTTCCCCCAGACCCAGGGGCGCATGGCCTCACCCGGACCCAGGGGCGCGTGGCCTCACCCGGACCCGGGATCCAGCTTCACCCGGACCCAGGGGCGCGTGGCCTCTCCCAGACCCAGGGTCGCGTGGCCTCACCCGGATGAAATAGACAAATTCCTAGAAAAATACAATCTCCAAAACTAAATCAGGAAGAATATAAAAACCTGAATAGGCCAATAACAACTGATGAAATAGAAGCAATAATCAAAATATTCCCAAAAATATTTCCAACAAACAAAAGCCCAGGTCTGGACAGCTTCACAGGGGAGTTTTTCCAAACATTCAAAGAACTAACACCTATACTCCTCAAACTATTTTAGAAAATACAAGAGGAAGGAACAGTTCCAAACACTTTTTATGAGGCCAGCATTACCCTAATTCCAAAACCAGATAAAGACACTACAAAGAAAGATAATTACAGGACAATATCCCTGATGAACAAAGATGCTAAAATCCTCAACACAATATTAGCAAATCGAATCCAGCAATATATTAAAAAGATCATATACCATGATCAAGTGGGATTTATTCCAGGGATGCAAGGCTGGTACAATATTCTCAAATCAATAAATGTGATACATCACATACTGGTAAACAAATTGAAAGACAAAAATCATATGATCATATTAATAGACGGAAAAAAAGCATTCAACAAAATCCAACACCCATTTTTGATAAAAACTCTCAGCAAAGTTGGAATAGAGAGAGCATATCTCAAAATGATAAAGGCCATATATGACAAACCTACTGTCAACATCATATTCAATGGGCAAAAACTAAAACCATTTCCCCTAAGAACAGGAACAAGACAGGGATGCCCACTCTCACCACTCCTGTTCAGCATAGTACTGGACGTGCTAGCCATAGTGATCAGACAACAAGAAGAAATAATAGGCATCCAAATTGGAAAAGAATAAGTAAAACTGTCATTATTCACAGATGACATGATACTGTACATAGAAAACGCCAAAGACCCATCAAAAAACTACTAGATTTAATAAATGAATTCGGCAATGTAGCAGGATACAAAATTAACACCCAGAAATCTATGGCTTTTTTATATACCAATAATGAACTCACAGAAAGAGAAACTAAAAAAAAAAAAAAAAAAAATCCCAATAACCATTGCACCAAAAAAATTAAGATACCTAGGAATAAACTTAACTAAGGAGGTAAAAGACCTATACTCAGAAAACTACAGGACATTGAAAAAAGAGATAGAGACTATACCATGTTTATGCACTGGTAGAATCAACATGATTAACCCTTTGCACTCGCTTGCTTTTTTCTCGATTCCTTTATTCTACTCGGGATTTAATTTTTTAAATACCCCAGATTTTACAAAGCACGGCAGTAGAATAAAAAACTGGAGTTTCTTTTCATACAAACTTATTTATTTGGATTTTTTTATATTTCAAATTATTGATACATTCAAAGAGTATAAAAAGAGCTGCTACCGATGCTAACCGTGTCGAGTCACACTCGACATCCGAGTGCAAAAGGTTAAAATGTCCATATTACCCCAAACAATCTATAGATTCAATGTAATCCCCATTAAGATACCAATGGAATATTTCACAGACCTAGAACAAACTCTCCAAAAATTCATCTGGAATTAAAAAAAAAAAAAAGACCCCAAATAGCTGCAGCAAACCTGAGAAAGAAGAACAAAGTTGGAAGGATCACAATACCAGATATCAACCTATATTAAAAAGCCACTGTTCTCCAAACTGCCTGGTATTGGCACAAGAACAGACTTATAGACCAATGGAACAGAACAGAGGATCCAGAAATTGACCCAAGCCATTACGCTCAATTAATGTTTGACAAAGGAAGCATGAGCATACAATGGAGTCAAGATAGTTTCTTCAATAAATGGTGTTAGGAAAATTGGACAGATACATGCAAAAAAAATGAAGTTAGACTACCAACTTACACCATACACAAGAATAAACTCAAAGTGGATAAAGGACTTAACCGTAAGACAGAAAATCATAAAAATCTTAGAAGAAGCCATACGCAGCAAAATATCAGACATATGTCGTAGCAATATCTTTACCAATCCAGCTCGGAGGGCAATGGAAACTAAAGAGAAAATAAACAAATGGGACTACATCAAAATAAAAAGCTTCTGCACAGCAAAAGAAACCATCAACAAAACAACAAGAAACCTACTTCATGGGAGAACATATTTGCCAATGTTATCTCCTATAAGGGTTTAATTTTCAAAATTTACAGGGAACTCATACAACTTAACAAAAGGAAGATAAACAATCCAATCAAAAAATGGGCAAAGGACCTAAATAAACACTTTTCGAAAGAGGACATACAGAAGGCCAAGAGATATATGAAAACATGCTCAAAGTCACTAATCATCCAAGAGATGCAAATCAAAATGACAATGAGGTACCATCTCACACCTGTCAGAATGGCTATCATCAACAAATGACAAGTGCTGGAGAGGATGCGGAGAAAAAGGAACCCTCTTGCACTGCTGGTGGGAATGCAGACTGGTGTAGCCACTGTGGAAAACAGTATGGAGTTTCCTCAAAAAATTTAAAATGGAACTACCATTTGACCCAATAATCCCACTTCTAGGAATATATCCCAAGAAATCAGAAACCCCAATCAGAAAGGATATATGCACCCATATGTTCATAGCAATACAATTTACAATAGCTAAGATTTGAAAGCAGCCTAAATGCTCATCAGCAGATGAGTGGATTAAAAAATTGTGGTACATCTATGCACTGGAATACTATGCTGCTGTAAAAAAGAAGGAATTCTTATCATTTGCAACAGCATGAATGGACCTGGAGAGCATCATGCTAAGCAAAATGAGCCAGTTGGAGAAAGATAAATATC
This sequence comes from Cnephaeus nilssonii, assembly GCF_951640355.1. NCBI lineage: Eukaryota > Metazoa > Chordata > Mammalia > Chiroptera > Vespertilionidae > Cnephaeus > Cnephaeus nilssonii. The sequence continues at coordinate 10,413,992 of NC_137076.1, forward strand.
ACATGATCTCACTCATTTGTGGAATATAATGAACAATATAATTCACTGATGAACAAAAGTAGAGCCAGAAAAAAAAAATATTTTAGAATATAATAGAAGTAATCCTGTTATTTGCAGATTTTTAACATTTCCTACAACTTTTGCAATATCATACTAAGTTAGTACAGTTTTGGTGATATTATTATACTTAAAATCATTTTTTTTCTTGAAATATTAATGTTTATTGCATATAATATTATATTTAAGATAGTTTTTCTTGAATAATTGGTGTTTATTGCATGTAACATTATTATATTTAAAATAGTTTTTCTTGAGATATTAATGTTTATTGTATGTAACATTATATTTAAGATCATTTTTCTTGAAATGTTAATGTTTATTCCACGTAACTTTATTATATTTAAAATAGTTTTTCTTGAAATAAATAAATAAATAAAAATAAAATAGTGTCTGGCACATGAGCACCCTGCGACAATTGTCAACTGTTGTTTTTACTGGGCAAGTGCGAGTGTACCCCCCACGTCCCGCCTGGTTCAGGGTTCAGGTTCAGGGTTCGGGCTCTGGAGGAGGACGCACACAAATGAAAGAGACAAGACAAGAAAATGCTAATTTGGGAATTGGGGGCCAGGCAGAAGCCCAAGAAAGGACTCCTCTTTGCTCTGACCTTGTGATCCCTTTTATGCAGGTTTGGGATCCACCTATAGCCCTTAGGCAGGCAATTTCCAGTAACAGGCAGACTATCTTATCAGTAAGGATTTACATACAACTAAAGGGTGGAAGTTGCTTCAGCTACCATTGTCTCGACCAGACAGTGGGTGTATGGCTTTGACCCTTGCCAGAGCCTCAAGGTTGACCAGCCTTCCCGACTCCTTGTCCACCCCTCTCTGCTAGTGAAGGCAATGGACAGCTCCCAACAGGCAAGAGGTTAGGATATGCCCTGTGTTTGGTAAATGGTCAGTAAATGCAATAAGTGCTATTTCCCCCATCCTGCTCCTCCTTTCTGTCTCCATGCAGCTCCTGCCCCATGGTGGTCTGGAGTTCCAAGTTCAAGGTCTTGAAACCAGACAACCACGGGATCCGGGCTGCCTGTCACCACCTGAGCCAATTAAGCAGAGACAGAGTTGAATCACATATGAGCATTTACTCCAATAATGCCGGCAGTCTGCCTCTTCCCATCAACTAGCTGCTTATATTGGGTAGAAGGATAAAGATTACACAGGAAAGTAGGAATTACAGGCATGGGTAAGTAGGCACGGGATAATGGCTACAGGTTACAGGCAATGTGGGCTGGGTGGGTAGGTCGCAGAGGGCACCTCCAAGGCCAGATTGTTTCAGCAATAAGGTGGTTAATCTTTCCGTGAAGATTGGCAGTTCTCAGAAAAGGAGAAAGGACTGCATTCCAGTGTTAACTCCCATGTCCCGGGGCGTACAACTCTCAGCCAACTTAGAATGCGCTTTCTTTGATCAGAACAGAATACGCATGGTTAACAGAGCATAATTAATATTTCTTATAACTATAGCTAGTTCCCACTATTCTATTTCTGCCCCTAACAGTCTGAATTGGTCTTTCAGCCTCATCTGCCCAGCAAAGCTGCTGAGTGGCCTCCCCTGCCTGGGTGCTGAGGGTGGCCATGCAGCTGGCATGAGAGGGAAGTAGGGACAAGCACCAGCCAGATGTCCCCCTAGCAGTTAGGCTGAGCCTCCCCCAGACTCCTTCCTCTTGCCCTCACCCACAGAGGCTGTCACCCTGGGCACTGCATCTCCAGCTCAAACAGACGCGGTGGGCTTCCAGCTCATGCCTTCCAGGACATCTGGACCCCTCCCATCCAGCCTAGCACCTCCCTCCAAATCTGCTGGCACCCTGTGCTGCCCACCGGTCAGCCCAGCCACAGAGGGACATCGTGCTAGGTGCACAGTCCAGCCCCTCCCATCTCCCTCTCCTTCCTTCCCCTGGTCCTGCCAGCTCCAAGGCCCCCCGTGGAGACAAGGCTCGGGCCTTTCTGTTCCCCCGGCACCTCCCGTGACCCCTGTGATTGCAAACCGGAGCATGGCCCTCTCTATAAGAACCTGATAGTGGTCCCATGACGTCTGAGCCTGGATCCCACAGGCCTGAGTGGACAGTCTGCTTCAGACTGCCCCTCAGGTCCCACTGGGCTTTCTGCTTCAATGGAGCCCTGTCTCCCCGGCACCCCCATCCCTGCCCAACTGCCCCTTCAGCAGAGGGACATTCCATCCTTGAGAAGGTCACCCCTACCTCATACCCACGTCCGGAACATTCTGTTCCCCACACCCCCCATCACTCACCCAGCACACTGACATGGAATGGCCAACAGGCCTCCTCAGGACCTTTGGATCACTGGTCCCAGAGAAAAGGCCCTCCAAAACACGAGCCCCAAAACCCAGAGGAGAAAAGGAGAGGGTCGGTTGGAAGGAACTGTGTCTTTCAAAAACAGTGTCCAAATTATGACAAAGAATTCATTCTACTTTCTAGTGAACAAGATGAGGACTATAACTGAAATTACAGGCTAATTCTCGAAACAAAAAAAGAAATGAATTCACTGGGGGTTTTTTGGAGGGGGTATTTTTGCCCCTAAAATTTTATATTTAATAATTCACATGCTATATTTCAACAGGGTTCTGACACCACACAGTCATTTAGGGGGAGAGGAACAGATGCACACACACACACAAAGAAAACAAACAAAAAATGCTTTGAGGGTATTTTAGATCAAATTATGTCCCCCCAAAAGATAAAGTCCTGACGTCCAGTATCTGGAAATGTGATCATATTTGGAAATACAGCAGGCCCTTAAATAAGGTCATGTCAGTCATTTTGTTATAACATTGATGAGAATAGAACTCTTGCTTATATCAGTTAGCTTTTAATAAAATTAGTTTTGTTATCAATCATTTTTGCTTAAAGTCATAGAACTTATTGCATTGAGGACTTTACTATAGGGCCTTTGCAGATGTAATCAAGTTAAGATGAGGTCACCCTGGAGTAGAATGGGCCCTCGCCGAATGGCTGGTGACCTTGTAAGATAAATTTGGACACAGAGACGGAAGACGGCCATGTGGATACAGACCTAGAAACCGGAGTGATGTGTTTTAGAAGTCAAAGAATGCCAAGGAGTGCCAGCAGCACCAGAAGCTGGAAAGGGGCAGGAAAGAGTCTTCCCTAGAGCCTTTGTGGGGAGCATGGACCTGCCAACTCCTTGATTTTGAACTCTCAGAACCGTGCGAGAATAAATTTCTGTTGTGAAGCCACCCAATGTGTGGGGCTTGGTTCTGGTGCCTCAGGAAACCATACCTATGTCCTGGTCTGACTCGTGTGACGTTCTGGTCTCTCCCCCTGGAGAACCCCCTCCTTCTTCACCAGTGGCCAGTCTCCCCATGATCAATTATCCTTTAGACTGGCCACCAAGTCTTCCTCTGTCAGTAACTCATAGGTGTTTTCCTTTCCTCTCCACCGTCACCTCCTTCCACCACATAAAATCCCACCAGATTGCAAGATTTGTCCTATCATTGTTTTTGTCCTATCATTGTTTTTGTCCTATCATGGTGTCAACATGGTTTTTGTGGAATATCTACAGCATTCCACAGCCAGAGAGCAGCTGATTTTGTAAAAATCACATGCCAGGGGTAAGCTGGCACTGTAAAAACTTGGAGGACTGTTATCCTAAATCACCAATGTAGCAGTAAGCAGTTTCCATGTTGTAAAGCTCTAATTTCTCTCCACACACAGAACTACCCTCCTCGCAGCTATGACATCGCTACGGATCTTCCCAACACTGCGCATCAAAAAGAGGGATGGTGCAATAAGTGCTCCTGGGACAACTAGGAAAAGAAAAGGTAAACCCATAGCTCACAATTGATCTCAGTATAAATTTCTGACAGATCAAAGCATCACATGTGCAAAATACATTCATAAAAGTGCTAGGAAAAAAACCCACCTGGGGGCCTTTTAAAATTAACAGTTTGAGCCCTGACCAGTGTGGCTCAGTTGGTTGAAGCGTTGTCCTGGGCACCGAAGGATCAAGGGTTCAATTCCCGGTCAGGGCACATATCCAGGTTGTGGGTTAGATCTCCCATGGGGAGCATATGGGAGGCAACTGATCAATGTTTCTCTCTCTCCCTTCCCCTTCCTCTCTCTAAACTCAATTTTTTAAAAAGAGCTTCTATGTGTATTTTACCATCATTTTTTAAAAAGAGCCAATATAAATAAAATTTTTTAAGTCTGACAGCTAAAAAAAATTTCACAGGAAAAGAATAGTGATCCATCTTTTTATAAAGAATGAGAAGATGCTCAGCTTCATCCTGTTATGCAAAGAGCCAAGGTCCAGAAGGCTTCAGTGTAAGTGGAACCTCGGTTCTCAAACTTAATTCGTTTGGAAGGCTGTTCAAAAACCAAATCATTTTTCCCCATGAGAAATAATATACATTTAATTAATCCATTCCAGGCCCTCAAATGATTCCCTGTCTTAACCTTTCTTATACATAGTACATGTCTAATGTACTGTTTAATCTATAAATAAACACTTTAACAAAAAGGATGTGAAATAAAAAGTTAACAAAAAGGTAATGAAATATATGGTAAAAAATGAAAATTTAATAATAATAAGCAGCGGGGGGACGAGGACAAATATGTGATACCTTAATCAATAAAGAAATTTAAAAAATTAAAATAATAATAATAATAAGCAGCAACAAAAGCAAAAAAGAAAAACCCACAAAAATATGCACAGCACAATTTTCTGATGTTAACAATGTGAGGTTTAGTGGTAAAATAACTCAGACTGGCACATCCTCTCCTTTGTTACCTGAGAGACGCATGACTGGTCATACAGGTATCAGCATGAAAGGGTTTTCAGGTTGAGAAGTGAATTATTCAAGATGGAAGACAGTCGAGAACTGAGATTTGACTGTTAATTCTTGCTGATCCAAAAAAGTAAAAATAAAAATAAAACCCAGAGGACTGGCTGTGAAAGACAGGCGTTTATTAGGACCTACACATGCAGGAGGGGAGGGGAGGGGAGGGCAGCCTACTGGTGAAGTCTGCAACACAGACTTTCTCACTACAGGATTATATAGAGTACAAAAACAAAGCAAGCAGAGTAATCACGTTTACAATCCAGGCTCACATCCAGAAACAAGTTGCTTTTTGGTCGCCATCTCCCATTTATTTATTAAAAAAAAAAAAAAAGTTCTGTCATTTCGACGTAGGTACATATGTGCTTTATGTTTTTTATTATTTATTTACCACAAGTAAAGGTCAGGAATTGTTATCTTTCTTTTAAATTTTTTTTACTGTTTCGCTTCATTACTGCGGTGTATGTGCTCCGTGTGAGTGACGTAGGTGCTTATATAGGTGGGTTCCGACTTACGGCGAAAATCGCGTTACCTCGCGCCGTAGGAACGGATCTCCGACATAACCCGAGGACCTACTGTATTCACATATCAATTCACACACTCCATCCCAACATGGGTACCTTTCTTCTCCACTCCATATAATCTGCCCATTACATCTTCCGCAAAACCTGGGGAGGGAGAAAAATGGGTGAGGCATTGTGTCCATATACCACAGCAACAATATACAGCAAAAGAGAACAGACTTATACATATCAGTATCAGAGTATACAAAGCTGATCATCAGCCCCAAGACTAGTTTCCAAACCATGTTGAGATAGGATAGTTGACTGGATTTGTGTTCCAAAACAGCCCAGCAGTAGCAGAGAGGGGAACCTCTGAATATACCCAACAATCCAAAACATTGGACCGGAGATCCACTTCTTCAACCCATCTCACAAAGCTGTCAGCCTGCACTGAACTAAGGAGAATAAGACACATGTTTAGCAGGAATCAACAGAGGCACATCAGCACCAGTGGGTAGTATAAAGACTGTTGCTCTGTCTTGTTTATCCTTGTTCAGGTGGTCTCCCTGGTCTCCTATACCATAACTTTTACTGGTGACATCCCCTGGCCTGGAATGCTAGCTGTGAGAAGAGTCTGAATCTGCCAGACGGAAATAATTAAGGAACCTACTCAAATAAGTTTCTTAGGGTTATTTACTTGAATAGTAGTTTGCCATTTACCAGCTTCGGTAGGTTGTATAAGCAAGTCCTGGGGAAGACCCTCCCCCCATGGGGCTACGAGAGTGCACCAAAAGGTACAAGTTCGAGTTTCCCAAGGCCAGGTTAATACAATAGCTCCATGGTGTGTGTCCTGGGGTGCTGGAACAACAGGTTAGTCTTCATTCCCCAAGAAGGTCTTACCTTAAGATCCATTATTCAAACTTGCACTCTCAGTAGACATGCCCATGTCTACTGCAGCATCTGGAATGCTGCAGGTCAATCTGGTAGGGCCTTTTTATTTACTTATGTTAATCCTCACCCAAGGATATTTTCCCATTGATTTTTAGAGAGAGTGGTAGGGAGGGGGAGAGACAGAGAGAAAAAAACACACATTGATGTGAGAGAGACACATCAATTGGTGGGTGGCCTCATGCATGCTCTGTGACCAGGGCTGAGGACCAAGGTTGAGGTTTGAGCCTGCAACCAAGGTAGAATGTGGAGGACAGATCGCTCAGGCAGACAATTGCTATCCTGGTGGTATTTGCCTGGGGATAAGACAGTTGACCCACCCTATTGGAAAACACCTTGCACCTTGGTGTGGAGTTGGTGAGGCCCACCAACTAAGAGACTGACAATAACAATAAGCTTCCAGGCAAAAGCAACTGCCCCACCCTGTTCAAAAAACTCTCGCCACACCTGTGGAGAATTACCTGAGTGCTATTCAAGACTAAATCCAGCTTGGCCCACGTGGCACAGTGGTTGAGCAGCAACCCTTGAACCAGGAGATCATGGTTCAATTCCCAGTCAGGGCTCATGCCTGGGTTGTGGGCTAGATACACAGCGTGGGGCATGCAAGAGGCAGCTGATCAGTGCTTCTCTCTCATCATTGGTGTTTCTATCTCTCCCTCTTCCTTCCTTTCTGATATCAATAATAATTTATTTAAAAAAACAACAACAACACTGAATCCAATCAGTCTTCAGGCAGAGGCAGGTCTCTGGACACTTGGAGTCTTTGCCTGATCTAATTAGTCCAAAACATCTTTTGACACTATCCTTCATTAGATATTGAGAGATGCAGATCTAATACATAGTCACAAACCCTAACAGGCAGCCAAAATCAGGAGACAAAAAAATAATCCCCAAATGAAAGAACAAGAGAATTATCCAGAAGATAAATGAAATGGAGATATGAAATTTATCTGATATAGAGTTCAGAATAATGATAGTAAACATGTACAAGAGCATGAGAAAAGATATACCATATTTTCCGGCATATAAGACGACTTTTTAACCCAGGAAAATTTTCTCAAAAGTCGGGGGTCGTCTTATATGCTGGGTGTCATCTTATAGGGTGGGTGCTGAAACTTCCGAGCCAGACTGGAGAATCTGTGGTCACTGCATATGGTGGGGGGAGCTCAAACACAGCCGCACTCCATTCATTTCAATGGAGCTGGATGGAGACCGCAAGTGTCTCCGGTCGGCTCCTTTTTGTGCCGCATACGATCTCCATCCACTCCATTGAAATAAATGGAGTGCGGCCGGGTGCTCACCGCATACAGCGGGGATGCGGTCGCGGCTGTTTTTGAGCTCCCCCCCCCCACCACTGTATGCGGCGACCCTATGAAAGCAGCAAGGGCGGTGCTGTACAAGCACGGTAGAAGAAAATCCACTCACCAGGATTCATAGAAAGAAGTGACTTAATGCAGTCCCGATGAAAAGGTGAGGGGGCGCCTCACCGGGAAGGTATAAGTGAAGGACGGAGCAAGCTGCAGGCGTCCGGGACGCCCGGGGTATGGAAAAAAGAGATCGAGCGGCGCTGTGCCCAGAAAAACACATTTAAAGATCGCATTCAAGAACAGTGGAATGAATGGATGGTTAGCAGTGAAAAGTCATTCACAAAAGGGGGAAACATGCGTGCTCCACAGTTGGATGTTTTGTGCAAGTTTGTCATAAAAGCCTGGAATGATACTGATGCAGAAACAGTAATCAAGTCTTTCAAGAAGTGTGGCATATCAAATTCATTAGATGGTATGGAGGACGACTACTTGTGGCAAAGCTGAGACCACACCATCTGATACGGAATTCGATCCATACGATGACTGCCTTACAAATGTATCACAAGATGTCATTGATGTACTTATGATATCAGATGACGAACAGGAGGATTTTGAAGGCTTTTAAAGGGAAACTGTCATGCCAGCAAAACCTGTAAAAATACCATAGCTTGCAGTTATGATGGGCGTTGCTAACTTGCCAGGGACTTGCCCGGCACTTGCTCTCTCACTATTGTTTGTTATCTTCCTCCTATCATCATCAGTTCCAGTTTGGTTGACAGCTTAGAAAACAGACAGCATGGCAGCTCCCTTGGGTTTATTGTCTTATCCTTCCTTTCAGCTTTAGAGTGAATTAGGAAAAGTTTAATCCACTTGCACTGTTTTATGTTTACATGTTTGATGACTAACAGCCTTATGTTTATAAGTGACAGTTTTCCTGCTAAGTACCTGCATGTCATAAGCATTTGAATTAAAATTACCATATTGAAATCAAATTTGATGTTTTTTAAATTTTTATTTGGTGTGGGTTGGAATAGGGGTAGTCTTATACGGCGAGTATATCCCAAACTCTATATTATAACTGGAAAAGTTGGGGGTTGTCTTATACGCCCAGTCATCTTATACGCCAGAAAATATGGTAGTAACTATAAAAACAGAACAGTCAGAAATAAAGAATTACATAGCACATTGGAAGGAATACACAGCAGATTAGGAGGTTGAAGGATTTATTTAGTGAATTAGAAGACAGGGTAGAAAAAAATCACTCGATCATAGAACCAAAAAGAAAAACCAATTAAAAGACAGGAGGACAGGTTAAGAAAGTTGTGGGACAACATGAAATATAACAATATTCACATAGTAAGTGTACCAGAGGAGGAAGAAAGGTAGAAAGAGATAGAGAAAGTTTTTGAAGAAATTATTGCAGAAAACTTCCCTTACCTGGTGAAGGAAAAAGTCACACAAGTTCAAGACGTACAAAGAACCCCAAGCAAGATGAACCTAAAGAGGCCCACTCCCACACACATCATAATTAAAATGCCAAAAATTAAAGACAAAGATATAATCTTAAAGGCAGCAAGAGAAAAGCAAATGGTTAATTACAAAGGAGCTCCCATAAGACTGTCATCTGATTTCTTATCAGAAACTCAAAAAGCCAGAAGGAAATGGCATGAAGTATTTAAGGTAATGGGAAGCAAGGATCTGAGACCAAGATTACTACATCCAGCAAGGCTATCATTCAAATAGACAGTGAAATAAGAGCATCCCAGACAAAAAAAGGCTAAAGAAGTTTATCACAACCAAACCAGCACTACAAGAAATGCTAAAGGGACTGCTGTAATGAGAAGAAACAATAGAGAGAAAAATGTAGGCATACAGAATTAAAATGGCAATAAACAAGTACCTATCAATAATAACCTTAAATGTAAGTGGATTAAATGCTCCAAGCAAAAGACATAGAGTAGCTGAATGGATACAAAAACATGAACCAACTATATGCTGTCTACAAGAGACCCACCTCAGAACAAAAGACACACACAGGATGAAAGTGAAAGGATGACAAATGTTTCCATGTAAATGGAAAAGAAAAAGAAAGCTGGAGTAGAAATACTCATATCTGACAAAATAGACTTCAAAATGAAGGCCATCACAAGAGACAACAAAGGTCACTACATAATACTAAAGGGATCGGTCCAACAAGAGGATATAACCTGGTAAACATATATGCACCCAATATAGGAGCACCTAAGTATATAAAAAATACTTCTAGTGACTTTAATGGAGAGATCGACAACAATAGAGTCATAGTAGGGGACTATAACACCCCACTAATTTCACTGGATAGATCTTTCAAACAAAAATTTAACAAGTAGCCCTAGCCTGTTTGGCTCAATGGATAGAGCGTTGGCCTGCAGACTGAGGGTCCCAAGTTCAATTCTGGCCAAGGGCACATGCTAGGGTTGTGGGCTTGATCCCCAGTGGGGGACATGCAGGAGGCAGCCGATCAATGATTCTCTCTCATCATTGATATTTCTATCTCTCTCTCCCTCTCCCTTCCTCTGAAATAGATATATATTTTTTAAAAATTAAGTAAACAGTGACTCTAAAAGACACACTGGATTAGATGGAGTTAATTGACATTTATAGAACATTTCACCCCAAAGCTGCAGAATGTACATTCTTCTCAAGTGCACATGGGTCATTCTTAAAAATAGACCACATGTTAGGACACAAAATAAGTCTCTACAAATTCAAGAAGATTGAAATCATATCAAGCATCTTCTCAGATCACAGTAGAATGAAATTAGAAATCAACTACAGTAAAAACACCAAAAAACATTGAAATACCTGGAAGCTAAATAGTATGTCATTAAACGATGAATGGGTTACCAATGAGATCAATAAAGAAATAAAAAACTTCCTAGAAACAAATGAACACACAACAACCCCAAATCTCTGAGACACAGCAAAAGCAGTCCTGAGAGGGAAGTTCATAGCACTACAAGCCTACCTCAAAAAAACAATAAAAATTAATAATAAACTACTTAACCTTACAACTTAAAGAATTAGAAAGAGAACAATAAGAAAATCCCAGAGTAAGTAGAAGGAAATAATAAAGATTACAGCAGAAATAAATGACATAGAGACTAAATATATATATATACAAAAATAATAAATAAAAGAAACCAAGAGCTGGTTCTTTGAAAGGATAAACAAGATTGATGAACCATTAGCCAAACTCATCAAGAGTGACTCGTCAACGAGGCGGTGGACCAGCCTCCCCAGTAGACACCGAGATGCAGATCTTTGTGAAGACCCTGACTGGCAAGACCATCACCCTTGAGGTTGAGCTTAGTGACACCATTGCGAATGTCAATGCTAAAATCCAAGACAAGGAGGGCATCCCGCCTGACCAGTACCATCTGATTTTTGTGGGTAAACAGCTAGAGGATGGCCACACTCTCTCAGACCACAATATTCAGAAAGAGTCCACCCTGCACTCGGTGCTTCGTCTGAGGGGTGGCATCATTGAACCCTCCCTCCACTGTTGCAGAAGACCAAAGAAAAACCAAGTGATGCTTTAAAGAAAAGGAGAGATACTTCTTATTTATGCCGGCAGACTCAGGGAATAACTTTCTAACCCTCCCTCTGGGGCAGTGCACTGTTCACAGTTGTATGGCCTCTGTAACAGGTTCTGCAAGACCTGTTTCTGGGAAAGAGATAGTGACTTAATTAGAGGTTATTAAGAATGTACACTGAGCTTGCTGGCATAGATTGCTATCCCCCCAAATATCAGGGTTACATTGGAATTAGCCCTTTTTAGCCTTCTCACCACTAGCTCGCACAAAAGTACAACTGCAACAAGATGATCTGCCGCAAGTGTTACACCTGCCTACACTCCATGCTGTCAATTGCCACAAGAAGAAGTGTGGTCACACCAACAATCTGCACCCCAAAAAGAATGTTAAATAAGGCCCTTCCACCAACTCCTTGGGTCCACAGGGCAGCCTGAACCTACCTGAACCTTGTGACCCTGGGCCTCAATAAAGTTTCTCTTTTGCCAACTGGAGAAGGGAAGGGAAGGGGAGGGAAGGGAAGGAAAGGGAAGGGAAGGGAAGGGAAGGGAGGGGAGGGGAGGGGAGGGGAGGGGAAGGGAGGGGAGGGGAGGGGAGGGGAAGGGAGGGGAGGGAAGGGAAGGGAAGGGAAGGGAAGGGAAGGGAAGGGAAGGGAAGGGAAGGGAAGGGAAGGAACAAAGTGAGAGAACCCAAGTAAATAAAATCAGAAACAAAAGGAGAGAAGTAACCACTGACACCACAAAAATACAAAGTATTGTAAGAAAATACTATGAACAACCATATGCCAACAAGCTGGACAATGTGGATGAAATGGACAAATTCCTAGAAAAATACAATCTCCCAAAAGTAAATGAGGAAGAATCAGAAAACCTGAATAAGCCAATAACGACTGGGGAAATAGAAGCAGTGACTAAAGAAAGCAAAAACAAAAAAACGAACCTCCCAGCAAACAAAAGCTCAGGTCCGGATGGCTTCCCAGGGCAGTTTTACCAAACATTCAAAGAAGAACTAACACCTATACTCCTCAAACTATTACATAAAATCCAAGAGGAAAGAAAACTTCGAAGTTCTTTTTATGAGGCCAGCATTATCTTAATCACAAAACCAGATAAAGACACTACAAAGAAAGAGAATTACAGACCAATATCCCTAATGAACATAGATGCTATAATCATCAACAAAATATTAGCAAATTGGATCCAGCAATACATTAAAAATAGTATTCACCATGACCAAGTGAGATGCTGGTAAAATACACCCAAATCAATAAACATGATAAATCACATAAACAAATTAAAAGACAAAAATCACATGATCAATAGACACAGAAAAAGTGTTCGACAAAATCCAACACCCATTTTTGACAAAAACTCTCAGCAAAGTTAGAATAGAGGAAGCATATCTCAAGATGATAAAGGCCATATATGACAAACCTACAGCCAAAATCATACTCAATGGGCAAAAACTAAAACCATTTTTGCTAAGAACAGGAACAAGACAGGGATGTCTGCTTCACCACTCTTATTCAACACAGTACTGGAAGTCCTAGCCACAGCGATCAGACAAGAAGAAATAAAAGACATCCAAATTGGAAAGCAGGAAATAAAACTCTCATTATTTGCAGACTAGAGGCCCAGTGCATGATTGAATCATGCACGTGTAGGGTCCCCTACACGCTTTCGCTTTACGTGGTGGAGCTGGGTGCCTGTCCGCTGGTGCACCAGGCCTTTCAGAAGCCTCCGGCTCGGCGGAGGCTTCTGAAAGGCCTGGTGCCGGAGCAGACAGGCACCCAGATCCCACACTTTTGATGGTCCGCAGCCGTTGAGGGGGGCTCCCCTGCTGTTGAGAGGCGCAGGGGGCGGGACTCCTGCCCAATGCGCCTCTCAACGGCCGCTGAGGGGGGCTGCCGCCTGGCTACCCTGCCGTTGAGAGGCGCAGCCGGGTGTCCGCGGCAGGCCCCCTCAGCGGCTGCGGATCTGGCCGTTGAGAGGCACAGGGGGGCGGGAGTCCCGCCCCCTGCGCCTCTCAACAGCAGGGTAGCCCCCCTCAGTGGCAGCGGATCCGTGCCTCTCAATGGCCGGATAGGCCACCCCGAGTCCCGCCCCCCAGCCTCCTGCCGCCCAATCGTGGGCGTAGCGAAGTGATGGTAATTTACATGTTACTCTATTATTAGATAGGATGACATGATATTGTACATAGAAAACCCTAAAGACTCCACCAAAAAACTACTAGATTTACAGGATATGAAATCCACACCCAAAAATCAATGGCTGTTTTTATACACCAATAATGAATTATCAGAAAGAGGAACTAAACAAACAATCCCATTGACCATTGCAACAACAAAAAATTAAGATACTTAGGAATAAACTTAACATAGAGGTAAAAGACCTGTACTCAGAAAACTACAGGACATTGAAAAAAGAGATAGAGAAAGATATAAACAAGAGGAAGAATATACCGTGTTCATAGATTGGTAGAATCAACATCATTAACATGTCCATACTACCCAAGGCAATCTACAGATTCAGTGTAATCCCTATTAATACCAACAGCATATTTCACAGACCAAGAACAAATACTCCAAAAATTTATATGGATCCAAAAAAAGACTCTGAATAGCAGCAGCGATCTTGAGAAAGGAGAATAATGTTGGAGGAATCACAATACCATATTTTAAGTTATACTACCAGGTCACCGTAAGCAAAACAGCCTGGTACTGGCACAAGAACAGGCACATATATCAATAGAATAGAACAGATACCCCAGAAATTGACCCAAGCCATTATGCTCAATTAATATTTGACAAAGGAGGCAAAAGCATACAACGGAGTCAAGACAGTTTCTTCAATGAATGGTGTTGGGAAAATTGGACAGATACATGTAAAAAAATGAAACTAGACCACCAACTTACACCATACACAAGAATAAACTCAAAATGGATAAAAGACTTAAATGTAAGTCAGGAAAACATAAAAATCCTAGAAGAAACCATAGGCAATAAAATCTCAGACATCTCTAGTAGCAGTATGTTTACGGATACATATCCTAGGGCATAGGAAACTAAGGAGAAAATAAACAAATGGAACTATCTATATAATAAAGATCTGGGGTCATAACGACTGTTATGACCAAAGGCTCAACCAGACTGGAAGTCAGTGCTGTGTTGCTGTGGCGACCCAGCACTGACTGGGGCCACTGCCAGTTCCCTGACCCAGCACTGACTGCCGAGGGGGCTGGGGATCAGGCCTGGAGAGAGGCCTGCAGAGAGAGAGGCAGGGTCTGATCCGCAGCCTCTGTGGCAGCTGTTGATCAGAACTTGCCTCTCTTTTTCTCCCAACCTGGCCAACAGCCAAGCCTCCATTTCTCTCCAGGCCTCCACCGGGGCTGCTGATAAGCCCCACCTTTCTGATCAGGCCCTGTTGATAGGCCCAGAGACACTGACTGGCATAGAAACTGACCAATCAGAACCAAATCTGGGTGAGAGTAAGGAGCCAATGGCTGCCTAGGAGGCAGAGCTTTTGACACTGACTGGCATAGAAACTGACCAATCAGAACCAAATCTGGGTCAACTGTGAGGAGCCAATGGCTGCCTAAGAGGCAGAGCTTTTGACGCTGACTGGCATAGAAACTGACCAATCGGAACCAAATTGGCCGGCAGAGGAGGGCAGTTGGGGCGAGATCAGGCCGACAGGGGAGATCAGTTAGGGGCTAGATCAGGCCAGCAGGGGAGGGCAGGTAGGGGCGATCAGGCAGGCAGAGGCAGTTAGGGGCGATCAGGCCGGCAGGGGAGAGCAGTTAGGGGTGAGATCAGGCCAGCAGGGTTGGGCTGTTGGGGCAAGATCAGGCTGGCAGGGGAGAGCAATTGGAAGCGAGATCAGGACGGCAGGGGTGGGCAGTTGGGGGCTCAATCAGGCCAGCAGGGGAGGGCATTTAGGGGCGATCAGGCAGGCAGGTGAGTGGTTAGGAGCCAGTGGTCCCAGATTGTGAGAGGAGTGTCCGACCACCGGTTTAGGCCCGATCCCACAGAGGGGTCCCCGATTGGAGTGGGTGCAGGCTAGGCTGAGGGAACCCCCCTCCATGCACGAATTTCATGTACCAGGCCTCTAGTCCTATATAATAAAAGGCTAATATGCAAATCGACCAAATGGTGGAACGACCGGTCGCTATGATGCACACTGACCACCAGGGGGCAGACGCTCAATGCAGGAGCTGCCCCCTGGTGGTCAGTGTGCTCCCACAGGGGGAGCACTGCTTAGCCAGAAGCCAAGCTCATGGCTGGTGAGTGCAGTGATGGTGGCAGGAGCCTCTCCCACCTCTGCAGCAGCAGCACTAAGGACGTCTGCCTACTGGCTCATGCTGTCAGTCGGACATCTCCCAAGGGCTCCCGGACTGTGAGAGGGCACAGGCCAGGCTGAGGAACCCCTGCAAGTGCCTGAATTTCATGCACCGGGCCTCTAGTATCAAAATAAAAAACTTCTGCACAACAACAACAACAACAAAAATGAAAAAGGAGGCCACTATATGGGAGAACATATTTGCCAATGATACATCTGATAAGGGGTTAATATCCAAAATATATAAGATACTGCCGGAGCCAGTTTGGCTCAGTGGATAGAGCGTCGGTCTGCGGACTCAGGGGTCCCAGGTTCGATTCCGGTCGGGGGCATGTACCTTGGTTGCAGGCACATCCCCGGTAGGGGGTGTGCAGGGGGCAGCTGGTCGATGTTTCTCTCTCATCGATGTTTCTAGCTCCCTGTCCCTCTCCTTTCCTCTCTGTAAAAAGTCAATAAAATATATTTAAAAAAAACAACAAACAAACAAAAAAACAAAATATATAAGATACTCATACAACTTAATGAAAGGAAGAATAACAATCCAATTAAAAAATGGGCTAGCCAAAACCGGTTTGGCTCAGTGGATAGAGCGTCGGCCTGTGGACTGAAGGGTCCCAGATTCAATTCCGGTCAAGGGCATGTACCTTAGTTGCAGGCACATCCCCAGTGGGGGGTGTGCAGGAGGCAGCTGATCGATGTTCTCTCTCATCGATGTTTCTGACTCTCTATCCCTCTCCCTTCCTCTCTGTAAAAAATCAATAAAATATATATATTTTTAAATGGGCTAAAGACCTAAATAGACAGACACTTCTCCAAAGTGGACATACAGATGGCCAAGAGACATGAAAAAATACTCAAAGTCACTGATCATCAGAGATGCAAATTAAAATGACAATGAGGTATCACTTCATACCTATCAGAATGGCTACCATCAATACATCAACAAATGGCAAGTGCTGGCCAGGATGTGGAGAAAAAGGAACCCTCATACACTGCTGGTGGGAATGCAGACTGGTGCAGCCACTGTGGAAAACAGTATGGAGTTTCCTAAAAAAACTAAATATGGAACTGCCATTTGACCCAGTGATCATACTTCTAGGAATATCTCCTAAGAAACCTGAAACACCAATCAGAACGAATGTATGCACCCCTTTGTTCATAGCAGCACAATTGACAATAGCTAAGATCTGGAAACAGCCCAAGTGCCCATCAGTAGATGAGTGAATAAAAGAGCTGCAGCCCTAACTGGTTTGGCTCAGTGGATAGAGCTTCAGGCTGCGGACTGGAGGGTCCCAGGTTCGATTCCGGTCAAGGGCATGTGCCTTGGATGCGGGCACATCCCCAGTGGGGGTGTTGCAGGAGGCAGCTGATCGATGTTTCCCTCTCATCGACATTTCTAACACTCTATCCCTCTCCCTTCCTCTCTGTAAAAATTCAGTAAAAAAATATATATATATATTTTTAAAAGAGCTGTGGTACATTTCCACCAAGGAATACTATGCAGCAGTAAAAACGAAAAATCTGTTACCCTTTGAGACAGCATGGAGGGGCCCGCAGAGTATCATGCTAAGTGAAATAAGTCAGTCAGAGAAAGACAAGTATTACATGATTGCACTCATATGTGGACTCTAATTAACAAAATAAACTGATGATGGGAGTGGATCCAGAGACATGGATGCATGGAACAGAGTGAGGAATCTCAGAGGGAAGGCAGGGGAGGGTAGGTGGGAGGGAGGAAATCAACCAGAGAACTTGTCTGCATATATGCATAACCCACAGACAATAGGGTCTGAGGCCGGGTGGGGAGGCAGGGGGAGGGGGAGGGGTGCAGGGGCAGGCTAGAGGGGGTTATTGGGGGGAAAAGAGGACATATGTAATACTTTCAACAATAAAGATTTTTTTTAAAAAAGAACAGAGACATGAGCTGAACCAATGGCGCAAAATATCTGGACACTAGTCCTATTTCTGGGCCTGATGAAGACAAGATAGGACTCTTGTCACACTGGCGAGAGACAGACCAACAAACACACAAAGAAAACAGAGACCTACAGACAGACACCTCCATACACAGGCACACATGCACCTAGATACACACCCAGACAATTACAGACACAGAAAGACAGAGAAACACTCAGAGACCCAGCAGACAGACAGACACAAAGACACTCAGCAAGCCCTCTTTCTGAAACATTTTTCCAACAACCCCTATTTCTTGACTTGCCTATTTCATCGTCTCTGCCCCTAATAGATATGTATGAAGCACCCGCTGTGCAGTGGGCCCTGTTCTAGGTGTTAGCATCACAGGGCGATCAAAGCAGAGTCCCTGCCCTTGTGGGGCAGACACTGTCCAGGGAGGCTGTCAGTGCAAGGATCAATACTGACCAAGAGGGTCCTGGCCAGTGTTGCTCAGTGGTTACAGCTGAGGGTTCAATTCCTGGTTAAGGGCACGTACCTGGGTTGCAGGTTCGATCCCTGACCCAGGCTGGGGACGCATGTGGGAGGCAACCAATCGATGTGTCTCTCTCATATAGATGTTTCTCTCTCTCTCTCTCTCTCTCTCTCTCTCTCTCTCTCTCTCTCTCCTTCCCTCCCTCTCTCCCTCCCTTCTACTCTCTCTAAATAAATCAATAAGAAAAATATCCGCAGGTGAGGGTTAGGGTTAAGAAAAAAAAATTTAAAAAATACTGAACAAGAGGCAGGAGGACTGGGGAGCCATCATGGGGATGGCAGGATGGAGAGCTGGGGGCCTTTGACTAAAGGCCCAGGAGGTGTGAGGGGGCTTTGCGGACATGCAGGAAGAGCATTCCAGGCAGAGGGAACAGCCAGTGCCGAGGCCTTTCCATTCCCCATACTTCCCCGCTAATCCCCTCCCCCAGTTCCCACTCAGGCCATTTGGAGGGGAACGGGTAGGACAGGCACACGGAGAAAGTGGTCCCTCCAGGTATCAGCCCCCTGTTGGGCCTGTTTACCTTCCATTCCACAGACGGAGACACCTCAGGGCTCAGAGAGGCTGTGTAACACCCCTGAGGTCACACAGCACTAATGGGGGCCCAGGTCTATCTGAATTGGGGGCCTCTGTCTTCAGGGAGTAGATTCACCCCTATTGAGGGCAGGAATTTTTTTTCAATTACAGTTGACATTCAATATTATATTAGTTTCAGGTGTACATCATAGTGGTTAGACATTTATATAACTTACAAGGTGATCCCCCTATAAGTCTAGTACCCCCTGGCACCATAAATAGTTATTACAATAATACTAGGAGCCCGTTGCACGAAGTTTCGTGCAATAGACTTTTCCTTCACCTGGCTGCCGGCACCAGTTTTCCGCCAGCAGCAGTTTTCCTCTGGCCACCCGCCAATCAGAGCGCCTCCAGCCAGCACGATCGGCCACCCCGAGAGGAACTCCGATCGGGAGGCGCTCCGATCGGGCAGGTGGCCAGAGGAAAACTGCTGCTGGCGGAAAACTGGTGCCAGCAGCCACGCAATTGGCCACCCCGAGTTCCTCCACCAGCGTCTTCCGCAGCACCGGCCTAAGCAGCGCCGGCTGTTTAAGCCGGCGGGAGGAGCGGGGGTCGGGGACTCGCGAGTCCCCGCCCCCTGCTCCTACCGCCAGCCAATCGGCCACCCGGAGTCCCGCCCCCCAGCCTCCCACTGGCCCAATCATGGGCGTAGCAGAGTGATGGTAATTAGCATATTACCATTTTATTAGGTATGATTATTGACTATATTTCCTATGCTATATATTATATTCCTATGAGTATTTTTAACTACTAATTTGTACTCTTTAATCTCTTCACCTTTTTCACCCAGCCCCCAGCCTCCCACCCATCTGGCAACCATCAAACTGTTTTCTGTATCTATAAGTTTGTTTCTGTTTCATTTGTTCATTTATTTTACTCTTTAGATTCCAAGGGCAGAAATCTTGATTAGCAAAGTCTGGGCCAGACGGGACAGTCAGGCCCTGGGACAGCAGACACCTGCCCTGCATGATGCGCTGGAGTGAGAGCTACTTAACTGGATAGATACTGCAGGGCCCAGAGAGGCAGTAACAGACAGACAGACATTCGGGACCTCAGTCCCCAACCCTCCAGAACAGGAGAGCATCAGCCCCGGAGAGGGGGCCAGCCCAGAGCGGTGATAATTTGGAAAATGAGTCAACGTGGGAAGGGAGGGAGGTCTGATAGTGGAAGCAGGACTGTGAATAGGGGGCTCCGATCTGTATGAGTCTCCTATGGCTACAATAACAATCACCACACATGTATTATCTAATAGTTCTAGAGACTAGAGGTTCAACATGGGTCTCACTGAGATAAAATCAAGGTGTCTGCAGGGCTGTGGTCCTGGAGGCTCGAGGGGAGAACGTTCTGTGACTCTTCCAGCTTCTAGAGGCTGCCTGCATGCCTTGGCTCATGGTCCCTTCCTCCATCTTCAAAGTCAGCAGCATAGCATCTTCCAGTCTCTCTAACCCTCTTGCCTCCCTGTCATAAGGACACTGGGCCCATCTGGATAATCCAAGATCATCTCCCCATCTCCAGATCCTTAAAATCAGATCCGCAAAGTCCCTTTTGCCATATAAGGTCACATAGTCACAGGTTCCAGGCGTTAGGACCCATGGACAGCACCGGATAGCTATTTTCCACCTATCACAGGGTTCAGAGTCCATGGTCCAGCTTCCAGGCCTGGCCATGATGGCCCCAGGGTCTGAAAATGGCCAATGTGGCTGGGACAAGTGGACTGACAAGCAGTAGGGACAAGGAGATCTTCGGGGAGTCACCTGGATCCAGGCTTATCAGCCTCCTCCTTCCTACCTCCTTGTTCCTGTGAAGTCCTGGAGGGGAGGAAGGGGAGGCAAGGAGCTCCTTCTCTCCCCTCAGGTCTGAGCTCTGGGCTTTCCTAGGGTCTCCTCCCAAAACACCCCACACTGCACTGGCCAGGCCAGCTTAGGAACAGCCCCATTTCCCCATTCCCACTAACCAGGCCCTGGCCTTCCCTGATTCCCCCACACCCCCCGACCCTGAACATTTTACCTTTAAATCCCTCTGGAGTCCCTCCTTTCAATCCATCTGCAACCTCCATATCAGGCCCCAGCTGCTCTCACTGCCCACTCATTTTAAATCTGACCTGCCTGGGTCTAATTTTAAATGGTGCCTCGCCCTAGCTAATTTGGCTCAGTGGCTAGAGCAGTGATGGGCAACCTTTTGAGCTTGGTGTGTCAAACTTCGCCAAAAAACTGAGCATAACTCGGGCAGTGTGTCGCTTTGAGGAAAAAACTAACTCCAAGACTCTAGTCGCAAATGTTTCATCCTCAGGAGCAGCAAATGTTTCATCCTCGGCATGCGGCCGCGTGTCATCAGAAATGGCTACGCGTGTCAGTGCTGACACGCGTGTCATAGGTTCGCCATCACTGGGCTAGAGTGTCGGCCTGTGGACTGAAAGGTCCTGGGTTCGATTCCAGTCAAGGGCACATGCCTGGGTTGCTGGCTTGATCCCCAGTAGGGGGCATGCAGGAGGCAGCAAATCAATGATTCTCTCTCATCATTGATGTTTCTCTCTCTCTCTCCCTGTCCCTTCCTCTCTGAAATCAATAAAAAATGTGTAAAATAAATAAATCTATACTAATAATAGAGGAATATGCAAATTGTCCAGGATGCCATCACAGTAACAACCGAACAGCAGGCTGTATGGGGCGACAAGGCCGGCAGGGGGGTTAGTGGGGGATGACCAAATGACTGAACAGCAGGCTGCATGGGGCAACCAGGTCAGCAGGGGGACGGGCAGTAAGAGGCAACCAGGCCAGCAGGCAGAGGTGGTTAGGGTTGATCAGGCTGGCAGGCAGGTGAGCAGTTAGGAGCCAGTGGTCCTGGATTGTGAGAGGGATGTCTGACTGCCTGTGATTGGGCCTAAACCGGCAGTTGGACACCCCCAGAGGGGTCCCAGATTGGAGAGGGTGCAGGCTAGGCTGAGGAGAGTTCTGTGCCCCCCCCTGCCCCGCACCCCACCCTTGCATGAATTTCATGCACTGGGCCGCTAGTAAATAATTAAATAAATTGTGCCTCTCCAGAGAGAGCCTTTGAGGGCTTTTAGGCACTGGCCCCACCCTACTGTCCTCTCCTCATTCACTTCCAGACCCTGACTCAGCTTAATCCCTACCCACTGAGGTCACCTCCTCCTCCAGGAAGCATTCCCCTCCATGGAAGGGGAATGGGGGAACCAGGAAAAGGAGAGCACCTCCCACCTGAAATCTTTCCCTGGCCCTGGCTCACCCCATCCTCTTTGGAGGGCCTCTCGCTGCACTTCACCAAGAATCTGCCACTTGTCCCCATTCAGGGGGAGTCATACACATGACTGTCCTGTTCTGAGCAGCCCCAGGTACAAGGCATGTGATACCAGACAGTTCCTAGTCGCCACAACTGAGAAAAGTTACTGTTTCCTTTTCTGATATGCAAAGAAGTTCTTGGCTGGAGGGTGGGGCAGAGGTGGAGGTGGGGGGATCTCTGGAGGGGACTGAGGCCCGAGGGAGATGGGGAGGGGGGCAGCAAATGCAAGGCCGGAAGCTGGATTGGAGGGGCAGGTTCTTCCAAACTTGCAACCAAGGCCTCTGCACCACCCCCTCCACTTTCTATGTGTGGAAATCAAATATCAGTGACCAAAGGAACTTGCCTGGGGGCCCCACAGCCCAGAACATCAGGACTTCCCCCACCTCCCAGGGATCTGCTTCAGGGAGGGGCTTTTTGTCCAAAGGTGAAGCTACTTGCCCAGATGACACGGGCTGGCCAGCGGCTCTGGAACCCCATTGGTTCCCTCCAACTGGCAACAGGTGGACCCTGAGTGTCCGGTGAGCCTCAGGTGTGCAGAGAAGCCTGGGGCTGTCCTCCATACACAGCTGACGCAGGCTTCCTGCCCCTGAGCTCCAGCGAGCTGCGGATTGGGGTCTCTTTAGGTTCCAGCTGCCCAGCATCTTCCTCTGTTGCCCTCTGCTGGGCTGCCTGACCCTTACACCCCACCCAACCGCCGACCTTTTTTTTTTTTTTTTTCTCTCAAACTTCTTAAATTTATTGAGACTTGTTTTGTGTCCTAAACATGTGGTCTATCCTAGAAAATGTTGCGTGTGCACCTGAAAAGGATGTATATTCTCCTGCTTTGGGGTGGAATGCTCTGCAGATCTCAGTTAGGTCCCTCGGATCCAGTGTGGTATTTAAAGCTGCTGGTTCCTTGCTGAGCTTATGTCTGGAAGATCTATCCACTGATGTCAATGAGGTGTTAAAATCTCCTCCTGTGACTCCAACCCGCAGACTTTGCCCGGCCGCCCTCCACGCCTCCCAGCCTCCAGAATGGCCTCTGGGCGCGCCTGGGCCTCACGCACCACGAACTGGACCCACATGGCCTGCGAGCTGGGACGGGACCGAGACTCCAGGTGCGGGAGGCGGCCCCCGCGGCCTGAGGCGGTGTCTGGGCCTTCTCTGCAACGCCCAGTCGTGCGCTTCAGCAGATCCAGGGCGCCTGCGGAGTGTTGGCAGATGCGCGGGTCAGAGCCGGGTCAGAGCCGGGCCAGAAGAGGGGACTCCGGCGGGGGGCAGGGGGACGAGCAGCGAACGAAGGAGAAGCGGGGGACCGGGGGCAGACTGAGCGCGCAGCGGACAGGGCCGTATTCGGAGGCGAGCGGCGCGGTTCCGGCGAGAAATCTGAGGCTGGATCGCAGCCAAGAAAGCCTCGGGGCGGGGCCCGGGCGGGGAGGGTCCGCGGCGGCCCGCGGGCGGGAGGGAAGTGGCCCTTCGCCGGGAGGGAGCCGAGCGCCGCCAGGATCCAGAGTCCCGCCGCCCCCGCCCCCAGCCCCGCCCTTCCAGGCCCCGCCCCGCAACCCCCCCCCCCCCGCCCTCCAGCCTTTTCCCGCGGCCCCAGCCCGAGCGCTGCTGAGTCCGGCTCCCTAGCGCTCCCTGCGCGTTTCTTCTCGTGGCGCGCGGACCCCACCCCGGTGAGCTCGGCCGCCCGCCCCCCCAGGTAAGCGAACCTCCCGCGCCCGGAACGCCGTCCGGAACGCCACCCTCGCGGCCGGCTCCAGCCCCTCCTCCACAGCCATGGCGGCCCCGGCCCGGCCCCCACGTGACTAGGTTCGGGCCCCCCCCCCCCCCCCCAGCGCCCTGCCCGGACGGCATCTTGGGGCTTCCCATCTGGTCCCAGGCCCGGGCTGCCTCCCCGAGAGAGCCCTGCTCCCCGGAGGGCCCCGGCGCCGCGCGCTCCCGGGGATGCGGCTGCGAAGCGGGCGGGAGGCACCGGGGGCCCGGCTGGCACCGTGACGCGGGGGGGGACCCGGCTGTGCGGGCGCGGGGAGCGCCGCGCGAGTGTCGGCCCCTCACCTGTGAACCCCTCCGGAGCGCCTGCGAGGTGCCACCGACGTGCCCGAGTTGGGGGTGCAGCCGGGGCCGCGTAGACCGCTAGGAGCCGCGTAAACAGGAACCGATCGTTCTAGCCCCTGCCGAGTGCGGGGAAGACGACGCATCTGGGCGATGGGGTAAGTCAAGTCAGGGAAGGCTTCTCGGAGAAGGTGCCGTCCGGGCCAGAGTAACCAGCCGGCGAGGGCTTTTTAGGCCCAGGAAACGGCAAGATTCTCTGAGGTAGGGCCCAGCCTGGTGTGTCTGCAGAGGCCAGCGTGGCTGAAGCGCGGGGATTGGGAGTGGGAGAGCTTGGCCCGGGCCCCGAAGATGGATGGCGGGGAGTGTGTGCTTTCCATTCTCCAGCCTGTGGGGTCCACAGAGGGCTTAGAGCCAAGTGGGGGAGGTAGCCTTAAGGAGATCCAGCAGCTGCTGTGGGCAGGACAGATGGGAGGAGGCTGCTGCTGCTTTGGGCCGGACTGGCAGGGGTGGTGGAAACTAGGTGACTTGGGGGTTAATTTTGTCAGAACATCATTATCTCCTCCCAGCTCAGAAGTGGGGCATGAAGGAAAGTGCCCAGAGGAGAGTGTTGGCTTGGGCAGCTGGGAGTGTGGAGGGGCCTTTCATGGCTGGCAGAGGGAAACTGAGGGGAAAACGTCTGTGAGGGGGCGGCGGGGGGGGGGGGATGGGGGGGTTGGGGGGGCCTGTTTGGTCAAGTATGATTTGCAAAACCTATGAGAATGCCACCTGATGGGGGAGCCCAGGCGAGGTCCCAAGCAGCTGAGCCCCCGCTGGCCCCGCGGAAGTGGCCTGGATCTGTTGCTTGGGGCCGTCTGAGTTAGAAATTCTGGAGCATGGGGCTGTCTTTGAAGCTCCTCGCATCCCCACCTCAACTCAGTCCCCTCCCAAGAGCAGCTGCTGTGAATAAACCAGTGAGTGCCTAGAGCCTCACGCAGCACACCTGGGTCCCACAGGCCTCGCCAGACGGCACGGAGGAGGCTCTCAGGACCTTCCTTGCCTGCCCTCCCAGCAAAGAGGTCTGGAGAGGAGAGGGGAGAGGCAGTGGAAATAAGCTGGGAGTCTTGGTCCTTGAACAGGCCTTTTGGCCCCAGGGAACGTTTTCTGAGCTTCAGTTTGCCCGTCTGCAAAATGGGTCAGCAGTTCCTATCCCTGGGAGTGTTGGGGGTCAAAGGCAGCCTTGGCTAGGAAAGGGCTTGGCCGTCCCAGTGGCAGCCTCATGACCAGGGGGAGATGGGGAAGACTCCAGCGCCAGTGGGAGTTCACAGCCCCATGAGCCTCCATTTCTTGTTCTGAGAAATGGGAGTTCGTAACTGCACCCATCTCCAGACCCAGGGCCGTTTGCAGATTGAGCCAGGCGTGCAAAGTGTTTAGTTGGCCCAGTGCCTGGCATGGAGTGAACACTGGCACAGGAGCCGCTAGGATGACTATAGTTGGGGGGGTGGGGGGGGGCGGGGAGCAGGCCTTGGTTCACTCCTCCCACCTCCCACTACCCCTGGGACACCCACAGGAAAGCAGGCGTGGGGGTGGGGAGGCAAGATTCTCTTATCCAGGCACTGCACGCCGTCCCCTTTCCTGCTGTGGCTGTCTGGAAGTTGCCACAGACCAGGTCCTGCCAGTTTGAGGTCAGTGCCCTCAGGCTAGTGACTTCACTTCCTTTGTGCTTCAGTTTCTTCCTTGCAAAATGGGAATAATAACAATCATCGCTTCAGTGGTGAGCGCATTGTCCGGCTCTCAGGCAATAAGCATCTGGTAAAATGGAATGCCTGGGGTAGGGGACCCGAGGAGGGACCTGATTCAGCCTGGGGAGGGGTCAGGCAAGGCTTCTTGGAGGAGGTGGCTGTTGGACTCATGAGTAAGGATGAGTGAGGATGATTAAGAGTTAATGGGCAGAGGGAGGAAAAAAGAGTTAATGGGCAGAGACCAGTGAGCTAAGATGTGGAGGGGAGGAACTGCAGGGTCCATGGGAGTTGCTGCCTGCAGGAGCCAGCGTGGAGGCAGGCACCCTGCTCTGGTCGAGATCATGATGGAGCCGGACCAGGTGGAAGTGTGGATGTGTGAGAAGTGGGTGGGTCCAGGGCAGATTTGCAGTGGGATGGGATGCAGAAGCTGCTGCCATGGAAGCAGGTTCGGGTACAAGTTAGCGATCTGTTTCTGTGGTGCTGCTGGAGGTCCAGGTGGAGGTGAGGTGCGGCTGGGTGCAGGGCCGGCTTTGGAGAAGCAAGCCTGGCGCTTGGGACACATACCCACCTTGGGGGGGGCGGGCGGGGGCAGTTTGGAGAGAGGGCGGAAGGAAACTAGGAGTGGGTGACAAGTCAGAAGCCAAAGGAGCCCTAGCTGGTTTGGCTCAGTGGATAGAGCGTCGGCCTGCGGACTGAAGGGTCCCAGGTTGCGGGCTCAATCCCCAGTGTGGGGCCTGCAGCAGGCAGCCAATCAATGATTCTCTCTCATCACTGATGTTTCTGTCTCTCTCCCTCTCCCTTCTTCTCTGAAATCAATAAAAATATATTAAAAAATAAAAAAAGCCAAAGGAGCAAGGGCTTCAAAAAGGAGGATGAGCCCGGCTGGTGCGGCTCAGTGGTTGAGCATTGACTAGGAAGTCACAGTTGGATTCCCTGTTAGGGCACATGCCGGGATTTCTGGCTGGATCCAATGGGGCGTGTGGGAGGCAGCCAATTGGTGATTCTCTCTCATCATTGCTGTTTCTCTCTCTCTCTCTCCTACCCCCCTTCTCTCCCTTCCTCTCTCTGAAATCACGGAAAAAAAAATTTTTTTTAAAGGAGGAAGAGGTCAGCCTCAGCCATGTTTCTCAATCCCCCGCTTCTAATCCCTCCCCTTGGCAGGGTCTTACTCCCTTGTTTGTTTGCCCTTTCTACCCCCATCCCCACCTCAAGTCTTTCAGAATTGCCACCCTTCCTTTTTATTGCCACCCTTGAAGCTGCACCTGAATCTGCACCTCAGACCCAATCTTATATGATGCCCTCACCTAGTTCCCCACACTGAACCAGCAGGAGTTCGGCCTTCTCCCCACCCTTCCTGGGCTTTCAAAACCATATTTTGGCCCAGGTCCTGTTATGTGTATCTGAGGAGGGGTCTCCTGCCAGCCATGCCTGGCTTTATCTCCTTTCCACCTTCATTCAGCCTATACTTAGGAAGTCCCTGCACTGGGAGACGGTGGGGACTAGTAGTGAACAAAATAAAATCTCCCCCCTCCCATGGAACTGATGTTCTGGGAGGAGGGAAGCAGGAAGGCGATCAGAGACCTGAAGGATGGGAAGGAGCCAGTAGATTGGGGATGGGTGAGCATCTGAAGGAAGAGCATTCAGGCAGAAGGACCAGCATGTTCAAAGGTCCTGAGGCAGGACCAGGCCTGACATGTTAGAGGTAGAGTGAGGGGGCTGGTGTGGCTGGCGCTGAGTGAGCGAGGGGGAGAGTGGAGAGCGGAGCCGATGAAGAGACAGACTCTCAGGTGCAGCAGCAGACCCTGGAGTGTCCTTGCTCCGGGACTGCTTTGTGGTTTGCAGGGAGGGGGTATTGCTCTGGTACTTTGTCCCTGTGTGCACTGGTCATTCTGCTCTGAAGTCCTGGAACCCTGAAGGCTGAGCGGACTGGCGGGAGGAAAGACCACCCCCTTCCCCCTGCACTTGTGGGGCTCAGCTGACCTGGGAGACTCCCTGGAGGGTCTGGAGGGAGTGGAGGAAAGTAGCCAGGGGAAGGGTAATGATGGGGGATATGGGGGGCTAGGGGGCCGGCACTGGTGGCTGGGCTGCAGGCCAGGCAGATTGTACAGGGCTCAGAGCTGGGTGTTAAGGTAGGATGCTCTCAAAAGCTGATAGGAGCCCTAAGGGACACAGGGATGGCAGGCAGGGGTCTGACTGGGCCTTCAGGACAAGTAGCAAAAACCTAGGCAGGCCCTGTGATGGCCCTGCCACCAGCCCACTGTCACTCCCTTTCCAGATTGAGGAAAAGGACTTGTCCCCCACCCCCACCCCCGGCCACATACCCTATGAAAAGGCCTGGTCGTCTGGGCCTGGTGACCCTCCACACTGCCATCACTGACCCAGATATTCCCCAAACCCCTCTGGCTTCAGAGGCTTTGGACACTTGGACCCTGGAACCTTCATCGGAGCCAAGACACACCATGGTTGGGACTATTCCCTCCACCACCCCCATCACCCTCCAAAATGGGGATGGGTGCACCTAAGAGCAGCTCCCTTAGGCCCTGGCTCAGCCATGGCAGTGATCCTGGCAGGTGCCGTGGGACCACAGTTGGAGCAGCAAGGGAGCCAGGCCAAACTATGGAGATGGCAGGGTACAGGGAGCTTGAGTGACAGGAGAGAGCAGGCAGGACAAGCTCTGGAAATGTCTGCCTCTGAGTCTCATTTCTCCATCTGAGATATTGGTTAGATATTGGCTGTCACTTCCCTACCCTCACCTCACCTCTTCCCGTTCTCTCCTCTGGTCCAGCCCCATCCATCTGGGCCTTTGCACAAGATGTTCTAGCTGCCTAGAATGCTCTGTCCCCTTGGCTTCCTTCCTCACCTCTTTTGTTCAAATATCTTGTCAGAGAGGCCTTCCTGTTTAAAATTGCAGCCCTTACTGATCAACTCCTGATCTTTTTCCTTCTTTATTTTTCTCTCTACTACCTAACATCATGAAACAAAATCTATATATGTAAAAGGCTAGTATGCAAAGTGTCCCCTTTGGAGTTTGACCAGGAGACCGGGAGTTTGATTGCTCGCTATGACGAGCGCTGACCACCAGGGGGCAGCGTGGAACATGTCAGGCAACCAGTGGCAGTGGCGGGGTGCTGAGGGAAGGAGGAGGCAGGGAGGTGGGGAATCTGATTGGCCCTGATTGCTGGCCAGGCCTAGGTAACCTACCCGTGCATGAATTTTGTGCACTGGGCCTCTAGTATATTAATAAAATATCTGTTGTTTGCCATCTCCAACTCCCACCCTCATGGAGCTGAGGTTCTGGATGTGGTGGGAATCCTGTGGTAGTCAGTACCCTGCTGGCACCCCAGTGTATAGCCAGCACCTGGCACACAGTCGGCACCCAATACATGTTTGTGAAAGGATGACAGGCATCCCAGGTACATCCTAAGAGGCTTGGCTTGGAAGGGCAGGGACTCGGTGTGGGGGGGAGGGGGGAGGGTAGTGGGGTGCATAGGGTGTCAAGCTCTGGAGACAGGTGGGCTTAGATTCACATCCCAGCTTTCCACTTTCTATCCCGTGCTTCAGTTTCCCTATCTGCAAAATACACACTACAGAAACTCCTGGCACTGGACACCTGCTGTAGCCTCCTGGGGGCTTAGCTGGAGATTGGAAAAAGCTGGGGCAAGTCAGACCCAGAGGGAGGACACTTAATACATCCCCACATAGTCCTAGAATTTTCAAGAAATGTGTTGAGAGTGGGGCGGTGGGGGAGGGGTACTTTATTTGAGGTAGTCAGAGCCTCTCTGAGGAGGTCATGTATATGTTGTTGTTGTGTTTTTTTTTCTCTAATTAGATTGTTTATCTTTCGCTTTTGGATACAAAGAAAACGTTTCATAGACTATTTTCCAGGACAAATGCCATGACCCTTTAGGACGTGAGATAGCAGTACCATTTTCCAAATGGCTTATTTCTGACTAGAGGCCCGATGCACGAAGATTCGTGCAAGAATGGGCCTTCCTTCCCCTGGCTGCCGGCACCACCTTCACTCCACCCGGAGCCACCTTTCTGCCTTCCCACGCTGCCCATAGGCCTGGAGTTGCTGGGGCGGTGCAGAATGCCTGTGTGGTCATCATGGCAAGCAGCGCCTGCATATGCAAATTAATCTGCCATCTTTGTTGGGTTAATTTGCATACTCCTGATTGGCTGGTGTGTGTCACGAAGGTATGGTCAATTTGCATCTTTCTCTTTTATTAGTGTAGAAGATGATCAAGTCCAATTTCCCCTCCACTGCTGAGTACCAGGTTTTCTCAGGCGCTAAGAGCCTCTGGACTGCGAGATTATAAGGTGGTTCTTGGAGGAAGGGTCTGGTTGTTCACACACATGCCTCCTTAATGTAGTTCTTCTCGTTGCCAAAGCCGCCATTCTGAATTTTGAACCTGTTGCCTTTTTTACACCACAAAATTCACATGACTCTACAGAAGCATTCAGATTGGTGGAGTAGTATGTGTTTATTCGATCTGAGAGCCTGTCTCAATAACACCGAGGAGAAGACCTCTTCCTTGCGGCCCGAGTTGTTCCCAGATTTGAAGCTGGCTCTGAGGGTTCAGGGTTTCCAGAACATTCTCCAGGGCTGCAGGAAGAGTGTTGATGCAGTAAGAGAGATGCTTGCAGTGGCGTCTGCGTTGAGGCAGGAGGGAGACAAAAGGGCTGTAACTGTTCACCTGCGTCAGCCTATTTCACCCTTGGGCCGTATTCCTCCAGGACTCAAGTGAGCGTAGCCAATGGAAATTTTAGAAATAGGGATAAAGATTATGCCTCAGCTGGATCCCGGGTCCAGGTGAGGCCGCGCGCGCCCCTGGGTCCGGGTGAGGCTGGGTCCCGGGTCCGGGTAAGGCCACGCGCCCCTGAGTCCGGGAGAGGCCGCGACCCTGGGTCCGGGCGAGACCAAACCAGAGGGAGTCGGACCTGCATTGCCACCATTTGTCCACCATCCAGAGCTGAAAAGTCAGTGCCGACATGTACACATAAGGAACTGGTGGACATTGAAATTGGGTCTCAAAAGAACTGTTGGTCCAGAAAGAAACTCACTACAGACTGATTCATTTGCCTGTCAGCATAACTATTATTGCTCGTCTCACATTCGGTTCTTATAAGTATATTTCTGGTAACACATGATCTCACTCATCTAGGGGCAATGATGAACAACATAGACTGATGAACAAGAACAGACCCAGAAACAAGGAGGCATCGATCGGACTGTCGGGCCTCAGAGAGAGGGTAGGGGAGGGTGGGGGGAGGGGGGAGAGATCAACCAAGGGACTTGTGTGCATGCATAGGAGCCTAGCCAATGGTTAAGGACAACAGGGGGGTGGGGGCATCCGTGGGGAGGGGTGGGGGATGGGAATGGGGGGATGAGGACAAATATGTGACACCTTAATCAATAAAGAAATTAAAAATAAATAAATAAATAAATAAAAGCAGGGATATCTATGAATGTAAAACAAACAAAAAAAAAGATTATGCCTCAGGACCTTCAGAATTTGGCCAGGAGTGAATGTCATCTTGTTTTCACTTCGTTTTATGCCCACTGTCTGCACATGACGCTACAACTGGCTTTCTCTTAGCAGGTGGAGGGCAACCTGAAAATGAATGTCCTTAAAGAAAAAAGTGAGCCTTTTGGGCCCTGGCTGGTGTACTCAGTGGTTAGCGCATCGGGCCATGGACCAAAGGGATGCAGGCTCAATTCCCAGTCAAGGGCACGTGCCTGGGTTGCGGGTTCGACCCCCTACCCCAGTAAGGGTATGCGGGAGGCAACCGGTCGATGTGTCTTTCTCACATCAATGTTTCTCCCCCCACCCCACCCCCGCCCCCTTCCACTCTCTCTAAAAAGAAATGGGATTAGAAAAAAAGTGAGCCTTTGGAAGATTGGTGTGTGTGTGTGATCACACAGGTGGGACAGGGGTGGGAGAAGTGGGGAGGATTGAGACTGGAGCTAAGTTGTTTTCCAAGGCCCGGGTGTCAGCAACCAGTCAGCGTCTCAGCTTAGCCTTTTTTCTTTCAGTCGTCTTTGGTGGCCAGCTTCTGGGCACCAGTCCTGTGTCAGGTGCTGGGGACATGGAGAGGTCAGGCCCCATCACCAGGCTACTGGAGAAGAGACAGAGTTGCCCCAAAATTTCTGAGAAAGGTGGTAGGAGAAGCCACGGTAAGGGCCCCTCACCCAGCGTGAGGGCACCTGCAGGCTTCCTGGAAGAAGTGTGGAGAACATTCTTGAAGAACCAGAGGGGGTTGGCAGGCAGAAAGGGAAGGCATTATTGGTGGGGGAGATGGGGATCCATACTACTCCAGCAATCTGAATACTTCTGTAGAGTCATGTGAATTTTGTGGTGTCAAAAAGGCAACAGTTTCAAAATTCAGAATGGCAGCTTTGGCAACAAGAAGAACTACATTCATTCATAAAGTGCAGAGGCCTAAAGATGTGCCTGAGTGTGTGAGGCCAGGTTGGTGGGAGCATGTACAGGATTTAAAGCTGGGGGGGTCTGATGTGCATGGTAGAAGGACGGCATGGATGCTGATGGAGGGTGGTGGCCTAGGCAAAACCCACGGGCAGGGAGAGCCGGGCAGAGGCCACAGTGATTGAGACGGAGAGATGAGGCAATCGGCAGAGCAGGGACTTCCTCAGCAGTAACTAGGGACATGGGCACCATTGCAGGACTTGATGAGTAGCTGAGTGTCCAGGGGGGCGTGTGTGGAGGGGTCTGGGATGGGAAGTGGGATCTTGGCCAAGAAGCCTCAGGAGAAAGAAAGCATGTTCTGTGGGGGGGGGACGACCTGAGTGTGACAGAGCTAAAAGCCCACACACAACTGTATTTCACATATTGTACTTTTCAGTTTTAGAATTTCTGTTGGGCCGAAACCGGTTTGGCTGAGTGGATAGAGCGTCGGCCTGCGGACTGAAGGGTCCCGGGTTCGATTCCGGTCAAGGGCATGTGCCTTGGTTGCGGGCACATCCCCAGTAGGGGGTGTGCAAGAGGCAGCTGATTGATGTTTCTCTCTCATCGATGTTTCTAGCTCTCTATCCCTCTCTCTTCCTCTCTGTGAAAAATCAATAAAATATATTTTTTAAAAAAAAAGAAAAAAGAATTTCTGTTGGTTCATTTCTGCGGTTCCTGCTTCTCTGCTGAGGTGTCGTGTTTGTTCATTCGTTTAGGAGGTCATTTTTCTTCACATCCTTGACTGTACTGAGTATAATAGCTGCTTCAAAGCCCTTATTTGCTCATTACAACATCTGGGTTACCTCAGGGTCAGTCCCCATTGATGTTCTTCTTTCTTGAGTATGGGTCCTGTTTTCCTGTTTCTTCATTTGTCACGTATTTTGGATTGTATTCTGGTCATTGTGAAAGATATGTTGCTGAGACTCTGGATTCTGTTGTTCCTAGAAGACAATTGATTTTTTTTTTTAATTTTATCAGGCAATTAACCTATCTGGATTCAAGCTCCAAAGTCTGTTTTGCCATGGTGGTGACAGGTGAAATTTCACTCTTTCTTTTAGCCTCAGTTGGGCTGGTTGGAGTCTGCCCGGGATATGTATGGTTCAGCTTCCACAGTTTTTGTATAGAATCGGGAGCTGCTTTTTTTTTTGGTCTCTCTTATTTTTTGTACATGTTCCATCTGTTGTTGAGCTGTTATGGGCTCTGTGGGCTCTGTCTTCTCATTTTTCAAGCCAGTTTCTATTTTCAGTGAATAACAGTAAAAAATGGGAAACTCATCTCATGCTGTTCCCTTACTCCAGGTATGGCCTCCCATCCACCTTCTCGATATTTTGGGTCGCTCTCGAGCAGTGCTGCTCAGTAGGACTGTGTGCACGATGGGAATGTTCCCTGTTGCACTGCCCGTGCAGTAGACACAAGCAGCTATTGAGCATAGACATGTTTCTGGTGCAGCTGAGGAACTGAATTTTAAATTGTATATTTAATTTTAATTTGTAGCCCTAACCGGTTTGGCTCAGTGGATAGAGCATCGGCCTGCGGATTGAAAGGTCCCAGGTTCGATTCCGGTCAGGGGCATGTACCTTGGTTGTGGGCACGTCCCCAGTAGGGGGTGTGCAGGAGGCAGTTGATTGATGTTTCTCTCTCATCGATGTTTCTAACTCCCTGTCCCTCTCCCTTCCTCTCTGTAAAAAATCAATAAAATATATATTAATTTTAATTTGTATATTTAATTTTTTAAAATATATTTTTATTGATTCAGAGAGGAAGGAAGAGGGAGAGAGAGAGAGAAACATCCATGATGAGAGAGAATCATGGATCTGCTGCCTCCTGCAAGTCCCCCACTGGGGATCGAGCCCACAACCTGGGCATGTGGCCTTGACTGGAATCGAACCTGGGACCTTTCAGTTCGCAGGCTGACGCTCTATCCACTGAGCCAAACCGGCTAGGGCTGTATATTTAATTTTAATTAATTGAAATGTAAATAGTCACATATTAGGCTAGTGGCTCCCACATTGGACATTGCAGCACCAGAGCTTTCAGGTACAGTAAGTCCTCACTTAACAACGATCGGTTCTGTGACCTTAAGTGAAACGACGCATACCGAAGCCAATTTACCAAAGGCTAATTGATACAAACAGAGTTAAGTTCCTACAGCATTTCATCAACACTGTACTGAAATGACATTATCTGAGGACTTGCTGTAGTTGTTTTTTAATACATAGTCCAGCGTTTGTTATCTCGGAGAGGACTGGTCTGATGTGGCTAACTCCGCTGGTACCGGAAGCAGAAGTCTTGGAGGTTGTCCATTTCGTAATCTACGTGTCAGGCCATTAGCGTGTCTCTATGTCTCTGCTTTTATTTTTTTTAGTTCGATGATCCTCCCGAGTCAGTGAACATAGCTTTTCCTCTTCTTTCCTCCTCCTTTGATAATTTTTTAAATTACAAAATGTTTTTAATTGTGGTAAAATACATACAACAAAAATTGGCCATCTTGGCCATGTTTAAGGGCACAGTTCAGTGTTGTTAAGAATGTTCACATTGTTGTGCAACCTATCTCCACAGCTTTTTCATCTTGCAAAACTGAAACTCTTACCACATGAAACAATAACTTCCCATTGCTTTGACTCCTCTAGGGACGTCTTGTATGGTGTCCTGTGGTGTTTGTCCTTTGGTGATTGGCTTATTTCGCGGCTCATAATGTCCTCAAGGTTCATTCATGTGTCTTCCTCCTTTTAAACGCATACCTAATATTTCATCATGTGGAATGCTGAGGCTCCTGATTCCCAAATGTTGGACATCAGAGTTTTCACTGGAAGGGCAAGAGGGAGGACTCTGAAGGGGCACAAGGAAACTAAGGAAGTGATGGTGACCCTTGAACAATATGGAGTCATGTACATTTGACAATATGTCTTTAACTTTTCTTTTTTTATATATATACTAGAGGCCCAGTGCACGAAAATTCATGCACTCGGGTGGGGTTCCTCAGCCCAGCCTGTGCCCTCTCACAGGCCAGGACCCCTTGGGAGATGTCCACCTGCTGACTTAGGCCCGGTCCCTGAGGGGACGGGGCCTAAGCTGGCAGTCAGACATCCCTCTTGCAGCCCAGGAGCTCTCAGGGGATGTCCGACTGATGGCTTAGGCCCGCTCCCCCCAGGGAGCGGGCCTAAGCCATCAGTCGGACATCCTTAGCGCTGCCGAGGAGGTGGGAGAGGCTCCTGCCACCGCTGCTGCACTTGCACCCATCAGCCTGCCTTGTGGCTGAATGGAGCTCCCCCTGTGGGAGCGCACTGACCACCAGGGGGCAGCTCCTGCATTGAGTGTATGCCCCCTGGTGGTCAGTGTGCACCATAGCAACCAGTCATTCCTGGTTGTTCTGTTAGGGTCAATTTGCATATTACCCTTTTATTATATAGGATACTAGAGGCCTGTTTAGTGCGCCAGTAGCTCGTTTCCATTTGCCTCAGCTGGCTGCCCGCCCATTACTGCTCGTAGCTTGTTGCCTCGCCCTCCCCCGCTGGTAGCTCTCTGCAGCTAGTAGCTTACGCCCCGCCCCGCTCGCTGCTGGCTTGGTCATGTCGGCGTTAAGGCATGACGGCCACGGGCCTTTTGTATAAGATATATATTTTTTATTGATTTCAGAGAGGAAGCGGGGAGAGGGAAAGAGAGACAAAAACATCAATGATGAGAATCATTGATCAGATGCCTCCTGCTTGCCCCCTACTGGGCATGTGCCCTTGACTGGAATTGAACGGGGATCCTTCTGTCCGCAGGCTGATGCTTTATCCATTGAGCCAAATCAGCTAGGGCAGTGGTTGGCAAACTCATTAGTCAACGGAGCCAAATATCAACAGTACAACGATTGAAATTTCTTTTGAGAGCCAAATTTTTTAAACTTAAACTTCTTCTAATGCCACTTCTTCAAAATAGACTTGCCCAGGCCATGGTATTTTGTGGAAGAGCCACACTCAAGGGGCCAAAGAGCCGCATGTGGCTCGCGAGCCGCAGTTTGCCACCACGGAGCTAGGGCTAGCTTTAACTTTTGACTTCCCCAAAACTTAACTACTAATAGCCTACTGTTGACTGGGAGTCTTACTGATAACATAAACAGTCGACAAACGCATCCTATGTTTTTACAGTAAACTAAGCTAGATAAAAGATAATGTTATGAAGAAAATCATTAAGAGAATGCATTTTTAGTTCTGTATATATTTATCAATATGTAAGCTTGTCTCTGTTTACAAGATTTGAAAAATCTGCATATAGTGAATGAAGCTGTGTTGTGTTTTAATTGTAGTATCCAGTAGGGCTGCCTTTATACCCTCACCTGTATTCCTGACCCAACCCTGTGCAGGTATCCATCAGATCCTGCTGCCCCCACCTCTGCCTGCCTTTGAGGCTGGGGACTGCTCATTTCCCCCCTCAAACCCCCAGGGACCCGATCCTCCCTCCTCCCTCAGTCCTTGAAAGCTCCCTGACTGACCCCAACACACACCCACACTAGGTGATGCTGGGGACCCCAGAGGTCTCTTTCCCTGGTGCTCACTGTTGAGGGAGACTCAGAGCTACCCAGCTCTCTAAGCTCCATGGGGTCTGACCAGGGCCAAAACACAGCTCTTAAGAAAGGCTTGAGGCCCTAGCGGGTTTGGCTCAGTGGCTAGTCTATCAGCCTGTGGGCCAAAGGGTCCCGGGTTTGATGGGTTTGATTCCCGTCAAGGGCACGTACCTTGGTTGCAGGCTCCTCCCTGGCCTGGGCCCTAATTGGGGCTTGAACAGGAGGCAATCAAGTGTTTCTCTCACACTGATGTTTCTCTCTGTCTTTCCCTCTCTCCTCCACTCTAAAAATCAATGGGAAAATATCCTCAGGTGAGGATTTTAAAAAAATAATAAAAATAAAGCTTGAGGAGGGGGCTCTGCCGAGGGTGGGAGGGCAGAGAAGGGAAGTTAATCTGATCCAGGTCTTGAAGGCTAGCAGGAACTGGCCCAGCGCAGGGGGTGGAGGCATTTGTGGCAAAAGGCTGATAAAGACCCTGGAGGCTGGACCACCAGGGGAAGCTCTTGAGCATCCTAGGACCTGGGTGTGGTTTTTTTTTTTTTTTGGGGGGGGGGGGCGGGGGAGACTTGAATGGAGCTGTGGGTGGGAGGGAGCAGTGCTAGGAGAGCAGGCCTGCCAGGCAGCTGTAGAGCAGCAACTTCATGGCCCCACGGTTGGTTGGTTGGTTGATTGTGGGGGAGGGAGGGGGCGCCAGGGGAGTGGGTGCGATGGATGAGGTCATGAAGGGTGGCTAGTGGGCTGGGGATACCAGGGTATCTGACTCAGCGCACCCAGGCCCCTGAGCTTGCCAGGAAACCTTGTTGGGCAGAAGCAGGCCTGGAGAGGCCTCCACAGGGTCCTGTGGGTCCTGATCCCCCTGAGGGAGTTGCCAACCCTGGCTCTCTCCTTTGCTGGCTGAGGGACCTATTTCGAGTAGCTTCTGGCTTTGAGCCTCAGGCTTCCCAGTTTACAGGGAGACAGTACACCTGCTTAGTGGGGGTCAAGCTGACCTAGCCTGTTACAGAAAGTGGCATATTTTTCTAGGAACTTTGGCCACCTGGCCTGAAGTCTTCCCGTCCACCCACTTGTCGACGTGTCTGTTCCATCCACTCATTCATCTACTCATTAGTCGGCGCCTAATGTTGTGCCAGGCCCTGTGTGAGGACAGAGCAGTGACTAAAACAACACCCATGCCTTCGTGAGGCTTACGCCTTGTAGTGAGCAGACAAACAGGTGAATAAAAAAACAGATCAACTGAGATGACAGGGCTAAAGGAACGAAACCGGGTAAAGAGATGGACTAATCACGTGGCTTCTTGGGTAGTGAGTGATCTGAGAAGGCTTCTCCGCGGAGGTGAGGGGTGAGCGGAGAACAGTGATGGACGAAGGGAGCCCTGGCTGGTGTGGCTCGGCTGGTTGGGCGTCATTCTGGGCACCAAAAGGTTTTGCCCCGGTAGGGGGCGTGTAGGATGCAGCTGATCGATGTTCTACTCTCACATCCATGTTTCCCTTTCTCCTTCTCCCTTCCTCTCTCTCTAAAAGTCAATGTTTTTTAAAAATAAAATAAAATAGGCTGGGGCAAGGTAGAACCCTGGACTTGGGGGCCCTTCTTTGGATCTTTGCAGGGAGCAATATGGTAGTGTCTCTTGGACTGGCTGCATCGCTGGTTATTAGCACCCCGCGGGCACCCTGTTCAGAGAGGTCCAGAGTGGGGGAGCCAGGGCCATCTGGAGGGGACAGCCAGGGCCCAGGACAGGGGCAACTGTGGTTATCGACAAACAATCCCCACTTAGCACATCATGTGTTCTTTGCCAGGGCCTCCAGCTGCAGGAGTCAGGTGACTCCAGGCAGCAGGCCAGGCTGTAGGGGCGGGGTGATTTGTGTGTGTGTGTGTGTGTGTGTGTGTGTGTGTGTGTGTGTGTCTGTCTGTCTGTCTGTCTGTCGTGTGTCTGTCTGTCCCTGGGCTGGACCTGGACATCTGGAGTCTGAATTGATTTCCTATTTCAATTAAACAACTCAGGCTAGTCCTATTTCCAGCCAGATTGAAAATAAGACAAACTTGTATGCACAGTCCTGCTCTGGTGGGACATTTGAGGGTTCAGGGGACTAATAGGGACCAG
Source organism: Cnephaeus nilssonii (assembly GCF_951640355.1). Classification (NCBI taxonomy): domain Eukaryota; kingdom Metazoa; phylum Chordata; class Mammalia; order Chiroptera; family Vespertilionidae; genus Cnephaeus; species Cnephaeus nilssonii. The sequence goes on from NC_137076.1 coordinate 10,452,713, forward strand.
GCGAGCTCTTTCAGACCCCTGAGGCGGGTCAGGGACCCTCTGCTCCCCTGCCCCTTCCTCACGTCAGCACAAGCCCTAATCTCTCTCTGTCCCCCAATCTGGGGATATTTTTAGCCACTAAGAAGGATTATCAGAGTCGAGCTCCAGGTGGCAGAGGCAGGGCTGGGAATAAGGCCAAAGAGGCTTCAAAATGCAGCGGGACTGATGGTGATGGGGATGAAGGCTCAGGCCGGCCCAGCCACCCACATGGTCATTCTCCAAATGGCCCCTCGCTGGCCCTGGCTGAGCCCAGCCTGAGTTCACTAGGTACAGCTTTAAGGCCAGGGCCTGTTCTGGAAGAACCACCCAGAACGCCCAGTGCCTCCTTTCCAGAACACTCTGCAGCCCACCCCTCCCTGCTGCGGACCGTCGTGCCCCCTCCTCTCCTGGTGTCTTTCCAGCCACCCCATGTGGAAGGCTTGTGGTTACTCCATTTTATAGATGAGGAAACGGAAGCACAGAGCAGCCAGGTCAGCAGCCCGAGGAAACGGGTGAGACAGGAACGCCGTGTGTGGCAATACCAGCATGCAATGTGTGTGGTAAAGCAGGAGACCTGGCTGTACTTGTTCCTCAGACAGGGTAGCGGATGCCCAAGGAGACAGAGTGTCCCAGGGGAGGTGTCCAAAAGAGAAAAAGTGAAGACTGAGGAGCGGTGCCCCCCAGAACCCCACTTCCTCCCGTCCTTTGGGAAGAGGGCATGTGGTGGGGGACCAGGAGCGAGAGAGAAGTTCAGGCCTTGCTGGCTCTAGACGCTTGTTTACAGCCGCCCCTGAGCCCACCCTGTGTGTCAGGCACCTGGCCCACCAAACGTGGGTGACGAAATTGAGGACCCTGGACAGGGAGCGTTGGACCTGGGACTTGGCCACTTTGCTGAGCTCCGGCCCCTGTTCTCTTCTCAAACCGATGTCTTCTTTATCAAGAGGGTGGAGGAGTGTGTGTGTGGGGGGGGGGGGGGGGGGGGGGAATGACAGACATTGGGGTTAGAGAGAGGTAGGACTTCCAGGCCCCAGACCTCTGCAGTCAGGGTAGAGTATGCCAGTCTGAAGCCACCTTGGAGGGCTCTCTGGTTCGGAAAGTACTTTTTCAAAATGACTCCGGCCAGAAAGGGCTGGGCCTGCTTCACCTGAGGGGACGGGTTTGAGGCTGGTTATCCTTCTTCACCTCTCACCGCCTGGGAAAGACTGCCTGGCTAGCTCCCAACACCACAGGGAGCCAGGCAGGGCTTGGGGAGGTTCTTTAAGTGGATCCAAGGTTGGGGCAGTCGGGTGGTGCCTCCAGGAAGAAGTGACAACTACCTGCAAGGGCAGAGACCTTGCCCTCTTCCCCCACCATTCTGTGCCCTCAGCACCCAGCCTGGGGCAATAAACACTATCTGGGCCTTCCAGGCAGGGGACAGCATTTGCAAAGCTGGGTGTGTGAAACGGTACAGTGTGGTGGGAGCAAAGTGTCAGGCGATGAATGGTGGACTTTGAGGCTGCACACATCAGCAGCGGCCTGAGATTAGGAGAGGCCGTTATTGGGTGCCTTCCCTGGTCTCTGAGGCACCCTGGCTTCAGTGGACCCATCTGGCACCCTGGGGTTGGGGGAAGAGCATGGGGCTGGGGACCTGGACCCCTAGCCCACTCCCATCTGCTCTTGGTGGGGGGTGTCTTCTCGGACGGCTGTGCCGGCTCCTGAGGAAGAGGCCGGAGATGCCCTGCGGTGGATGTGCGGGGCCAGGGAGTCCAGGATGGGCGTGTGCCCTCGGGCCCCAGTGGGTACATGGAATCAAGCCAGCCTTTCCTGTTCGTGAAGACGGTTTCTTTGCCAGAGAGATCAACCACCCGGACAGAAGTCCTCGCATGTGCCTTTCCATCCGTCTATCCTGTCTGGGTTATCTGAGCCTCGTGGGTCGAAACTATCACTGCGCCCGGCCGGCGAGGCTCAGTGATTGAGCATCGACCTATGAACCAGGAAGTCGCGGTTCGATTCCCTGTCAGGGCACATGCCCAGGTTGTGGGCTGGATTCCCAATAGGGGGGGCGTGCAGGAGGCAGCCAACCAATGATTCTCATCATTGATGTTTCTCCCTCTCCCTCTCCCTTCCTCTCTTAAAATAAAAAAATACATATTAAAAATAAAAAAATAAATAATATGCAAGTTTCAGGGAGGTAACTCTAAAAAATAATAATAATAGTAAAAAAATAAACTCGTCAGTGCCTCACATCCTTGATTGCTTTCCAGGCTACTGCCGTCTAGCGCCCCTCCCCCACCAGAGTCCAGTGGCCGTGGTCACTACTACTCCCTCGCTGAAGCCTGAAGGCTGGTGCCTCGGTGTGACCGGGGCTCCTCCTTAGCCACACCCCGCCTCACACACACGTGCAGTTCCATCCATGCCCATGGATTTAACCATCGGCCACGCACTCAGGAGTCCTGCCTGGCCTTCCCCCACCCCTGCCCCAGACCTGAGGAGCTCCTGCCTCCTTTGTGTGTCCACGGGGACATCTGACACTCCCCTCCCCCGCCCCCCCCAGCTTGTCTTTCCACACTGAACCCAACTACCCCAAAATCCTCTCACCCATCCTGGTTCGCCCACTTCCTCAGACTCTTAAGAATTTTTATTTTTTTCTGTATTTCACTTGTGATACTGTGGTTAATAATAATAAATACACATTTGGCCTTTGCCACCTGTCGCAGCACAGAGCTCCTAACACTGGGAACTGAGGTGGATAAAGTTATCTTGTTATGTTAATGAGCTGACTTTTGGAAAGCTCCTTAGTTACCTAAGATGGGGGCTGGTTGTCAGGGGACCCAACTATGTGTCCGACCCACCCCAGGACCTCCCAGGAGGGGAGAGGGGCTAAAGGTTGAATCAGTCACCAATAGCCAATGAGTTAATCAATCATGCCTGTGTAGTGAAGATTCCACAAAAAACAACAATAGGACAGGGTTCGGAGAGCTTCCAGGCTGTGAACACATGGAGATTTGGGGGGACTGGTGCCTGGAGGGGGCGTGGAGCTCTGTGCCCTTTCCCCATTCCTGGCCCCACGCATCCCTTCCATCTGGCTGCTCCTGAGCTGTATCCTTTACAAACCTGTGATCTAGCAAGTAAACTGTCTCTCCGAGTTCTGTGAGCCGCTCTAGCAAATACATCAAACCCGAGAATGGGATGGTGGCTACCTGATTTGTAGCCCTTTGTCAGTCAGAAGCCCAGGTGAAGGTGGGGGAGGCAGTCTTGCAGGACAGAGTCCATAACCTGTGGGATCGGACATTGTCTCCAGTTAGGTGTCAGAATTGCTTGCTGGTGCGGGGAGAAAACCCACATGTCAGACCTAAAATCAGATTTGTAGACTTTAAAAATATATACCGTATTTTCCGGCATATAAGACAACTGGGCGTATCAGATTTTCCTGGGTTAAAAGGTCGTCTTATACGCCGGAAAATAGGGTAATAGTAAATAGGCTTTTCGCCCAAGTCTCTCTCATGAATAGAGTGTCAGGTACCGTATTTTCTGGCATATAAGACGATTTTTTAACCCAGGAAAATCTTATACGCCCAGTCGTCTTATACGCCGGAAAATATGGTAATATATATACACACACACACACACACACACACACACATTATTTTTATTTCAGAGGTGAAGGGAGAGGGAGAGAGATAGAAACATCAATGATGAGAGAGAGTCATTGATCGGCTGCCTCCCATACGCCCCCTACTGGGGATCAAGCCCGCAACCTGGGCATGTGCCCTGGCTGGGACACAAACCATGACCTCCTGGTTCATAGGTTGACTCTCAACCATTGAGCCACACCAGGTGGACAGAACTGTAGAGACTTTTAAAATACAAGTGTTTGCATTTGCACAGAGAAAAGGGCCCACATCATACATGCACAGCTCAGTGAATTTTCTTAACTGAGGGCTGAACCTTCCAGCCCTCTGCAGGCCCCTCCGGTCACTCCCTGTCCCTAAGAGCAACCCCTCTCCTGGTGGCCGGCAGAACAACGCCCCTTAACGATGTCGATGTCCTAACCCCCGGACCTGGGAATATGTCACCTCACATAGCGAAGGGGAGTTGGTTTGCAGAAGGAATTAAGGTTACTAACAGGCTAACCTGAAGGTGGGAGATGACCCTGGATTACCTATGGGGCCCAAAGTAACCTCAGGGGTCCCTACAGGAGGGAGGCAGGAGGATCTGGAGAAAGGGAGAAACTGAGCCACTCAAGACGGCGGGGTCTGCAGGTGGGGCTGGTCCCGTGTAGCCCCTGGGGGAGAGCTGGCTCCCCTTAGTTCCTGCTCCGTTACAGGAAGCTCAGTCTCGCTGTTGGTTCTCTCGCCCAGCTGCCACCTTGGTTTGGGGTAGCGAATGAGACAGTGACATTCATACCTCAAAGGGAGTCCACATAGGGAAGGGTAGCCAGCGAGGGAGTTACAGATTTCCTTAAATTTTTGGTATTTGGGTTGCATTTCCGGACATTTGACAACTTGAGGTGGTGACCCTACTTCCTTAACTTCCGGCCGTCGTTGTCTTGTCTGTCACGTGCAGAATAATCACTGCTGTCATCAGCCGTGTTGTCAAAGGTCGGCAGGCGCCAGGCTAATAAGCACTTTGTGTACCTAACCAGGCCCAGCTGAGAGGTGGGTATTACTGTCCCTGTTTTACAGATGAACTTGAGGTTCAGAGAGATCGGGTCATTTGTCTGAAGACACACAGACCAAGTTTCTCCTAACACTGGCTGTACTAAACTCCAGGCGGCAGGTGCTGGGGGCATGCGGGCCGGGTGAGGGGCCGTCCAGCTTCACCCGCCTACACGGTGAGCTCCCCCTAACGGGACCGTCTGTCTGCAGGATGTGGTCCAGTCTGAACGAGTGGCTGTGGCAGGACCGCTTCTGGCTACCTCCCAACAACTCCTGGGCTGACCTGGAGGACCGGGATGGCCTGGTCTATGCCCACCCCCAGGACCTGCTGGCAGCCGTGCCCCTGGCGCTGGCCCTGGTCGCCATGCGCTTCACCTTCGAGAGGTGGGTGTCTGTTGTGGTCCTGTGCGACCACCACCTTGTGCGGGGCTTTGTCCTGATGTGTCTCTGGCCTTGGACCAAACCGCCCCTCCTCCGTCCTGCCCCCAGTTGCCCCCACTCACGTTTCTTCTGGTCTCTGGTGGCTGTTGTATCGCAACACTGACTGCAGCTCTAGTCCGGCTATGCCAGCATCTTCAGAAAACGGTGGGCATGTGCCCAGCTTGCTGACCAAGGACAGGTCTGCAGAGGCCAGTCAGTCAGCCAGCAGGGAAACTCCGGTCCACCTCCTCCTCCTCTTCCTCTGCAGGCAAGCCAGTCCCTCACCCTCTCCGGTTCCCCATTGCTCCTATCACCCCTCCTCCTACTGCCCTTTTCAGCCAAAGGAAGGAGCATAGGCCTCCCCTTTGGGATTCCCTCCACTCACCCCGAGTCTCCTGCCGCCTGGCACCCGCCCCTCCCGGTTGCCAAACCCTGTAGATTTTCATTCATTTCTCAGATGACCCAGACGCTGCTCAGAGTTGGGTTTCTTCCTCTTTCCCTGGGTGTCCTCCTGGGCGCAGGCATCTCTCCTAGGCTCCCTCCCCCTGTCCCGGGTAGTCCCGCCCTTTCCCATGGGACCAGTGCTGTGCTCACAACTCCTAGACCAGGGGAGGATCCCTCTCCCTCCCCTTTCTCCACGTGCGCTTCCTCCACTTCTCACACCCGTCCCTGGTTTGCACACACTCCTTTGCAGCTCCTTTAAGGCTGGGTCCCAGGGAAGCCTGCCCTGCCCCTCCCACCACAGAGCCCTTAACCCCCTTCAGCCACATTGGGTCTCCTCCCCTGTCTAGCCCTGACCACAGGGACATGGGAGCATCCTGCATCTTGCTTTCTCTCTTCCACGCGTAAGGAGCTTCCTGGGTACGGGCTCCTTGGACACGGGGGGCCCACTGATGTATTTACCTTACAGGCACCCTTTGAGCACTTACTCTGTGCCAGCCGCTGCTCTCAGCAGTTGATGTGTCTTAACCCACTTTGCCCTCATTGCTACCCTGAGAAGTGGCACTACTATTACTACCCCCATCGTACAGAAGGAAGGGAGGCACAGAGAGGTCCGGTGACCTGCTTGAGGCCACACAGTGGGTTGGCCAGTAGAGACTGAGGCTTCGCCTGAGGGATTCTGGGAGGCACCATTAGCCAGTCCTTGAAGGGTGGTCTGCTTTCCCGCAGGGGTGGGACGTGCTGGAGGGGTTTGCCCAGGTTCACTGCGGGATCCCCAAGGGAGGTTTGCATATTTGACTGATGGCCCCAACTGAGGTGAAAGCGTTACCACGTCCCAAAGGCATCAGTGGCTGCCAAGGGCAGTGGGAGTGGGGGGAGCTTTTCTGGGTGGAAGGCAGGGTTTTTTCCCTTCATTAAGGGAAAGTGAATCCTGGATTTGAATTCCAGGTTTTCCACTCACGGTGTCACCTCGGGCACATTTCTGACCTCTCTGAGCCTTTGTCCATCAGGACACGGGGATGACATAGGGTTAAGTGCATAGTGCTTGACAGATCGTAAGCCCTCAACACACGTCAGTGCATGCTGTCCTCCCATCATGATTGAGACTGGGATGCATTCCTTGCAGGGCTGCTCTGAGCCTCAGTTTCCCCAAATGAAGCCTCGATATTAGAATGATAGACAGGAAATTCAGTCCTGACTCCCTGGCCTGAGGAGCCCCCTGGTGGGCAGTGTGATGATTGATCAGAGTTCAGCTCCTCCAAGCGGCCGCCCTGGAGTGGGGGAGGGCGGGAGAGAGGACGGGGTAGCCCCAGCCTGGTGGAGGCCAGACCAGGATGTAGGCCACCATGAGACAGGCAGTGAGGGGACTCTGACCCCTGGTTTGGGATTAGATTGAATGAGGGTGATTTGGTACCCCAAAATTGACCACACCCTGATTCTGAAGACCAGTCCAGCTACCTTTCTTATGTTCAGTTTAATGCAGCAGCCAAGCTATCCTCCAGGGTCCCAGGGTATGAGCTGGCCCTTCTGAGCCTCAGTTTCCCCGCCTTAGCATGTACATCCCTTCTCACCTGGACTGACAAGCCCTGTGTCCCCTGCACCCAGACTCATCGGCCTGCCCTTGAGCCGGTGGCTGGGTGTGCAGGATCAGGCCAGGAGGCCGGTGGAACCCAACGCCACACTGGAGAAACACTTCCTCTTGGAAGGGTGGAAACCCGACAAGGTGAGGACCCCTGTGCCCTCTTCCGTCCCCATCTGCCCGTGGGGCTGCCGTGGGGCTGCCGTGGGGCTGGGGCTGCGAATGGTATGCGGCCCGCTTCCTGGGGACAGAGAAAGCCCAGGGCAGACCCCCCACAGTGCCTCACCCACCCCCACTCCACCCGGTCCCTTATCAGTGAGCTCAGCTGACTGTGGGCAGCTCCTGGGCCTGGAGAGGGGGAGGTGGGGGGTTTCTCTCTTGTTCGGGGAAGAGTGGAAAGGCTCACTTGTGGGGGTTCTGCAGTCATGTGACTCCCCCTCAGTTCCTGCCCAGGACGTAGCTGCCCGGTGGAGGTCTGGGCTGGGTCCTGAGTGGGAAGAGGGAAGGGAGAGGTCTTCCTACCCTGAGGGGAGGAGGGCTCAGCTCCTGCAGAATAGAGAGCCTGTGACCAGCCCCCCTCTGCGGGGAGGGGTCAGGACAACGTCTCACCTGCCCGCCTGGAGTAGCTGAGCACGCGCTCTCCTATAGCGGGTTCAGGAAAACCTCTGGGGAGCTGTCCCATGCCCAGCCCCTTCCTTAATCCCAGTCCCCTCCGACATCTGCCTGTCCTGTGAGCAGGGCTGGGTTCTCAGAGGCCTGACTGTTTGGGGGGCACTACCCCACACCCCACAACTCCCCTGTCCCCATAGGTAGACAGCCCCACAGGTGAGGTCTGGGGCTGCAGGGGAGGGAGTAGCAAAGCTGGGTCCCACCTTTCCTGGGACAGGAGTGGGACGCCACCTCTCTGACCCTGGCCCCCATCACCCCTTTCCCAGCCTCGGATAGCTGTCCTGGCCACGCAGTGCGGCCTCACGCTGCGGCAGACCCAACGCTGGTTCCGAAGACGCCGGAACCAGGACCGGCCTTGCCTGACCAAGAAGTTCTGTGAAGCCAGGTCAGCCCGGGGTATGGGGTAGGGCTTGGGAGGTGTGGGGGAGGGGAGGGTCCGCCGTGTCAGCAGCTGCCTCAGGGGCTCCCTGTCTGTCTGCAGCTGGAGGTTTCTCTTCTATCTGTGCTCCTTCATTGGTGGCCTCTCCGTCCTCTACCACGTGAGTGTTCCGGCTGCTTCCTGTCCCACAAGCACCTACTGTGCACTGGGCCTGGCTTAGGGGTGAGGGGGTGGAGGGGGTGAGCAGTGGGGAAAGCTTGTGCACAGAAGAGGGAGGGAGAACTTGGCAAACATCATGGTAGATGTTCCCTCAATGGGAATTTGTTGGGACCTACTGTGGTTAGGGCTGGGATCTGGCAGTGAGTGAGGCCCCGGTTTAGAGTGAGAGCAGAGATGTAACCAGGTGGGAGAGATCGGAGCGGAGCAGCCTGGCTGGTGTTGCTCATTGGCTGGGCATCGTTCCGTGCACCCAGAGGTGGTTGGTTTGACTCCGGTCAGGGCACATGCCCAGGTTGCAGGCTGTTCCCTGCAGGAGGTGTGCAGGAAGCAGCCAGCCAACCCATGTTCCACTCTCATCCATGTTTCTCTTTCTCTTCCCCCTCTTCTCTCTCTAAAAGTCAATAAAAATATTTTTTAAAAAGATAAAAAGATCAGAGATGAGTGACAGCAGCACCTCAAGGGCCAAGGAGGTCCCAAGTCTGGGGTGGGGAACTGGGGTCTGATCTTTGGGCAGCTTCAGATGTCTGTGTGTGTCCCCCTCCCTCCTCTCCCCGCCCCCCCAGGAGTCATGGCTGTGGAGGCCAGTAATGTGCTGGGACAATTACCCAAACCAGGTGAGTGGCGGGGGTGCCTGGGGGCAGGAGAGAGGATTGGGGTAGTCAGAGTCCCTGTGGCCACAGGCGGCAGTACCACACCTGGACATGACAGTACGATCCCCTCCAAGTCCGGCTGTCAGTTTCTGCCTCCCTGCGGAGCGCAGAGGGGCCAGGAGGCAGGACACTTGGAGCAGGAGGGCCCCTTGGTCATCTCCAGGGGTACGGGTCTCACCCCTCTTCGCTCATTGGGATTCAGGTGTCCTGGTTTTGAGCGAATTGGGGAGGGGCCTGAGGAGTTCTCCCTCAGCTAACCCTGTCCCCCACCCCACCACAGCCCCTGAAGCCGGCCCTGTATTGCTGGTACCTCCTCGAGCTGAGTTTCTACATCTCACTGCTGATCACATTGCCCTTCGACATCAGGCGCAAGGTGAGGCCCGGCCGAGATTCCCGCTGGGGAAGTGATGTCCTGGGGGAATTGGGATCCAGGGCAGTTGGGAGGGATGGCCTCGGCCCCCACCTGGAGACCCTCTGGTACCTCAGGCAGGAAGCATGGTGCCAGCCAATCCCCGAGAGGGCCCCTCTGGCCACCCAGCCTTGTCCCGGGGGTCACCCACTGTCTCTCGCAGGATTTCAAGGAACAGGTGGCGCACCACCTCGTGACCATCATCCTCATCACCTTCTCCTACAGCGCAAACCTGCTGCGCATTGGCTCGCTGGTGCTGCTGCTGCATGACGCCGCAGACTACCTGCTGGAGGTGGGCCCAGCCCACCCCTCTCAGCATCCTTCCCCACCCTCCCAGGTGCCCCTGGAGACGGGGTCCTGCCCCTCAGTCTTCCAGTGAGGTGAGGCCCCGCCCCCTCAGCTTTCCGGGGAGAGGAGGCCCCGCCCTACTCAGGCTTCCTAGGAATTGTGTCCCTGACCCTCTTTGTCTTCCTAGGAGGTGAGGCCCACCCCCTAAGGTTCCTGGAAGGTGAGGCCCCACCCTCGTTCTGGTAGCTGGAGCTTCTCACTCAGTGACCCACTTTGTCCCTTTCCAGGCAGTTCCTGGAGATGAGGCTCTGCCCCAGGCACCTTTTCCTTGGGAAGAGGCCTCACCCCTTCCTGCCTGGTTCCCCTCCCTAACCGCCCCCCCCCCCCCCGCCTGAGTCCTCTCTGCTGTCTCCCCCAGGCCTGTAAGATGTTCAACTACACGCACCGGCGGCGAGTGTGCAACGCCCTCTTCCTCATCTTCTCCTTGGTCTTCTTCTACACCCGCCTTGTGCTCTTCCCCACCCAGTGAGTCAGACCTCTAGTGGGGGGCTGGGGAGGTGTGGGCGCAGCTGGGACCCAGGCCTGCCTCACCCTGGTTCCAGACCCAGGGAGCAGGGGGTGTTGGCTGGGAGGCTCCCCGAGGAGACAAAGAAGGGTGTTGTGTTCCCAGCCCCGGGCACAGCACGTGCTGAGGGCCAGAGGCAAAAGAGACCGAGAACTGGGCTCAGTCCTCGTCCCCTATGTGCCCGGAGCATGGAACAGATGGCAGGGTCGGTCACCAGCTCACTCGCAGGTCTGCCCAGGTTATTTGCTGAGCCTCTCCCAGCAGAGGGAGCAACATAAAGGTCTCTGCTCACATGGAGCTGACATTGGGGGGATAAAATAAGGCAGACCAGTAGAAAAGAAAGCGTGTGAGGGGGTGGTGATCGTGTTGAAGAGAAAGTAAAGTCAGGCACAGGAAGCGTGTTGGTCTTTGGACGGTCAGGGGTGTCGCTGACAGCGCTCATACAGGAAGACGAGGTGAGGGAGAGGGCAGTGCTGATCACAGCAGAAGAGCAGAGGGAACACCACAGGCAAAAGCCCTGGGGCTGGACTGGGCCTGAGCAGCAAGGAGGCCCAGGTGACAGGAGCAGAGTGAGCTAGACACCGAGAGGGAGGTTGTGAGGGCAGGCAGGGGACCAGACAGGTTGTGCAGGGCCTTATGGGCCACTGGGAAAGACCGGTTTTTACACCAAGCGAAGTGAAGGATTCTGAGTAGAGGAGGGCGGGGACCTGACTCAGGTGCTCACAGGCACCCTCTGGTGGCTGCAGAGAGAATAGCTGGTGAGAGCCCCAGAATCAACACCCTGACCCCTACCGCCCATCCCAACCCTGGCCCAGGAGCCTGGGAGCCAGGGCAGAGGCCACTGCCCTGGTCCAGGGGAGCGATGATGGGACGGGACTAGCGCAGGTGAAGTGGGTGGACTCAGGGTCATGAGATGGTTATGAGCTCAGAGTTGTCATATCAGGATCAGGAGCTCAGCTCTGGCTGTGTTGGGGTTGAGGGGCCTCCAGAGACCCCCAGAAAAGACGTGAGGAAACAGTGGGCACACCAACTTGGAGAGAGATGAATATTCAGTGTTTGCAGCCATGAGACTGGACAGGGTCACCCAGGGACCAGGTATGGACAGAGAGTCCCAATGCTGGAGCCCCTGATGTTTGCAGGTCAAGGGGAGCCTGCAAGGGAGATGCAGGGGGAGCAGCATGAAGTGGGGGGTGGGAGTGTGGGTCCCTGATGATATTTGAGGAAAGGGTACCAGGGAGAAGGGAGGACCAGCTGGGCCCCGCTGCATGAGCCAGGCAGATCTCCTTACAAAGCTGGTCTGGGTGAGGGTGGCGGGGGGGTGAAAGCCTGCTGAGGGGGGCGGGGGGGGGGGGGCTGAGAAGAGAAGGAAAGGTGTGAAAAGACCACCAGCAGAGCAGTGGGAATACAAAGTGCTGCTCCCTCGGGGCTCATGGTTGTGCACAGGCCAGTTGGTAAGCTTGTGTGACCTGCTCACAACCAAGTGAGAGGGGGGCATTTAAATGCCCAGCTGCAGCATTGGTATCACTCTGGGGACCACGGGGAGCCATCGAAGGTGCTGGAGTAGGGAAGGTCACACAAGTTAGAGCTTCTCCCTCCTGCCTGCCTACCTGCCTGCCCCAGGATCCTCTATACCACATACTACGAGTCCATTGCCAACTCGAGCCCCTTCTTCGGCTATTACTTCTTCAACTCGCTTCTGGTGATACTGCAGCTGCTGCATGTGTTCTGGTCTTGCCTCATCCTTCGTATGATCCACAACTTCATAAAGAAAGGCCAGGTAGGGCCGAGCGAGGGTGGGCTCCTGTACGCCACCCTGGAGCCCCAGCCGAGCCTTGTGCCCACTCCTTGTTCCCCAGATGGAGAAGGACATTCGCAGTGATGTGGAGGAGTCGGCCTCAAGCGAAGGGGAGGAGCATCCGCAGCTCAAGAATGGAGCAGCTCAAGGCCCCCAGGCAGTCCCCACTGATGGCCCTCGGAGCCGGGCGGCTGGGCGGCTGGCCAATGGGCACACGTTGGCCTCATAGCTGGCTGAGGGTTGGCTGTGAGGGCTGCCCCAGTGCCTTGGATTTGTGGGGCGCCTGGACTGGTGGCCTTTGGGCCAGCTCTGTGGAGACAGAGAGGGCCCCACCCCAGGGTGGGAGGAGGGCTGATGATCTGTCTCCAGCCCCTTCCTTCTGCCTACCCTCCCGCCTTCCCTCAGGCCACTAGACAGAGCTGGGGGTGGGCAGCAGCAGGGTGCTGCAGCCCACCAGAGCCACCCCCAGGCAGTAAGGGGTACAATAAAACTTGAACAGAGCCAAATTCTCTGCCTCAGAGTTTGTGTCCCTGTCACAGCTCCTCAGAGGCCCGAGGAAGCCAGGACTCTGTTTGCATACCCCCACTGACAGGACACTCACTGCCACCCCAAGACACACGCCCAGTCCCGCGAGAACCAGACAACAAGCAGCTCGTGAGCCTGAGCCACTTCCTGACACCCAGAGCAGCCTTCAGCTAGCTACTTACCCAGCTTACAGCTGGAGGTCACAGAGGTCAGAGGCCAAGCAAAAGGGCGAAGGGGTGGTTCATACCTATCCTTGCAGCTCTTGCTCAGTGCTGGCAGAGCCCCACCCTCATGGTCCTCCGGGCCTCCCTGGAGACAGGAAAATAGGGCCCACAAGTGGGGCTTCCCATGGGCTTCCCCAGGGTCAGCCTGGGTGAGGTCACTTTCTCTTCCAGAGCTCTGCAGGAAGGTGCCCCCTCTTCCCCAGCTGAGACAGGCCGGCGGTGTCCCATACCCCGAAATCATACCCAGCCCGGCCCCATGCAGGGCCAGAACATGCTGCCCTCAGGAGAACAAAAAGGAGGGGTGGTAGAAACTAAAGAAGTAGGAAATGGCAGAGGAGGGCACTGTGTGGGGACAAGGGGGAGAGGAGATGGGTTAGAGATGGAGGACAAGTCATTGAGAGGGGAAGAGAACGGTCAAAGAGGAACAGATCTGGGAGAAGAAATGGCTGGGAGAGGGGGCCGTGGGAGAGGGACAGGAGAGGCAAGGGAAGACACCCTGTCAAGACTGGGCTGAGGGACAGGAGCAGGAAGGCAGAGGCCAGAAGAGAGAAGGCATGCAGTCTTGTCTTCTGTGCAAACCAACAGGAGAGAATGGAGTGGGGACACGTGGCAGAGAGGGGGAAGGTCTCTCTGCTTTGTCTCCACTGAGACAAGGGTGGAGGGAGAAGAAAGAGATTCAAGAGAAAAGGTGTTTAAGATGATGGAAAGAGGGACTAGAAAGATGGGAGTGGGAAGAACATAGGAGAGGGGTGGGGGTATGGGAACAAGGGACATTGGGGTAATGGGAGGGAAATGCACTGGAGAGAGGATGAATGAAGTGTCAGGATTTGTGAGGAGGAAGTATATTGGGGGGGGGGGGGGGGAAATAGAGAAATGGCAAAGAGGGAAAAACCGGGGTGTAAAAGGGTTATCAAATAGGAATGTTCCAGTAAATATTGAGAGAGAAAAGCAGATCCTCGGATGAGGGAGGCATGGGAAGATGAACAGGTTACTCAGAGGAGAAAGGTGCAATTTGGCCTTGAAGCAAATAAAAAAGATGCTCAACATTTTTTTTAAAAGTGCAGATGAAAATGACAAATTGTTTCTCACCAGCTATCCTGGCGAAAGTGACAGCGCCCTCTGGTGGTGATGTTTGCAGGGAAAGGGAGCTGCTATGGCACACGCCATTGAGGGGAGCTGGGCTTTCACTGGCAGGACAGGTGCATTTCACCTTTCTCTCCAAAGAGACATCAAGAGCTCCCTTGGGTGCCTACAAATCAATAAAGAAAGGACAACCAACCTAAGGAGAAAATAGGAAAAAAGGCACAATGCACACTTACAGAAGAGAAGACATTTATGACCAATAAACACATGAAGACACACTCAATCTCATTCAAAATCAGGATAATGCCAAGCAAGACAGATACCATTTTAGACCCATTCAACTGGCAAAAATAAAGACATTGGACAAAGCAAGTGTTGGAGAAGGTGGGGATCAATAAGAATCGGGTATTACTGGGGACAGTGTAAACTGGTACATCATTTGGAAAACCATGTAAAATTGTTGACGATTTTATAAAGTTCAGAGCATCTTAAAATGATGTATTGTTTAGGCATAAATGTCTGTAATAGAACTACAGTAGTCCCCCCTTATCCAAGATCTCCAGCAGATTCCTGAAGCCACAGATTGTACCAAATCCTATGTTTATGGTGTTCCCCACAAACATATACACACACTTGGAATAATTATAAAAGCTGTGTTTATTAAAATGCATTTCATTTTCAAAATTGAGCTATCAGCGGTTAGTGTGTGTACATTTTTGGGTAATACCCTGTATATTGTGTTTTGTTTATTTCTGGAGTTGTCCACTTAATGTTTTTGTACAGCAATTGATCACAGGTAACGGACCTCAGAAAGCAAAACTGTGGGTAGGGGAATACTACTATAAGAAAATATACACAGAAAATTCAGAAGACTGATACGTTACCTTTGATCTGGGGAAGCAGGGGAATGGAATTCCGGTGGAATATAAAATGGTTAACACTGTGGAACACAATTTGGCAGCTCCTCAAAAAGTTAAATAGTTACATATGAGTCAGTTGAAAACAGGGACTCAAAATATTTTGCATGAATGTTCACAGCAGCACCATTCATAATAGCCAAAAAGATGGAGACCACCCCACGGCCCATCAACCGGTGAATGGACAAATTGTGGTCCGTCCACACAATGGAATATTATTCAGCCATAAAAAAAGAAACACAGCCCGGGCCTGGTGGCTCGGTTGGAATGTCATCCCATACACCTAAAGTTGGCAGGTCCCATCCCAGGTCAGGATGCCTATGGAAGGAAATTCTCTCTCTCTCTCTCTCTCTCTCTCTCTCTCTCTCTCTCCCTCCCCCCCTCCCTCCCTCCCTCTCTTAAAAACAAAAAATATATCAGTGGGTGAGGATTTTAAAAAAGCATGTGCTACTACATGAAATAATTTTAATGGGTAGGGAGGCTTTTTTTTTTTTTTTTTCGAGTGAGCCTTAAGAAAGAACTCCCATACTCGCGTTGGCAGCACATACTAAAATTGGAATACAGAGAAGACTGGTGTGGTCCCTGCACAAGGATGACACGCAAATTAGCAAAGCATTCCATTAAGAATAATAATAAACCTAAATATCAGCAAGAAAAAGAGCCAACCGAAAGTAAAGGGACAAACAGGATATGAACAGGCAAATTACAGGAGTGTGTGGACCTAAAAAAGAACATACCTCCTTAAAAGGGCATTGGGGCCCTGGCTGATGTGTCTCCATGGTTAGAGCATGGGCCACACACCGAAAGGTTACCGGTTCAATCCTGCATCCTACAATTAATTGATGTGTCTCTCACATCAATGTTTCTCTCCTTCTTCCCTCCCTCTCTCTCTAAAAATAAATCAATGGAAAAAATATTCTCAAGTGAGGATTAACAAAAAAAAAAGGGGGGGTGGGTGAGCATCCAGTAGCTAACTGGGCTCAAATTTAAAACAAAAACAAAACAAAACGGCCTAGTAGCCATTTCTACACAGGGGCCCCTCACACTAACCACTTCAGGGAAAAGCCTACACTGAACTGTCCGCACTGTATTTCTGCCATCTGAGCCAGCCCTTATAAAGGAGTTCCTGGAATCCTACGTCAACCAATATGACTGAGGCTTTCCCCATCCAATCTGAGCTGTGCAGCTATATCCGCCCCCCCCATCAGCTTCTTCACCAACCAATCATAGTGGCTCCATTCTGACCAATCAGGGCAGTACCTTTTGGACCAATCAAACTTCTAGGATTTGGAGTCCTCGTTTGCATGAAAATTGACCAATCAGGGATCAGGGCAGGAACTTCTGTATATATAAGCCAGCTCCCCTCTGGCTTAGGGAGCCTACTTTCCCTTTCCACTGAGGGCTGCATTTCTCTGGCTGAGCTGAAACACTAAAGGTGTATCACGAGATGAGATGAGAGGTGAGCAGACAGGCACAGGGAAGAGTGGTCTAGCCAGACAGAGGGGCCTGACCCCAGGGCTACCTGACCCCAGGTCTGCCTCACAGCCCTGTTGTTTTCACAGCTCTGCTGCATCACAGTTGAACTGTTTTACACATAATAAAGTTTCCTTCTTCACTGTATCACAAATTGGGGACTCCTGTTGGTGCTGAATTGGCCAACATGTTGATAGTGGAATTTTAAAAACATGGTTAAGTACAATGGAATTATTCAGTGTTATAAAGGAGGGAAGTCCCGGGTCCAGGTGAGGCCGTGCGCCCCCGGGTCCGGGCAAGGCCACGCGCCCCTGGGTCCCGGTGAAGCTGGATCCCGGGTCCGGGTGAGGCCGTGCGCCCCTGGATCCGGGTGAGGCTGGGTCCCGGGTCCAGGTGAAGCCACGCCCCTGGGTCCCGGTGAAGCTGGATCCCGGGTCCGGGTGAGGCAGTGTGCCCCCGGATCCGGGTGAGGCTGGGTCCCGGGCCCGGGTGAGGCCTCCCCCCTGGGTCCGGGGGAGGCCACGTGCCCCTGGGTCCGGGTGAGGCTGGGTCCCGGGTCCGGGTGAGGCCGCCCCCCTGGGTCCGGGGGAGGCCGCGCGCCCCTGGGTCCGGGTGAGGCTACGCGCCCCTGGGTCCGGGGGAGGCCACGCGCCCCTGGGTCCGGGTGAAGCTGGAACCCGGGTCCGGGTGAGGCCATGTGCCCCTGGATCCGGGTGAGGCTGGGTCCCAGGTCCGGGTGAGGCCGCGCGCACCTGGGTCCGGGTGAGGCCACGCGCCCCTGAGTCCGGGTGAACCCGTGCCCCTGGGTCCGGGCGAGACCAAACCAGAGGGAGTCGGACCTGCATTGCCACCATTTGTCCACCATCCAGAGCTGAAAAGTCAGTGCCGACATGTACACATGAGGAACTGGTGGACATTGAAATTGGGTCTCAAAAGAACTGTTGGTCCAGAAAGAAACTCACTACAGACTGATTCATTTGCCTGTCAGCATAACTATTATTGCTCATCTCACATTCAGTTCTTATAAGTATATTTCTAGTGACACATGATCTCGCTCATCTAGGGGAAATGATGAACAACATAGACTGATGAACAAGAACAGACCCAGAAACAAGGAGGCATCGATCGGACTATCTGGCCTCAGAGAGAGGGTAGGGGAGGGTGGGGGTAGGGGGGAGAGATCAACCAAAGGACTTGTGTGCATGCATACGAGCCTAACCAATGGTTAAGGACAACAGGGGTGTGGGGGCATCCGTGGGGAGGGGTGTGGGATGGGAATGGGGAGATGAGGACGAATATGTGACACCTTAATCAATAAAGAAATTTTAAAAAAAAAAAAAAGGAGGGAAATTCTGACACATGCTATGACTTGGATAAATTCTGAGGACATTATGCTAAATGAAATAGCCAGACACAAAAAGACAAATATTGTGTGATTACACTTATATGAGGTCCCTACAGGACTCTACTTTGTAGAAACAGAAAATAGAATGGTGGGTGCCAGGGGCTGGAGGAGGGAGAAATGGAAAGTTATTTAATGGGTAGAGAGTTTCAGTTTTGCAAAATGAAGAGTTCTTGAGATAGATTACACAGCAATGTGAATATTCTGAACCCTACTAAAATGGACACTTAAAAATAGTTAGGATGGTGCCTGCTTGTTGTTGCTCAGTGGTTGAGCATTGTCCCATGCACCAGGATGTCGTGGTTCGATTCCCCGTCAGGGCACATGCCTGGGTTTTGGGCTTGATCCCCAGTAGAGGGCATGCAGGAGGCAGCTGATTGATGTTTCTCACTGATGTTTCTCTCTCCCTCTCCCTTTCTCTCTCTGAAATAAATAAAAACGTATTTTAAAAAATAGTTAAGATGGTCATTTTATGTTATGTGTATTTTTACTACAATTAAAAAAAAAATACAAACATGGGAAAAGTCCGTAAATTAGAAATAGAGGTGAACTTACTCAACTTGATAAAGGACATCTACCCAAAACACTCGACAGCTAGCATCATACTTAACGGTGAGAAACGCAAACTTTCCCACTAAGATCAGGAGCTAGGCAAAGATGTCCCCTCTCACCACGCCTTTCCAGTTCCTACTTAAGGTCTAGCTAACACAATAAGACAAAAAAAGGGGAGGGATACAGATTGAGAAGGAAGAAATAAAACTTTGTGCCTAGATGATATGATCGTCTATGTAGAAAATTCAAAAAATTTTTGACCTAAAGAACCTCTTGGAACTAATAAACCACTATAGCAACATTGCAAGTCCATCACTTTCCTATGTACCAGCAATTAAAAAGTGGAATTTGAAATTGAAAACACAATACATTTACATTGGCACCCCTCCCCCAAATTAAATACTTTGGCATAAATCTAATAAAATATGTACAAGTTCTACATCAGGAAAACTATAAACTCTGATGAAAGAAGTAAAAAAAATTAAATAAATGGAGACATAGTCTGCCCTGGCTTAATAGCTCAGCTGGTTAGAGCATAGTTCCCATACACCAAGGTTGCGGGTTCATCATAGGTCAGGGCACATACAAAAATCAACAAATGAATACATAAATAAGCGAAATGACAAATCAATGTTTTTATCTCTCTCCCTTCCTCTCTCTCTAAAATCAATTTTTTAAAAAAAATTTTAAGAAATATTCAGCCTGGCAGTGTGACTCAGTGGTTGAGCATCAACCCATGAACCAGAAGGTCATCAACCCATGAACCAAAGGTCATCAGTTCAACCCCTGGTCAGGGCACATGCCCAGGCTTAGGGCTCTATCCCCAGTGGCAACCGGGAGGGTAAGGGGGCGGGGGGGACGACAGGGGAGGAGGGTGGTGGTGGTGCAGGAGGCAACTGATTGATGATGTTTCTCTCTCATCGATGTTTTTATCTCTCCTCTCCCTTCCTCTCTCTCTAAAAATCAATAAAAAACATATTTTGTGTGTATGTTTTTGTTGTTGTTAATCCTCACTGGAGGATATTTTTCCATTGATTTTTAGAGAGAGTGGAAAGGAGGGGGAGAGACATAGAGAGAAACATCAATGTGAGAGAGACACATTGATTGGTTGCCTCCTGCACGCACCCCAACCGTGGTCGGGGATCGAGCCTGCAACCCAGGTACATGCCCTTGATAGGAATTGAACCCATGACCTTTCGTTCCTCGGGCTGACGGTCTATCCACTGAGCCAAATTGGCTAGGGCAATAAAATGTATTTTTTTTAAAAAATTTTAAAAGAAATATTACATGTTCATGGATAAGAAGACTTGATACTGACAGGATGTTAGTTCTTCCCAACTTGATCTATAGACCTAATGCAATTCCAATCAAAATCCCAAAAACTTATTTTGTGGTTATTAGCAAACTGATTCTCAAGTTTATAAGGAGAGACAATGACCCAAAATAGCTAACACAATATTGAAGGAAAAGAACAAAATGGGACTGACACTATACAATTTCAAGACTTATTATAAAGCTACAGTAATGAAGACAGGGTGATACTGGCAAAAGTACAGACAAATAGATCAGTGGAACAGAGAGAGCACCAAGAAACAGACAGATGTAATTATAATCAACTGATCTGTGACAAAGGATCAAAGGCAACACAAAGGGGGGGGTGGATAGTTTTTTCCAACAGATGGTACTAGAACAACTGGGCATCCACAGGCAAAGAAAAATGAATCTAGATACAGACCTTGCACTCTTCACAAATGAACTCAGAATGGACCACAAACCTAAATGCAAAACGTAAAACTCCAAGAAGATAACAGAGAAGAAAATCTAGATGCACTTGGGTTTGGCAATGACTTTTTAGATATCACACCAAAGGCACAATCCGTGAGAGAAAGAATTGATAGCTCCACTTTATTAAAATTAATTTGTTCTGCTCTGTGAAAGACATTATCCAGAGAGAGGGAAAGAGAGGGAGAGAAGAAGAGAGGAAAGACAGTAGAAGTTTCAGACTAGGAGAAAAATTTGGTAAAGACATTGATAAAGAACTGTTATCTAAGATATACTGGTACAAAGAACTCTTAAAACTCAACACTAAGAAAACAAACAACCCAACTTGAAAATGGGCCAAAGATCATGCAGATTGCAAATAAGCATATGAAAACACATATGTCATCACACATCATATGCCATCAGGGAAATAAATGTAAATTAAAAACCAGGAGGTCACAGTTCGATTCCTGGTCAGGGCACATGCCCAGGTTGCGGGCTCCATCCCCAGTGGAGGGCATGCAAGAGGCAGCTGATCAATGATTCTCTCTCATCATTGATGTTTCTCTCTCTCTCCCTCTCCCTTCCTCTCTGAAATCAATAAAAATATTTTTAAGAAACACACACATACACACACACAAAAAAGAAACACACAATGAGATGCCTCTACAGACCTATCAGAATGGCCCAAAATCCAGAACACTGACAACACCAAATGCTGGCAAAGATGTAGAGCAAACATGTCAAACTCACGGCCCTCGGGCCGGATGTGGCTCACAACGAATATTTTTGCGGGCCAGCCAACATAACGGTATGTAAGAAACATTGTAATGAAAATTTCATAACTTAATTTTTACAATATCCTGTTATACATAACTAGAGGCCCAATGCACAAAATTCGTGCAAGAGTAGGCCTTCCTTCCCCCAGCTGCCAGCTCCGGCTTCCCTCTGGCATTCGGGACCCAGGCTTCTCTCACAGCCCCAGCTTCGCCCGGAAGGTCGTTGCGAAGGACATCCAGTCTAATTAGCATGTTACGCTTTTATTATTATAGATTATTAATAACAAACTACAACGTGCACTAATGACATTACTATAATCGTGTTGCATTCATTTCCCTTGCGTACCTTATGCGCTGGCGCACCATTTCTCTCCACTAATACTAGCAGCGAATAGTTGAGCAGCCAATTGCCACATCATTAGTCTTGGACTGACTTGTTTGGTGTGCGAAACAGGAAATATTTTGCTTTCGGAGAACAAGAAAAATAAGTTTATTTGCGTTACACTTATTAATTTGTGCAGTTATTCAGTGTCTGGTAAGTTAATGTTCAAGACAAAATATTAATTTTTATTAAAATGTTCTATTATTTTATGTTAACGATTACTCATTTATTTCAGCTCTTTGTATTCAACATGTCTCCATAAAAACAAACGTACGTTTCTATGAAAATTGAAGCTTTTGTTTTTTTGCGGCCAACATAAACTTAAACCATGTTTACTTGGCCTGTGTTAGCCTTTGAGTTTGAGATGCTTGATGTAGAGCAATAGGAACTCTCACTCATTGGGTGGGAATGCACAATGGCATAGCCATTTTGAGAAGTAGTTTGGTGATTTTTTTTTTAATATCTTTTTTTTTTTTAAGTTTTTTTTTCCCTATTGAATCTAGAGAGAGGAGCAGGGAGAGAGAGAAAGAAAGAAAGAGAAAGAGAGAAACATCGATTTGTTGTTCCACTTACTTATGCATTCATTGGTTGATTCTTGTATGTGCCTGACCAGGGATTGAACTCACAACCTTGGCATATTAGGATGAAGTTCTAACCAACTGAGCTACCCAGCCAGGCCTAGTTTGGTGATTTCTTACAAAACTAAACATATTCTTATGATATGATACAGCAGCTAAGCTCCTTGGCATTTACCCAAAGGGGCTGAAAATTTACATCCACACAAAAACCTGTGCATGAATGTTTATGGCAACTTTACTAATAATTTTCAAAAGAAATGAGCTATCTAGCCATGAAAAGACACAGAGGAAAGTTAAATGGCTATTATTTAGTGAAGGGAGCCAATCTGAAAAGCCTACATAATGAATGGTTCCAACTGTATGACATTCTGGAAAAGGCAAAACTATGGAGACAATGAAAAGATCCATGATTCCTTTCGGTTGGAACTGCCATCTTCCAGGTAGGCCCTGCACTTGGCTCCCGGCGACCGTGGTTCGACAGGCTAATTCGCCAAAATGACTGACACAAAGGGAAAGAGGAGAGGCACCCACTGTACGTTCTCTAGGCCTTTTAGAAAACATGGAGCTGTTCCTTTGGCCACATGCATGCGAATCTACAAGAAAGGCGGTATTGTGGACATCAAGGGATTGGGCGCTGTTCAATAAGTAGTGCCCGCAAATGTTACCGTGGCAAAACTGGAAGAGATACCGTGTCACCCAGCATGCAGTGGGCATTGTGAACAAGCAAAGTAAGGGCAAGATTCTTGCCAAGAGAATTAATGTACGTATTGAACATATTAAGCTAAGAGCGGAGATAGCATCTTGGAACGTGTGAAGGACAATGACCAGAGAAAGAAGGGAGCCCAAGAGAAAGGTACCTGGTTCAACTGAAGCGCCAGCCCGCTCCACCCAGAGAAGCACAGTGAGAACCAACGGAAAGGAGCCTGAGCTGCTGGAACCCATTCCCCGTGATTCATGGGGTGAGAAGTGGGAAAAATAAAAGACTTCTGTGCTGATGGAAATGTTTCTCTTAATTGAGCGGAAGTGTGTCGTCCCTTCCCCCCAAAGAATAACTAAAGGGAACTTTGTGTCCTAAAAAAATAAAATAAAAAAGTAAATGGTTTATACTTCTTCCCAACCACAGTAGCTTAAATGGCCCTACTCGGGGAGATAGCAGAAAACCAATTAGTGCCATTTGCCAACCACACCCAAGGACAGCTGAAGCTAAGGGAGTAAATCGCATTTCGGTACGTCAGCATAAAACGAATGCATGTTCTATGGAGATCCTCCCCAAAATCACCCTAAAACCCCAGCCTTTACAAACGCTCAAAAACCAGGTCCCTGAGTGCACGGTCTCCCTCCCGGGAGCATTCCCTCTCCTTTCCCTTCCTCCGCTTCTCCCCCTACAGGCGTGTGTCTCCTAAACTCTAAGGGACCCCATGAAGCTTACAATCAGGGAGCAATGGACAGCAGCAGCTCATCCCGGGCTAACCCCCTGACCTTGTCCCCAAAGCCCCCTTTTCTCTGACTCCTTAGTGATGGGGGGACTCATAATCTAATAGACAGAGCACCTGAGTTCATCTGAAAGATAATCATATTAGTTTGAAATTCTGAAATACATATACGTGTAGGAACAGAGGGTTAAGTTTCTTTTCTTTTCTAAGTTTCCTTTCTCGGGCCAGTGCACCTGCGTACTCCCTTTGATCCTGAACAACGTGACGGAGGAGATGATCCAACTGGGGACAATGTATACTGTACCCAACAGGCAAGCAGAACTGCTAAGCATGACCAGCCGACCCCACCAGGAGCCAAGCCGTCATCTCATTGCCTGACAACCAAGAGCAATGGTTGACGTCTCCTCACGTCCAGGACTGCATGCAATTGCATTCTGTCCCCAACCTCACCCCAGCCCGTTTTTCCTATATAATCCTGTTCCCTGCACCTTACTGTCAAGACAGGTTTTGTATGCTTGTAAGCACCTGTCTTCTTGGTTGGCTGGCCTTCTCAATAAACGCCTTATATGATTCAACCCTGCCTTCGTGATTGGACGTTGCGACAGGCAGCCGAGCCCACCCGGGCGTTTCCCCGGTAACATTAGTGAGCCAAAGCAGCCTCCCCTGGGCTCATTTCCCCTCCTAGTCCCTCTCCTGTTGCTTCTTCTGTCCTAGGCCCTTCCTTCTTGCACTGTCCCCAGCTTTAATAAGCGTCCTTTAAAAATTACCTGGACTTGTTTTGTGAAATCTTTCCTGCACGAAGTCAATCACCTACAAACTACTGGCTAGCCATAGGCAGACGCGCTCAGGGCCAGGTCCCCTTTCCAGTAACAGTGCGGGGGCAGGGGGACATGAGAACAGTTTGCTGTGAACCTAAAACTGCTCTAGAAAATAAAATCTATCTAACATGTTTAAAAAGAGAGTTCCCTAGTAATCAAGAAAATGCCCACTGAAATATTCACAAGATTTATTTTCCAACCATTAGGTTGGAAAAAAAATTTATAAGTTTGATAATATCAAATGTTAATGAGATTGTGGGGAAAATCCTATTCTCCTTGGGGAAGGGGGGTATGGCGTGGGCATTGACACAAGTAATTTTGGAAGACACTAGGCACTACCTGAAAAAAGGGAAAACACGCTGACCCCACACACAGCACTGCCTGCGGATGCAGAGGCGTGTCCTAGTGGGAAAACTGCCCACAAAGCCAATGATATGGACATGTACTAATAAAATGCACATGTTTCAATACTACATATCACTATGAATGACATTCATATTATCAATATGAGTAGATGCCAAAAACATTGTTTTTTTAAATATATTTTTATTGATTTCAGAGAGGAAGGGAGAGAGAAAGAGATAGAAACATCTATTGATGAGAGAGAATCATCAATTGGCTGCCTCCTGCATGCCCCACACTAGGGATGGAGTCCGCAACTCGGGCATGTGCCCCGACCAGGAATTGAACCTTGACCTCCTGATTCATGGGCCCATGCTCAACCACTGAGCCACGTCAAAAACATGGTTGAGTACAAAGCATTGTCATGAGCCCTGGTCGGGGAGTGTGCAGGAGGCAATCGATGTGTCTCACATCATATTCTCTCTCTTTCTCCCTCTCCTTTCCTCTCTGAACTCAATCCTATATAATAAAAGCCTAATATGCAAATTGTCCCCTTGACTGGAGTTCCGCTGGGAGTTTGACCACTCGATCAGTCACTATGACGCGCACTAACCACCAGGGGGCAGACACTCTAATTGGTAGGTTAGCTTGCTGCAGGCGCTGGTGGGCTGGACTGGAAAGTGAGGTGTCAGGAAGCTCCCAGGGTTTGGCCGGAGCCCCAGATGGAGGCAGGCAGCGGGGTGGGAGCCAGTGATCCGAGAGCCATGGACTGACTGAGCAGCCCTCCCCAGCCTGTGGCATTCTCAGTGCGCAATTTATAATCTTCAGAGCTGCTTCCTTTTATTCGTTAAGTTTCACTAACTACTCCAGGAGAGTGGGAGCACCATTACAGGGGGATGGGCCAGGGGGGGCCTGCCCAAGGCCAAGGGGCGGCCTCGGGCTCCCGGGGACACAGCAGAGAGGGGGGCAGGGTTGATCTCCATCCATTCAGTCCCCTCACACCCTCTTTTGTCTTCACCCGCCCCCCCCCCCCCCCTCTTCACACACACTCTGCTGGGGTCTGTAAAATGGGGTCAGGATCTCTACTTCAACCAAGGGCAATGCTTCTGCTCGGCCCTCTTTCCCCGCCCATCTGTGTCCCCAGTCCTGTGGGGTCTCTCCCTCCTCCCCTCCATCTAACTTGGTGGGCCCTGCTCTGCCCCCTCTTCCTGCGACCTCCTGTCTGCAGCCTCCCCCTTTCTCCCCCAGGGGCGGAGCTCCCCAAAGGCTGAGGGGGGGGAGGGTAGGGGGCAGAGCGGGGCTGTGCGGGGTGGGCAAGGTGGTGCGGTGAGGCAGTGTGGGTGGGGCAGCGAGGGGCGGAGGGCGACAGCTGTGCAGGGGCCTAGAAAAGCTGCTGGGTGGGGGCAGCCGAGGAGCCCGGTGCCTCTCCCATGGGACAGGCTCCACGTCCCTCCCTCCTCCTCCCCG
This sequence comes from Cnephaeus nilssonii, assembly GCF_951640355.1. Lineage (NCBI taxonomy): Eukaryota > Metazoa > Chordata > Mammalia > Chiroptera > Vespertilionidae > Cnephaeus > Cnephaeus nilssonii. Next base: position 10,478,518 of record NC_137076.1, read on the forward strand.
TGACCTGTCACCCCAGCTCTCCTCCCAGGCCCTGCCTGGGTTTGCCCCACACAGCTCCTGCACCACCGCATGGCCTGCACAACCCCACCCACACTGCCTCACCCGCACCACCTTGCCCACCCAGCACAGCCCCGCTCTGCTCCCCTACCCCCCACCCACAGCCTTTGGGGAGCTCCGCCCCTGGGGGAGAAAGGGGGAGGCTGCAGACAGGAGGTCGCAGGAAGAGGGGGCAGAGCAGGGCCCACCAAGTTAGATGGAGGGGAGGAGGGAGAGACCCCACAGGACTGGGGACAGAGATGGGTGGGGAAAGAGGGCCGAGCAGAAGCATTGCCCTTGGTTGAAGTAGAGATCCTGACCCCATTTTACAAACCCCAGCAGAGTGTGTGTGAGGGGGGCGGGGGGAGGAGGGGGTATGAAGACAAAAGAGGGTGTGAGGGAACTGGATGGATGGAGATCAGCAACGTTTGATTCATGGCTTATTTATTTTTATTTTTGTTAATATATTTTTATTGATTTCAGAGAGGAAGGCAGAGGGAGAGATAGAAACATCAATGATGAGAGAGAGTCATTGATCGGTTGCCTCCTGCATGCCCCCTTACTGGGGATCGAGCCCACAACCCAGGTATGTGCCCTTGAATGGAATCGAACCCAGGACCCTTCATTCTGCAGGCCATGGCTCTATCCACTGAGCCAAGTCATCTAGGGTGACCCATGGCCTATTTAAAACCGCTGCAGTAGGCTGAGCAGGGGTCTTACCATGATGGTGGTACCTGACAATGAGGGTATCTCTCCTTATGTTGGGGTAATTGGAGCTGCAGCAAAGTAAGGACTCACCCATGTGGGGGAAGCCACCCACTGCCAATACTATCATGAGAGTGCACCAAGGAATGTGGAAGGCCGATGGACTTTGGACAATTAGCAGGACTAACGCCAAGCACCATTGTTCGTGTTGAGATAGCGGTGGCTCGAAGCAACTTCCTGACCTAGTAGCCTCAAAGTAAATGTTTACTGGACCTTACTGATCTTTACTGATTTTTATCGACCTTAGAGACGGTCTGTCTGCTACCTGTCTGCCGTGCTTTACTGGGGGCAAGATGTGTGTCTAAAACTGAATAAAAAGCGGATAAGGCCAGGTTTCAGTGTGCCTCTTCAAGAAAGAGGTCTCCACCTGCCCCCCAATGACTTCTAAATTCAGATTTCTTGTCTAATGTTTCCATTTGTGCGTCGACCCCTTCTTCAGATCCTGAACCCTAGCCATGCAGGTCGCAGCATTCTGGCACCTCGAACAGGATACTGGAGAAGAAGATTCGCTGGAGCGAAAAACAAAGTGAAAAAGGAAAAGTGGAAATTCACTGGAAAGGTGGGAACTTCACCACACACAAAGCCTGTGCCAGCTTCGAAGTCGAGGCCGTAAGTGGACGGGAATGTTTTGATTCAGCCAGGTTATAATGGGGCAGAATTCGAGTAAAGGGGAAAAAATATTATTGTAAACTTTGGGCTTGCATGCTCAAGCATAAAGGAATTAAGGTGTCAGAAGGTCCTCTCTTACAGTTTTTGCACATTATTATAGAACATAACCCTTGGTTTCCTGACGAGGGTACATTAGATGTTGAATGTTGGGAAAGAGTAGGTCAGAACTTGAAAAAAGCCCGTCAGCAGGGGAAAAATTTGCCTCCATATTGTTTCTCCTTGTGGAGCATGGTATTGCATTTGCTAGAACCTTTTAGAGAAGCAAAAGAGGATAAACCTCTTTCCCTTACACCCTCCGCTCCTAAGAGGAGCAGAAAGAAAAACTGAAGGAGTGGCCTTCCTGTCCCCCTCCACCTCCGTGTCCTGATCCTGAAATATTTAATTCACCGCTAATAGAATCAACTGTGCAAAGAGCTATCCAAGAAGGATTAAAGGACATGAGGGTGGAGGAGAGACTTGCTTTTCCTATTATATAGGTAGCTAACCCACATTACCCAAATCCTATCTAATAAAGAGGGAATATGCTAATTGACTGTTATGCCCTCAAATATGGCAGTGCCCAGTCCCCTCAGCCCCACCGGGGTGGCAGGCGTGCGGCCCAGCCGGGCCTGCCCCCAGGCGGGTCCAGCCGCTCCACACGCCTGCCTCCGGAGTCCCCCAGTCCCGTCAGCCTCCCCAGCCGCCTAGGGCCAGCCCGAGGCGCAGGCAAGCTTTGGATGGCAGCTGCCCAGCCTCCCAGGGCCGGCCAAGGCTTGCGCTGCCAGCAGTGGCAGCAGCAGAGGTGTGATGGGGCATCACCTTCCCCTGATCACCGGGTCTCCTCCCTCCCCTGAGGGCTCCCGGACTGTGAGAGGGGTCAGGCCGAGCTGAGGGCCTCCCCCGTCCAGTGCATGAATTTTCATGCACCAGGCCTCTAGTCAAATAATAAGACAGCATGACAAATTTGATTTTAAGATGATAAAGGCCTTGCATGAGAGCGTAGTACAAAATGGTCCTACCACTCCATTAACCGGAGAAATTATGACTAACATTTCTGAAGCATACCTACCTCCTTTTGATTGGTACTCTTTAGCTCGTGCAGCCCTGGATGGAGGAGATTGCTTACTACGGAAGGGAGAATTTTTAGAGCTATGTCAAGAGCAGACTCATACTAATCGCGGGCAGAATGTTCAAATAACTTTTGAAATGTTAGCAGGACAAGGACAATACAGTGACTTGCAGAATCAGCTACAGTGTGTGCAACAAGCTTATGAGCAGATTAGACTTTGTGGGAGAAAAGCCTGGTGGGATTTACCAGCTAAAGGGGACCCTGAGGGAGCTTTCAGGAAGCGTATGCAGGGACCACGGAATCATTTTCTGATTTCGTGGCTCACCTCACTCGGGCAGTGAGATGACAAATACAACATGAAACAGCAGGATACATTTTAATTCAGCAATTAGCCTATGAAAATGCCAGTGCTGATTGTAAGAAATGTCTGACGCCTCTAAGAAAAAATGGTACCATTACAGAAATGATTCGAGCATGTCAGGATGCGGGATCAGGCATTCTTCAAGCAAACCTACTAGCTGCCGCTGTAACAGCGGGGAGTAAAAAATGTTTTAATTGTGGGAAGCCAGGACTTTTCAAAAAGAATGTAGGCAACCAAAAAGGACTCAGGGTGGCGCCCAAGAGAAAGGCGTGAGCATTCCGCCTCAGGATTCAAACAACGCAGGTTCAACCTCTTTATGTCCTAGATGTCAGAAAGGAAATCTCTGGGCTAGTCAATGTAGATCTAAATTTAATAGAAATGGGAAGCCATTAAATTGAGACATAGGGAATGGCCAGCCGCAGGGAAACAGCCAGAGGGGCTTCCCCCAGCCCCGTCAACAACAGGGGGTTTACGCCCTGCAAGGCCCACAGTGGATTCCCTCATCCAGGAAGCACAGGCCTAGATCTCAACAGCACAGTAGCAGTCACTCTGACCCCTGATATGGCTTGGCAAGCTATTCCTTCAGGAATTTGGGGGCCTGTGCCACTGGGAATGTTAGGATTAGTCTTAGGAAGAAGTGGAAACACTCAGAAAGGACTAACTGTTTTGCCTGGAGTCATAGATTCAGACTATGAGGGAGAAATCAAGGTAATACTAGAACGTATTATGCAAATTACTCCAGGACAAAGAATTGCTCAGCTCCTACTTCTATCTTATATTCAGCAGGGTGAGGCTATAAATAGGAAAAGAGGAACACAAGGATTTGGAAACTCAGATATCTATTGGATACACGAAATTAGCAAAACCCGTCCTATGATTAATTTAAGAATAGAGGGGAAAACTGTTTAAGGGCTTAGTAGACACTGGAGCGAATTATTAGTAAAGAATTCTGGCCTCCAAGTTGGTCCGTGGTAGGAGCTATGGGCTCTATTACAGGGGTTTGAGTTCCTGATAATACGCAACGTAGTGCTGCAGTGTTAAAGTGGCAAGAAGAGGAAGGACAAACAGGATGGTTTCAGCCCTACATAGTCTCTGGAATTGCAGTCAACTTATGGGGCTGGGATGTTTTAGAAGGTTTACAAGCTTGTACTATTACCGGCAAGGGACAGCAGTGGATTAATAACTCAGATGGGATCTCAAGCTGGTCAAGGCTTAGGGAAAAATAATCGGGGAATCAAAGAACCCATTCAAGCCAAAGGAAATCCAGGAAGATGAGGATTAGGATACCAGCCTTTTTAGGAATGGTCACTGCTCAGTCTCCTCGCCCCCATGCTGATCCTATATAATGGAAAGATGATAGACTTATATGGGTGGATCAGTGGCCCTTAACCAAGAAGAAATTAGGTCATATTCATGAATTAATAGAGGAACAAGAAGAGGCTGGCCAAATGGAGCCTACCAATACTCCTTGGAGTACTCCTATATTTATAATACCTAAGAAGGCGACAGGAAAGTGGCGATTGTTGCATGATCTTAGAGTGGTTAACGGTACTATGCATACCATGGGAGCTTTACAGCCTGGACTCCCAGCACCTTCACAAATCCCTCTAGATTGGTCTCTTATTGTAGTAGATCTCAAGGATTGTTTCTTCACCATTCCCTTGGCACCTCAAGATAAACAAAGATTTGCCTTTTCAGTGCCATCCTACCTAATAAAATGGTAATATGTAAATTACCATCACTCCGCTACGCCCACGATTGGGCCAGAGGGAGGCGCAGGGGGCGGGACTCGAGGTGGCTGGGGTAGCTGATTGGGCCGGCAGGACGCTGAGCTCGCGTCACCAGTGGCAGCGCGAGCTCAGCGTCTGCGCCATTGCTGTGCTGCGGCACAGAAGGGGCCTCTGGGGCAGCGAGCTCACGTCCAGCACCGACCATCAAAAGCAGGGGAGCTGGGTGCCTGTCCGCTGGTGCACCAGGCCTTTCAGAAGCCTCCGGCGCGGCGGAGGCTTCTGAAAGGCCTGGTGCCAGAGCGGACAGGAACCCAGCTCCACTGCGATCGAAAGCGAAAGCGTGTAGGGGACCCTACACGTGCATGATTCAATCATGCACTGGGCCTCTAGTCTATTAATAATATAGAACCCATGAAAACATATCAATGGAAAGTTTTGCCTCAAGGAATGGCCAATAGCCCCACCTTATCTCAAAAATATGTAGCTCAAGCTATTCAGCCTTTAAGGGACAAATATTCCCAGTGTTATATTGTCCATTACATGGATGACTTGCTCCTAGTGAGTCCACGGGAAGAGCAAACGTTAGCATGGTTTTCCCAATTAGAAAATAAACTCCCTAAATGGGGCTTAAGGATTGCTCCAGAAAAGGTACAGAGAGAAATGCCCTTCAAATATCTAGGAACCATAATTGAAAACCAAAGTATTGGGCCTCAAAAGGTGGAAATACGAAAGGATTGCCTTAAAACCTTAAATGACTTTTAGAAATTATTAGAGGACATTAATTAGTTAAGACCTTATCTAAAAATCTCTACGGGAGAAATGATAAATTTATTCAATATACTTAGGGGTGACCCTAATCTTTCCTCGCCCCCGAACATTAACAGTGGAGTTACTAAGAATTGAGCAGGCAATCTCCTCAGCCAAAGTAGCATGGGTACAGCCTGAATTACCTTTATTAGGACAGGTTAATCCTACTGCAAATAGTCCCACTGAAGTCATCTTCCAAAATAAAAACTCTCTTACCATTATTGAGTGGGTTCACCTAGGGCAGTGATGGGCAACCTTTTGAGCTTGGTGTGTCAAACTTCGCCAAAAAACTGAGCATAACTCGGGTAGTGTGTCACTTTGAGGAAAAAACATTATTTCGCAAATGTTTCATCCTCAGGAGCAGCAAATGTTTCATCCTTGGCATGTGGCCGCCTCAGCGGCCGCGTGTCATCAGAAATGGCTACGCGTGTCAGTGCTGACACGCGTGTCATAGGTTCGCCATCACTGACCTAGGGCATCAATCCTCTAAAACTGTGGTTACATATATAGAACTCATGGCTCAATTAATATCTCAACTCAGAAAGCACTGCAGACAGCTTAGAGGAGAAGAACCCCAATGCATCTAGCTTCCCCTCACTGGGAAGCATTTAGAAATATCATTTCAGACTGATTTGAATTGGCAAATTGGACTAAGTAGATATTCAGGGGAACTTAGTTGTCACCTACTAAAAAACAAATTACTACAATTTTTATATTACACCCCTATTATTATACCCAAAAATACTAGGCAGGAAACTATTCCTGGAGCATTAACTGTTTTTACTGATGGTTCATCTAATGGTAAAGCTACTTATCATGCAATGAATTCAGACCGAGTCATCCAGACTAGTCATACTTCTGTGCAAAGAACTGAATTAGAAGCTATCAAGGCTGCATTGCAGGATTTCCAAGAGCCTCTTAATATTATTTCTGATTCTGCCTATGCTGCTGGCCTGGTAAATAGAATTGAGACTGCTCGATTAAAATGGCTCAGTAACCAAAGTCTATTTATACTATTTAAACAGGCACAGCAAATTGTACAGCAAAGACAATGCCCCTTTTATATTACTCATATCAGGACTCATACGACCCTGCCTGGTCCTTTAACAAAAGGAAATGCCTATGCCAATCAATTGGTTGCTTTATTAAAACAGGCCACAGAATCTCATCAGCTTTTACATCAGCCTGCCAAAATGTTGTCTAAACAAGTCTCAATCACTTGGTAGCAGGCAAAACAGATTATCAAGGAATGTCCCACTTATATGTTACATCTGCCTCAAAGGCCTAATACAGGAATGAATCCTCGAGGATTAATAAGGAACCATATCTGGCAAATGAATGTAACACATTATACTCCTTTTGGATGCCTCAGGGCATTGCATGTCCCTGTAGACACTTTTTCAAAGGTCCTATGGGCCACTGCATCTACAGGGGAAATGGCGAAACAGGTCATTAATCATTGCCTAGTTGCTTTTGCTGTCAAGAGAATTCCAAAAATTATTAAAATTGATAATGGACCTGCATACACAAGCTGTCATTTCCAGCAATTTTGTAAAAAGTGGAAAATTCAGCACATTACAGGAATACCATACAATTCCCAAGGACAGGCAATTATAGAACACCAACATCAGTGGCTAAAATCCCAACTTGAAAAACAAAAAGGGGGAATAGTGGTGAAATCTCCTGTAAGTAGACTATACCAAGCATTAATTACTTTAAATTTTTTCACTTGTAACCCTGATGGCAAGACACCTATGGAATTACACTGGTGTCAGAATAAGCCAAAGGAAAATGGTCTGGTTAAATGGAAATATCCTGAGTCTGGTTTATAGAAGGGTCCCGACCCCCTGTTAACATTTGGTCGAGGATATGCTTGTGTATTTCCAGAAAACTCCTCCAAGCTCATGTGGATTCCTGCAAGGAATATTAAACTTCAACATAGATCTGAGAGAGGAACTGACCAGACTAATGAGGACCTTGCACCTAGAGCCTCATCCTGTACCTGCGGCTGCAGACAATCCACTATTCCAGCCACAGATAGCAGTAGCCCCAGGCAACACGCTGAAGATAAGGAGTGGGAGGAGAATGAGATGGACAACAGATAGTCCAGAGATGACCTGGGGGATGGAGAAGAAGATGGTCCAGAAAGCTGAGCGAATTTGTGAGAAGACCAAAACCCCAAGAACACCTGAGAACGTCTTTCTTGCCATGCTAGCAGTCATCAGTTGTGCGGTAATACTACCAGGGGCAAATGGGGAAGTATATTGGACTTATGTTCCTGACCCTCCATGGGTAAGACCCCTTACATGGGCTGATCCCCTGCCTAATGTAGTCACCAACAATACCAAGCACCTTGGTCATCCAGAGGGACCACAGGTGGGACAAGGAAGTATCTGGGTGAAATATAATTACACGGGTGTCACCACCCAGCTTCCCTTTTGTATGACACAGAATCCAACTACTGCTCCTTTGCGTGTAGAATTAAAGAGAGGTTTCTGGCTAGCATGGACACCAAAGGAGGGGGAAGCAAAAGCCCAAATACATCTACTATCACTACTTGCTCCTGGGAGAGGTACAGAAAATGTAACATTACTAAGACACCCCCCCCCCCCGAGTAAGCCATTATGTAAAAATTTTTATGAATGGCACCCCACCGAGGAAGAAATTAATTGGCAAGACTGTTATAGTGACCACCCCACTAGCAGCAAACTTAATAACAGTTTTTCCTTTGTGGATTGGAGCCCCTACGGGTCTGCGTATAGTAACAATCGCACCCTAAAATGGAAGGGGACTACATCCTATCTATATGTTGAAGCTAATCACTCCATCTCATGGTATGGAGGAGGATTTGTTGGATCTCAATTACAACATGATAATTGGCCCCTACAAAACACGCAATGGAAATTAGCCGCTGCACTTGCACCTATTAAATGGTATAGTTTTAATTATAGCTCAGATAATTCCACCCATACCTTATGGGGAACTCCCAATAAGACAGTATTTGCCACTGCTTGTGCATTTGATCCTTTTGTACTCCTCTCAGGCCCCATCCAGATGCGCCTTAATGCACAAGCCATTTATATGAGGTGTCATGCACAGGCTGCACACTATCCCATTGTATTAATTCTACATTCCAAAAGGATTCCCTCATGATTTTAAAACAACCTGCTTTCGCTTGGGTTCCTACTAACCTAACCGAGCCTTGGGAATCTCATCAAACCTACCAACTGTTACATGACCTGGTAAAAATCTTAAAACGACAAAAAAGATTTCTTGGAATGTTAACTGCAGGACTCTTTGCTCTCATAATGTTACTTACTTCTGTGGGAATTGCTGCTTCATCCATGGTACAAACTGTTCAAACTTCTCAGTTTGTACAAGTTAAGGAAAATGTAACTAAGAACTTGTCTATACAAAAAAGAATTGACAGCCAGTTTGAGATAGAATTATCAGCACTAAAGTCTACAGTCTTGTGGAGGGGTGATAAAATCCACAGCTTAGAGCAAAGAATGTCCTTACAGTGGCATTATAATTTTTCCCAGATTTGTGTTACCCCCATTCCCTATAACAGTACCTTACACCCTTGGGAATCAATAAAAAAATCACCTTCTTCGTGCTTGGGATAAAGGTAACACAACCCTTGATATTTCAGAATTACAACAGCATATTGTGCAGTTATCCCAGGCAAACTTACAAACTAGTTCCTTAGATGCCTGGCAGCAATTTAAAAAGGACATGAGAGAATTTAATCCTTTTCACTGGATCTCCTTACATTTGCCTCTTAGCATAACCACTATTGTCTGTCTCATTCTTGTTCTTATATGTTTATTTCTAGTCTGCAGATGTGGAATGAAGAGTCTTAAAAGGACTCAAGCCCTACAGACAGCATACACTTTTCAAGATTTATTAAGAAAACAAAACGGGGGAGATATGGGAAGCCACCCACTGCCAATACTTCATGAGAGTGCACCAAGGAATGCAGAAGGCCAATGGACCTTGGGTGTTAGCAGGGCTAACGCCAAGCACCATTGTTCGTGTTGAGATAGCGGTGGCTCAAAGCAATTTCCTGACCTAGTAGCCTCAAAGTAAATGTTTACTGGACCTTACTGATCTTTACTGATTTTTATTGACCTTAGAGACGGTCTGTCTGCTACCTGTTTGCTGTGCTTTACTGGGGGCAAGATGTTTATCTAAAACTGATAAAAAGTGGATAAGGCCAGGTTTCAGTGTGCCTCTTCAAGAGAGAGGTCTCCACCTGGCCCCCCAATGACTTCTAAATTCATATTTCTTGTCTAGTGTTTTCATTTGTGTGTCAGCCCCTTCTTTAGATCCTGAACCCTAGCCATGCAGGTTGCGGCACCCATGGAGCCTGCAAAGGGTTTCCACACACACAATGCAATTTACTTCATGTGGCAGTGAAGAGGGTGAGCAGAGCCTTGGAAGCCCATGAGTTCTCCAAGACCGGGGCTGGAGGGAAAGTGCATGCCAAGCATTCCACGCTGTGAGTTACAATCTACACTAATAAAAGAGAAACATGCAAATTAACCATCACTCCGCTACATCCACCAGCCAATCAGGTGCGAGTATGCAAATTAGCCCAACAAAGATGGTGGCAGCCATGGAGCTGGAGCGAGCAGGAGGCTTGGGTTGCCCCCGGTGATGGAGGAAGCCAAGCTTCCTGCCTGCCCTGGCCTGCCCTGGCCTCCACTCAAAGCTACAAAGTTTCAATTATAGAAGATAAATAAATCCCAGATACCTGCTTCCAGCCTGCCCTGGCCTCCGCTCAAAGAGGTGCTGAAAAAAAAGAAAAAGAAAAATAGCCCCTTACCCAGGCTGGCCACACCACCATGGGGTGAGGGTCCCAACTGGGGGGCTTTGCCAACCTCAAACAGCCATCAGCCCCTCACCCAGGCTGGCCAGGCACCCCAGCGGGAACCCCCACCCTGAAGGGGGTGTGGCCAGCTTGAAAATAGCCCTCAGCCCCTCACCCAGGCTGGCCATGCCCAACCAGAGGGGATCCTCACCCCATGGGGGCATGGCCGGCCTGCAAACCACCACAGGCCCCTCACCCAGGCCGCCCCACACCCCAAGGGAACCCCCACCCTGATCTGTGACACCAGGACAGGGCAAACCAGCCGGCCCCCACCTGTACACCAGGCCTCTATCTATACTAATAAAAGGGCAATATACTAATTAGAATGGGAGACCTTCCAGGAGACCTTCCAGATGTTCTTCTGGACAAAGCCATGGTGGCGGGGCCGAGGTAGAGGCAGTTTGAGGACAAGAGGGGAGGGTAGTTGTGGGTGATCAGGCCAGGATGGGACGGCAGTTGTGGGTGATCAGGCCGGTGGGGGAGGAGAGGGGTGTTGGGGGTAATCAGGCCGGCGGGGGGGGGGGGGGGTCAGTTGGGGGTGAGCAGACCATCAGGGGGGCCAGTTGGGGGCAAGCAGGCCATCAGTGGGGGTCAGTTGGGGGTGATCAGGACAGCGGGGGGAGGGGAAGTTTGGAGTGAGCAGGCCAGCAGGGGGGCAGTTGGGGGCGAGCAGGCCAGTGGGGAGGGAGGTGGGGGTGAGAAGGCCAGCAGAGGGGGCAGTTGGGGGCAAGCAGGCCAGCAGGGGAGGCAGTTGGGAGCGAGCACACTGGCACAGGGGGCAGTTGGGGTGATCAGGCTGGCAGAGGGGCATTTGGGGGCAAGCAGGCTGGCAGCTGGGGGCAGTTGGGGGAGAGCAGGCTGGCAGGCAGAGTGGTTAGGTGCAATCAGGCAGGCAGGCAGGCAGGTGAGCGGTTAGGAGCCAGCAGTCCCGGATTGTGAGAGGGATGTCCGACTGCCAGTTTAGGCCCGATCCCTGCAAACCGGAGTAGGACATCCTTCGAGGGGTCCCAGATTGGAGAGGGTGCAGGCCGGGCTGAGGGACACCCCCTCCCCATGCACGAATTCCGTGCACTGGGCTTCTAGTCTATATATATAAAAGCCTAATATGCTAAGTGTCCGATTGAGCAGTCAACCGACTGGTCGACTGACTGGTTGCTATGACGTGCAATGACCACCAGGGGGCAGATGCTCCAAACAGTAGGTTAGCTTGCTGCTGGGGTCCAGCCAATCGGGACTGGGTAAGATGGCCCTGATCGGCCCCAATCACCGGCCAGGCAGAGGGACTCCACCGTGCATGCATTTCGTGCACCAGGCCTCTAGTAAAAAAATATTTTTCTAAAAAACCACAAAGTATTTCTTAGGACAGAAGCTGTCAGTTCAATAAATCAGTTCTTTAAAAAGGGATTTTCTTTTTTTGTTTTTAATTGATTTTTTAGAGAGAGAGGAAGGGAGAGGGATAGAGAGATAGAAACATCGATGTGAGAGAAACATCATCAATCAGTTGCCTCTGGCACCACCCCCACCACCTGCACTGGGGATCAATCCCAAATCCTGGGCATGTGCCCTGATCAGGTCGACGCTCAACTACTGAGCCACACTGGCCGGGCTCTTTTTTCTTTTTAATCCTCACCTAAGGACATGGGGTTTTTGTTTGTTTGTTTGTTTGTTTGTTTGTTTTTGTTTTATTGATTTTAGAGTTAGAGGAAGGGAGAGAGAAATATCAATGTGAGAAAGAAACATTGATCAGTTGCCTCCTATACACACTCCAATCCCAGGGGTCAAACCTGCAACCTAGTATGTATCCTGACCAGGAATTGAACCCGCAACGTTTTGGTATACAGGATGAAGCTACAACCAACTGAGCCATCCAGCCAGGGCAAAAGGAATTTTCTTTTTCTTACCAAAAAAATAAAAAATAAAAAGGGAAGGGAGAATTCTTATTGCAGAAAGACACTTTAAAACCTAGACAGAGCATGCCCATCTGTGTTCAAATCCTAAAGGTACTCAGCTTCCTCCATACCCTCTGTGCCCCCACACCCTACCATCTTTGACATCAGATTTTACAACTACCCCACCCCACTCCCTCCAAACTTCTCTGTTTCTGGATCACATGTCTGCCTCAGGCCTTTTGCACTTGCTGTTCCCTCTTCCCAGAATGTTTTTCACCTACATACTTGTACAATTCACCCACCCCCTTCTTTCTTTCAGATCTTTATCCAAATGTCTCCCTATCCTGAGGCCTCTTTTGACTATCTAGCCTATCTAAGAAAAGAGTAATATGCAAATTGACCATCACTCCAACACACAAGATGGCCACCCCCATGTGGTCAAAGATGGGCACCCCCATGTGGACACAAGATGGCCGCCACAAGATGACCGGCAGGGGAGGGCAGTTGTGGGTGATCAGGCCAGCAGGGGAGGGCAGATGGGAGGGACCAGGCCTGCAAGGGAGGGCAGTTGGGGGTGATCAGGCTTTCAGGGGAGGACAGTTGGGGGGGACCAGGCCTGCAAGGGAGGGCACTTGGGGGGGACCAGGTCTGCAGGGGAGGGCAGTTAGGGGTGACCAGCCCTGCAGGGGAGGGCAGATAGGGGCAATCGGGCCAGCAGGGAAGCAGTTAGGCGTTGATCAGGCTGGCAGGGGAGCGGTTAGGAGCAATCAGGCAGGCAGGCAGGCAGGCGAGTGGTTGGGAGCCAGCAGTCCTAGAGTGTGAAAGGGATGTCCGACTGCCTGTTTAGGCCCGATCCTGGTGGAATCGGGCCTAAGCGGGCAGTCGGATCCCTTGAGTGGTCCCAGATCCGAGAGGGTGCAGGCTGGGCTGAGGGACACACACACTCACCTGTGCACAAATTTCGTGCCTCTAGTATATATATAAAAGGCTAATATGCTAAGTGTCCTTCCCAATGTCTGACCAGTTGCTATGATGTGCACTGACCACCAGGGGGCAGACCCTCAATGCAAGAGCTGCCGTGACACACACTTGCCATTTACAGAAAAACAGCAGCAGGGACCTGGCTGTCAAAGCAACATTCGACTTCCCCCAAGTGGGACACAGGCCCCGCCACCACCCTGGAGTGACCCCCAACCAAATTGCAGCCAACACTGCCAAGACCCTATGGCCAGCCCAGAAACGGTCACTGTGGGCACCGGGTAATGGCATCACGTAGCAATTAGCCTCCTTACTGTTTCTTCAGCCCAGGAACACGACTTGCTTTATACCCAGGTAGGAACAATTTACTCTGTAACCAAATGTCTGTGAAGCATTTTCCTATGCCTCATCTCATTTGATACTCACAGAAGTCCTGGAGTAGGTAAATAGGAGACTCAGTGGAATCCTATTTTCTTTTCATTAGCCAGAAAATGGGGATTTAGAAAGCTTAGAAACTTGGCCTGACTGAAAAGAAGTTAGAAATGGTGGACCTTGAAAATGACTTCAGGTTTTCTCACTGCGCAGAATATAGTCAAACACTGGTGCTGTTAAATATTTTACCCTTTGTTCTCTCTGTGTGATCTACAATAATAATCTGCTTTGTGTTGATATTTACTGCTGTGTTGCTGGACAATTACCTGAAAGAGAAGTTGGGGTGCTTCACTGGGCTGGAAAAAGTTTAGCTAAATCAGAAAGCAGATCTAATTAAGCAAGTTTATTCTATAACTATAAAAGGCTAAGTTGATTCGTGCATGCATGAGACATATAAAGCTCTCACTGGTGCGAATCACATGTGTGTGTTTCCGTCTGTCATTGTTGATCATGAATTTGGTTGACACTTCTATTATAGAGAAAGGGCGAATAGCGATATTAAAATATTTCTTCTAATTAATTTCCTTTCTTTGTGCACAAATTCATGCACCGGGCCACTAGTTTAATATAAAAAGAGTGACCCATCTTTCCCCAACCCAGCATGCCCTTCCCTCCTACTTTGCTTTTCGTCCTCACAATTTAGAACCATCCGACCAGTATATCAGCTCGTTGTCTGCCTCCTCTCCCTCTCCACATCATGGGGGAGGGGCTTTGTTTTCTTTCAGGCACCATCTCTAGCACTTACAGCAATGCCTGGCACACAGTCCATGCTCAATGAATGTTTGTGCTCCTCTACAAATTAACTTACAAACACGATGCAATCCCAAAGTCCCAACTGATCTTTTGTGAAATGCAACAAACTCATTAAAAGATTCCTGTACTCCTAGAGATGGGGGTTGCACAACATTATGAATGTACTAGATGCCATTGAATTGTCACTTTAAAGTGGTTAGTTTTCGCCTGGCTGGTGTGGATCAGAAATTGAGTGTAGATTGTGAACCAGGAGGTCATGGTTTGATTCCCAGGCACAAGCCCAGCTTGCGGGCTCCATCCTCAGCAGGGGGTGGTACAGGAGGCAGCAGATCAATGATTATTTCTCAACATTGATGTTTCTATCTCTTTTCCTCTCCCTTCCTTTCTGAAATCAATAAAAATATTTTTAAAAAATAAAATGGTTAATTTTCTGTTACGTGAATTTCATTTTTTAAAAAATAATATAATAAAGAAAAAAGAAAAAACAGTATAATACCATTACACATCTATTAGAATAACTGAAATTGCAAAGACTGACCACAGCAGGTGATGCAGAGTATGAGGGAATGAGAACATTTACATTGTTGGGAGAGGAAAAGAGTACAACCACTTTGGAAAACATTTTGAAATTTCTTTAAAATTAAATATATAGTTCCCATCTGAGGCAACCATTCCACTCCTGGGAATTTACCCAAAAGAAATAAAAGCGTATGAACAGACTTATACATAAATGTTCATAGCATCTCTGTCTGTAATAATAAAAAAAACTGGAAACAACCCAAGTATTTATCAACAGATGCATTGGTAAATGAATTGTGGGCTAGCTATACCATGGATTACGCTCAGCAATAAAAATGAGTTAACTTTTAAGACATGCAACAATATGGATATGTCTTAAATAACTGTGTCAGATAAAAACTGCTTGACTAAAAAGGGTATACACTATATGATTCTAGAAATGCAAATAGTCTATAGTGTCAGAAGCTGACCAGTAGTTACTTGGGTAATGGGGCGGGGGGGGGGGGGAGGGGGGGCGGTTGTCATAAAATGGAAAATGAGGAAACTTTGGGGGAAGAACCTTGAAAACATGAGCTCAGTGAGAGAAGCCAGACACAAGGCCACAGTGTGTGATTCCATTTATGTGAACTGTCGGAACAGGCAAGCCTACAGAGACAAGATGTAAATTAGTGTGGGTGGCGCAGGGGGGCTGGCGGGGGGGTGCAAGGGTGGGAAGTGACTGCTGAGGGGGAGGGGTTCCCTTTTGGGGCGATGAAGATGTCCTAAAAATAGATGGAGGTGGGGGTTGCACAGCATTTCCGATGTATCAAGTGCCAGTGAACTGTCCACTTTCAAATGATTAATGGTTAATTTTAGGTTATGTGACTTTTCCTTGATTAAAAAAAAAATAGAATAAATGGTGAGAGTTGGACAAAACACACATATGCCCATCCACCCCCTTCCCCATGTTTAACACTTCCCCCTCCGGGCTACCTTCTCTGGCCTACCAGAATTTCACCAGGTACTGAGACCTGTACCCACCCTGTCCACACCCCCCCCTAGTGGGCTCCCAAACACCCCTCCCTTTTATGCCCGGACCCCCCTGGAGGTTCACTGGGCTTGCTGCACACGACAGGACGGGTGGCGGGCAGTCAGAAGGAGCCCTGCTTGAGGCAACGAAGAACTGATGCCCGGGCATGCTCACAGGGCGAGGAGGTGGGGGGAGTGGACCCTGTGACTGCCCTAGGGCAGCGGTCGGCAAACTCATTAGTCAACAGAGCCAAATATCAACAGTACAACGATTGAAATTTCTTTTGAGAGCCACATTTTTTAAACTTAAACTTCTTCTAATGCCACTTCTTCAAAATAGACTCACAGAGGCCGTGGTATTTTGTGGAAGAGCCACACTCAAGAGGCCAAAGAGCCGCATGTGGCTCGCGAGCCGCAGTTTGCCGACCACTGCGGCCTAGTGCACAGATGACAAAGCTATCTGCCCAGGGCTCATCAGCTGGCTCATTGGATGGGAAGTCCCTCGCCCCCACCCGGGTCTTCCCCCTCCCAGTGTTTGTGCCCCCTCTAGCCCAGCTACCCTCCACACACGTGCACATCCACTGAACCAACAGAATGGGGCAGAAAGTGATGCTGGCCCAGTTCCTGGAGGGCCTGAGCTTTCGAAGTTTCAGCTGCTTCCTCTCTGCACTGAGGGGAGCCTTGAGTTGCCATGAAAGGCACGTGGCCATCTGCGTAGGTGGCCATGTGGAGAGGCTATTCGGAGAGGCCACGTGGAGAGGGGGAGGCCCATTAAGGGCCTAAGGCACCAGACATGGCAGAGACATTCCTGATGGTAATGTCAAGCTAGCCCAGCCCCCAAAGGACAGCAGCCACCATCAGGTGGAACAAAGAGCCGGTAGCCATACTGGCATACAGACTCCTAGATGAATGGGACAGAATAGAAAGCCCAGGAATAAACCTACACCTTCATGTTCAGTTGATTAACGACAAAGGAGGCAAGAACATACAATGGGGTAAAGATAGTCTATTCACTAAATGGTGTTGGGAAAACTGGACAGGTTCATAGAAAAAAAAATGAAACTTTTCTAGGCCACTTTCTTACACTATGTTGAAGAATAAGCTCAAAATTGATTAAAAACTTAAATGTAAAACCCGAAATCATAAAACTCCCCAAAGAAAAGATAAACAGTAAAATCTCTGGCATAGCTCTTAATAATATTTTTTTTTAGATATGTCCCCTCAGGCAAGGGAAACAAAAGAAAAAAAATAAACAAATGGGACTACATCAAAATAAAGAGCTTCTGCACAGCAAAAGAAACCATCAATAAAATACTGTGGGTGGTGAAGGTTTGGGAGAAGGGGGTTGGGAGAGGACAATGTGGGGGAGGGAAAGGGACAATGTAATACTTTCAACAATAAAGATTTATTAAAATTTTTTAAAATAAAAAAAAATTTTTTAAATAAAATAAACTGTGGTACATATATACAATGGAATATACTCAGCCATAGAAAGAAATGAAACTTTGCCATTTGCAGTAATATGGATGGACCTAGAGAGTATTAAGCTCAGTGAAAAAAGTCAGGCAGAGACAAATTCCATATGATTTCACTTATATGTGGAATCTAAAAACAAAATAAATGAACAAACAAAACAGAAACAAACTCATTGATACAGAGAACAAACTGATGATTGCCAGGTGGGAAGGGGTTGGGGAATGGTAAAAAAAGGGAAAAGAGATTAAGAAGTACAAATGGCAGTTATAAAGTAATCACAGGGATGTAAGTATGGCGTAGGGAATATGGTCAATTGTCTGGTGTCAGGTGGGTCCCCGACTTCGGCGGGGGGGGGGGGGGGGGGGACATTTCCTCAGTTATATAAGTGTCTGACCACTATTCTGCACACCTGAAGCTAATATAATATTGAACGTCAACTGTACTTGAAAAATGTTTTTAAACTTGAAAAAGTAAAATGATAGTAACATTAAAAAGTAATGAGGCAAAAAAAAAAAAAAAAAAAGTAATGAGGCAACACCCCCCTGGTCCCACCCATACCATCGCTACTCCTGCCCCTTCACTCCTTGCTATGGGCGCTCACGAGACAAATACGTCAGCCTCTTCAAAGTTGTCCTTATCAGAGATTCCAGTGTTGGAAAGAATAATCTCCTTTCTCAATTTACTTGAAACAAGTTTAATCTTGAAAGCAAGAGCACCACTGGAGTAGAGTTTGCCACATGAAGCGTCCAGGTTGATGCGGAAACAGTAAAGGCACAGGTAGGGGGCACCGCTGGGCAGGAGCGACTTTGAGCTGTCACCTCAGCATACTGCCATGGAGCTGGAGGTGCCGTATTGGCTGGTGACATTGCTAAGCATCTCACATATGAAAATGTAGAGCGATGGCGGAAAGAGCTGAGAGATCATGCTGATAGTAACATCGTCATCAGGCGTGCGGGCAGTAAGAGTGATGTGCGTCATCTCAGGGCAGTTCCTACGCATGAAGCAAGAATTTTTGCCGGAAAGAATGGTTTGCATTCATTGGGACATCAGCTCTAGACTCTACACATGCAGAAGCACCTTTTCAGACAGTTCTGACAGAGATAGACCGCACTGTTTCCCAGAAGCAAATGTCAGACGTGAAAATGACATCGCCACGCAACAACGTGGTTCCTATTCCTGTCCCACCAACCCCTGGAAGTAAGCCGGCGGTGCAGTGCTGTCAGAACACAAGGCGTTTCCTTCTCCACAGAAGGCTGTGGACAGCCCATTTACCAGGTCTGCGGTTTATTAAACATATTTTTAATTCTCGTGGTCACTTTTGTGTTTTATGACATCTCATACTTAATGAATTTTCCATGTTTTAAGTCTTTTGATTTTAACTTTATAAAATCATCCATTTGTCTCCAATGACTGTAGCTTTTCTTTATTTCTCCTCCAAAATATATTTTTATTTATTTCAGAGAGGAAGAGAGAAATAGAAACATCAATGATGAGAGAGAATCATCAATCGGCTTCCTCCTGCACGCCCCCCACTGACATATGCCCTTGACCAGAATTGAACCCAGGACCCTTCAGTCCACAGGCCAACGCTCTATCCACTGAGCCAAACCAGCTAGGGCGACTGCAGCTTTTCTTCATGCTATGGCTTCGTCAGCCTTAGCTAAATAAACTGAACGTTTGGGTTCCTCAAAAAACAAAACAAAAAATGGGGGGAGCAGGCAGCTTGGTGAGCCCGGAACCACGAGAGTATACCCACGATTGGGGGGAGCTCCTAGGCGTGCAGTGATTGGCTTCCCAAGTGACATCTCAGAAAGATCCAAACCCTAGGCCCCTGCTAGGCAGCGTGTGACACCTGCCGCCAGCCCCATAGCCCCTGGCCCACTGCAGCTGCCCACGCCTGAGCAAAGGGGAAAACCCCAGAACCTAAAAACAAGGAAAACCTGTTTTCGGTCCTGGCCAGGTAGTTCATTTGGTTAGAGTGTCCCCCTGAAACAAGGTGTGGGTTTGATCCCTGGTCAGGGCACATACAAGAATCAACCAAGGAATGCATAAATAAGTGGAACAACAAATCGATGTTTCTCTCTCTCCCTTACTCTCTCTCTCTCTCTCTCTCTCTCTCTCTCTCTCTCTCTCCCTCTCTCTCTCTAATCAAAGAATTTAAAAAAGAAAACCCTTCTCTCTGTGATAACTCCTTCCTGTCAGCACCACGGTTCCATCTCTTTGACAGGACGTCTTGGCCAGCTCGGGGGCACCCCCAGGGTGCAGAGGGAAGGCCTTGTACCGTGGAAGGTAGGTCACCCAAGGCCCCTCTATCCTGGCAGCAGCCCACCTCCCAAGCCTCAACTCCCTCTGCCCCACAGAGAACTCAGCCCCCAACGTGCTGCCTAAGGCCTAGACTCCAAAACCTCCCTCAACCACCTTCCCCCAGTGGGGGCAGAGTCCCAAAACCAAGCTTACCACCTCCTGGAAGCCTTCCTGGTGCACCCACCTGCTTTATCCGCTCCAAACATCTTATATCAGGAGCCAGCTTCCTTCCCCAAGACCCTGTATGGACCCTGCATGGGGCCTTGGTGTCGCCCAGCACTGGGCTGCATGGAGCCAGCTGATGACGACTATCCAGACCACCTACAAGGATGTCAGCGAGGTCACTGCCCCACAAAGAGGCTATCGGGGCCCTGGCCACCCCAGTCAGTGATGAGGAAAGAAGGTCAGAGAAGAGCCTTGTCCTCATCACCCAGCAGTTAGGATGTACAGGCAGTCCTCGGGTTACGTCGTTTCGTGGTTATGTCGCCATCTCCCATTTATTTATATAAAAAAATAAAAGTTCTGTCATTTTGACGTATGTACATATGTGCTTTATGTTTTTTATTATTTATTTACCACAAGGTCAGGAATTGTTATCTTTCTTTTAAATTTTTTTTACTGTTTCACTTCATTACTGCTGTGTATGTGCCCCATGTGAGTGACGTAGGTGCTTATGTAGGTGGGTTCTGACTTACAGCGAAAATCGCGTTACGTCGCGTAGGAATGGATCTCCGACGTAACCCGAGGACCTACTGTATATTAATTATATTTTCTGTATTCTTTTTTCAAAAATATTTTTTTATTGATTTCAGAGAAGGGGGAGGGAGACAGAAACATCAATGATGATGATAATCATTGATCGGCTGCCTCCTGCACACCCCACACTAGGGATTGAGCCCACAACCCGGGCATGTGCCCTGACCTGGAATCAAACTGTGACCTCCTGGTTCATAGGTCAATGCTCAACCACAGAGACTCACCTGCTGGTCTATATTTTCTGCATTCTTTTAAAAAATATATATATTTTATTGATTTTTTAGAGAGAGGAAGGGAGAGGGATAGAGCTAGAAACATCCGATGAGAGAGAAACATCGACCAGCTGCCTCCTGCACACCCCCTACCGGGGATGTGCCCGCAACCAATGTACATGCCCTTGACCGGAATCGAACCTGGGACCCTTGAGTCCGCAGACCGACGCTCTATCCACTGAGCCAAACCGGTTTCGGCTATTTTCTGCATTCTTGATGCTCTGGCAACTGGGGTCTCCCTAACCAGGGAGGGACTGTTCCTCGGGGTTAGCTAGTTCCTGGAGATAGCAAACAACTCAACTTTAATGTGCAAACCAACCAATCCAGAGCCATTATGCCCTTGCCCTGATCACCCCAGGACCAGGTGCCAAGTAGGGACAGTATAGTGTAAGTGCCTGACAATAAGCTTTTTATAAAAAATATAGTTTATTGATTTTTTACAGAGAGGAAGGGAGAGGGAGAGAGAGTTAGAAACATCAGAGAGAAACATCGATCAGCTGCCTCCTGCACACCCCCTACTGGGGATGTGCCCGCAACCAAGGTACATGCCCTTGACCGGAATCGAACCCCGGACCTTTCAGTCCGCAGGCCGACGCTCTATCCACTGAGCCAAACTGGTTAGGGATGAAAATAAGCTTTTGATAGCTGAGGCATCCATTTCAAAAGACATCCAGCTTGAATAAACACAATGCCAGTCTACTAGCAAGACAACCCAGATAGGAATCACGCTGCTCCCACACATAAAGGACCCTCTTTCAGAAAGCCCGGGTGACCTAGATAACTGACCACTTGAGTGACCTTGCTCCTCCCTTCCCGCGCCCTCATTCCTGCTCTTATGCTTTAAATATACCAACAGAGAACCCAGGCAACCCTAGATGACTCACCCTCAGTCCCTAATAAAGGCAGAACCCCCAGGTCCGTGCCATCCCTCGCTCCCCAATCACGCCGAGTGGCCCTGAGCCTGCCATGCAAGCTCCAGGACCCATGAGTAATAAATCTTGTTCCTTGAGGTTCCCTGATGGTTGCTGCTGAGTTGCATCCTCGGATCATACTAAGAACCACAAGGGCCCTGACCGGTTTGGCTCAGTGGATAGAGTGTCAGCCTGCGGACTGAAGGGTCCCAGGTTCGATTCCAGTCAAGGGCATGTACCTTGGTTGCAGGCACATCCCCAGTAGGGGGTGTGCAGGAGGCGGCTGATGGATGTTTCTCTCTCATTGATGTTTCTAACTCTCTATCCCTCTCCCTACAAGGGCCGGGCAAGCCACAACACTGGCTCTCGTCAGGGAAATGTGTTGAGACAGACCACAACACCCAGGTGTGTCTCAGGCCCTCCTAGCTGAGTGCATCTCTATCAACAGACTGACGCAAAACAGACAGTGCCTGTGCCGAGCCCACTGAGACTATTCCAACTAGCAGTCCAGGCCTGCTTCCCCTGCCGCACCCACACCGCTGGCCCCTTTCTCTCCTGCCCTCTGCCTCCTGACTGCCAGGGTTTCTTTGTGTGGCCCTACCTGCAGAGGTGGGCCCCCTCCTCTTAGTTACATTTCTCTTCTTTGTTAATCCTCACTCAAGGTTATTTTTTCCACTGATTTTTGGAGAGTGGAAGGGAGGGGGGAGAGAGGGAGAAACATAGATGTGAAAGAGACATATCTATTGGTTGCCTCCTGCTCGTACCCTGACCGGGGCCAGGGATTGAACCTGCAGCCCAGGTATGTGCCCTTGGCCGAGAATCAAACCCACAACCTTTTGGTGTACGGGCCAATGCTCTAACCACTGGTAAAACAGTGGCCAGGACACAATGTGTCTTTTATTTTTTATTTATTTTATATATATATATTTTATTGATTTCAGAGAGGAAGGGAGAGGGAGAGATAGAAACATCAATGATGAGAGAGAATCATTGATCGGTTGCCTCCCGCACACCCCCCACTGGGCATCGAACCTGCAACCCGGGCATGTGCCCTTGGCCAGAATCAAACCTGGGACCTTCCAGTCTGCAGGCTGATGCTCTATCCACTGAGCCAAACCAGCTAGGGCAGTCTTTTCTTTTTTATTGATTTCAGAGAGGAAAAAAGATAGAAACCTCAATGAGATAGATAACCATTGATCAGCCACCTCCTGCATTCCCCCTACTGGGGATTGAGCCTGCAACCTGGGCATGTGCCAACTGGGAATCAAACCATGACCTCCTGGTTCAAAGGTCAATGCTCAACCTCTGAGCCACACCAACGTGTCCTCTGAGCCGAGGACAACGTGTCCTCTCCTGATCTGTTGGCCTCATCATACCTGAATAACAAAACCTACATTTTAAAATGCGGTGGAGCAGAAACCAGCTGCCATCTCAAAGAGGCAGCCATGACAGACAGGGATCCTCTGGACTCCAGGAGGCAATGCCCAAGCTCTGCTCTCCTTGAAGAAGCCTGTGGGTAATACAGGCTGCCCCACCGCCCCGGCTCTGGGTCCCAGGAAGCTAGAAGCAGAATGGCCACAGAGGTGGGCGCTGCCCAGACTACCCGGCAGAGGCAGAGGGAGACAGAGGCCCAGAAGCAGGCAGATGATGCAAAATAACTTTAATCACCACCCTCAGACGGGGCAGGGCAGGAGCAGTGTCTACGCACAGGCCACCCTGGAGCGGCCTGGGGCCAACCCCAGGTGGGGCATGTTCCAATCCAGGCTCCCCACATTCAGGGGCTGGGTCAGGCACATCCGGTTTCCAGGGTCAAGTCCACAGGAACTCAGGTCTGCAGTACTATGGTCACAAGAACCCGTATCTGAGGCCTGGTGTGCCAGCAGCCGCATGCACTCCCCATGGCTGCCACACTCAGGGCCCCAGCAACATGATGGCAAGGGCTCATCCTCAGAGCGGTGAGGTCTTCTTCTCTGAGAACTCCTTCATGGCCACCAGCAGCCCCGGCGGGTACAGGAGCCGGGACAACACAAGCAGAATGGCAGCAACCAAACCCGCACTTAGCACCACTGTGGGGAACAGACAGAGGGGATTGGTGAGGGAGTGGAAGGAGCCCCACACCCACCAAGATCCTAATGCATGGGGATTGGGGTCTGCAGCCTGTCCCCTCCCCAAGCCCCAGCTCCTAGGAGCAGCTGCCCCAGGCCCAGGGAGTAGAAGCGGGAGGGCCTGTTCATCATACCAGCAGCTGCAATAACCCCATAGGCACTTCGATTTCCAGACTGGACTGAGTCCTGGTTCCTGACAAAGGTGGCTGTGGCATTCCCGAAATAGGTGACACTCTCCGTGGTCACAGACACGCCTTCCTGGAGGGTCTCAGTTCCTGCAATAAATCCAGGCATTCATTAGCTGGGGAAGGGGTGTGTGTGTGTGTGTTTGTGCGTGTATGTGTGTGTGTGTCGGGGGGTGAGCAGGTGTTCCATGTGCCTGAGGGAGACCTTGAGGCACATCCTCCATCCCAGACTGAGTGAGGTTGGTGAGCACTGGTGCTAGGAGTGACCTCTCACTGCCCCCACAGGTATGCAGGCAAGAGCAAAGGCACAAGCCCACACTCGCACCTGGTCACACACGTGGTGTCAGACATCCTCATCTAACGACCAGCCCTCCCCACTGCTCCAGCCATGAGGAGGTCCCATGGCACATACCACAGCCAAGCTCATCACTGGAGTCAGGACAGTCTGGGTGGCCATCACAGAGCCAGGTATCTAGGATACAGGTGTTGTCCAGCAGGCAGCGGAACTCCCCTGCCGGGCAGGGCTGGCGGCCACAGTTGAGAAGGGTCTTGTCGATGCCATCGGGGCAGTCGTCGATGCTGTCACAAGAGCAAAGGCTGCCCTTGGGCGGTGAGCACTGCCCATCCTGGGTGCACAGTTCTGTCTCTGGAGTACAGAGTCAGTCAGGTCCCTGACGCCCCCACAACAGGGCCCAGGTACTCCCCACAGCCCATCCTCTTGCAAGCCTCCTGGTCCAAGACCACACTAACCCCACCTCCGTGTAAACTCACCTCTTCTCAAGCCTGAGACCCAGACTTCCCTCCTTACAGCGCCCCCCCTCCCCACCAGGCCCTACCCCAATGTGCCCCCTAAAAGCTACAACCCTTCCACAAGCATCACCTCCTGTGGCCCCATCCTTGCAAGCCCCGCCCCAAGGTGCGGCCACTCACTGCAGTCCTCCTCATCGCTGCTATCAGGGCAGTCCGGGTCACCATCGCAATGCCAGGAGAAGGGCACATAGTAGCCGCTGATGCGGCACGGGAAGTTTGTGGGTGAGCCTGCGAGATGAACACGAGTGAGGCCTGGGAGGCCTGAGTCTGGACCCCCTCCAGAAGTCCAGTAGTCACTGGCTGCGAACACCAGGAGACGGGCCAGGTCCCAGGGCGCTGGAACCGTACTGGTGGTCACCCTTTGCTGAGGACCCACTAGATGCGGGGCTTGAAGCCGAAGAGTTCACAGCCTCACCACAAGCCCTACTGGGCAGGTTCTACTGCGATCCCCATTCTGAAGGGAACACTGAGGAGATGTCAGGCCGGAAGCAGCACAGCTGGTGGCAGAGTCAGGGTTTGAACCCAGGTCTCACTGATACTGGAGTCATTGCCAAGCTCCAAATGGTCAGATGGCCTCCCCAGGACTCTCTCCAAACCGCATGGGGAAACAGACCTGGGGAGGGGCCATCTCTGAACCTGCCCTGGATCAGGCCCAGGACATGCCACCTGCTTAGCAAAGGGGTAAAAGATCAGCTTAGTCACCATGCTTTATCATCTCAGCTCCTAAATTCCTCCAGATCTGACCCCTTTCCGCATCCTGAACGGGCTGCCTCACCAGGCCCTCAACCTCATCTCCATTTGGACACTGGAGACCTCTCAGCCACATCATTTGGTAACCCAGTGGGCCTGTCTGCTCAAAGCCGTCTCCTGGTCCACCAGCCCTCTCACAACCAAATCCTACCTCCTCCATGTGACCCACAAGGCCTAGCCCAGCCCTCAACCCTTCCTGGAACCTCGCTTCCTCCCACGTTTTCCTCTTCACAAAGCTCCCTCTGTCGTGGCCTCCTCACTGCTTCACCAAGAAGCCTGGCTTGTTCCACCTCAGGGCCTTTGTCTGTGCTGTGTCTTGGCCCAGTATACCCTTTCCTCCCTCCTCTCTACCTGGTGATTTCCTCCTCAGCCCTCAGCTCTCAATATGTTTCCTAGGAGGGGTTTCCTGTCCCTCTCAGAGACTCCTGAGGTTCTGCCTCCCACTTATAACAACCGTCTTCAAACGGATATGGATTAGACTGGACACTCAGTGTGCCAGGACCATGACCTTGTGACCGAAAGCCCAGGGTGGTGCCTGACAGTAAGTGAACATGGGTCACACGCAGGTGAGATCTGAGCCTTCCTGGATCCTTGACAGCAAGGGATCAGCTGTATGCTGAGCTGGAGGAGCACAAAAGGAGCTGGAACCTGAGTTTGAGGGACAGAGCAAGAGAGTGACTTTTAGGGCTTCCTCCTAGATGCAGCAAGATGGGTAGCAGATACCTGGCGTGGCCGCAGCCTGGCCCCATTTGATGCTGGTCCACTTGCCCTTCCACTTTTACTCACGGGGCCTGAGCCTCCAAACACCCCACTCCCCACAGCTGGCTCCTCTGCAGGCCTCCAGGCCCAACCGCAGCTGTAGGCCACACCGTCCCCGAGCTCGGTGGAGCCGGGAAGAGCTGTGGACAACCTGGAGCTGGCCTCCTTCCCTGCCCATGGGGGACTGTCAGCATCCAGGCTCAGCTTACCCCCCAGGCCTAGCCAGTCTTGGCCTGGACAAGCAACAACGTCTCTCCCTGGCCTGCGGGAGTGTGTGTCCCAATGTAAAGTGGGCAGCAGAGCAGAGTTAACTCCACCTCATAAGGTTGGGGGACCAGACCAGGGACTTCTCCTCCCAGCCTTGGTTTTCTTGCCTGTAAATGGAGCAGTTAGGAGTCCCTACCTCAGTGTCCTGTAAAGGGTTTGGTACTTGGTTAACATGAGTCCTGCCTTCCTTACAGGAACATTTAACCTGAAAAGGCAGGGACTTTGGGATGAGGCAGAGGACCAGATAAAAGGAGAACCCACGTGTGTGAACCTGAGTTCACAGCTGAAAGTCAGGGGCACCTTTGCACACGGGGAGGTCACTCTAACCCTCCCAGCTGCCTCTGGGAACCTGAGACAGCCACCAACATCACATCGGCCAGGGGTCACAGGGAGGGAGACCTTTCGTTCTCTAAGGCTAGAGGGGAAAAGTGCAGAGATTGGGAGGTGGGAGGATGGCCGCCGAGGAAACAGCCACATCGCCTCGGCTCAGACGGGAGGGTTTGGAAGGCGCTGCTGCTGCGGAAGGTACCAGGTACCAGGTGACCGACCCTGCAGCGTTAGAGGTCGGACAACCAGGGCCTGGGGCGAGCCCGCGCTGGGCTGAAGGACGGACGGCTTGGAGGTAACAATGGGTGACGATAAAGCAGAGCAGGTGCGGGGTGTGAGCAGGGCCAGAGCACGGTAGTGACAGGCAGGCAGTGAACTCTTCCATTGGTGAGAACTCGCACAATTTCCCAAAGAGTCAACAGCCACAAGCGGGAGGAGTGTCCGGACGGAGTGCGGCGCAGCCAATGGCGAAGCGGTGCCGGCAGGGACGAATCTAGGCGGCTGGCCAGGTGGGCGCACGGGCAGCGCGGAGCTCACTCACCTGTGGTCTGGACCCGGGACGGGGTCGGGGCTGCCTCCAGGCCCAGCACGAAGCCGAGCAGCAGCTGCAGTGTCAGCCCCAGAGCCGCGCTCTGCTGCGCTCCTCTCAGTGCCATCCAACCGCTCAACGTGCCTCCCACGCCCGGCGCTGGCCCGCGCTGTCTGGGTCTGGAGGAGCTCTGATTCCCGCGCACGCGCGCACCCGCCAGGGGGCGGGGCCCAAGCACCACAGAGGTCTGGCCGCTAAGCCTACCGTAAATGTCCGAAAGCGAGGGGACCCGCGATTTGAGACTTTCGCACTTTTCCCTGATAGGGTACAGCGAAAGGTACAGAGGGATGGAAAGGAACTTGTTGACGTCTACTTACATTTAACGTCCTACATGCATGCCGCAGCATATGTACTGCCTAACTATCGTATTTCATATGGCAACCACTCCCCTCAGAAACGCCCCATCTCTGCCTTCTAATCTTTTGTGCAGCTGACACCCTCTTTACTGTATTTCTTTGGTGCACCCGACAAATTATATATTTTTACTTATTTTGGTTTAGTGTCTGATTCCCAACTGTAATGTCACGCCCAGGAGCTCAGGAATGCTGTTCTTGTGTCCCCAGTACCTACTACCTAGTGGGCTTTTAAATATAAACATCCTGGCTGGCGCCATTTGGGGGCTCAGCCCATCTGGTTTTCCAGATGACTAATAAACTTAAAAAAAAAATGAACATCCTGTTCCTGGCACCTGGATGCACTCACGCTCAGGGTCTCATTTAGTGCTCATGTACCCAACAGGGAAGTATTATCTTCGCTTCTGGAACAAGATATGTGAAGGCAATCCTTGGGTTTTCACTTCTCACACTCACCCAGAAGGCACATAAAATAACAAACCTTCTGCAAGCTTTCTAGCCAATCTGGTTTCTGTGTTCTCTTCTAGGAAATATTTTCACCTACAGCTCTGTCTTCAGAAGCAAGTCCCACTGCCAGCAAGACCTCACCCAAACAAATCACTGTCCTTCAGCATTATGCCGGATATGCAAGTATTTACCACCCTGTTCCTGTGAAGCTACACTACAGCATACAGATTTTCACAGAAATGGTTCTATTTGTCGGTCGATGGCACACTTCACTATTTGAAAATGTTGGAAGTTATAGCTGCTTTTGGAGTAGTTATATTTTCTGATAATAATCTCCCAGGGGAAATGGGTAAGAAGCCAAGATGCAAGGGTGCAGAAGCAGGTGGGAAGAGTAGCAAATAGGACTGGGGGTAGGAGTGTCTGGCCTTAAAGGCTGTTGGAGGCTTGACAACAGTGGTGACCTCACAGGATCGAAGGAGCTGAGATGATGGACAGGAAGCATTCAGAACTGTACCTAGCACACAGAAAGAGCTCAGGTGTCCGATTTTACTCCCTCGCCAAATTTCAAGTCTGGGTCATAAAACTATTCTGAAACCTTCAATGGCACATCTTGCCTGGGGTCTTCTGAAGCCCTCCAGGGTTGCCCTCCTTGTAGCTCCCACATACCCTGCTCAGCCTTCCTTTCCCTCCTGACCTTCCTGAATCTGATTGATCACTTACCATTTACCCCAACCAAAACCCCACCTCCTCCAGTTTCTGCCTGTGGGGCTCCTTATCTCTGATGAGCTTTTAGCATGGAGATGCCCACTCTGGACACTTATACCTCCTGCCTTGCTCTCCACTTCCACTCCCCTGGCACACAGCTGATCTTAACCTTTGGAAAGGCTGCGGGGTTCTTTCATGGGGCAGCCATGCCACCCCCCACTTGAGGTCACTATGTTGCTCCTGCAGCCAGACTGGGACCACTTTGTTTTGGCTTTTATTTTCCTGCTCATTCCTCCACAGGCACAAGCCCCTTACTTCCCTTGGCTGACTCTGCCTCACCCCCTGTACCCCGACGCCCTGAGCAAAGGCTTCTGGCTCAGGGAGGCCTTGCCTCACCTGTCCTAGGTGAGCTTTACCTATGAGCCACCTTGCTGCCCTCTGCCTTCCCTGCTGAGCTGCAAGGTGGTCAAAGTCAGGCAGGGGCCACAGTAGGAGGGTACTAGCCAATGTCCACATGAGCATGTCTTTGGCCCTGCTGTCTTCTCAGTCAGAGCCTCCCCAACCCCCACAGCCCTGAAATCCAGCCCACCACTCTCAGGGATAGAGCCAGGCCCTTGGAGAAGGGATGGGACATCTCTGGGCTCCCTGCACCATGTCATCCATGTCTGTGACATGTCATCCTGGAGCCCGAGAACTACTATCCCTCTCTGTCCCTGAAGCATTCACAGAGTTAAGAGATTTGGCACCAACTTCACCCCGAAATCCAAGTAAACCCAGTGTCACTTTAAAAGTAAAAATGGCCCAGTTGGCATGGCTCAGTGATTGAGTGTTGACCTATGAAACAGGTCACGGTTCAATTCCTGGTCAGGGCACATGCCCAGGTTGTACACTTGGTCCCCAGTAGGGGGCATGCAGGAGGCAGCCAATCATCATTGAAGTCTCTCTCTCTCCCTTTCCTTTCTTCTCTGAAATCAATATATATTTTTAAGTAAAAATGGAAGTGATACTCGAGAGCACAATATAATATATTTGTCACAAGTTAGGTCAGTTCTCCCAGAATGGAAGAGGAGGGGAAGCACTCGGTAGCCCTGAGGGCACAGTCAGGTGGCCCAGAGCAGTATCACAGGTAAGGCTGGTCCTGGGACAGCTCCCACTTCCGTATGGGAGGAGCTGGTGTCACCGCCTTCTTCTCAGTAGCTGCCAAAGCTGAGCTGGAAAAGGAATGATATCTTACCATTTGCAACAACATGGATGGACCTAGAGGGCTAGAAGGTATTAAGCTCAGTGAAATAAGTCAGACAGAGAAAGACAAGTACCATATGACCTCACTTATATGTGGAATCTAAAAAACAAACAAACACACATACCAGCTCACAGATACAGAGAAGAGATTGCCAGGGGTGGAGGGTGGTGGGTGGGCAAAGGGGGTTAAAAGGTACAAACTTCTATTTATAAAATAAGTGAGTCCTGGGATGTAATGTACAACATGGTGACTATTCTATATAATAAAAGGCTAATATGCAAATTGTCCTCTTCACTGGGATTATGACCAGGGGTGGGGCTGGCTGGCCAATGAACAGCCCACAGTCCCTCCCCCCAACCAGCCCTGCCCCCAATCGGTTCCCCCAACCTGATTGGGGGCAGGGCCTGCAGGACCCCACCCATGCAGTTAATAATACTGTATTGTACATTTGAAAGTTGCTAAGAGCGATGTTAAAAGCTCTCATTACAGCCCTAACTGGTTTGGCTCAGTGGATAGAGCAGCCTACGGTCTGAAAGGTTCCAGGTTCAATTCTGGTCAAGGGCATATACCTTGGTTGTGGGCACATCCCCAGTAGGAGGTGTGCAGGAGGCAGCTGATCGATGTTTCTAACTCTCTATCCCTCTCCCTCTCCCTTCCTTTCTGTAAAAAAATCAATAAAATATATATATTTTTAAAAGTTCTCATTACAAAAAAAATTTTGTAACTATGTAAAATGACGAACACTAAGTAGACTTACTCTGGTGATCATTTTGCAATATATACAGGTATGAAATCATTATACTGTACACCGGAAACTAAAGGACCCTGGAACTTTATCTGATTTGCTGGAAACCCACCCCTGCCTGAGGCCCTAACCCCTACACACTGGGATAGGTGGGGATTAAATGAGTTTGCAGAAGAAAAGCTCCTGGCAACACAGTTCCCAACATAGTTGATGCTAAGTAAATGGGACCTTGAAAAGCAGAGGCAAGAGAACAGGCTGGCTGCAGGAGTATGTGGCATCCTCACCTTTCTGCTGGTTTGCCTGACACCAGCGCCTTCTGTGAGGACATGACAATGGAAGGTGGCGTGGCTTCCCTGCGGCTGTCACGAGTACAGTAGTAATTGTTGGAGAGCTTGTGGCTGGGGCCCACAGGGAGCCTGGGAGGAGGCTGAGTTCTAAGGAAAAAGGACATCAGCATTAAAGCAAAGCCCTAAGTGCTCTCACTGCCTGGCTGGGCAGGGCTGGTCACCTGTCACTGGGACAGGCTGCAGGCCAGGGGTATCCCTTGGTACACTGTCATGGAGGGACATGCCTGGAGAGGGTCCAGAGCAGGGGTCCTCAAACTTTTTAAACAGGGGGCCAGTTCACTGTCCCTCAGACCATTGGAGGGCCGGACTATAGTTTAAAAAAAAACTATGAACAAATTCCTATGCACACTGCACATATCTTATTTTGAAGTAAAAAAACAAAACGGCAAAAACACCCGCATGTGGCCTGCGGGCCGTAGTTTGAGGACGCCTGGTCCAGAGCCTAGAAGCAGGTGGCAGCCCAGGCTTTGGATGTGAGAGCTGGGTCTGCTCCATTGCAGGTCCCCTACCTGCCCCAAATGGATGAATGGCCTTTTGTGAAACCCATGGAAGGGGTAGGCCCCGTCTGAACACCTGGGCCTGTTCCCACCCTCCCCATGACCCAAAGCTTGGCAGCTGGCCTCGCTTCCACCTGAAGATACTCAGGAAATGAAGAAGCCAGGCTGTGAGGCTCTGCCCACTACCTATCCAGTAGTTAATCAGTAAAAGCTCGGGCAACAAGCTCCAAACATAGCTCATTCTGAGGGGCTCCCTCCCAAAGGCCAGACTACATAAATCCTGAGTTTCCAGCTATTTCAGGAACTCTCTGGAGCAGCGGTCGCCAACCGGTGGTCCGCGGACAGTGGTCCATGAGGTCCGAGAGGTTGGCGACTGCTGCTCTGGAGAACCCTGCTGGGATCAAGTCTTACAACTCAAAGAGCACCTTGTATTCCAAGCCTCCCAGGCCTCTGCATTTCCTGTCACCTCATGGTGGCTGCAGCCAGAAAGGGGCGTGAACAGAGCTCTGTTCTGGGCTTGGGGTGAATTTACAAAGAAGCTGGAAGCCTGAAAAGGAAACCCTAACCTCAAGAGGCGCTTTCCTAGAAAATATAGCAGAGAGGGAGGGCAAAATGATAGGAAAAATCTTTTAAAAACTGGGCTTTCATTCAACCATATTTTTAAACTTTTTGTCTGGTAATCATTTTGCCAGGATTTAAGTTTTTTCTTAATACAAGTGATAGTCATTGTGCATTTTTTTAAAAAACAAATACAGATAAATTTTAAAAATTTAACATTCAAAATGTCCTGTGTGGAAGTTAGAATTTGCTTCAGCCCTGGAGTACAGAGATGATCTCTGTAGGAATGGCCAGTTTTCTGCAACCTAGCAGAGAGAAGATATAAAGAATCAGAGCTGGCCCTAGCTGGTTTGGCTCAGTGGATAGAGCGTCGGCCTGCAGACTGAAAGGTCCCGGGTTCGATTCCAACCAATGATTCTCTCTCATCATTGATGTTTCTTCTTCTTTTTTTAAAAATTGATTTCAGAGAGCAAGGGAGAGGGAGAGAATGATAGAAACATCAATGATGAGAATCACTGATCGGCTGCCTCCTGTACTCCCCTCACTGGGGATTGAGTCCACAATCCAGGCATGTGCCCTGACCAGGAATCAAACGGTGACTTCCTGGCTCATAGGTCAATGCTCAACCACTGAGGCAACGCCAGCTGGTCAGGCTCGTCATTAATGTTTCTCTCTCTCCCTCTCCTTTCCTCTCTGAAATCAATTTAAAAAAAAGAAGAAATAAAAGGGAAAAAAAACAAACCAATGCTGAAAGGGAAAGACCAAATGAAATACTAGGGGGCACCAATACCCTAAAGAAGCTGAAAATTTTACAAGTTTCCTCAACTGACCCAAACCCTGGATGGAAAAGCAATTTAAACTTTGATATTAGGAATTAGTCAATTTGGTTATTAGTCAATTAGTCAATTTTAATGCCTTCACTGCCAACTCTCCAAGACTGCCTTACCTTTGCCTGCCACTGACTTCATTTTATACTGCTATCCCCCTTTCCTACCTGTTTCCATCACACTGGCCTCCTTCCTACTTCTGGCTCTGTTGGGCCTTACAGCCTTCGTGCTCACTGTTCTCTCTGCCCAGAACGTTTCTTCAATAATTATCCTTTGGCTCCTTCTCATCATTTAGGGGAGTCAAATGTCAATCCCTGAAAAGAAACTTTTCCTGACCCACATGACCCGAGATAGTAACCCTCCAGATTACTCTCATTTATCTTTGTAGCATTCCAGAATAACGTGGGGTTTTGTTTTTTGTTTTGGCCTGCTGTGTTTTTCCCCTACGTTTTTCTCTCCCTAGGATATGAAGGAATGAGGACCAGAACTTCTCTTGTTTGCACTGGTATCCCCAAGGCTGAGGACATGGCAAGGGCTTGTAAATTTCAAGCACTTTTTGGACACTAATGAGTTGAAATCAAGACACTTCTGGGTTCAAGTCCCAGGTGTCACTTAACAGCTTCTGAATGGCTTTAAGCAAATGATTTAGTCTCTCCACGCATTGCTTGGGGATGATACCACCAACTGGCAAGGCCACACTGAGGACTGCAAACCACAACGATTCCCAACCAGAATTCACGCCCAATCCGGCTGTTTCCCAGAGCAGCAGCCTACGACACAGTCTAGCAAGATCAAAGGCAAACCTGTCTTCACAACCTGCCAGGAAGCTGGAGGCAGGATTTTGGCTCAGGGCTTCAGGGTCTAAAGGAACACGGGTTTTGTTTTTGGTGGAAGAAGGACAGAACAGGGCGAGGGTTTGAGCAGCGAGCGGGGCCTGCTCACCGCTTGGCGATCTCCTGGTAACGTAGCTGCAGCTTCGCCTGCAAGTTGTGCTGTGGGAGGAGGAAAGGAAGGAGGTCAGCCAGCAGGGCACCCCAGGAGAGGAGAGGGACAGCCCAGGGAGAGATAAATGAAGGGAAGGAGAGAGATGGGCATGTGGAGGCAGACAGGGATATGGGCCCTGTGAAAAGGATGTCGGGGCCGGGACCACCAGATCCAAGGCTAATACGGTCAGGAACTAGGGAGATGCCAGGTCTCCTGCCAAAGGGTGGGAGTGGAGGTGGGTGTGTCCCGGGCTGAAGGCCTCAAGAGTTCGGGGTCCCGGGCTGAGCGAGGGGCCTGGCCCGGGGAGATCTTGGCACCTAGGCTTTCAGACCCAGGGTACAGGAGAGAGTGAAGGAGCGGGTCCCGGGCGCACGGAGCTCGCAGCCCCCGACGCCCATCCCAGCGCGGCCCTGCCTTCCCGCCCCGCGCACCCCGGAGGCCCAGTTCCGTAGCGCCTGGATAAACCGGGTGGCGGACGCCATCTTCTCTCTGCGCTGAAGGGCGCCGGCAGCAGCGCTGCAGCGGGGGCTGTTGGGAAATGTGTGCATAATCTCGCGAGAGCGGGGGGCGGGGCTAGGACGGCGTATAAAGAATCTCCCAAAAGCACGTGACCCCTTTCCGCCCGACTGTTGCCGCCATCATGGACACGAGTCGTGTGCAGCCTATCAAGCTAGCCAGGGTGAGGAGGGTGCGGGTGCTGAGGGCCGAAGTGAGGCCGGTGGGGTAGGGGGAAGGGAACCGGGCCGGGCAATGCTGACCCCAGCTTCTTTCCACCAGGTTACCAAGGTGCTAGGCAGGACCGGTTCCCAGGGGCAGTGCACGCAGGTGAGCGGGTGGGGACTCTCCCTCTTGGAATCCGAGAACCCCTTATCCCAGGCTTCCTGGAGGGTCCGAACCCCCACCAGGGTCCTGCCCGCCGGGTCTGAGCTCCAGGGAACCTCTTTATCTTGGCTCAGCGGTCTCAATGGACACTGTGGGGTGTCACGCTCTGCCGCGTATGCACCCGTCCCCAACGGGCCCAGAGCTGCAGTTTCTCCCCATGGTGGCAGCTTCTGGCGCTCGAGAGCTTTGTTCGCCAGTCTCCGCCCTTTTTGGTTTTCCTCCCGGCCCAGTCCTACCTGCCAGCGAGCCTCACCCCCCCTTTCCGAGTTTCCCTGGGCCGCCCCCTTTACGCCCTCTTAAATCTAGATCTGCTGCCCACCCCCTGGTGCCTGGCCGTGGCTGGCCCACACGCCTCTCCGCCCCACCCCACTCCCGTGGCTCCCGTAGGTCCGCGTGGAATTCATGGACGACACGAGCCGCTCCATCATCCGCAACGTGAAAGGCCCTGTGCGCGAGGGCGACGTGCTCACTCTATTGGAGTCAGAGCGAGAGGCCCGGAGGCTGCGCTGAACTTGTGTCTGGTGAGTGCAGTACCGGAATGGGGGAACTGAGAGCCGGCTGGTGGTAGGGAGGCTTTGGCAAGCCCATGGGGTGAGGGCTCTGGGAGGAGGGTGAGGATGTAGAAACGGGCTGCAAGGCGGGGGAGGGAGTTTGCCAGTTGCTGGGAGGCCTGTCAGCATCTCATCTTTGGGTCTTTTTACAGGGTCCTGGCTGGCTGGGTGAACCACATAGCCCCTGGGGAAGATGCTCCACTGTTAATAAAGTGTTTATGTAAATTCGGGTTCTTGTCTGGGGTCACTAGGCTTGTAATACCTTCTGGTGGGTCACTGGCCTCTTTGCATTCTGGAAACCTGGGGGAGGGAGGTTCTACCCCAACAAGGCATTTTCTTTTTGAAGAAGGAAACCAAGTGTCTATATGTGCTCCTAAAACAAGATACAAGTTTAGTTAGAAATGTCTTATTTATTAAGAAAGAAGGTCAACCCTTCACCACCCCACCCTATCCAGGTCCATTGTGCGAGGCCGTTCATGGAGACTGGGGGTCCTCTCCATTGTCGCTGCTTCCTCTTTGACCAGGCATGGCCGTGGGAGAGTCAGGGGGCGACTGGTGAGAAAGGTGGTGGAGGTCATGTCACACTCTTGTGGACAGAATGCTGTGGGTTTCAGATGCCATAGACTCAAGGATGCTTAACTTAGTGGAAGTCTGGTTCCTCTCCATTGTGGTCATGTCTAAGGAAAAGCTCCTTCACAGTGGGGCCAGGCTGCCTAGGTTTGAATCCTGCCTTTACCCCATCTGACCTGGAAGAGGCACTTAACCATGCTTCCTTTCCCACATCTCTGCTGGAAAGAGCAGGGTGGGCAGGCTGATTTAGCCTTGAGTATTACTCTTTCCGCTTTGAGGGACAAACTGGGTGTTCCCTACCTGCCGGCTGCTGGCAAGCTGATCCAGTCTCCAATTCTGAAGCTCTTACTTGCAGGCAGCCTGCATCCTCTTCCCCAACCAGGCCTAACTACAAAGGGTCCTTAACTCCTTTGCTATGAGCCTCTTTGGGGGCAGTAACTGACAGAGAAACTACCAGGCCGCCTCTGATCATAGATCAGGTCACTTTCCCTCTGCAGGCCTCGGTCTCAATCTATAAAATGGAGGAAGTGTCCCAGACACATAGGAGATTAAACCCCCTGTTTCTCCCACCATTTCCCTGAGGGAGTAGGAAGGGGAGACCTTCCTAGAGCATGCTGGGTATCCTCACACAATGTGCAGCTGTCAAGTTTTGCTGCTTGAGGTTGGAGCTACACTCACCGGGGGACCAGGCTGGCCTGAACTCAGGTGGGCGTGCAGCAGAGCAGCCACCTCATCCTGCTCAGCCTCCAGAGCCATGGCCAGGGCACTGGTGCCCTCCTGAAGAAAAACGGACAGTTAGGTCAGTGAACCAAGGCACGGGTGCCCTGCCTACCCAACCAGCCCCACCCACAGCAGCTCACATTATCCAGGAGGGCAGGATCGCAGCTTGGCTGGGCCAGTAGCAACCGGACAGTTTCCAGGTGTCCGTACTCACTGGCAAACATCAGTGCTGTGGCTCCGTCCACGTCTTGCACATTGACATCTGCCCCACATGCTAGCAGGGCTGCTACCATGTCCTGTCGGCCATGACTGATGGCCAGCATGAGGGCTGTCTGCCCTGTCTGAGGAGTGGGGAAGACAGGACTGGGTGCGTTTTAGGGGAAGGGAGGTCAAAATCAGGGTTGGTTCCTGAACTGTAAGAATCCACGTACCTGGCTAGCCTTGGCATTGACATTGCCCATTTGGAAGAGTCTTTGGACCACAGGCATGTCCTCCTGCCCAACAGAGGTGAGTGCAGCTAACATAAGGGCTGAGTAGCCTGCTTGATTCTGGCAGTCAACATTGCAGACTCCTAAGAGATAGGGGATCAGTCAACTAAGCCCACACCCCTAGCCCAACCTGGGTCACCTCTCCCAGTCTCTGGTTCATTTGTGTTATAGGTGGTCCCCATGCATCATGAATTGACTCCCCTTTGCCTACAAGGTTCTCACACCAAGTACCATGTGGCTCCTCCCTCCTATTCAGTGTTCTACCCTCTCTCCACCTGGCACTCAATAAGGGATGTTTATTTTTATGGCTACAAGCCACCATTGTTCCCCCAGAGAACTGCCAACTGGTTCACCTTGATCCAAGTCCCCCTCCTTTCCTTGCAGCAGCCAGAAATAGTTCAAAGAAATTTGGTCCAGTCTATTTAAAACCTTCCTGTTGACTCCTGGAATAAACGCTATTGTCCACCATGACCTGTGAAGCTGTTAACTTATGTTCCTCTGGAATCCTCCCCTTCCCTAAGCCTGTGACATTGAATGTGTCCTCCAAAACATGAACTGTAAATGTGACCTTATTGAAAACAGGCTCTTTGCAGATGTAACAAAATAAGGTCATGGTAGGCCCCAATCCTGTATGACTGGTATCCCAAAGAGATGGGTTGGGGCCAATGGCTAGTGGTCCCTTAAGATTGAGGATGGTTGGAGTTAGGGAATAGGAGAGGAAGCTGAGACCTCAGGGGGGTGAAAGTTGCGAAGAGGGGTGTTGGGGAGTAAGGTTATAGAGGAGGTGACATCAGGGTTTTAAGGTGACCTTTCAAGTGTAAGGCTGATACATCAAGGTGACAGGAGAGGATCAGGCCAAGGAACTGAGAAGCCAAGTTGGAGGGATGGAAGGAAAGCAGCCCCTAAGTGAGGTTCATTGAGGGTTCAGGGTCCTGGGGGAGGTTGGACCAGGCTGACACTGCAAGTGGGTAGGGTTTTGGGGGATACTGGTGGTGACGGATGGGGAGTTGGCTGAATGGAGTTCAATACAGGGTGAAAGCGTCCAAGGAGCCTTGGGTTTCATGAATGACAGCCAATCCCCCTTTAAGGCAGAGGATGCCCAGAAAAGTACCAATGCATCACCCCCTCACAAGCCCCAGCCTGGTAACCAGCCCAGAGTAGCTGTGACCTTCCTTTGGTCACCAAGACCTGCAGGCCCAGAGGTTACTGGGCCTGAGGGAGGGCACTCGGAAGGGCTCTTGGGCAGTTGGTCCCATGGGCAAAGCAGCATGGGTGGCCCACTCCAGCACTACCTGGTGCCTAGTCTGCTCTTGGTACTTGTCTGGGTTCTGCAACACCTGGGACCATGTATCTTCCTGAGGCAGGGGATGGAAATGTGTGAAGTGGAATCAGAGGATAAGGGACAGTCCCAGACCAGGATGGTAGTCACAGCCCTGACCAGTGAGCACCTTCCCTCAAGATTGGAAAGGCAGCTGGCTGGACATGTGGACTTAGGAAGCACCAGGGCTGGGGTTTCCTACTGCATGCCTGACACACACAGGTGTTCCAGCTGTCCAGGCAGGGAGATGATGCATTCCCATTTCACCGTTAAGGAAGCTAAGAGATAAAACAATGCCCCTAAATTTAGGGCAACATAATTCAAAAGCCTGGAAAGTGAGTGAAGGGTCAGGGGTAGCGCTCAGGTCAGTCCATGTTGGCTCTTGAAACACCCAGTGAAGGATGGTGGTCCCATCTGCCTGGCCAGCCCATCTCTGTACATTTCTCCAGGTTTTCCCAGCTGCCCAGGCTCTCCTTTACCTGTCCTCCACCCCATTGCCTAGTGCCCTGCCCACCCCTCCTCCATGCTGACCAGTATCCAGCAGCAAGCTGGAGATGGCAAGGTTCCCATGGGACACGCTGTAGTGCAGGGCTGTGTTCCCGTTGCCATCCGCCAGGTTCACCACGTGGGCCAGCAGCTCCTGTCCCAGGCGTGCTACCGCCTGCAGGACCCCGGCTACAAGCTCAGCCTGCGAACGGCGCTGGCTGGACACTCGAAACCACTCCAGGGCCACCAGGCGCGCTGCACCCTGCCGGGACAGGGGAAAGCATCAGCGACGTCCCGGTGCCATGGCAGGGGTGGTACAGAGTTGGGGTTGGAAGTCCAGGCAGGGGGAGGATGGTCACTGCTTGTCCGAGGAGGGCCGTGGGGACCCATGGGGCCGCACCCCTTTGGAAGAGGGAGTACATTGGGCCCCGGGCTCACAGGAGCAGGGATCCTCTTCTGGGGAAGAGCCTGTGGGGAAGCCTGGAGTGGAGGAAGGTGAGCGCTTTTCTTTGGGGGGGGGGGGGGAGAGTCCGAGAGTGGGCCTGGGGCTTTGATCAGTGCTTGGGGCGGGATCCTTTTAGGGAACCAGGTAAGGATCAGCATGGTCCTGGGAGATTCCTTTAGAGCCTGGGATTGGTGGAGGTCCCAGGCGCTAGGGGACGGAACTCCAGACCCTCCCCCAACTCTAGACAACAGAGGCGCTTCTCTAAGGACATCAGGGGAGGTCCTTGGCGGACTCAACGACTTCATCTGTAAAGGACTGTCTCCTCCCGCACTCACGCTGTCACGGGCGACTCCACGGGGCCGGCTCAGCTGCCGCTGCAGCGCTGTGCACGCCTCCCTCAATCGCGGGCTCAGTTCGCACCTACCGAAGAGGTCGGGAGAGGCTCAGGAGTGGTGGGGGTGGGGGCGCGGAAACTGGAAAGAGAACAACGGTCCCCACTCGAGTTCTGGCGCTGCTCACCTCCCCTGCGCACCCGGTTGAGGCTCCGGCTCCGGCTCCGGCTCCGGCTCCCGAACGACTCCGCTGCTGGGAGGTCCGGGGGTGCCCGAGTCGGATCCCTGGCCGCTGTCGTCCTCAGAGCCACAGGAGCTGCTCCTCGGGGGATCGGCAGCACCATCTTCGCTGTCACTGTCTTCCTCACTGGATGAGCTCTCGTACCTGGGGGCAGTTTGGGAGGCATCTGCTGAACCTCCCCTGTGGGCTCGTTCCCGAGTCCTGCCAGGTGGGATTGGCTATCCCCATTTCCCAGATGAGAAAACTGAGGGGTAGAGCTGGAATTCAAACCCCAGACCATGTTCCCACAGATGCTGTCATGAGGGGCGGAGGGAAATGCTCACTCTCCGTTGGTGACCCCAACAAACTGCAGGCTCTTGGGTCCGGGGCTGGGTTGGGCGCCAGGTGTTCCGTCTCTCCTCTTCATGATGGATTTGAGGATGCCTGCCAGGGATCAGATAAGGGCACTGAATTCGAGACCAGTGGTCATCAAGCCAGGGCTCCGGGAGAGGTCGGGACTCACCCGCGGGCGCTATGGCCCTGTCCCCATCTGGGAGTCCAGATGGGCTCTGCGTCAGGTGAGGGACCTCCGCGGGAGGCTCGGTCTGCGTGGACTTCTCAACACAACCCCACGGGGTCTGGGTTGCAGCCTCGCGCGACTGAGACTGGGCCGCTGCCTCCTCCTCCGTAGCCTCTCGGGCCTCCTCCAACTCTCGCAGCCGGCTCCGCAGGAGCTCGCTCACCCCGCACTGGTGCTCCAGGCTGGTGCGCAGCAGCTCCAGCTCGCGCTCGGCGGCAGCGGGCAGCCCCAGCAGCGCCTCGGTCACCCATGCGTCCGCCTCAAGGGTCTTGGAGACCGCCTGCACGCTGGCTTCCCGGGTCTCCGGCACTGCCTGGGCTTCTGCCTCTTGGGTCCCCAGCACGGCCTGGATTCCAGGCTCCTGCGTCTGGGGCTCCCGGTCGGGGGTCCCTGCCGCCCCGTCAAGGACCTGGAGTGCGCCCTCGCTGCGCCTCGCAGCTTCCTCGTCCAGGCCGTCCGCCCGGGGACTGGCCCTGGCGCGAACGCCGCGCTCGGAAGTCGCCAGGCGTTCGGTGAGCCGCCGCAGCTGTGCGAGCTTGTCCGGGCGCGCCTCGGCCTCCACATCGTCTTCTGGCTGCCGGCGCGCAGCCAGCAGCCTCGCCTTCTCCGCACGCAGCACGCGCACCTGCTCCTGCAGCTGGGGCAGCGCGCGCGCCTGGTCCTCGAGCTCGCGCAGCCGCCGCAGCGCCAAGGCCATTTGCTCACGCACCATCTGCAGTTGCGCTGGGCCTGGCGAGGCAGGGGCGGGATTGGCGGCGGAGCCTGGGGCTGGGCTGCTGCGGCCCGAACCACGCGGGCTGCCCTCGCGCTCGCGCTCGTGCGCCTGCGCCAGCTCCAGACGTCGGCTGGTCTCCAGGAGCATGTCCTCGACGTGCGGGTTACGCACCGGCACGCGCGGCGACAGCGGCGGCTGCAGGAACCAAGTGGGTGCGCCCGGAGAGAGTGCACCCGACGCTCCCCCGTCGTCACTAGCCAGGGACTCGCTGGATGTCCAGGTCCCTGGGCTACGCGCGCCCGTGATGCCGACCCGGCGCGCGCGGGGACGGCGTGCCGGCTGGGCGCTGGGGGCGCGACGGGCGACGGGGCCGCGCTCCAGCTCCTCCACGTATTTGAGGAAATCCAGGTCCAAGTGGAAGCCATAGGGCGTCTCCACCGTGTAGGATGAGCTCGGGCTGCGGGAGCCCCCGATCGGGCCGTGGCACAGGCGAGAGCCACCCAGGTCTGCGGGTATGACAGGGGTGTGAGGGGCGTCAGGCCAGGGGTACCCCTCCCCACCGCAACACACTGGCAGGGCTCCTTCTGCACCAAGCCATTACACACCCAAGGCTCAAATGCCTATGTGCACCCAAATAGTCATGCAAACACACGTTTATTGAGGCTCCTGCTACATGTCAAGCACTTTTCTGAGGACAAAGCATCGAACTAGACAAACATCTCTGTCTTGTAGGAGACAGATAAACACCAACATTACAAATGGTGCTTAGGGCAATAATAAGGTGAAGTAGAGAATAACTGGAGGAGGCATGACTTTGGCTCTCCTCTTC
This sequence comes from Cnephaeus nilssonii, assembly GCF_951640355.1. NCBI lineage: Eukaryota > Metazoa > Chordata > Mammalia > Chiroptera > Vespertilionidae > Cnephaeus > Cnephaeus nilssonii. The sequence continues at coordinate 10,520,739 of NC_137076.1, forward strand.
AGGGCCAAGTGATGAGGGGGAATCAGCTGGGGAAGAAGGTTCCTAAAACAAAACAGCCCATGCAAAGGTCCTTGGAGGTGGGGAGGGGGGGACAGGGTGGGCTGGAATAAAGGGTGAGTTGAGGGGTTCAGAGCAGAGTAATGGAAGAGAGGGGGAGAGGAGTAGGAGAGGTGAGATGAGGCCAGACAGAGGGGGACTCCCGGGCCATCATGCGATGTTAGATTACATTCCACATGTGACAGGGCAACACAGAGGGCCCCTCTGGCTACTATGCAAAGAAGGGAACTGCAGAGTTGTGTCCACACACCAGCACCAAGTGTGGGCCTGTGCACACTTACCATTTTGTACACTTACCAGGCAGGTTCTGATTCAGGGCAAACTTGGCCATGTTTCCTGGAGTAGCCACCAGACACACCCTGAAAAAGTCCCCCAGAGAGGGTAAGGGTCAGGCCCTATCCTTCTGGCTGTGACTCAGGTCAGCCTGGATTCTGAGTAACAAACCCAAGAGTTCTTCTCCAACAACCCACCCCACACACCAGTGCCCTTTTCTCCATCCTCCCTCAAGAGGCCTTGAAACTTTGGAATGAATGAATGTGGGAACACCCAGGTGCTAGGCCTCAGCCTGCTGGGCAGGAGGAGAAAGGAAGAGCATCAAAAGGAGAGAGGAGCCCTAACCGGTTTGGCTCAGTGGCTAGAGCGTCGGCCTGCAGACTGAAAGGTCCCAGGTTCGATTCCGGTTGAGGGCATGTACCTTAGTTGCAGGCACATCCCCAGTAGGAGGTGTGCAGGAGGGAGCTGAGCGATGTTTCTCTCTCATCGATGTTTCTAACTCTCTGTCCCTCTCCCTTCCTCTCTGTAAAAAATCAATAAAATATATATATATATTTTTTTTTTAAATGAGAGGAAAGTAATTCAGAAAACAAGAGTAGCCCAGCTGGTGTAGCTCAGTGGTTGAGCATCGACCTGTGAACCAGGAGGTCATGGTTCAATTCCAGTCAGGACACATGCCCAGCTTCTGGGCTGGATCCCCAGTAGGGGGCATGCAGGAGGCAGCTGATCAATGATTGCCTCTCATCATTCATGGTTCTATCTCTCCCTTCCTCTCTGAAACTAATAAAAAATATATTTTTTAAAAAAGAAAAGAAGCCCAGCTGGCATGGCTTAGCGGTTGAGCATTGACCTACAAACCAGGAAGTCACGATTTGAGTCCCAGTCAGGGCACAAGCCCAGGTTGCAGGCTCGTTCCCCAGTGTGGGAGTGCAGGAGGCAGCCGATCGATGATTCTCTCTCATCACTGATGTTTCTATCCCTCTCTCCTCTCCCTTCCTCTCTCTGAAATCAATAATTTAAAAAAAAAGAGTAGCTGAAGGTGGGAGTGGGTATGGGTGTCATTCTAGATCCGAGTTTTCTGTCAATCGCTGAGGAAAATCAGAAATTAGTCATCACAGGGGTGGAATGTGAACCTTCAGGAGAGGAAGGCAAGAACTGGAAGCCCTCGTGGGCTCATTAAGAACTCATCTGGTCAGATTCTACAGATTAAAAAACAAAAATACAGAATCACTTGAATTTTTCCCTTGGACAAATGCAAACAAGATATAACTGCATGTGAATTTTTACCAAGCTCACCTCTGAGACCTTTATAGGAAAGACAGAGAGTTGGGGGCCAGATGCACAAAGGATGCAAATCAATGGATACCTGTACCCCTGGAATACCTCTAGTGGGGTGCCACAGGGCTCTGTCTTTGGCTTGTAAGAGCTTGTAATGGAACCACAAGCACCCAGGTTGTCAGAGCTGAAACTATGCCTGGGGATGGAGGAAGAGTAAATCAGGGTGACATGATGGAGGCTCTAAGAAACAGGGAGACTGAGACACATCTAATAATGTGCTATTTTACAAGAACAAATATTGAGTCCCGAACTTGGATTCAGAAAGCACAGGGTGAGAAAGATGGGGCTTTAAAGAGCTCACATGAAAAGCCTCACGGAAGGGCCAGCCAGCTGCCAGTATCAAGTGCCTACTGTATTCCCTGCTTGGTTACCTGTAATCCTGTGCAATCCTGCAAGGTAGATAGTCACATTTTACAGATGGGGAAACGGAGGTACAAAGCAATTACGTCAATTGTGGGAAACACCCTCTGCTCATCTTCTGGAGACCTTTGCCTACCAGACCCAATCTGACCTCTCGCTAACCCACTGCTCGTTTGTGCTAAACTAACCATCTTCCCACTTCCCACCTTTGTCCAGCCTGGGTCCCTGACCTCCTCCGCCCAGAGCCTCTTCCTGTCCCAAAGCAGCTGTTTCCTGCCCCTTATACCAATTGTAAGGGTGGACCAGCAGGACAGCTGGTCATCACACAGAACATTCAGTGCCTCTCAGGACTTGTTTTTAGGAAACTTCCAGAGAAAAGCTTGGCCATGGAAAAGGCCTGGGCGGGGGATTAGAAGGCTGGGCTTTTTCACACACAGCTCGAAGTGGGACTGAGTTGGGATCAGCCCCCTCCTCCAGTGATCGGGTAACACCCAAATCTGAGGTGCGGGAACTCAAAGAATAGCTGTGGGCCATCCCTAAGACCCAAACCACCCCAGCAGCTGGACCCAGAGGCTGGGTGGGGAAATGGGTGGATACTCCAAGAATGGTAACGAATAATAAAAACACTTTTTCCATTTTCAATGGACCAGCTTGAATTCTAGGCAATCTGTAGGTATTAATTAACTTAAAAAAAAAAATCCTAGCTAAGCCCTCTGAGGTCGGTTTCTTACTATCTTTCTCCTTTATACAGAGGACGAAACACAGATTAAGTGATGCTCCCAAGGTCACATTCAGGCAGAGGCAGGATTTAAACCTAGGCGGCTTTGCCACTGTTTCTGCATTGGCCATTCCACTTGATGGCCTTCTAGAAACAGCCCTTCCCTCCCCGACGACCCGCCCAAGCTGCACTCATGCCGGTCCCCGCGTGTGTCCCCGATGGCAGGGAGTGGGCTCCCCCCAACCCCCTCCCGGCTCCAGGGGCTGCAGCCTCCCCGGAGTTGGGGGATTGGGGCGTGCAGCTGCCCTCCTCTCTCCTCCGCTCCCGCCTGAGCTGTCACAGCTAGATTCGGGTCCTCTGCCTGAGGCCCCCTCATTAGGCCGTCAGAGCTGACGCCAGACGCCCCCACTGCAGCCCCGGGGACTATTTCTGGACTCGGCGCTGTGATCACGAAATACCGCCGGCAGCGCAGCTCCTGGTCCCGGGGAGGGGACTCTCCCCGCAGCCCTCACCCCCACCCCGCTTGAGGCCCTGTGTGGTGGCACCCCCTAAAGTTGGAGCGGAACTTGCACACCCCTGAGGTGGGGGTGTTGGCTGATGACGGAGTGAGGGGGAGGTACTCAGGTCAGCACCCACCACTCCCTCGCCGTCCCCCCTAAACGGCCTCGCAGGGACAGAGCCGTTTCCTACAGGAAACGCTGCCGGGCGGTTCCATCCGCTGCCCATTGTCTGCGGGCCCGGTGGCCGTCCGTCCCTCCCCCAACACCGTTTCCGTATCACCCCACGCACACCCAGGTCCAGCGGGAGGGGCTCCACCCGCGTCCCCAAGCTGTCCGGGAGAGACGCGGGGAAAGATTGGGGGAGTCGGCTGGGGAGCTAGGGGGCGAACGAGCCCCCACTTGGCTCCCGAAGGGCGGGAGGAATCCAGAGCTCCCCATTCTGCTCGCTGCCCACTTGGGGCTCTCAGTGTGGGAGGGGTCCCAGCCAGAGGTCTCGGCGTCCGCCCCGTCGCAGCGCGCTGAGCCCGCGGGGGGCTGGAGGCGCAGCGCCACTTCCCGGGGCGCCCCCTTATCCCGCCCAAGATCCTCACCGGTGGCCCGCAAGCAGGCGATTTACCTGATGCCGCAACCACATCCGCGCCCGCACCCGAGCCCGCCCCCTCGAAGCCCGAGAACAGGTTATCTATGCCTTGACCCTAATTGACGGTCACTCCAGCCAACCAACGCCCGGCACCCTCCGAACTGTCCAATAGTGAGGTGGAGTGGGCCGGCGCCGCGAAGGTGGGAGAGCCTGGGGGCGGGGCTTGGAATGACTGTCCCTGAGGGACGGCAGGACGGAGCCCTGTGGCCAAGGGCTGCCCAGCGAAGGGCTAAGGACCTTGGGTTTGATCCACTGGACATTAGAGAGCCATGGAAGGCTCTGAGCAGGAGATTCACTGGGGGGATTTGTGTCCCCTTAGGGCAGTGATGGGCAACCTTTTGAGCTTGGTGTGTCAAACTTGGCCAAAAAACTGAGCATAACTTGGGTAGTGTGTCACTTTGAGGAAAAAACATTATTTCGCAAATGTTTCATCCTCAGGAGCAGCAAATGTTTCATCCTCGGCATGCGGCCGCCTCAGCGGCCGCGTGTCATCAGAAATGGCTACGTGTGTCAGTGCTGACACGCGTGTCATAGGTTCGCCATCACTGCCTTAGGGACATACACAGTGCCAGGTACACAGTAGGTGCTCAATAACACTAAAATAATCAGGGGGGGAAAACAATCTGTACAGTCGCTCTAGATAATAATATATTCCAAATGGATTAGAATGTTAAATGTAATTTTAAATCATTAGTTCAACGAACATTTATTGCACACCTACTGTGTGCCAGGGGCATTGGATAAAGCAGTGACCAAAACTGCTTGGAACATCCTTTGGATGGAAGCTGGAAGGACTAATGCTCAGATCCCAGTGTCTGGGTGAGGTACCTGGACCCTGGATCTTTCCCACCACAGGGTCTTTGCACATGCTGTTCCACCTTCCTGACCTGTCTTCCCTGCACATACCTACCTGTCCCACTAATGCCAGCACCATAACGACAGGGAATTGATTTATTTTGGTCACTGCTTTATCCAATGCCCCTGGCACACAGTAGGTGTGCAATAAATGTTCGTTGAACTAATGATTTAAAATTACATTTAACATTCGAATCCATTTGGAATATATTATTATCTAGAGCGACTGTACAGATATTTTTTTCCTGATTATTTGTGTTATTGAGCACCTACTGTGTACCTGGCCCTGTGTATGTCCCGAAGGGGACACAATCCCTGTCATCCTGCACCTCAAAGCTGAGAGGCAGAGGCAGACTCAAGCTAAAGTTTATGGTAAGGGGATGACGAGTGGGAGCTGGGGTCTATGGGAGGAGAAAAGAGGGGTAAAACCCTGACCTGGAGGGTCCTGTGAGGCAGCCTGGAGGTGTAGCATTTAAGGAAGGGTGCTCCAAATAGGAGAAAGTGCGTGTGCAGAGGAAGGGAAGAAGGAAGCTCCCTATATCGAGGACTTTGACTAGGTCATTGTGTTGGTAGGAGGGTAACTGAAGGGACAGGCTGAAAGGCACATTTGAAGCTTCAGGCTTTATCTGATCAATGGAGCCCTGGAGGCAAGTTACTTATTCCAGATTCCTCTGTGTTGTCCCAGTGCCACTCCACTCTAACACTGTAGCTTTAGAATGTATTTCAATACCGGGTATTCTTCCTTTTAGAAAATTCCTGGGCTATTTCCACTGTCTTTTTCTCATGCACATAAACTGTTTGTAGAATTCTGTCAAATTTTCCCGTGAACACTTCATTGGAATTTAAAGAGTATTTTTATTGTAAAATAGAAGCAAACTCAATAAACTACATAAGGCCTGGCCTGTGTGGCTCAGTTGGCTGGGCATCATCTAGTGCACTGAAATGTTCCCTGTTTGATTACAGGATTCCAGGCTAGGGCACATCCCCGGGTTGCAAGTTCGATTCCGGATCCCTGGTAGGAGGTGTGCAGGAGTCAGTCAAGCAATATATCACTCTCACATTAATGTTTCTCTCTCTCTCCCTCTCCTTTCCTCTCTCTCTAAAAATCAATAAAGAACCTTTGAAAAAATAAAGAGTAAAATAAATGTATAGCTTAAGGAATATTGAAGGGAGGTTCTCAACCAAGGTGATTTTTAAAAAATATATATATTTTATTGATTTTTTACAGAGAGGAAGGGAGAGGGATAGAGAGTTAGAAACATCGATGAGAGAAACACCAACTCAGCTGCCTCCTGCACACCCCCTACCGGAGATGTGCCCGCAGCCAAGGTACATGTCCTTGACCGGAATCGAACCTGGGACCTTTCAGTCCGCAGGCCGACGCTCTATCCACTGAGCCAAACCGGTTAGGGCCCAAGGTGATTTTTAAAATATATATTTTTATTGATTTCAGAGAGGAAGGGAGAGGGAGAGAGATGGAAACATCAATGATGAGAGAGAATCATTGATCCGCCGCCCCCCTGCAGGCCCCCTACTAGGGATTGAGCCTGCATTCCGGGCATTGAACCATGACCGCCTGGCTCATAGGTCGACACTCAACCACTGAGCCATACCAGCAGGGCCCAGGGTGAATTTTGATTGCCATAATGGAGAAGGGGAAAAGATCTAGTGGGTGGAAGCCCGGGATGCTGCTGAACACCCTACAGTGCACAGGGTAGCCCCCCACAACAAAGGATTATATAGCCTGAATGTCAATAGTGCTGAGTTTGAGAAACCCAGCTGGGAAGTGAACATAATTATAACCCCCGCCCAGGTCAACATGTCTCCAGCTACCTCAGAAGGCCCTCCATTCACCACATTCCCATCACAGCTGCCTTCTTCCTTCGCAAAGTAACCACTGTTGTGACTTTTGTAGTAACCACTGCCTTGCATTCCTGGATAGTTTATCACCCGAATATGAATCTCCTGACACTGTAGTTTTAGTCTTGCCTGTTTGGAGACTACGAAACCTCTGTTCTTGTCTTATTGAAGGAAAGGTTTCAATCACGAGACAAAGTGTAGCAAAGTAGGTAAGAATTTAGCCCTAACCGGTTTGGCTCAGTGGATAGAGTGTCGGCCTGCGGACTCAAGGGTCCCAGGTTCAATTCCAGTCAAGGGCATGTACCTTGGTTGCGGCCACATCCCCAGCAGCTGATTGATGTTTCTCTCTCATTGATGTTTCTAGCTCTCTCTCCCTCTCCCTTCCTCTCTGTAAAAAATCAATTATATATATATATATATATATATATATATATATATATATGAATTTATTGACCACAGCAAAAATATACTTAGGGCAGTGAAACAAGGAAGGCCTAGGCTGGGCTGCTTTGGCTCGCTGAGAGGTCCGAGAAAAGGGGGGCTTGGAGACAGGTTCAGGGGGTTAGCCCAGGATGAGCTGCCACTTGCAACCATTGCTCCCCTGGTTGCAAGTCTTGTGGGGACCCTTAGAGGAAAGATGGGAGAAGGGAATGGCAGGGGCATGCTCCGGTGGGGGCGAGCTCGAGATGTCCTTCATGCTGAGCATATTTATCTCTCTCTTGCAGGGAGAAATCTTAGGTCTCACAGGAGGGTCTCAAGAGAACATTTATCAGTTTTCTAGGTGCGCTCTTTCATGCTCTCCACTGATTGGTCAACACCAGGGCAGGGGTCATTAGTCACTGTAGCTGGTCCTGAGGCAGCTACAGCATCACGTGTCTGGTTTTGCTGCTTTTCTGGGCCTGGAGCTAAAATAAACTGAGGCCCAGATGTTATCTTTAGGGAGGAAAGGGTAGGGGGTCTAAACTGCTTGACGAGCGATATGCCAGGGGAGGATACGTTACCCTGGGGATGAGGTTCTCGTTTTCTCAGTTTTGCCCCTTTCTAGGTATCCCGAGCTTTTTGTCCTGGTGAGTTCCCGTACCTGGCCCATCGTCCTTGCTCTGGTCATGTCTAACTGCCTGTAACATTGCCCATTCCAAAAGAAAATATGTATTTTCTTTTCTTTTTTTAATATATATTTTATTGATTTTTTTACAGAGAGGAAGGGAGAGGGATAGAGAGTTAGAAACATCGATGAGAGAGAAACATCAATCAGCTGCCTCCTGCACACCTCCTACTGAGGATGTGCCTGCAACCAAGGTGCATGCCCTTGACCGGAATCGAACCTGGGACCTTTCAGTCCGCAGGCTGACGCTCTATCCACTGAGCCAAACCGGTTAGGGCAGAAAATATGTCTTTTCAATCTCTGTTAATTCACAGGCCCCCTACATCCCCTTCCTTCCCTTGAGATAAATCCAAATACAACTCAGGCTATTTGTCCTGAGGTGTTTCCTACGGTTGGGGTGTCATTGATTGCACCCTCATGACGCAGTCCAGTATGTTGCTTTGTCTTCCCTACGCCCTGCGCATTGGTGGTTGGTTCTAGAACTGGGTTCAGACTGGGGTTTAATTCCTTGGCACAGCCACGGGTGGTGTTGTGTCCTTTCACCAGGAGGCTCATGCTCTTTGACTGTCTCTTTTTACATGAGGTCAGCAGCCACTGAGGTTGCAAAACAGTGACCTTTCTCCAGCAATGCTCCCCTATTTATTAGCTGGAATTCTTCCTTTGCCAGATGCTTCCTTTCCCGTACTCCCTATGTGGTTACCCAGTGAACATCCCTATAGAAAAGGCCAGACGAGGGCTGGCTTCTTGCACTTTGTATACCGGTGTTCAAAATAATGAACGATTCCCCACAACCCTCTGGCGTGATGAACTGGGTTTTATTGTTGTTGTTAAGTCGTTATGAGCTTGTGGAGAAACACACCTTGCTTCAGTCCCTGGCACTTACCCTCCCTGCGGGGCACACCTGGCTGAGGAAGCTTGGTGGGTTGGAACTTTCAGAAGTGACTCTGGTCATCTTTGATAGTTTTCTTACTCTCTCGTAGGACCAGATGTCACAGGTTCATCTTGGACATATTCTGTGGCATCAGCCAGAAACTACGTGAAATTCTGGTTTCTGTTAGTGGGAAATATAGTAGTGTGGGTGCTAGGAATACTCATTTGCTATTGTGTCTAGACTTTTTTCAGTGAGCAAAGCTAAGTAGGGAGGATGTATATATAATACATCCAGATTGGAGAGGGTGCAGGTTGGGCTGAGGAACACACACACACACACACACACACACACACACACACACCCGTGCACGAATTTTGTGCACTGGGCCTCTAGTATTTTTCATAAAAATGACTAGCCTATAACTTTCAAAAATGTCAGTGCCATGAAAGACAAAGAAAGGAGAAAATAATGTTCCAGGTTGAAAGGACGTTAAAAAAGAATGATATCTAAAGGCAATACATGATCCTGGATTGAACCAGGGACCTGAAAATAAAAACTGCTATAAAAGATATCATTGGATGACTGATAAAACTTGAATAAGGTATGTAGCTTAGATAGCAATATTGCATCGATAATAGAAATTCTGGTTGTAACCATTACACTGTGGTTATAGAAGCAACGGTCTTCACTGCGGGCAGTTCTGTTATCCAGGGCACATCCAACAATGTCTGAAGATATTTTGGTTGTTACTACTGGGGGTGTGTGCTGCTGACATCTAGTGGGTACAGGCCAGAGATGCTAAAAATTGTACGGTGCCCAGGGCAGCCCCCCTACAGCAAAAATCACCCAGCCCAAGTGTCGACAATGACAAGATAGAGAAACCCCCTATAAGGAAATATAAATGGAAGTATTTAGGAATATAAAGGAGTCATGAGACTGGTTCTCAAAAGGCTCAAAAAAAAAAAAAAAGCAGAACACACGTATCTATTCCTCTCCCTTTCTCTCCCTCTCTCCATGGGCATTCTTAACGTTTCCCAAACACATTAAGCACATTCCTGCCTCAGAGCCTTTGCACTGTCTGTTCCCTCTTTCTGGGATGTTCTCCCAGGTATCTGCCTGACTTACCCCTTCACTTCCTTGATCAAACTTCTTCCTCTTCTGTTTTCTTTTCTTTTGTTCTTCTTTTTTTTTTTTTTTTAGAATTTTTATGAGTTTATTTGAGCCAAACTGAAGATATATGCCAGGAAGCAAGACCTCAAATGCTCCTCTCCTCAAACTCTCTTTTCTTTAAATATATTTTTATTGATTTCAGAGGGAAGGGAGAGGGAGAAAGAGGGAGAAACATCAATGATGAGAGAGAGTCATTGATCGGCTGCCTCTTGACGCCCCACACTGGGGATCGAGCCCGCAACCCGGGCATGTGCTCTGACCAAGAATCAAACCGTGACTTCCTGATTCATAGGGCAATGCTCAACCACTGAGCCACACTGGCCGGGCTCAAACTTCATTTTCTTAGTGAAACCTTTTCTAACCACTCTATTACAAGCCTACCCCATTGGGTATCTCCCTTCTTGGGTTTGTTTTTCTCCCTATCACCAAGTACTTATCACCACATAACACACTGTATATTTTCTTTATCTGTTTATTGTGTGTCCTCACACAGTAATTGTGTCAGCTCCATTCGGGCAAGGACTTTTATCCCTAGTACGTGGAACAGGGCCTGGCACACAGTAGGTGATCAATAAATGTTTGATGGAGGAATGAATGACTTGCTGTTAAATGAGATGGACTAAAAAAAAGAAGGTGGAGGAGGAGGGAAGTTGCTGTTCATCACTTCTACATTTCCCCTTTGGTTTCTCCTCTGAATCTCTCATCTTCTAGGACAAGACCTCTAGGTCACTTGGGGTGCCCCCTCGGGGCTCAGGAGTCGCCCAAGAGGGTGCATAGCGCCCAGGACCATTTTCCTTCCCTTAGCAGGAGCCCAGGACCGAGGTAAAGGAACGAGCAAGGGTAGTTCTCATATCCGCCACGAGGGGGCGCTTCTCCTACGGCCAAATACAGGAGCAGCGCTTGCCCGCGGAACACCTGTGAAGAAATTGTCCTGAAAAACAATGCCATCTTTAGCTTTTTCTTATTGTTATTTTTAAAAATCTCTAAAAATTGCCCTGGCTGGGTAGCTCAATTGGTGAAGAGGGTCGTCCCTATAAAACCAGGTTTCAGGTTTGATCTCCAGTCAGGGCACATGCAAGAAGCAACCAATGAATGTATAAATAAGTGGAACAACAAATAGATGTATGTCTCTCTCTCTCAAAACAAATCAACAAAAATTATTTAATCTCTAAAAATTAGCATATTAATTATAGAATTTTAAGAAACTAAAGAGATAAATAAAAATCATTGCACCAGCCCACTTAGGAACTCAATATTAATTTATCTACATGTTTTATTTTTTATCACCATTTACTTATTCACAATTTTTATTTCAACCTTTTATTTTGGACAATTTTTAACAAAAAAGGTAGAGAAATACACTAATGCCACTAAACTGTACACTAGAAAATAGTTAAAATTATAAACTTTAGACCTAGCCTATTTGGCTCAGTGGATAGAGCCTCGGCTGGGGGACTGAAGAGTCCTGGGTTCGATTCTGGTCAAGGGCACATATCTCAGTTGTAGGCTCAATCCCTGGCCCTGGTCCTGCGTGTGTGGGAAACAATTGATGTGTTTCTCTCACATCTCACAGCGATGTTTCTCTGTCTTTCCTCCGCCCTTCCACTCCTTCTAAAAGTCAATGGACAAATATCTTCAGGTAAGGATTAACAACCACAATCGCTGAGTCACACCGGCCGGCATCTATAAATATTTTCAATATGTATGCATTCTAGCAGATAAGGACTATTTATTTTTAAAATACCCATAATGGCATTATCATACTTTAAAACTTAAAATCATCAAATGTCCAGTAAGTGATCAAACTTTTAATTGTTTCATAAATGTCATAATTTGTTTCGTTTTATTACTTTAGTAAATCAGGATCCCAAAATGTCCATACATTGCATTTGATTGAAATGTTTTTCAAATATCCTTTGATCTAAAAACTTTCTCACCATTTCCCCCCAATTTATTTGTCAAAGAAAACAGATTTGTCCTGTTGCCTCTTCCACAGTTGGGATTTCCTTGCACTGTGTAGTGTCATTGGTGATGTCCTCCTGTTCTTTGTATTTGCTAAACAGTGGGACATAACTCAGGGCCAGTGTTGAAAAGAAAAACATACTGTGAGCCGCAGGTATGAGTCACATGTGTACATTTAAATTTTCTAGTAGGCATTTGAAAAAGGAAAAAAAAAAAGGTGAGATTTATTTTAATCATTTAATTTTAAACCAACACGTCCAACATTTAATTATTCCAACATGCAATCAATAGTTTATAGAATTAGTCAAGCAGTTTGCACTCTTTTTTTCCAAGTCTTCCAAATCTGGTGTGTAGTTTACATTTAGAGAACATCTCAATCTGGACTGGCCACACGTCAAGTGTCTGACAGTCACACGTGACTCATAGCTACTGTTTTGTACATTTTTTTGGAGATTGAGCCTTCTAGACATTTTATCTGATTCAGGTTTTGTTTTGTTTTGTTTTTTCAGCAAGGCGTAGCTGCCACTCTTTTGCAATAGAAGCATCGACAAATATCTTAATGAATGAATGGTTGTGCCCAAGGAAACTAAGCCTGAGATGACTCACCTATTTGTGTGTTTCTCACCAGCCTCTTTTCTCATAAACACATTTAGCAAGAACATTGGAATGCCACTGGATACATAGTTGAATTTCTGTATTTCTAATTCAACACACCCTATATACTTTCCCAGGTCACTAAATACTTCCTTAAAATAACTTGCAATTTGAAAGTGTGTTACACTCTATGGCTGTTCCTTATAGTTGAACCACTTGGGTTGTTTCTAGAGCATCACTATTACAAGTCATTGGTTAGGGAGATGGCGTAGCTGGTTCGTTAAGATATTGTGATTTGAATCAAATAATGAAGCATGAACATGAAACCATATATGTCCCTAGCCAGTGTTTTCCAATGGCTAGAGCATCGACCCTCACATGGAAGGGTTGCAGGTTCCATTCCGGGTCAAGGGCACATGCCTGGGTTTTGGGCTCGATCCACGGTAGGGGGCGTGCAGGAGGCAGCTGATGAACAATTCTCTCGTTGATGATGTTTCTCTCATCATTGATGTTTCTATCTCTCTTTCTCCCTTCCTCTCTGAATCAACAAAAATATATATTTCAAAATTTGCACATGAATGTCCATAGCTTTATTTGTAATAACCAAAAACTGGGAACAACCCAAATGTCCTTCAACAGGTGAATAAAGAAACTGTGGTTTATTCCTATCATCATAAAAATAAATATGCTGTAGATAATCCAACTGGGATCATCTCAAAGTAATTGTGCTAAGTGAAAGAAGCTAGAAAAAAAAATTATATTCTATGTGGTTCCATTTACATTAAGTTCTGGAAAACACAACCTACTCTGTAGTGATGGAAAGCAAGTGATGATTAATTACCTGAGGAAGGAGGAGAGGACAGTGGGAGGGGCTCCCGAGAGGCACGAAGAAGCTCTCGGGTGGGGTACATTGCCTTGTTTGCGGCTATAGTTTCACAGGCATATACATATGTCAAAGGTTATTACATCATGAACCTGAGATATGTGCAGATTATGGTATGTCAATTAGACTTCCACTTGCTGCTGAAATGTTTTCCCCACCATTTTTATGTTAGTCAGCTGGGGCCGCTATCACAAAACACCACAGGCTGGGGTCTTAAACAACAGACATGTATTTCTCACCATCCTGAGGCTGGGAGGTCCAAGGTCAAGGTGCAGGCAGTTTCTGGTGAGAGCTTTCTTCCTGGTTTGCAAACAGCAAACTTCTCTCTGTGCCCTCACATGGCAGAGAGAGTGTCTCTCTTTTAATAAGGGCACCAGTCCCATCAATGGGGCCCATCCTCCCAAAGGCCCTACCTCCAAACACCATCACAGTGGAGGGTTAGGGCTTCAACATAGGAATTTTAGCGGGACACAAACATTCAGTCCATAACAATTTATTTATTTATTTTAGATTTTTTTTTTTTTTCAATTTCAGCTTTGCTGTTTTTTTTTTGTCTCTTATTTTTTATTTTTATTAATTTCAGAGAGTAAGAGAGAGGGAGAAAGAGATAGAAACATCAATGATGAGAGAGAATCATTGATCGGCCACTTCCTGCATACCCCCTACTGGGGATCAAGCCCGCAACCCAGGCATGTGCCCTTGACTGGAATCAAACCCAGGACCCTTCAGGCCAATGCTCTATGCACTGAGCAAAACTAGGTAGGGCTAAGTTTTTGTGTTGTTGTTTTTTGGTGGTTTTTTTTTTTTTTTTTTTTTTGTGGATGCAAAGTTTATTGAGAGAAGCCAGTCCTGAGCACAATGGAGCAAATCCCCCAGAAGTCTAGAGAGAGAGAGAGAGAGAGAGAGAGAGAGAGAGAGAGAGAGAGAGAGAGAGAGAGAGAGAGAGAAGAGGAAGAGAAAAGGGGAGCTAAGATTTTTAAAATTGATTTTTAGAGAGGGAGGAAGGGAGAGGGAGAAAGAAAGAAACATCGATGTGAGAGCGCATTATCGATCAGCTGCCTCTTGCGTGTCTCCCACAGGGCTTGAGCCAGAAACCCGAGCATGTGCCCTGAGAGGGAATCAAACCAGCAACCTTAAGGTGAATGGGATGATGCCCAACCAACTGAGTCACACCGGCCAGGGCTACAATTTTTTTAAAAATATATTTTAATTGATTTCAGAGAGAAAGAGAGAAGGAGAGATAGAAACATCATTGAAGAGAATCATTGATGGGCAGCCTCCTGCACACCCTCTACTGTGGATTGAACCCATAACCTGGGAATCTAACAGTGATCTTTTGGTTCATAGGTCGATGCTCAACCACTGAGCCACGCCTGCCAGGCCATAACAATTTCTAAAATGAAAATGTTTAAACATACAAAAAACCCTCAAAAGTGATTATGAATAAACCTGGATAAACATTCTTTTTTAAAAATATATTTTTTATTTTCTTTATTGATTAAGGTATTACATATGTGTCCTTATCCCCCTATAGTCCCCCCACCCCCCGGCTCATGCCCTCACCCCCCTGGTGTCTGTGTCCATAGGTTAGGCTTATATGCATGCATACAAGTCTTTTGGTTGATCTCTCCCCTTTACCCCCACCCTTCCCTACCTTTCCTCTGAGGTTTGACGGTCTTATCAATGCTTCTCTGTCTCTGGATCTGTTTTTGTTCATCAGTTTTATGTTGTTCATTATATTCCACAGATGAGTGAGATTATGTGATATTTATCTTTCTCTGACTGACTTATTTCACTTAGCATAATGCTCTCCAGATCCATCCAGGCTGTTGCAAATGGTAGGAGTTCCTTCCTTTTTACAGCAGTGTAGTATTCCATTGTGTAGATGTACCACATTTTTTTAACCCACTCACTTGCTAATGGGCACTTAGGCTGCTTCCAAATCTTAGCTATTGTAAATTGTGCTGCTATGAACGTAGGGGTGCATATATCCTTTCTGATTGGTGTTCCTAGTTTCTTGAGATATATTCCTAGAAGTGGGATTACTGGGTCAAATGGGAGTTCCATTTTCAGTTTTTTGAGGAAACTCCATACTGTTCTCCACAGTGGCTGCACCAGTCTGCATTCCCACCAGCAGTGCACGAGGGTTCCTTTTCTCCACATCCTCTCCAGCACTTGTCATTTGTTGATTTGTTGATGTCAGCATTTCTGACAGGTGTGAGATGGTACCGCATTGTTGTTTTGATTTGCATTTCTCTGATGATTAGTGACTTTGAGCATGTTTTCATATGCCTCTCGGCCTTCCTTATGTCCTCTTTCAAAAAGTATCTATTAGGTCCATTGCCCATTTTTAAAAATATATATATTTTATTGATTTTTTTACAGAGAGGAAGGGAGAGAGAGAGAGAGTAAGAAACATCGATGAGAGAGAAACATCGATCAGCTGCCTCCTGCACACCTCCTACTGGGGATGTGCCTGCAACCAAGGTACATGCTCTTGACCAGAATTGAACCTGGGACCCTTGAGTCCACAGGCCGACGCTCTATCCACTGAGCCAAACCGGTTAGGGCCATTGCCCATTTTTTGATTGGGTTGTTTATCTTCCTTTTGTTAAGTTGTATGAATTCCCTGTAAATGTTGGAGATTAAACCCTTATCAGAGATAAAAAAAAATATATTTTTTAATTGAGTTTAGAAAAGAAGGAAGAGGGAGAGATAGAAACATCAATGATGAGAGAGAATTATTGATTGGCTGCCTCCTACATGCCCCACATTGGAGATCGAGCCCTCAACCAGGGCATGTGTCCTGACCGGGAATTGAACTGTGACCTCCTGGTTCATAGGTCGACGCTCAACCACTGAGCCACGCCAGCCGGGCTGGATAAACATTATTGAACAAAGTTTGTGTGGACACGTGACTAGGGAAGGGTGACTTCTCCAGCTATGCTGTTTAAACTTTTTGGGTTTGGGACAATGGAAATACATTATCCATTCAAAACAAAAAATTCAGTGGTTTGGACCTGGAGAGAGAACTAGGTTCAAATCTTGGCCCTTGAAAGCTGTGCAACTTTGGTGAAGTGTCTGAACATCTCAGATTCCCTAGTTCAAAAGGGAAAGACGTGTTCTCCTATCCAAGGCGGATTTGAGGAGGATGTGAGATGGAGCATGCGCGTGCTGGATGCTATAAATGTGCACTTAGACTTATTTTTCTTTCCTTAGTGAGCTCAGGGCTGTTTGCCCTGGGAGCAAAGGCTGCCAGGTTCACACACACATACACTCCCAGGCTGGGAAGAATTTGCTGTGCAGATAGGGAGGGCGTCTCAGTAGCAGCCACTTTGTTCCCTTCTGAAGCCTCAGTCCAGAAGCTGAGTCATCTCTGCCCAAGCCTCTGAGGCTCCTGCCCTCGGGCTGACCTTTCCTGGTGACCTGAATGTGACCAAGCCTGGCAGAAAAGGCCATGATCAGCTGCCGGTATGGTGGGGCCATTCCTTGGACAGAGGCACAGCAGCCTCTCTTGGGGTGTCCACATACTTAGCCCCAATGTCACTGGGCTCATCTAGGAAGAATCAGGCACGCCCCAGGCTATAGTGCATTTTCAGGCTCCTCCCCAATCTGGGTCACCCAATTCCTTACTGTCTTTGTCTGGATAATCTTGGTACCCCTCAGCCTCTGGCCCCTGTCCCAGGAAGCCTTGCCTGAGAAAATTGGTCTCTTCTTTGAGCTCTTATAGCTCCTGTGCTTCTCCCAGGATAGCACCGATCACCCAGTATTCAAGTTAAATGGTTAAAAGAATCACATTAGGTTAAAAGTTACAAACTTCCAGTTATAAAATAAACTAGAGGCTGGTGCACGAATTCGTGCATGGGTGGGGTTCCGAGGCCTGGCCGGTGATCAGGGTGATCAGGGCAGTCTCACCCAGTCCCTATCAGGGCCTCTAGTGTATATATGTCTCTGTGTGTAGTAATACATCTCTACAGGTATATGAATGATATATTTTTATACATACATGTATTCTGTTTTTGTGTGTGTTATATATTCACCTATGTATAAATGTATATATTATACATGTCTCTCTCAATAAATGTTTTATATATTAATATATTTGTGTGTATGTTACAGATGCATACTAGTATATGCCGATATATGTTTCATTTTCAAGAGAGAGAGATTGAGAGAATAATAAAGCAAATAGAACAAGTTAACAATTGGTGAATTTCCACGAAGAGTATGCAGGTGGTCTTTATACTCTTGTTGCAAAATTTCTGTAAGTTGAAATTATTGCAAAATTTAAAATTACTCCCACAAAAAGGAAAGAAATCACAGGGTTACATGGTCTGTCTTCCTCCCCAGGGCAAACTTTTCCACAAAGAAAGTGTAAGGACTTTTCAAGCCCCTACCAAATGTTTGAGACTTGAAAACAATGCATATCTTCTCACAAATTAGGAAATAACAAATAGTCTGCATTATTAAAGTTAATAAATGTTTAATTAAATGTCTACAAAATGTCACTTGAGACCTGGCCTGTGTTGCTCAGTTGTTAGAGCGAGGGCCCATGTACCAAAGGGTCGAGGGTTCCATTCCTGGTTAAGGGCACTTACCTGGGTTGCAGGTTCGCTCCCCACCCCGATCAGGGAGGAACCAGTTGATGTAGCTCTCTCCCATGGATGCTTTCCCCTCTCTCTTTCTTTCCCCCTCCCTCCCTCCCTTCCACTCTCTGAAGAAGCAATGGGAAAAAATATCCTCAGGTGAGGACTGAAAAAAAAAAGTCACTTGACATCAATCTCACTGAACTCCATGTAGATAATTCACCCCAGGGCCCTGGACTCCCCAGTTCTTGAGGACAGGTCTGTGTCTACCTGCCGATGGCTGTACCCCTAGTGAATGGTACACAGTAGATATATAGGTAACATTTTCAGAATGAACTAAGTGCGTGTGCTGGGCTGACCCCCAGGGCTGGGATCTCCTTGAGGAAAATGACAGGAGGATGTCCTGATCTGCATTGAGTCCCTGGTGAAATAGAGAAATTCACTCCAATGTTTGCAGGGTGTATGTCAAGAATGCAAATGAAGGTCCACGTACTATGTCTAAATATTTAGAGTTCTACATCACGCTAACTGTAATAAGCTGCTCACTAATGGCCTTCATGCTTCCTGCCAACTGTTATCCACATTCTTCTGTAGCTTTGGCCATTGAGATGTTAGCTAATATGAGGCAAGCAGAGGCTGAATACATCTTGGTTCTTGGGTCTCATCCTCTTGGAATACTACCATCACCATGGGAGAAACTCAGGTGATCCTGCTGGAGAGGCTAGTCACCAGACATTAAGTGTCCACCTTGGAATATCTATTCCAAGTCAAGTTCCAGGTGACTGTAGTTGCATGAGTAACCCAAGGGAAAGAAACAACCCAGCTGAGTCCATGGCTGTGGTTATTAGCCACTAAGTTCTGGGAATGTTTGTTACACAGCAATAGAAAACTGATGCACTAACTAACCCCTGTTGAGCAATAAAATGTGTTCTATCCTCTGACTTTATTCAATATACCTTCAAAACAATCTGGAAGGCCAGCCCTGGCAGGTGTTTCTCAGTGGTTAGAGCATTGGTCTGTGCACCAAAGGGTCTCAGTTTTGATTCCAGGTCAAGGACATGTACCTGGATTGCAGGTTCGATCCCTGGCCCTGGTCAGCGTGTGCGTGTGGGAGGCAACCAATGTTTTCTCATTCTCTCTCTCTGTCTCTCTCTGTCCCCCCTCCTTCCCTTCCACTTTCTCTAAAAATCAATGGAGGAGAACCCAGATGGCAGCATCGGTAAACGCCTACACTCACTGCCTCCCACAACCACATCAAAATTACAACTAAAATACAGAACAGCCATCATTTAGAACTGCCTGAAATCTGGCTGAATGGAAGTCCTACAACTAGAGAAGTAAAGACGAAAGCACACGGAGACTGGTAGGAGGGGTGGAGGCACAGAACAGGCTGGGCCAACATTCACATGCAGTGGTTTTTTAACTGGGAGGGAGATTGTCTCTGTGGAGGCTGCCCATGAGGAGAAAGGGGTCCCAGCCACACACCAGACCCCAGACCAGGGTTTCAGAGCTGGAAGAGAAGTCCCCATAACTTCGGGCTGTAAAAACCAGCGTGGATTGTGGCTGAGTGACCCAGGCTACGGGAATACAAAGTGTTCCTCTTTTTAAAAAAATATTTTTTTTTATTGATTTCAGAGAGGAAGGGAGAGGGAGAGAGAGATGGAAACATCAATGATGAGAGAGAATCAGTGATCAGCTGCTTCCACACCCCACACTGAGGATCGAGCTCACAACCCAGGCATGTGCCTGATTGGGAATCGAACTGTGTCCTCCTGATTCATAGGTTGATGCTCAACCACTGAGCCATGCCAGCTGGGCCCTATATGTTCCTCTTAAGAGGCCTGTGCCTCCTCAGCTTCCTCTGAGCTCTGGCATCTGTCAGCAGTGACTTTGGGGGAATTCAGGAACATAGTGGGAGAAACGGGACTGTCTGGCATCAGGGCAGGGACTCGAGGGCAGCTTTCTCCCAGACAGGGGTGCTCAAAGTAGCCATTGTTCCTGTCCTGAGACCTCCCCCATCACAGAGCTGACTGACAGCCACATCTGAGTTTCCATCAGTGTGGCCCACACTGTTAGACCCCGCCCCATCCAATTTGCAGCCCCACCCAAGCTGTTTGCAGCAGCTTTTCCATATGAATGGCCTGTCTGGCTCAGGCTTCAGACTTTGCTAAAATCTCTTAAACAAGCAGCAGCCGGAGTCAATGTGCCCCAGACCTATCAATAAAAGGTCCAAGATCTGGCATTAGCACCAGCCTGCCTTGCTTCACAGTTAGGCCTCACCTGGGCACTTTCTAGGCCAATATAGTAGAGCCATCTGCAGAACTCTCTGTAGCTCCTGCCAGGTGGCCCCAGGCAGTGGCTGAATTTGCACTTCCTGGGAGGCTCCAGAGCCAGTGCACCCAGTGGATAGCTTACAACTCTACACATCCACAAGCAACACCCTCAAGGGGCAGACTCAATGAACACCAAAGCCCCATTAAATCAAGTCCTGCTCTATAGGAGTGTCTCCCGCACAGCAACTCTTTCATTGTAGACACCGCTGGTCTTCATAGCCCAGTGGTCGGCTAACTGTGGCTCACGAGCCACAGGCGGCTCTTTGGCCCCTTGAGTTTTTAGCAAAGGCCAGCTTAGGAGTACTCTAATTAAGTTAATAACAATGTACCTACCTATATAGTTTAAGTTTAAAAAATTTGGCTCTCAAAAGAAATTTCAATCGTTGTACTGTTGATATTTGGCTCTGTTGACTAATGAGTTTGCCGACCACTGTCATAGCCAATTGGCCTGGAGGTCAATTCCTCCCAGTGACACCAACAGCAATCAAGGCTCAACTACAACAAGACTGTGCACAAAGTCCACAGAGAGAGAGAGAGAGAGAGACATCAGCTGGTTGCCTCCTGCATGCTCCCTGACCAGGGGTGGGGAGTGAATCCAAAACCCAGGGACCTGCCCTGGACTGTGTGTGTGTGAGCGGGGAGGCTGGCACTCTAACCATTGAACCACCAGCCAGGGCTGCCACTATTTTTATTATAAGCAGCCCCTCCACTGACAGATCAGTTCTTCCTGTCCCACCCAGGAGAAGTCCCAAGGATTGGACGTTAGTAAAGAGGGACTGAGGGCCCCGAGTAACCAAAGTCTTGGAGATACAGATGGAAAGCACTGTCCATGAGATGGGAATCCTGCCTCAAATTGAAAACCACCAAAGGCAGGGACTTCATTCAGCTGCCCACAGACAAGCAAAAGTCCATTTCACTGCTTCTCTTTCTGATGAGAGATTCTAGCCGACATGTCATCTTTCTATGCCATTTACCTTAACCAGAGTACTCCATGTGGGGCCTGGGGTGTCTTGCCCACCATTATGGCCCCAGCACAGTAACTAGAGCACTCAAGAAACAATTGATTGCCCAGATGTGGCTCAGCAGTTGACACAGGAACCAAGAAGTCGCAGGTTCGATTTCGGGTTGGGGCTGGAGTTGTGGGTTCTATCCCTGGAATGGGCTGTGCAAGATGATTCTCTCTCATCACTAATGTTTCTATCTCTCTCTCCCTCTCCCTTCCTCTCTGAAATCAACAAAAACATATTTTTTAAAAAAAGAAACAATTGTGCCGAAACCGGTTTGGCTCAGTGGATAGAGCGTCGGCCTGTGGACTCAAGGGTCCCAGGTTCAATTCCGGTCAAGGGCATGTACCTTGGTTGCGGGCACATCCCCAGTAGGGGGTGTGCAGGAGGCAGCTGATCGATGTTTCTCTCTCATCGATGTTTCTAACTCTCTATCCCTCTCTCTTCCTCTCTGTAAAAAATCAATAAAATATATTTTAAAAAAAAGAAACAATTGAGACCTAGCCAGTTTGGCTCAGTGGATAAAGTATCTGCCTGTGGGTCAAAGGGTCCTGGGTTCGATTCTGATCAAGGACTCGTACCTCAGTTTCAGGCTCTATCTTCCCTGGCCCATGCCCTGGTCAGGGCACATGCAGGAGGCAACCAATAGATATGTTTTGCTCACATCAATATTTCTCTCCATCTTTCCCTCTCTCCCTAAAAAAAAAAAAAAAAAAAAAAGGAAAAATATTCTCGGATGAGGATTTAAAAATAGAAGTACAAAAAATAAAAAGAAACAATTGATTAGGATGACCATGTCATTGCTGGGGCATAGGGCACATTCCACTGAGCACTTTTTAGGATGCAATCAAGAGCCAAGCCCCTGGAGAAATACTTTTGTACCTTGTTCAGGGCACTTGCCTCTGAGAGAGAGCCTTAGGTGTTTTGTGCCCTCTGAAACATGGCATTGAGAAAGAAGCCGCTAAAAAATGGATCATGAGCCCTAACCAGTTTGGCTCAGTGGATAGAGCGTCGGCCTGCAGACTGAAAGGTCCCAGGTTCGATTCCAGTCAAGGGCATGTACCTTGGTTGCGGGCACATCCCCAGTAGGGAGTGTGCAGGAGGCAGCTGATCGATGTTTCTCTCTCATCAATGTTTCTAACTCTCTATCCCTCTCCCTTCCTCTCTGTAAAAATTCAATAAAATATATTTTAAAAATGGATCATGAAAAGGCCATCAGGTTGGGAAAGTACCTGATCATTTATCTCAGCGCAGGGAGCCAGGGGTGAAAGAACACACCCTGGCAGAGCAATGTCACCCACTCAGACGGAGCATGGGCTTCGGCGTGGACAGGCTGGCTGCCAGGCCGATGGTGACCGTCCAGGTCCACTCCTGGTGGAGATTTTCCTCCCTGCCCTTCCCATCTGCCTGGCACGGTGGCCACGATCTGTGATCCTGACATCTGGGCGGGCCCGTGTGAGCGGAGACCTGCACATCAGGCCCCAGGCATGCAGTTTCAGATTACAGAGGCTGAACTGGCTCCAAGCCCTGCTGAGTCAACGCTGTTCTTGCCAGAGCTCGGAACTAACCTGCCCCCGGGTTCTTCCTGGCAGATGGGCTTTTCTGTGCCAGCCTCCTTCCTGACCGGGTAGAGGGGAGTTGGCAGGGGATGGGGGGGGGGGGGACACTTTAGTGAAAGTTTGCTGAATAAATGCTCGCAGCTGCACTCAGCTCTCCCTCTGTCCCAGCCTTGCTCATCCCTCAGTCTCAGAGTATTGGGGTCTCTCCAACCACCATCCTGGGAGCTCCATATAGGAGAGTAGATGACTGCCCAATGAATGAATGAATGAATGAATGAATGAACGGGTTGGCCTTCCTTCCAAGTATCCCCTCTTTCTGTTCCGAGGTTTCTGCTTGGTTGCAGGCAAGACTCAGACACTGCAGACCCTGGGGGCAGAGAGTGTGGGAAGTGAGACCCTGAGCTGGAGACTTAACAGGACAGACACGGGCCCTGCCAACAGGGCACGAGGTTGTGGGGAAGGGTGATGATGAGGGACGTTAGAGAATCCACAGACACCTCTGCTATGACGAATCCTTGAGCGGGAAGGAGCGTGGGAGCTTGGAGACGTCTGGGTGGTAGTGGGGGGAGGGAGGGAGGGGGCAGCTTGGTCTTGGGAAGCTCTTCCCTCCTGGTCCTGCGGGACTCAGCGCATCGGGGCCTTTCACACGTCTCCTTCCCGCCCTCTCCCCAGCTTTTGACTTGAGGCGGGCTCGAGGAATGCCAGCCGCCAGTCTTCGGGTGCAGTGGAGGGGTGGGGGGTGGGAGGGGAGAGCGGGGAGAGACTCGGGATTTCGGTGCAGGAAAGAGGATTACGGTAAGGGGGACAGTCACGTCTCCCACGGTCGGCGGAGAAGATGCGTCAGAGCCAGGCGGGGAGGAGTCTGAGTTTTGCAATCTTAGGGCGCCCTGCACCCCACACACTAACTACACTGCTGGGAATGCACAGAACCCCACCCCGGATTGTACACCCCGCCCCCGGCACGTGCGCTCCGCCTTCGAAGCTGCTCCGCCCCCCATCTCGCACCCGCCTTATAAAAAGGGTGCCGCAGGAACACGCCAAACGAAGGGCGGGAGGCTTGGACCTGATCCTTGTCCTCTGGGGCTTCTGCACCCACGCGAGCCTCCGCCAGGGTCGGCGCGCATTTAGAACCCGCGTCCGCCGAGAGCCCGCGCGCCCCTCTGCCTGAGTCCCTACGTCCCCGCGCCCAGGCCACAGGGAAGGATGCGCTGTGCGCCCACGGCCGGAGCAGCCCTGGTGCTGTGCGCTGCCACCGCCGGGCTGCTGAGCGCGCAGGGCCGCCCCGCGCCGGCCGAGCCGCCGCCCCGCTACGCGTCCTGGGACGAGGTGAACGTCCTGGCTCACGGGCTCCTACAGCTCGGGCACGGGCTGCGGGAACACGCGGAGCGCACCCGGGGGCAGTTGGGCGCGCTGGAGCGGCGTCTGAGCGCGTGCGGGGCCGCCTGCAGGGAGCCGGGAACAGCCGCCGCGCCCCCGCACGTGCCCGCAAGTCCGGGCTCCCGGGGCGAGGCCGTCCCTGAGACCCTCCGCAGCCTGCAGGTACGTGCTGCCCAGGTGACTGTCCGCACTCTCTGGCGGGTCTGGAAGGGTGTGGACGGAAGTGGTGCGCTCCCCGGGCTCCTTCCGCTGTCCTGCCCGGGAGTCGAATGGAGAGTTGGAAGGACAGAGGAGCGGGTGAATGGAGAGGCTGGCGGCAGAAGGCCAGATCCTCACCAGGCTTTTCACACTCTCTCCAGACTCGGCTCAAGGCTCAGAACAGCAGGATCGAGCTACTCTTCCAAAAGGTGGCCCAACAGCAGCGCCACCTGGAGAAACAGCACCTGAGAATCCAGAACCTGCAGAGCCAGGTACCAGATGCTTGCACCACGAGGGCAGGGAGGTCCAAGCTGAACCCGTGAGTCTGGGTGTGCGCCAGTCATATCTGACATTCTCTTCCCGTCCTTGCCCAGGTGGGCCTCCTGGCCCCCACGCACCTGGGCCGCGGGGTGGCCAAGCCTGCCAGGAGGAAGAGGCTGCCCAAGATGTCCCAGCCTGTTGGCTCCACTCACAACATAACCCACCTACACAGTGAGTGTCCAGCCCTCTGCTGTCCTCTGACGGCTCCCACCTCCACACACAGACACGTACACTTGCCATTCCTGTACCCCCTCCTTGTCGTGTCCACCTTACTTGAGGAGAGAGGTCTTGGCCCTGGGTCCCTCTGGGCTCTGGTGAAGGGCTAATGGGGCACCTTCTTCAGCTCTGTCCCTGACTGCCCCACCCTTCTTCCCATGGGCCAGTGGGTTTTCCCCAAAGCCTTGCTGGCTATTAATAGAGCAAGGATTGGGAAAGAGGGTCCAAGTCCAAAAGGGACTTGAGCTGCAGGAGTGTGGGGAAGGGGGTGGTGCAATGCAGGGACACCTCCATGTAGGCTGGAACTTTCTAGGAGGGCACCATGGTGGACAAGAGGGTGCCAGCTGGGGAGTCTGGAGTCCTTATTGGCTGAACAGCAAATCCCTGCCTGTGAGAAGGGTTCTAAGGCTGGGAATGTGGATCCAGGAGGTAGAGCAAGGGCAGGGAGCTTATCTCCCTGGTCAGACACATTCACTCTTGCATCTCTGACAAATCCAGGGCTGCGGATCTGAGCACCTGGTCCCTCCCCCCATTCTTGGCCCCAAAGTACATGATTACCCCCATTTCCCATTCCCCTACTTCCACAGAGAGCTAGCCATTGCCACCATCTGCAGTTCTGGGTCCTGTTTGAATGTATGCCTGAAATTGCCCAAATTCCCAACCACATGTCTGTGTATGTCAACACAGGCTCCCAGCTTCCTGTCTCTGCCCCACCTTAAGTTCATGGCCCCAGAGCCAGTCAACTTCCCTCTAGTCCTCCTACCCCATCACCCGGCCTGGCATCTGTGGCTGTCTATAGCCAACTGGGTGAAAGTTCAGATTCTCCCCCTTCACACCCTCAGACTGATTGCTGGCTTCCAGCCCTCTCTTTTGAGGGCTTCCCCGCCCCCGCCCGCCCCCCCCCCCCCGCCACACACACACACACACATACACACACACACACACACACACACACACACACACACGGCTCCCCGCCCCCACTCCTGTCAGAAAGGGTCCAGTACACCCTCTCAAACTTCTGTCCTGTGATGAGGGGCTTCTGGGATGGACTAGTAGGTATAGGTCCAGGCTGAGGGATGTGGAGGGGATTGGAAGGGGGAACTCATGGATTTGGGAACTCCCAGACTCCAGCTCAGTCCTGCCAAGTAGGGGAAAGTTCAGAGCTGGAGAGAGAAACAGCTGGTGCTAATGGAAGCCACATTGGTGGTTTGGCCAGGTGCCTGTCCTGATTGGAAGAAAGGAAAGTAGGGGAAAGGGGAGCTGCCCCAGGGGCCAGAAAGTGTCTGCAGTCACTCTGGGCTGGCCCCCACCCTGGCAACAATAGGACACATTCACCCCTTGTCCTGGGCCTTCATGCCCCCTTTCCCTCCAGCGACCTTTCCCCTACTTTCTTTGCTGGGCTGGGGGCGGGACTTCCCACTAGCAGTAGCCACCCCTTCTTCCTCACTTCCTCCCTCCCTCCCCTTCTCCCTCCCTGCCTCCCTGCCTCCCTGCCTCCCTCCCTCCCTCCCTTCCTCCCTTCCTCCTTCCCTCCCTCCCTCCCTCTCTTACTCCTCAGACATTCAACTACTCCCCCTCTGGGACCCCCCCGGCCGGGTCTCTGTCCCAAGTCCCATCCAGACCTGATCCGAATCCCCCACTAGACAAAGCAAAGCCTGCCCAGTTCAGCTCAGCTCTTGCCTCCCCTGCCCAGCCCCCCATTCAGCTCCTGCAAATATTCATTTATCAATCATTCAGTCATTGTGTCTTTATTAAACACCTGCTGTGGACTAGGATCAGCCTGGGCACTGGTGCCAGACTGGGCCAAGAACATTTCCTATCCCTGGCCTCATAGAGGCCTCATGCAGGAGAGGGAGTCGGGGAGAGGACACCAGACGGCCCTAGTATTTCCAGTGGGAAGTCCTTGATGCTCCTTTCTGGGAGTCTGGTCTGGTCTGGGGGGTCAGAGATTTCTTCCAGAACCTGGAACCCTTACATTGAAGCATAAAAAGGCATGAGGGAAGAGCATGCTAGGCAGAGGGACCAGCATGTACAAAGGACCCGTGGCAGGAAGATGTGTGGGACAAGGAAGGCTGTGTGGCCAGAAGGTGGGCATGCAGTGTGGGAAGAGGGAGGATGGGGGCAGAGGCCGATCCTGGAGCATCTTGTGGTCGGTATTAAGGAAGGTCAGAGGGAGCCATAGAAGACTTTAGGCAAGTGAAGTGGGGGGGGGGGGGGTGTGTCCTGAACTCAGGATTGCCCTCTAATATCCCTGTTGCCCACTGCCCAGATTCTACACACACCTGTTTCCTGAGACCCACAGGACTGCTCTCTGACTCAATCTCCCTGTCCCTCTCCTTGCCCTATAGGGCTGCCCAGGGACTGCCAAGAGCTGTTTGAAGAGGGAGAACGGCAAAGTGGACTATTCCAGATCCAGCCGCAGGGGTCCCTGCCTTTCCTGGTTAACTGCAAGATGACCTCAGGTAGGACGTGTTAGCCCACTAGGGAACTGTTGTCATTCTGTCAGGTGCAGCCCACCTCCCTCACGCCCACTCCCTCTTTCCCTGCTGAGTCCTGGGGACAAAGACCTAGGCTGAGCCTCCCGCCTGCTGCCAGTCCACAGTATTCCTTCCTTTGACCACCTTCCTCCAGTCCTGCTGGGATGAATGAGGGGAGCGTTGCTGTCCCTGGGTTTGGAGGTGGCTTGGGGTTTTGGAGCCAAATGGAGGAGTCGGAGTCCCCTGTGAGAAGGGTGCTCCTAGTGACCTTGTACCTGTCTGGGCAGATGGAGGCTGGACCATAATTCAGAGGCGCCAGGATGGCTCCGTGGATTTCAACCAGCCCTGGGAAGCCTATAAGACTGGCTTTGGAGATCCCGAAGGTGGGTGTTTCCAGAAGCCAGAGGCACAGGGAGAGGAGGGGGCTGTGGCGGTGGGTCCCTGTCTCACTGATGACCATTCCCACTGTAGGAGAGTTCTGGCTGGGCCTAGAGAAGATGCACCTGATCTTGGGGAACCATGGCAGCCACCTGGCTGTGCAGCTGCAGGACTGGGAAGGCAATGCCAAGTCACTGCAGTTCCCCATCCGCCTGGGTGGTGAGGACACAGCCTACAGCCTGCAGCTAACAGCACCCATGGCCAGCGAGCTGGGTGCCACCACTATGACACCCAGCAGCCTCTCCCTTCCCTTCTCCACTTGGGACCAGGACCACGACCTCCATGGGGACAAGAACTGTGCGAAGAACCTCTCTGGTGAGTAAGCTCTGTCCCTCCTGGTCTTGCCTGTGGGGCCTCCCCTCCCTGCCTTTCTGCTTCCCTGCCCTGCCTTCAACACAATTCCATCCATTACCCTCTTTTCCTTACTTTCTGTGTGCTGTTGGGCGACTGACTTAACCTCTCCCATCTTCAGTTGCCCCACTTTTAAAATGGGCATAATCACAGTGCCTACTCCATAGGATTATTATGAATATTCAATGAGATGACATTGTAGCAAAGCCAAGACAAACTCCGTCTTGTTCTAATGAAATCTAAGGCAGAGTCCAGGCCTTGTGAAGTGAAACATATCAAACTCCCTTTTGGTGGGTCAAAAAATGATGGAGCAGCTAGGTGTGGCTCAGTTGGTTGGAGTGTCATCCCATGCTAGGTTGTGGGTTTGATTCCCGGTCAGGGCACATACCCAGGTTGTGGGTTCAGTCCCCTGGTTGGGTTGCATAAGGGAGGCAACCCATCCATGTTTCTCTCTCTCTCTCTAAAGTCAATAAAAACATATCCTCAGGTGAAGATTAAAAAATAATAAAAGCCTGGCAAGTGTTGCTCAGTGGTTGAGCATTGACCCATGGACCAAGAGGTTACCAGTTCAATTCCCAGTCAGTGCACATGCCCAAATTGTGGGCTCGATCTTGGGGGTGTGCAAGAGTCAGTCAATCGATGTCTCTCTCATCGATGTTTCTCTCTCTCTCTCTCTCCCTCTTCTTTCCTCTCTCTCTAAAAAAATCAATTAAAAAACATTTAAAAGGGTGACTTTAAAAATAAATAAAAAATACATCAAAAAGTGATGGAATACTGGTAATTTTTTATGGTTCAATATAATATGAATTGATGAGACAGATGTCAATCATAGAAAGTCTTTAATGAATGTCAGGGGCAGGGAAGTAACTTGCCACGGTCACAGATGTGAAAGCTACGGTTATTGGGTTGGGGGGTCCCAGAGTCCCTGAGGCTCCTCTGTTACAACCTGAGGTTCTTCAGGACACAATTTGACAACCACTGCCAAAGCCCTCCCATCTAAAGTGTGTAAGTCCAGTGCCTAGCCTCATCGCTATCCCAGCCCCGGTGGTTAGGCCCCGCCTAACCATGTCCCCTTTTGTTCTGACAGGAGGCTGGTGGTTTGGTACTTGCAGCCACTCGAACCTTAACGGCCAGTACTTCCACTCCATTCCTCGGCAGCGGCAGCAGCGTAAGAAGGGCATCTTCTGGAAGACGTGGCGGGGCCGCTACTACCCTCTGCAGGCCACCACCATGCTGATCCAGCCCAGAACGGATGAAGCAGCCTCTTAGCCTCCTTGCTGGGGCCTGGACCCAGGCTCCTAGAGGACAGTGACTATGACTCTGGCCCAGCACGTGGCCACACTCTGCCTGGGCAGGGGCTCTGGGCAGGGGCCATTTGGAGCAATGTGGACAGAGAAGCAGCCTATGAGTGAACAGGCCCCCTTTCTCAGTAGGGTGGCTACAGGTGACATACCCTCTGAGGACAGAACTACAGGGCACAGACCACAGAAGTGTGGGACCAACAGGCATTGAGGCCTGCTCCTTGCCTACCCAAGGAATGGGAGATGCAAAGGGACCACTCAGGGGCAACCAGGCAGCCCTCAATGGTAGATTCAGTCATGTTGACTGGCCAGGGGTCGAGGACACCCTCACGGTGCTGTTGTAAGTGGGTGCTGTGGGACAAGCCCATGCCATTGGTGTCTGGGCGGAGCCCACAGAATTCTTGAAATAAAAGCAGCTTCAGAATATTTCATTCTTCTTTGTCCTTAAGTTTGTTAAAAGTGGGAAGTTTCAAAATCCAGGTAAACATGTTCTCAAGGTGGAGGTGAACACTCCCTGGCCTGTTAAGGACAAAACTGATTATTCCTACCACCTCTGACAACTGATTTTAATTTCCTTCCTTTATTATTTTATGATGTGTATGTTATTTTTCTTTTCTTTTCTTTTTTAAATATATTTTATTGATTTTTTACAGAGAGGAAGAGAGAGGGATAGAGAGTGAGAAACATCGATGAGAGAGAAACATCAATCAGCTGCCTCTTGCACACCCCCTACTGGGGATGTGCCCGAACCAAGGTACATGCCCTTGACCGGAATCGAACCTGGGACCCTTGAGTCCGCAGGCCGACGCTCTATCCACTGAGCCAAACCGGTTTCGGCTATTTTTATTTTCAAAATTAGAAAACAAAGCCCCCATTCATTCCTTCTGGAAGCAGGTAATAGAGAAAGTTAGAACACCCTCCTGATCATATTTATGCATGTGAATCACCATTAACCTCTCAGTGTCCCACCAACTGATAAAAACATTTTTAAAAAAGTAAAAAGAAACAGGTGAAATGAATTTTACAAATATATTTTATTGAATCCAATATATCAAAAGTATTACTATTTCAATATGTGATCAACATAAAAGTTATTAATGAAATACTTGACATTGCTTTTATGTACTAAACTAGAGGCCTGATGCATGAAATTCATGCAAGGGGCTTGGCCCTCGCAGCTGCGGTGGCTTACCTCGGCCCTCGCAGCCCCGGCTTCGTCTGGAAGGTCATCTGGAAGGACCTCAGGAAGGTCGTTCAGCTGTCCGGTCTAATTAGCATATTCTTTTATTATTATAGATAATTGGAATCTGGTATGTATTTTACATTTATGGCACATCTGAATTTGGACCAACCATATTTTAAGGACTCAACAGTCACAGAGGCCAATGGCCACTATATTTGGACAGCACAGCTCTAATGTGTACATTAATTCAGTGTTTGGGGTAAATTCACATTTTTTTTGGTCACGTCTGTATGTTTTCCTTTAAGTTGGCTTTTAAAAATGCATATGTAAATTCAACTAGTATTGACCAAGCACCTGCTACATGCTAAGTGCTTGGGATACTGTAGGGAAAGAAGAGTCCCTGCTAGTACCAAGCCCATCTCATTACAGACCTATAACTGATGGTCCAAACTGAGACGCTTTTTGAAAGTGAAAGGGGGTATACTGTTAATAATTAAGCCAAATGACAAACAAAGCAGCTCACTCCCAGGCATATCAGGATATATTGACTCCATTTTTATTTATTTTTAAACAATTGTTTAGCCTGGCTGGCGTGGCTCAGTAGTTGAGCGTCAACCTATAACCAGGAGTTCTCAGTTTGATTCCAGTCTAGGGCACATGCCCAGGTTGCGGGCTCAATCCCCAACGGGGTGGGGATGGGGGCATGCAGGAGGCAGCCGGTCAATGATTCTCTCTCGTCATTGATGTTTCTATCTCCCTTTCCATTTCTCTCTGAAATCAATAAAAAATATTTTTAAAAATAAATGTTTATTTTTTAAAATTATTGATTGATTCATTTTTAGAAAGAAAGGAAGAGAGAAATGTTGATTTGTTATTCCACTTACTTATGCACTTACTAGAGGCCTGGTGCATGAACTTCGTGCACGGGGGCGGGGGGAGGTGTCTCTCAGCCTGGCCTGCACCCTCTCCAATCCGGGACCCCTCGGGGGATGTCCAACTGCTGGCTTAGGTCTGATCCAACTGGCAGTCGGACATCCCTCTTGCAATCAGGGACTGCTGGCTTCTAACTGCTCACTTGCCTGCCTGCCTGATTGCCCCTAACCACTCTGCCTGCCTGCCTGATTGCCCCTAACCGCCTCTGCTTGCCTGCCTGATTGCCCCTAACCGCCTCTGCTTGCCTGCCTGATTGCCCCTAACCCCTCTGCCTGCTTGCCCCTAACCGCCTCTGCCTGCTGGACTGATCGCCCCTAACTGCCCTCCCCTGCCAGCCTGATCGCCCCTAACCACCCTCCCCTGATGGCCTGATCGCCCCTAACTGCTCCCCTGCCAGCCTGATCGCCCCTAACTGCCTCTGCCTCGGCCCCCACCACCATGGCTTTGTCCAGAAGAAGGACTGGATGACCGGAAGATGTCCCGTCAACCCGGTCTAATTAGCATATTACCCTTTTATTAGTATAGATTGGTTGATTTTTAAAATAAATTTTTAAAAGATTTTTAGAGAGGAAGGGAGAGAAAAACATCAATGTGAGAATGCAACATTGATCGGCTGCCTCCTGGAGATTGCCCCCAACTGGAGATTGAGCTTGCAACCCAGGCATGTGCTCTGACTGGAACTCATCTAGCCACCTCTCAGTGCACTGGACGATGCCCAGCCAACTTAGCCACACCGGCCAGGGCTATTGAGTGATTCTTGTATGTGCCCTGAACAGGGAACCCACAACCTTGGTGTATCAGGATGATGCTCTAACCAATTGAACTACCTGGCTAGGGCCTTGACTCCGTTTTTAAAAATGTAAACACAAAACAAATAAATAACAAAGATAAGAAAAAATGTACACACATATCTCTACTACAT
This sequence comes from Cnephaeus nilssonii, assembly GCF_951640355.1. Classification (NCBI taxonomy): domain Eukaryota; kingdom Metazoa; phylum Chordata; class Mammalia; order Chiroptera; family Vespertilionidae; genus Cnephaeus; species Cnephaeus nilssonii. The sequence goes on from NC_137076.1 coordinate 10,553,124, forward strand.
ATGGAAAGCCAATATCACCTGCCATAAATAGATTAGTAAAACTAACGTCAATGAAAATAAAACAAAGCCAATGCTTTAAAATTCCAGCTAGAGCCCTAGCTGGTTTTGCTCAGTGGTTAGAGCATCGGCCTGCAGACTGAAGGGTCCTGGGTTCGATTCTGGTCAAGGGCACATGCCCGGGTTGCGGGCTTGATCCCCAGTGGGGGGCATGCAGGAGGCAGCAAATCAATGATTCTCTCTCATCATTGATGTTTCTCTCTCCCTCTCCCTTTCTCTCTAAAATAAATAAAACTATATTTTTTAAAAAGTAAGATGATGGATGGATGGATAGAGATATAGATATGTGATAAAACAAAATGCTGTACTAACAGTGGGATCCAGGTGGTAGGGATATGAGTACAGAGATATTTTCTGTACAATTCTTTCCATTTTTCTAAATGTTTAAAATTTTCACAATCAAATGTAAGGAAGAAAATCCTAGCCAGATCCTGTTGCCTTCTGCAGACTCTCAGTCTAAGTCCCAACTGTGTTGGTGGAGGGGTGGTCCCCCCAGCTCTTAAAATTAGAAAGACAAGGGTTAGAAAATTGTTCAAGAGATATTAGCCACAGAGAGTAAGCCTCTCTCCTTGTTAGGTAATAAAGGGTTGAAAAGAGGAAAAAAGAAAAAAAGATAGGACTTTCTCAGTGTGTGGTTCAATGTTATTTAATGCACCACCTGAAATTATCACCCAGATCATATTGTAACGTGGAGTTTGGTGAGCAGACTCTCTTTTGGATTCTTGTCTTATGAAGTTTGAAGAATAAAATTCGTGGACTAAAAGGACTTGTTAGTAGAAGTGTGGAAATTTATTGTGATCAAACACAAACTCCCACGTAGGGAAGGGCTCCCAAGGGGGTAACCAACTAAGCCCCTTTGTCTAAGTTTTTTAAAGGCTGGAAGTTCTTTGTCTATCTACGCTCCTTTCTAATTGGACCCCTTTCCCATTTTATGACACAGTGCTTTCCTAATTGGTCACTCTTTTGCAGTGTATGAGTTTCTTCCTTTTTTTTTTTTTTTAATATATTTTATTGATTTTTTTACAGAGAGGAAGAGAAAGGGATAGAGAGTTAGAAACAACGATGATAGAGAAACACCGATCAGCTGCCTCTTGCACAACCCCTACTGGGGATGTGCCCGCAACCAAGGTACATGCCCTTGACCGGAATCGAACCTGGGACCTTTCAGTCTGCAGGCCGACGCTCTATCCACTGAGCCAAACCGGTTTTGGCCAGTGTATGAGTTTCAAAGTCCAAAGCCCACCTGGTGCCCTGGTCTTCCTCTTCCCCTTATCTTGTAACATTCCTCTGTCCTCTGTGAATGTATGTCTTCCTCTCCCAGGGACCCCCCTTATTCCCTAACTGCCTGTTCTTTTTCTAAACTCCTTTCAATATGGCCTGGAATAATGTGATCTCTTGTCTCCAGGACACATGTTAGAGGAAAACACCTTTTGCCTATGCCCTGAGTCCCAGCTGCCTCTTCCTAGAACATTCTGGGGACACAGTAACTTCCCTGGGGCCCTGGTTGAGAATGGGCCATGAAGTCCTCAGCACTGTGGGCCAGGCCCTCTCCAGGCTCCTTGTTTGGGGGTGTCCTGTACCAGGCAGGCTTGGAGAGTCTCCCTTGAGACTGTGTGTGGCTGGAAATGGTAGGAAATTCCAACTGTGTTGGTGGAGGGGTGGTCCCCCCAGCTCTTCCCTTTTTTAAAAAAATATATTTTTATTGATTTCAGAGAGGAAGGGAGGGGGAGAGAGAGAGAAACATCAATGATGAGAGAGAAGCATTGATTAGCTGCCTTCTGCATTCTCCCAATGGGGGATCGAGCCCTCAGCTGGGCATGTGCCCTGGCCAGGAATCAAACCCATGACCTCCTGGTTCATAGATTGATGCTCAACCACTAAGCCATGCGAGCCAGGCCAGCTCTTCCCTCTTAATTCTCAAGCTCTTCCAAGAGGGCTCACCTTCCCAACCTGTCCCTTCTCCTGCTATCACCACCTCCTCCAACACAACATTTTCTGCCCTTACACGCCCAGGAACAACACAAAAAATAACCACCATAGTTGAGAACCAAACAAGAATTAGGATGTGAATCCAGACCTGTCTAACTCCAGAGCTGGAGCGCTTAAGCATATCCATCTCCTAAGTGACTGTGGCCTCAGTTCCTGCATCTGGAAAATGGGGATGGTTCTGATACCCCACCCTTCCACCCCATACCACCCTTCCTGTTCTCCTGATGGTGTGAGGATTTCATGTAGCATTACATGAAAAACACACAGAACAGTGAGTATCTGGCTCACAGCACCCAATATAAACATTAGCCATCCTTACTAATACTATTATTACTGTTGTAGGTGGCAACAGCATCAGGTGTCTGACCTGTGGAGTCAGGCCAAACCTGGGTTCAGCAACCTCAGTACTTGGGTTTTGGCTAGGAAAGAATTCAGAGCTAAGGCCCAAACTGTAATAGAATATCTTACCTAATAATAGATAAACATGTAAATTGACTGTACCTCCACTATGCCACCAGCCAATCAGGAGTGATATGCAAATTAACCCAACAAAGATGGAAATTAATTTGCATACACAGGCACTGAGTGACAGGGGTGGGACGCTTGCGTCATCGCCATGACGACGACGCAGGTGTTCTGCCCCACCCCCGGTCTCTCAGGGCCTCTGGGCAGCGTGGGAAGGTGAGGCCAGAGCGGAAAGAGGCAGCTCCGGGGCCTGAGCGGAAAGGGGCTGGACCAGAGTGGAAAGGCAGTGCTGGCAGCCACGGAAAGGAAAGCCCATTCTAGCACGAATCTTCGTGCATCAGGCTTCTAGTCATCCTATCTAATAATAGAGTAATATGCAAATTAACTATCACTCCACAACAAAATGGTGGCCCCCATAGCCACAAGATGGCGGCGCCCAGTCCCCCCAGCCCTGCTGCTGGAGTGTCTGGCCTGTCCGACCAACAAACAGAGCCCGGAGAGCAGGGCATGGCGGCTTCCTTAGCGAGGCAGCGGGGAAGCCCCAGGCCCTGCACACAGAGCCCGGAGAGCAGGGAATGGCAGCTTCCTTAGCTTGGGAGCAGGGAAGCCCCAGGCCCTGCAAACAGAGCCCGGAGAGCAGGGCATGGCTGCCTCCTTAGAGCAGAGGTGGCGGGAACACCCCCAGGCCCCGCAGACAGAGCCCGGACAACAGGGCATGGGTGCTTCCTTAGTGTGTCGGTGTCCTCGAAGCCCCCAGGCCTGGCAGACAGAACACACTGCAGGGCATTGGGGCTTCCTTTGCATAGCGCATGGCAGCAGCAGGCAGAGAGCGGACAGCAGGGCATGGGGGCTTCATCTCCATGGCTGCAGGGAAACCTCCAGGCCCTGCAGAGAGCAGAGAACCATGGGGAGTGGGCCTAAGCCATCAGTAGGACATCCCCTGTGAGCTCCTGGATTGTAGAGGGTGCAGGTTGGGCTGAGGGACCCCCGTGCACGAATTTCATGCACCGGGCCTCTAGTATATGATAAAAGGCTAATATGCAAATCGACCAAATGGCAGAACGACCAGTCGCTATGTGCACACTGACCACCAGGGGGAGCGCCCACTCAGCCACAGAGCCTCTCCCACCTTCGCAGCCGTTGGACATCCCCCAAGGGCTCCTAGACTGCGAGAGGGATAAGGCAGGGCTGAGGGACCCCCGCCCCCCGAGTGCATGAATTTCATGCACCAGGCCTCTATTTATAAAATCACAGAGGTAGGGGGGTTGGGAGTGGCCTGATGGGGGTCAATGGAGGAAAAAGGGGGACATATGTAATACTTTTAACAATAAAGAATTATTTTTAAAAAAGGAAAAAAAGAGAAAAAAAAATCACAGAGGTAATTCCTAGAAGAAATGGGCTTAGGAAAGAAGTTCTAGAGGTAAAGTTCTAGAGGAAGCTAATGGTAATGTGCCTGGGCAGGAGGGGAAGACGGAGGGGGGAGGGAAAGGCGCCAGGTACTCCCCAGAGGGAGAGCCTCTGGGTCCTCTGTCCTAAGGGTTTTAAGGGTGGAGATTTTAGGGGAGGTCCCAGGGGAAGATCTCAATAGATCGCAGCAGTTTTCCAGGTGTGTCCGTTCAGGGTTGTGGTCTCCACTGATTGATTGGCCAGCACCAGGGCAGGAGGTCATTATTCAATGCAGCTGGTCCTGAGGCTGATTTTGTTGCTTATCTGAGCCTGGAGCAGAAATCCAACTGAGGCCTAGATTTTATCTCTAGGGAGGAATGGTCAGGGGGTCCAAACCACATCCAAAAGCCACCCTGGGGTGAGGTTCCACCCTGCAATTGTTTGTCCATTGCTAGGAACTTGGGGCTTTCCACCGCGGTGACCTTCTGTACCTGGCCCATCATCCTTGCTCTGCTCAGGTCTAACTGCCCACCACATTAAGTCATGCTGGGTGTAGGGCAGAGAAGGGAGCATGACCAAAACAGGAGAAAAGACCTCATTTGGTGAACATGGCCTATGAGTCGGTTTTCAAATTAGGATAAAAATTCTACAAAGACAGTGGGGGTGGGATGGCATTCTAGAAAGAGGTCACTGTGAGAGCAAAAGCCTAGTGGTCTGGGAGGGAAGTGCACAGCCCCATCTGGCTGCAGCATGGAGCAGGAAGCTGGATGGTGAACTGGGTAAGGTCGGGAGGGGATTTGGCCTGAATGTGCAGGGTTTCAAGCCAGCTGCCCAGGAGCTTGCTGACTAAGGCTTTCTTCCAGCCTCTCCTTTTCACCTAATATCACCTCTGGCCCCTGGAACTCACTCTCCAGCCACCATGTCCTGGCTGTTCAGACTCATCAGGTTCTCTCTTTCACTTGCTGTTGCATCCACCATCTCCTCCCTTACCTGAGGACTCAATGCAAATGCCACCTGCCTCTGGATACCTTCCCTGACTCCCTAATTAAGGAGCTCCACTATCACATAACTGTGGGGACCCTGTTCAGAGTGCACCGGATGGTCAAGGCCACGCTGAGCCTGGGACTCGTAATCAGAATGTTCAAGGCTAAGATACCATACACAGGTCCACGGACTGTGTGCAGGTGCACAGCAAGTACAGCAATCTCACGGTCACTGTGCCCTTCTGTAGCCAAATTGATCGATGTCATTGTTGGTAACTGGCCTTCTTTGTCTAAGGCAGTGGTCGGCAAACTCATTAGTCAACAGAGCTGCAGTTTGCCGATCACTGGTCTAAGGAGTATAATACATGTAATTAACCAGCCAGTGTGCTGGGAGAGACGCTCAGAGGTAGTTACTGTGTGAGGCTACAGAGGCCAGCCAGCGTAATGGACAGAGGCGTGTGCTGGAGAAGCTGAGGCGGGCACAGAGGATTGATTATAGCTGGAGAGGTTGGAGGAGCTGCTGAGGCAGAGAGCTCAGGTGCCGTTACTATGTGAGGTGGTGAGTCTAGGGGGCAGCATGCAGCTGCTCAGATAATAACTGTGGGTACAGAGACTGCTACTACTGTGTGGGGAAAATACATGTTTACCAGCCAGTGTGTGGCTGCCTATATGGGGTTGCTGTGAAGGACTGCTTTGTCTGATGGCTTATATGGCCACGGCTTCTGCAATAAAGACTCATTCTTATAGACCCACAACTTCTCGTGGCTTCTCTGTCTACCACCCGGCAGCCAACAAGGTCCAGACCCTGGCAAAGGGGCTCGGCCCCAACAGTTAGTACAATGGGCAGGGTTTGAGAAGGAACCTGCCCTGGAACTTGGCGTAGCTGAGGAGAATTCAGAAGGATATATGGACTCAGAGCAGCAGTGCTGTGCAGAGCTCTTGCTGCTCCTGACAATAACCCAGGCTATTTTCTTCATCGCATGCCTCCCATGGAGGGACCTGGAGATTATAATACTGAGCAAAATAAGCCAGCCAGAGAAAGACCAATACGGTGTGTGTTGTTTACTTGCTTTTTGTCTCCTGTCCCCACTGAACTGTCAGCTCCATGAGGATGGGGACTATCTTACTCAATAGTGTGTCCTCAGCACCTAGAGCGCTGCCTGGCACTTAGTAGGTGCTAGGTAAATACTTATTAAGGAAAGGACTGAAACGATTTTTAAACAGGGGAGCGAGAAAATCTGACTCGTTTTAAAAGACTCCCTCTGACTGTTGTGGGAAGAACAGCATGTGTATGTGTGGGCAGAGCGGGGAGATCTGGGAGGTCCAGGGAGTGATGATGGGGCAAGAATCAGGGTGGTGGCAGTGGAGAAGTAGTCAGAATATATGAGGAAGGAGGGACATAAAAAGGCAATTAAGAGAGGGGTAAGGAGGCAGGGCCTGGGGAGTAAGGATGAGAAGCAGAGAAAAGTACATGACCTCTGGTTTTGATCATGGAGTGGGGGTGGGAAGAATGAAGACACCGGAGGAGGAGCAAAAAGGCCAAATTAATATCTAGGATGCCTGATGGACATAGCAGGGATGACGTCCAGGAGGCAATAATAATAATTATAGTTATATAAAAAGTAATTATAGTTATAGCTATAACTAGTACATGAGATCTATGCTTACATTATTCATCACATATCCCAAATATTTATTGAGAACAGCAGTGATTTCGACAGACACGTCTCTGCCCTCATGAGGCTGATAATTTTATTGACTTGAGACAGAAACTAAACCGATTAATGGACCAAGAAAGAAATACATACTTTAACCCTTTGCACTCGCTTGCTTTTTTCTCGATTCCTTTATTCTAATGCTAACCGTGTCGAGTCACACTCGACATCCGAGTGCAAAAGGTTAAGGTTAGGTAGTGAGAAATCCTGGGGTGGGGAGTGTGTGTGTGTGCGTGTGTGTGTGCGTGTGTGTAATAAAATAGGGTAAGTGACAGAGAGGAGAGATTATGTTGGACAGAGTCTGATGTCCAGTAAAGATTATAAATATTTGGCCCTAGCCAGTTTGGCTCAGTGGGTAGAGCGTGGGCCTGCAGACTGAAGGGTCCTGGGTTAGATTCCGCTCAAGGGCACATTCCCGGGTAGTGAGCTTGATCCCCAGTAGGGGGCATGCAGGAGGCAGCCGAGCAATGATTCTTTCTCTCTCGTTATTGATGTTTCTCTCTCCCTCTTTGAAATCAATAAAAAAATATATTTTTTAAAAAAGAAAAGAATCCCCAAACACCAATCAGAAAGAATACATGTACCCCTATGTTCATAGCAGTGTTATTTACAACTAGAGGCCCAGTGCATGATTCAATCATGCACGTGTAGGCTGTCTGTCCGCTGGTGTGGCCGGCAGCTCCGAAGTCCCTGGGCCCCTAGGGCGAGGCGGGGCAGGGGCATGAGCCCAGGCCGGGGTCTTGCCTTCGCCTCCCACCCAGGAATGCTGGGGCCGCCGCCGCCTCCTCTGCGGACTCCAGGACACCGCCGCGTGCTCCTGCGGCCCAACTGCCGCCAGACTCCTCCCCCAGGAGCCGCGCCGCCCACCCACCTGCGCTGCCTCCAAACCTCCAAAACGCCGGCTCGCTGCAGCACAGCCATGGCGCAGACGCTGAGCTCACGTCGCCGCTGGCAACGCGAGCTCAGCGTCCTGCCGGCCCAATCACCACCCCAGCCACCCCGAGTCCCGCCCCCTGTGTCTCCTGCTGGCCCAATCGCGGGCGTAGCGGAGTGATGGTAATTTGCATATTACCATTTTATTAGGTATGATAGCTAAGATCTGGAAACAGCCCAAGTGCCCATCAGTAGATGAGTGGATAAAAATGCTGTGGTACATTTACACAATGGAATACTATGCAGCTGTAAATAAGAAGGAACTCTCACCGTTTGACAGCATGGATGGATCTGGAGATTATAATGCTAAGCAAAATAAGCCAGTCAGAGAAAGACAAATAAGGCATGATCTCACTTATACGTGGAGTCCAATGAACAGAATAAACTGATGAACAAAATAGAACCAGAGTTATGGATATACTAGAGGCCCCGTGCACAAGATTCATGCACGGGGGTTGGGAAGGTCCTTCAGCCCAGCCTGCCCCCTCTCGCAGTGTGGGACCCCTCACTCCTTACTGCGGTCCTGCAGCATAGGTGGGAGAGGCTCCCGCTACCGCCACTGTGCTAGCCAGCCCTGAGCCTGGATTCTGGTTGAGTGGTGCTCCCCCTGTGGGAGCACACTGACCACCAGGGGGCAGTCCTGCATGAATGTCTGCCCCTGGTGGTCAGTGTGCATGATAGCAAGCAGTCGTTCCCCCATCCAACAAATTGCATATTATGCTTTTACTAGTGGCCTGGTACACGAAATTCGTGCATGGAGGGGGGGTTCCCTCAGCCCAGCCTGCACCCTCTCCAATTGGGGACCCCTTGGAGGATGTCCGACTGCCAGTTTAGGCCCGATCCCAGGGATTGGACCTAAACCGGTAGTCAGACATCCCTCTCGCAATCTGGGACCGCTGGCTCCTAACTGCTCACCTGCCTGCCTGCCTGATCGCCCCTAACTGCCTCTGCCTGCCAGTCTGATCACCCCTAACTGCCCTCCCCTGCCGGCCTGATCTCGCCCCCAATGGCCTTGCCCTGCTGGCCTGATCTCGCCCGAACTGCCCTCCTCTGCTGGCCAATTTGGTTCTGATTGGTCAGTTTCTATACCAGTCAGCGTTAGAAGCTCCACCTCCTAGGCAGCCATTGGCTCCTTACACTTCACCCAGATTTGGTTCTGATTGGTTGGTTACTATGCCAGTCAGTGTTAAAAGCTCCGCCTCCTGGGCAGTCATTGGCTCCTCACAGTTGACCCAGATTTGGTCCTGATTGGTCAGTTTCTATGCCAGTCAGCATCAAAAGCTCTGCCTCCTAGTTAGCCATTGGTTCCTCATACTTCATCCAGATTTGGTTCTGATTGGTCGGTTTCTTTTATTTTAAAAAATATATATTTTATTGATTTTTTACAGAGAGGAAGAGAGAGGGAGAGTTAGAAACATCAATGAGAGAGAAACATCGATCAGCTGCCTCCTGCACACCCCCTACTGGGGATGTGCCCACAACCAAGGTACATGCCCTTGACCGGAATCGAACCTGGGACCCTTCAGTCCGCAGGCTGACGCTCTATCCACTGAGCCAAACCAGTCAGGGCTGATTGGTCAGTTTCTATGCCAGTCAGTGCCTCTGGGCCTATCAACGAGGCCTGATCAGAAAGGCGGGGCTGATCAGCAGGCCCAGTGGAGGCTTGGAAAGAAATGGAGGCGTGGCTGCTGGCCAGACTGGGAGAGAAAGAGAGAGGCAAGTGCTGATCAAAAGCTGCCACAGGGGCAATGGATCAGTCCCTGCTTCTCCCTTCAGGCCTCTCTCTGGCCCTGATTTGCAGCCTCCTCAGCAGTAAGTGCTGGGGCACCATGCCTGCAGCAGAAGCAGTCATCACTGGGTTGCTCCGGCAACCCAGTGACTTCTGGTTGGTCGAGCCTCAGTCGTTACTGGTCGTTAGGACCCAGGGTTTTTATATATTAGGATTATATACTAGGGGCTCAGTGCACGAATTCATGCATCTTGAAAGGAACTGTGGGCTGCGAGGCTGCGGTAGGCACAGGGGTGGGTCTCAGCCCATCCTCCGTGCCCCTGCCCGGCCCCTCCCACTGCGCTCCCATTTTCCTGTCTGTTGGCAGCCCTGCTCCCACCACCGTCACTCCCATACACTGACGGCACTGGCCCTGCTTGCACCTGAGCGATTGGGGCTGGTGCTGGCAGTGGGTACAAGTAGGGCCAGTGCTGCTGTTGTCCGGATCGCCCCTCAGGAGCAGGGGGAGGTGGAGAAACCCTCAGGGGCCATCAGGGCCAGCAGCAGCCGCTGAGTGATCGGGACCGTGACACGTGGGAGCAAAGAATTTTCAATAACCACCAGAGGCTCACCCTGATGACAGTGACCCGCACCCTGCCTTGGTCTGGTGCCCCTGCTCACCTGCTCCACCATCTCGCAGCATCCAACACCCGCCATGTTCCACACACACCCCCTGGTGGTCAGCGCACGTCATAGTGACCAGTTGTTCAGTTGTTTGGTTGTTCCAGCATTTGGTCTATTTGCATATTAGCCTTTTAATATATAGGATAGGATTATATAGAATGATAAGATTATTATATAGATTTAAAAAAAAAAAAGCCCTAGCCAGCTTGGCTCAGTGGATAGTGTCAGCCTGATTCCAGCCAAGTGCACATGCCTGGGTTTCGGGCTCGATCCCCAGTGGAGGCAGCCAATCAATGATTCCCTCTCATCATTGATGTTTCTATCTCTCTCTCCTTCTCCCTTCCTCTCTGAAATCAATAAAGAAATATATATATTTAAAAAGGTTATTATATAGGATGGTTCAGACTAACAGATATTAGAGGGGAGTGGGGGGGACGCTGGGGGAAATAAGAGAATAGACAAAGAACATATATGAATTTCCATGGACACAGACACAATGTGGATACAGCCAGAGGGAGAGGAGGTCAGGGTCTGGGTAGAGGGGGACAAAAGGGGAGAATAGGTGACATCTATAATGTCAACAATTTAAAAAAATACCTTAGCCCTAACCGGTTTGGCTCAGTGCAATAGAGCATTGGGCCTGCAGGTTCGATTCTGGTCAAGAGCATGTATCTTGGTTGCGGGCACATCCCTAGTAGGGGGTGTGCAGGAGGCAGCTGATCGATGTTTCTCTTTCATCGATGTTTCAAGCTCTCTATCCCTCTCCCTTTCTCTCCGTAAAAAAATCAATAAAATATATATTTAAAAACACCTTAATGACAGAAAGTGGGTGGTTGATTTAGTACATGTTTAGGGAAAAGATCTAGATATCGTCAAAAGTTTCCATGAGATGGGTTTCTTTCCTGTTATACAGAAGAGGGAAACTGAGGCAGAGGGTTAACGTTATGAGTCGCCAATGTAAGGAATGAAAACTGCACCGAGAGAGGAGAAGGGACCTCAAAGTGAAAAAGACCTCGCGCAGAGGCCTCGGGAAACGGTCATTAATGGGGGCGGAGCCCGTGGGCCCACACAGTGACCTATGATGTCATCCGGACGTTAGATAGCGTAACATTACCTGGGCGTAGCCCCACTTTCCTTCCCGGAGAGTTCCGCTGTTGGTCCGGCACGGTCTGTATCAAGCCTCTCATTGGCTACTCGCTCCGTCAATCCGTTTAATTATACCAGCCTTCCGCCCCGCCTTCCCGATCCAGTCTCTGAGAGGTTGACGCGGCTGTCACTTCAGAAAGGTCCGCATTCCTTCCGCCTTTCTACAGCCGACCAGAGGCGAGGAAGGTGGATCCTAGGCGGCGCCCACCTCGGGGGCTCTGCTTCCGCCTCTGATTGGCTGCTCTGGGTGCCCGTCGCTACGCCACCCGGCGCTGATTGACTATCCTGCCGCCGCTCTGCGCGGCGCCGGCCCCGCCCCCGTCGGGTGTTTGTGGTGGGGCTGCGGAGCCGCGGATCCCGCCGGAAGCGCCAGGACAATGGGGACCCGGGACGACGAGTACGACTACCTATTCAAAGGTATGGCCGGTGGGGCACAAATGGACGAGGTGCCGGCGGCCGACAAACGGGCCGAAGTTCCGTCCAGGCCGCTGGGCCCAGGTCGGAGCCCAGGACTTGGGGTCCGGCGGGACAGGCAGTCGAGAAGGCCGGGGCAGGCCGGTCTCGACAGCTTTGGGCCGGCGTATGCGACCCTGCAGACGCGGCAGACCTGAGGGCCCGAGGTTCCTTGGATGCGCCCAGGCAGGGCTGGAGCCCAGAGGAGGTGGGGCCCCCGGCGGTGGGAGAGGCCGTTGGAGGCGAGGCCTCGGGAGGGAACGGGACCGCCCCATCTTTGGAGGGCCGGTCTGGGTGGAAAGCTCCAGTAGGGGTGGGGGTGGGACCATTGGAGGCGGGGCTAGGATGTGGTGGGCGTGTCCAAGACGAGGGCGGACGGGTGGGGGCGGTGCTCTTCACCGGGTGGGCGTGGTTAGATTTAGTGTGAGCACCTTTCGGGGCGTGGCCGAGAAGGGAGGCGTGGACTCTGCGGGTTGAGATGTGTGTTGTGGGGGGACACCAGATTGCGTGGAGGGGTGCCTGGCGTGGGGATGGGGGGACTGTGTGTGTTGGACCCAATCCTGGTGGTTAACAGCAACAGTTATCTCTCTTAACTCTTAGGACTCTTTTTCAAGAGGATATATAAATCGTTTAATGATTACACATAATAGTGGATGATGCACAAAAAATTCCCAACTATAATTTTATCTGGTTCATAAGCCTTCATGAGTTTGCGTGTCATCCTTTCGAAGGGGCCTTGCTAAGCTCTATCATCCCAATTTTAGTATATGTGCTTCGGAAGCAAGCACACACTTAGAACTCTTAATAGCACTACCCAAGAACCTGCACTTTTATAAGCTCTTTACACACAAGAATTCATTGAAATCCTCACCACAACCCTGTGAGGTCAATATTATCCCGCCTCTTTTTTTATAGCCCTGGAAACCGGCCCAGGGAGACAAGGACATAGTGAATAAGTGTTAGAGCAGCATTTGAAACCAGGCCATTTGTTGGCTTTACCACTTAGGGAGTGTATTTGGGGGAGCTTATGGCCAGGATCTGGGACTAAGGTATCAGACAGCCTCCTTCAACACAGCACGATGATGGCTTGGGTCCAGGCCAACCTGCTGGGGGATTTTCCCAGCCGGAGGGACAGAGGGCTTTGTGAGCCTCAAGTATGGCCTATGTAGGTCAGGCAGCCATAGCTGGCCTGCAGCCAGTTGGGAAACTCCTTCACCCTGCCCCAAGCTGAAGAGACGTGCTACATGTTGCTAGAGTCCTTCATTTCTCAGCTCAGCTGGTTTAGGGGTCACTGGCTTTATAGTGCCTTCTGCGCCAACCTGGACTTTGGTCAGGCCTTCTGCTGTCCGTGCTGGCTGATAGTGGCTGCCCTTGAGAGCTAACTCCTGGGCCCACACAGGGTACTTTTTAAAAAAATCCTCACCTGCCGAAACCGGTTTGGCTCAATGTATAGAGCATCGGCCTGCGGACTGCAAGGTCCCAGGTTCGATTCCGGTCAAGGGCATGTACCTTGGTTGCGGGCACATCCCCAGTAGGGGGTGTGCAAGAGGCAGCTGATCGATATTTCTCTCTCATCGATGTTTCTAACTTTCTATCCCTCTCCCTTCCTCTCTGTAAAAAATCAATAAAATATTTTAAAAAAATAAAAATAAAATCCTCACCTGAGGATATTTTTCCCATTGCTTTTATTTATTTATTTATTTTAGAGAGAGAGTGGAGGGTAGGGAAGAAGGGTGGGGGGAGAAAAAGAGAGAGAGATAGAGAGACACAGAGAGAAACATCCAAGTGAGAGTGACACATTGATTGGTTGCCAGGGCCGGGGATAAAACCTGCAACTGAGGTATGTGCCCTTGATGGGAATTGAACCCATAGTCCTTCGGTCCACAGGCCGATACTATAACCACTGAGCCAAACTGGCCAGGTCCACATGGGGTACATTTGCTCTGCTGCCTGCTATGTGAGGGTCTGCCTGCCACACTAGCTGTTGGAATCTTTCCTTATTGGGTGACCATCCAGCATCTTGGGGCACGCGACCTGAGAACTTGGGAGGTGTGGAGAGTGGGTGGAGCACTCCCTACCTGGGTGAGAGAGTGCCCATTGCTGAGCCCCAGAGTCTTCACACAGCACCATGGGCTCTGGGAGGTGCCTGCAGGCTGATATGTCACTGGCAGTTGAGGTTGTGCGGTCAGCAGGCATCAGGTCAAGCCTTGGTGCAGACTAAGCCTTGTGGTTGGTCTCACCTTAGAGGCAGGGGAAGTTCTGTCAGGGTTTTGGGGACTGATGACAGGTGGTCTGGACTCCAATACTGCTACCCAGTATGCCCTTGGGTGGCTGCTCCTGGATCAAGGTGAGGCACACACCTGGCCCTGGCATTGCCAGGGCAGGGGACATTCCCCCTGCTACCCCCTCTATGTTTCTGTGGTCATTTGCTTGTTATTTTCATTTGTTTGCTGATACAAGTAATCCAGTTCCAAGTGTTTGCACAAATCATCTTTTGCCTTTGGGTTATTTCCTTGAAGTGTATTCCCAGAAGTTCAGTTACTGGGTCAGGGGCAATGAAGCAGCTGTGTCTAGTCCACTTCCTGGAAACTAATTCCAGTTCTGTGGCACCTGGCATGGGGGGATGGTGCCCGCCTGCCCTGCTTCCCTCCCCCACTGACCTCCTTTTCTGAGTCCACAAGGTCAGGGCTCTCCAAACTTTGGTCATCTGAGACCTTCCCTTCACACTTAAATCTTGTTGGAGGACCCCCCCCCCCCCCCCCACCACACACACACACCTTTATCCTTTAATGTTTGTCTTTAAATTTACTCAGGTTTTCATTCTTTTAAATGGGAAAAGCAAAGTCTATTTGGCTCTGGCAAATAAAGAAGGGAGGAGGGAAGCCAGCAGGCATGCCACAACCCCCACATAACATAAATATGGTGGGTAGACAGATACATAAATATGCTGCACACCCTCCCGTCCCAGCCCCTCCTGAGACCCCGTGGCCTGCAAAGGGTCAGGCCTGGGCATTAGAGAGACATCCAAGACATGACTGCATCAGAAGGGTTGACCAGGGCCAGCTTTCTCCCTGACCCTGCCACCTGGTAAAGGCCACCCTTTAGCAAAAAGGGGACAATCATCCTCCCACCCCACCCCATCCTATGCCCAACCTTCCTCAGGCTTCTGTCACCTTCCTCTGGCCCTGTCCTGGCACAAAGGGGCCAACCTCTCACTTTGGGACACTGGTTGCCGCCTGTCCAGCCCTCCCACCAGTCTTGTTTGTGTTGGCAGCCATATCACATGTTGGCTCTCCTGACCTCCACCCCAAGGCCAGCAGATCCTCCTGGGTGTTTTCCCCACGTGGTGTTTCTTTTCTTTGCTGCACATTCCCCTTTCCCCAGGAGTGAGGTTGTTTATTTGTACCTAATTATAGATTCTCACATTTATCCTGTCAACTGTGGGTCATTTTCCCAGCCCCATCAGTCCCTTAAGGCTCCCCTGGTTTCTCCTCTGATCGACCAGGCTGTGGTGTCTATAGTGGGACCCGTGGTGTCCCCAAGGGCCACCAAGGCCTTTCTAGAGCCACTCACCTGGCCCATAAGGACGTGGTTAATGTGGGAAGCTTCCACGGTGGCCCAGAGCCCTGTCCTCTGGGTTGTTTACACCCCTGCCCCATCTATAAGGACTTTTGGGAAAGGGGGCGAGGAGAGAGTGACTGCCAGCCCCAGTGTTCACCTCTCTCTGCCAAGTGCTCCCAAGGCAGCCTCCTGGCTCTGCCGCCTGTACAGGACTCCGCCAGGCCCACTGGTCCCAGAACCAAGCACACCATCTTCTCCCATTGCACATGGTGGTCCTGCTGTGCCCCAGCTTCAAACACCTCTTCTTGGTTCTCTCATTTCCAGGGGACTAGCTGTGGTAAGATTGCCCCCAAGTGCTGGTCCCTGGAGCCTGGGATAATCAGGGTCTGCTTCCTGGAGGAGAGATGGGACTCTGCCTGAAGTAGGGGAGTGTGCTCCCCACCCAAGTGGCCACTCAGTTTGCCTGAGCATCTGAGTGTGGGCCCTGGTGGTGCTACACTGTTATGGGGCAGGCCAGAGGACCCAGGCCTTCAAGAGTTGCCAGTTCTTTGTTTTTGCCAACTAGGCTTGCCTGCCCTGCCAGCCAAGTGGTGTGTCTGGGGAGGCCATTTCCTGGCCAGCATTGCCACCACCTTCTGTGGAAATGCTAGGGTCGTGTCCACAAGGGCCCTTTATTTCCCCGAGACAATAGATCGCTTGTGCCTTTGACAGTGCCATTCTCATTCCCACAATGTACCCAGAGCCAACCCAGCCACTGCCCTGCTGGCCATCTCTCTGCAGTGGGCACCTGTGCCAGGGAGTGCCCAGGCATCCTGGCCTTTCCAACATTTATATGGGCAATGGCTGGAGGCCCTCGTCCTATTCTTGCAGCCACTTTATCATTTGTTTGTTCACTCTGTCCTATGTGTGGGGTTCTGTGCCAGGGCCTGGGGATACAGCAGCGAATGAGACCATCTGATATCATACCCTTGAAGAAGACTGACGAGAAACAAATAAGTGAAACCTGGCAAGTGTGGGAGGGTGGTAAGAGCTATGGAGGAAAGGCAGGGTGTGGGAGTGGTGGGGAGTTTTGGAGGAGAGGGGTTTTAAGAGGACTGCAGGGAAGGCCACCTTGATTGAGTGCCATCTGAGACACCACATGGAGGAGATGAGGGTGGGAATCAGGTGGGTACCTGGGGAAGAACATTCCAGGCAAAAGGCAGTGTGCACTTGCACATCTCTGAGTCCTAGCGAGGAGGCCCGTGTGGCAGGGGCAGAGTCAGCAAGCAGGGGAGAGAGAGGAGGTAAGGGCAGGGAGGGGACAGGGACAGGTCATACAGGGCCTTGTGGGTCCTAGGGAGGACTTAGGCTTTTACCCCAAGGGAGGTTGGGAGCCCTGGAGGTCTGTGGGCAGAAGAGGAGCAGGACCTGACTCAGGTGCTCACAAGTACCCCCTGGTGGCTGCCTCGGGAGAACAGCCTGTTGGTTGGAGATGAGAGTAAACTCAGGGACACTAGAGGGGAGGCTGGCACTGCCACCCAGGGAAAGAAGGAGGCTGCCTGGATTACCTAGGGTTGGGGCAGAGACGGTGGTAAGAAGTTGGGGGAATCTGGACATGCACACATAACATTTTTCATCGAGGAGAAATTTTTCATCGGGCCGAGGGTGACCAAGCCTGCAGTGCTGACAGCTCTCCACCGGGCAGATCCACACTCAGATGCCAGAGCCCAAGGCCCATACTTGGGGGTCCATGTGGTTTCCAGCTGGGGCGTCTGATCTCTGTGTGTGTTGTTCCTTCTGTGCTGCATATACACCCAGGCATGTGTTCACACACAGACACAATGCTCCTCCAGTGTGCCCTGGGCTGAGGCCAGCCTTCCCGGGCCTAGGACCTTCCTGGATCATCTCGAGTGGCCCCACTCCTAATGGGAAAGACCCCCCAGGACTGCTTTGCCCTGCTCCGGAGGGCTCTTGTCCTGGCTGTTCCTGCAGGGCGGTCCAACCCTGGGGGTTGGCTGATGGGAGGGTTAGCGGGCTCTATTCCCTCTTAATTCCATGCAGAGGGCACATTTCTCTTTTGAATGGGCAAGTTGGCTGTGTTGGGCTGAATGTTGGTTTGCTTGCAGCCACTTTCCATGAAGAAGCAACAGGGTAGGCATGGGACATGAGGCTTCTCATTTCCTGTGACTTAAAACTCTGGAGCCAGATTCTTGTCGGTAGGAACGTGGTGGAACAATAATAATAATTGCTTTCCCACTTATCTTAGCTGGCTGGATGCTGGCTGAGTTCTGATCCTGCAAGCTCCTGTGTCCCCTTCCCTGAACTGGCTCTTGTCCCTGTCTTGCTTTTCACACCTGTGGAAAAGGCAGTCCAGAGAGGTTAAGTGACTTGCCCAAGGTCACCCACCCCAGCGCTTACTTGGCTGCAGTGAAAGTTTGGGGGCTGATGGATCCCCAAGTCACCTGCCTGCCTGGATGCATGGGTCCCTATGCCTTAGCTGGGGCAGCATTGCTCTGAAGGACCAGACATAGGCAAGGGTATTGTGCTGTCTGCAGTGGCTGTGTTTCTGGAAACCTGGAGCCACTGTTTGCTTCTGCACCAAGAAACGTGGTCCTTGGGCAAGGGGCCTAGACAGCTCTGACTCCACCCTGTTGTTAGCTGTCACGTTTCCGAAGAACCGGGGGCACTGCTGTGAAGGCTCTGCAGGTGGACGTGGGTGGCGTGTGGGTCTTTGCTGGGTGGGCTCCCCTGCTCTGCCCCGTGGGGCCGCACCTATATCCCTCCCCACCCTTACAGTGGTGCTCATCGGGGACTCGGGTGTGGGGAAGAGCAACCTGCTGTCCCGCTTCACCCGCAACGAATTCAACCTGGAGAGCAAGAGCACCATTGGCGTGGAGTTCGCCACCCGCAGCATCCAGGTGGACGGCAAGACCATCAAGGCGCAGATCTGGGACACCGCTGGCCAGGAACGCTACCGTGCCATCACCTCCGCGTGAGTGGCAGGGATGGGGAAATGTAGGTCTTGGACATAGGGCTAGGGGCTCTGAAGGAGGGGTAGGAGTTGGGCAGGAGGAGAAGGGGAGAGCACAGCCCTGAGAGCAGTTGGTCCAGGGTGGAGGGATGAGACGCCCCCCAGGAGCTGTGGGACCCTCGGGAAGACCAGTGCCCACTCTTGACCACTCTGTGACCTCATATGGGCATGTCCAATGGCTCCTCGGACCCCTGGAGTGGGCCATTCTACTCTGCCCACCCCTCAGTCCTGCCTGCTTGGCCTGCCCTGCCTGGCTATGTTCCAAGTCTTCCTCTTTCTCAGCTCCCTACGGCCACCCAGCCATCAGGACCGACTGGAGCTGCCTCCTCCCAGCCGCCTTGGCCATTTCCCCATTGGTCATGCTTTCCTCTCACTGCCTTCCACTGAAGCCTGGTTACCTCTTCCTCTCTTTAATCCCTCAGGGTGGATGTGTGTCCGTTAGTCTTCTTGGTGCGCCAGGCCACAGCAGGCATTGGAGCTTTGGCCGAGCAGCAGCCCTTTCCTGCATAGGCACTGTTTCCTCCTCCCTTTTTGTGGGTGTCTCCTGACCTCAGGCCTCCACAGCCTTTTTATTTATTTATGTTCTTAATGTATATTTTTTATTGATTTCAGAGAGGAAGGGAGAGAGAGAGAGAAATATCAATGATGAGCAAAAACCATTGATCGGCTGCCTCCTGCGCGCCCCCTACTGGGGACCGAGCCTACAACCTGGGCATGTGTAGGGCTTGACCGGAATTGAATCTGGGACCCTTCAGTCCACAGGACAACGCTCTATCCACTGAGCCAAACCGGCTAGGATAGGCCCCCACAGTCTTTAGTTGAATCTGGGGCACAGAGTCCTCTCGCAAGGCCATGAAGGTCGCCCCTCGGCTGGGCTCTGTGTGGGTCCAGGAGCTGCTGACCACAGAATCTTGAGGGCCGCATTGGGACGCTGGCAGGCAGCTCATTCCTGGGCCCTGCCCCCTGTCCCCACAGGTACTACCGAGGTGCAGTGGGTGCACTGCTGGTGTATGACATCGCCAAGCACCTGACATACGAGAATGTGGAACGCTGGCTGAAGGAGCTGAGGGACCATGCTGACAGTAACATCGTCATCATGCTGGTGGGCAACAAGAGCGACCTGCGCCACCTGCGGGCTGTGCCCACTGATGAGGCCCGAGCCTTCGCAGGTGAGCACCTACCAGTTGGCGAAGGGTTTCACTTAGGGTCAGGGCCCTCCCACAGGGGCCAGCTCCTGAGAGCGGGACTTTGATTAAGGCATCCGTGAAGTTTCTGGAAAGCCAGCAGCCCCCTCCAGGTCCTCCCATTTTCCCTGGCTGTGAGCATGGCCACAGTGCCATCCTCCCTCTTCAAGGAGTGGGCATCTCAGTCCTACCCTCTTGGCCCAGCCCTTCATTCCCTGGGCCAGCTGAGTGGTTAGGCACACAGGGGCCCCTAGAGGATGCAGGAGAGCCCCCTGCTCACCTGGGCAATATTCTCTCTGTTCCAGAGAAGAACAACTTGTCCTTCATTGAGACCTCAGCCTTGGACTCCACCAACGTAGAGGAAGCTTTCAAGAACATTCTCACAGGTTATCCCAGGGTCTGGTGGGGGCCACAGGAACCCCCAGCAGGCCCACCAACGGTGGTGTGGGAAGGGCACCAGCTACACTGGTTGCATGCTTCAGAATGCAGCCCCTGACCCTTCATTTCTTAAACCTGCTGGTCAGTCTGGGCAGGAGGACAGACATGGCAAACTCTGTGAAGTCAGGCTAGATCCCACCCGTACTGGCACTTGGCACCCAGCTCCATGGGTAAACCCATGGCTCCACCAGGGAACAGCCAGAGGGGACTGCAGATGGCCTCAGGCCCAGAGCTCCTGGTTTTCTGGAAGTTTATTCTGAGGAGAAAGGGGTCTCTGATCTTTATGAAGAAGAGGCCTGGGCTGGGGAGGGTATCTCTGTGACCAGATGTGGGTTCTACCCTTGCTGAGTGCACAGGAGAGAATCCTATGTCAGAGGTGCAGGTAGGCCACAGTGGGGGCCTTTGGGAGGGGCACAACCTTAGGGGCACACCCTGGAGGAGGTGACATCCAGATGAGTCCTGCAGGGGGCCAGTCACCACAGGCAAGAATATGCACGGCACTCACCTCACATCCCCCCATTGCAGAGATCTACCGCATCGTGTCACAGAAGCAAATTGCAGACCGCGCAGCCCATGACGAGTCCCCTGGTAACAACGTGGTGGACATCAGTGTGCCACCCACTACTGATGGACAGAAACCGAGCAAGCTGCAGTGCTGCCAGAACCTGTGACTGCCCCGTGCCTCGTCCAAGTATGCGTGCGTGCACATCCTCATCCTTCGCCTGCCCCTCACCATGATGTCTTCTCTGACCCGACCCTCTCTGTCCCTCTGCGACTGGCTCCTACCCCTCCACTGAGCTCTGCACAGTCAGCTGGGGCTTAGGAAGAACAGGAGTCCAGCTGCACCATCTGTCCTTCTCCCCCGCCCCAGGGAAGCTTGAAACCTGGCTGCTGCACCTATTCTTCTTGGGTCCCAGTGGGCCTCTGGGTGGGGTAAGGTGGGGAGGGTGGCAAGATGGACCAGGCCAGCCAGAGGCAAGAGGATGGGCACACCAAGCAGGCTTCAATTTTCCACAGCAGACTCCAGGGAGCAATTACCTCCCTTCCTCTCTGGCCAGTTGTCCCAGCTAGCCCTGGTCCCCACCCAGAACCCCCTCTGGGCTGAAGCCTGAAGAACAAGTGACCAGGGGACTGGGTCAGGCAGACAGAGGCTCCTGGCACCCTACCACCCACATACAGCCAGCACCGGCATATGCCTTTGACCTCGGCCTCTCCTGTGCGTGCGTGAATCCAGCTCCTGCCTGTAGATATATGCTGGGAGAAGACCTCCCCCCCTTTCTGCACGCAGCGCACTCCCCACCCCTCCCTGTGCCCTTCTCTCTGTCTTGTCTCCCTGTCTGGTCAGGAACTGTTTGCAAGTGAAGCAATATCTCAGTGTTTTGTATATACAACCGCTCTTGTAGCCTTTGTTTTTTTTGTTATTGTAGAGAAACAGATTCTTTATACACTTTGTAAGATTGACGCCAAACCCCAGCTCTCAGATCTCTTATTCTCCCTGTGGCCCCTGTTGCCCCGATGCCTCATTTCTCTGTCCCGTTACTAAAATGTGTAACCCGACTTCCTGGACAGAAACCTGCTGCTGCACTTTTGTCTTCTTTCTCTCCTCCAGGTGGCCACCCCTGAGCCAGGCCCCTTGCTGCACACATCCTTCACTGGGCTGCACCACCGGGCTCAGCCTCACAGGGAGCTAGAACACCAGGCCTGAACCCCTGCTCAGGACCATGCAGAGGCCACTGAGCTGACCACGGAGGCCCTGGGGGGGCGGGGTAAGGGTGGGAGGGAAGGCTGGGTGAGGGGTTGACTTTAAACTCCTTGCTGCAAGGACCACCAGCTCTAGGACTTGAGTGTGGCCCTCCAGGAGGAGGTGGGCTGTGTCCACTGCTTTCAGCTCCCAGCTCTGGCAGTTGGACTGCTCATTGCTTCCATCTGTTCCCCACCTGGCCACCACTTCCCCAAGTCCCAGCAAGGACTAGTAAGAGGGGCTGGCCCACATGTTGGCAGTACCAGTCCCATCCCAGACTGACCTCTGAGGAGGGCTGAATGGGATGCTTGTCCACAGGGGCAGGACTGGCCTGAGGGCAGGTTCCCAAAGTGGAGGGGGAGGAGGTATGCCCAGTCCTGTCCCTGCACTGATCACATGACCCAATGGGTGTTCCCTCTCACCTGAGTGTTGGTAGCTATTCTAGAAGCTCCAGCCTCTGGCTGAACCCCTTGTGCCCTTGACCCCTAGGAGAGCCACCAGAGGGGAACTCCAGGCTCTGCTGCCCTGCCCAGACATCCCTCCAAAAGAGCTCTTGAGTCATAGGGGCTGTTCTCACAGGAGTTGGGTGAGCCAGAGCCCATGCTCCAGGCTGAGGAGCACCCTGGGCTGGGGATCTGGTGGGGTGCACAATTTAGGGCCCATTTACATGGATCCCAGGTCCCCTGGGTTTGGGTAGGGTGTGCTATGGAGAGGCAGAGGGTGAGTGGGAGCTTCAGGAGGACCAGTGAAGCACTCAGGCACGCGAAAGGGTTTCAAGCAGTCAAAGATCAAATCTTCGTGAAGCCACAGATTGACCGTACCTGGGCACATGCCAGTATTTAGACTGATGTGACTCTGTCCCCTTGGAGGGTGATAGTCCAGTTATACTATTTCAGTTACTCTAATTTCAGTAATTTAATAAGCACAGTATGCTGGCTTTGTGCTAAGCACTGTTCTTCAGAGTTTTTTGTTTTGTTTTTTTATGGTAAAATAAACATTACCAAAAAAATGTTTTAATTGATTTTTAGAGAGAGGAAGGGAGAGAAGGAGAAAGATCGATTTGTTTTCCACTTATTTATGCATTCATTGGTTGATTTTTGTATGTGCCCTGGCTGGAAATCAAACCCCAACCTTGGCTTATCGGGACAATGCTCTAACAAACTGAGCTACCTGGCCAAGGCCATCTCAACCATTTTTAACAGTACAGTTTAGTGGCATTAATGTGGTACACTCACATTTGTTGTACTACCATCACCACCATCAATCTCCAGATCTTTCTCATCTTCCCAAAATGAAACTCTGTCCCCATTAAACATTAATCCCCCACCTCCCTCCCCCATCCCCCGGCACTCACCATTCTATTTTCAGTCTCTATGAATTTGTTAACCTAAGAATGTCCAAACATGTAGAGAATTTTTATTAGAATGTATTTGGGGATAACCCTGACAGGTGTGGTTCAGTTAATTGGAGCATTGTTCTGTACTCCAAAAGGTGGTGGGTTCGATTCTCGATCAAGGTTACATACCCAGGTTCTATCCTGGTCAGGGTGCTTTTGGGAGGCAACTGGTCCATGTTTCTCTCACGTTGATGTTACTCTCTCCCTCTCCCTCTCTCTCCTTCCTCTCTCGAAAATCAATTTTAAAACATTTATTTGAGGATAAATTATCAGAGGATACACCTGGAAGCAAAATTTCAACAGTCTGAGAAAAATGCTTTGGAGAATAACAATTTGCAATTTCTTTTATGCATTTGAGATTAAGGAGGAAGACTATATGAAAGTGAGAAGGCAAGATGGTGATCAAATTACAGGATAGTTAAGATCATGTGCTCTCGTATGCTTTAGAAGGAGGTATCTGAAAGAGCATTTCAAAGATGGGTTAACAGGATCAATGAACAGGTCTTGCTGAAGGCAAAGATAAGCTATTTAGTAAAGAAGTTATGTCAGGTGTGACTACCCACTATGAACTGCCCAGTTAGCAATTTAGTTAGTTTTTTGTTAATACCCAAGAATTATTTTTCCATTGATTTTAAAAAATATAAATAAAATTTTTCCATTGATCGGCTGCCTCCTGCACGCCCTCTACTGGGGATCGAGCCCCCAACCCAAGCATGTGCCCTTGACTGGAATCGAACCCAGGACCCTCCAGTCCTCAGGCCAACACTCTATCCACTGAGCCAAACCAGCCAGGACTTCGTTGATTTTTTATTTTTTTAAGAGAGTGGAAGGGAAGGGGAGAGGAGGTGAGAGAGAGAGAGAGAAAAAAACATTGATGTAAGAAAGACACATCAATAGTTTGCCTTCCGCAGCAAGTGCCCTGACCTGGGCGGGGATTGAACCTGCAACCCAGGTAAGTGCCCTTGACAGAATCAAACTCTGGACCCTTTGGTTAGCGGGCCAACACTCTAATCACCTAGCAACACCAGCCAAGACCCAGTTAGCAACTTATGATCAGACCACCCAGCGAGGTCACTTTCTTTTTTTTTTTTTTATAATATATTTTATTGATTTTTTACAGAGAGGAAGAGAGAGGGATAGAGAGTTAGAAACATCGATGAGAGAGAATCATCGATCAGCTGCCTCTTGCACACCCCCTACTGGGGATGTGCCCGCAACCAAGGTACATGCCCTTGACCGGAATCGAACCTGGGACCCTTGAGTCCGCAGGCCAACGCTCTATCCACTGAGCCAAACCGGTTTCGGTGCGAGGTCACTTTCGATAGAATTCCCCCCCCCCTTTTTTTTGCCCACAAATTTGACTCCTATAGGTACCTCATAAAAGTGGAATACTATAGTATTTGTCCTCAGGGTTTATCCATGTTGTAGCAGGTATCCAGATGGCCTTCCTTTTTAGGCTGAATAGTATTCCATTGTATGGATGGACCGCATTGTGTTTATCCTTCTTCTGTCGATGGGCACTTGGGTTGCTTCCACCTTTTGCTACTGGGAATCACGCTGCTATGAATGGCGTGCAAATACCTGTTTGAATCCCTGCTTTCAATTCTTTTGGGTGGAATTGCTGGATCAAATGGTAATTCTGTGTTTCATATTTTTGAGTAACTGTTAATCTAAATAAATTATGCAATAAAAGAATATAGTTCCACAAAAAAATAATCTTTTATGTCATAACAGTTCCTCAAAAAATTAAATATAGAATACCATGTGATTCAGGAGGTGGGCATAATTTACCATCCTCAATTTATAGACGGAACAGAAGTCATTGATGGGAAAAATAAATAAATGGATATTTTCAAAAAAGTGACTCTCCCAGGGTCCCACAGTTAATAAGTAAGCAAGTTTCCACACCAGAGCTATATAGTAACCACTTAGCTAGCAGGTTTCTCCAAATGTTTATTGAGTGCTTACTATGTGCCAGAAAGCCCTAACAATTGAAGAAAATGCCCAGATAAAAGACTGGGAAGAAGTATACCAAAATTAAAAATAATTTTTTGTTTTATTTTATTATGGCCCTAGCTGGTTTGGCTCAGTGGATAGAACATTGGTCTGCAGACTGAAGGGTCCAGGGCTCGATTTCAGTCAAGGACACATACTTTGGTTGCAGGCTTGATTTCCTGGCCCTCGTTGGGGTGTGTGCAGGAGGCAACCAATTGATGTGTCTCACATTGAGGATTCTCTCTGTGTCTCCCCTTCCCACTCTCAAAAAAAAAAAAAAAAAAAATCAATGGAAAAATATCCTCAGGGAATGATTAACAACAAAATTTTATTATGTCCCAGCCAGTGTCATCCAAGAGATCACAGTTCGATTACTGATCATGGCACATGTCCCAGTTTTGGGCTTGATCCCCAGTGGAGGCATGCAGGAGGCAGCCGATTGATGTTTTTCATCAATGTTTCTCTTTCTCTCCCTCTTCCTCTCTCTGAAATCAATAAAAATATATTTAAAAATAAATTTAAAAAAAGGAATTCTATGAAAAGTAACCTTACAGGGTATTCTGATTATAATTCCTAACTGGGCAGGTCATGGTGGGTAGTCGCATCCCAGGCATATAACTTTTTAGTAAATGGTTTATTTCTGTGCATCTAGATTAACCTTTGAAATGCCTCTTTTTAAAACCTTTTTAATGTGGACCACTCTTTCAGACCCATCCTCTAAAGTATAACCATCCTCAAAGGAGCACAATCTTAACTATTCTGTAATCCAATCTCTACCTTGCTTTCTCACACTTTCATGTAATCTTCCTTGTGTTCCTTCTTTAATTTTGAATGCATAAAGGAAACTGCCAATTGTTATTTTGTGGAGCATTTTATTTGTTTTTATTGTTATTTATTATTATTATTATTTTGGCAGAGCATTTTATTTATTTTATTTATTTATTATTTTTTTTGTATAGAGCATTTAATTTATTGGTCTTTGGGGGAATCTGATGCATCACCAGGTGCATTACAACTGAGCCATTAATCTCGTAGCTTCGTCAACATTCGCTGGTCTGTTTTCCGGACTCGGCTGAGGAGCCAGCTGTTTCTGCAGAGGCTCAAGGGAAAGGCCTTGAGAGAAGTGAGCAAGCTCCTTCTGTATGTCCACAAAAGCTTCATTCATTCTTCTAACTTTTTCAGCATTCACAATGTTTATCTGCCAACACCAGGACTACTTGCTCCATGAAAGATGTCCAGCCTCGGCTCACTAAGCTCCAGGCCTGGCGTCACTGCTTGGGGCTTCACCAACAACCTAATGCTGTGGCCTTGTCTGGCAGAGCATTTTAGATCTTACTCCCTGGCATCGGTTTTGGCTCAAGTAAACTCATAAAAATTCTCTACAAGTTTGAGCTTTTTAAAAAATATATATATTTTTATTGATTTCAGAGAGGAAGAGAGAGAGAGAGAGGGAGAGAGAGAGAAACATCAATGATAAGAAAGAATCATTGATTGGCTGCCTCCTGCATGCCCCACACTGGGGATGGAGCCTGCAACCCAGGCAGGTGCCCTTGACCAGAATCCACAGGCCGACGCTCTATCCACTGAGCCAAACCGGCCAGGGCTGAGCTTTTCTTATGTCAAAAGAACCCTTACATTGCCACCATCCAACTTCAGTCAGTATAATTACACCCTTTAGCAGCTATCTTGCTACCATGAGAAAAAGGCCAAGAGGATCTCAGTCATTGACCCTATCATCATTTGACCAAACCAATGCCAGCAGCCATCCTCCTCTAGAATTCTTGTTGAAACTAACAAAAATTGGCTCATCAATGAACATTAAATCTGGTGGGTGAAGGTTTATTGAGTAACAGGATAATTAGTTTCAAAGTATTTTCCCATAACTCACTTATTAACAAGTACAACATAATAAATCATGCTGGAGAAACCTAGCAGACGATTTTAATCAGGTTAGCATAATCAGTGATGGAAGAAATCAACATTCTATGCCTCCTGATATATGTATACACTGAGAACACCATCACTTCTGTGGTTCCTGTCCCAAATGCATAAATCATGAGGAAATACTACACAAACATCAGTTCAGGGGCTTTCTAAAAATAACTAGCCTATAATCTTCCAAAGTATTAAGGTCATGAAAGACAAGGAAAGATTGAGGAATTGTTCTAGACTGAAGGAGATTGAATTAGATGGCAAAATATAATATTTAATCCTGGGATGGATTCTGGAACTTTAAAGGACTTGATTGAAACTATAAATAATATTTAGGAATGACATGGTAATATCGGATCAATATTAATTTCCTGATTTTTGAGGTTGCACTGAGATTAAGTGGAAGAGTGTACTTATACTTAAGAAAAATACACTGAAGTATTAAGGATTAATGAGATACCATGTGTGTACCTGATACTCAAAGGACTGAAATATTAACAATTGGGCAAAAAGTTTATGGGAGCTCTGTGCATTATTTCTGCAACTTTTATGTTTATTGGACATTATTTTAACATAAAAAAAACTTTAACCACTGGGCCCTATAGGGACACCTAGCACACAAAGCCACTCTATAAAAAAAAAAAATTAACCTGAGCCCTGGCAGTTGTCGTCCTGATACACCAAGGTTGCAGGTATAATGCCTGGTCAGGGCACATAGAAGAAGCAACCAATGAACAACAAAATTGATGTTACCTTTTTAAAAATGTTTATTGATTACAGAGAGGAAGGGAGAGAGAGAGAGAAACATCAATAATGAGAATCATTGATCAGCTGCCTCCTGCACATCCCACACTGGGGATCAAGCCCACAACCCAGGCCATGTGCCCTGACCAGGAATTGAACCATGACCTCCTGGCTCATAGGTCAACGCTCAACCACTGAGCCACACCGGCTGGGCCAAAATTGATGTTTCTCTTTCTCTCTGCCCCTTCTCTCAAATCAATAAGTAGAAAGTTTAAAAAAATTTAACCCAAGTGCATAGATTTAAACATTTGGTGTGTTTTGATTTGCAATCATTATCCTTAAAGGAGGCCAAATTGTCCACCTTGCTGCCAGTGGGATCTTCTTTTAGTTGGCCCACGTTGACACTACATTAGTAGGTAATGTCTTTGACAACTATTGTGCTTTCTGGTATATCACGATGTGCCAAGTTTATTTTGTACATTTCCTGTACCAGACCAAGAATCAGTCATTTCCCCAAGGTTCCCTGGTTCTTTCCATTGGAAATGATACTTAAAGTCCACAAGCTTGAGGAACACTCACTGCAATGAGGTTGGTCTTTGTTTCTGACCTTTTTAGTGGACAAAACTAAAGAATGTTTGCTTTTTATTTATTTTTTAATATATTTGTATTGATTTCAGAAAGGAAGGGAGAGGAAGAGAGAGAAACATCAATGATGAAAATCATTGATCAGCTGCCTCCTCTAGCCCCTACTGGGGTTTGAGCCCGAAACCCGACCTCTTGGTTCATAGGTCAATGCTCAACCACTGAGCCATGCCAGCTGGGCAGTGTTTTCTTTTTATAAAGATAAAATATATCATGATGCCCTGGCCACTGTGGCTTAGCTAGTTGGGTGTCTTTCTGTGAACCGAAAGGTTGCTGGTTTGATTTCTAGTCGGGGCACATGCCTGAGTTATGGGCTCAATCCCAGGTAGGTGGCATGCAGGAAACAGCCAATCCATTGTTTCACTATCACATCAATGTTTCTCTCTCCCTCTCCCTTCCTCTCTCTTTAAAGAACAATAAAAATATTTAAAAAACATATATCATGATATTCCCAATTCAAATTCAAGACTATAAGGGTTTTACTTATTGAAATCAATCTTGTATCTGTACCTCCTTCACTCCCTCTGAAAATCCCAGTTTTTGACACCAACATAATTACTCCTTTGTATTATCTCATATTACACACGTAGACACTTAGAACAATTTTGATACCATCACCACCACCAATATAGTAATGGCATGTACAAATTGTTGTGTTTTAAAAGTCCCTAGGAATTCATCTTTGTGTTATTTTGTCACCAACTGGATACACTGGTTCATTTCGTTTTATTTTTGTGTTTAGGGGTATCTTTGAATTTTGTTTTATATAATTATATAAAATATTTGCATAACCCTAGCTGGTTTGGCTCAGTGGATAGAGCGTTGGCCTGCGGACAGAAGGGTCCCAGGTTCAATTCCCGTCAAGGGCACATGCCCGGGTTGCGGGCTCAATCCCCAGTAGGGGGCATGTAGGGGGCAGCTAATCAATGATTCTCATCATGATGTTTCTGTCTCTCCCTCCCTTCCTCTCTGAAATCAATAAAAGTTATTTTAAAAAATAAAAAATGT
The DNA here is from genome assembly GCF_951640355.1 of Cnephaeus nilssonii. Taxonomy (NCBI): domain Eukaryota; kingdom Metazoa; phylum Chordata; class Mammalia; order Chiroptera; family Vespertilionidae; genus Cnephaeus; species Cnephaeus nilssonii. Next base: position 10,582,294 of record NC_137076.1, read on the forward strand.
TTCTTTTTTCACTAAAAATATATATAAGCTAATATAACAATAGAATTAAATGGAGACAATTGAGCTGATCTATATATTAAATAAAGGAGGGGTGGGAGGAGCAAAGGAGTACTGAGGCTTTTTGCATGTGCCTAGGATTCCCCCCTCTTTTCTTCTAGTTAACTTTCACTCACACCTTGTCAAGTTCAATTGCTTCTTTTTCAAGGATATAAGTTTGGATTGTCCAAATTATTCCATGAAATGCCCCCCTCACTTGCTAAAATTTATCACCCTGTAAATTAATAATAACATAATTGGTTGTTTTATGTCTTTCTCACTCCCTAGATTGAGGTCCATAAGAGCAATATTTCTCTTACTCAACATTGTGTCCCTGGCGCCTAGCACAGTGCCTGCTCATAATAGGCTCTCCTTTTTAAAAAAATATTTTTAATTGATTTTAGAGAGAGGGAAACATCAGGATCCAACCAGCGACCCCTTGGTACAGAGTACGACACTCAACCAACTGAGTCACACTGACCAGGGCCTCATAGGCTCTCTTATTGATGTTTATATTACATCTAGTGAATGAACTTCTATTGCATGAATGAATGAATGATGTTGGCTTTGGCTCTTCCACGGTCTCCTAACCTCTCTAGGCTTCTGTTTTTCCTCGGGAGACCATATGGTGTCTCCCTCCCCCAGGATTGATGGGAAGCTTAAGGCAGATGACGCTCAAATTCTGTAACGGTTTTATTAACAAGCACTGGTCGCCGGCAGGTGGCGTTAGCAGCCCCTCTCGTGCTCCTTGCCGGATTAGGGCGGGGCCAAGGCTGGTGGTGGGGTTGGGGCAGGGGGCGGAGCTAGGGCGCGGCAGGGGCGGAGCCAGCCGCTGCAGCAAAGCGGGGCGCCCTGTGCGGCCAGGATGCCCTGTCGCCTTCGGCCCCGCCTCCCAGGGTTGGACGTGCACAGATATTGGCCGGCGCGGTCGAGAGGCGGACACCATTGGCTCCCGGCTCCGTCTGCTTGGCGGGCGGTGTCGGGACGCAGGTGCCAGCCGGAGGAGCGGAGCTAGAGGTGCTGACGGGACCGGCCGGGCCGGGGCTGGGGCCGGGGCGAGAGGAGGGCTCTGCGCGGCCTCCCGGCCCGGCCGCGGATCAGGTGCGCACGGGTGACCGGGTGGGGCCAGAGGACGCCGGTCCGCGGGCCGGCCCCAGGTTCGAGGCCGGAGCCTGGCCCCTGGCGGAGCGGCCGGGTTCCGACCCTCGGCCTCAACCTTTCCCAGGACCAGGGGATTGCAGGTCCCGTCTCGAGGGCAGCGGGAGGTCTCTGAGCCTCGGTTTCCCTATCTGTGAAACTGATCATCCCAGCGTCAATCTAATAGGGCTGATTCTGGTGGTGGCTGCTGAGAGTTTCAGGCACACAGGAGGCGGTCAGTAAGTGACCAATGTCCTTCTTCAACCTCCTTCTCAAAGGGGTTCTGCCTGAAAAAAGTAAATAATGGTAAACCAGGCACCCTGTAGAAAGGACATGCTTAGCAGAGTGCCTGGTTGTTAGTGGGCGTTCCAAACAATTTATATGATTGGCTCATTTACTCTTCTAGGGACCATAATAGATGCAAGTATTAGAAATGTTCCCTGTATTCAGAAGAGGAAATCGAGGATCAGAGAGGTCAAGGTTTTGCCCAGTGTTACACAGCAAATAAGACCAGAACTGGGCTTCGAACCTGACCTCCAGAGCAGGGCCTGGGAATTACTGAAGGGCACATAGGAGCAGGAGCCTCTCTTATGGTGAGTGAAGAGGAATGAATGCATTTCACAGGCTCTACATTTATTTATTTTTTTAAAGGTGAGCCTTTATCGAGCACTTACTGTGTGCCACACTGTGCCTTGTCTCATCAAACCCTCTCAACAACTCTGTATGTAAACTGGCAATTATAATAAGAGGTAATATTTATTGACTTCTTTTTTTTTAAATTCTTTCTTTTAAATATATTTTATTGATTTTTTACAGAGAGGAAGGGAGAGGGATAGAGAGCTTGAAACATCGATGAGAGAGAAACATCGACCAGCTGCCTCCTGCACACCCCCTACCGGGGATGTGCCCGCAACCAATGTACATGCTCTTGACCAGAATCGAACCTGGGACCCTTCAGTCCACAGACCGACGCTCTATCCACTGAGCCAAACCGGTTTCAGCTATTGACTTCTTTTTTTTTAACTTTAAAAACATGTATTGATTTGAGAGAGAGACATTGATTTCTTCTTCCACTTATTTATGCATTCATTGGCTGATTCTTGTTTGTACCCTGATCAGGGATCCAACCTGCCATCTTTGTTTAATGGTATGATGCTCTAACTAACTGGACTGTCCAGCCCAGGGCCTATTTATTGACTTCTTAATATTTATGGAATTTTGAGCTGGGTTTCATGTTGACTACTATTTTACAGATGAGTAAACCGAGGCCAGAGACGAAAGCAGCTGGCCTGAGATCACACTGTAGGGAGTTAGGGCCCTCTGACTTCTTTTCCTTTCGTTTCCTTCCTTCAGTAAAGGAGACGGGGGCAGATGTGGAAAGGTTGTGGTGCCAAAGTGCCACTGAGACAGGCCTAGCCAAGGGCAAGCTTCACTGGAGGAACGGAGCCTCGGCAGACACAGTCCACCAACTCCAACTTATCTGACAGAGAAGGATGAGGCCCAGAAAAGCAAAGTGACTTGTCCTAGGACACACATCATCGATGACAGAGTCAGGTCTTTTGGAGAGAGTGGACGGGAAGGGGAGAGACAGAGAGAGAGAAATATCCATTGATTGGTTGCCTCCCCCATGTGCCCCAACAGAGGCAGGTGGTCGAGCCTGCAACGGAGTGCCCTTGACCAGAGTAGAACCTGTGACCCTTCAGTCCATGGGCTGATGCTCTAACCATTGAGCACCCAGCTAGGGCTGGACTAAATTAATTCTGGCACTGTGCCTTCTTCACTTTGTGACCTTGAGCAAGTAACTGCCCCTCTCTGAGCCTTAGTCACAAATGGGGGTAATTATTGGACTTACTTCATAGGTCTATTGTGAAGATTCGGTGAAGTTTATCTCTAGAGCACTCAACCAAGTTTGCCATATACACTGGCTTCCTTTCCCATCCCAGCAGCCCACAGCTGAGTCTAGCCTGCAGCCATTCTATCCTTGTGTCCAACCTTGAGTCTGGTTTCTTCTGAGCCCAGACCTCTGTGGTTTGCAAGGACCTCTAGCCTTTAAACATCTGATTCCCTCCATGGGCACTGGCAAATCAAGAGACCTTGTTCTTTTTTCCTTTCTCTTTCTGAAATGTTTTTATTGATTTTAGAGAGAGAAAGAAACTTTGCCTTCTTTAGGTGCCCTGATCCGGGACTGAACCGCATCCCAGGTATATGCCTTGACCGGGAATCGAACCAGCAACCATTCGGTGCACAGGATGACAACCAACCAACTGAGCCATGGTGGCAGGGTGGGACCTTGTTCTTAATAACACAGGTCTGCTCTTACACAGAGTAGGGACTGAGAAATTAATGCAGCCACTCTATGCCAGACACAGGGTCAGGTGCTGGGGGCAGCAGAGAGCAAGTCCAGTTCAGTCCCTCTTTATAGAGCGTGGAAGACAGAAGTGGTTACACAAGTAGACGAAGAATTAAGAGCATCTCAGAGTGGGGCACATTCTATGAGGGCAATAATGTGGACATCAATGGCACTTTAGCCAGGATGGTCAGGGAAGGCCTCTCTGGGGAGGTGACCTTTGAAGGGGACACTTAATTTTTTAGAGTTCAGTGAGCTTAGCACAGTACTAGTATGTAGTAAGTCCCTAAGAAAGAGTAACTACTGTTATTATTTTGGCCATTTGCAGGCCTTACATTAGCAGATATACCAGTGAGTTCCCCCCCCCCCCCCCCCGATAGTAAAAGAAATGGTAGAATTAATATATAGGAGCTGTGATTATTCTTGTAATGCCCAATTCCTTGCAGGAATGTTAAGGTCAATCCCTGGAGAGGCAGGAACATTCTCTTGGATAGGCCATTGACTTTCCTGCTGACCTCTGGGCCAGAAGTTCTGGTTGTAGGCACATGGAAGGGATAGCAGCATACACAACACGGCAGGCCGCTCGCTGCCCTTCAGGTATTATCTCTGTCACGCACCCTTCCTCTTGGCTCCTCCTGCCTCTGGCTCATACTGGTTGGCCTCGATGTGGAGGCTCAGAAGCCTATGTTGGGCTAGGATACTGCTGGTCGAGCTGTTCAGAGGGCAGTGATCCGCTGACAGGCTATCCTGGTGCAAAAAGTTAGTCAATAACTTATGCTGCTTTCCTCTGACTCTGTCTCTTTGGGTTTCAGATTTTAACTGGCAGGATTTGGTTAAAGCTGACTGTGGGGTACATCAGTGAGTATTTCTGGGGTCTCTGGCTCAAAGCTCCTGAGATAAAGGGTGAGACAATTTGGGGACAGACCCTTAGCTTCAGGGCACCTGTACTGACCTCCACAGGCATCGAGAGGGGCAACTAGTACTTTCACGAAATTCCCAGAGGGAAACACGTACATCTTCTGGCTGGTTCTGGAAGGGACAAGGGGTTGCCAAGGGTTCCTTCTGGCAGGTTAGACCCCGGACTCAGGGGGGCCAAATCCTGCTAAAGTCACCTACCCAGGTGAGCTCTGATTGCTATCTGAAGCTCCAGCTATCTCCCATGGCTTCACCTCGGAACAGAGGCGTGGCTTAGAGCAGCTGCTCTGGTGGGGACAGAGGCTGCCAACGTCCTCCCCAGCCTGGGCCGCTTCCTTGATGGCCTGAAGTGCCAAGGAGTTCAGAGCTGTGCAAGACGAGGCTGTGAACCAGATGGGTCAAGGTGACTCACCATCCTTGTCTGTGGGGCCAAATTACTAGCTCTGTTCTGCCCCACTCAGAGGTCGGTTCATCTGTTCTGAGCCCAGTCCTAGGAATTCAGTCCACAGAGAACCATTCTCCACATGGTTGGTGGGCATGGTTCTGGCACTGGAAAGCCCCCAGTAAAGGGCATGCCACACAGTAGGTGCTCAGTAATTGTTAGATGCTGTTAAGGTGAGTTTTTGGGTAGCCTGGAAGCTCTGACCAGGCTGGCTTTTTTTTTAGGAGAGTTAGAGGTAATATAACCAAGTCCTTGGTGTGTGCTAGGCCTGGGCTGAGTTGCATGTGTGATCTTTTTGAATCTTCACAACCCCTACAAAGCCTTATCTTACAGATTGGGCAACTGAGGCTGAGAGAGCTGGATTCAAACCCTGGTCTGTGTCCTACTCACTAACTTTGCCCTTCACCTCCCTGCTGGCTTCTCCCCAGGCTCCTGGGACAATGGGCCTCAGGCCCTGAGGACGTGGTGCTCCTTGTGGCCATGACGACGGGTGATTGCTGCCACCTCCCTGGCTCCCTGTGTGACTGCTCCAGCAGCCCTGCCTTCTCCAAGGTCGTGGAGGCCACAGGCCTGGGGCCACCCCAGTATGTGGCACAGGTGACTTCAAGGGACGGCCGCCTCATCTCAACTGTCATCCGGGTCTTGGACACTCCGGGGTGAGTGGTGACCAAGCAGGTGTATTTATCTCCACTCATTCACTCCTGGGCCCAGGGATTTCCTCCCAGACTGTGGTCAGAAATCGACCATCTGGGCGGGTCAGAGAAAGGAGCCCAGGCTGCGAAGGTCTGATTCTTCAGGAAAGGCCAGAAGTCCCGTTTATTATGTGAAATCGGAAGATGAAACGTGGCAGGTAGCTCATATTTTGGAGAGGCGGTGTGAGGCAATGGTTCGAAGTGCAGAGGGTGACTCGCAGCACCTGGGCTGAAGTGCTGAGGGAGCCTTCCCTCCCTGTGAGACCTGGGGCAAGTGGCTTTACCCCCATATCTCTAAACTGGAGACACAGTTGGGTTGTGCTGAGAGTACGTTGCTGTGGTGCACACAGGTAGGTTTACCACCTCACCCGCATTTGATAAATATGTTTAAATCTTGGTGCTGGCCTTCCGGACCCGTCTGTGAGCTAAATCTGCCTGGTTTGCCAATTTGTCATCAGTTCCAAGGAAAGAATTTTTTTAAAAAAAACCCATACAAATTTAAATCTATCTGAATTCATTCAAATTTAAAATAGCCACCAGTTTTTCAAGTTTAATGTATTGTTTATTTGATATGATTTAATGCGTAAGTTTTTCCCCCCAATTTTTTTATTGTGTTAAAATGCACAGAACATAGCCTAGCCCATGTAGCTCAGAGGTTGAGCATCTGCCTATGAACCAGGAGGTCACAGTTTGATTCCTGGTCAGGCACATGTCCTGGTTGCAGGCTCGATTCCCAGGGGTGTGTGTGCAGGAGGCAGCTGATCAGTGATACTCTCTCATCATTGATGTTTCTATCTCTTTCTCCCTCTCCCTTCTTCTCTGAAATCATTTAAAATACACACACACACACACACACACACACACACTCTGAGTGGCCAGATTATTATGATCTCTGAACGCATAATAATCTGGCCACTCAGTGTACTTCTTTTGAGTACCTCATTTATTTGATATCAAAGATACTATAAATCGTGCATCTGATCAGTTTTCCCCTTTGCACTGGCTGATAAAAAGCTCAGGGCAAATAGGTGGTTGATCACCAGCAAAAGTCTAAAATACTTTTGGTACCCATTTGAGATACAAATACACTGAGTGGCTAGATTATTATGCGTTCAGAGATCATAATAATCTGGCCACTCAGTGTATATATATATCATAACATAACATTTACCATCATAACCATTTTAAGTGCATAGTTCAGTAGTACTAAGTACATTCACATTGTTGTGCAATCACCGTCATCCATTCCTACTCTTCGTTGTGCAATCGCCATCATCCATTTACTCTTTTCATCTTGTAAATCTGAGTCTCTATCCCCATTAAACAACCATTCTCCCTCCCCCTCCCTCAGTCCCTGGCACCCACCATCTACTTTCTGTCTCTATGGATCTGACTCCTCTAACACCTCATATAAGTGGATTATCACAGTATTTGTCCTTTCTGTCTGGCTTAATGTCCCCAAGGTTCATCCATGTTGTTGTAAGTATCAGAATTAATTTGTAAGTTTTTCATTCAAACATAAAATGAAGCAGATGGAAGCTTTGCTGGGCTTTGGAGGGAGCTCACTGCCACTCACTAAGTTTGCCTGGTGTCACTTCCTCCAGGAAGCCTTGCCTGAGCCCAGATGAGATTAGCACTTTTCCTTCTGACCTTCTCCAAGGCAGTTTTTGTTCCCATGATTTTATTTATTTATTTCACTTTTTTGTGTTGCCTTTCTAAGTTGAAATTTTATTTATTTATTTTATTTTGAGAGTACATTTATTAAAGCTGAGGACAGTGGAACAAGGAAGGGCTTAGGATAGAAGAAGCAACAGGAGAGGGCCTACCCGGGGCTGCTTTGGCTCCCTAGAAATGTTACAGGAAATAAATGAGCCTAGGAGGACTGCTTTGGCTCACTGGAAAGGCAAAGGGGGCCTTGGGGACAGATTCAGGGGGTTATCCCGGGAGGAGATGCCACTATTCATTGCTCCCCTGGTTGCAAGTCTCATGGGGACCCTTTAGGAGATGCACACCTGAGAGGGAAGAAAGGCACGGGTGTGCTCCCGGGAGGGAGAGCAAGCTATTGTGTTTTTAACATTTTATTTCTTATTATAGTTGACATAGAGTATTATATTAGTTTCAGGTGTATAACATCGTGGTTCAATATTTATGTGCTTTACACAAAGTGATCATCACAACAAGTCTAGTAACATAGTTATTACAATATTATTGACTGTACTAGAGGCCCGGTGCACAAAATTCGTGAACGGGGTGGGTGGTGTGTCCCTCAGCCCAGCCTGCACCCTCTCCAATCTCAGACATCCCTCTCACAATCCAGGACTGCTAGCTCCCAACTGCTCGCCTGCCTGCCAGCCTGATCACCCCCTAACCACTACCCTGCCAGGCTGATTGATGCCTAACTGCTCCCCTGCCAGCCTATTTGCCCCTAACTGCCCTCTCCTGCAGACCTGGTCACCCCTAACTGCCCTCCCCTGCAGGCCTGGTCCCCCCCAACTGCTCTCCCCTGCAGGCCTGGGTCCCTCCCAACTGCCCTTCCCTGCAGGTCTGGTCACTCCCAACTTCCCTCCTCTACTGGCTTGTTCACCCCTAACTGCCCTCCCCTGCAGGCTTGATCGCCCCCAACTGCCCTCCCTTGCAGGCCTGGTCCCTCCCAACTGCCCTCCCCTGCTGGCCTGATCGCCCACAACTGCCCTCCCTTGCAGGCCTGGTCCCTCCCAACTGCCCTCCCCTGCTGGCCATCTTGTGGTGGCCATCTTGTGTCCACATGGGGGCAGCCATCTTGTGTGTGTTAGAGTGATGGTCAATCTGCATATTACTCTTTTATTAGATAGGATAGAGGCCTGGTGCACGGGTGGGGGCCGGCTGGTTTGCCCTGAAGGATGTCCCGGTTCAGGGTGGGGGTTCCCTTGGGGTGTGGGGCAGCCTGGGCGAGGGGCCTGTGGTGGTTTGCAGGCCGGCCATGTCCCCCAGTGACCCAAGCGGAGGCCCTGGTATCTAGGGTTTATTTATCTTCTACAATTGAAACTTTGTAGCCTTAAGCGGAGGCCTGGGCCAGCCAGGGTGTGCGGAAAGCTTGGCTTCCTCCATCGCCGGGGGCAACCCTAGCCTCCTGCTCTTTCCAGCTCCGTGGCTGCTGCCATTTCTGTTTGGATTTATGTATCTTCTATCATTGAAACTTTGTAGCCTTGAGTGGAGGCCTAGGCTGGCAAGGGCAGGCGGAAAGCTTGGCTTCCTCCATTGCCAGGGAAACCCAAGCCTCCCTCCTGCTCTCTGTGGCCGTAGCCATGTTGGTTGGGTTTATTTGCATATTTGCTCCTGATTGGCTGGTGGGCGTGGCTGGTGAGAGTGGCTTGTGGGTATAGCAGAGTGATGGTTAATTTGCATATTACTCTTTTATTAGATAGGATTCTCTATGCTGCACACTACATCCCCATGACTTACTTTATAATTGGGAGTTTGTACTTCTTAATCCCCCCTTTTCTACCCATTCCCTCACCTCAGTCCCTTCTGGCAACCATTAGTTTGTTCTCTGTATTTATGAGGGTCTTTTTGTGTTGTTTTATTTGTTCATTTATTTTGTTCTTTAGATTCCACATATAAGTAAAATCGTATGGTATTTGTTCCTCTCTGTCTGACTTACTTCACTTAGCATAATACCCTCCACATTGTTGCAAATGGTAAGATTTCATTTTTATGGTTGAGTAATATTCCATTGTATATATGCAGCACCTCTTCTTTATCCATCTGTCTGTTGATGGACACCTAGATTGCTTCCATGTCTTGGCTATCCTATATAATAAGAGAGGAATATGGTAATTATCCGTTACACCTTGAGGCGTAACGACCAACTACATAACAACCAAATCATGGATCTGCAGGAGGGTGGGGCAGCAAACCACAAGCGGACAGCAAAAGCTACAAGAGGGGGCAGGGCAGCAAGCTATGAGTCGGGGAGGAGGGAGGGGGACGGGGGGAGCTTCAGGAGGGCGGGGCAGCGGGTGGAGAGCAGCAGAGAGCTACCAGCAGCAGTGGGCGTGGAGCCAGCTGAGGCAAGCGTCAGCAAGCTACTCGTGCACGGATTCGTGTGCAGGGCTACTAGTCTATACTAATAAAAGGGTAATATGCTAATTAGGGCTGATGTCTTCTGGACTTCCATCTGGACAAAGCCACAGCAGCTGTGAGGCCCAGGGCTCAGGAAGCCGTGGGCTCAGGCAGTCTTGAGCCCCAGTGGTTGCGAGGCCTGGGGTTCAGGCCTCGCAGCCGCCATGGCCAGCAGTGGCAGCAGCAGCGGGATGATGGGGGCAGCATCTTCCCCTAATCAGCCCAGTCGCCTAAGCCATCGTAGAACATCTCCTGAGGACTCCCAGACTGTGAGAGGAGGCAGGCCGGGCTGCGGGACCCCCTTCCCCCAGTGCACGAATTTTCGTGCATCGGGCGTCTAATTGTAAATAATGCTACAATGAACGTACAGGTGCATATGTCTTTTTGAATTAATGTTTTTGTTTCCATCAGATAAATGCCCAGAAATAGAATTGCTGGGTTATATGGGCAGCTCTGTTTTTAATTTTTTGAGAAATTTCCATATTGTTTTCCATAATGGCTGTACCATTTTACAAGATGTTGATTTTTCCCCCCCCAGTGGAATTAACACTGTATTTATACAAGAAGCAATTATAGGGTGTTGGTTTTTAAGTCTGTATCTCCATCAGATCCGTTGAAGGCAGACTGTGTTCTGGTCAAGATAGGCTTGGCATGAAGGGGACACTTGGCAAGCCAGGGCTACCTGGGCAGGGGCATGGAAAGGAGCTGACTGAAGCTGGGGTCTCCCTACATGGGTTCATGAGGGGCACTGAATGAGTTGACCCCACCTTGCCCCACCCTCCCTCTTGATACATGAGGAAACAGGCCAGAGGGAGGCAGACACAGCAGAACGGAGGTTTGACTCCAGGGCTCCTGCTAGGGTGAGGGAGAAGCAGGGGAGATGCTCATGGGTCCCACCAGCTCTCCTACAGTCCTCAGACCCAGGCAAGTCCCTCTGCTTTCAGACTGGGGGCCTGGACAGTCATGTCCTCTGAGACCACTAGGCCCTCCTGATCTGCCCCTCCACCTCTTTGCTAACAGCTTCTCTCCTCTTCTTTTTTTTTTAAACCCTCACCCAAGGATATTTTTCCATTGATTTTTTTAGAGAGAGTGGAAGAGAAAGGGAAAGACAGAGAAACATATTGATGTAAGAGAAACACATTGATTGTTTGCCTCCTGCATGCACCCAACCAGGGCCTGGGCCAGGGAGGAGCCTGCAACCAAGGTATGTGCCCTTGACCGGAATTGAACCCAGGACCCTTCAGTCTGAAGGCTGATGCTCTATTTAGAGTCAAACCAGCTAGGGCTCCCCTCTGCTTCTTTAAAAAAAAAAATACACACACACACACACACACACACACACACACACACACACACACTAGAGGCGGGGTGCAAGAAATTTGTGCATGGGGGGGTGTGTGTCCCTCAGCCCAGCCTGCACCCTCTCCAATCTGGGACCCCTCGAGGGATGTCCGACTGCCCGTTTAGGCCCGATCCCAGTAGGATAGGGCCTAAACGGGCAGTCGGACATCCCTCTCACAATCCAGGACTGCTCCTAACTGCTTCTGCCTGCCAGCCTGATCACCCCCTAACTACTCCCTAACCACTCCCCTGCCAGGCTGATTGATGCCTAACTGCTCCCCTGCCTGCCTGCTTGATTGCTCCCAACTGCTTGCCTGCCTGCCTTCTTGATTGCCCCTAACTGCTTTTGCCTGTCAGCCTGATCACCCCCTAACCATTTCCCTGCCAGCCTGATCAACGCCTAACTGCCCCCCTGCCGGCCTGATTGATGCCTAACTGCTCCCTTGCCAGCCCAATTGCCTCTAACTGCCCTCTCCTGCCAGCCTGGTCACCCCTAACTGCCCTCCCCTGCCGGCCTGGTCGCCCCCAACTGCCCTCCCCTGCAAGCCTGGTCCCCCCCAACTGCCCTTCCCTGCTGACCCGGTCACCCCTAACTGCCCTCCCCTGCCAGCCTCATTGCCTCTAAATGCTCTCTCCTGCTGGTCTGCCCCCCCCCCAACTGCCCTCCCCTGCAGGCTTGGGTCTCCCCAAAATGTCCTCCCCTGCAGGCCTGGTCCCTCCCAACTGCCCTCCCCTTCAGGCCTGGTCTCCCCCAACTGCTCTCCCCTGCAGGCCTGGGTCCCCCCAACTGCCCTTCCCTGCAGGCTTGTTCGCCCCCAACTGCCCTTCCTTGCAGGCCTGGTCCCTCCCAACTGCCCTCCCCTACTGGCCATCTTGTGGCAGCCATCTTGTGTCCACATGGGGGCAGCCATCTTGTGTGTTGGAGTGACAGTCAATTTGCATATTACTCTTTTATTAGATGGGATATACTAGAGCCCCAGTGCACGAAATTCATGCATGGGGGGGGGGTGTCCCTCAGCCCGGCCTGCACCCTCTCCAATGTGGGACCCCTCAGGGTCACGCCTAAAACGGCAGTCGGACATCCCTCTTGCAATCCGGGGCTGCTGACTCCTAACCTCTCGCCTGCCTGCCTACCTGCCTGATTGCCCCTAAACACCTCTGCCTGTCGAACTGATGGCCCCTAACTGCTCCACTACTTGCCTGATGGCCCCTAACCTCCTCTGCCTTGGCCCGCCACCACAGCTTTTTCAGGAAGGATGTCTGGAAGATGTCTGGTCTAATTAGCATATTACCCTTTTATTAATATATATATATATATATATATATATATATATATATATATTCCCCCCACAGGCTGGAATTGAACCTCGGACCCTTCAGTCTGCAGGCTGACACTCTATCCACTGAGCCAAAACAGCTTCCCCTCTGTTTCTTTTTTAAAATACATTTTTATTGATCTCAGAGAGGAAGGGAGAGGGAGGGAGAGCTAGAAACATCAATGATGAGAGACAATCGTTGATCGGCTGCCTCTTGCATGCCCCACACTGGGGATCGAGCCCACAACCTGGGCATGTGTCTTGGCCAGAATCAAACCTGGGATCCTTCAGTCCGCAAGCCAACGCTCTATCCACTGAGCTAAACCGGCTAGGGCCTCCCCTCTGTTTCTTATTTTCTTTTTAAGACAAAACTTAATAGAAATTTTGTTTGTAGTTCTTACATTCTCAGTGTGAGCTGAGCTGGAACCCACTGTCCCACCAAGTGGCCCAGTAGTGGAGGCAGGGAAGAAAGGGAGCTGGTGGGGGTATCAGAGCCAGGCCCTAGGAGCCCCAATCTTCCTCAGTGCTGGGGGGGCTGAGGGATCCATCCTCTGGGCTCCAGGAAGGAGAGCACATGAAATCTTGGGCCTGGGACTATTCCACACCCCACATGCCCCAAGGTTGGAGGGGGAACTAAGGGACCTAAGGGGGAGAAGGAAACAGAAGGCAAAGATGTCAAAAAAGATGGGGGCCAAAGGAGAATCAGAGACAAAATACCAATAAAAAAAGGGGAGGGCGGGAACAATACCAAAATCTACCCCAAATTGGAACCCGCCTGGAAAAAAGGAAAGTTCTCCAGTCTCATAGAGACAATATTTGGCACAGCCAGCTCTGTGACGGGAGGGCTCAGGCCTCAGTCCCGCCCTGGAAGCGATGGTATAGCCCCTATAGCTCATCCTTGGCCTGGCCAGCAGCAGCATCTTCTTTCTCCTCCTACTCCTTATCGACCTCATCCTTCTCATCTTCATCTTTGTCCTTGTCGTCGTCCTTGTCTGCTTCCTCCTCCTCCTTCAGTCTCTGCTCCTCATCCTGCTTGTCTTTCATTTGCTTTTCTGCTGCCTTTGTGACTCCCCACGTCTTGTTGCCAAACTCTTTGGCATACGCTTCATCATTGGTGATGAGGAAGTTGTCAAAGATGGTACCAGACTTGACCTGCCAGAGGTCTAGGCCCAGAATGGCAAAGTTTTCATAAGCATAGATATTGCTATCAGAATGAATACTCGGGGTTGTCGATCTCTGGATGAATCCAAGTGCCCTTGTAATCTGGGTTGTTGATCTGCCGGGGCTTCCACTTGCCCTTGTATTCTGGGTTCTGAATCACTGGTGGTTCCCACTCTCCATCCATCCCTTCATCCCAGTCCTCAGGCTTCTTAGCATCGGGGTCAGGGCTTGTCCCAGTCCTCAGGTTTGGAGTCTGGGGTCATCAATCTTGGCCCGCTCATCCCAGTCTTCAGGCTTTGAAGCATCAGGATCCTTTATCTTCTTGGGTGGCAGGAAGTCCCAATCATCCTCCAGAGAGCCGGACTCCACCTGGCTGTTGTCAGTTTTTACCTCATAGGTGTTATCAGGCCATACAATCAGTGTATACAGGTGTGTGAGTTCATCAACCTTGCAAAGGATGTCCTTGTTGATGAGCACGTCTTGCCCTTGTAGTTGAAGATAACATGAACCTTCTTGGTCCCAGGGCCATAGATGTCAGGGCCAAACATGATGTTGTATTCAGAGTCTCCGTGCATCTCAGTCTGGTCCAAACTATCTGGAAACAGCTTCACATAGCCGCCCCCGCAGTCGATGTTCTGCTCATGTTTCACAGTAAACTGCACCACCAGCGTCTGGTCCTTGTTGCTGAAAGGCTCAAATCTGGAAGACAAGTTGTAAAAGCGGCATCCTGGCTCATCTGCAGCCCTTTATCCTTGTCCAGGTCACCATAGAACTTGCTGGCACTGAGGACGAATTTGCCAAAATCAGACTTGTGTTTGGATTCGATACAGTGGTCGGTCCACCTGTCTCCATCCAAAAACTGCTCCTTGAAGTAGACCACGGATTTGGCAGCGACCAGGCCGAGAAGGCCGAGCAGCATGGGTAGCAGCATGGCGGGCCGAGGGGACGGCTGCGCGCAGTGGGCCCTTTAAGTCACTTCTCCAAAAGCAGCTCTGCAGCAGGGACCTCCCCTCTGTTTCTTTTTAAAAAAATATATTTTATTGATTTTTTTACAGAGAGGAAGGGAGAGGGATAGAGAGCTAGAAACATCGATCAGCTGCCTCTTGCACACCCCCTACTGGGGATGTGCCCACAACTAAGGTACATGCCCTTGACCGGAATCAAATGTGGGACCCTCCAGTCCGCAGGCCGACGCTCTATCCACTGAGCCAAACCGGTTTTGGCGCCCCTCTGTTTCTTGATGCAACTCAATCCCAATGTGCCCAGGCTGAAGGCGAGGGCAGATTGGCCCTTCCCAGAGGGAAGGCTGCTGTTTTTCCAAAGAGCTGTTATTATCCAGAGATGTGGCCTTCCCTCCAGCCTCCTGGCCAGTCTCTCAGGAGTAAATGAGGAACCTCCCACCACTGCCATCAGGTTCTGGGGATCGGAATAGGCCATGCAACCAGATCATTTGTCTGCCCTCTCCTTTCCCTGTAATTCCTCCTCCTAGCCGCCCTCTGTCATCTGAGAGCAGTGGGGTGGGGCTCAAAGATATAGTATCCAATGCCTTCATAATAATCAAGCCTTTCATTTTGTTTCAAGGGAGACCCTGATTCCTGGGGGCCCATGGCGGAGACTAGGTGAGGCAGAAAGTTCTGGACTCTTAAACCTGTAGAGACAAAGACGAAGGCCCAGGTGGTGTCTCCAGGGCCCAACACAATCCACAAAGGCTCAGGCTTAGGGCGAGCATCTGGAGCCCCTCTAGCCCCTGAGCCTTCAGTGCTCTGCCTAGGCTGTAAGTGGGCCCAGGTCCTTCTAGAAACTTCCCAGAGCATTTCTGC
Source organism: Cnephaeus nilssonii (assembly GCF_951640355.1). Taxonomy (NCBI): domain Eukaryota; kingdom Metazoa; phylum Chordata; class Mammalia; order Chiroptera; family Vespertilionidae; genus Cnephaeus; species Cnephaeus nilssonii. The sequence goes on from NC_137076.1 coordinate 10,597,602, forward strand.
ATCCCCAGGCTTTCTACTACTGCCTCTTTGTTTTCTTCCTTGGTCACACTCTCCCTTCTCCTCTTGCTCTTGGAGCATTCTCTGGGCAGCCCACTGGGGATCTGTGCATATATTACCAACTTCCCCACTCCATTTCCTTTCCATTTGTATTATGTGCATTATTTTCCTGAGTGAAGTCTATTTCTCTTGCCCCGCCATCTGTGGCAGGCAATATACGTAGCATAGTGGCCAAGGGTACACAGGCCCCGGAGCAAGATTTCCTGGGTTCAAACCCCAGCTTTGCAGATACCTAGCTGTGAGAGTTTGCATAATTGAGTTTACCCCTTGAAGTTCCAGTTTCCCCATCTCTAAAATGGGGGCACCTTCCCCCTAGGCTTCCTGTGAGAACGAGACAAATGAATCCAAGATGTTAAACTTCAAACAGTGCTCAGTACATAAGTACTCAATCATAAATCTGGTTTTGTTTTGTTTTTCTCTCTGAACTTGCTCCTCCAAAGTAGGGTTTTCCAGGACAACCCCAAACTGATGGGGCTCTTCCTGAGGGTTCTCATCCCAAGTTGGGTTCCAGAATTGGGGTTCCTTTCCTGTGAACTTTGTGTGTGTGGCGGGGGGTGGTGGAATCAGGGTGTGGAGTGAGAGTGTAGACAGGAACACCCTTTTGACCTTGTGTGAGAAAGCAGCACCCTGCACAGGACTGGTGACAGAAAGCAGACATGAGGGTTCAGCTCAGCTCTTTGGTTTCAAAGCAGTCAGGCCCTGCCCCCCAGCAGGAGCTGCTGAGTAAAGAATGGAAAGCAGTTCCCAAGGGAAAACTGTTGTTTTCTGGAAAACTGCTCTCTTGCGCTGGCTGGGTAGCTCAGTTGGTTAGAGCGTTGTTCCAATATGCCAAGGTTGTAGTTTCGATCCTCAGTCAGGGCACATACAAGAATCAACCAATAGCCCTCGCTGGTTTGACTCAGTGGATAGAGCATCGGCCTGTGGACTGAAGGGTCCTGGGTTCGATTCTGATCAAGGGCACATGCCTGGATTATGGGCTCAAGCCCCAGTAGGGGCGTGCAGGAGACAACTGATCAATGATTCTCATCATTGGTGTTTGTATCTCTCCTTCTCCCTTCCTTTCTGAAATAAATAAAAAATATATATATAAAAAGCTCTACTTAAAAAAAAAAAAGATTCAATGAATGCGTGAATGAGTGAAGCAGCAGGTCAATGTTCTTCTCTCCCCTTCCTTCTTCTCTCTAAAATCAATAAATAATCCCTGGCCAGTGTGCTCAGTGTTTAGAGCATTGGCCTGAGAACTGAAGAGTTGTGGGTTCGATCCTAGTCAAGGGTCCATACCTGGATTGCAGGTTTGATCCCTGGCCCTGTTGGGTGCATGTGGGAAGCAACCAATCTCTCTCTCTCTCTCTCTCTCTCTCTCTCCCCCTCCCTCCCTCCCTCCCTCCCTCCCTCCCTCTCTCTCTCTCTCTCTCTTTCTCTTTCCCATCTGCTTTCTTTGAAAATCAATGGAAAAAATATCCTTGGGTAAGAATTAACTTAAAAAATTTTTAATCAATAAATAAAAATTAAAAAAACAAAACAAAAATACAACTGCTCTCTTGTTCCGCCTCCTTTGTATGTTCCACAGTCCTCTCTGGGCAGAAATGGCTGGAAAACAATGACTCATGTGCTAGACAGCCTCTGGGCGCACCAATGCCATGTCCCCGGTCTCCTAAGCTACCCCAGGAAGCACCAGCATCCCCAGAGACCAGGCTAGGATTGAGACTTCCCCGAAGGTGCTCTCCAGGATGTTTTATATGTCTGTTTTCTGAGCCTCACAGGGTAGAGGGGCAAAGGAGCTCTTCTCCCTGGACACATAGGTTTTTTGGGTAGCCTGGTCTCAGGTATGCCTAGATCCAGTGCCTCTGGTTGATCTCCTTAAAAATCTGTCCTTCCCTGTCTTTTGGCTCTGCTTTCTTCCGTTTTTCTGTCTTTGGCATCATTCAAAGATGCCAAGTGGAGACCGGGCTGCCACCAGAAGTTCTAGACTTCCATCGATGGTGCTGCCTGTAGTTCTGGAGTTTGGGGGAGTGGCGGGGGGGGGAGGGGCAGAATTTCAAAATTAATTCCCTGTGGCTTTGATTGTATCACACATGGTCTAGGTTGGTCCTGTGCCCAGTGATGTGTGGTGTTTTGATTGGTCAGGACTGAGGTCATCAGGGGTATCATCAGCTCTGTCCTAGTCCTTAAAGACCAAGAATTAAGAGTGAAGCCTGGCTGGTGTGACTCCATGATTGAGCATCAACCTATGAATCAGGAGGTCACAGTTTGATTCCCAGTCAGGGCACATATCTGGGTTGTGGGTTTGCTCCCCGATCCAGGTCAGGTCGCATGCAGGAGGCAATCAATCAATGTGTCTCTCTCACATCGATGTTTCTTTCTTTCTCTCCCTCTCTCCCTTCCATTCTCTCTAAAAATCAATAGAAAAATATATTCAGATGAAGATTAACAACAACAAAAAAAGAGTGGGGTGCTTGCCCAGGACAGTCAGGGTGGTATTGCACAATGAGAATGTTATTGCAGGAAAAGGAGTGGACTCTGGGTAGACAGGTATAAGAGATACTCACCCAGGGTGGTGAAGGCCTGGGAGGGGTGACGAGTGCAGGGTGGAAGGGGTCAATGGGGGAAAAAAGGGGCTATCTGTAATACTTTCAATAATAAAGATAAATTAAAAAAAGAGAGATGCTTACCCTGAGCCTTAAAAAGTGCTGCAGAAACCCTGGGGAGAGAGCACATCACTCCACCTAGGGGATTTGGGACGGCTTCCCAAAGAAAGGACATTTGGCGCTGGGTGTTGAAGGATAAATAGGAGTTTGCCAAGTAGCTTGCGATCCAATGGGTAGTGAAGCAGGCATCTAGGCAGAAAGCCTGATCATTGCTCACATGTCCCATCTCTGTGTCCAGCGATGGTCCCTTCTGCCGGATCTGCCACGAGGGAGCGAATGGGGAGAGCTTGCTGTCTCCATGTGGCTGCACCGGCACACTGGGCGCTGTGCACAAGAGCTGTCTGGAGAGGTGGCTTTCCTCATCCAACACCAGCTACTGTGAGCTGTGCCACACAGAGTTCGCAGTGGAGAAGCGGCCTCGGCCCCTCACAGAGGTATGCTCAGGAGCATGAGGTTGGAGGGGGCAAGGGAGGAAGGCAGGCATGGTCCAGAGGAGGGACCTACCCGGGGGATCCTGGTGGGCTGAGGAAGCAGCTTCTTTATAGGATGAACCTCCTTCCTTCCTCCACTCTAGGGTAGAGTCCACTGATGGGGGGAGGGAACTAGGCCTAAGGTTCCAGATCTGACAAACCCTGTGCCCCCTCCCCGAATTGGTCACTTTAAGTGACCTCTGAACCTGAGATTGGAGGAATGAAAAGGGGCCAGCAATGCCAAGAACCCAGGGAAGGGCAGTCCTGGCAGAGGGCACAGCAAGTGCAAAGGCCCCCAAAACAGGAAGAGCTAAGTATGTCTGACAAAGCCCAAGTGGCTAGAGTGGAACAAGCTAAAGCAGAGGGGAGCCTGGCCAGAATGGCTCAGTGGTTGAGCATTGACCTATGAATCAGGAGATCACTGTTTGATAACTTGATTGCGGGCTCGATCTCCAGTGAGGGGCATGCAGGAGGCGGCCAATCAGTGATTCTCTCTCATCATTGGTGTTTCTCTCCCTCTCTGAAATCAATAAAAATAGAAATAAAATAAAGCAGGAGGAGAGTAACCCAGAAGGAGGTGGTAGCAGCCACACTGGGTTTTGTGGTCCTTGCTGGGGGGTTAGAATTTAGCCTGAGTGGGATGTGTCTGGGCTGAGATAGGGCATTCCCGGGCGTGGCTGTTTCCCTGCTCCCTAGAGCTCTGCGGACCACCTGGATGCTCTTGATGCTCCTCTCTGCCCAGTGTGGCAGAGGGCTGCTGAGAGCTAGCGGGTGATGACAGTGGGCTGAGGTAGGGCTCTGGAAAGGTTTCTGGCACACGTGGGAACTGGGCTCTTAGAGCAGGGGAAGGAGAGCTTGCCCTGCCTGTAGCCCCCTTCTCCCTCATGCTCCAGCCACATGGGCCTCCTTCCCACTGTACTTTGTCCTGGTCACACACTCCCAACTCAGGGCCTTGGCATTAGCTGTTCCTGCCGCCTGGAGTGCTGTCTCCCATTCTTTTTAAAAAATATATATTTTATTGATTTTTTACAGAGAGGAAGGGAGAGGGATAGAGAGAGTTAGAAATATAGATCCGCTGCCTCCTGCACACCCCCTACTGGGGATGTGCCCGCAACCAAGGTACATGCCCTTGACCGGAATCGAACCTGGGACCCTTCAGTCTGCAGGCCGACGCTCTATCCACTGAGCCAAACCGGTTAGGGCTCCCCATTCTTCACATGGCTCCTTCTGCTCATCTGGTCCTCAATGTCACCTCCTCAGCAAGGCCTTCCCCTCTTTGAGCACCCACCCCAATTAGCATTGGAAGGCTGTTCATCAGAATTTCATGTCCTGTTCATCAGAATTTCATGAGTGAAGCCCATTTTTCTTTTTTTAAAATATATTTTATTGATTTTTTACAGAGAGGAAGAGAGAGTTAGAAACATCGATGAGAGAGAAACACTTATCAGCTGCCTCCTGCACACCCCCCACTGGGGATGTGCCCGCAACCAAGGTACATGCCCTTGACTGGAATCGAACCCGGGACCTTGTAGTCCGCAGGCCGACGCTCTATCCACTGAGCCAAACCAGTTTCGGCGAAGCCCATTTTTCTTGCCCACTCATCTGTGACAGGCAGTGTAGCACAGCGTTCAAGGGCACACAGGCCCTGGAGCAAGACTTCCTGGCTCCCAGTCCTGGCTTTGTGAGCAATTAGCTGTGTAAGTTTGCACAAATGAGTCAGCCCCTCTGTGCCTCTCAGTTTCCCCATCTTTAAAATAAGGCAAAGATGCCCAGCAGTGCCCTGGTTATTATAGGCTCATTAAGTATTTGTAAGAAGAAAAGGAGTGAGGGAGGTGCCAGCAGGAGGCTGGTCCTGCAGGGCCCTGTGGTCACAAGCGGTGTCGGTGTCGGCAGAGGGAGGCACAGGGTCTGGAGGTCTTGCACCCCATCCCTAGGTTGGAATAGCTGAAGGGTGGTGTGTCACTTCTCTCAGCAGCTCCCTCCTTTCCTTACCCCTGGCAGTGGCTGAAGGACCCGGGGCCTCGGACAGAGAAGCGGACGCTGTGCTGTGACGTGGTGTGTTTCCTATTCATCACTCCTCTAGCCGCTATCTCGGGCTGGCTGTGCCTGCGCGGGGCCCAGGATCACCTCCAGCTCCACGGCCGGCTCGAGGCTATGGGGCTCATTGCCCTCACCATTGCCCTCTTCACCATCTACGTCCTTTGGACGCTGGTGAGTGGCTATCAGCCAGAGGGCAGTTGTCTAAGGGTCTCTGGCTTAGAGCAGCCAGACCAGGGTTTGGTCAGTGGCTTGGGGTGGGGAGATCCTTCCTGTCTCTCCGTGTAGCCCTGGGTGAAACTTCAGATTCCAAACCCAACCAAGGTTTAGTTCCCTGAGCTGGGTGTGAGCCTTCTGTTCCAAGGAGACCAGGGCACCTGATCACCAGTGCTGAGTGTAGGCCCTGCCATCCAGGAGCCCACCAAGACTTGACTGGGCTGGCAGGAAAGGGGGAGAGAGAGGGAGGGAAGGAGAGAGGGGGGAGGGAGAATGGGAGGGGAGGGAGGGAGGGAGAGAGGGGGAGAGAGAGAGAGAGAGAGAGAGAGAGAGAGAGAGAGAGAGAGAGAGAGAGAGAGAGAGCGAACGACAGAAAGAGCAGGAAAACGGGAGACCCAGAGGGGGGTAAATCAAGTGACTGAGAAAAAAAGCTATGGAAAGAGAGAGAGGGGGACTGGGGTGGAGGAGTTGTTCAGGCCTCTGGCAGGCATTGGAACCCTTGCTCAGAGAGAAAGGGCCTCCAAAGTCTTACCCCTCAGATATAACCACTGTTGCCTGCCTGTGGGACATTCCCTCCTCAATTATTTTTCATTGCATTCACCATTATATTTTAAAAATATATAAATAGGATGACACAGGTACTGATTTGCAGTCTGCTTGTTTTAACTTTGCTAATGTCCTTTAAATAAAAAGGGCAGCCATCCAGCAGTCATTCATTGTATGGGTGTATAATATTGACTTAACTAATCCCTTTTGATAGGGTCTGGGATGTATTCTGATGTTGTTTTTCTTCCTTTTTTTCATGCTGTTATGAGCAGTGCTTTGGGCACAATCCATGTAAATGTTTCTTGGAACTTGCTTGGTCAAAGAGTATGAACCATTGACATTTATTTAAAAATAATTTTTATAGACTTTATTTATTAGAACATTTTAAGATTCTAATAAATAAAGCAAAATGGATAAGAAAGTATAGAGAGTTCTCATATATTCTCCTCCATACACACAGCTTCCCCCCACTATCCACATGGCACCAGAGGGTACATTTCTTACAATTAATGAATCTCCATTGATACATCATTATCACCCCAAGTCCATAGATTACATTAGGGTTCATCCTGGGTTGTACATTCTGTGGGTTTGGATAAATGTATCATGACATGTATCCACAATGACAGTATCATACAGAGCAGTTTTACTGCCCTAAAAATCCTCTGTGCCCCTGCTATTCATCCCTCCTCTCCTGTCCTCAACTCCTGACAACTCCATAGTTTTGCCTTTTCCCAGAATGTCAGAGTGTTGAAATTATGCAGTTTGTAGCCTTTTTAGACTGGCTTCTTTCACTTAGTAACATACATTTAAGGTTCCTCCATGTCCTTTCATAGCTGGATAGCTCATTTCTTTTTGGTGCTGAATATTTCATCGTCTGATGTCCCACAGTTTATTTATCTATTCACTTACTGAAGGACATCTTGGTGGTTTCCAAGTTTTGACGATTATATAATCCCTTCCAAGAGGCTATACCACTTCACTCCACCCTCTGAGAGACCCCTCACATTTGCAGGGTCTTGAACGCTGGAGGAGACTTTCCCACAATAGTGAATGGGTTCGTGTGCACAGTCGGTATGAAAAATACCTGGCAGCTGCCTCTTTTTCTGGAAGTTTGAGCCCGGCCCTGGTGCGGGCCAAGGCCAGAGTCTCAGGAGTCCAGTTTTCTTCCCTTGGGGGTGGAGGCCTGCTGGCTGGCCTTCCCACCCATCTCTGCACTGCCCCGTAGGTCTCCTTCCGCTATCATTACCAGCTGTACACTGAATGGAGAAGGACCAACCAGAAAGTCCACCTGCAGATCCGGGACACGGATGGCTCCGAGGCTCCCCAGCACTCCCTGCTGGCAGCAGGATTCCTGAAGAAGGTGGCAGAGGAGACACCTGTGTGAAGGCTGAGCTGGCAGCAGAGGCAGCTGACGATGCCCTGGCTTTTGGAAGAAGGGAAACTGCCCAACCCTCCTGCACGGCCAGAATGCTTCTTAGGCCCAGAGATGGCCAGTGGAGCTGATTCTGTGGTCCTGTGTGAAGATGTTTTCAGATTGTTTTGCACACTGTTATATATGAGGAGGACAGGTGGAAGTGGTCCTGAGCTTCACATGGAGCAGGCACCCTGATCTCATTCTGAGGTCCACTCAGCTCCTTGCGGGCCAGCAGCCGTGGCCATACGTTCCTTGCAGGCCAGCAGCCATGGCCATACGCTCCTTGCAGGCCAGCAGCCATGGCCATACGCTGAGGGTGTCCATGGGGCTAGAGGTTCCACAAGCTTCTTATGCTTCCCTGCACCTGGCAGGCTCACTTTCCTGGCACCTTGACTTTATAAAGTTGCACTGAGTTTCAAAAACCCACCCTGAATGAATAAAAGGAGCCCTTGCTGGATAAAATGGACTTGTCAATTGTATTTAGAACTAAGGCCTCAAAGTGAGGGACATGGGACCAAGGGGAGTCAGGGACCACACAGAGGTTTAAAAAAAAATGCGCTAGTCTGGTTTGAAGGATCTGTTGTGAAACACGGCAGAAGCAGCTAAATCTGAGTTTTCAAGTGAAGAGCAGGTAGTATGGTTATATAATAAATTATTTAAAATAAATATACATAACAGGTTCCACTTATTTTGCATCCACGTATTTGTGGGCCAGATATAATGTACACACTTATCGAGGGTCACCCAGGATGAGGCTCAGTTCAGAATCTTTACAGGCTTCCTCCAACTCTCACTAGCATTCTCAGCAGGAAGAATGGCTGTTATCTCCACTTTACGGATGAGAAGACTGAGGCCCAGAGCAGGGAAACTTCTATCTGAGATCCCACAGTTCTAGGACGCAGAGTTGGGATTGACCATGGGTCTGCATGGCCCCAGTACTGAGCTTCGTGCTTTCCCTTCCAGGAGGACTCAGGAAAGAAGCAGAAGATGACATGTCAATAATAGTACCCACTTTTTTTTTTTTTAATCCTCACCTGAGGACATGCTTTAGAGAGAGGAAGCGGTGGGGGGGGGAGTGGGGGGGAGAGATAGATAGAGAGAGAAACATTGAAATGTGTCCCGACCAGGGATCAAACCCACAACCCAGGCATGTGTACTGACCAGAAATCAAACTGGCAAGCTTTTGGTGCACAGTTTGCCGCTCAAGTAACTGAGCTACTCTGGCTGGGCAATAGCACCCACTCACTTCATGAGCACTTTCTGAACCTTTTATGTTTGAGGGCTTTCTGCATCAGTTCACATTTAATACTCAGACCAGCCCTATAAGGTAGGTTCTGTATTCTCATTAATCTCATTGACAGGTGAGCAAAGTGGGGCTCAGAGCAATGGGACACTTGCCCAATGTCATTCATTCATGATGGTCCTAGCACGGTTCTTTTGTTTTCTGCATGAATTTCTGTCTGGTCTGTGGCTCCTCGAGACCAGACTGGCAGTGGAGTGGAAGGAACAGCAAAGAGCAGAGGCCTGGGGACTGGAGCCTGTGTGGCCTGTGGAAGCAGCAGCATGGTAGATGGTGCGGGGGCAATGTGATGGAGGGGCAGAGGGGTAGGAGAGAGGTAGTTAGAAAGACAAGTAGGGCTTTGTAAGCATCTGGTGGTCTGCAGAAACAGGATTATACCTTTTAAAAAATATACTTGTTTATTGATTTCAGAGAGGAAAGGAGAGGGAGAGTTAGAAACATCAATGATGAGAGAGAATCATTGATTGGCTGCCTCCTGCACACCCCACATTGGGGATCGAGCCCGAAACCCAGGCACGTGCCCGACCTGGAATCAAACCATGACCTCCTGGTTCATAGGTCGATGCCCAATCACTGAGCCACGCTGGCCGAGCTATACCTTTCTTGCCTCTGCAGCGCTCACTCTCTGCCCAGGCCTAGCACTTGGAGTGTGGTACCATTGGAGATAATGCAAAGGAGCCCCAGGATATATCATCATGAAATGAGAAAGCCGTTTCTTTTACAAATCTCTTCTGATACTTTCATTTGGGTATAGGAGAAAGCTGTAGCTTGGTGCTAGGCTGTCTTTAATGACCCCTAACCTTAGCAAGGAGAGCAAGTCGTAGGCTCAGAGCCTTTGGCAGCATGCATACTGAATTTATACTTTAAGAGTGTCATCCTCATATTTATATAGCATCAATCTCTTATTTATATATCCGCAAATATATGTATTTGAGAGTACATTTATTAAAGCTGGGGACAGTGAAACAAGGAAGGGCTTAAGTGAGGCTGCTTTGGCTCCCTGGGAAGTAAAGTCACAGTGACCGGAGTAAACCCAGGCAGGGCTGCTGTTGGCTCACTGAAGAGTCAGAGAAAAGGGGGTCTTGGAAACAGGTTCAGCTGGTAAGCCCAGGAGGAGCTGCCGCTGCCATTGCTCCCTTGGTTGGGACCCTTAAAACTTAGGAAGGAAAAAAAAAACCATGCCCGAGAAAGAAATGGGTAGGAATAAGCTATTTTTTACAATAAGCTCTTTTTTTTTTAAATATGACTTTTTGATCTTCCATATTTTTTTAAAAATATATTTTATTGATTTTTTACAGAGAGGAAGGGAGAGGGATAGAGAGCTAGAAACATCGACCAGCTGCCTCCTGCACACCCCCTACCAGGAATGTGCCCACAACCAATGTACATGCCCTTGACCGGAATCGAACCTGGGACCTTTCAGTCCGCAGACCGACGCTCTATCCACTGAGCCAAACCGGTCTCGGCATACAATAAGCTCTTTATAGCAAGTTTACAATATGGGCTATGATGTAAAAGCACGATTTTAAAAACTGAATTAAAATTATTTATGAGAGACATTTGTTGTTCCACTTATTTATGCACTCATTGGTTGACTCTTATATGTGCCCCGACTGGGATTGAAACAATCAGGACGATGCTATAACCAACTAAGCTACCTGGCCAGGGCAATTTTTAAATTGAATTTATTGGGGTGACATTAGTTTATAAAATGTTATGTTTCAAGTGTACAATTCTATAATACATCATCTGTATATTGTATTGTGTGTTCACTACCCAGTCAAGTATCCTTCAATCACCATTTATCTCCCCTATATCCTCTTCTACCTCCCCCATCCCCCTTTCCCTCCAGCAATCACTATACTGTTGTCGGTGTCTATGTTGTTTTTTTTTTTTTTTTTATTGATTTTTTACAGAGAGGAAGGGAGAGGGATAGAGAGTTAGAAACATCGATGAGAGAGTAACATCAACCAGCTGCCTCCTGCACACTCCCTACTGGGGATGTGCCCGCAACCAAGGTACATGCCCTTGACCGGAATCGAACCTGGGACCTTTCAGTCCGCAGGCCGACGCTCCATCCACTGAGCCAAACGGGCCAGGGCTGTTGTTTTGTTGTTTTTTTTTTTTTTTAATTCAAGTTATAAGACAGTTTATTTAGAAAGTTACAGAGGTAGTAGAAGGGAGCCAGCTGGGCTTACGGCTCAGTAAACAAGTTACAGAGGCAGAAGGGCCTTTGGCACTTAGGAGAGAGAAAGGCAAAGGTAAGGGGGTGCGGGGTGCGGGGGGGGGGGGGGTGGGGGGGCGTGGGGGGGGGGGAGGCCAGGCACAGGTGAGTTTCCCAGATGGAGAGTGTGCCTGAGTTTTTTTGTTTGTTTGTGTTGGCTTGATCTTTTTACTTTTTTACCCAGATCCCCAAACTCCATAAAGCACAATTTAAAACATATGCTTTTAAAGGAAAATAAAGTGTATTAATTAAAGGAAAGTGTGAAGGAAATACTAGTTCAGAAGATGGCAAAGCCCAGGAATTTGGGCAGTGTTGGGTCAGGTCACCAGCCTGTAGGAGCCCTCAGATTGGAAGAGTTTGTCTCCTCAGCCCGGGCCTGGTTTCTCACTAATCTCCAGTCACACCCACTGCAGGAGAAAGATCAGAGAAGTAGCTTCTTGTCCCTGATGCTTTGCATTTGGATTTTTCTCCCTGATTCTGACAGACTGCTGTGGTCTTCCCCATCTCTGAGCCCTGCTGGGTAAGGAAATTCAGAGGTTTGTGAGCCTTCTTCTGTTCCAGGCCTCCCTCTAGTGTAGGAGAAGTCTAAGGGAGAGGAAGGTAAACTGAGATAGATTCCAGTAGGGTCATGGGAGAAGGGTTGGTGTGCACAGTGGATTTTGGTAGAGATTTCAGGAGGGGGTGTGGGAGAGGGACTTGAGGGATGGGAGAAGGGAATTCTGTGAGACAGGTGAGATTGGGACGTAGGAATGGAACTGGAACGGGAGGATGAGGCATAGCCTCCTGTCAGGCTAGGCTGTCAGATGCATTTATCTCTGGGCCCAGAGTTCTGAACCTGGATCAGAATCACCAGGCAGAATTAAGCAGCTTTGAGGGTGTGGCAAGTGATATATTCTCCCAGAGCCTAATAGAATGCAATCATTCTGTGAGAGAGGTGGGAAAAAAAAAACACCCAACCACTTTCCCTTTGTGAGCCTAGAGCAGTGGTCGGCAAACTCATTAGTCAACAGAGCCAAATATCAACAGTACAACGAATGAAATTTCTTTTGAGAGCCAAATTTTTTAAACTTAAACTATATAGGTAGGTACATTGTTATTAACTTAATTAGGGTACTCCTAAGCTGGCCTTTGTCTCAAGGGGCCAAAGAGCCGCATGTGGCTCGCGAGCCGCAGTTTGCAGACCACTGGCCTAGAGAGAGTTTGGTGGTTAGGTGAGAACTCCTGCAAGATTCAGTGAAGCATTTCAAAGTTCCAGAGACACCAGAGGGGTGGGGAGCTGCTGGGGAAAGAGGCCTGAACCTCTGAACGCTCCCCTAGACTCTGGCCTCTCCCTGTGCCCTCTCTGACAGCCTGTAAAGCCTTAATAACCCAGATGGAAGTAGGGACAAGCCCACAGGGCAGAGGGACTCAGGGTCAGGCAGAAGAGCCCCAGAAATGGCCTGCAGCTCATTTCTTTTTCTTTTTTTAAAATATATTTTATTGATTTTTTACAGAGAGGAAGAGAGAGGGATAGAGAGTTAGAAACATCGATGAGAGAGAAACATCGATCAGCTGCCTCCTGCACACCCCCTACTGGGGATGTGCCCGCAATCAAGGTACATGCCCCTGACCGGAATCGAACCTGGAACCCTTGAGTCCGCAGGCCGACGCTCTATCCACTGAGCTGCAGCTCATTTCTTCCATCACGTTGGGCTTCTTGCTTGTTCATTCACTCAACAAACATCTATGAGCATGTACTAGGAACTAGGTCCTCAGCTATGCGTTTGGTGATGGGTTGATGGGTTCATTGAAAAACACAGGCTATGAGCTCTGCACCCAGGAGCTCCCAGCGTGGTGGGGAGACGACCGGACAGTGCCGAGATCATCTTGGTGCAGGATGATACTTGCTTAGAGGCATAGCATTTTGCTCACCAGTCCTACAGCCTGGCCCGTCTGTGTTCTGCCCTTGGCTAACTGCTTTATATTCTGGTAAACATAAATTCCGCTGCCTCTCTGCTCCCTCTGATTACAGAAAGCTGGAAGTGAGTAGGTCAGGGTGGGAGTAGGGAGCTGCCTCTTCCTAATAGACCCCAAGGGCGGGTGGATGACCCAGTAGATGTGTCTAATTCCAGTTTGCTGCGAGAATCTATAATAATAAAAGCATAATATGCTAATTAGACCAGGCATCCTTCCCCACGACCTTCTGGACGAAGCCGGGGCTGCGAGGGAAGCCTGGGTCCTGGGTGCCAGAGGGAAGCCAGTGCCGGCAGCCTGGGGAAGGAAGGCCTACTAGTGAACGAATTTCGTGCGTGGGGCCTCTAGCAAAAGAAAAAATAAATAGCAACTGCTGATCCCAGCCTGTGGGCATAGGGGGCGTGGCCGGGAGCAGGGGCGTGGCAGCCAGCAGCAACGCGCGCAGGCGTTACCGGTCACGCCGGGTCACGTGAGCGCGCAGGCGCAGCGTCGTGCAGCCTGTTCCCTCACACAAAGCCCAGACGCGGAGAAAATGGCGGCGGGGGTCGAGGCGGCGGCCGAGGTGGCAGCGACGGAGCCCAAAATGGAGGGGGAGAGCGGCGCGCCCGGCGCGCCAAGCGGCAACGGGGTTCCGGGTCCGAAAGGGTGAGTACTCCACGGTTTCTTGGCCCGGGTCAGGCATTTCGCGGCGCCGGCTCCGTTAAGTCTGTTGGCCGCCTCCCTCTGGCGCGGCCTCGTTCTAGGCCTTCCCCGCGGGTCTGCCGAGGGTGGGGGCGGCCACGGCCGTCAGGAGTGCAGCCGGGCGGCCCCGGGAGCGCCTCCAAGATTGCTCTTTCGTCCTAGACCTCGGGGCTCCGCTCTTCCGGTTCCTCCAGGCCGGGTCCGTCCCCGAGGCCGCAAGTCAGGCCTCTGGGCGCGGGGATGATGGCGCGGGCCCCAGAGCCGGCGATTCCCCGAGGCCGCGGCCCCCTCACCTGTCGGGTGACCTTGGGCGCGGGGTTTCTTATTTCCCTCCAAAACCCCACCCCTTTTACCTGGGGTCTCAGTTTCCCGATCGGTCAAGCGGGGGGGTGGGGGGAGGGGAAGTAGCGTGCAGGACTTGGCACGCGGTTGGCCCCGGTAAACGGTAGCGGAGGCGGGTAGGTAGGCTGGGACCGCGCGGACAGTTCCGGCCGCCGCCTCTTCCCCTCCTCGCTCCGCGAGCGCCGCCGCCCCCCCCCCCCCCCTCCGCGCCGAGTGCCTGGGTCGGAACCGCCCCTCGCCCCACGCTCTGGCTCACTCCTCCCCAGGTGTGCAGGAGGTATTCACAGAGCAATCGGGCCTGCTGCTTCGTGTTCACCCTTAGAAACAAACAGGGGAAAAAAGAGAAAACATCCGTTTCCGTGTTCTAGGGAGAGATTTTCCATCATTTGGCTGGCTACCCTCTTCCAAACTCCGTCATCTTTTTGAGTCCTGCTTGGGGCTCTGTCTCGGATCCTTGGTTTTTTAAATTTCCTTAAAGCCTGATCTTCCCCTGTGAAGCCCACTCATTCTGACTGCAGTCACCTGAAAGAAAAGCGTTTTGGCTCTGACCAGCACTGGTGGGGGGAGGAGAGGAAAAAGCTGGGCACACATTTGACTTCCCACACGTTTTTATAAATTGTAACACATATATACATAGTATAGAATTTACAGTTTTAACTATTTGAAGTGTGAGATTCGTTGTCATTAAGTGCATTCAGTGTTATGTAACCATTACTACCATCCATGTCCAGAACTTTTTCAACATCCCAAACTGTAGCCACTAACCAATAACTTCCGATTCTCCCCAACTCCTTGTTATGAATTTTCCTTCTGCCCAAATTTTTAATGTGCGTAACTACAACTTGTGGGGGTTAAAATGAATGTAGTGAAAAGCGTTTTATGTTAATGAGCATTTACTAAATACTAGGTTTGGTAAACTTAGGTGAGGAAAAAAATACGATGGTTACTGGTCCTCAGAAATCAAGAGGAAGGCATTTTGGAAATACTCTCAACACTTTATTATTGAAAACTCTGGAAAGGGATTTGTTCATTTTAGACTTTTTTCATCATCTGTCTAGGGCTCTAGGGTATCCTAGTTGGATTTCTGAGGGCCATGTTCGGAGGCCTTTAAGGTACATTTATATCCTGAATCTTTTCTTTCAAAGCACTTAATCACAGGATGGAGCGCTGCCAAATTAGTTAGGTGAGAAGTTGAATTCGTTATAGATTATATAGCGTCCGGGGTACTTTATTAAATTTCCCATTTTTCACTGTTCATTTTCAAATAATTTTGTGGCTGATTCATTTGACAAATATAACATGAACTATTAAAAATAAAAATTTACTCTGCATTGAATCCTTTTGCAGCTGGCCTCTGACCCATGCACCATTTCAGAACAGAGGTGGACAAAAACAAAGCTCGCTGTTAAAAAATAAATTTAAAAATGTATATTTAGTTTAGATTATCGGGAAGGTAATGTTTGTGTTAACTATGTTTTGCAAGCAAGAAAAAAAAATTTTTTTTTTTTTACCATTTAGAAAACTCAGGTTAAGGTAATTGATCCAAAGAGTCTTCCACTTACATGACACTACCCTGGTAACCTCTCACTAAATGCAGCCGTTCAAAGTTTATTATTTATATTTAATCCTCACAGGAGGATATTTTTTCCACTGATTTTTAGAGAGAGTGCAGGGGAGGGAGGTGGGGAGAGGGAGGGAGAAACAAATACCAAAGTGATAAGAGACACATGGATTGGTTGCCTCCTTCACACACACACACCCCTGGTTGCCTCACTCATGCATCCCAGCAACCTAGGTACAGTACATGTCCTTGACTGGGAATTGAACCCGAGACCCTTTGGTATTGGGGCCTATGCTTTAACCACTGAGTAAAACTGGCTAGGGCTGAAGTTTATTATTTAAATAATGATTTTAGAAAATATATATTTTTATTGAATTCAGAGAGGAAGGGAGAGAGAGAAACATCAATGATGAGATAGAATCATTCATCGGCTGCCTCCTGCATGCCCCACACTGGGGATCGAGCCCACAACCCTGGCATATGCCCTGACCAGGAATTGAACTGTGATCTGGTTCATAGGTCGATGCTCACCCACTGAGCCATGCCGGCCAGGCAAAATAATAATGATTTGAGTGGGGTTTTGTTGTTATTTTGGGCACTGTACTTTAAAAAGTGTTTCTATACTTGATTAAAAAAAAGAATTTTGAGGTACATTATATTCTGAGCTCTGGATTAGAATAGGGGCTCTGGGTTGTTTGAATGCCTGCAGCCATTTTTTTGCTTTCACTTTGGTCTGGGATTTTATTCATGGTTACGCAAGCGATAACAGACTGCAAACATTAGGTTGCTTGTTTTCTGGTTCTCAAGTGGGTTCTCTCATTACAGAGTTGAACGCTGAATTATTCCTTCAGTAGTCTGTAAGCACAATGCCTGTGTTTCCTCAGCCATTGCCTTGGTGAGCTTGTTTGAAAGCCTAGTAGGTATATACAACAGTAGAAAGCTAGGAGTGAATTAGTCCCCTTCCCTTCCTTCCCTTAAGAAAATGATTGGTAGGAAAATATATCACTGCAAAGTCACTGTGTGCCAAGTCTCACTTTTTAAACCTTTTACAGATGAAGGAATTGCTTAGCAAAGGTGTCATTGGGGTTTAGGTCTCAATAGTAGGACCCTACCTCTTAAGTCACCTGTATTACTGTTCCCTTAAATGTTGCGCTTAATGTTTACCAAGTTGTTATTTTTTGTTAGGTTGTTTGTTGATTCTCGCTGCATCCTCTGAGCTAGGTGGATACAGGTTATGCTGGTAAACAACCAGAGAGGAAAAGAGCTTGAGTTAATGTGGGTGGTTAAGTGGGCCTGGAGCTAGAATAGTGTTATGAACTGTGCTCTCACATCTTAACCATTTGTACGCCATAAGTGTCTGTAGACGCAAACAGTGGACCTTTTAAAATTAAAATTGTGGCATTTAACTGGTTAAATGCGTTAGAGGAACTCAGGCTTGAAAGGGTTTCTGTGAAGAATCATTTATGTAAGGAATAGTTTTAAAGGGGTAGGAGGGATGGGGATTCTTTTTCTCTCCGGAGATGTGTTTAGGGTATTAGGGTTGCCATTGCAGACTACACTCTTGATTGAAGAACTCTACAAGTAATAGTATTATTCATGAGAATGCCATGGAGGCATGAGAGGTTAGGGATTCACTGTTTTAAACAGAGCCCTAGCCAGTTTGGCTCAGTGGATGAAGGGTCGGCCTGCGTACCAAAGGGTCCTGGGTTCGATTCCTGTCAAGGGCACGTATCTTGGTTTTGAGCTCCTCCCTGGCCCCGGCCCTGGTTAGGGCTTGTGCAGGAGGCAACCAACCGATGTGTTTCTCTCACATTGATGTTTCTCTCTCTGTCTTTCCATCTCTCTTCTACTCTCCCTAAAACTCAATGAAAAAAAATATCCTCAGGTGAGGATTAACAAAAAACAAACAAAAAATAAACAGAGAATGTAGCAGTCCTTTGTGGAGTAGGAACTTTAAAAATTGTTTTAGTTGTGATCTTTTTTTAAAATACGTATATTTTTTATTGATTTCAGACAGGAAGGGAGAGGGAGAGAGAGCTAGAAATATCAATGTTGAGAGAGAATCATTGATTGGCTTCCTCCTGCAAGCGCCCCACTGGGGATCAAACCTGCAACCCTGGGCATGTGCCCTGACCAGAATCAAACCTAAGACCTCCTGGTTCATAGGTCGATGCTCAATCATTGAGCCACACTGCTAGGACCAGTTGTGATCTTTATGTATAGTATAATTCTAGTGTTGTGGAGCAGTGACATGATAAATTATCAATTTTCAAAGAATGCAGTTAGTGAAACAATTCCAAAGCATATTAGACATAATCTTATTTTAATTAAGATTAATTATGTCTAATATGGAAGGTGCTTTCAGATATTTTAGGCTTGTCTTTATCAATGTATTGTGAAATAGGTTTATAGAATTTCAGGAAGTTTTGGTTATATTGGTTCTATTTAAAACTTCGGTGCGTGAGTGGGTGTCAGAATCAGATGAAATCAAAATCATTGGCAATTGGGAATTGAGAGCCAGATAGCAAGGAGAATATTGATTGGTAAGACGTTTTAGCTAGCCTAGGTAGACGACTTACTATGGCTTCATAGTAAGTTTCTTTGAAAGATTACAAATTTGCCCTAACCGGTTTGGCTCAGTGGATAGAGCGTCAGCCTGTGGACGGAAAGGTCCCAGCTTCGATTCTGGTCAAAGGCATGTATCTTGTTTGCAGGCACATCCCCAGTAGGTGGTGTGCAGGAAGCAGCTGATGGATGTTTCTTTCTATCCCTCTCTTTCTCTCTGTAAAAAATAAATAAAATATATTTAAAACTATATGTTAAAAAAAGATTACAAATTTGTTACTTTATGTAGGAGTTACAAGTCAAGTTATTGGGGGATTAAGTTTGAAATTTAATAACTATGAGAAGAAACTTTAAAAAATAGTGTTGTATAATAGGCACGATAAACACATATTGGAAACTAGAGGCCCGGTGCATGAAATTCATGCACAGGTAGGGTCCCTAGGCCTGGCCCACAATCAGGGCCTTCCTTCATCCCACAACACCCCTGGTGGTCAGCGCACATCATAGTGAGTGATCCAACTCCCAGTCTCCTGGTTGAACTCCCCAGAGGACACTTTGCATATTAGCCTTTTATATATATGGATTTTCCTCCTCACCTGCCAAGAGTAAGCAGTTGGCCCTGGCTGGTTTCGGCCTGTGGACTGAAGGGTCCAGGGTTCGATTTCAGTCGGGAGCACATGTCTGGGCTGCAGGATCGATCCCCAGTGGGGGGATGTGCCGGAGGCAGCTGATCAGTGATTCTCTCTCATCATTGATGTTTCTTTCTCTCTCCCTTTCCTTTCCTCTCTGAAATCAATAAGAATATATATTTAAAAAAAGGAAGCAATTGGCAGATATGCTGTTTGGCAGATTTTGGTGCATGACTTTCATGTGAAGTAGACAGGTTCCTTCTAAGTCTGTTTGTGATGTGCAGCCAGCCTGAGAAAGGTCTGTTGTGAACCTGAGTGGGCAGAGTAAAGAGTTCTAGGGATCCCGAGAACTCGAGTGGCCATACCTCCCACATCTACCAGCTGGAAGTCTATTTTATGTTTGTATAGTTCAGATCTTGTAGGAAGCTGCTTTCCTTATTTTTGCTTAGGATGATACCTTCATTGGGTTCCCACTTGGCACCCTTTTATTTGGATGTGAGGGGTCTAGTTTAAAAAACACACACACCACTTTCTAATTTTTCCAGATAAGTATGTTAAAAGAAAGTCCTCCATGTACCATCCAGTGTTTGAACACCATTCCTCCCAAACACAAGTAAGAATCCTGGAATAAAGATCAGCCCTTTTATTCAGTGAAGGTAGTTTTGTAAATCATCTATACCATAGTTTTTGGCTTTTTGTTTTTTTCCATTTGTGCCATGGATCACAAATCCTCTGCTGGAATTTGTGGTTTGGGAGTCTCAGGATTCTCACTAGTGGAAAGATCAGGGTTAATGAAGTAGAAAGTATACTCAGTGCCTTGAGAACTTCTGTGGCTACCAGCCAGCTCCCCAGGTGTTCCTGATCAGTGCTTATAGGTGTTACAGGTGTCTGCCTGTGGTCAAAGGGGGCTGAACCGAACAGGAAGTTCAGGGAACAGCCTCACTTTGGCTGCGCACACACTGGCCTGTTGTCCCTAGGCTGTGGCCTGTCCGGCCTGATGTCTGGTTTCGTGCTTTGGAAGTTTGCATTTCTTGTGAAGCTTTTTTTATTTCCTAATCTAAGCTGAATTTGTATGTATGGAGCTTAGAACTGAAATGTTACAACATAGAGGCACCTAACACACCAAGGTGAAAAGTATTACAGGAAAGGCCATGCTCAAAAAAAGCATCCACGCTTCTTTGCAAAAGTTGGGATTGTTTGTGTGCTGTCTTTAATGTACCAGGGTTGCTCAGACTTTGGTTTTCCTAGCGTCAAAGTTGGGTTGTGTAGAGAATGGTTTCTTTCCCTTAAAATTTTTTTTTGTGGTACAATATATGTAAGAGTTGCCATTTTAACCATTTTAAGTGTACAATTCAGGGGCATCAAGTACAATGTTGTACATTATACCATGATCTACTTTCCACTTCCAGAGCTTTTATCATCCTAAACAGAAACTCTGGCTTGTTTAACTTAGTATATTTTCAAACGTCATCTGTGTTACAACATGTCTCAGTACTTCATACCCTTTTATGGTTGAATAATATTCTATTGGATTTATATACTACATTTTGTTCATTTTGTTCATCTGTTGGTGGACACTTAGGTTGTTTCCACCTTTAGGCTATTATGAATAATACTGCTAGTGGCATATAAGTATTTGAGTCTTTGCTTTCAGTTCTTCAGTTCTTTGGGAGTGGAATTGCTGGGATATGTAATGATTATATTTTAAAAAGATTTTTGTTTTGTTAACCCTCAACTGGAGATATTTTTCCCATTGCTTTTCAGAGATAGTGGGGTGGGAGGGGAGAGAGAGAGAGAAGAAAGAGAGAGAGAGAGAGAGAGAGAGAGAGAGAGAGAGAGAGAGGAAGGGAGGAAGGAAGGAAGATAAATCCATGTGAGAGAGACACATGGACTGGTTGCCTCCCACACACACTTGGAGTGGTGACAGGGAGTGAACTGGAAACCCAGGGAGAGGTGCCCTTGACCAGGAATAGAACTTTAGACCCTTCTGTGCGAGTGCTGATGCTCTACCCACTGGACCACACCAGCCAGAGTGTGGTTATATGTTTTTTGAGTAACTGCCACACTTTTATATAGCAGCTGTATCTTTTTTGTTGTTAATCCTCACCTGAGGGTATTTTTCCATTGTTGTTTGTGTGTGTGTGTGTGTGTGTGTGTTTTTAAGAGAGTGGAAAGGGAGGGGGAGAGACACAGAGAAACATCTCTGTGAGAGAGAGACATCGATTGGTTGCCTCCCGCACATGTCCCAACCAGGGCCCAGGATCAAGCCTGCAACTAAGGTACATGCTCTTGACTGGAATCGAACTCAGGACTCTGTGGTCTGTGGGCTGACACTCTATCCACTGAGCCAAACCGACTTAGGGCTTACATTCCCACTTAAAACAATTAAAAACACATACACACACAACAAAAGGCACTTTTATTTGTGAAGCTAAAATTGATTGGGTCTCTGTGTACCACCTCATTTCTGTTCCATGAGATCTTAATCTTTTTTTTGAAGTTTTGTGTTTTTTTTAAGAGGGAGAGGAAGGGAGAAGGGAGAGAAACATCGACGTGAGAGCAGAACATTGATAGGCTATCTCCTACAGGGGATTGAGCCCACAACCTGGGTGTGTACCCTGACCTGGTATGGAACCAGCAACCTTTTGGTGCATGGGACAGTGCCCAACCGTGCCCAATCTTTCCTTCTCTTTTCTATTTCTGTCTTGGAACTAAAGCACCTCAGGCAGGGAATTGGCCTCTTACTCCCATTTCTGTTATGCCCCATAGGAATGCATGAATGGCTGGAAAGCACACTTTTCTTGGGACCAGTTTCTTTTTTCTTCTTCTTTTAAATATATGTTTTATTGATTTCAGAGAGGAAGGGAGAGGGAGAGAGAGACAGAAACATCAATGATGAGAGAGAACCACTAATCAGCTGCCTCCCACATGCCCCACACCGGGGATTGAGCCCACTACTGGGAATTGAACTGTTACCTCCTGGTTCATAGGTCAACACTCAACCACTGAGCCTTGCCGGCTGTGCTGGGACCAGTTTCTTGATAGGTGGGGTGTAAGGGGTACACTACTGCAGATTTCTGCTCTATGGAACACTTTAGTTTAAATGTCTCATCAAAATTAATATTAGTTTTGTGTGAACTGTAACCTGACAAATGAAATACTATCTTTCATATTGTGCTAACATATGGACCCTCTTTTCTTTTTCTTTTCAATTCAGTGAAGGAGAACGACCTACTCAGAATGAGAAGAGAAAGGAGAAAAACATAAAAAGAGGGGGCAATCGCTTTGAGCCATATGCCAATCCAACCAAACGATACAGAGCCTTCATTACAAACATACCTTTTGATGTGAAATGGCAGTCACTTAAAGACCTGGTTAAAGAAAAAGGTAATGGTACTGGTGGTTGAGTAGGGTAAGAAGGTTGGTGTGTCATCTTTTCTGTGGCTAATTCCTTGGTTACTTTTTGTCAGTGGAAGCTGTCTGGGTAGAGCATGTGTTCTGTCCAGGCTTGAGAGTTAAGCCCTCCTATCCACCCTACTTTTATTTGTGGTCGTGCACCTGTTTGTCAAATAGGGTGATTTGATGGTCCCTTGGCCTATAAATGATTTTATTGGCTTAATATGATAGGGCTTCAGTTAAGCTTGAGGGGAGCCTCTTTGTGGTGAGGACATTTTTTGAATTTTTCATAATAGGTGGGAGAGGTGTTACATTTTCTTGATCTCTGTCTCTTTTTATTTTTAAGCTTTTAAATTCTTGTGGGAAGGTAGTTGTTTAAATTTTGTGGATGTCTTTCTGAGATCAAAATTTGGTAGCTGGAACTTGTGCTGTTCAGATTCTAAATTATAAAACATTAGCTTGCGTTAAAATTGTTAGACTTTCCCCCCCTAGGGGAAAATTCTTAGATTGGCAATTGGAGAGCTCATAATAAGGCCTGTCCTGTGTAATGCAGAGCGTTCAGGTGCAATCAGTAACAGCCCAGGTGTCCAAATTTGGGCTTAGGGCAGGGACAACAACAGAAGCTCTGCTGCCACCAGGAGGTCCGAGGAGGTCGGTTGCCTCCATGGTCCTCTGCCTTATCCCCTGCACACACCAGGTGTCCTCTCTTTCCCCCACTCTTATTCTGTTTCTTCTGTCTTCCTTTCTTTCCTGATTCTTGGCCCTGCTGGTGGCACTCGGCTAAAGAGATTGCTCAGCCCTGGTTTAGACAAAACTGTTGATAGAGAACAATTTGTCTAATGCCTTGAGGTCTCCCCTCACCCCACAACCCCAAGGGAAACTGAGACTCAAATTACTCTTAAATGCAGGGGTTTTTTTTGAAGGACTGAAAGGCCTTGGGTGTTTTGTTTTTGTTTTTTTTGTGGGTTTTTTTTTTTTTTTTGAGCATTCATAATGAAAAGAGATTTGAGCTTGATTTGTCAAATGATTAACATTTCAGTGACAGAGATGCCACTTGGATAGGTTATTTTGGTATGTGTATGGTGCTCCCAGCATTGGGTTTTGAAAATATAAATGGCCCACTGCCATCATTGTCCCATCTTTCAATTTGACCATGACATGCACTAGGCATTGGAACTTCTTTGTACAGTTATGTATGCTGTTCCCATGTAGTATTATTCCAGATAATATAGATGGAAAATGTTTTGGTGCGAGATTTGTTTTCCTGCCTTGATCAGCCAAATCATTCCTGCCAATGCTCCTAGGGCAAGAGTGAAGTTTCTTCTTTTTGTCTGAAGGGCGTGTCATGTGGCATCCCAGATGCAGTGTTCTTGGTTTTTGGGACTGCTGCTTCAATATAAGTTTAGAATTTCTGTACGGTAAAGTTGGGTCTCATTCGAATTAGTTTTTGGAATATCCCCAAATTTGTGTTCTTGTGATTTGGTTGAACCACTGAATGGATACTTCCATTGATAATAAGGTATAGTAGTTCCAAGAACCAGGAATGTGGCTTTGAAAATGCAGAATTTTGTAAGAGATTGCAGGCCAAATTATTTTTTCACTTTAAGGAGTGTGTGAACCAGTTTTTGGGACATGATGGTTAAAGTAGGTGACATTTTTACTGCTTTACCATTCAGTAATTCAGTTTTGGAAGCCTTAAAGCTGGTAGCAGCAGCAGCCATGACGTTTCTGGATGTAGAAGCAGTTCACCTCAATTTCCTATTGAACTGTATTAAGTGTGGAGCCAGCCTGGTGGTTTATTTGGATACTTCCAAACTGGTTCTCATATTCCTCTGGCATACTGCTATGAATGCCCTGGCTCAGCCCTTTCAGTGTATTTTTGGTGGTGTAATTTAGAATTACAGGTGTGCAGTAAATTAGTTATTTTTAACAAACCTTAAAATGTTCTTGCTTAGATCTCCCCTGTACAGGTTAAATTACTTTTCCATTTAATTAAATTATTAGCTATGTTAGATTGTGAATAAAGGATTCATAAGAGTAAGGTAATATTTTTTATGGTAATGCTTATATACAGTATGTGAACTCTAAAAAAATTTACTGTTTGCATACATATGACTCCTTAAGAAATGTTCTTACTCTTTTTTTTATGTTTTCAAAAAACTATATATTTTTAAAATAATATTTTTATTGATTCAGAGAGGAAGGGAGAGGGAGAGACAGAAACATCAGTGATGAGAATCATCAATCTACCCACTAGGGGTCAAGCCTGCAACTGGGGCATGTGCCCTGACTATGACCTTCTGGTTCATAGGTTGATGCTCAACCACTGAACCACACCATTTGGGTTCATAATATTTTATTCATGTCTTGATATACCAAAAATAAGTTTACCAGGTATACTGGTTAATAATGGCGGATTTTGTAATAAAAGAAAACATGATAATTTCCAGAGAAACATCAAAGGTGCTTTATTCAAGTAATGTCCATGCGTTGGCTACACATTTCCCCCATCTTTCAAGTAATTTGTGGATACCGTCCCAATAGAACTTTTCTTGTTTTGAGGAAGACCATTCAGAGACCCAATTTTCCACTTCTTCGTATGTTTTGAAGTGCTGCTCAGAAAGTGTGTGTGCCATTGATCAGAACAAGTGGTAATCTGAAGGAGCAAGGTCTGGTGAATACTGCGGGTGGGTTAATACTTCCCTGGCAAGATTTTTTAACATGTCTTTAATGGTTTTGAAGTGTGTGATGGTGTGTTATGAAGCAAAATTACTTTGCCGTGTCTTCTGGCCCATTCTGGTCATTTCACGATCAAAGCATGGTTCAATTTGATTATTTGTTGTTGGTAGCTATCAGTATTAACGGTTTCACCTGGTTTTAGAAGCTCATACTACACCACACCTTTCTGATCCCACCAAACGCAGACTATTTTCTTCTTTCCGAAGCAATTCGGCCTTGCAGTCGATGTTGATGGTTGACCTGGATCAACCCATGATTTTGTGCGTTTGGGATTCTCAAAATAAATCCACTTTTCATCGCCAGTCACAGTTCGATGCAAAAAAGACTTCCGTGCCATTGAAGCAACATTTTACTGATGACTTTACAATTTTCCATTTGTCTTTTGTTCAGTTGATGTGGCATCCATTTTCCTTCCTTTTAAAATCTTTCCCATTGCTTGTAAACGACTGGAAATTGTTTGCTGAGCAACGTTTAATCTTTCTGCTAGTTGTTTTTTAGTTTGACACACATTTTCATCCTATAATGCTTGTAATTATTGGTCATCAAACTTTTTCAGTTGACCTGGACGTTCTTTGTCTTTCACATAGAAATCATCACTTTTAAAGCGTTTAAACCAGCGTTCACAAGTATCTTGAGATGGAGCATGTTCACCATAAGCTTCCCGAAGTATACGATAACTTTTTCTTCAAAATAAAGTAATGAATTAAAACTTCCCGCAAATGCTCTTTTTTTTTTTGGCACGAAATTTGACATTTTTAAGGGTAAAAATATGTGTTAACACCTTCAGCAAATTTGACATAAAAAGTTTTGAAGCTTGCTGTCAGTACAACAAAATAGCATACATATCAAATGCATTTATATCAACATATGTGTAACTCCATCTATTGAAAAAAATCCGCATTATTAACTGGTACACCTAGTAAATAGTTATTTGAAGTCTGAAATATTTATGTGAAATCCGTTGCAAATATGTTTTAAGGTTTTTGAAGACTTGTTATTGCACAGGGAAGGAAAGTCAAGGGTAAGTGTCTGAGAGACACATCCTAAAAGCATTAGTCGCAAAATGATCTCTACTATGGGCACAACAGAGATTTGGGCTGTCATAACCCAATCACTCTATCAGTCTGCATTTTAAGAGTCTCTCCCTGATGAAATTGTCCTGTTTCAGAAAACTAGTGGAATAATTTGTCCTCAAGATCTGAATAATGTTATATCATTGCAGCACCGTCTTAACTGCCACGTCTCAGAATTAAGGTGTAGCAGCTCTGAGATGGCAGGACAGGAGCTTTCTAAGCCTAATCATTAATCATGCCTGAGACTGCCTCACGCACCACTCCCTAATTCCCTGTCTTTCCCCTTCTTTGACATCAGTGTATTTTATAGTACTCGTCTTGAATTTTAGCATTTAACAGCATTCTGGAAGATCCTACTAATAATTCATGTATTATGTCAACGGGCCACTTTTCCCCTGGCTTTTTCAAAACCCTTTGTGGGATCACAGCTTATTTGGTGCCCAGCTTTTTTTGGTGGCACTGTCATGAAATCAACATTGCTGATTTTTTGCTCACCCCCACAATATCAGTTAGAGACATGAATTAAAGCGTTTCACAGTCCTTAGAATTGAATGCCCTCTTTCCCTGAGCTTTCCCCTTCCTGTTCTATGGGACACAAGAAAGGTTTCTATTGTCCTTCCTTTTGACTATGCTTATTTTTTATGGAGATAATGCATGGGGGGAAAAGTGGCAGCTCTGAAGACCAAATTGTTACTGGATTAAAAAAACTTTTTTTGAGAGCCAGTGTAATATGAAATTTGGAGATAGCCAGACCAAGTTTGAGAGTGACTTAATGGTCTCAACAGCTGTCTAATTAGGATACACATCTTAAAGTGTTTGTCCATAAGGACTGGGCAAAGAAGTAAGATTTCTGTGAGCAAAAGATGATCTTGGGTATTTTTTTAAAAATATATTTTATTGATTTTTTACAGAGAGGGATAGAGAGTCAGAAACATCGATGAGCTGCCTCTTGCACATGCCCTACTGGGGATGTGCCCGCAACCAAGGTACATGCCCTTGACCGGAATTGAACCTGGGACCCTTCAGTCCGCAGGCCGACGCTCTATCCGGCTGATCTTGGGTATTTTAAACTTAAGCAGTGTTGTGCTACATTATTGGGAAGTCCTGTATAGAAGAAGAAAGTTTGGCATGGGGCTGCTTGTTCTCCTGGCCTAACCTGGGAGCCAGCAGGACTGAGCTGCAGCAGCAGTTAAGCACAGAGCACAGTGTGAGGAAGAAAAGGAAGGTCAGTGATGTAGTTTACTCTCAATCAATCCCAAGTTAGCAGCAGTCAGTTTAACTTATGTAAGCAAAGATTTCGTTAAGCACTTAATCCTTCTATTTTTATTTAATGCATCACTTCAAGTAAATTTTAAATTCCAGCTAACACAAAACTAAGTCCCAGAGGGCATGTGTAGTCCAGTAGAAGGTCTCCAGTGCCTCTTGGAGATGATCTTCATGGAGGGTCTATGGAGCAGAACTTACTTTCAATACTCTTCTGCTGTTACCACAGAGTCAGAAAGAAGAATGGTCTCAATCAGTTTCTAACTTGTCTATAAATTAATAATCACTGTGTAGAATAATTATTTTGCCATATATAAGAGAAACAAGCTATAAATATAAACAACCTATATATGTGCCTGTATCAGTGGTCGGTAAACTGCGGCTCGCGAGCCACATGCGGCTCTTTGGCCCCTTGAGTGTGGCTCTTCCACAAAATACCACGGCCTGGGCAAGTCTATTTTGAAGAAGTGGCGTTAGAAGAAGTTTTTTTTATATTTTATTGATTTTTTTTTTTTTACAGAGAGGAAGAGAGAGGGATAGAGAGTTAGAAACATCGATGAGAGAGAGACATCGATCAGCTGCCTCCTGCACAACCCCCACTGGGGATGTGCCCGCAACCAAGGTACATGCCCTTGACCGGAATCGAACCTGGGACCCTTCAGTCCGAAGGCCGACGCTCTATCCACTGAGCCAAACCTGTCTCGGCAGAAGAAGTTTAAGTTTAAAAAATTTGGCTCTTAAAAGAAATTTCAATCATTGTACTGTTGATATTTGGCTCTGTTGACTAATGAGTTTGCCGACCACTGGCCTATATATATTAAACAAGCCTTTCCAATTCAAATATGTATCCTGTGTACCCTTCCATTAGAGTGTCTACCTTATTATGAGGTGAATATGTTTGATAACATGCCCTGGTCTCCTTCCCCCCTTTAAATTATAGGCCTTTTTACATATGAATTCTCTTCAGTGACTTGGACCTCAGTACTACTCTATTTTTTATTTTTATTTTTTTGGTCCATTTCAGACTTGAGCAGTAAATGAAAACAGAAACAAATACTCCTTGTGGTAAAAATGCATTCAGAAGTGTTAAATCAAAGTAGCTCCAAGGACTGCCTAAATTTTGGTTTGTTCATCTCTTTAACCTCTTGGTACCTTTTATTCTTGAGGCAATATATATGTATTTTTTGTTTGTTTGTTTTTTCTCCTTTCTTGAGACAGTATTTTTAATAATTCACCTAAATGTTGGTAAAAAATGATTTCTTGGAGCATTTTAAAGTAAAGGTAGGTGATAACATTTGGCATTATTAGGCTTTTCGGAGTCATAGTTTTTTCCTGCAGATATTTTGATTTTTTAAAAAAAATATATTTTATTGATTTTTTACAGAGAAGAGGGGAGAAGGATAGAGAGTTAGAAACATCGATGAGAGAGAAACATCGATCAGCTGCCTCCTGCACACTCCCCATTGGGGATGTGCCTGCAACCAAGGTACATGCCCTTGACCGGAATCGAACCCGGGACCCTTCGGTCCACAGGCCGACGCTCTATCCACTGAGCCAAACCGGTTTCGGCAGATATTTTGATTTTTAAGCTGCAATAGAACTTGTTTTAGCAGTCTCCTCTTGGGATTACACCCATGTTCAACAGTGGGTGTGGGGAGCAACAGTAATTTTCATTAATACCTGTGAATTCCATTTTTGTGACACTGTTGCTACAGCCAATTTATGAACTCTGCCTTCAATTCTGTGATCTGCACTGGTTGATTGGTTCTTTCATTTATTTCGTTGAATGATGCCAGATTAATAGTTAACAAATTTTGCCTTGAAAGTTTTGTTGATAAGTAGAATTGACAGGTCTTGCTTTATTTAGTATTTAGAGCTAAAGGATCAGTAGTCTTTTACAGGCTTTGTTATAATCTTCCTATAGGGAAGTATAAATTAGCATCTGTTGCAGAGCCTGTGAGAAGCTCTGCAGCAGTTGCTAATTGATGATCCTTGGGAACAGCACTGCTCACGCTAGAGCCACAGTGACTGCCTCACTTATGACTAAACTGAGAGGAGGGAGGGTTAGTTTAATGTAATTGAGGGGGGGACTTTTTAAGCAAGGGATTGAAGGTTGGGTGTGTTTCATCACTAGAATGTTAAGTGTGAAAAGTCCTAATTTCTAAACCTGGCTTTTGTTAAAATGGTTATGACCATGGAGAAAAGTTTGGTTGGGACTTGGCTTGGTTTCTAGGTTGCAATGACATCTTTTTGATAAAGTGTCTTTATGGGCACAGACTAGAAACTGTCCAAATGCAACAGTATTTGACTTTTGACAACAGTTACAGTTGTCCTTGAGTTAGATATTGTGATTCTTTTATTTATTTTTTAAGGTTATTAGGCAGTAGTCACAATCATAGCTCATAGCAAATAAACTTGGGTTCTCTATTCATTGGCTTGACACTACTTGGCATTTTCATTTAAGTGGAGACAAAGGGCTGTTGGTCCTCAAATTGCTGCTGCTATTGAAAAAAAAAATGGCTTAACATGGCTTCAGGAATGGCCACAACTTTTTTGGAATTGCTTTACTTTTATATGGGTGAAATAAAGACAGTTTGTATGACTGTCCCTTGTCTGTGGTCATTTTCAGTTTGCCCCTCAACAACGTTACATTTACTAGTTGCTCCTGTTTCCTTTCTTCATCTTTGCACTGATTCTCCTTCCTGTTTTGTGTAAAGTCCTGGTTTGGTAAACATTTCGGGAAAGGACAAGGAAGGCAAGGCTGTAGACTTAACTTTTGAACACTTGGCTTTCTTGGTGTCAATGCCATGCAAATATATTAATAAATATGCCTTTCAAATTGTTAATTTAAAAAAGTAATTTTATTTTACATTTAAATATCTCCTTGCAATATTTTAAAATTCAATAATTATTTTAATGTTTTTTGAGCAAAGGAGGTAGAATAGGCAGGACTTGTTGTGGCCATTAGGAGGGTTATTTTTACTCTTGTAGTGCTAAACCAAACTTGAAAACAGTTGGAGAAGGCTTTACCATTATAAAAATAATACTTTAAAAAATAGCCTGTTTAGAGATTTTCTCCAAATTAACCCTTTAAATTTCTGTGTGCCATCTTCAAGTTCAGCAGCCATTTTAATGGTTGACTTGATGGGTTTTAACATCTGGTCATGGTGGTCATGAGTTGGCAATCCAAACCTTTAGGAAAATCTGCAGAACCTTTTGAAATGTTTTGTTTTTCCCCTTTTGTGTAGATTAGAAGCAAGTGAGTCTGTTTAATTGTTTAGTTACAAACTGAGTTCCTGGGTTTTTTGTTGTTTTAATTTCAAAGAGGAAGAGGGAGAGAGATAGAAACATCAATGATGAGAGAGAATCATTGATCGGCTGCCTCCTGCACACCCCACACTGGGGATTTAGCCTGTAGCCTGGAAATATGCCCTGACCAGGAATTGAATTGTGACCTCCTGGTTCCATAGGGCACGCTCAACCACGGAGCCTTGCTGGCCAGGCCAAACTGAGATCTAAATTTGCATTTAATCTGTATCCTTTATTGAGGAAGTTGAGAAAGCAGCAAGAATAAAACCTGGTTTAATGGACTGAGGAGAATCCAGGTGCTGCTCTGGTGTTGTGATTGAATATTCAAACATCCTACTTCTGACAGTTGTTGGGCCCACTGCTTTGTGCAGGACCAGCTACAGAATTGGTGGGGTATAGAGCAAAATGAAAATGCAGGAATTTGTTTAAAAATTAGGAATTTCAAGACAACAGTATTAAACCAAGCACGTGGCTCTTCTAAGCGCTGGGCCCCTGGATTATGCAGGTTGCTTACCCATGTAGCATGCAACACCATGTGTAAGCCTTTGAGCATGTACACATCCTTGATATAGCATTTGAGCTCAGTCTAGTGGCATTGCAATTTGTGTGCTGTTTACTTGCTTTCACTAGTAAGAGTGTATGTGTAAAACTTTTCCCTTACCCAGAAAGTGAATCACGCAGACTTCTTTCCTATAGTTTTGGATTGCCTCTAGTCATGAATGAGAGGTCCAGGCAGGGAAATTGATAAGGAAATCTGTTTGTGGTGGGAGGAACATCAAGGACATTGTTAATGAGTTTCACTTACCTTTACTGCACACCTGTAATGCCTAGTTCTGTGGTTTAGAGAATATGGAGTGTTTCTGGGCTTTCTTATAAGGCAGAGGCTCCATACAAGGTTGCTGATGATTGTTCTAAATTCCCATTGTTTTCTTGGCTTTTCTCCCTTGGTTTATGTGTCGTCTGGAAACTGATTTGTAGTTGGTGAGGTAACATACGTGGAGCTCTTAATGGACGCTGAAGGAAAGTCAAGGGTAAGTGTCTGAGAGAATTTCTTCTGTGGATTTACTACATGAAAAATGTAACTGTATGGTGGCGTGGAATCGAATGAAATCAGGAAGGCAGTGAGTGCTCATGTTATAGTAGCCATGTTTGATTTTGCCAAACATTTGAGTGGGGTGGGAAGGGATTTGCAAACGGGAGTCCTGCTTTTCCAAATGGCTGGCCAAAGAGCTTTTTGGTATTCTGTTTGGATGCCCAATTTTGATAACTGGGGACCAATCGTAGCATTGTCTCTTTGTTAACAGAGGAATTGGCTGTGGGCTGTGTGTGAATTATGCATGGAATTTTAGCGGTGGTATATTAATGTAAAACGTGTGTTCTTGTCTAGAAAATGTTACTCTTGGTTGTTTGCTGAATTTGAAAGTTGTGTGAACCAAAGATTCCGAAAAGATTGCCTTTTTGCCAGTAAATTGTAAAACAAATATTTAAAATCTGAACGTTTAAAATTGGCCTCGTTTAAAGAGAAAATAAACTATTTTCTGTTGTGCAATAGAATGGCTTAGAATAATCAAAAGGATGAGCTCAGTTTATGGAAGGGATGGATTTAAGAGGAGTATGGTAAGGAATTGATTGAGTACAGAGGGAAGCAGATCTAAAGTTTGTGTGATTTCTTGGAGAACCTGAATTTAGGTCTGCTTATTATAACTTCAGCAACTCTAGTGCAATGCTGGTAACGTGCAGGAAAAGGAGATAATAAGGAGTCCAGCTCTTAATAAGGAATGCTAGCCAAGACACTTCTGTCAGCTTCCTCTTAGAAGGGTTAATTAAAAACAACAACCTAACTTTGTTACATAAATCATTTTTATAACTGTCATTGATATTTACTATTTTTTTCTTTTCTTTTCCCCTTTCCTTGCTCTTCTGATTGGTCTGTGGCTTCTTCCAAAGGGATGTGCGTAAGTATTGTCTAGTTACTTATTGGCAATTGAGCCTTCTAAGTTGTAGGACTGGTTTCACTGATTTCCTTTTGACTCTTCTTAGCGTTGTTGAATTCAAGATGGAAGAGAGCATGAAAAAAGCTGCCGAAGTTCTAAACAAGCATAGTCTGAGTGGAAGACCACTGAAAGTCAAAGAAGTAAGCGCTTAAAACACTGGATATCGTTTGTAATTGTTAAGTTGTCACACTATTAGGAGTTAGGAAAAGACAAAAATAGTCCTGGGCTATGTTTTATGGAGCAGGCCAACCTGATGTTGTTTTTCTTTAATATATGTTTGTTGATTTCAGAGAGGAAGCGGGAGAGAGATTAAAAACATCAATGATGAGAATCATTCATCAACTGCCTCCTGCAGGGCCCCCCACTGGGGATCGAGCCTGCAACCGGGGCATGTGTCCTTGACTGGAATGGAACCTGGGACTCTTTAGTCCACAGGCCGAAGCTCTATCCACTGAACCAAACCAGCTAGGGCCAACCTGTTTTTGTTTTTATTTCAGAGAGGAAGGGAGAGGGAGAGAGAGAGAGAGAGAAACATCAATGATGAGAGAGAATCATTGATTGGTTGCCTCCTGCACGCCCACTACTGGGGATTGAGCCGGCAACCTGGGCATGTCCCCCTGACTAGTATCAAACCCGGGACCCTTCAGTACACAGGCTAGTGCTCTATCCACTGAACCAAACCGGCTAGGGCCAACCTATTTTTTAAAAAATATATATATTTTATTGATATTTTACAGAGAGGAAGGGAGAGGGATAGAGAGTTAGAAACCAATGAGAAACATCAATCAGCTGTCTCCTGCACACTGGGTATGTGCCCGCAACCAAGGTACATGCCCTTGACCGGAATCGAACCTGGGACCCTTGAGTCCGCAGGCCGACGCTCTATCTGCTGAGCCAAACCAGTTAGTGCCCAACCTATGTTTTTCATGAAAAGGGTCAATCACAGGCTTCAATAGGCACTTCTGTAAGAACTTTGAATTAGTGGCTGAGTACATCCTGAGTGACTGCTGCCTGTCTTCTAACATCTGTGATCTTAGACCAGTCTGCCTCATGTTCTCAGAGGCATTCAAACTGAGCCTGTGGTTTTCTATTGTTTTTAAAGGATTCTATACCTGTAGTTTTACCCAGTTTGACCCCTATTCTTGGCCCTCCTTTTTTCTTTTTTAAATTGAGTTTGTCATGACTCAAATCCTCTTTCATATCTAATCCAAATCAAATACCTTCTCTCCCTTGAGGAATAGGGTTTGGGTTTTTTTAAATTTATTTTTATTAATCCCTCGACTTTTTTTCAATCTTCACTTGAGGATATGTTTTATTGATTTTTACTTAGAGGGGGAGAGAGTAAGAGAGAGAGAGAGAGAGAGAGAGAGAGAGATAATAAACATTGATGTGAGAGAGAAACATTGACTGGTTGCCTCACACGCTCTCCAACTGGAGAATGACCCTCCACCTTTTGGTGTACAGGATGATGCGCCAACCACACTGGCCAGGGCCCTCCTTGACTTTTTTAAAATCTGTTTTTCTTGGAGGAAGATCAGTATATTCAGAGCTCAGGGAGAAAGTGTGGTAGGGTTTAAGTTCTCTTGTGTGTTGAAGGTGATACAGAAAAAGACAGAGTTCAAGAATAGTGTCAATACCAGAGCTTATTGTTTACTTAGTTCAGTTGAGAGCTAAATTTTACATCCTTTCTTTCTTCCTTGTTTCTTTGGCTGGGATTCTTCCTGGCCTGGTGATTTAGTTCATTTGAATTTCTTGTTAAAATTTTTGAGAAATGCTTTCCAAACTACCTCTCAATTTCTGAAAATTTGGGGATATCGCTTACAATGCGAGCATGTGTTTAGTTGCTACCGGGTCAGTTAAATATAACACTTCTGTGCTCGTTTTAGGATCCTGATGGTGAACATGCCAGGAGAGCAATGCAAAAGGTGATGGCTACGACTGGTGGGATGGGTATGGGACCAGGTGGCCCAGGAATGATTAATATCCCACCCAGTATCCTAAATAATCCTAACATCCCAAATGAGATTATCCATGCATTACAGGCTGGAAGACTTGGAAGCACAGTATTTGTAGCAAATGTAAGTAAATGAAACAGTGTCTGAAGTAGAAAAAAAATCAGAACTTTATGAAACAGTCTTATCAATGTGTTATAAAAGTAGGTTTGATGTTTGGGAAGAAACACTTACCAGAGGGTTATGTTATATTCTTGACCTATTTTTTAAAAATCAGCTTTGGGATTAGGCTTTGTTCCCTAATGACCACCGCAATCATAAGTTACAGGTTTGACTGTGGTCCCATGGGGGTGGTGGTTATTAGTGTTTATTACAAAAGCGGTGGCTGAGTCTGCATTCTTGGTGGGTTTATTTAGGTCCAGGGTGAAAAAGTTTCTGAGCAGAGATTATGTACTGACACATTCCCTCTTGTGTCTGGGATAAATGGTAATGCCTTTGTCATTTGCAAAGGGAAATGTTTTTTATAAAAGAAAGTGGGTGGGAAGGGTGAGATGACACATTCTGGGGAGGCTTTTTTTTTTTAAAGTTTAAATAAAAGCATTACTTTGAAATGTATGATGACTTAAGCTGTTCTTCAGAGAAGAAACAGTAAATGGCAGTTAAGGCCAGGCGATAAATCCTATTTGGGAAATTTTACTGCAGTCCATAAGTTTTTAGGACATAATTTTTCTAATGCTTGTCTCCAACCAAAGCGTGTTGCATGCATGTAATACAAACGATGATTTTCTTAAGATGTCTACATTGAGATTTTCTTCCCCCTTCCTGATTAGCTGGATTATAAAGTTGGCTGGAAGAAACTGAAGGAAGTTTTTAGTATGGCTGGTGTGGTGGTCCGGGCAGACATTCTTGAGGATAAAGATGGAAAAAGTCGTGGAATAGGCACTGTTACTTTTGAACAGTCCATTGAAGCTGTGCAAGCTATATGTATCCTTTTATTGGATTTCAACTCTTGGGGAATAGTAATATAGGCTTGTGTGGGGAAAGTGGTTAACTTTGCATATATCTGTTTCCTGAGTGACTAGAGGGAAAGTATTTTTGTGGAATTGGAAAAGTTCTCCGTAATGGAATTGATCTAATCCTGTGTAGATAAAAGGGCTGGTTAGAAAGTAGGCACATTCCCATAAGTGGTCTTTTCCAATGATTTCTTTTTAGAGGAGTCTGGTTTGAAATGGGAAGCCCAATGAATGTGCCACTGGAGGAAAATTCGGTTATTTCACATATAATAAGCCTTTGCAGGGCCCTATTTCCAGTGGATTGACATCATTCTGTTAGAAGCATTTCTCTCTCACCATAGGCTGTTTACCCTAGAGTTACATTTTTGTAGCCACAATGGAGACTATAGGAACAGTCACTAAATGTAGGCAAGACTGTCACTGAGTATTTTGCCCAGAAAACATGGTACTTCAAAAATGTTAGGATACCTGGCTCATTGGAGGCATACTGAAAACTGATGCGAGTGCGTGCTTAAGAGGATGGTTTGATGAGAAGTGTAAAGTTGTATGAATGAAGCTCTACACCTAAGTTGCAAGCTGAGGTTTACTTATTTCCCCCTTGAATGAGCTTTATTTATTGTTCCTTTTATGCTGACTTGAGAACCAAATACAGTTACCTGAAAGTGTATGAGGAATCAGAATCACTCTTCATTACTAGAGGGACTGGTAGCATTTGCATTGTTTTTCTCATCTATTTCTTTCCTGCCGTGCATGTTTTTAGAATTGTAAGAAATTGCCTTAATTTTAATACCAGCTATGTTTAATGGACAACTGCTATTTGATAGACCAATGCACGTGAAAATGGTAAGTTAATAGGATCTCTCCAAAATACATTCAAGTGTAGCAAAAACATAGGATTATTAATTATGCACACACAGTGTGCCACAAGAATTTTTAAAACATGCAATACCTATTTATTTTTACTGAATTTGTTGGGGTGATATCCTATATAATAAAAGCCTAATATGCAAATCAACCAAACGGCAGAATGACCAGTCACTATGACGCACACTGACCACCAGGGGACAGATGCTCAATGCAGGAACTGCCCCCTGGTGGTCAGTGTGCTCCCACAGGGAGAGCACTGCTCAGCCTGAAGCCGGGCTCATGGCTAGCGAGCACAGTGGTGGTGGCAGGAGCCTCTCCCGCCTCCGCTGCAGCAGACATCCCCCCGAGGGGTACCAGATTGTGAGAGGGCGCAGGCCGGGCTAAGACAACCCTCCCCCCCCCCCCCAAGTGCACGAATGTGCACCAGGCCTCTAGTTTGTTAATAAAATTATATAAGTTTCAGGTGTACAATTCTAGAATACATCTAAAACCTGATTATTTAGTCAGGGGCACTGAACTCTTGACCCTTATTTATTTTTTAATTTACCTTTATTGTTGAAAGTATTACAGATTTTGTTCCCCCATTGACCCCCTACCACACTATTTTGTCTGTCCATGGGTTATGCATATATGCATATAAGTTCTTTGGTTAATCTCTTACTGCCCTCCCCCACCCCCTTTCAACAAACCTCTTCCTTTAGATTAAATTAAAAAAATGACAAGAGCCAACACAACAGTAGCTGTTTGGTGTGAATGAATCAAAAGTATACCTTTTTTGTTGTTGTTAGATTGGCGAAAAATACATTTTTTGGCATGCCGCAGAATTTTAGTAATTATTTTGTGTGCCATGAAATGAAAAAGGTTGAAAATCACTGGTCTAAATTAAAATAGTGAGCACATTTATGACAGAAATAATCTTTGCTCATGCAGCTCTCATCCTATCCTATCCTGTATAATAAAAGCCCAGTGACATAATGACCAGTCATTATGACGTGCACTGACCACCAGGGGGCAGACGCTCAACGCAGGAGCTGCCCCCTGGTTGTCAGTGCACTCCCACAGTGGGAGCGCCACTCGGCTGACCAGGATGACCAGTGCTCCCACAGGGGGCCATCCCTGCAGGCCACGCCCACCACCAGTGCACGCATGCCGTGCACCGGGCCTCCAGTTTCAGATAGATTATTCTTTGCATAGTTGGCTGATTGACAGGGTCAGGAGGTCAGTTGAGTATCCTGCTTGAACAAGTGATCAATTTTAAGGAATGATTACATACCCTGGGTTTCCAGTTTTCAGTATGTGTTAGTATTATATCTGTTGTGAACCTAATTAAAATCTTGGGTTCAGACAGCCTTTAAAGTTCTGTTGAAGTGCTTCAATTTAGCCTTGCTATGGCTGTGCCAAAGACAATGGTTAATACAAGCATGATTAGAACGTGGTGAGGGCAAGGTAGTTAGCACTCACATTCAGGAAGAAAATAAAAGGGACTATAGGAGTTTTTTTTTTAATTATTCAGTTTTTTAAAAATAGATAATTGCTAACGGGGGACATCTGTAAGACTCAGCAATAAAAATTTTTTAAATTTCTATACAAGCCAAAAAAAATTGGTTCATGTGTTTTCAAAAGCATAAAAAGGGTAATATAAGTCTTGCTTTTGCTTCATGTCCAGGTCCTGTCCACCCCCACAGTATACACCTGAGTGTATATTTTAATCCTTTCCTCTTAGCAAGAAATACTCCTTTTTTTTAAAGATTATTTTGAAATTTAAATTTTAAATTGAATTTTTCTTTAGAGGGCTAGAGTGGGAGAAAGGTTTATTTCACTTTTTATACATTTATTGGTTTAATTTTTAAAAAATATTTTTTTATTGATTTCAGAAAGGAAGTGAGAGGGAAAGAGATAGAAACATCAATGATGAGAATCATTGATTGGCTGTCTCCTGCACAGGGGATTGAGCCAACACCCCAGGCATGTGCCCTGACTGGGAACCGAACCATGACCTCCTGGTTCACAGGTCGACGCTTAGCCACTGAGCCATGCCGTCCAGACAATTGTATGTGCCCTGATTGGGGATCAAACCCCCAACCTTGACATATTTGGACGATGCTCTAATCAACTGAGCTACCCAGCCAGGGTTCAATGCTTTTTTTGATACTTGCATGGTATTCTATAGTGAGGGTGTCTCATAATTTATTAAACTAGTCGTCTGTTGATGGGTATTGTTTCTGTCTTTTGCTCTTGCCAACAGTCTTCTAGGAATACTGAGATTTATTTACTTTCTCTTTCAGGATGAGAGGGCCTTACCAAAGGGAGACTTTTTCCCTCCTGAGCGTCCACAACAACTTCCCCGTAAGTGTCTCATTTATTATGGTTGAGATTTTGAATTTGATTTATATTAACCAGAAAACTACAATTACTCTTGAACTTGTGCCATGTTATCCTGCAGTACCTTGATCATTCTTGAAGAAAATGTTCAAAAGGTATTTTTGTTTCCTATAGAATTTTTCAGGGTGAAAAATGAGCAGAGATTCACAATTTAGTTAAGATTTTTAGGATTGTTTTGTGGCGAGACCGACTAGCTGTCCAGGATATAAAGAATGTATTTGGGCATTTTGAAGAGTGTCCTGGGTGGGGAGGGAGGAAGAAGCCAAAATCACAAAGGGAATTTTTCTTTTTCTTTTTTTTTTTTAATTGATTTTAGAGAGGAAGGGAGAGGGAGATAGAAACATCAATGATGAGAGAATCATTGACCGGCTGCCTTCTGCACGCCCCCTATTGGGCATCGAGCATACAACCGGAGCATGTGTCCTGACCAAGAATCAAATTGTGACCTCCTGGTTCATAGGTCAACCTCTGAGCCACGCAGGCCTGACGCAAAGGGAATTTTTAAAGCTAGACTGCACTTGGGTCCAGAAGAGATTGGTTATCACCATATGACCTAGCAATTCCACCCCTAGGTACATTCTCAGAGAACTAAAAAACTTAATCTTCACAAAAATTCATATGTGGATGTTCATATATAGCATCATTTTAGCTGATGAGTGGGTAAGTACAATGGTAAATCCGTACAGTGGAACATTACTCAGCCATAAAAAGGAACAAAATACTAATACATGTTAATAGCATGGCTGAGACTTCTACCAACACACTAGCCTGGATCTGCACTGCTGATTCCCTAACCTCCATGCTACAATAGGCCCTCACTCCCACTGCTGTCTGTGCCAAGGCTCAGCTTACCCCTATGGTCTTGCCAGATGAAATGCCGGATGATTCCATCTATAGGAAACATCCAGAACAGGTGAATCTGTAGGCAGAAAGTAGATTAGTGGTTGCCAGGGGCTGGGATAGTGACTGCTAATGGGGATAGGATTTCTTTTTGGGGTGATGAAAATATACTGATTTATATAGTGGTAATTGCATAACTTTGTATGTGCTAAAAAGAACTGAGCTTTACACTCTAAATTGATGAATGTTATTGTATGTGAAGTGCATCAATCAAAATTTTTATATAGGGTTATTTGCAATATCCAGGTTAAAATTTGTGCTGCAACTGGGAAGGCTAGTTGATAGGTCACTGCATAGATGGAAATGGCACACATTAGTGAAGTCCGGCACTTCATCTGGCAAGCCCACAGGGGTAAGCTGAGCCTTGGCACAGACAGCAGTGGGAGTGAGAGCCTGTTGTAGCAAGGGGGTTGGGGAATCAGCAGTGCAGACCCAGGCTAGTGTGTTGGTGGAAGACTGGGAAGATGAGGTGGGTGAGGGTGGGAACTGCTTATGCTTTGCTAGGAAGGACTTCCTACCAGAAAAGGCAGTTGAGGTGGGGCTGTTGGAGTCAATGCCTACAGTCTGGAGCAGTGACTTAAGTTTGAGGTCCAGCCCTCAGAGATTAGAATGCTAACTCTTTTTTTTTTTTTTTTTAAATATATTTTATTGATTTTTTACAGAGAGGAAGGGAGAGGGATAGAGAGTTAGAAACGTCGATGAGAGAGAAACATCGACCAGCTGCCTCCTGCACATCCCCCACTGGGGACGTGCCCGCAACCAATGTACATGCCCTTGACCGGAATCGAACCTGGGACCTTTCAGTCCGCAGACCGACGCTCTATCCACTGAGCCAAACCGGTTTTGGCTAGAATGCTAACTCTTGAGTGCTTTTGCAGTTCAGGGTTACAGAAGCATAAAAGAGGCACATATTGAGGGGAAGCCAATGGCCTCAAGAATAGGAATTGGCTTATCTATTGAAAGTTAATATTTATTGAAGGACCACATTTCTTTTGTCATAATCAATGTGATCATTTGCAGTGGTCATCCAGGGTCAAGGGGGGTAGCTCTTGTTGACTTTCTGCAGGTTGAGGGGGGTGGTGCTGAATGGCAACTTTGGCAGGCAGGCACTGGGCCCCAGGGAGCCCATTATCCATGGCTTTTTGGTCTCTGAGCACATTTCAGAGGGTTGACTTGAAAGTCTTCAGTGATTGGGGAGTAAGTAACCTTGGTGATTTCCTGCTACTGTTTCTATGTGATTTAAAAACAGAGGGATGTTAATCAGAATAAATAATTGGAAGCTCTGTCAGATTTTTTGGGAGGGAAGGTGACATTGGTTAATAAAATTATATAGGTTTCAGGTGTACAGTTCTATAATCATCATCTGTATATATTGTATTGTAGGTTTAACACCCCTGGCAAGTCTCTTTCCATTGCCATTTATCCCCCCATGCCCTATTTTATCTCCTCCATTCCCCTTTCTAATGAACCTTTTTCCATTTAAAAAACAGTTGCCTGTTCTTGGTTAAGCCTCAGACCATGGTCAACTAGAGCACTGCAGGTGTCTTACACTATCTCAGGTCTTGTTGACTATCCTTAAATTTTAAAATTTTTATTGATTTTTATCTATTAAATATTTTTATTATTTATTTAAAAATATTTTTATTGATTTCAGAGATGGGAAAAAAAAGATAGAAACATCAATGATGAGAGGGAATCATTGATTGGCTGCCTCCTGAACCCCCCTACTGGGGATTGAGCCTGCAACCTGGGCATGTGCGCTTGGCCAGAATTGAACCCAGGACTCTTCAGTCTGGAGGCCGGTGCTCTATCCATTAAGGCAAACCAGCTAAGGGTTTTTTTTGTTTGTTTGTTTTGTTTTTAAGAGAGGAAGGGAGAGAGATAGATAGAAACATAGATAGAGAGAAATATCTATTGGCTGCCTCCTACACGTCTGCTACTGACCAGGAATCAAACCGTTGGCCTTCTTGGGGTCTGGGATGATGCTGAACCAATTTGAGCAACAGCAGCCAGGCTATTTTTATTGATTTTAGAGAGAGAGAAATATCGATTGCTTCCCTTCTATATGTGCCCCGATTGGGGAT
Organism: Cnephaeus nilssonii; assembly: GCF_951640355.1. NCBI lineage: Eukaryota > Metazoa > Chordata > Mammalia > Chiroptera > Vespertilionidae > Cnephaeus > Cnephaeus nilssonii. Next base: position 10,639,220 of record NC_137076.1, read on the forward strand.
TGAGCCTGTAACCTAGGTATGTGTCCTGACCTGGAATCAAATCTGCAGTCTCTTGGTGTACGGAATGACACTCCAACCAGCTAAGCCACCCAGTCAGGGCAAACCTTGTTTGCTTTTTTGAGACCAGTCTGTATTCTTGGGTCCCCGTTTGTGCAGCATGTGGAGTTGAGGGTGGGCTGGGTATCAATTCATGGGTTCGGAAGCTTTGTGGGTAGAGATTGGGCCACCTAATGTCTTGAGTTGCCCCCATTTTTTTTGTTAATCCTCACCCTTTTCCGTTGCCCTTTTTTTTTTTTTTTTTTTGAGAGAGAGAGAGAGAGTAGAAGGGGGGCGAGAGAGAGACATCGATTGGTTGCCCCCATATGTGCCCTGATTAGGGTTGGGATCGAACCTGTGATCCTTAGGTGCTCGAGGTGACACTTTAACCATGGAGCCACAATGGCCAGGGCTTGAGTTGCCTATTTATTTAGGGAAACAAATAGGTATTCATAATTTTTATTGTGTGAGCTGTTCCTAGTTCTCTGTAACTTTCAAGTGAACTGATTTTTAGTTGCACCTTTCTACATTTCACAAACTCTAATCTGTAAAAGGTTAGCCTTAAAAAGGAGAGCTCTCACGTGTACCACTGTTAAGTTATGAATTAGAACCTGTGTTTGTTGTAGAGGTGGGTGGAAATGGAGCTTGACAGTTAGGACTCTTTTTGCTGTTGAGAGTCATGGTTTATTCTAAGTTAGTTGAATTTACACTTCTGATTTTCTCTTTTCCTTTCAGATGGACTTGGTGGTATTGGCATGGGGTTAGGACCAGGAGGGCAGCCTATTGATGCCAATCACCTAAATAAAGGCATTGGCATGGGGAACATAGGACCTGCAGGTGAGAATTACAGTGCACCTTGATTGGGGACTTATGGGGAAGTGAAAAGTTACAATATATAATTAAATTAATTATTGAGATAATTGGACATTGAGTAGTTTAAAAGGAATAAAGATTTAATTGGGACAAAGTTCCTTTTTAAAATTTTATTATTTTTTTTTTATTTAAAGCCTCACCCTAGGATATTTTTTCTGATATTTAGAGAGAGAGTGGAAGGGAGGGACAGGGAGATACGAACATTGATGTGAGAGACATTGGCTGGTGCCTCCTGCACATGCCCCGATTAGGGCCAGGAATCAAGCCTGCATCCGTTTGGCCCACAGACTGGCTCTCTAACCACTGATCAAACCAGCCAGTGCCCCTGCTTTTTTGTATTTTTCCTGAATTGATTCCTTTTTCCCTCCTAAAGCCATCATACCTTAGCATTTTATCCTTGCATAACCTTCTGAGCTGACACAGTTAAGCTATTCAATAAAAGGAGGCAAGCCGGAGAGTTGGTCTTGCTCAAGGTCACACTATCAGTTAGTGACAGAGACTGTAGGTCTCCTGATCATGGGACCACAACGCTGCCACAATCTATTAATCAGACCCCCTTGGGCTCACGCCTTGGTGTTGATAACGGTTTCCGGAGGTAGGGGCATTGATGGATGCCAAAAGGCCTGGGGGGCCTCATTACATGACAGCATAGGACATGTGATGCACAGTTTTGTTTTTGTTCAAAGAAGATAAGAAATAGCTAATGAATAAAGGTTTTGGCATGTAGAACAAATTTTAAACTTAGCATTTTCATTTCTGTGCAGTGAGGCATTTATATACTATTAAATATTTTTATGACTTCAGACTTAAGTCTTTCTTTTTTGAAATTTTTTGAATTTCAAGATTGGTGCACCTCTACCTTGCTATTATCAGTTCTGTATGTCCCTTTTCTTTCAGTTTAAACTCTGGGCTTAACTAAGGCCTGAGCCAACCCCTCAAAGTGGCTCCACTAATCTGACCACCACACCTTCCTGCCTGACACCTAAGAGGAAAGGCAGCTTGTGTTGGGGGAGGGAAGCCTCAGTGTTATTAGGAACTGCTTTTTACTTAGAGCAGGAGTGGGGAATGTCCGTCCGGGACCGTATAAGGCCCTCGAAATCATTTGGTCTGGCCCTGCCAAGGCATTCGGGTGAGTTAATTAAATGTTTGACCAAACATAGCAAGCTCATTTTTCAGTTGATACTTTTGTATGGCCCATGAATGATGTTATAATATCCAAATGGCCCTTGGCAGAAAAAAGTTCCCCACCCCTGACTTAGAATTTTACCTTTCAAAGAGATTTTTAAATATACCTCTGCTCCCTAAAATAAGCTTTTAATGAATGTTACCTAATCTGTATCTTATAATTAGATTTCACGTTTAAAACTGTCTTGAGCATTTAATTAAACTATGTGAACCCTACATAAGTTTTTAGTCACATGGCGATTATTTTGTTAAAGGCTTAAACACTTTTTTAGGAATGCGATGGTTTGACAGTTGAAATGGTACCCCCCACCACCTCCCCTTTTCTTGACAATGAAAATATATTCATAATCAGTGCTATTTCTACATTTGCTGGTTTAGAATTTCTTGTGTGTGTGTGTTGTTTTAAGTTCAGATGTTACTGCTTTGACATTTTAATTTGCATTGACTTTTTCTTTTTTAAGGAATGGGAATGGAAGGCATAGGATTTGGAATAAATAAAATGGGAGGTAAGAAATTTAAAATGAAGTACGGATGTATGAATGCTTTTAGGTGTGGTTTTCTCTCTTTTTTTCCTATTTGTTTCTCTGAAGCCCTGCATGAAATTCTTACTTTGACTTCAAAAAGTTTAGTCTTGAAAATAACCTGTCGATTCTTCCAGTGGGTGTCTTGGCTTTTGATTCTGGGTTTCTTACTTACTGGCTCTATGTCTTTGGGCAAATCACTTCATCTCTCTGGGCCTCTCTTAGTGATTCATGGAAGGGGTGGATCAGATCAGCTTTTTTGAGGGTGCTGATTTTTAAGCAAGAAGACTAACATTTAATTTTTTCTAAAAGTCCATAAACTTGAACAAATTCCTATGCACACTGCACATATCTTATTTTGAAGTAAAAAAACAAAACGGCAAAAACTATGAACAAATTCCTATGCACACTGCACATATCTTATTTTGAAGTAAAAAAACAAAACGGCAAAAACAACCCGCATGTGGCCTGTGGGCCGTAGTTTGAGGACGCCTGGTCTAAGCAGTCTCATAAGGATGGTGCTGAAATGTGAATTCTCTTTCAGGCATGGAGGGTCCCTTTGGTGGTGGTATGGAAAACATGGGTCGATTTGGATCTGGGATGAACATGGGCAGAATAAACGGTAAGACAAGTGTTGCCTTCCTGCTTGCCTCTTGCTTTTTGCTGGCTATTGGGTCTTGTGTGACCTTTAGGCAGTAGACCCATTTTTAATACACTATTCTCCCCTTCCACTTTTCTACCGAATCAAATGTCTTTGTATTGCCTTAAATATCAGTAAAACCGTAAGTTTGTATTTTAGAAGCTAGACATAATGGTAGGTAAGTATTTATTCTCTTAGTCACTAAACTCTTGAGACATCCTATGTTCTGAATCTTCTCCAGTAACAGTTCAATAAAAATTTAAAGCTATCTTATTGCCTGCAACACTAGCAAGCATCATGTAGATGACATGTGCTTATGTTTTGCACCCTTTAAAATAGTCTCCAAGTGTAAGGGATTAGTTTCTTCAGCATTTTTGATGAAGTTCATGTCTACCCTAGAGTGCTGGACTGATGAGTTCTTGATCATTTGCCCTGATGATTCTTGAGTTGTAAGCAGAAGCATTAATTTAGTTTTTACATAACACAAATTTTTGTGTACCATCATTCAAATCTTACAGCCCTTCTGACCTCTTAATAGAACTATAATGATAATATTAATTATGACAGTGTGTTGTGTCATTTAGTTTTTGTAAGAACCACATGATGTATAGGTACTGTTATCCCCATTTGAGCAGAAACTGAGGCCCAGAGAGTGACTTGCCTAGGGTCACATGGCTAGTAATGGTGGAATATGGACCCGGGCTTTCTGGCTCCAGAGTCTGGCTCTATAATATGCTGCAATCCTGCCTTTTAGAATTGCGCCTAGCACTAGCTGCAAGCAGCCTCCCTCACTACGCAGGGCTGTTGAGTGTGCCGTGAGAAACCTGCAATCTATATCTTTTTTAAATCCTCTGGGTGTTGGTAGACTCTGACCTCACCTTTGGGAACACTGCTTCCTTTATACACATAAAGTTCCTTGGAATGGAAAGCCATTAAGGATCTGGGCTTAACCTTTCTTTGCTGGTCTGTAATAATGGATATATAGAGCAATCATACCTTACTAGGATAGACATCAGACGTCAACTGGAAAACGATGTTCCTGATGAATAAAGTGTTCTTCATGAGGTACCTTGTTCTACATGGTGGGAAAAAAGATGTAGGAAGGCCCTCACCATGAGTTAGGAATGAAGGGACAAAGGTCTGTGTTGCCAGTATGTTCTCAGGCTTGCCTGTGGCTTATGAGTGCATGGGATTTTTAATAAAAATAAAAGTTGGAGAAATTTGGCTTGATAAAGTATTTATTTAGAGTAGATGAGTCATTAGAAAGGGGTTTTGGGTTGTTACTCTGAGTAGACTGAAATGATATAGAAGTAGTTGGGAACAGTGGACGCTGTGCTGGGCCAGATGGACAAAGTCCTTGATGACCTGGCAGCTGGAATGCCACAGTTAGTTTTGAGTCTGGTGATTAAAGGTTTAAAGTGCTGATTCTCGTGGAGAGTCACAGTGGAGGATGTGTTCTTAGGTTGTGTTCTTGGATGTTCTGAGGTATAGATACTTGAGTCCACCTCCATTCTCTACAGTAGAGAGCAGACTTTCTTTTATTTGAACTGTGTTCTAATTTGGTGGGATCAACTCTAGATCTCTTGGGGTGCTGGATCCAAGGAAAGTTTTAATCACTAGGAAAAAATTGAAGATGTTTCTGATTTAATTTAATGTTTAGTTGATGACTACAATGCATATACTAGTATTATGGTCACAGTGCTGATAACATTAGACAGATTAGACATTAATCAGATTTTTTGGTCCAGTCAACCAGTAGATTGTTAAATCTTGATAGAATGGATGTAAAAATTTTTAATTGGAAGATAATCATATCAAATAATGACTGATTTGATGCAGTATTTGGCAATGAAAAATCAATATATCTCTCTTCCTTCTCTCTCTCTCTCTCTCTCTTTCTTTCTCTCTCTTTCTCTCTCTCTCTCTCTCTCTCTCTCTCTCTCTCTCTCTCTCTCTCTCTCTCTCTCTCTCTCTCTCTCACATTGGACTTCACACAGGGTTTCCTGAATTCTATGGCCTGTTGATAGTTGGGAAGATTAGTTCTTAGGCCTTTGCCAATGCATTAATGCCTGCATATGACTTTCTTATCTGAAAAGGGGTGGGTGCTGCCTTCTTCATAGGCTTATGATAGGGATTAAAATAGTGTTGGAGAGCTCCATCTGTTACAGGCCACTCTGGGATTTCTTTTCTGCCCACCAGACACAGGCTTGGACAGGTTACCTACATTTCCAGCAGATAGCATGCCACCAATCTATGGGATTCATTTGGGTTGATTCAAGCTATGAATATAAAGTCCACCATTGCCAAAACTGTTGGATTTCCATACTAATTCTAGCCTCCTTCCAATGGAAATCATAAGGATATAGCCATTATTTTGTAGTTGTGCAATAAAAGATGTCCTTTAAATAGCACTTGACTGCCTGATATTTCTAGGGAGCAAGATAATAAACTAGAGCCCTAACTGGTTTGGCTCAGTGGATGGAGTGTCGGCCTTCGGACTCAAGGGTCCCAGGTTCGATTCCAGTCAGGGGTATGTGCCTTGGTTGCGGGCACATCCCCAGTGGGGATTGTGCAAGAGGCAGCTAAATCAATGTTTCTCTCTCATCGATGTTTCTCACTCTCTATCCCTCTCCTTTCCTCTCTGTAAAAAATTAATAAAATATTTTTTAAAATCAATATTAAATCCAATGTCAAAAAAAAAGATAATAAACTAGATTTTTCAATGACCTCTCAATATGGGAAGGAGAAAAAGTGATTTTGCATTTTATTTTTTGCCTGCAAGTTACAAGTTAAAGGGTTTTCTGTTGTTTTAAAGCATACAGTGAAAACCGACTAGAACATGAACCACTGGTGGTCCGTGAGGTCTGAAAGGTTGGAGACTGCTGGTTTAAGGAAACCTTTGGAGCAGCAGTCGCCAACTGGTGGTCTGTGGACCACTGGTGGTCTGTGAAGTCCAAAAGGTTGACGGCCACTGCTTTAGAATATACAACTAGCTCAGTGTCCACACTGACAGCAGTTACCAGGGACATTGGTTTCCATTCCCATAGGATGGAGTTTGGGACAGTAAGACCTTTGTTTTTAAAAGACATTGTAAAAAATAAATACTCCTGCTGTCAGCATAGAAAAAAATGAAGTTACCTAAATTCCATTATGTAGATGGAACCACTCCAGTTGTCGGTAGAGATGTCCTATTACACTTGGGCATATCCTATATAATAAAAGGCTAAAATGCTAAGTGTCCAGTTGTCCGTTCAACCAATGAAAGCGTAATATGCTAATGATACACTAAGGCCGCTCAACCGCTTGCTATGACATGCACTGACCACCAGGAGGCAGATGCTCCAACTGGTAGGTTAGCTTGCTGCTGGGGTCTGGCTGATTGGGACTGAGCGAGACAGGCCGGATACACCCTGGAGCCCTCCCACTGTCCCTCCCCAGCTGGCCAACCTCTTGCATCCCTCCCCGGCCCCAGTTGTGCTCTGGTGGGGTCCCTCGGCCTGGCCTCTGCCCTCTTACAATCCAGGACTCCTCGGGGGACGTCAGAGAGCCGGTTTCAGCCCAATGCCGCAGGCCACTGCACAGGGCCTCTAGCCCTTCTATCTAATAAAATGGTAATATGCAAATTAAACATCACTCTGCCACAAAGATGGCGATGCCCAGTCCCCTCAGCCCCACCAGAGTCCCCCAGTCCTGGGGGGTCAGGCAGATGAGCTGCCCACCGCCACCGCGGGTATGGAGGGCCCAGGCCCTGCAGAGAGCAGAGAATCATGGGGAGTGGGCCTAAGCCGTCAGGGCTCCCAGATAGGAGAGGGTGCAGGTTGAGCTGAGGGGAACCCGCCTGCGTGCACGCGCCTCCTCCCCCGCACGAATTTTGTGCACTGGGCCTCTAATAATACTGTGTGTGTGTGTACACACACATACATATATATTTAAATGGCTGTGCTTATGTAATACAGTGGGGCTTTTACATTACATTGAGGTCCCTTCACCTCACCCCTTACCAGGAATGTGACCCTGGTCAAGTTACGAAGTCATTTGAGCCTCAGTTTCTTTGTAAAGGGGCAGATATGGTGGAATGTAATATGGGCAGGGGGTGAGGGGGGCTGGTTGTGAGGATTCCATGAAATAGTAACATACATAAAGCCCTTGGCAGGGCAGGGCCGGGCATGTGGCAAGTGCACCAGAAATGGTACATGCTGCTGCTGGTACATAAACAGGCTGTCTTGCAGCCTACCTTGGACTCAATATGCTCTGCAGTCCCCCAGGTCAGTTACTAGTAGCAGGTGCTTGGTGTGCCCATTGTGTGGTTGTAATGGACGTTGTAAATTAGTCCTTCATGGAGTAAGGTAGGTTGCTTTCAGGGATTCACTTGAGGTGACTTTTTATTTTAGGAATAAAGGATGAATGTTGGTTTTGTATAGAAAAACGAAATATACTGACTTGGTGGTGGCTGCTGTAGTGTCTATAATAGAGTTTTTTGTTTTGTTAAAGTCTAAAATATGATGATATTCCTGGAAAGGCCTAGGGTAATATTTTTTTCCACAGAGATGGAGCGTGGCATGGGTGGAGGATTTGAAAGAGACTTTGCCAGAAACGAGATGGGAATGTCTCGAAGCTTTGGAGAGCCCCTTGGCAGAGGAATGGGTAAGAAAGGCCCTGTGGGCCCCCGTGGTGGCGGGGCCGCCCCCTGGAGGTGCAGGAGCACTCTGGTGTTGGAGGTTCTTTCTTAGGCAGAGTCTGCTGGTTTCCTTCTTTAGTCTGAAAAAAAAATTGTATGTTTTCTAGACCTAGATAAAAACTTCTGGTCCTAGAATTTTTTATTGCTGTGTATAGCACTACTTTTAGTCTTTTCTGGTGGCTTCTTTGTCAACATTGGTATGAGATACTTGCTGTCTGTGGGAGTTGAAACTGCTGTACTTACATAACTGGTGCTCTATTCTGGTAGAGATGGTCAAGGCCCTGCCAAGTGGGGTGTAGGTCTGCTTAGGCCAGGATGCTGTTCCAGTCAGCAAGAATGGCATGGTGTGCTTTCTGATGCCTTTCGATAGAGCTTGAGGAACTAGAGAAGTTTCCTAACGTTGGAAGACCTTAGGTATTGGGCCTGCCTAAATGCAGAGAAACTCACTTTAGTTTTAGTTAAATTACAAAGCAATTTCTTCTTTACTTTTACATGGACATCTCCCCCTGTTTTGAAGTTTAGGTTTTTCTATTACTGTCAGCTTAATTCTCCTTTTTAGTGTGTTGCAAGGAGATTATCTATTCCTGCACTCAGAAGTTTGTTTCTCTTAAAGGTATTTTAGAGCATGGATTTGCCTCTGCTCTAACTCATCTTCGCCTGCAGATAAGAGACTGCTAGGTTACAACCTCAAAGCGCTCAGCCTTTGTCTTTATGGGACACTGTGGGCTTTTTGGGTCTAGTTTGTATGAGCTGAACTATATTAGACTTTATGGAGGCCCTAGAACAGTGATGGCGAACCTATGACACGCGTGTCAGCACTGACACGCGTAGCCATTTCTGATGACACGCGGCCGCATGCCGAGGATGAAACATTTGCGACTAGAGTCTTGGAGTTAGTTTTTTCCTCAAAGTGACACACTACCCGAGTTATGCTCAGTTTTTTGGCGAAGTTTGACACACCAAGCTCAAAAGGTTGCCCATCACTGCCCTAGAAAGAGTCATCAATCAGCACATTAGTGAGACAGGGTTTGTTTTTTTTTTTAATAATTTTTAGGGGGGGGGGTGTAGAAAGATAGAAACATTGATGAGAGAGAAACATCAATTAGCTGCCTCCTGCATGACCCCCACCCGGGACTGAGCTTGTAACCCAGGCATGTGCCCTGGCTGGGAATCGAACTGACCTTCTGGTTCATAGGTTGACGCTCAAACACTGAGCCACACTGGCCAGGCAAGGCATAATTCTTAATTCTGTTCATTATTTTTAGGACCTTGTCTTTGTGTTCTTCATGAAGATCGGGAACTAGTAGAAACTCACTCGGAGTAGATAGATACTGTTATTGATGGAGACTTGTTTCACTTTTTTCCTGTCTATGGTTAAGTAACTAGAATGACTTCCTCATATTTTACTAGGCTGGTAGTGAAAACTCCCCCCCCCCCCCCCCCCTGTACTTGCCCAATATGATTCTAGATTATTCCAGAGCTTTAGAATTTGGGAGTGAGTTTATAATTTGTATGTGACTAGGTCAGTTAAAAGTTTTTTGTTTCCATGACTGGCTTTGATTTTGTGTTTGAAATGGTAAAGTGTATTTTAAATGTTTTAAAATTTATTGTCATTTGGCCCTAGCCGGTTTGGCTCAGTGGATAGAGAGCATCGGCCTGCAGACTGAAGGGTCCTGGTTTGATTCCAGTCAAGGGCACATGCCTGGGTTGCGGGCTGGATCCCCGGTAAGGGGGTGTGCAGGAGGCAGCCAATCAATGATTCTCTCTCATCTCTCTCTCCCTCTCCCTTCCTCTCAAATCAGTAAAAATATGTTTTTAAAAATTGATTGTCATTTAGCTGCAAATACCAATTTGTGTCTACCTGGGGTGAGAAGAACAGGTGGTATGTAACTGTTCTTCAGAGCACTTTTTTCTGCTCTGAGCCCTTAATCCTTTGCTGCTCTGTGGTGCTTCTGTGATGACACAGTGACACAGTAGATCTGGAGAGGTTACTTCATGTGGCAACAGGAAACTCATCCTGTCCTGACCTGGATAAAAATATCACCTGTGGGCCTTGTTCTCTCCTGCTGCTTTGGTACCATCTCTCTGATTGAGTTTGTCATCTGTACTGAAGCCTCCCAAAGTGACAAGAACAAGGGGCTTTGTCTGGATTTCCTTACTGCTACTTATCATCAGACTAAGTTAGATAAAAGGTCTTTGTACCAAATAAAATATTTGTCAGGTTTTTAGAGTAGTTGCCTGGATTGGTTTTCCAGATTCCATTCTTGATTTTAATTTTCTTTGATGTTTATTTGACAGTTCAGTTATTTTGGTGCTACTTTCTATAGTGCCTCGCTACTCAATGTCCCTTTTCTCCTGTCAAGGCAGTTCTTTGTGCAAACAACTGTACTTGATGCTACAGGGATATAGATAGATACGTGGTTCTTGAACCTGAAGGGGAGGAGATAATGCTAAGAGTGGCTCCAGTTAGCACTGGAGGTCAATATACAAAAGTGGCTTAGCAAGGGAGCTGGTAGGGTTATTGATTCCTGAGCCCTAGGCAGCCATGTAAGCACCACACAAAGATGATGATTTTCTCAGTGTTTGGATTTTGAAAAGCTCTGCCCTAGATGTCATGCTGCTGAAAGAGCCCTGGATCTGAGCAGGAAATGTGGTTTGAACTGGAGGGACTGGTGTCCAAGGGGGTTCAGCATAGGTAGAAGGTGTGCTGGAAGACAGAGGAGGCTAGTCAGGTGTAGAGGCTTGGAGGTGATGATCTGTCTGAGACGGGAAGAAGAGATTCAAGTTGGGAGTTAGAGCAGGGAGGCCTGTGATTGAATGCCCAGTGAAAAGAATTTGTCCTTTAAATCAGTGGTGGAGCCATTTTGCCAGGAATGGTTTGATCTAAGCACTGTTTTAGGAACGTGAAAGTAGGCTTGGGCCTGCTGAGCAGGATCTTAGACTTGACGGAAGAATAAGTCCTGTATTGGGCTTGCAGGCAGGCTGGAGGTCTATTATTCTTGGTGCACTTCCTTCCTTTAGCAGGTAGTTGCAGTACTAGAAACAGTTGTGGGGTAGGGTTTAATCTCTTTGTGGTCATGACCATAATATTTGATGTGACCAGTGGCTATTATCCATGTTACTGAGCTCACTTCAAGACCAGGTTGGGGTGGCACAGTCCAAGTTTCCTCTACATAATGAAAGACTGAGAGTAAACTTGTAAAAGTTACCACTAATAATAGCACTCCACAAACTTTGAACCATTGTCAAGCAAGCAGCAGTGTTTTCTGTCTTAGACAGCTGAATGTGTTGGGGTTTTTATTTTCCTGAGGCTTTGTCTATCACTTAGTCACCCTCACACCCAGCTCCTTCCATGTGAGGCTGGTGGGCTTAGCTTGCTGAAATCCTTCCGTTCACAGCTTGTTAACTAGGTCACATTTCCAGCACTGCATGCACTTGCTGCTGGTTTGCAGGGTTTGGGGCTGTAAATGTAGCTTTAGTTTTGCTACGGGATAACATTAATGTGTTGATTGGATCTGTGTGGGTGAGTGCAGACTTTCATCTATGAGTACTGAGGGTCTGGACCACTGGCTCCATTCTTGCTCATCTGACTTTCCAAGTTCAATTCATGGGTATACATGGGCTTTGCTGGGCACATTCCCAGATGGCTCTCCCAACTGGGCCTCACTCTGGAGCTATGTGGGCTCCTCCCATCATGACCCGTTATCAAGGATTTTGCAATTTTCTAGTAAAATGATCTTGTCTATGTGTGTTTCTCAACCCCCCACCCTCACTTTCCTTTTTAAATTTTGTAATTAGTAGTATTCCTCTGAAATCTGTAATAAACAAATTTTTATTAACCATAGAGAAATTTGGCTAATTTTTTTTTCTTCCTGATTTCCTTAGAAATCCTAAGTAATGCACTGAAGAGAGGAGAGATCATTGCAAAGCAGGGAGGAGGTAGGAAACGCTTAGTTTTGCTGTTTTGATTTTTAGAATAGGCTGTTATTACCAGGGATAGTAAAGTGTGATGATGAAAAGCATGGGCTCTAAAATAGACTGCCTGGGGTGGGAACCAGCTTCTGCCTAGCTGTGTGACATTTGGCAAGTTACCGAACGTCTCTAATTTTTGTTCTGTAAAATGTGGATACAATAGAACCTACTACCTCATAGGATTGTTTTGAAGAATAAATGAGTTAATACATGTAAAAGAGTATTTAAGTGCTATGTGATCTGTGTTTGTCATTGTTATTATAATGTGCTTATATACTTTGGGGGCTTTCTTGATTTCAATACTATGAAATTGTAAATTCCTGAAAGTATTTTATCTGATTGTAAAAATATGCCACCTGATACATAAAATTGCTTAATAAAATACATGCATGTACTCATAGCAACTATGAAAATTATGGAGAAAATAAATATCTGAAATTACACTGCCTAGTGATGAATGCTGTAAACATTTTAGAATATGTCCTCCCAGTAATACACTTTTTTAAATGTGTACTTAAAACTAAATGTACTATTTTCAACCCAATTTGTCCTCATGGCTCTGAGTGTCTTGGCATTTCCTTGGTGGCTCCACTTGCAAGCACTTTCTGTGGTGGGTTGATTCTAGAACTCATTTTTTCCCAGTTCTCTGTCGCTGTTGGTAGTGGTGGAGGGGGAGATTGGCCTCATTTCTGATGCTCTTGGGACGCAACCTCCCCTCTAGAAGTCTTTTGCCTTTTTTTATAGTTTCTGAGAAATGTCTACTCTGAAAGTCTAATATTCTTAAAATCATGCATATATTTTGCCACTTGGTGTTTTGTTACTTACCCATGGAAACAGGTATGGAGAAGGAGCATGACTCATGCCAGTTCACTATATTGTTCAGTTAGGGAATCAGTTATAGAAACTGCTAACTTTGCTGTTCTTAACTTGCATCTTGTACTGGGCTGCAGGCTCAGTTGCCCGTTTTCAGAGGCAGATGGTGACAGTGGTGGTGGTGGTGAAGCTTGAGTGAGAGGGCCCCACGAGCTCTGCTTATGGAAAAGTAGAGGGCAGTGGCCTTGGTGGTGGGAGTCAGATCCTCCTTGTCCAGAGTTGCAAGTGTCACAGGGTCACTGTGCACTGCTGACTGCTGGCATGTGTCCAGCTGAACTGTGAGGGATGGATCCTAGGCCTCTTCCAGAATCCACTCTGTGGTGTTACAGGCTTCTTTTCCTCCAAAGCCAGCAAAGTTACACACAAGTTGGTTGGCGATTTCTCTGACAGAGTAAGGTTCCCTGGAAGTGGTTGTCTGTATACAGAAGGACCTGTGTTGGTGTTGGTATTTGTTTTCTTTGCCTCTTCTTGCTTGTATGGCTATATTATAGCTTTTCTATGCTCTGGAGATGCTAAGGAAATGCAGCCGGATTGGCCACCAACAGGGCATCTTAAAGGGACAAGTTGGGAGAGGATAAAGGTGTTGAGAGTGATTTTGAATTGTCACCTTGTAACCCATTATTACAACTGGTGACCATCTGAGGGTGGGATTTCTGAGCCTCTGCCTTGAGAGCATTTCTCTGTCTCTGGTGGTGGGAAACCTGCAGAGCTCTCAGGAATCGACAGCCATGTCTCAAAAAGGTTGTCACAACTACTAGCACTTCCAAAGTAACATGGACAACATTGTCAATATAAATCCTCCAGAGTGCGTTTTTTCCTTTTAAAAGTTTTATTATGTAAACTTCAACCATGGCACAGAAGTAGGAAGAATGAAGTATTTATTTACTACCCAGCTTTAATAGTTGTCAACATTGGAGGGATCTCTAAATGATAAATTATTGTGGGGCTTAGTTTTTGAATTGTGGGTGAGCTTGTGAAGTACCTAGCCCTCTGCACCCAGGTCACCCTGCTGGCACAAGTCCTTGACATCTGCCTGTGTTTTGTGTCGCTCTTTCAGGTGGAGGTGGAGGCAGTGTCCCTGGGATCGAGAGGATGGGCCCCGGCATTGACCGCATTGGGGGTGCTGGCATGGAGCGCATGGGCGCAGGCCTGGGCCATGGCATGGATCGTGTGGGCTCTGAAATTGAGCGCATGGGCCTGGTCATGGACCGCATGGGCTCCGTCGAGCGCATGGGCTCTGGCATTGAGCGCATGGGCCCACTGGGCCTCGACCACATGGCCTCCAGCATCGAGCGCATGGGCCAGACCATGGAGCGCATTGGGTCTGGCGTGGAGCGCATGGGTGCCGGCATGGGCTTTGGCCTGGAGCGCATGGCCGCACCCATCGATCGTGTGGGCCAGACCATTGAGCGCATGGGCTCTGGTGTGGAGCGTATGGGCCCTGCCATTGAGCGCATGGGCCTGAGCATGGATCGCATGGTGCCCGCAGGCATGGGGGCTGGCCTGGAGCGAATGGGCCCTGTGATGGATCGCATGGCCACCGGCCTGGAGCGCATGGGCGCCAACAACCTGGAGCGCATGGGCCTGGAGCGAATGGGCGCCAACAGTCTGGAGCGCATGGGCCTGGAGCGCATGGGTGCCAACAGCCTGGAGCGCATGGGTCCCGCCATGGGCCCGGCCCTGGGCGCTGGCATTGAGCGCATGGGCCTGGCCATGGGTGGCGGTGGCAGTGCCAGCTTTGACCGTGCCATCGAGATGGAGCGTGGCAACTTTGGAGGAAGCTTCGCAGGTTCCTTTGGCGGAGCTGGAGGCCATGCTCCTGGGGTGGCCAGAAAGGCCTGCCAGATATTTGTGAGAAATGTAAGTGGATCACCTGGAACCTCTCAATGGTAGGCACAAGGAAAGGGGGAGACAGGAAGTCAGCAGGACCGAATGGTGGTCAGTCGAAGTCAAAGGTTATGTTCTCTTCAGAAAGGGAGCTGAGTAGCATCAAGGCCGCCTTGTCACTGTCCCAAGCTTGGTGCTGGTAGGATGAGGAGGAAATGTGACAGCTTATAAGACTCTCCAGCAAGAATAGTAGGTTCAGTGAACACACTGGATTTCTCCAAGTACTAGAAGGAATAGTGAGATGAAGAACTCTAGTTTTCTGATCTCTTGGCTTGAAGAGCCACTAAACCTTGGCCTGACAATACAGAGGAAAAAGTGGTTGTATGTGAATTATCTGTACCAAATTGACTGCCTTTAGCTCCTATTCAGTGGTTCTGTGGCCTGAACCATAGGCAGCTGTGCATTCTGCTCTCTGAATGATGCTCCCACGGACAGAAAAAGCTACAATGGAGTAAACCTGGTGTGCTGGTTTAAAAACTCTTTCCAGACCAGTTTGTTTTCTGTTGATTGTCTCAGTTGGGAGGTCAGCCAGTTTCTCTGTGTAATAGGAAATCCGTTAAGTCACCCTTAGAGACAATGGGAATGTTTGTACATTATGATTTGGTTGAATCACTCATTAGTCTGTTCTTTTTTCCCCCCAGCTCCCATTTGATTTTACATGGAAGATGCTAAAGGACAAATTCAACGAATGTGGTAAGTGTTTGAGAAATGCTTTCTAGATGCTTCCATATGTTGTGGCTTCAGAAACCTTAGCTTGTTGATGTTGCATTTGAGTCATGCAATGAACCTTCTATCCTAGTTTTAAAAGCCACTTTCTATTTACTCTAGAGGGCTGATGGGACTTGCCATTTTTCTGCCTATGCAAATATTCAAGCAGGTTGAGTTTCCTTGTATGTGTCAGACACTTTTCACCTGTGTTTTCATATTACCCTTAATCTTTTTTCTCCTTTTATGGTTTTTGAAAGGAGATAGCATGGTCCCTGTTTTACAGATGATCAGGCAAAGTCACATTCCCAAGGTCATATGGCTTCTAAGTAACAGACCTAAATAAAATGAATACATTTGAGACAAGGTCTCTTTCTACCATAAAACCTACTTGAGTTGTGCTTCAAAGAGCACTCACCCAGCAGGTCCTGCGAGTGTGGCATTGCCAGGCTCTGGGTATGCAGTAGCTTATATGTGGGTGAAGCTGAGGGTCTGTGATTGTGGTTTCCTGGCACACCAGGCAGCCATTCTGGTAGGCTCACTTTTTGGCTGAAAGTGAGTTGTCTCTGGGTGACCCCCACCCTACCCATCCCTCACCCCCACCACTTCTGTTCTGTGTGTGTGTGTTTGTTTTATTTTTTAATTCTCACCTGAGGTTATGTGGAGAGAGAAACATTTATCGGTTGCTTCTCATATATGTGCCCTGACCAAGAATCAAACCCGCCACCTTTTTGGTGTATGGGATGATGCTTCAACAAACTGAGCCATTTGGTTGGGGCAACTTCTGTTTTTTTAACCATGTAGAATGGAGGCCTAGCCCTAAGCCAGAGTCTAGGTGGCTTTGGCTTGCTAGATCAAAGCTTCCTCCAGTGTTCTCATTTCCTGTTTCAGTAGTGGTTCATATTTCACCATGATGCTGCTCTCCTGGTTCTTCTCTTGGGTTAGCTATTGAGCCATAGCGTTCCTTCTTGCCCTCTGTCTCCACTCTTTAGCTTCCACATTGTAGTAGATAGTCTGAAAAGTCAGATTGGATCATGCAATTCCCCCTGGCCTCATATCTGGAGGTGACCCTGGGCTGACAAAAGAAAAGTTCAAACTCACAAGCCCCTGTATAGCTTGGTTCCTTCCTCTTTCATCTCCCTCCTGTCTCTGAATCCTGAGTTGGCAAGTGTTGTTCTCCAGAAGTGCTCTGTTAAGAGCTGTTATCAGCAAGTCCTCTGGTGAACTTAAACTGTTTCAGAACTTTCCCAGGAGAAGCCCTGCAGGATGTTGACCCTTTCTTAGTTAATGGCTCTAGAGTTGTGGTCTCCTAGCACCGGCTACACTGTCATGTCCTTGGCAGTCTCTGAAGTAGAGCCCTGTCTTTCTATGGCTTTTCTCCTGTGCACTTGTTTCCACAGTGCTTGACACATACCTGGATGCTAAATCAGTGCTTGAATGAATGAATATGTGAAAACTGCTAATTATTACACAGCTTATATTTGGATAGTGCAAAAGTATCCATCATATTGGTGATGGCTTTGTAAACGTGGTGATTTGGTGTAGTGAAAAATGAAGACTCTAAAATTTGCTTATAAATTTGGCTTCACGCGCCCCCCCCCCCCCCCCTCCCCTCCCACCCATTTTGGCTAACTCTTCAGTGTAAAGACCTGCATTTGAAGCTGTCAGGAAGGCTTATCACGGGGCTGGTCAGATTTTTCCTGTTGGCAGAAGAATGGGAATTGGGCTGAGGGCTATACTAGTTGGGTCCCAGTCACTGTGTTCTGGGCATTCATGCACAGGGGTGGGGAGTACTCTCTTCTCCCTTGTGACTCAGACCACCGAAATTCACAGGTGACTTGGACTGAGTGGAGCCCAGACTGAGGCTGAGATCTGGTTTGCCTGATGAGTTGTGGTCTCTTTTTCCCTCCCTGTGCACAGGCCACGTGCTGTATGCGGACATCAAGATGGAGAATGGGAAGTCCAAGGGGTGCGGTGTGGTTAAGTTTGAATCTCCAGAGGTGGCTGAGAGAGCCTGCCGGATGATGAATGGGATGAAGCTGAGTGGCCGAGAGATTGATGTTCGAATCGATAGAAATGCTTAAGCAGTTGCCTTTTTTAAACATCGATACCAGACCTCTGAATTTGTATTTTTTCTTGTTAACCATTTTAATTTGTTGGCTGGATGTATAAAGATGTTTAAAAAATTCAGTTGCTTTTTGGGGTAATTTGAATTACTTTTTTAATGACTGGGGTTCCATTTGACTGTTTGCATTGAGATTGCAATGTGCGCAATTTTTTTTGTAGTTGTGGCATCTTGTTGACATCAAATATGACTTTGATAATAAATACCAGTTCCTGAAAGCTGCTTGCTTTTGTGTGTGTGTGTGTGTGTATTGTGGGCCCACCACCCGACATTTGGGGAGCAGGAACCACTCAGTCTCCTTTCTACCTTTGGAGCTGTGAACACCAGGAGTCTCATCCCCATTCTTGCTTCTCTGTGGACCCTGCCCCTTTAGGAACTAACTATGGAAACTTTATCCTGAGTGGACTTGAAATCCCTTGTGTTGGTAATGGAGACTTGGCTGTTAGCTGTCCTGTCTCCCTTCTGTGCAGTTTCTTAAAGGGGTACAGACACTGCATCAGGTTCATTTCCATTTCAGCTTTTGTCTTAGTCTGCTCTGGCTGCTATAACAAAAATACCATAAGCTGGGTGGTTTATAAACAACAAATTGATTTGTCACAGTCGGGAGGCTCAGAAGTCCAAGATCAAAATGCTGGCAGTCTCTGTCCGGTGAGAGAGCCAGATCCTGGTTCAAGAAGCCTTCTGTTACCTTACATGGTAGAAAGGACAAAAGAGCTTTCTTAGAGATAATAGACCTAATTGCCTCTCAAATTGGGCATTAGGATTGGAGTGGGGGAGGGGGAAGACACCAAATATTCAGTTCATAATAGCTTTTCTTCACTAAAACAGACTAAGCAGGGTGTGAGTTTCTGAGCATGTTTAGCCCCGTAGAGGTTCAGGCTGAACTTAGTTCCTGGGCTGTATCAGAACTGGGTTCCCCCCCGCCCTAGCTGGTTTGGCTCAGTAGATAGAGCATCGGCCTTCGGACTGAAGGGTCCCAGGTTTGATTCCAGCCAAGGGCATATGCCTGGGTTGTGGACTCGATCCCCAGTGTGGGGCCTGCAGGAGGCAGCCGATGCATGATTCTCTCTCATCATTGATGTTTCTCTCTCCCTCACCTTGCCTCTCTGAATTCAATAAAAATATATTAAAAAAAAACACAAAAAAAAACTGGGCTACCACCACCAAAATGTGACCTCATACATGGGTCCACTTGGGCTAGGCAGCTGCTTGCAGCCTATAAGGAGCAGCAGTTGCTGCATGTGGAGGGGCAGTGTTGGATGTGTCCTGCCCAACTCCCTCTCAATCATGATTGGCAGCTGACAGGGCTGTCACAGGAATTCAAACCTTGAAGTCTATCAGGGTACTAGTTTCCTTGCCACCTTCTCCCTGCCACACTTTTCTCCTAGCCTTTATCCCTGAGGGGTGAGAACATGAAGGAGGGGGTCAACCCCATAGATCCCTGAGTGTTTGATCATGTCTCTACACTGTGTGCCTGTCAAGTGGGAAAGAAAAAACAAGAAGCAGTGATCACTTTAAAGAAAGGCTTTATGTGGTCCATGTATGTGGTCAGGCGTGAGCCTTGGCAGTTCTGTGGCCTCTAAGCTGGGATCCAGGAATCCTGCGTTAGTGGGTGGTTGTCCTGGGTCCCCACACCTGCAGGCTTTATTGTCCTCTCGGGAATGGTTGGCTTTCTAGAGGGTCTACAGAGGAAGGGTGACTTCCAGTGACCCCTCATAAGCATCTCCTGGGGAAGTAGGGTGGGGGCTTACCCCTTCCTAAGATGCTGTGCCCTCCCCGCCCCAACCCGACCTGAACATCTACATACCCCAGAAGCCAACGTCGTCATACACCTCCGTTTCCCTGGTGGAGAGTACAGTTGGGTTAGCAGAGGCAGAGGTCACCCCTGGGCCCATCAACACCCACCCCACCTCCAATCACAGCAGCACTCACAAGGGCAGCAATGCAATTCTGGGCACGTAGCCATCTGCAGAAAGAGCAGGGATGGGTGAATTATTGGTCTGGCAGTGTAGGGCCTGTCTCCCCAGGGCTACCAGCCCAGCTTACTCACACTTGCCCTTGGTATCCCGGCACAGCATCTCCTCCTTGTTGGTGAACTCGATCACCTCCAGGATCTCCCCACGCCGGATCCCCAGGTGCTTCCCACCCCCACGCCGTGTCTTGGCATTGGGGTCAATCATCATCTTTGTCTGAATCACAATCTCCCCCTCAAACTGGGGAGGGGCATGTTAGAGCTTTGGCTGTGCTGATCGCCCCCCCCCGCTCCCCCCCCCCCCCCACACGCACACACACACACTCCCCCACCAACCCCAGGGGCCTTGGGCAACAGGACTGACCCCAGCCCTCCCAGGGCTCTTGCCACACCTTGAACTTCTTCCGGAATTCCCTCTCAGCTTTCGCAGCCTTCCGGATTTTCTTCAGGGCCTTAGGGTCCACAGGCAGCAACTGCTGTGGCTGAGGTGCCTTTTCTTTCCTGAGTCCCTCAGGGAATTAGGTGCTTATGAGCACCTCAGGGGTCCCCTTCCACAGCTATTCCAGAGCTCGGCCCCTCCCTGCTTTGCCCTGTGGTACCTGAGCTCAGGGTCTTGTGGTGGCTTCCTGGGGGGTTGCTGGATAGATGGCACTTCACCTGGGGGCAGTCAGAACACCATATTAGGACAGACCATTGGCTTGGCCTCTCTTAACCCTGGTCACTTGATCGTGAGTTGAGCCTTCCCTCTGTCAGCTTTCAAGACATTCCCCCTTATTCATGTCATTTCCAACTTGCTGATAAGGAAACAAGGCTCTGGGAGGTAAAGTAACCTGCCTAAGGTCACCCAGATGGTAAGTGGTAGAGAGACAGGATTTGTACGCTTTTGAGGCCATTTCATGTCTGGTGCCTAGAGCAGATTGGGTTGTGGGAATTATGAAATTTGGGTTAAAAATGAGGCAAAAGCATTTCCTGGAGGCAAACTAAGCCTCTAAGAAGGGGCCAATGGATTGCATTTCTTGGACTGGCCTAGCTAATAATGAGACTGGACTATGAGGGGTCTCCCAGGGTGGGGCAGACTTCTGGCAAGTGACCAGCCTTCCCGGTAGGAGGCTGTTGGTCATGGGATTGGCTTACATGGGAGCCTCATGAACGGGAGAGTGAAGGCTCAAGCAGCACACTGAGAGGGTATCTGCTTGGTGCTCTTGCCCCTTCAGGCATTGAGCTTGCCTCCAGCCTCCACCTGATGCTCAGTTGATGGTGCCATCCATGGTCCCACCCAGAATACCCCCTCCAGCTGCTGCTATTTCTTCCAGAGGCTGCCCAGACCAGGGATGGTCACCCAATGGGTGCAGTCTACAAACCCATTGTAGCACAGAGCACATCACTGAACATGGGTGTGGGATGGACCTGGTGGACCTGTGACCCAAGCTTCTTGGCAATGTGACCCTGAGCAGGCCCCATGGGGAAAGGCTGGCTCCTGTTTGGATCCTGGGGAAAAGGTGGGCCTGACCTTCAGCTGTGTGAGGGTGTGGAGCAGCTATTGCTCTGGGTGGTTGGAGTTGGGGAAGGGGGAGGTGTGGGCCATGCCTGCAAGGCTGCTGGAAGTGGAGTGGCCACAGGCATTCCCTTCCCATGTCCATGTCCCCAACAGACCCCACAGAGCCACATTTAGAGCAGAATGAGGGGCCCTGTGAGAAAGCTCTGCTAACTGCTAACGAGGGCTTTTGTAAGCAGCCCCTGGAGAAAGCTCAGGAGAAGTAGCCACAGAAGCAGCAGATCAGGTGGGAGGTCCTAACGGGGAGGGAGAGGTAGCATCCTAAAGACACCCCTGATGGAAGGTTCCCCCACAGGAGGCCCTTCCAAAGCCAGGGCAGGGAAGCAATTTGGAAGCAGGGGGCCTGAACTTGTGTGTTCTGGCTGTGTAAGTGCAACAAGATACTCCTCAGATCCTCAAGCTTCCCCATCTGTAAAGTGGGCATGACATTGCCTTGGGTAGGGGTCTGTGCAGGTTCAGTGACACACATGTGAAGTGCTTATGTGGAAGCACTTTTTGTTTTCATTCAGTGTTGGTGAAGGCATTAAACCTGTTGCTGGGCTGGAGGTGTGGGCCTGCTAGGCTAGCCTCCTGCTCTCCAGGAGCAGACTTGGAAGGAGGGAGAGAGAAGGGGCCTTTGGAACCCAGAGCACTCAGAGAGGTGTCAGGGACATACCCTGTGTCCAGGCCCAAGTCCTCAGGCACCTCCAACACAACAGATCTATGAGGGACCCCGACACCTTTCTTTTACCCGATTCAGGGACGGTTTCCCTCTACAACCAGGCCCAAGGCAAGCTCCCTCGCTCCCTCTCGCTCCTGTGTAATACACTGCCAAGTCCTCTTGCCGCTTTTTACCCGACTCTTCCACTCTCACCATCCTGGGCCACCGCTCTGCCCTGGCTACATCATGTTCACTGGCTCTTGGCCTCTATCCTGGCTTCACTATGCTGTGCTGCCCATCAGGAACTGGTGTGAACTTTCTGAAAGCCCCTCCTCCTCTCTGCTTGCTCCCCTGCTCTGCCAGGGAACAGAATGGCAGAAAAGGCCCTTGCAGCAGATAGGTCCCCAGTGCCCAGGCTGGCTGTGTCCAGCCCGCTGCCAACAAACCTTTGCCCTTGGGGCTGGGGCTGGAGTCTGTCAGCTCCACATCATCGTACAGCTCGTAGATCTCCTCTGAGTCCCTGCAGGGGTACCTGAGATAAGGGCCTCTTTCAGGCCCATGACTGGCACCTGTATGTATCCCCTTATTCTCCACACTCACTGCAGGATAGCCTTAGGCTGTCTGGCCTGGAAGTGGATTCCAGCAGAAGAGCAGGTCTTCTGTAGAGCTGTGGAAAGAAGAGAGCAGGAAGGAGGCAGGCACGGCCAGGGAGCCTCTGCCCCCTTCCTTTCAGCCTGGGGTGTCCCGACTCACTTGTGACTGCTGCTGAGGGTCTCTGAAAGCTCTGGACATCCTTGAGGCCCGGGGGCAGCGGGGGTTTGGCTGGCGGAGGTCCCAGGCTGCTGACTGGAGGCAGAGGCCTCTGCCGTGGTGGGTGGCCGGGTTTGAGGCCCAGCCTTGACCCTCTACCATGAATGAGAACTCCTGACTTCTGTTGCCTCACTCCAAACCCTGGGCTGAGTGGGAATCTGGGGCTGGAGCCCGCAACAGCTTTGGGCAGGGAGCTCTCCGAAACAGAGCCAGGCAGTGGGGGCTTTCTAGAGTGATCCCCAAAGAACACTGCCTGCCGGGGCTTCTTGGGCAG
The DNA here is from genome assembly GCF_951640355.1 of Cnephaeus nilssonii. Lineage (NCBI taxonomy): Eukaryota > Metazoa > Chordata > Mammalia > Chiroptera > Vespertilionidae > Cnephaeus > Cnephaeus nilssonii. The sequence goes on from NC_137076.1 coordinate 10,661,966, forward strand.
AGCATTGGTTTCAGGCTGTGAAAACTTGCGGGGGGGGCCCTGGCCCTCTGATTGTGGAAACTTCCTGGGGTATAAGCTGATCTCGGGCTCTGAGGACGTCCTGGGGAGGCTGTCCAGCTTGGGCTTTGGGGGCTTAGAAAGTGCTTTGAATTCAGACTGCTGGGGTCTCTTGGGAAACACACAGACCTCGGGCTCTGAGGACGTCCTGGGGAGGTTACTCAGCTGAGGTGGTGGGGTCTTTTTTGGAAAGGCACTGAAGTCAGGCTGTGAAAAGTTGGGGTGGGGCTCACTGGTCTCAGGCTTCCAGGGGGGCATCTGAGGCTGCTGGGGCTTTCTGAACTCAGGGTGTGGGGGCTTCTTTGGAAAGTTACTGAACTCGGGCTGTGAGGCCTTCAGGAAAGCCTCATTGGACTCGGGCTGCCAGGACTTTCTGGGGAATGTAGTGAATTTGGGTTCTGTGGGAGGCCTGGTGGGGTTGCTGAGGTCAGGCTGCTGGGGCTTCTGGGCAAGTGCACTGGGCTCCAGCTGTAAGGCCTTCTGAGGGGCCTCACTGACCTCATGCTGCAGGGGCTTCCTGGGGAGCACAGTGGCCTCCAGTGGTGGGAACTTCTTGTAGAGTTCACTGAACTCAGATTTGGAGGGCTTCTTGGGCAGATCAGTGAACCTGGGCTGTGGGGGCTTCCTGGGCAGATCAGTGAACTCGGGCTGTGGGGGCTTCCTGGGCAAATTAGTGAACTCGGGCTGTGGGGGCTTCCTGGGCAGATCAGTGAACTCGGGCTGTGGGGGCTTCCTGGGCAAATTAGTGAACTCGGGCTGTGGGGGCTTCCTGGGCAGATCAGTGAACTCGGGCTGTGGGGGCTTCTTAGACTGCTCAGTGGGCTCAGGCTGTGGAAACTTTCTGAGGAGTTTCTTGAACTCAGGCTTTGGAGATTTTGGGGGGAGTTCACTGGGCTCAGGCTGAGAGGCCTGGAACTTTGCTTGAAGGCTCCGGAAGTCCTGATGGCTCCCCTAGAGGACACAGTCAGTCAGGGTCTGGTACACACAGGAGTTGTGTAAAGAACCAACATGGAGAAACATGGACATGGTCACAGACACACACACACCCCTTCCTTGTTCTTTTACCCCATGTCTCCAGTTCCTTCTGTTTTAATTGCAAATTACATCCGGAATCCAACCACTTCTCACTGTCTGCAGCACTGTCACCCATTAGATGCACCTTCCCATTGCCTCCTCCCTAGACTCCTGCCCACCCTCCATCTCTGATTAGTACCCCCACAGCAGCCAGAGGGAGCCTGTTAACCCTGAGTCTCCAACCTGCACGATTTTTCTTTTAGTACCTGCCACCATGTATCATCATATTTATGTCACTTAGATTTATTTTTTTCCTTTTTCTTTCGTTTTTTGTACTTCTATTGCTTTTTAAATGCAGTGACTTGGCTCATTTCGTTGCTGTCCTCCCAGTGCCTAGCACACAGTAGGTGCTCAGTAAATATTTGTTGAAATAAAGAACATAGAGGCCACAAAGTCTGGCATATACTCAGCCACATCCAATCTGATGGTCACAGACTCACATAGATAGATGCAGAGATACTTGGGAACCTGGAGGCAAATGTGGTGCAGGGTTTCTCAGTCCCAGATGCCCATAGTGATGGCCGGGGACACTCAGTCAATAATGCCCATGAGAAATGGTAGGCAGACCCCCTCCCCACCCTCAAGCACAAGCACGGTCAGGCACTGTCATCTATGGCACACACAGTCTGTCCTAGGTCTAGTGCTGATCATCCATACCATTGGTTATACACAGACAGATGCACAAACTAGGCCAGGCCTGCTCTAATGACAAGTCCCACAGAGGCGGCCCTGCCACAGGCTCCCCGAAACCTGGAATCACCTGGGGTTAAGGAGATTGGGGGAAGGAAGGGAAGGTCAGAAAAGCATGGCCTCTCCCCCTGGTTATGTTTCACTTTCCTATTCAGAGAATGTGAGAAAAGGCCACTACTCTGGCTTGAAATGCCTCTGTGAAAGGCCCCTACCTGGTGAGTTGGAGCAAGGGCTCCCAGGTGACCCACAGGGCCAGGTCACACCTTGGGTGACTGGGTGGGGGCAAGCAGCGGGTGCCAGACCCACTTTGTCACCCACTGGAAACCCCTGTGCTCACCCTGGGTGTGCTCACCCTACCTCTCCATTACCAGGTTGCTGTTCATGCCGACCCGAGGGGGCGTTGTCTGAGCAGTCCCACTAATCCCCCTATAATTGTAGTCACAGCCTGGGCCCCTTGGAGCTTGGACTGTGTGTCCCGGCTGCTTCATATCTCTGGGCCTTGGTGCTGGTCCTAACTGTTTCCCAGGTGGCTTTTCTCTGCCACTGTACTCTTGGAATATGCCCCCCAATTCTCACCCATGGCACCCCTTGCCTCCAACCAGTGGGGGCTCTCCCAGGGCTTGGGGACTCACTTACCATGGCGGCAGGCAGGTGATGGGTTACGGTGAGAGTGGGAACTGAACTGGGGCTGTTGCTTTCAGGAAGTGACTGTGGCTTCTGCTCCACAGGCCCCATAGGTGGAGAGGGCAGAGGAGGAAGGAAAGGAGGCGGGGACAGCCGGGCTTGTCTCCAGATCCTTCCTGTCCAGCACTTCTTGAGTTCCTGACCTGCCTGCTACTGTCTCTGCACTTCATGCATTGGAGGTCAGCGCATTCACAACACAGTCACCAGTTTCTTGGCTCTCTGCAGTGTCTCTCCCCCTCAGTCCCACCACATGCCCGGCTAATTGGTGCCAGACCTCCTGCCAGCAGAGACAGGCGGAGGCCAATTTCAGCCAGAGCCTCCAGAAGGGGAGTTCTCAGTGGAGAGGGGGCACAGTCTGCTCTGGGCGGGAGACCAAGGAGTCCAGTGAGTGTGATGGGTGAGGACTTTTAAAAATATATATATATATATATATATATTATTGATTTTTTACAGAGAGGACGGGAGAGGGATAGAGAGTTAGAAACATCGATGAGAGAGAAACATCGATCAGCTGCCTCCTGCACACCTCCTATTGGGGATGTGCCCGCAACCAAGGTACATACCCTTGACTGGAATCAAACCTGGGACCTTTCAGTCCGAAGGCCGATGCTCTATCCACTGAGCCAAACTAGTTTTGGCATGAGGTCTTTTTAAAATATATATACATTTTTAGCCCTAACAGGTTTGGCTCAGTGGATAGAGCATCGGCCTGTGAACTAAAGGGTCCCAGGTTCGATTCCGGTCAAGGGCATGTACCTTGGTTGCAGGCACATCCCCGGTGGGAGGTGTGTAGGAGGCAGCTGATCGATGTTTCTAACTCTCTATCCCTCTCCCTTCCTCTCTGTAAAAAATCAATAAAAAATATTTTTAAAAAGTAAATAAAAATATTTTTATTGATTTCAGAGGAAGGGAGAGATAGAAACATCAATGATGAGAATCATTAATTGGTTGCCTCCTGCATGCCCCCTACTGGGGATCAAGCCCACAACCCAGGCATGTGCCCTTGACAGGAATCGAACCCAGAACCCCTCTATCCACTGAGCCAAATCAGCTAGGGCAGGTGAAGCCTTTTTGCTCATTACCTCACCTGCCTTCCTCATATTAACACTTCTCTGTGGTCCAATTCCCAGCTTTGAGCAAGACTTCCCTGTTGCAGGGGCACATGTTACATGGGGCCATGGATGGCCCACTGAGATGGCAGATTTGAAGGTGGGTAGTAGTATCCAAGGCTTTGGCCCTAGGGAGGGAGTCTGAGGACACCCCAGGTTCCCAGTGGACAGAGGATGGGAAGAAAATCAAGACAGCTTGGAGGCCAAGGAAGATGGGGTAAAGGTAGTGGGCAAGACCAGTGCAGTTAGGATGGGGGGCCCAGCCAGATAAGGCCCCCTGGAGGTCAGTTCATTGGGAGAGTGCAGAGCCCTGGTTCTGTTTGGCCATGCATTGGGGTTGTTTGAGGAATTCACAAAGACATAGAAGCACCCAGAAATTGACATAATTGGTTTGGGTGTGGCCACACCTAGACACTTGCTGAGTGATTCTAATGTGCAGCTAATTGAGAAACACCGGTGCCCATCAGTCACCTGCCCATCTGTCCCCATTATTAAAATGCAGGGTCTGCTTCCAGTCAGTGGTGAGGCCTCAGTATCCGCAACATCCCAGGTAAGGCCCATGCTGCTAGTTTACAGATCACACCTGGCAGGTGATCCTGGACATTTCCAAAAGGATCCAGAAAGATTTAGTGGAGACAGGGAAGGAGGCTCTTTCTGTCTTGAGGACTTGCATTCCCAGCCGGAGCCCTTCTTTTGCCTGCCCTGCCCTGCCATGAAGGCCACAGGCAGCACATCTGGAAATGACTGCCTGTTGTATGTCTGCCTTAAGAGTACAGCCTGAGGATTCTGGAACTTGGTCTGTGAATCCCTGTCCCTGCACAGGGACATGCATTCTTAGTCACATTTCCAGATGTGGGTCCCCCTCTGAACAGGGGTCACAGGAAGCCAGGGATGATGAGATTTGGGTCCTCTCTGGGTCTCCAGGACCAGCCACCACCTCACAGGTTTGGTGAGAGGGAAAGGATGAATGAAAGAACAGGGTTGACTGGCTGAGAGCATATAAGGTAAGCTGAAGAATTGAATGAATGACAGCCAGTGACTCCCCAGGCTCCGGGAAGACTCCTGGGCGTGTGGACACTTTCAGCACAGAATTCTAGAGGGTCCCTCCCTGGCTGAGTCCCTGTGGGGAGAGCCCACAGGCTCCTGGCACAGTCCCCAGAGGGCACATGACCCCCAGTCCTCTTTGTATGTTCGGCACTTTCTGGAGGCACGAAGCCTTGAACATGGACCTGCAGCTAGCTGGGGAACCTAATCCAGCGTCTGCCTTGGGAAATTGGTGTTGGTGGGGGTTCGTCAGGCAAGTGTGTGGAACTCTGAGGGCCAGAGAGGTGAGCTGGGGTTCTGAGCGTGCATGGGGAATCGAAGCTGGTGCACCCAGTTCTTGTGCAAGAGCCAGGAGCAGTGTACCTGCCTTCCCTAATGTGGGTGGGTGGTGGGTGGTTGAGGGTTGGCAGCTGGTGCAGCCACCTAGAGCAGTGGTCAGCAAACTGCGGCTCGCGAGCCACATGCGGCTCTTTGGCCCCTTGAGTGTGGCTCTTCCACAAAATACCGCGTGCGGGCGTGCACGTACAGTGGAATTGAAACTTCGTGGCCCATGCGCAGAAGTCGGTTTTCGGCTCTCAAAAGAAATTTCAATCCTTGTACTGTTGATATTTGGCTCTGTTGACTAATGAGTTTGCCGACCACTGACCTAGAGGACTGAGCACGTGGGTGGTGGGTCCTGAGGCCACAAGGAGTCAGGAGCCCTGGACGGGGGTGCTCAGCCCAGGTCAGGAATCTTACCTCCCCTTTCCCAGCTGAGGGGACATCCACCAGCAACACCAGCGACCGAACTGGTGCTGGACAACTGCCAGGCGGTGGATGGACACTTGGAGTGGCTCAGCCTGTTCAACATGAACCTGCAGTCTCTAGCCCACCTGCCTCCGTGGGGGCAGCTGTACAAGGCGAGTGCTGGCCTCCTCTCATTCTCCCTCAGACTGACACTCCTGGGTGCCGTGCTGGGCATGCCTGGGCCTAAGAGGACAGCTTTCAGGCATCCTGGAGTTGAGGTGGGGTAGGGGGACCTTCTGAGGGGTCATAGGTTAGGCAGGAGGGCAGGGGCTGCAGCAGCCTAGAAGGGACACTGGGAGCAGTGATACTTTTCAAGTGAGCAGACAAAAGATAGTATAGGAGTTGGAAGGGGATGAGGGAGGAAGTCGGCTTTGGAGTGGTCAGGGTGCCCAGGCCAAGTGCTGACCCGGCTCTCTCAGCCTCAGGGCAGTTCCCACTGCCTCCAAAGGGGCAGTAGTAGCTATGGGCCCTTAGTTCTCATGGGAGGGGTGGCTGCATCTATATGGGTGATGGGCTGGGTATGGTGGGTGTGGGGGGAACTGGACCAAGATATTGGCTCTTGGTCTCTCTGGAAAAGTCCTGACAGACTGGAATTGGGGATGGCTAAATGAGGGACTTGATGGGGAAGGAAAGCTAGGGGGGCTGGTACCCTGGGGTCCTAGGGAACCAGAATCACTAAGTCCTGTCCCTGGAGATACGGGAAAGCCTGGGACTAGGGCTTTGGGAATGTGGACCCTGCTGCCTGGTAGTAACTGTGCCCAGCTCCAAGGAGGGTGCAGAATCAGCGAGTGACTTGAAACTGGGCCTGGCTAGAGAGTGAGCTTACCCACCCACCTACCTTCACCTTCGCTATCGGTAAAATGGGCCTCTTGACCCTGCCCCACCTCCTCCCCAGGCTCTTGCAAAGGTTGAGGTAGCCATGGGCTTGGCGGCTGGAGATGTGAATCACTTGCAAACATTTCCCAAGTCCCCACCCCCTCTCCTCAGTCCCTCTATGAATCCTCACCAGGGAACCAGGGATGAGCATCAAGGCACTCATTATAAGACGAAACAAGTGAGATGTAGGGAAGCTGAGGGCCACCAGTCATGGCTATAAGGCTTCTAGCTGAGAAGGGGGAGCCCAGAGGGCCCTGGAGCCGCTTCCCTGACTCCATCTAACTCCACAGCTGGTGCTGAGTAACAACCATCTCAGCAGGGGACTGCAGGTGTTCACTCATGTGCTTGCTCACAGGCAGTCTGTATTCAGGGAGGAGAAGGGAGAAGATGGTCTGTGTGGCCCTGGGAGGGAATGGGAAGGTTCACGATGGGGGCCTTGTGAGCTACTAGGTGAACAGGATCTTCATCTAGAGAACTATAGGGAGCCACTGAAGGGTATAGGAAGGGGAGAGGCACAATCAGAAGAGACCGTTTCAGGGTATTCAGACAGGGGGTGGGGGTGGAGAGAAGGGCAGGAGGAATTGCTTCTGGTGCCCAGGAAGGGTAGAGGGCAGAGGCCTGGGCTAGGAGTACCATGGGGCTGGAAGGTGGTAGAACCAGCCTGAGTGGTGGCTGCCAATAACACCTGGGACTTCCATACCAGGAAGCTTGGCCCACAGATTTCAGTGACAGCAGGGCCGAGACAGCAGTGTGGCACCAAAATTCCAACCCTGGCCCAGGCCTGACTCCCCATGAAGGAAGGGAAACAGGACCAGGATGGGGAGGGATAAGGAGGGGGGGGGGGAACCCAGGCTCTCCAGGGCTGACCTTGACCCACTCTTCTCCTTAGGGCTGGGGCAGGGGGAAAAACCCAGGACAAGGCTGAGGCCTGAGTCCTAGCCTGCAATAGAAGGCCCAGCTCTGCGAGCTCTGGCACTGCCCTCTGTCCTGTCACCTCCCTGTGGATTATCATTGGCCTAAGGACCTGGAGGGCTCTAGCTGGGCCAACCTCAGCACTTTCTCAGGACCAGCCTCCCTGCCGGTCCTCTCCACTGACTCCCAAGACAATAAACAAACAAACAAACCCGGAAATTTCCATCCCATCCGGTTTCCGGAAGTGACAGGACAGCAGGCAGTGGCAGGACTGAGCTGGAAGCTGGTCCCAGGGTTGAGGTAACAGGGAAGGTGGGATATAAGTGGGTCGTGCGTGAGAGGAGGCCTGCCCTTCTCAAGATGGGGGGGTGCCCAAGACTGCTGGACAGGCAGCTGAGCATCAGAGGGCAAGCGACCCAGACAGCATAGGCCAGTTCATTGCGCCTCTTTTATTTCCTCTCCCAATCCATTTCAGGCCCCACTAAAATACACAACTACCCGCATCTCATGACCCACTCTTTACTCAGCATTCAGAGCAAGAAAACTGCACGTTCCCCCTCGTAGAGCAGCGAGCGACACCTTGGGTGCAAACGGGGCCAGGTCTGGGTAGGGCAGAGGAGGAAATGGCTGAGCCTCAGCTCCGCCCCTCGCCGCTGGGGCCTCCACTCTCCCCACCCTGGTGCTCCCCGACCTTACCCACCCCGGGGGCAATGGAGCGGTGGTCCTCCAGGTGAAGGGTCATGGTGGGCCGCGAGGCTGTGGAGAAGGTGCACTGCATGCACGAGTAGCGACCACGCGTGTGCTCCCACAAAATGCGGCTTGAGGCCGCGTGCCCTGCGGGCAGGCGGGACCCTGTCAGTCCCGACCCCAGCCCAGAGGTCTGGTCCATCACCGAGGACGGTGGTCATGGGCGAGGGCATTTCAGACATCCATTCCCATCGGCTCGCGGGTACCGAGGGTCTGTCCTGCCTGATCCATTTCCCCCGGGTGTGTGCCCCCTGAAATTGGGGGTACTGAGCTTGACTTCTCTGTGTCCCCCATTCCCATCCCCGGAATCCCCGCAGAGCGCGAGCTTTACACGGTAACGCCGGTGCAGATGAAGGCGCGTGGGCCAGTAATTTTAAAGGCAAAATCCTGTATTTCGGGGCTGGCACTGCTGCCTCCCAGCATCTCCTGGGCCTGGGAGGATGCAGGACAGAAACCCCCTCCATCCCGCCCTGGTGGTCACCTGCACGCACCTGCGGGCGCGTCGGAGCCGCCCTGGGGTCTTCGAGGACTGCCGCCGGCACCTGCGGTGAACAGGCGGGTCAAGGTCATAAATGGAGCAAACCCAGCCCACCCTCCTGGCGGCCCCGCCACCACACTCACCTTGGCTCTTTTTCCAGGCAGCAGCGCTGGAGGCCGGCAGCCCAGGAGTGGCAGCCAGGAAGGGACGCAGGCGCGCGGGGTGTAGGCCAAAGGACGCGGGGTTCAAGTAGGGCAGAAAGGGCCCGGTGGGGGCAGGGGCGGGGGTCGTGTGGGGCTCGAGTAGCGGGTACTGCAAGCCCAGCGCAGGGTCAGACTCCGTGGGGCGCTCGAGCGTGGACGGCTCCTTGTCGAGGGCAGGAGCTGGCGGCGGGGCTGGGCTCTGCGCATGCTCAGCGCAAACATGCAGATGCTTGAAGAGGGAGCGGTGCGTGCGGAAGCGCAAGAGGCAGTTCTCACACCTGAGGACGAACACAGGACTGGGCTGGGTCTCCTGGGGGACCAAGAAGGGGCCTACCGAGGGCGTGGGAAGGGGGCCCAGACCCAAATCACAGATTCCCCATCTGCGGGGTAGGAGCTTGTCCTCAGTGCCCCCTACTCTGTCCGAGCCCTGGGAAAACGAAGAGGTCTCAATCTTGACTTAGGCGATCAGCTTTCCTCTTAGAAGGTAAGGAGAGACTGGGAGGAACCACACCCACATGAGCCCCACCCCTCCCGGGACTTGCTCCAGGTACCAGTCTCTCTGGGACAGGTCTTGCCCGAGGCCACACCCACTTTCAGACCCAGGCCCCTCCCCCACTCACCCCCTGACTGGGAAGTAGAAAGGCTCGAACCCCAGGTATTGGCTACCACACCAGGAGCAGGAGCTGCCTAGGGCCTGGTCACCAAGGACCAAAGGAGGTTGGGGTGGTCAGGGTCTCACTTGAAGTAGCGATTGGGTTTGTAGTGCAGCTTGCCGTGTGCCACCAGGTCCTGCATGCTGGGGAAGGTCTCGGTGCAGTTCAGGGCGGAACAGCGGAAGAGCTTGCCTGGCAAGGCAGGGGTGGAGGACAGAGGAGTGGAGTGGGGTGGCCAAGGGTCAGCCTGGGAACTCTGCCTGCCTCCCACCACCTACTCTGACCCTACCTTCCAGGGACTGTGTGGGTGGGCAGTGGGTACGCAGATGCTGTGCCAAGTCACGAACGCTTGGGAAACTGAGGCAGCAGCCAAGGCTGGAGCAGGGTATCTGCTTTCCTGTTGGATGTACACAGCAAGGTCACCCATCTCTCCCCTGCCCTCCCCCATGCTGTCCAGGGCTCTGCCCAGAGAGGCATGCATATACCAGGCAGGAGTTACCCTATGGTTTCCTACTGGGGTCTTTACCATCTACCGCCTCCATTGGACTGAGCTGCCAGAGGGCAGGGGCTGAGTTGACCTGGCTCATCACAGCAGCCACAGCCTGGCACACACTCAGTGATATCACCAAGTATGGAAATACTCTGTTTTCCTCACTCCTGTGGTTCCAGGGCCTGTGACCCCATATTAGGCCCTATCACAGGTCACCTGGTGGTGGGCGTCGCCTGGGAGGCCGCAGGTCCTCACTGGTCCCAGAGACTGTGCTGGTTGGGCCAAGGCTAGGTCCAGGGCCAGGCTGGCCACTGTCTGGGGCTGAGGAGGCACCCTGCTGGGCCCCTCCAGACCCTCCACGATCCCACAATGGGGGTGTGGCTGTCTGGTCAGGACCTGACTCCTCCCCCATGGAGAAGGAGGTGGCTGCAGCAGCCACACTTGGGGACACTTCCTTGTCAGTCTCACTGGAGCTGGGCTCCGCATTGATCAGCATGTCCGGGCTGGGCACAGAGGGTTCCTCCTCCTGGTGGAAAAAAGAAGTGGGGAGAACCCCTCTGGGCCCAGGGTCTGCTGGGGCCAGCCAGGGGAACCCTCCCTCCCCACAAAGACCGTTGTGCACTCCTGAAGCAGCGAATGCTCCCGAGACAAGAGCCAGTCAGCTCCATCCTAAGGAGTTACCACAAGGGAGGGCAGGGAGCTAGCTGGGAAGTGTTCCAAAAGCAGAAGTGGACATCTGTCCCTCCTCCCCAACTTAGGAAGATGGGAGGCCCCCTACGTGGCCTAGAGGGAGTAGGCGGGACAAAGGCTGTGAAGGCGAGGCTCTGAACAGAGTGGAGTTAGGAAGATGCTGGTGAGGCCGGAAGTGGCCACGTGGATTGTTTGAGGACGTAGATATATATACATATATATACACACCCTCCGCCCTGGAGCTGTGCAGGTGAACTTGGAGGTGTTGGGGGCCGGTTGCATCAAGACCGGGGGCGGAGCCCGAGCTCAGTGTGGGTGGCCCAGTCGAAACCAGGCCCGGAAGTAGGGGTAGGGTGATAGCCAAATGACTAGTGACGGGGAGAGTACCCGGATGTGGGGGCGGGGTTGGCCGGAGGGTGTGTGCGCGACAGGACCACTCCCCTCCAGTCCCCGCTGCTCGCCGCACCCGCGTCCCCGGCGCCGCGCTCACCATCCTGGGCCCGGCTAGGCCTTTTGTTCCCGCAGCTCCTGCGGCTCCGACTGAGGCTGCGGCGGCTCCCTGGGCGGCCGCGAGCTCACGCTAACGTCGGCGCCATTATCCGCCTCCCAGCTCTCGCGAGAGCATGGGCGGGACCTGGGCAGGGCGCTCCGTGAAGGGGCGGGGCCTGCGATCTGGGTCCTCTCGGACCACAGAACAGCCCCGGAGCGGATTTGCAAATTGAGGGCGATGTTAACAGTCAGTGCGCTGAGATCCAGGATTAAAACCTTTCCTGGCCCGTGTACTCGTCTGTAAAATGGGTATCTCCATCCCATTCCGTACCATCACCAGCCCTCGAATGGCGATAAACAACGCTTCTCCTTTTTGAAGAGGTGGTGTTGACTGGGCACCCTCTTTGAAGGAAGTTGGCAATAGTCGTCAACATTTTTTTTTAAATTTTATTTATTGCCCTGGCCGGTGTGCTCAGTTGGTTGAGCGTCGTCCCATGCACGGAAAGGTCACACTGGTTTGATTCCGGGTCAGGGCACATGCCTAGGTTGTAGGTTTGATCCCCCGTGGGGGTGCCTACAGGAGACAAACAATCAAAGTTTCTCTCACATCGATATCTCCCTCTCCCCCTCTCCTTTCCTCTCTATCAAATCAATAAAAACATTTTTAAAATTTTTATTGATTGATTTTAGAGGAAGGGAGAGAGAGACATCCATCCGTCGTTCCACCAATCCATGATTCACTGGTTGACCCTTGAATGTGCCCCTAGGATGGAACCCTCAACCTGGAAGTATAGGTTCCATACTCCAACCAGCTGAGCTCCCTGGCCAGGGCAGCAGTAAACATTTTCAGTGCACTTAGTTCTGAGGTTGGAGGGGGTCCGTTGTGACAGCTCAGGGTGGGAAGCAAGCTAACGGTCAGGAGAGGTGTGTTTCCTGGAGGATGGCACTGAGTGTAGCAGCACAGACTGAGTCACCTGTCCAACCTACTGTGTGCTAGGCTCTGGGGACTCAGAAACGGACAGTGCCGACAGACGTCCCTGACCTCAGAAGCCGCTCACATTTTTAAATGGGAAAACAGACAACAACAAATGCAGAAAATGATCTTAGGTTATATTAAGTGCTACCAAAAACAAACAAACAAACAAACAGAAGGATGTGACAGTGATGGGTCAGGGAAGCCTTTCTGTGAGGGGACTTCTGAGCTGTTGCCTGATAGGAAGGAGTGAGCCAGTGGAAGGTCCTGGGGCCAGGGCACGCTGGGAAAAGTGGGTAGGTAGCTGGTACAAATGTCCTGAGATGGGGAGGCACAGACTTGTCTTTTTCAGGGAACAGCGACATCAGTGCGCTCCAGCAGAGTGGAGGCGGGATGTGGAAGACAGAAAGTGAACTTGGTGCAGAGAGGGTCATGCAGGGCTTTGTGAACTGGTTTCTAGTCTAGACACTGATGAATTTTCAGCAGGGAGAGGTACACCATCTAATCCCTGCCTGTCCTTTGGAAGATGGGCTACTGGGGGACAGTGAAGTGTTTTTGATATCAGAGCTCTTTAATACATTATTTAACCATTCATGAGGTGTCTGAGTTCAAGGCAAGTGTAGACTGTGTGCAATGTAATCCCATCTGTGTACGTAAGATGTACCTGTGTGCTTTTTTTTTTTTTCATTCTCACCCGAGGCCATGTTCACTGACTTTTTTAGAGAGAGGGGGAGGGAGAGAGAGAGAAACATCGATTGGTTGTCTCCCGCACATGCCCCAACGATGGGGCTGAGGGCTGAACCCGAAACCTAAGTATGTGCCTGGACTGGGAATTGAACCCAAGACCTTTTGGTGTAGTGGACGACTCTCCAACCACCTGACCCACACCGGCACCTGTGTGCTCTTATATACAGAGAATACCATCAGAAGGAGACATTAAAAATTGGGGAGGGGAACAGGGAATTTTGAGGGAGAGAGAGACAGATTTTTCACACCTTTGTGCAGTTTGAATTTAAAAACTTATCTTTTGATTATCTTTAATACAGTTAAAAACTTAAAAAACAGGCCATTTTGATGCAGGGTGGAGAGGTGTGTGCGAGCAGGGAAGATTGGTGCAATATGGGGAAGGGTGGGGTGAGGCCTCAGAAAGGACAGGGATCTAAGGAAGGGAAAGGTGGGCCTGAACTGAAGAAGTTTTATTGAAAAAATAAAATAAAAATAAAAGAGTCAACAGGATGTGGGCTGTGTGGGTGGGGTCAAACTGACAGGTTTGCAGATACTGTAACCTAGATGTGAGAAGCTGTCTATTACAATACGTTAACTCCACTCCCTTTTCCATACTCAGCTCCACACCCAAACCTCATTCACCCATCCTATCCAGAAGACCCTACTTCCTACCTATGTGGTGCCTGCCACGATGGTAGTGGGGCCACAGGGCTGTACTCCAAAAGTGTTGGGAGGCAGGCCACAGGGTGAATTTGAGGGCAGAGAAGGGAAAGGAAGCCCTGATTTTCTCCACCAGGAAATGCCCAGCTGATCAAGTTGGTGGCTCATGTGGGTTGTCCTCCCCTCTGTCTGTTCTCACATGTAAGTCTTGCAGCAAGAGACACACACATAGTAGTTGGGCAGAGTGAGAAAATCAGAGATGGAAGGAACCAGGGACTTTCAAGGGACTGGCTGAAAGCTTTTGTATAACAATCCTATATAATAAAGATGTAATATGCAAATTGACTGTCACTCTAACACACAAGATGGCCACCCCCTGTGGTCAAAGATGGCCACCCCCATGTGGACACAAGATGGCCACCACAAGATGGCCATCAGGGGAGGGCAGTTGGGAGGGACCAGGCCTGCAAGGGAGGGCAGTTGGGAGAGACCAGGCCTGCAGGGGAGGGCAGTTGGGGGGGGACCAGGCCTGCAGGGAAGGGCAATTGGGAGAGACCAGGCCTGCAGGGGAGGGCAGTTAGAGGCGACCAGGCTGGCAAGGGAGGGCAGTTAGGGGTGACCGGGCCAGCAGGGGAGGACAGTTGGGGGGTACAAGGCCTGCAGGGGAGGGCAGTTGGGGGCAACCAGGCCTGCAGGGAAGGACAGTTAGGGGGTGATCAGGCCTGCAGGGGAGGGCAGTTAGGGGTGACCAGGCTGGCAAGGGAGGGAAGTTAGGGGTGACTGGGCCAGCAGGGGAGGGCAGTTGGGGGCAACTTTGGGATTTTTTTCCCCTCAGCCACACTCAGCTTCCCCAGGTGGGTGCAGAAGAGAAAGGGTGCAGACCCTGCAAAAGGCTCAGCTGGCCAGTCAGCCCCTGTCCCTTCTCTGGCTCAGTCCTGACCCCACCAGTCTCCCAGACTGGCTGCTCATTGAGGGGCTGAGCACAGAGGAGGTATCTGTCTAGAAAGCCAGGATGCTGAGACCATGGCAGAACTCCCAGCTGGTTCCAGCTGCCCCTGTAAGGATCTCAAAGGCTCAGATTTCAGCATGGGTTTGCAGACAGCTGGGGAGACCAGTTGCCAGATGACCCCTTCACCTGTGACCGTAAGTGCAGAAAGTCAGGGCCCTGGAATGTCAGAACCTTCCAGACCCCAGGCAAATGAGGGCTAAGAAGGCACAAACATGGGGTAGAGGGTAGGGACCAGGGGTGGCCCAGGGTGGACTGTGGAGGGCTGTGTGGGGCCTCTTTCCTTCCTCAGGGTCCAGTCAGGTCCTAGATGGGTTTGGGGACTGCAGATTCAGATCTGACAGAACCAACCAGACCATTTTTTGAAGGAAAGCTGGGATACAACTTTTGGCAGCTGGCAAGTGGACAAGCTCAAATGTTTCAAGGCTTGGCTCTGTGGAATCTTGGGCAAGTGACTTAACCTCTGAGCCTTCATGTTTACACCTGTAAAATGGTGCGTTTGCTGCTCTTATGTCACAGGTTTCTAAGAAGGTTGGCGCTCAGTCTGTTTATACTTCTATCCGGCAAACATTTATTGCCTCAGTGGAGAAGGAGGGAGGTCACACTTGTGAAGGCCTCCCCACTTTTCCCCATGCTTTGCTGCTAGGATACGACTCATTTCATACTCACAAGGCAGCTGGGAGGTAGGCTCTGCTGTTAGTCCTATGTGACACACTAGGAAACAGGTGTGACACAGGGGAGGCCAGGGCCCAGAGGTGGCTGCAGTGATGACCCTCAGACCCACCCAGAGCCTGGGCTGGGCTGGAGGCCACAGGACTGGACCTTCGGGCTAATGCAGCTAAGAGACATGAGACCCCCTGCCAGCAGGGCCTGGCTCCCTGGCAGGCGGAAGGACAGAATCCTGGGCCCCCCACTCAGATCTTCTCCACATAGTTCCCAGGGAAGAGGCCCTCCTGGCCATGCAGCCGGCCTTTCCACCAGCCTGAGGAATCTGTGGGACAGAAGAAAGTATGAGGCACCACCAGCCCACCCCAGAGAAAACCTGCATGTTGGCTCAGTCTGTCTCACTCATTTCCACTGGCCTGGCAAAAGGCAGAGGCTGAAAAGAGAGTGACGGAAGGGAGGGAGGGAGGGACACATACAGGATTTTTCCTTGTCACTGGCTCACATTTCATCATTTTCTAGAACATTCACTTGTACTCTTCCCACAGGCCCCTCCCCATAGTCTCTATGGGTGGACCCAAGAATGACCTCAATGGGGCTTCCCCACCCACTTACAGAGGGTGCTCTTGAGTCCCAGCCCCCTCTGGGGGGCAGCCCAGGGGCTTACTAGTGAGTTAGGAGGTGGCCTGGGCCATCCAGACATGCCCATTTCCTACTCAACAAGGGGTCTCTGAGGTTCTGCTGGCCCTATGTTTGATGGGCAACAAAATGAGGCTGGGATACTACTACATGTGATGCAGTGAGACCAGGCAGGCTCCCAGGTGGCTTAGGAGGTGACCTCCACCCAAGGCCTCTGGCTTATGCAGCCACTGGCTCAGAAGAGGACAAACTCTAGCTGGGCCTGGGAGCTAGCTGGCCCCCTCTGTTCTCCCGTTGGATGGATATGCAGTAATGGGGGTTGCCTGGCTGTGTCAGGGTTCTGACCCCTCCCACCTCTGCCCCAGCACACATACCTTCCATGAGGATCTCGATGACCTCATTCACGTTGAAGCTCAGCTCATCCACGTCTTGGCCCACATACTGATACAGTGCCCGGCACCGCGGGCCGTGTATCCGTGGCTGGGGCTTGGGTCGGCCCACACCAGGCACTGGTCGCTGCCCCACGCTGCGCTTCCTCTGCATGCTGTGGGCACAGGGGGTGTCTGTCACAGCCCTAGATACTCCCCTGCCTACTTACCCCTTGGCGCTGCCCTCCCACCCCACCTACCCGGCCACACCCTCATCAGGCACATTGAGGAATTCTGTGTTGCGCTCAGAGGGGGGCCGTGCCTGGGGGCGTCTGCTGGCCCTCTGGGCTGAGAGTGGAGGGCCTCGGGGAGGCCGCTGAGAGCCCCCTCTAGATGTGATCTCCAGGGGCAGAGGGCCTCCTCTGGCAGAGGGGGGTACCCCGTTTCGGTCCAGACCTGTGGTGGGAACAAGGATGAAGGCATTTATTAGGATGCTGTTAGGAGTATTTGGGAAGGATTTGACTCCAAGTTCCCAGTCTGAGGGAAGGAGGCAGCCACACTCAATCCGGTATGGTGACTGGGCCAGAGGGAGGGACCCAGGGGCCAGGTGGGGCCAGAGAGAGGTTCTTCAGGGGTAAGGCTCTGCCCGCCCCCCACGCCCCTTGTAGGAGGACTTTTTGGGGTGGGTCTTGGAAGCTGAATAGGAACTCCAGTGTAGTGGGAATTTGGGAGACAGGCAGAGCAAACAGCTCCAGCAAAGGCCTGGAGGTAAGAGCAAATTTGGTAAGTTGGTAAAAATAAGGTGTAGCTTGCATGACAGGAGTGTAAGATTAGAGGAGAGAAGAGGTCAGTGGTTATAGCAGGTGTCAGGTTCTGAAGGGCTTTGAATACCAAACTAAGCTTAGCCTTTATGATGTGGGAGATGGGGAGCTATGGAGAGTTCTGCATAGAGAACTAGAGAGTGATCCTCTCTGCCTGTTAGATATCGCTGACAGGAAGTATGGCGCAGGTTATGGAGTCCACAAGAAGGGAGGACACTTAGTGGGGGCATCTCCTCACCCCTGGGGTGTCCGGGGGCTGCCCGAGAAGGGGCCTGGGCCGATCTTCGAGGTTTTCCCTGGGACATTCCTTTTCGTGTAGGTTCTGAAAAGGACAGGGGAAAGGATGTAGGGATTTGAGGGGTGGCCAGACTAGACCGGGCTCCTGGCCCCGCCCACAAGCCCCGTCTATTCTGGCTCTGCCCAGAGCCCACTCCGGAGCTCCGCACAGTGATTGGTCCCTCTTCTCCAGGACCCACCCATTCCAGGGCTCGCCCCCATCCTTTAGCGCGCTCACAGGCTGCCTCTTTGGCCACGCCCACTCCTCACCTCTCGCCCAATCATTGGTCTCCTCTAAGTCTTTCTAGACCCTCTCCTCCAGGGCCCGCCCTCACACTTGGCAGCCTCACTGGCTCCGCCCTTTCAGCCTTGATTGGTCCCTTGGTGGCCTCGCCATTTTGGCCACGCCCCCCGCGTCTGCGCAGACTCACTGGAGCTTTTGGGTAGCCCATCACCCACGGTGACTGTGAGGGCTCGGCTGCTAGCTTTGAGCACCGCCACGTCGCCGGAGCCACGCGAGAAAGTGACGCTGCGGGTGCCACCTCCGCCCCAGCCCTCCTTCTTCACCCGGAACTGTAGTCTGTGGGGAGAGGAGGAAGCTGTATGGGCACCGCCTCCCAAGTAGGAGGACCTCCCCACCCCATCCTTGCCCGGCCGGGCAGCGGTGGGTGGCGGAGCCGTTCAGCTGGTCCGTGGATGGGAGAGGGGTGCTGTGCCTAGACTAGCGCGAGGGTGGTGGTGGTGATGGGGAGGCCCATACGTGTCGCTGAAGGTGAGGGGCAGGGGTCTCCGTGTTGCCTCCTCGAAGCGCTTGCACAGGAGGCTGACAAACTCCGTCTTGAAGATGCTTTCCAGGAAGCTGTCGGCCGCTTCTTCTTGGAGGATGAAGAAGTCGTCTTGCCGCGTGCTGGGGAGGGGCAGGAGGAAAGGCGGGTGATAGTGATGGGTGAGGGTGGAGAAGGAGTGACATGTGAGATGCAACCGGGGAGGGTAGGTAAGAGGCAAGTGAGGAGTTAACAGGTGGGCGAAACGGGAGAAGTGGCGGGGAGCGGGAGAAGGTGGTAACAGAGAAGGGCCAGGTAAGGAGTCAGGTGAGGGGACATTGCAATGGGCAAACCAGGATCATGAACGTGGGGGCTGGTGAAGGTGACAGGTAGGGCCAAGAGAGGGTTATATGTGTAGCAGCAGGTAAAACAGCCAGGGTTACAAATGGGGTAACAAGTATGAGGACAGCTGAGATGACCAGAGAGTGACTGTGGGGCAGGTGGGCTCCTGGCCTCACCTGAGGGAAACTCCCCGCAGGGTCTGGATCTCCAGCTTCTTCTTCAGGACCTCACGCACCTGGCCCTTCTCGGGTCCCTTCTTCACCTTCTCCCGCCCAATCACATACACACACCTGGGCGTCAGGATCAAGTCCCTCTTGATGGGCTGTGAGGATGCAGTACCAGAGAGGCTGATGGCAGGAGCCTGGGGCATGGGGGTCAATGCCAGGCAGAGGGGTGGTGCTGGTAGGTCAGGTGAAGGTGTCCCTTCATGTGAAGGTATATGAGTGGTTATATAATAAACTAGTGGCCCGGTGCATGAAATCTGTGCAGGGGAGGGGGGTCCCTCAGCTCGGCCTGCACCCTCTCCAATCTGGGACCCCACAGGGATCGGGCCTAAACTGCAGTCGGACATCCCTCTTGCAATCTGGGACTGCTGGCTCCTAACTGCTTACCTGCCTGCCTGCCTGCCTGCCTGCTCGCCCCCAGCTTCCCCCCTGTCGGTCTGCTCGCCCCCAACTGCCCTCTTGCTGGCCTGCTCGCCCCCAACTGCCCCCCACTGCCGGCCTGCTTGCCCCCAACTGCCCTCCCCCGCCAGCCTGATCACCCCCAACTGCCCTCCCCTCCTGGCTTGATCACCCCTAACTGCCTCTGCCTCGGCCCCGCCACCATGGCTTTGTCTGGAAGGACATCCAGAAGGTCTCCTGGTCTAATTAGCATATTACCCTTTTATTAGTATAGATAAGAGGTTAAGTAAGGCTATATTGGCTAGAAGTGGGTGTCTGAAAAGGTACAGGATAGGTAAAGGTGTACTTGCTGGACATGTGTACCCAGGTCAGGTAAGAGTAGCTGTGCACAGGTGTTAGGCTAGGTGAAGGTGTGTCTAATTGACAGGTCTATTTAGACTGAGTGTACCTAATGGATAAATGTTTCCAGGATAAGTGAGAATGGTCCTGTGGTCAGGGCTTCTGGGTAAGGTGAGGGTGTAATTGTGGACAGATGTATCTGGCCAGGTAAAGGTGAAGGCCCTACCTGTCACCTTCACATCTGATGGATAGGTGTGTTTGGACTACACAAGGGCATATTTGATGGATAGATGTATCTCTGTTAGTTGAGCATATACCTGTGGGCAGGTGTGTCCCGGCCAGGTGAGGGTGTGCCTCTGATGGGGGTGCCAGGCTGGAGCCAGGGTTCTGGACATACCCACTTGCTGGTGCCTCACCTTGAAGCGGCGGTCGTACTTGGTGACCGAGTCAGCGAAGTCCACACGCTCCCTCTTGCCCAGGAACTGACGCAGCTCTGGCCGCTCCTCCAGCCCCAAGTAGTCTCCAACGAAGTTCCGATTGATGCTATTTCGTCTCCGCTCCTTCTTGTTCAGCAGGATGTTGGAAGCTGTGGGGACACAGGGTGTGGGGGCAGAGGTTGTGGCCTGGCTCTTCCAGGTCCATCTGTTTGCACCCTCTGCCTCCCACCTGCAGCCTCTTACCTTCCTCTCGCATCTCCTCGTACTTCCGGATTGCCACATGGCGCCGCCAGGCCTTCTGGATGGTGCGGGCAAAGCCATCAAACTTGCGCTCTCGCATCTCTTCTAGAAGAAAGAGCTGGGCGGGATGGAGGGGTGGTGGGTCCCAGTGTCTCCCCAGGGCCACAATCTCCAATTTCTCTTGAGCCCACCCCACCCACATGCTCTTGCTCAGGGGCACCTGCTCTCACACTGTGGTCAACATTTTCTTCCTCCAAATGATGTGACCCAGCATTCCCTCCCAATATGTGGCCCAAGCCCCTGCATTAAATTATAACTGGCTTGCCTGGTTGGGTTCAAATCCCAGTTCTGCCTATTATAGCTATGTGGTTTTGCCAGAAATGGTATAACATCATGTTATCCCACACTGCTAATTAAGCTCTGTTATGCCTTTCATGTGAGGTGCACCCCAACTTCAGAGGTGTTAGAAATGTGAATCAGCGTGCATTTTAGAAGAACAAGATACTGTAAACATGAACATCTAATGACAGGCAACTATGTGGTTATGTAGTGTACAACCTGCACAGCCATACATGGTGATCTGGGATAGAAATCTTTTGCAGAAAGCAGACTTTCGAGGTGTGTTTTTTTCCATCCTCATCTGAGGCTATGTTTATTGATTTTTAGAGAGAGAAGAAGGGACAGAGAAAGAGAGAAACGTCATGTGAGAGAGAAACATCAATTGGTTGCCTCCCGTATGCACCCTGGCCTCCAACCAACTGAACCACCTGGTCGGGGCCAGACTTTTGAGTTTTAAGGGTCTTGGTCCAGAGAGTGCTTAGAAAATAAACTATATTTGACCAAAGCATAATGGAAATGCCATGAAAGATATCTTTAAAAAAAATAATAACAGGTAAGCATATCAAGGAGAGGAACCCCCTGGATATGAAGAGTCATGAATCAATAGTAATAAGAACAGTGGGGTGCTGGTCAAGGACTAGAACCATCAATTGGAACAGGACGGATGGTTGGGAAACATCCTAATTCAAACATACATTTAGTGATAAAAGAGATAGCATTGGCATCAGCGAAGATGGGAAATACTGAAAATGAAATTGGGCTTTATAAAAATAACGCTTCACGCAGAAAGATTTCTCAAACACACAAATACCCATCACTGCTCAAAGCCTGGCTACCCACTTTGCTGACCAAGGTGGTTGATGTCTCCCAGAAACTCCAGGATTTCCTGCAAGGACTAAAAGGATGATTCTACAGATACCTGGTTCAAATGCACTTTAAAAATATAACTTGGAGGATTTTTATAGCCGTGGGTGTTTATAACTTCATATAAGGTTTGGAGTCGTCTCACGAGGAAGAAAAACCAACATTGCAGTTTTGTGTATTCTTCTGTTTCTCTAATTGTCTATGGTTGGTGGGTCTGTGTGCAAAGTGTGTTTGAGTAATGCCTCGTGTAGGTTGTCTGGAGAGCACAGAGGTGCCTTCTCTGGTTTGCTGAGGGGGACAGGTATGAATAATGGGAGGCCAGCCTGTAGAACTGGGAGTGAGCCAGTCAAACAGGAACCCCCTTCCCTTTAGCTGTTTTAGGAAGATGGGACAAGTGATTTCTGCCCAGTAAAGAGAATTTGTTTTCAATTTGGGGAATGAGCCTTCCTGTCTACAGAGTTCAAAATGTATCTCCTTTATGCTGCGGAGGCAAGTATAGGCGTGCGAAGGGGCTGAGACAGGACTCCAGTCGAAGCTTATCCTGGTGGGCTGGGTTGTATAGGGTCTTCCCCGAGAGTCATGTCCACCCAGAACCTGAGACTGTGGTCTCATCTGGAGAGAGGGTCTTTGCAGATATAATCATGTTAAAATGAGATCATGCTAAATTTAGGGTGGGCCCTAAATCCAAAATGACTGGTGTCCTTGTAAGGAGAGGGAAATTCGGACCCAGACACACAGGGAAGGCCATGTGCTGACAGGCAGAGATGGCAGATGCATCTCTAAACCTAGGAATGCCAAGGATCTCTGTCAGCCACCAAAAGTTAGGGAGAGGCAAGGAAGGATTCTTCCCTGGAATCTTCAGAGGAAGCGTGGCACCTTGATTTTGGATTTCTAGCCTCCAGAAATGTGAGAAAATAAGTTTCTGTTGGGTTAAACCATCCAGTTTGTGGCACTTGGTTACAGCAGCCACGCGAAACCAATATACCTGGGATGATTGAGTGAAGGCCAGCAGGTGTATAACATGTCCAAGGAAAATTTGTGTCCATCTTTACAAGAAACAATCCAATGCAGAATCATCTCACTTGAGTGCATTTGTGGTTGAGAGAAGCTCCAACTCCATTTGGTTCACTTAATTCCTTGATCAGCTTTTTAAACAAGTATATATTTTTACCAGGTGTACCGGTTAATAATGGCGGATTTTGTAATCAAAGAAAACACGATAATTTCAAGAGAAACATCAAAAGTGCTTTACTCAGCCGAAACTGGTTTGGCTCAGTGGATAGAGCGTAGGCCTGCGGACTCAAGGGTCCTGGGTTCGATTCCGGTTAAGGGCATGTACCTTGGTTGCGGGCACATCCCCAGTAGGGGGTGTGCAAGAGGCAGCTGATGGATGTTTCTCTCTCATCGATGTTTCTGGCTCTCTATCCCTCTCTCTTCCTCTCTGTAAAAAACCAATAAAATATAAAAAAAAATTAAAAAATTAAAAGTGCTTTACTCAAAGTAATGTCCATCGCTAGCTACACATTTCCCCATCTTTCAGGTAATTTGTGGATACCGTCCCAGTAGAACTTTTCTTGTTTTGAGGCAAACCATTCAGAGACCCAATTTTCCACTTCTTCGTATGTTTTGAAGTGCTGCTCAGAAAGTGCGTGTGCCATTGATCGGAACAAGTGGTAATCTGAAGGAGCAAGGTCTGGAGAATACAGCAGGTGGGTTAATACTTCCCAGGCAAGATCTTTTAACGTGTCTTTAACTGGTTTTGAAGTGTGTGATGGTGCGTTATCATGAAGCAAAATTACTTTGCCGTGTCTTCTGGCCTATTCTGGTCGTTTCACGATCAAAGCGTGGTTCAAATTAATAATTTGTTGTCGGTAGTGATCAGTATTAACGGTTTCACCTGGTTTTAGAAGCTCATCATATACCACACCTTCCTGATCCCATCAAACGCAGAGCATTGTCTTCTGTCCGAAGCGATTTGGCCTTGCAGTCGATGTTATGGTTGACCTGGATCAACCCATGATTTTGTGCATCTGGGATTCTCAAAATAAATCTACTTTTTATCGCCAGTCACAATTCGATGCCAAAAGATTTTTTTCCCTTTAATATATTTCTTTATTGATTTCCGAGAGGAAGGGAGAGGGAGAGAGAGAGATAGAAACATCAATGATGAGAGAGAATCATTGATTGGCTGCCTCCTGCACGCCCCCTACTGGGGATCGAGCCCACAACCCGGGCATGTGCCCTTGGCTGGAATCGAACCTGGGACCCTTCGGTCTGCAGGCCGATGCTCTATCCACTGAGCCAAACAGGCTAGGGCCAAAAAGACTTTCCTTCGTGCCATTGAAGCAACATTTTACTGATGACTTTTCGGTTTCCCATTTGTCTTTTGTTCAGTTGATGTGGCATCCATTTTCCTTCCTTTAAAATCTTTCCCATTGCTTGTAAATGATCGGAAATGGTTTGTTGAGCAACGTTTAATCTTTCTGCTAGTTGTTTTTGAGTTTGACATGCATCTTCATCCAATAATGCTTGTAATTGTTGGTCATCAAACTTTTTCGGTTGACCTGGACGTTCTTTGTCTTTCACATTGAAATCATCATTTTTAAAGTGTTTAAACCAGCGTTCACAAGTATCTTGCGATGGAGCATGTTCACCATAAGCTTCCCGAAGTATACAATAACTATTTCTTCAAAATAAAGTAATGAATTAAAACTTCCCGCAAATGCTCTTTTTTTTTTTTTGGCATGAAATTCGACATTTTTTAAGCATAAAAATATCTATGATGTTAACACCTTCAGAAATTTTGAAGCTTGCTGTCAGTACAACAAAATAGCATACATATCAAATCGCACATATATCAACATATGTGTAACTCCATCTACTGAAAAAAAATCTGTATTATTAACTTGTACACCTGGTATTGATTTCAGAGAGGAAGGGAAAGGGAGAGACAAATGTCAATGATGAGAGAGAATCATTGATTGGCTGCCTCCTGCAGGCCCCCTACTGGAGGAGAATCAAGCCCGCAGCCAGGGCACGTGCCCTTGGCCGGAATCAAACCTGGGACCCTTTAGTCCGAAGGCCAACACTCTATCCACTGAGCCAAACCAGCTAGGGCCACACACTGGGGATTGAGTCTGCAACCCAGGCAGGTGCACTGACCCAGAATCAAACTGACCTTCTGGTTCAGAGGTTCACGGCTGGGCCCTTGATCAGTTTTCGACATAGCATAGTCAAATTGTTTTCATGCTCCCCGCCCCACCCATTTCCATTTCACTAAAATTATTCTCATTAGGATCATTTTTATTTCCTGTGCAAATTACCAATCTTTTTTTTCCATTATAAAAAGTTCCCACCAGCCGAAACCGGTTTGGCTCAGTGGATAGAGCGTCGGCCTGCGGACTCAAGGGTCCCAGGTTCGATTCCGGTCAAGGGCATGAACCTTGGTTGCGGGCACATCCGCAGTAGGGGGTGTGCAGGAGGCAGCTGATCGATGTTTCTAACTCTCTATCCCTCTCTCTTCCTCTCTGTAAAAAATCAATAATATATATATATATATATATATATATATATATATATATATATATATATATAAAAAGTTCCCACCAAACTTTTACTTTTGTAAATTTTATCATTCAAATTGCAGTCTCAAAATGTGCAGGCCACAATTTTTGTCAAAATTTGATTTTACCTTCTATAGTCTTTTTTTTAAATAATCTTTTTTTTAATTAAGGTATTATATGTGTACATATCTTACCATTGCCCCACCCCTACCCCACTCCCATATATGCCCTCACCCCCCAGAGTTTTGCGTCCATTGTTTATGCTTATATGCATGAATACAAGTCCTTCGGTTGAACCTTCTATAGTCTTAGTGCTAGCTTTATTTTGTCTGTCTATCTTTTGCAGTGTCTATATTATGTTTCTTTCAGAGTCAGATTTTACAATCTGCCAGCAACAGGCAAGATAGAGTCTCTTTCTCTCCCACCCATCCTCCTATTTTTCTTCCCCTCCCTCTCTCCATTTTTTTCTTATCGGTTACAAATTGAATTGTTTCAGGTATAGTTTTAGCCATGAACAATTTTGGTTTGTGATAAGTTTCTATTAGTAACAATACTGACTTTGAATGAGATTCCAGACTTTTTATTTTTTTTTGGAGCAAAGTGAATCCATAGGGAAAAGCTCTAGGAGGTAGATGTGGACAAAGTTTCCCAACCTCCCAAGACAGACTATTTTTGGAGCTGTGCAGTCTCCGAGTGTCCACCCCGCTGTGTTGTTTTTGGATCGGTGAGAGAACAGTTACCTTTAAGTACAGTGACTTCAAGGGAATCCTTTCAACAGCCTCCCGGTTGTCTCCAGGTGCCAACAGAGCAGGTGCCAGGAGGCACCTGGCTGGCCCTGCCCTGGCCCTGTACCCGGCAAACCTTTCCTTGATGTTCCAGCTCATCCCAGACTGGGGAACCTAGGATTCGCCTGAGAATCTGGTCAACTAGTTAAGCTCATTGAGATGGTCATCTCCCTGTTTGCTTTCCAACCTCACATAGAAGCAGGGCCCAGACAAGCCCTTCGGGGATTCCTTGCCCTGTTTTTGTTGATGTCGTTGTTTTTTAAAAAACACTTCCCGCTGCCCTAACCGGTTTGGCTCAGTGGATGGAGTGTTGGCCTGTGGACCAAAGGGTCCCAGGTTTGATTCCGGTCAAGGGCACGTACCTTTGGTTGCAGGCTCCTCCCCAGCCTGGGCCATGGTTGGGTCGTGTGCAGGAGGCAACCAAAACACATTGATGTTCCTCTGTCTTTCCCTCTCTCTTTTACTCTCCCTAAAAATCAATGGGAAAATATCCTCGGATGAGGATTAAAAAAACAAAACAAAAACTTCCCCCTTGCCCTGACTGGCTTGCTCAGTGGTTAGAGCACCAGCCCATGGATTGAAGGGTCATGGGTTCGATTTCCAGTCAAGGCCATGTACCTCAGTTGCAGGTTCCCCGCCCCAGTAGGAGTTCATGCCAGAGGCAACCAATCCACTTGTCTCTCACATCGCATCGATGTTTCTCTTCCCCCTCCTTCCTCCCTCCCATTTTCTTTAGAAATCAATGGAAAAAATATCCTCAGGTGAGGATTAAAAAAAACACGCCCCAAAGCTTACCCCAGCTTTATTGAGATTTAATTGTCATATAACACTCTGAAAGTTTAAGAGTGTGCACGAGTTGATTTGATACTTCTATAGTGCAAAATGATGACCACAGAGGTCAGCTAACACACCCATCACCTCCCATAGCTACCATTTCTTTTGTGTGGTGAGAACATTGAAGATCTCTCTTAGCACCTGTCACCTTTATAATACAGCATGCTTCACTGTTGTCACTGTGCTGTACGTGACTCCCCAGGACTGTTCCTCATCATTGCTTTGTTTGCTTTTCCCCGAAAGCAGGGGCAGCATAAAGCGGGTGGTGCTTCCAGACTTTTGAGAAAAGGCTAAGAGCTGATGACGCCCCGCTGGAGGGATTGTTCCTGTGCTGGAGAATGTGCAGTGAGGTTTGTCTTTGATGTATCAGGACCCGAGGCTAGTCTTGGATAAGAAAATTGCCACTTGGACATGAATCTCAGGCTCAGGGACCCGATGTGTTCATGAATGAAGGAGTGAAGGAAGAAGAGATGGAGGAAGGAAAAAAAAAAGAAAAGAAAGAAGAAAGAAAATAAGAGACCAAAGGACATTCTGGATAAGCCATGCATCCTTATTCTTTCCAGGCACCCATGTGTCTCTCTGCCTGCCTCCTGGCCACCAAGGACTGTCCAGCTACTTTGGGTTTTTCTGATCACCTACTACATGCCAGGCACTGTGCATTGGATTTTCCTCACCCCTGTCCTGCAGGGCAGCTTTTACTCTCCCCACTTTCCAAATGGAGAAACTGAGGCTTGGAAGGGTGAGGAAACACGTTCAAGACCACACAGTGGCCTGAAGAGCAGGACCTGAGCCTATGCAAGTGATCCAGGTTTCGTGTCTGTCTGTCTGTCTCTCTCACGCACACACTTACGGACTCAGGGTTCTTGACGAAGACCTTGGTGCTCCCCATCTGGTACTGGTCCTGTTCCATGTTGACTGCCCGCAGCAGGTGCTGGACCCCCTGACGCTCGTCCCCGCGCCACCGTGGCCATGTCTCGGGGGTCAGAATGGCATACCTGGTGGCAGGAGGTTTGGGAGGGTTTGAGCAGATGGCTCAGCTGGTGGTTACCCCGCAGGTGGCGGTTAGGGCTGGGAATGGCAGGGCACCTCACCTCTGCAGGAACTTGGCGAACTGGCGGCGATAGGCAAAGCCTGCCCTGCGTACCCTGATGTTCTCCTTCAGGCCCAGGTACTCAACCTGGTGCTTGACCCTGGAGGGAAGGCAGCCTGAGTCCCATGGTGGGGGCCTCACACCAGTCCTAGGAGGGGCGGGGTGTCTGCTGGAGGCAGCATGGGGGCTGAGGTATGGGGAGGGGAGTTCACCGCTGGTCCCAGCGAATCCGTTCCGTGGAGTGGGGGCCTGGGTTCTGGGATGAGGGGTCTGTGTTGGTTCTGTGGCCAGTCACTTCTAGAGTGGGGGCTGGGGGCTGGGGGCTGCGCTAGTCTCTGGGTCATCCTCCAGTCAGTCTCGGGCTGTCCCTCGGGTCGGTGGGGGTCTTGGTCTTTTCTAGGTGTAACCCCGAGGCTCCGAGGGACTTGGCACTGGTCCCAGAGGTCAGCCTGGGTTAATCCTGCGAGGTCATGCGACCCCAGGAGGGTTCCGGAGGAAGGGTCATTCTTGGGGATGGGCAGTGTGGATTGGTCAGGACGGTAGCCCGACCAGGCTGGGGCTCACCTGCTCTCCTCCCAGTCATGGGGCCTCTTGGTCTCGTTGGGTTTGATGCAGCGGATATAGTGGGGAGTGCACTTCTTCAGTGTGGTCACCAGGTCATTGGCTTGTTTCTGAGGCAGAGGGGAAGGCAGGGAGTGGTACACACTCAGGCCCCTCTGGCCCCTTTCCCCTCCCACCCTGGCCATAGACCCAGGAGACAGGGACACACTGTGTGTGGACAGGGACTGGCAAGCGTCTGTTGATGGAGCGCTAAGTCCTCGGGGAAAACAGGTCCCGCAGAACACCCCTGCCTATCCTTCGGAGACCAGTTCTTTGCAGGTAGGGAATCCTGTGTGTGCGCCTGAGACGTCAGCCTTGGGTTGTGCATTTTAGTCCCTCCGTGGAGACTAGAAAGGAAATTGCAGGTGTGGGGACTGGCGGGAGCAGCAGGGGACCCTGGTGTTGAGCATGGCTCTGCTGTGTGATCTGGGCCAGTGACTGCACCTCTCCGAGCCTGGTCTCTCCATCTGCCAGGCGGGACTAGTCCCACATGTGTAAAGTATCCTGTATTTGCTACCAGCTCTGACAAGTGCTCAATACATGGTTATTAAATATTATTGGGCTGCCCTAGCTGGTTTGGCTCAGTGGATAGAGTGTCAGCCTGCGGACTGAAGGGTCCTGGGTTTGATTCTGGTCAAGGGCACAGGCCTGGGTTGCGGGCTTGATCCCCAGTAGGGGGTGTGCAGGAGGCAGCCTATTAATGATTCTCTCTCATCATTGATGTTTCTATTTCTCTCTACCTCCCCCTTCCCCTCTGAAATCAATAAAAATATATCTAAAAAAACATTACTAGGCTGACACACCCATGTCCATAGCAGCACTGTTCACAATAGCTAAAAGGTAGAAACAATCCAAGTGTCCATCAACAGAGGAATGGATAAGAAAAAGCAGTGTAGCCGAAACCGGTTTGGTTCAGTGGATGGAGTGTCGGCCTGTGGACTCAAGGGTCCCGGGTTCGACTCCGGTCGGGGGCATGTGCCTTGGTTGCGGGCACATCCCTGGTGGGGGGTGTGCAGGAGGCAGCTGGTCGATGTTTCTCTCTCATTGATGTTTCTGGCTCTCTATCCCTCTCCCTTCCTCTCTGTAAAAAAAAAAAAAAATCAATAAAATATATTAAAAAAAAAAAAAGAAAAAGCAGTGTATCCACACAATGGAATACTATTCTGCTTTAAAAAGGCAGGAAATTCTGACACCTACAACATGGATGAACCTTAAGGACATTATGCTCAGTGAAATAAGCCAGTCACAAAAGGACAAATACTGTGTGATTCCACTCAGAGGAGGTCCCTAGAGGAGTCAGACCCATAGAGACAGAAGTAGATGGTGGGTGCAGGGGCTGGGGGAGGGGGGAGAGGAGTAAGTGTTTAATGGGGACAGTTTCAGTTTGGGAAGATGAGGAAGTTCTGATGATGGTGGGGGTGGTTGCACAACACTGTGAATGTACTTGATGCCACTGAACTGTATGTACACTTAATGGTTAAGATGGTCTATTTACGTTCTGTATGTTTTATCACACTTTTTAAAAAGTGGCAAATGACCAAAAGATTAAAAAAAAATGTTTAAGTGATGGTTCACTTCTGGATTTAGGGAGTTAAGGAGAGACCATTGAGGACGCTGGCCCAAGCCCCCTAACCCCAGAGCTGGGAGAAGACCCCGCTGGGCAGAGCGTGCCAGAGACAGGGGCAGAGGGCCTGGATGCCGGAGAGACGGCACGGACGTCC
Source organism: Cnephaeus nilssonii (assembly GCF_951640355.1). NCBI lineage: Eukaryota > Metazoa > Chordata > Mammalia > Chiroptera > Vespertilionidae > Cnephaeus > Cnephaeus nilssonii. The sequence continues at coordinate 10,691,621 of NC_137076.1, forward strand.
GCACGCCCAGCTCCTGGATGCCGGAGAGACGGCACGGACGTCCGCACGCCCAGCTCCTCCTGGCCTGCCCTGAGGCTCACCTTGATCTTGGAGCCGGCAGTGCTGGGGCGGCCCTTCTTGTCTACATCCAGCTTCTCGGGGAAGAGCATCCGGAGGAAGGCTCTGGAAAAGGAGAGAGAAGGGGCTGGAGGTGAGCTGGGCCTTGGGTTGCCATTTCCCGGAAGTGGGCTGTTTAGGTGCCCGAGGCCCAGAGGACGTGCTGAGAAGTATAGTTCTTCCTGAATGTCGGGGGTGAGATGTTGAGAGTCAGAGGGTTGGTTTTGTTTTTTTGGTTCCTTGATTATTTGCTCTGTTACTTCTTCTTCCATGACCACGCATGACTTGGTGTAGCAAGTAAAGTAGAAAAAGTTAAATGACGTAGGAAAAGATATCCCGTGCTGCAGCATCTTGGGCAGCAGGGGCAGGGCCCCTCGTAGGAACCGTTTTACACACACAGGATTGCATGTAGGAGGTAGCCCTGTCTGTGATCGTCAGAGATGGACACAATCTGAGTGTCCACCAGCAGGGGATCAGTTAAATACACTTTGGAACATCAGGCTCCCTCTCTCATCTTCTCAGCGAGATCTTCTCTGACCACAGAATGAGTGGACTGCTTAATAAATACCGAGTATCTCTCCCTCTCCCTTCCTCTCTGAAATCAATAAAAATATATAATTTTTTAAAAATGGCATATGTAGCTTGAATTCTATTAGATGTGGAATGTATTGGACAGCACTGCTCTAGAGAAGCAATTTTCTTTTTTTTAATGTAACTTAATTTATTTTTTTATATATTTTTATTGATTTCAGAGAGGAAGGAAAAAGGAGAGAGAGAATTAGAAACATCAATGAATGAGAGAGAATCATCGATCGGCTGCCTCCTGCACGCCCCGGACTGGGGATCGAACCCGCAACCCGGATATGTGCCCTTGACCGGAATCGAACCTGGGACCCTTCAGTCTGCAGACTGACGCTCTATCCACTGAGCAAAACCAACCAGGGCTAGAGCAGTGATTTTCAACTGGTGTGCTGCAAGAAATGTTAAAACATGCAATACCTGACTAGTGAGGGGCACTGATCTCTTTTCCCTTAGATTGTCAAATTAAAAAATGACAACCACTTGCCCTGGCTGGTTTGGCTCAGTGGATAAAGCATTGGCCTGCAGACTGAAGGGTCCCGTGTTCGATTCCGATCAAGGGCACATGCCCGGGTTGTGGGCTCTATCCCCAGTAGGGGGCCTGCAGGAGGCAGCCGATCAATGATTCTCTCTCATTTTTTGATGTTTCTAACTCTCTCTCTCTTCCTCTCTGAAATCAATAAAAAAAATATTTTTTAAAAATGACAACCATCAACACAGCAATAGCTGTCCAGTGTGAATGAATCAAAATTATACCTTTTTTTTTTGTCAGCATGGCAAAAAAATATATTTTTTGGGTGTGCCACAGAATTTTAGTAATCAGTTTATGTGTGCCATGAGATGGAAAGGTTGAAAAGTGGCTGCTCTAGACCAATGAATCTCAAACTCTGACTTGTACATGGGTCTGGGGTGGCGGGTGAGGCTAAGTCTTATTAATAAAATCCAGATTTTGGCTCCTGGGGTGGAGCCTGGGATTCTGTATTTGTAGCCAGCTCCGACGAGGCCCAGGTGGCTGGCAGGAACCCCTTTCAGCCCTTTCAGAACCACTGTCTGTGCTAGATTCCATTTGCCTTTTTTCCTAGTTCAATCTGTTGGCTCAATGACAGCAGCTGTGTTCTCTGACTTGAGTCTTCCATCCTTGCAAGTGCAAACGGTGCCTGGTCCACAGCAGAGCTGAACACAATTTTGAGGTATAAAAAGCCAAAGATGGTACCCGGCATGCGACTGTGGTCAGGGAGACAGGTCTACATGAGTTAGGTCAGAAGAACGCAGGGGGCGGTATGTTCTCCCTGCATGGGAGGGAAGCTGTCGGCACCAAAGCTTGAGTTTGTAGAGGGAGCGCGGGAAGGGTTACTGTTGAGTCAGAACCAGCCGCCAGAAATACTGCCCTGGCCACACAACCCCCCTGACAAAGTCTGTGGCCTGATGGAAGCTCTGGGGAACATGGGGTGGTCCCCGGGCCTCCCCCATCCCCAGGGGTCGGTTCTGCCCAGATGTCCCCACTTACTGCTCACTGGTCTGCATCAGCTCTATGAGGTCGGAGAAGAGAACATCTCGGTTCCTCTCACAAAAGCCGCTGACGTCATAGGAGACCTGGAGGGAGGTGGCGTGGGGGGCGTGAGGAGCTGAGGCCAGGGTAGTAGGGGGGCTATAGCCCAGGTGGTCATGGGGTGAGAGAATGGGGGTAGTAGCTATGGTTCAGAAGACGGGGTGGAGGCAGCAGCATGGGCCTGGGGTCTCTGGGCATCTGATGTTCAAGTTGAAATTGGAGGGTGGGAGGTGCAGTCTGGGTTAGAGGTGAGGGGAGGTGATGGTGTAGGCCAGATTTGGGGATGGGTAGGCTGCAGCCTGGGCAGAAGGTCCCTATGGTGGGGTGCTGCTCCTTAATTTAGAGTTAAAAGGTCAGAGCATCTGTGTCGTGGCCAATTGAGGGTATGGGCGGCTGGGTCAGGGGCAAGTTACAGGTGTGGCTGGAGATCCTGGGGGATTTCAGCCAGGCTCATGGGCTGCCGTCCAAGGTGAGGGCTCTCCGTGTGGTTGTGGGTATTCCCTGGCTCAGGGGACACAGGAACTCCCGCCCATTTCAGGGACTGGTGGGCTGTAGCAAGCTGACCACAGAATGGAGGCTGTCTCTGCCCAGGCTAAGGTCAGCGGGAGAGCCTGCAGTCCTGTCAGTTGGGGAGGGACAGCGTGGCCAGGGTGGGAGGCCTGTGGATTTCTATGGCCTTGGGGAGGGGCCTGCAGGGGGCCTCAAGCCCATTGTGGAGGGTGGTGGCTTGCATCGTGGGCCTGGGGTCTCCCGGTTGGGGTCAGAAGATTGTAGGCTGTGTCCTGGATCAGGGGGCTAGTGGGTCTTACAGCTTAGATTGGGGTTTGGGGGTCTGCTGCCCAATTTAGGGTCACTTGAGGGAGTTTCTGAATGTAAGGGGGAGCTGTCCTGTTAGAGGGGGGCTGTGGCCTTAATCAGGGGCCAGTGAGTTTCTGCAGTTCTGACTGAAGGCATGGTGGGGGCTCAGGCCAGTTTCTGGGGGCCAGTGAGTGGGCATCTGTGTTCCTGGTCCGTTGGTGGGGCTGGAGAAGGGGTGGGTAGCCCTGATGGGGGAACCCAGGAGCTCCTGTTAGCAGGTTGGACACCCAGGGTCTGAGGAGGTGCCGCTGGGGGCCACTGGGGCAGTGGGGTGGGGGGAGGCAGGGGGAGGCGGGTCGCACCTTGCCAGCGTAGTGGTGGATGACAAAGCCGGAACTCCAGCTGTTGAAGTGCTCGTGGGTACCCACGGCGCCCTGCAGCTTCTGCAGCAGCGTCTGGTCGGCGCCACCGCCCGTGGCGTGCATGGTGGCGCACACGTCGTCCAGGACACTCATGATGCCCGGGGGGCTCTGCGGTCATGGGGGGTGGCAGTCGCTCAGCCTCGCCCTACTCTGCCCAAATCCCACTACAGGGACCTTCACTGGGATGAGGGTGGGGGGGCCCTTCCAAATATAAGAGCAAAAGGTGGGGGGGGGCACAAATCTGTGTGTGTGGGCTGCTGTGGAAGCTCCCTGGGGTGCAGGAGGGGTGAGGGACCCCATAAGAGATCCATGCCTCTTCACCTTTCCCAGACGGGGGTGTCTGGTGGGAGACCTGTCCCTGAGCACTCTGGCCCTGGGCAGGCTGCCTGGGGGAATGTTTGTTGAGTGAATAAGTCCAAGGGGAGCAGGTGGGCAGGACGAATGGGTGAGGTGGCTGATGGGATGTGTCAGCTGTGCTCCTGGGTAAAGAGGGGCCTGCGGGGACCATTACCTCCTCCCAGCTCCCCCAGGTCTCCTAGGCTCAGCTCTGGGGCTCATGGAGACCCCGTAAAGCTGGCCTGGCTCTCACCAGCTTGTTTTCAATGAGGTCACAGACGATTTTGTTGTTGAAGTACTGGATGGGGGTCCAGCGGATGCCCTCCTGGACATACTCCTCCTGGTGGTGGCAAAGGGGGCCGGGATGGGGCTGAGCGCCTGGACAAAGCTGTGTGTACTTCTAGAATGTGTGCTCAAGGATGGGCCACCCTCTTTCTCTTCAACAAGGTGGCTGAGCAGCCTCCCCAACAGATGCAGAAATGCAGGTCTTTGTGAAGACCCTGGATGGCAAGACCATCACCTTTGACGTCTCGCCCCGCGACACCATTTAGAATCTCAAAGCGGAAATCCAAGGTAAGAAGGGCATCCTGCCTGACTAGCAGCGTCTGATTTTTGTGGCCAAAGGGCTGGAGGATGGCCGCACTCTGTCGGACTACGGTATCCGGGCAGAGTCCGCCCTGCCCTTGGTGCTTCCTCTGCAGGGCTGCATCATGGAGCCCTCCCTCCCCAGCTCCCCCAGAACTACCTCCCCCTGCGACAAGATGATCTGCGAAAGCGTTCCGCCCACCTGCACCCCTTGCTGTCAACTGCTGCAAGAAGTGGGGGCCACACCAACAACCTGCGCCCCAAGAAGGAGGTCAAACAGGGCCCCTCCACCACCTCCTTTGTGGGCAACCTCTTGCCTGAACTCTGTGGCCATTGGGCCTCAATAAAGTTTCCCTTTTGTTGAAATAAAGAAAGAAAAGAAAATGGGGCAGGTCCTCCCTCCAAATTTCCCCTACACTCTCATCCGTTAGGACTGTCTCCCATAACCAAGCCCATTGATTGCCCTTGCGTGGAGCAGGCCGGAAGTGTCAGCCCTGGCAGCCGTCAATCAGAGGCAGGAGCTGGTGGAGAAACACCCAGCTCCCTTGCCCCTTAGGGAGTGCCGAGCCTGAGGTCTGCTCTGGGAAGCTGCCTGGGGTCCAGGAGAACTGAGCCCAGTTGCCCTAGTGCCGTGGTCGGCAAACCGCGGCTCGAGAGCCACACGCGTCTCTTTGGCCCCTTGAGTGTGGCTCTTCCACAAAATACCATGGCCTGGGCGAGTCTATTTTGAAGAAGTGGCGTTAGAAGAAGTTTAAGTTTAAAAAATTTGGCTCTCCAAAGAAATTTCAATCGTTGTACTGTTGGTATTTGGCTCTGTTGACTAATGAGTTTGCCGACCACTGCCCTAGTGTCACCTGCTCATTAACACACCTCACCGGGGCTTAAAAAAAAAACCCTCTCTTGCCCTGGCCAGGGTGGCTCAGTTGGTTGGAGCGTCATCCTGTGCATTGGAAGGTTGCGGGTTTGATTCCCAGTCAGGGCACATACCTAGGTTGTGGGTTTGATCCCCGGTCTGGGCGTGTGGGAGGCTACCAATCGATGCCTCTCTCTCACATTGATGTTTCTCTCCTTTCCCCCTTCCTCCCCCTCTGAAACCAATTAAAAAAAAAAAAATCTCTCCCTGCCTCACTCCTTTCCTGGTCTTTGCCCTGAATGCTTGTGTGAGGCTCTGCTTCTGCGATGGGTAGAATGAAAACATCAGGGATTTTTGTTTGTCCTGTTCATGGTGGCCTCCCTGGTACTGTAGACAGAGCCTGGCATGCAGTAGGTGCTCAATAAATAATTGTTGAAGGAATGAACAAAGAGGTTATTCCCCAGCACTTCTCAAAGCTTTAGAGGTGGAAAACCTCTCCCGAAGGGAACCTCAAGGTGGAGCCGAGAGGGGTCAGTAGAGAGAGATGGAAATAGAGGGCTGGGGCGTCTCCTGGGTGTTCAGCGACTTTCATGGTCCTGCCTCCAGCCCGTGCCCCAGGTTCCCGGCCAGTTGGCTGCTCCTGCTCACCTGCTCGGCCTTCAGGGTGAGTTCGATAAAGATCTGCTGTAGCTTCTCATTGACAAAGTTGATGCAGAATTGCTCAAAGCCGTTTTTCTGTGAGGGAGGAAAAGAGAGCTTGCCTCAGTGGGCCGGCGCTGGACCCCCAGGGTCGCTGGGACAGGTGTGCGACTGGGAGCAGAGACCATACCTGGAAGATCTCGAAGCCGTAGATGTCAAGCACGCCGATACTGTACTCTTCCTGGGGCTTCTGCATAGCGCGGTTGATGGCCTGTGATGCGGGGAGGGACAGGAGGTAAGCGCCAGCCTGCCGCTCTCTGGTTATGCTCTTAGGCACGTCACCAATTTTCCTCCTGCCTCCCCCAGCTCTGTGCACGCCCCCATCAGTCACCCCTACGAGGAACCCAGGTGTTAGAGCATCGGGTTCCTGCCTTGGGAGCTGGCTCTGCCCCTTAAAAACTCTGCCTCTCTATTTGCTCATCTTTAAAATGGGTGAATAATAACAACTATTTTATAGGTTTTTTTCTAAGACAAATACACTGAGTGGCCAGATTATTATGATCTCTGAACACATAATAATCTGGCCACTCAGTGTATATCCTATATAATAAAAGGCTAATATGCAAATTGTCCCCTCGACCAGGAGTTCAACCAGCAAGCAGGCCAGCCAGCCGCCCATGTCCCCTCCCCCTGGCCAGGCTGGCCAGACCCCACCCATGCACGAATTCATGCACCGGGCCTCTAATATATATATATATATATATATATATATATATATATATATATATACACACACACACACACACACACACACACACACACACACTGAGTGGCCAGATTATTATGTGTTCAGAGATCATAATAATCTGGCCACTCAGCGTAAACTACCTGTAAAACAGTTACAAAAGTCAAGGGCACACACTAGGTGTTATGTAACGTTAGCTACTGCTGTCACCGTTCGTTACCTTGACACATCCATCCCTGTTGCCCCCACCAGTCCACCACTTGGTCCTCCAGACAGTCCTCCTTTTGGCTCTCGAATGCACCTACCTGTCTTTGTCACCACAGCCCCTCTCCCAGCCCAGGCCTGAGCTCCATGCCACAGCCAGAGGGAGCCCCTCAGTCTCCCAGATGGCCACCACCTGGCCCTGCTTCTGTGTCCCACGGCAGGGAATGGGTGGGGTTGGGATGGTCAGGCCTGCCTCTCCCACTCGGCCGGTCCCAGAGTGCCTCTCCCACCCCTGGACCCCCCCCACTTGCCTCCACAAGGAAGTCAAAGAGACGGGAGTACAGCCCCTTGGCTAGAGCATCGCGGGTGTAAGTTGCCTGTTCCACGTTCAGGGTCACATCGATGGACTCGCTGCGCCCACCCCAGCGGCTGTCCATCTTGCGGCTGGTCAGCTTCTCTTGTAGCCGCCCACTGTCGATGCCCAGCAGGTAGGCAGGAAAGGCCAGGACTGCCGGGCGGGGGGGAGGGGGCAGCTGGTCAGGCTCTGTCTCTTTCAATGCTTCTGTCTCTCCCGGTTTGGCCCAGTGACACTGAAATTGTCCTGATGGGTTCCCACCCCCCTGGGGGCTGAAGTAGGAGGAAGTATTCACGCACGCACGCACGCACGCACGCACGCACATGCACGCACACCGGCTCTCCACCCTTCCCAGCACCCAAACTCACGGTCCACACTCTCTACCCTGGCGTAATTCCCATCTTCACAGAAGCTGATGTTTCCCAAGTGCAAGATCCCCGCCACGAGCTGCAGGACCAGCTGCTGGACGTTGGGTGGGATCCCGATGACCTGCATGGCGCTCTGTGGGCATCACGAACACAGAGCCTGTGCCACCAATCCCGACCGCCACCCTGTCCCCTGGGTCACAGCATGGACTCCGTCAGGACCCCTGGATCCCCGTTTTACCTCTTTCACCTGCTCGCTGTGTGCCCTGGAGCAAGTCCCTACCCACCTCCGGGTCTCAGTTTCCTGACTTGTAACATCAGAGGTGCCAGGGCTGGAGTGGCCGTGGGTGCTCACCACAGTCTCACTGAAGTCGCTCCTGTCGTCCGTGCCGTCCACCTTGTAGGTGTCTGATTGGCTGAGGTAGTAGTAGTAGTCGGGGGTCATGAGCCCCAGGTTCTGCCGCTGCTCCTGGGAGGCTCCTTCCAGCAGCTGGAGGGTGAGGGATGCTCACGCACAGGACCTGCACAGGCCGTGTGGTCCCCAGGCCTCACTGCCCTCCCTCTGCCACCCCCAGGCTCCAGGTGGGGCTCCCCCTTCTTGCACCTGGTAGTAGATGTGGAAGTTCCTCTCATTTTCATTCTGCGAGACCACGCGGGATTTCTCCAGCAGGAAGTTGGAGATCTTGCCCCCATCTGGCTCCCCGCCACGGCTGAACTGAATCTCAAAGTACTTGCCCTGAGTGTGAGAGAACCATGTCAGCCCCCCGGACCCCCGCCCCGGCCTGGAGGTACAGGTGCGGGGAGGATGAGGCATGGGTCTTATTGAGCCTGGCCTCTTTCCTCCTCTTACCCATGTGGCTTCAACTTGCTTTCCTCTCCCCACCTCCCACATATGCTCTGCTTGTCTTTTCCACCAGCTCCTCTCCAGCCTTTGCTGAAGCCCCTCCTGGGCCAGGAACGCCCTTCACTCCCTCTCCGATGATTCAAGCCACCACTCAGGGCATCTGCCCTGTGCCTGGCACACGGAAGTATCACATGTACTGACCAGTTCCCAATTCCACAACACAGAGGCCTCAATGTCTCCGTGGGACGCTACTGGTCCCAATGATCCCGAATGTCTCCCACATGTTGTCCCTGAACCCAGAGCAAGGACCCCACACGACCCTTTTTTGGTCTCTGACACCACCTGGGTTCTTCTCTGGCCAGAGGTTGGAGGGCAGACAAGCTCCATTACTTGTCCTTTCTGCCACCTCCACCTGATAGCCATACAAATTACAGCATCATACTGCACAAACACCTGTAGTATATGACTTGCACTTATTCTATTGTACAATAAAAGTATCTACATATATAAAAGCCCAGCGACCAGAACGGCAGAATGACCAGAATGACCAGACGACCGGTGGCTATGACATGCACTGCAGCAGCCAACCAGCCTGATCTGGGCCTCGATCACCCCCCTCCCCCCTCCCCGCCAGCCCCACCAACTACCCATGGCCCCTCCCCCCACCGGCCTGGCCTGATGGGCCCCTATCAGGGTGGGCCGGCCAGACCCCACCCATGCACGAATTCATGCGCTGGGCCTCTAGTATAAAATAAAATATAGTTACACATTTTGAGATTTGTCCATGTTTTGTGGTGTATCAGTAATTTGAAAACAATACTGTGTGATTCCATTTAAATGAAGTTCTAGAACAGCTAAGATTGATCTATGGTGAAAAAAATCCAGGCAGTGGCTGATTCTGGAGCAGGGTGGAGTAGAAATTGACTAGAAAGGGACAAGAGGGAACTTCTGGAGCCACACGATGCTCTGTATGTTGGTAGGGATTGGCGTTGCACAGTGTATGCATTTTTCCAAATTTAGATTTATGTGTTTTGCTGCAAATTTTACTTTAAAAGAAATAAAAGAGAGCTGCACATTTATAATGGACTATACTTAATGATCTGCATGCCGCAGTGTTTGCGGGGAGAGGCATGGTGTCAGCAGCTTGCTTTATAGTGCATCAAAAAGAAAAGATGGACGGAGATACAATAAAGCAAACATAGTGAAATGTTAATGATACAGGAGATGGGCATACAGGTGTTCACTTTATTATTCTTCCTACTTTCCTGTGTACTTGAAATTTTAACAATAAAATATTGGGAAAATGCTTAAACTATAACTACATTATATATATCAGAAAATAAAAGTATAACTAATAATATTTTGGGAAATGATAATCTCATTAGTGTATGGAATTTATGAAGTCATTCCCACGTGTAAGCAGGCATTGTAATGAAATTGTTGAGGTCTATGAGATGGATTTCAATGTCATTCCCACATTGTGGATGAGAAAACAGAGGAGACTCATCTCTAAACAGTGACAGAATCAGGATCATAATCCAGACCTGTTGACCTAGTCCAGTGGTCGGCAAACCGCGGCTCGTGAGCCGACACGGTTTGCTGCTCTGTTGACTAATGAGTTTGCGAACCACTGACCTAGTCTGTCTTCCATTAGGCCTAGCATAGCTCCTGACGCAAAGAAGGAGCCTAAGGACCATTTCTTGAAAGAAGGATGAAGGAAGGAGTAAATTGGACCTGAAATGGGACTAGGAACAGACGTGGCATGGTTGTAGCCAGGGGAGCATTTAAGAATGCGACACAGACATGTCATGTTCTGTCAACGGGGGACTCTTTTCCAATGGACAATAAGCAGGTGGGGAGTGTCCCATCCAGGAGTAGAGGTATTTCCTGTGATCTTGGGAATACAGGTAGAGGTGTGTGTGTGTGTGTGTGTGTGTGTGTGTGTGTGTGTGAGTGTGGAGGGCATGGCCGCTCCAAAAGCAGGGCTGTGGACTCACAAAACGACTGGAATTGTTGTTGCGCACGGTCTTGGCGTTGCCGAAGGCCTCGAGCAGCGGGTTGGACTGCAGGATGATGTCCTTCACGTGCTGGGGGCAGAGGCAGGTGGGGGCGAGGTCAGGCTGAGGCAGGTGCGGAGGGATAACATGCCGTGGAGCGGGAGGGAGCCTGTCCCTTCTTTCTGTCTTTGCCTCACCTGGACCTTCTCGCCCCCGCCAGACACTTTGGAGATGTAGCCCATGATGTATTTGGCTGCCACCGTCTTCCCAGCTCCACTTTCTCCACTGGGGACGGGTGAGGCAAGCAATGGTCAGTGGCCAGGGGTAGGGGTAGGGGTGGGGGAGGTGCCCTTTTTAGTGCCTGATAGTCCGTCCGTCCGTCCATCCATCCATCCATCCATCCATCCATCCATCCATCCCCGACTGTGCTCAAGGGACTATTCCAGGCACTAGGGATACAATAATGAACAAGACGGATACAAATCCCTGCCCTGCTGGAGCTGACATATAGAGAGGAAAGATGGGCAGTAACAGAATGGATAAATAAAATATATCATGGGCCAGAGGTGACAAGGAAAGGAAAGCAGGCAGGGGACAGAGAGGGACAGCAAGGTTCTGTTTGGATCAGGGTTCCAAGTAAATCTCCCTCCGGTGGTGATGCTGTTTGGGCGGGGCCTGGGCAGGAGAGTCTGGGGACCCCTTTCCATACCTGATGATGACACACTGGTTTTCACAGTCGATGAGCATGTTCCGATACATGTTGTCGGTGAGGGCATAAATATGCGGGGGATTCTCGTACTGGGCCTGCCGGGGGAGGCAGGTCTCAGCCCGGGGCTAGGAGCCAGGGCCCCGGGGGACTGTGCCTCCCACCCGGCCGGCCGTGGTCTCACCGCGCCCTGGTAGAGGTCGATCTCACGGTCAGTGAAGTAGGGCATCTGCTTGAAGGGATTTACAGAGATGAGCACGGAGCCAATGTAGGTCTGTGGGGTGGTTAAGGGCCATGCAGTGTCCTGGCATACTTTGTCTCTCATGGACCCTGTCCCCTCCCCCTCCCCCTCTCCCTCCCCCTCTCCCTCCCCCAGGGCCTCCTAGGGTCCCACTCCTCAGAGGAAGAGATGGAGATTCTCAGGTGGGTCCGTGGTCTCTTAGGAAAAAACAGAGCTGGGTCCAGGATGGGAGAAATGGGGTATGTTGTAGCTGAGCTACCCCAAGACAGAGGAGAAGTGGGGGACACAGCCCCGCCCCCCAAGCAGAGCCCTGCTGTCACTCCATCTGTCCCGTGTCCTACCACCCAATGCTCTCGCTGCCCACCCCTCCCTCCATTCATTTGCTCAGACATCTGTATGTCCCTTCCGTGCTGAATTCCCTCTGCCATCCTTCCCTGCATCCAGCGACCACCATCCCACATCCCTTGCCCAGTCATCCTCCCGTTCCTGTCCCTTATTTGCCTGCCCCGCCCACGGCCCAGGGTACAAAGATGTAGTCGTCCATGAAGCGCTTTCGGAGGTTGCTCACGATGGCATCCTCGGTGATCTGAGGCAGCAGCACCATGTCGTCCACGCCGCTCTGCTTCACGTTGTGGCTCTGCCAGTGGAAGCGCTCCTTGCTGCCCTAGGGGTGGAGGCAGTGGGGTGGCTATGAGCTACGGCAAGCGGGGCATGTGGGAAGGTGGGGCTGGTGCCTCAGCGCCCCCGCCTGGCTCTCCTCGTGCCTCACCGCCTTCCCCAGCTCACACCAGGAGAGGTGGGCAAGGTCCAGTCCGGGCTCCCTGCCCCCCAGGAGGAGGCCAGGACGGATGACAACTCCTCCTTCCCACATCCCTCTCAGCCTCCCTCTCCCCCCTTCCTCAAGCCCAGTCCTGTTTTCTCTGTGGCATTTGACCCGCTCCCACCTCTTCCACCTCGAGATGGCCTTCTTCCTGCCACTCCACGCCTCTCTCGCGGTCATGCGTACCAGTCCGTTCCTCTGAGATCTTCTCAGAGCCGTGTGCTCCGCTGTGACCTCTACCCTCTGTTCCAAGCTGTGACCCTGCCCCTCAGCTCCCACAGCCTTCCTGCTGCCCGCCACCATCTTCTCCATCCTTAGTAAGTCTCCCACCTTCCCAGGCCCCCACTCTCCTTTCTCATTTCCTCCCTCAGGTTTTCCACAGTTGACACCGTCCTTAGGGCCCAAGGAGGAGACTCAGATACAGGCTTCCCTCAAAAACCCTCCTCCAAGAAGCCTTCCGGGAATGTTTTCTACGTTTAGCCTGACTGAGCTCATCAGTGCCTTAGACACTTAGACACACGGGCTCTCTCGGGCCCACTCTGCCTCTGCTCAGTACCCCCTGGCGTGGGAAAGTCTGGGAGACAGAGGAGCGAAGCTGGCATGGTGCTCCCCTGTCCGGTACACTCATGCTCCGGTAACATGTCCCTCCTCCGGAAGCCCCTCCCCCAGACCAGGGCTCCTGGAGGGCTGAAACTGGGCCTGAGGCCTTTCTCAGCCCCAGCAAGGAGGCCCTACTGAATAGACAAGGGATGAGACGAAGAAAGAAACCCAATGTCAGAGGAAGACCCCAAGAGCAAAGGATGCTGAGAAGCAAGGTCAAGTCTTCAAAGATGACCAGCACTTGCCGGACAGACTCCAGGGAATGGAGACAGGCGTGGTGGGCAGAGGGGACTCTGGCAGGGGTCACGCAGGAGGGTCAGTGTGGACAACTATAGGGCAGAGGTGAATGAGAAGCCAGCCCCTCCCGGGGGCACTAGGGAGCCACAGAAAGTTCCTGAGCAGGGGGAAGTGCACGTTCAGAATCTGGCCACACCAACAGGCAGAGAGGAGTTGGTCAGGGAATGCCCACAGACATTAAACACGTCCAGCTCTTTGTGTGGGCAGGTCTAGGTTCCGGGCCTGGCTGGGTGGCCTAACCCTGCTGTGAGCCGCTGCGGCCTCATCCATGAAATGGGAGAAACGGCTCACTCCCAAGGGTTGATGTATGATGAGCTGCTCTGGAGAGCAGAGTGGGGCTGATGCTCCTCCCCAGTCTGAGTGGCTGTGAGGATGGGCCGGGGCAGAGGGGCATACGGCAGAGTTAGCATTCACCTATGATGGGCCTGACTCTGGGTAGGGCTGTCACCAGCATCACCAGCAATTTTATAGCAACTCAGTGGGGTGTAGGTGGGGCGGGAACGGAGGCTTGGGGAGTGAGGGGCTTGGCACTTGACTCAGGACACAGCTAAATTGTTTCCAAGGGTGTGGGGTTTGAGTCTGGGTCCAGCAGGCTCTGGCGTCTACACCCGGACCCACAGGGTGTTTGGGCTGGGACTTGAGCGCTGAGAAGGGTTTTTGATCACGAGCAGGAGGAGGGTGTACCAGGCAGAGTGAACCACCTAGGCAAAGGTGCAGATGTGTGACTGAGGCTGGGACGGACCACAGAGGAGGGGGTCAGGGCTCGACCTCCTCAACCTGCTTCCAGTCTGAGTAGTCAGAGTGGGTTTCTCATAGGGCAAATCTGGTCTCTCCTCTCTGGTTTTTCTCCTGTCCGTGGCTTCCCATCACCGCCCATTCATCCATTCTACAGAGCATTCTTGAGCACCAACTATGTGCTAGTAAATTAGGCCTTCAGGAAGAACCCTTTCAGTTCTTTACTGAGTTGCCTCTAAGCCTTTGCAGATGCTGAGCCCTCGGCTCAGACACTCTTCCTGTCTGGTGAATGCCAATCATCCTTAAAGATTTGGCTCAGGGGATGCCTCCTCTGAGAAGACCTCTCTGAACCCAGGTCAGGTCAGGTGCTCCCTCTGGAGCCACAGCCCACTGGGCTTCCTTCACCATAGCCCCATACACGTTTTGGACATCCCACACATGAACCTGATCTCCTGGTGTGTGAGCTCCTGAGCTGAGGGGCTCATGCCATGCCTGGCTCAACAAGGCATCAGGGCTTATTTGAATGAATGCGTGAAGAAATGAGGGCGTGCGTGAATGAATGGAGGGGAGCAAGGTCCTGAAGAGCCTTTAATGCCAAGCAAAGGAATTTGGACTTGAACGTCTGTGGCTTGGAGAGTTCTCAGCAGGGCCATATCGCCTCTGGAGACACTTTATGAATCATGGGAGCATTTTTAGTTGTCACAGGGATGGAGGCATTTTAAGGGGCCACAGGTGCCAGATTTACATTCAAATAATCATCCTGCCTGCAGCCCCCCAACCCAGCCAGCAGGTGTTCATGTAACTGACAAACCTGTTTATAATCGATCATTGAAACCTAGGACCAAATTTGATTTTATCTATAAACAGAAAATCTATATATTTTTACATGGTTTGATACCTATTGCATTTTTCAGGAATTTTTTTTCATTTTTCAGGATTCCCCCCAGCCTCCTCCCCCAGATTCTATTTTGTTCAAATGAGTTTTTGTCAGAATTTGTTCAGACTTTACTAAGAATTGTCCAGCATTTGGAAGCTCATGCTGCTCGTGGTGGGCTGTCAACATATTGAGACACGCCTGTGGAGCAGCTGGTGGCTCCAGAGAGCTTTGTTGGTCCACTGGCCCGAGCACTTTCTTTCTTTCTTTAAAAAAAAAAATAAATATTTTTTTATTGATTTCAGAGAGGAAGGGAGAGATAGAAACATCAATGATGAGAGAGAATCATTGATCAGCTGCCTCCTGCATGCCCCCTACTAGAGATCGAGCCCGTAACCCAGGCATGTGCCCTTGGCCGGAATCGAACCTGGGACCCTTCAGTCCGCAGGCCGACACTCTATCCACTGAGCCAAGCTGGCTAGGGCATGCACTTTCATATTTATGCACACGTTTCATTATGAATTACTTTCTCCTCCATTTGTACGCCGTAAGCATCTATAGACGCAAGAGGCAGACCTTTTTAATTAAATTGAAGATATCATGGCAGTTAACTGGTTAATTATTTTTGAAACAATGGTACTTGGGGTGTTTCACTGTGAATTTTATTTCAGGGCTTCAAGGGGCCTGTCAGGACTAGCGGTAGCCTTCAGGTGACCAGGGCTGGTTGGGAGAAGCTGGGAGCCATTGATTGCACCCCAAGCTACTGAAGAGCAGCATGCTTGCTCACTAGAGACTGAGAGGGACCCCATGGAGAGTGTTGGTGACCTCAGGGTCAGAATTCAGATTGGGAGGTCAGGAGCTGTAGAAAGGGATCAAGGATGCTTTGGGACAGTCTGGCTGAGAAGGGGAAGAGGAAGAGAGGTTTGGGGAGAGATGGGGTCAGGGGAGCATGTTTCCTGTTTGCAAGATGGGGAGACCAGAGTGTGTTGGTCCTGGTGGGGCAGGAGTGGCAGTGGGTAGGGATGTGGGTGGGTGGGGACTACATGGGAAACCGGAAGTGGATTCTCTCTCAGAGGGATCTTGGGTGGTAACTGACTACAAGAATAGCAATAGCCGGGCTGGCGTGGCTCAGCGGTTGAGCATTGACCTATGAGCCAGGAGGTCACGGTTTGAATCTCAGTCAGGGCACATGCTAGGGTTGCGGTCTTGATCCCCAGTGTGGAGTGTGCAAGAGGCATCTGATTAATGACTCTCTCTCATCATTGATGTTTCTACTTCTCTCTCCCCCTCCCTTCCTCTCTGAAATTAATACAAATAAGAATAGGAACATTAGTTAACAACCTATGGAGCACTTATTCTGTGCTAGACTCTGGTCTAAGCCTTTTCCGTGAATTACCTCATTTAATTCTCTCAACATACGCTGAGGTCAGTACTATGATTAGGTCCTCTTTGCAGAGGAGAAAGCTATAGCAGAGAGAGAGGACCTGGATGAGATGAGCAAGGCTGTTTGTCCCTTAGTCTAGTCTGGGTCAGAGGTGGCTAGGGTTAGTGCTTTGGGTGAGATGAGGATGGGGCAGGGGCAAGAATGGTCCTGTCCAGGGTTTCCCCTTTGGGGTCAGCCCGCTGTCCATGCTCCTGGGCCCCTCAGGCACAGAGGACACTCAGAGCCACTTCCTTTCTCTGAGGTCAGAGTCCGAAAGGCTGGTTGTGTCTGGCTGGCTTTCCTGGCTCTGACGACTTGGTTCCTCTTCCTGTCCCTCCCCACTTCCCCACTTGGCTGAGTGGCCCTCTGCCTCTTTTAGCCCTTGCCATCTCTCCCTCTGACCTGCCCCAGGAACCTGGACTCCCAGATCCACTCCTCACTCCATGTAATCTCAAGATCTATGGGTTGTTAGCAGTAGATGAAGAGAAGGTTTTGCTCAAGTGGGTACAATGTGTGGGAGGACACTCAAGACTTTTGGCATGGGGCCAGTTGGGTGTGAGGCCTGGCCTGACAGTCGACTGACTGCGTGACTCCAGGAAGCCACTTTACTTCTCCAAGCCTCATTGGTAAAATGAATTCCATAATCCACTTCCTGCATGGGGTTTATGAGAGGAGTAAATGAGCTAACACAGAGAACAGATGCATTGGGGTGCCTCAGGAAGGGCAGCTGGCAGCCTCAAGAGCATTGAGTGGAAACGATCCGTCTTTGACAACAGATCTAGGAGCTGGTCCACATATACTTGTTGAATGAATGAATGGATGAATGAAGTACCATAAGAATGAGACTGCCCCTCGCCCTGTGTCATGGGTATCCCTCTCTCTGTGGCCCTCAAGCCCCCATGGTTCAAGTTGAAACTGTTTGTTCCTGAGTCTCTTCCTTGGGATGTGGGGGTGCAATGAAGAGATTGTGGTCGCAGTTGACCACAAGCCAAATATGACTCAACCTGCTGGGGTTCTTGTGAAAGACAGTCAGGGGCCTGAAGTGGCTGGGGTGGGAAGGGGAAGGTAGCTTCTTACTTCAGCTCTTCAGAGAAGTTCCCCCAACCGAAGGCAGAGGACATGGGGGTGGGGCTTCCCTGGTGCCAGAGGAGGGCAGGCTGTTTATGACCAAGGTGATGGCATAGGAGCCCTATAGTAAACACCCTTCCTGAGCCCCTGCTGTGCACATAGGTAGGTGGCACCAGGCCTCGGGGAACTCAGTGTACCCTGAGCGGGTGAAGTGAGTTGCCCAAGGGAGACTGTGGGTGCACATCAGTTGGTCATAAGGAGAGATGGGGAGATCAGTGAGGGCGTCCTATAGGAGGCAGTTCTTGCAGCATGAACTTCCCAGGCAGAATAGGTGGTGGCACAGGAGCCAGGGGCCAGGAAGGCCTTGGGTATGTGTGGGACACCAGGATCCTAGTTTCATTGGAACAGAGTCCAGGTCCAAATGAGGTAGGGATGGGCAGCCTGGGGCATGTGGGGTCTGCACCCCACCCTGGTTTATAGGAGGAGGTTGTAGGTCAAGGTGGTTGTTAAAAATGTGACCTTGGGAGTCACTGAGTTGAAATCCTCTGCACTTTCGGGTTATACGACAGCTTGCCTAGCCCCCCGGCCTGTTTCCTCACTTGGAAAATGGGACCTTTGAAGGCCATAGACCTTCTAGGGCAGTTGTTGTGCAGATCCAATGAGGCAAAGTATGTGAAGAGGAAATGGTTTGTGAAAGGGGTATTGTTGACGGCTGCTTCAATAGGAGTTGGCTATGTGTGGTTGCTGATGGCTTTCCTCACCATTGCCAACAACAGCGGCAGCTGCCTCAAGTTGGCCAGTCCCACAGGCACAGGGCACAGGGCCAGGAGGAAGGGCTAGATGAGGGAGCTTTTGCAATTGCCCCAACTGCTCTGGCTTCCCTGGGTGGTGATGAGCAGAGCCCCAGACTGGAGAGAGCAACAAAACAGCCACTTCCTTCCTTGCTGGGGTCCTGCAAGCTGTGGTTGCCAACCAGGAGGAGGTGTGAAGCTGCTGTGGCTGCTGAGACAGCCCCAGCCCGGGCCCTGCCTTGGCCCCTACTGTGCCCCTGGTGCCTTGGTGTCCTGCCCTCCCCCAACTCAGTGGGGTTCTGGGGTCACACCCTGTGTTCCTACAATTGTGCAAACAACATTCTCTCCTCCAAAGGTTCCCAGGGCCTCCCCACCTTTTGGGGAGAGCCTTCAGTTTCCTTTTATCCCGGCCAGAGCCATTCTCCAACATGTGGGAACCCTCGTCCTTCCAGAGTCCTTCCTCCCAATGCTCTCTCGGCGCCCAGCCTTTCCATGGCCACTGCCCCTGGATCAAGCAGCCTCACTGGTCTCTCTATTTCCTGTCTGTGCTTTAAAAACAACCATTATTACCCTCACGTCTCCACCATCACCACCCACGGACAACAGATTGCATCTTTTACCCCACCCCACCCCCACCAAAGTCAAACAAACTGCTGATAACCCCAGTGGCAGTACCATCAACCAACATCAAACGAAATGACGATTGATTCTGCTACCAATGTCCCTACCATCCCCCACCACCACCCTCATCCACCTGTCCTCACTAACACCAGCAACCCATAATAACTAACCACCGTCAAGATCACAATACTAGCCATCCGCAACCACACAGCCAACTACCACTGAAGCAGCAACCAACAATACCCCTTTCCAAAAACCACCAGTACATCACCACTACTGCTGATGTTGTCACCAAAAATGAAAAATGAACTGCCAACAGCAAACAAACATCACCTTCAGCCACCCAACTCTGAATAACAGTACCATGATTCCACGGATCTACCCTCCAGACCAAAGCAACCAACCACCATCCATCCATGTTCATCACCAGCTGGCACACAAAACAACCATCACCACTGCCAACCCACCCACGTTGTGACCACCAACGTACCACAACCAAGAGCAACAGCATCACAACCAATGGCACCAACAACCCAACAGCTCAACAGTTATCTTTCAACAGACACTCACTCCTCTTCAATCACTACGAATGAGTCACCTCCACACACTGTGATCACTAACTCCAGCCATGAATAAGCTCTGAACATTGTTTCACTGAACCTTTCAACACTCCCTGCACATATCACTCCTCCAGGCAGATGTCAGAGGTATTGGCCTCATGGGTGGGTTCCACTCTTTTTTTTCGGCTGTGGTCCTCTGGGGTGAGTTTCGCCCTCCCCAGACCCTATTACCAAGCAAGCAAACATTGACTAAGCATTTTTCACGCAGCTTCCTTGGGAGGGGTTGCTTTCCTCTCAAGTAGCAGATAATTTCCTGTGTTCTTTTGATCAAAGCCTGCCCATCTCAGCTCCTGAGCCTTCCTGGCTTGGCTCCTTCTCGGATGAGTTTCTGTCCCAAGCCCAGAGCTCTAGCTGATGGCTTAGTTGTAAATGACCCAGGTGGATCTTTGGCCAAAGATGCCCAACTTGTCATCAGCTTTCTGAAGTAAGATGTCCTCTCTCAGACGAACACAGATGCTGCCTCTTGGTCTACCTCCCCGCCTCCACCTTGGCCAGCTGCTTGCTGCAACTGCCAGAAGTCCTGCAGTTGTCACCACTGGCTCTGTGACTGTCCCAACCGCACGCCTTCATTGACAGAATGACAAACAATGAAAGTTGAAGTGGAGGCAGATGCCTGGAGCTGCGGGGGTGACTTTTACCACCAGCGCAGGCTCTCCTTTAATGTGTGTGCTTGATGCCGTTGCAGCTAAATCCATGACTGTGACAGACTCCCCACAGTCACTATCAGACCTCACCCTCACAGGCAGGACGCCTTTGGCTGCAGTGCCTCCCTTGCCATCCTCACATGGAAGGGTACCAGCGGTGGTGCAGATACGCTGCGTCTCACAGCGGCTTCTGGGATTGCTGCAGCCAGCCCCCCGTTACCCACACAGGCATGCTGTCACTACACCATCACTGTACCCCACCACCCATTAGACAGCTTCCCCCTGTGTCAAACCCACAGACCCTCTGAAGTTCCAACTGAGAGGTTCTCGATCGACTTCCAAATATGACCTACGTGGGAACTGAGGCCCAGAGAGGGGACTTGGCTTTCCCAGGACCATACGGGGAGATAAGGCACCAAGCTGAGCTGGAAACCGGGTTTCCTAAGCCCCAAGACAAGGGTATGTCCCTGTCCTTGCAGACACTATGTGATCCCTCAGGGCCACCTTCCATCCTCCATTTCTTGGGCCCCCCTCCCCCATCATTATTCTGGCATCCTGTCCACCATCAGATGGGAGTTTGGTCCTGGTGAGGGATGCTGGGAGCACATGAGCTGCATGGAGGGACCCCCTAAAGGGCCTGCCGTGCCCCATTCACATGGCTGTACTTTCTGATGGTGGCCTCCAGGGCACCTCCACCTCACTGGGACCCCCCAACCCCTGCCCTTCAGGGCCCACTTCCTTGAAGGACTTACCATGGTGGGGGTGGTATCTGGGTTCCAGGGGGTGCTTGAATGGGTTGTGGTAGGGGTGCAGGCTCAGGGGGTTCCGGGGGGTGGTTCAGGCATGGCCCTGCTTCTCCTTCACCAGGCTCCCGGCCCTAGTTCCTCTTACAACAGCCCCCCCCTTTCACTTCCTTTGGCGGGAGGGGCCCGTGGCTACTGGGGAGGGAAGCTAGGCCCAGGGGGCGGGGAGAGAGCTCCAGCAGCTGGCAGGGCTGAGAGCTGGCTGTTTGGGGGCTCTGAGTCTGAAGGGAGAGTCCAGGGTTGGTGGAAGCAGCTGCCAGACCCCAGAAGGCCACTTCTCCAACTCCCTGGGGACAGGGGTTGCAGGAGGGAGCACACAGGTCAGTTGGCTGCAGTACTGACCGCTCTGTTCAAGGTGGCCCCCAGGAGGCATTTGGGCTGCCCAGGTCTCTACAAACCGCCTCAGACACCGGTCTTCTCTGGGAATCCCTGAACGAACACCTGCTTCCAGAGCGGCCTCAGATGGTCCTTTAGAACAGTCTTTGCAGGTGCCCATGTGTCAGGGGAAGGGCAACGGGAGTGGCAGGTGCCAGGAGCCAGGTGCACTTGGAAGGTCCAACTTTGGAGGTCAGACCTGGAGTTAACAAACCCTAGCTCTGCTACTCCTGGGGTCCCCCTATTTCCTCATCATAAAACGGGGGTGCAGGCCTCTCCAGCAGCATCTGGCAGAAACGGGATCCATAAAATGTGGGCCCATGTCCTGATCGTTGGGAAATCAGCAGGCCATGTACTGGTCTCCTCTTGATAACTGGGGAAACGCCAGTTCTCAGAGGTCATCACCGCCGCGTGCCGCACAGCCAGGAGGCAGGGGAGCAGAAGCTTAGCTGCTGGGAAGCCCAGCCCGGAGGGGGAGGGGAAACGCCTGTGGCCCAGGGTTGCACAGCATCCTACCTAGAGGTTGCCAAGCTGGGTCTTCCCCTCGTGGCCACATGTGAGGAGGCACGCTTTTCTCTCCGAGTTGCTGGTGCACCTTTGCTCACGGGATTGGTTTGGCATCGGCAAACCTCAGCTAACGCCTCCGGGCGTTAAGGGTGAATACGTCGGCAGGAGGACCTCCACCTTGTTGGGCATGAGGGAAGGCAACCTTGTGCGGAGGGCAGGTACGCTGGAGCTCACCAGATGAAGAGGGAAGGGGAAGGCACACCTGGCTGAGAGAACAGCTCAAGCAAAGGCAGGTGCGCCTGGAGCTCTGAGAGTGACCAAGAGCGTTGGTGGCTGGGACGGCCGGTGTCAGACCCTGAGACTGTGAGAGACTGCAAGAAGCCATGCATTTGCCCTAAGGTCACTGGGCTCTCGTTTGTGTGGGCAAAAGCCCCCTTCCAGGCTGCTGGGCTGCTTCCAGCCTGGGTTAGGGACACACACACACCAGGTGCACAAATCTACACAAGACAGAACTTTATTGATGTAGCACTTCCTGGCAAGGGGTGTGTGGGCCCCGGGGCAGGGCCTGTAGCACCACGATGGGGGTGAGCAACCGGGCAGAGGTTGGGGTGGATCTTCCCACCTCTTACCCACCCCTGTAGCTGGTGTCGTCAAGGGGAGGCTGTTAGGAAGTCCTGCTAATTCCCTTTCCCCATGGTGGACAGAGACCCCCTCCAGCCCAGAGTGGAGGGAAAGGGCAGTGTTGGGGACCAGGGCACTGGCTGACCCCTTCCCCACCCCCACTCTTCACAGTATGGATTCCAACCAAAGGCGGGGGATCTTAGGGGGCTCCCTAGGGGTGGGCGAAAAGAGCGCTACGTCAAACAGTCGTTCCCTTCTCCGACCCACCCTGGAGGGGGTCTCACTGTGAACTGGGAAAGGAGCTGAGGAGGGGCCCTGGGGATGGCCAGCCCCTCTCCATCTCCCAGCCAGGGCCCTGCATGGGTTTCCAATAAATAATTTCCGCTCCATCTCACCCTTCACGCCCAGCTCCTGCCCTGGCGGGCTCCTTCAGACTGGCCCGCTGCAGCCGGTCCCCTCCACCCCCAAGCTGGCGCTCAGCTGTGGCTCAGGGGCTGCTTGTCCCCTAGCGGCCATGGCAGGTTTTGCAGCACATCTGGCGGAAGTAGGCTCGGCTGCAGAACTGAAATTTGAGCACTAGGGGGCAGTAGGCGACCTTGTTCACATCCTTGCACTCTGCAGAGGGCGGGAGGGGGTTGGGAATCAGGTCTCGGAGCCCCTGGGCTCCACGTGGATTATTTCATGCCACCCCTCTAATGCGGCATCCTCTCAAGTGAATATATTTTTCACCCCCTCACGGTTGAGAAAGGAAGGCAAAAGGTGGAAGGTGAACTCAGGCAGTTTGGTTCCTGTATCAGGAATAGGTACAAATTTTTTTACTTTGATAGGGGGAACAAAGGGTATATTTAAAGAAGTGGTTCTTAAGGGGATGTGACTCTCCCCCCCCCCTCCGGGTGGGGGCGCACTTGGCGATGTCTGGAGACATTTTTGGTTACCACCACTCGGGGGAGGGGTCCTATTGGCATCAGGCAGGTAGAGGTCAGGGAAGCTGCTAAATATCCTACAATGCACAGGGCAGACCCATGACAGAATCATGTGGCCCAACACATCAGTAGTACCTGAGGTTAAGAAACTCTGATTTAAAGAAAGAATATTAGGCAAATAATGCGTTATCGGTGGAGATGAGTAAGTCGAAGGTCATGGAGGTGGCTGGGGAGTAACCCCAGTTTGGGCTCCCAAAAAGGATCCGGTGCCTAAGACCCTTGGCACACAGTGGCGCTTAGTGCATGTCTGTAGGGAGGGGCTAGTGAGGCTGGCCTGGAGGAGATAAGGGCATCCAGTGGTTGGGGAAGGTCTCCGGCCAACGGTCAGGACCCCACCCTCTCCAGTGGCTTCCTCTGGACAGGGCCCGCCCGGCATCCCGTGGCCTCCGGCCCCACCTACCTTCCGGGCTGTCCCCGGGGGGCGTGCTGTCGCACTTGGCCTCGCACTGCTGTGTGGCTGGGGGGCGCAGGGCCTCGGCACACTCGCGCGACGGCTGGCCCGTGTGGCCGGAGCAGCGCACGGCGCGCTGTTGCTGTCCGAGGCCGCACTGCACAGAGCACTGTGGGGCACCTGGGATGAGCCACTCCCCAGCCGCCCCTGCCCTGGCCTCCAGCCCCCCGGGGTGGCCACCTACCTCGCCCCACTCCCCTGCCACCCAGCGGGCAGGGGGACAGCGGCGCAGGTTGCAGCGCATGGTGGCTGGCGGCTTGGCTGCGGGTGGGCAGTGCGCGGGGGGCAGCGTGGCACGGTGGTCTGCGCTCTTGCAAAGGACTACTCGGTGGCGGAGGCCCGGCCCGCAGCTGGGGGTGCACTGCAGTTGGAGGGGGCGGTTCATGCTTAGTAGGCGGTCCCCCCTCCCTTCCCCACGCGCACAGGGAGCCGAGAGGGCGCTGCTGGTCCAGTGGATGGTGAGGAGGGGCCAGCTAATCTCGGACCCGTCGAGGGGGGTCCGCTAGGGCTAACGGGAGGGACTTGTGAATACAGAGGGTACCTCAGGGGGCACCCAGCGCCCAGGCCCTGCCCCATGCTGCCCAGGGAGTGGGTGGGCGAAGTGGGAAGGGGCGGCTGACCTCCGACCAGTCGAGGGCGGCCCACTCGGGCGGACAGGTGGGGCCGTGGCAGGCCTCCAGGACGGGTGGGCGCGGCTGCGGGCAGGAGTTGTCATCCAGTATCTTCTCCTCCGCAGCGGACACGCGGCGCAGACACACCACAGAGCGGCTGCGCACGCCCGCATCACAGCTGCGGCTGCAGCGGGACCAGTTCCCCACAACCCAGCTGTGGGGACACGGGGGCTAACAGCGTGCCGGCAGGGCAGCCTGACCCTGCGCACCAGCATGGCCTCCTCCCGGCAACCAGCATCGTCATGGAAACGGCGCAGCCCGAGCCCCCACCTGGGGCAGGGCGGCCCAGCAGCCCAAGGGAGGAGGACTGTCTGCACCTGGCTAGGGAGCATCCACTCTGACTCCAGGAGAGCCCTGGCTCGGCCTTGGGGAGCACAGTCCCCCCCAATCCTGGGACCACGTGCTTCTCTGATGGCAGCAGCACCTGTCACCCGCCCCCGCCCCCTGGCAGGTACTCACTCAGGTGGGCAGGGCTCCGTGTTGCAGGCCCGCTGCCTCTTGGGAAGCTTGCTCTGGGCGCTGCAATGGTGGGGGGCCACGGCTGAGCTGTCCAGCTGATTGCGGCATTCCACGGCCTGCACCTGGCTGCCTGGGGGCAGGTGAGAGGCCCACTCAGCCCTGCCCCCTCCAGAAGGTCAGGTGACTAGTGCCCCCCCCGGGCCCCACCCCTGCCCTCACCACCGGCACATTGGGCAGAGCACTTGGTCCAAGGTGAGTAGTGCCAGGAGTAGGGGGGCAGTGCATCCCGGATGATGGGTGCGTTGAATCGGTAGCGAAGGGCAGGCAGCTCGGTCCTGGCCAGCACCTGGGGTGGAGGGCGCATCAAAAGGAAGTCAAGCTTGGAGTCCCCACAATGGTGCCGGCGTCCTCCTGCACCCTGCTCCACCATTACCATGACGATGAGAGATGCATTGATGGGTCCCAGGGCTTCTAGACTCTGTGTCTGGTTTGGCCCAGGTCGCAGCTGAAAGGTGGTCCCAGCCAGGGACAGGCGGTGGGGCTGAGGGGTCCTGGGCATCCCCTCCAGCAGCAGGGACTCCTGGTCCCCCTTCAGGGCTGCGGGCGAGTGTAGGAGTCAGAATTCCAGCCAAGTTTACCCCCAGTCCTCCTCCCCTCTGCTCCATCTCACCCAGGTGACTGAGGGACAGGTTCAGGTCCTGGATGAAAATGTGGATGGAGCCTTTGGGGATCCAGACGACTTCCTCGTACCCTGGACAGGGAAACGAGGTGTCACCCACTCGGCGCACCCCCACACCTGCCTGCTGCAGCCCTGGATGAGAGCCGCGAGCCATTACTGGGCTAAGTGCTTCCAGGGTATCACATTGCACCCCCAGCTCCAGCACCCCCAGCTCCAGCCCTAT
The DNA here is from genome assembly GCF_951640355.1 of Cnephaeus nilssonii. NCBI lineage: Eukaryota > Metazoa > Chordata > Mammalia > Chiroptera > Vespertilionidae > Cnephaeus > Cnephaeus nilssonii. The sequence continues at coordinate 10,717,200 of NC_137076.1, forward strand.
GAAGTAGATGTCATCATGCCCATTTCACACTTAACAAAACTGAGGCTCAAAGAAGCAAAGCTAAAAAAAAAAAAAAAAAAAAAAAAAGCAAAGCGACTTGCCCAGATTTGACAGATAGGAGGTAGCTGGGCTGGGATTTGAACCTGCCTCTCTAACCACCAACGTGGCCTGATCTGCCCCGCCTCCACCCCCTACCCCAGTAAGCAGCAGGTATAGGCCTGGGCAGAGAGGAGGCCACTGTGGAGGCCCCAACCCACACAGAGTAGGGTTTGCAGGGGGCTTCACGGCTTATGGGCCCCTAAGAGCCACTGTCCCTGCCCACATGTGTCCCAAGTCCTGGTCGAACTGCCTGACCTCTGACCTAGCTCCTGAACCACACATGGGCAGGAGACCCCCTGGATGGGGCAGGGGAGAGATTTAGGTCCCCACCCCCTCGGATATTTTAATTCCCAAGATTTTGGCGCCAGAGCCTAAGCCAGTCCCTGACCCTGATCTGGGGCATCGCTGGGTCCTCAAAACTTCTTGGGGTCTCAACAACTCCACTGGGTCCCTGGGTCTGAGAATTTGCTAATCTTGACTACTGTGGTGGGGCCAGCTTCCCCCCCTGCCCCCCGCCCAGCCCAGGAGGGAGTGTGACAAGGAAGTAGGGGTATCTTACCAGCCCCAGGCAAGGCCGGGCTGAAGACCCCCTCGATGGTTTCGCAGGCACTGCCATCGCCCCCACACACTCGGCACTTGTCCTCCCGCAGGTCGGAGCCCAGGACCCGGTCGCAGCCCACGTGCTGGGGAGGGCAGCGGTGGTGGGGGTGTCAGTGAGGTGCCCAGTCCCCCGTCCCCATCCCTTCCCTCTCTCTGGAAGTCCCTTCCACCTTGCACTCGCCGCTGACACAAATGTCCACCGTGTCTGGGCGGCAGGGTGTCCCGTCCACCACGGCTGCTGCCCTCTCCGTGTAGAAGTTGAAACCTTCCGCTAGGCAGGTGAGCGAGCAGGCCTTCACGCCCCCTGGGGGGCATGGTCCCATCAGACCAAGGGCCAGGGGGCCCTGGGGCTCCCTGCTTGCTCCCTGGGGGAGGTGAGGCCAAGAGGGACAGACCCCAGGTCCGTGAAGCCTAGGCAGGCTAGGTAGATGGAATGGGGGCTCCCAGCATTCAGTCTGGCATTCTGGCTCCTTGAGTGAGGGGAGGGCTCAGGGCAGACCCCAAGATGCTGTATCCACCTGCTGTTGGGTGCTCGCACGGCTTCCTCAGCCCCCGACTCACCTCCTCGGTACGTTTTCCACGTGTAGAATTTCCCACGGAAGGGGACGCTGTCAAATTCAGAGCACTGCATTTCCCTAAAGTCCTGGGAGCCCGGGGGACAGTCCTGGGGGCACGAGATGGGAGAGGGAGGGAGGCCAGGTGTCCAGGGATGGAGTCAGGGCAGAGGCCTAGGGCGAAGAACTAATGCTCAGAGCAGAGATGAGTTGGAGGAGTGAGGCTGGAGGCAGGGAGGCCGGGAGGCCAGGGAGGAGGCTGTGAAGGGTTGGGTGGTGGCCTGGGCTAGGAGCAGGCAGTGGGCTGGAGGGACAGGTGCATTGAGAGGGACGAGGTGACGCATTAGATGGCAGAGGCAAGCTGGGGATGATGCCTGGGTTTCTAGTTTCAGGCCTGGGGCCTTTCTTGAGAGAGCAGACCTATAAAGGAGCGAGGCCAAGTGGGGAAGGTGCCCAACTCTTTGCGAGTGTGAGGGGCATGTGGATGCCTCAGAGACACGAGCCTACCCCTCATCAGTGGCTCTCCACCCTCCTAGCACTCCACGCTGCAGTCTTGTGCTTATTGGGTGTGTGCACACGAGATGTGTTGACGCCAGGACGAGCCAGGGGGGTCCCAGCATTAAAAAGGGGCAGCAGAGAAGCCGAGAAAAGGGGTGCAGCCTGGGGAGGGGGGCTGGGAGCGCGGGGCTGGGCGATGCAGGCGAGGTGGGAGTTTTAGACAGGAGGCACAGCCTGGTCAGAAGAGGGCTACGGGCTAGTGCCAGGGAAGTCAGAGACAGCTTTGGGGCAGGGCTCTGGGGAAACTGGGCCACGCAGGGAGGGGGTGTGGAAGACTCATCTACGCAAGAATCGGAAGGAGCCCAGCCGGTGTGGCTCAGTGGTTGATCATCAACCTATAACCAGGAGGTCGAGGTTCAATTCCCGGTCAGGGCACATGCGGGGGTTGCCGGCTGGATGCCCAGTAGGGGTGTGCAGGAGGCAGCCGATCAGGGATTCTCTCTCATCATTGATGTTTTTATCTTTCTCTCCCTCTTCCTTCTTCTCCAAAATCAGTAAAAATATACATATATATGTAAAAAAAGAGCCCTAGCTGGTTTGGCTCAGTGGATAGAGCGTCAGCCTGTGGACTGAATGGTCCCCGGTTTGATTCTGGTCAAAGGGCACATGCCTGGGTTGTGGCCTTGACCTCCAGTAGGGGGCTTGCAGGAGGCAGCCGGTCAATGATTCTCTCTCACCGTTGATATTTATATTTCTCGCTCCCTTCCTCTCTGAAATCAATAAAAAAATATAAAAAAAAAAAAAAAGAATGGGAAGGAGCCAGATCCCTGGGAGGTGCCGGGGGTAGACTGGGACTGGGTGGGTGGGGCAGGTGCAGAGGGGCAGGGAGGGGAGAAGGCCTGCGGCAGCTCCCTGGAAGTTGTTTTATGGCTTTTTCCCCTGAGGGACCGGCTTGGGGGAACTCACATCAGTGTTGCAAGAGCGATGCCGCCGTCTCTCGCCCAGGCAGTACTTGCCCCCGATGGTTGGCCTGGAAAGGGTGGGAGAGCAGGAGAGGGATGGGGCCGGGGAAGCGGGGCGGGCCCCTCCATTTCCTCGCAGGGGGTCCTGAGGACTGACCTGGGGCTGTCGCAGTGACGGCTGGAGGAGGACACGCCGCCGCCGCAAGTCCGGCTGCAGTCTCCCCACGGGGTCCACGGGCCCCAGGCCCCATCCACGCCCTCAGGTCGCGACCCGAAGGGGACGCACACCCGCTTGTAGCACCACTGTGGGTGGGGGGGGGGGGGGGGGGAGAGGGGTGAGTCCAGCTCGGAAACCCTCAGGGGATTGGTGCTCCCCTCCCACCCAGCCAGAGGCCTCGGCTCCCCTGGAATGGGGCTGAAGTGGGACAGAGGTGGGGTTCGAGGACCGGGGTGCAAACAGGTGGCATAGGGGTGTGGCCAGGGAGCCAGACTCAGCGTTCAAGGGGCGTGAAGCTACTCCTGGGACAATGGTGCGGGCGGGGCTGGGGACGGTGTGGGGGTGTGGGCTCAGGTTAGGGGCGGGACCTGCAGGAAGCGGGCGTGGCCAGGGACCACGTGACCCGAGAGGCACGGCTCGGGATGGGAGCGGCCCAAGGACAGGGGGCGGGCCTTGGCCTGCGGTCTCACCCCCTTGTCGATGGTGTGTGTCTGGCACAGCGTGCCCTCTGCGGCCGGGATGCTGTTGGTGATGCACCGGTTGCTCTTGCTCAGACACCACAGCTCGCTGCAGACCTCCTGCGGCCGAGATGCCCGCTCAAGCTCGCCCTCCTCCCTCAGGAGGACCCAGGCTCACTGCCGGCTGGGCAGTGGGGCCCTGGGTCTCAAGGAATCTTCCTGGACCCTGTAGCAGGGTATGGCCTGGGCCCTCCTCTCTGCCTACATATGCACCGCACTTACTCCACACCGGTGTGTGGCACACATTCCCGTAGACATCCTTCTCCCGATTTTACTGCGAGAAAATCGAGGCCAGGCCGGGTCGCTTGCTGAAGGTTACACAGCTACTAAAGGGCAGCCTGGTTATCAACCCAGACCTTTGACTGAAGGGTCTATGATGTAACCCCTTATCAGTTCAGTCCCTGGCATCTCCCGAGTTTCTAGAAGGAAACGGGGGATTGCTGAGGAATGTAGAGGAAGGATTCTGGATTCCTTTCTGGGATGAGCAAAGCAGAAAGATCAGGCCTGGAAGATGGCTCCAGTCCGGGGCCCCATCTCTAACTTCTCTGCTCCTTGTTCCCTTCCCTTAAACTGGGGACGTTCTCAAAGGTGCTCATCTATGGAGGGTTGGGAGAGGACAAGGCCAGGCTGGTGCTGCCTGGACGGGGCCAGGATCTAGCAGCAAGTCCTGTACCCGTCCCAGGAGGTCACTCAGTGGCCACAGGAAGGGGCCTTTTCTGGGTCAGCTTCCGTGAGAGACCTGTGCGTACATGAAACATTTGGAGGGTTGTCCTTGAGATCTCCCTCAAACACCCTCCAGGGTCCCTGCCTTTTGCCCCCTTCAGAGGACACTTCTCAGCTAAAACCTCAGCCTGGCCTTCTGGCTTCACAGGGCTGTGTCCTCCTGGCCATTTGTAAAAATACCACGTGCTCTGCCGCCTCCTGGAGAGAGTGCCTCTCCCAGCCTGGCTTTCCCTCCTCCTCACAAGGACACGCGGTGGACTATATGGATGCTTCCATCCCGCCACTCACTTGCAACACATTTGACCCCTCTGGGCTACCGTTTCCTCACCTACTAGATGGGCCTTGCCTACGTAAAAGGTTGAGAGGCATGCGACAGAGTAGATATGAAGGGGTTTGCATAGATGCCCGGCTACAGAGTAACCATGACCATAGCTAACTCTGGACCAGACGCTAGGTAAGCCCAGCCCCTTAGACATATTAACCAATTTACGTGTAGTCAACAACTCCCCTTTGCCAGGAGGGCAAGGAACACGTTCTTTGGCAAAATAAAAGGGAGAATCAACTTAACCTACAGCTCGCACTGATCCATGTTTGCGATCTGGCACTTGCTCCCCTCCCCCACCTCTATAAAATTTGGTCCTAGAGAGACCTGGATTTAAAGGCCAACTCTGGGAAAGGCACTCTCCCCATGCCTCAGTGTCTCCATCTGTATGTGGGGATAATAGGACCATGAGGAGCTTAAACGAGATGCTATAGATCACATACTTAGCATCTAGTGAATGCTCGGTAAATGCCAACCACTGTTATCATTGTTAGGATACCCGGGGCGCAGCAGATGCTCCAGGGAGTTTCAGAATTCTTTTGGAATTCATTAGAGAGGGCTATAGTCACCAGTCAAGTCAGGGTGTGGGGGCAAGAGAGGAATGTCCATTACATATAAACTGATCCAGGGTTTATCTCCTTGTCTTGCACCGAAATGAAGTGAGGGCATGTTAACAGCTGCCTACTCCCTGTTTTGCGTTAACATGGCCTTAGCTTGGACATGGCCTTGCAAACTCTGACCTTTGTTGAGTTTGGAGGGTGTGAAGTATTGGGACTGGACCAGGCTACTAGGGCCGAGGCTGTGGGGAGGCGGGGAGCGTGTTTTGGGAATCAGGGGAGGGAGGTGGGCAGTAGAGGGGCAGCTGGTGGCCCTGGTGGCTGAGGCAGGAGGCCAGCAGGCTCCAGCTCCCCGGGGGAAGCTGGGAGAAGGACCCTAGCTGACTTCTTTATGCATTGCTGGGGCTTTGGCAGCTGAGTCTAAATCTCAGGAAAGAGTTGGGGAGTAGTAATGAGGTTCAGAGCTCGTCCAGCAAGACTGGGGCCAGCAGCTCTGTGCACCGGTCGGTAGGGGATGTGGGGAGTGCAGAGAGGGTGCCCAGTTCTTTGCCAGGTGGGGAACATGGTTCTTCCGCAGGGAAACCATTTCCACCATGTCTGAATGTTTGGTTAAAAATGGCCAGTTAGGGCTCTCGGGACTCCAGTCCTGCAGCAGTCTGACATGCTGCACAGAGCGGGGGCCTCCCAGTCTCCCCAGCCCAGTTTCCAAATCAGGGGTCTGGAGAGCCAGGAGATTCCACTCTTGTCCCCAATCTTGTCTGATTGTGACATCTGTATAACCCAAGGCCCCTCTGTGCCCCCGGGGCTCACTCCTCTTCCTGGCTCTCCCAAACCCATTGCCTGGGGTGGGGGTGCCCATGTAGAGTAGAGTCACCCACCCCTGCAACCCCCTCCCCTCCCAGGAAGGAAAGCAGGAAGGCTCTCTCTACCCCGTATTTACACTGACGCGATTTGACTCCATGCTGGAAGCGGCACTGCTCATCGGCATCGTAGGCCTGGCCGGGCGCCACGGTTGGGTACACGAAGTCCTGTCTGGGGGGCCGGTTGTTCAGGCAGAGCCCCAGACCTGAGCTGTGGCAAGAGGAAAGCAGCTGTCATGCTGGGGGGCTGCAGGCCAAGAGCTCAGGGGGTCCGGCTGGGTGGGGTCCCGGGGAGCAGCCCCTGCAGGCGACACAACCCTTCTCAGAGGCAGCCCTGATGTGCAGGGGACCCCCGCCCCGCAACACGAGTGTGAGCCTCTAGGCAGGAGAGGCAGGTCCATCCTCACTCCAGGAAGCTGGTGATGTAGTCGCGGCTGCAGGATGACCACACGAATGGGTTGGTCTTCATGGTAATGTGGGCGGCCATGAGCTTCGCTGGGTCCTGGCCCCGGGCCCCGCAGCTGTTCCCTACGCCGTCGTGGTTCATGCCAAACCTGGGGAGAGGAGTATTGGCGGTGCTGGGTGCCGGTGAACCTGCCTGGACCCTCCTGGCCTCCCCTTCCTGCGTCCCCTGGCCTCACGTGTGTCCGATCTCGTGGGCAATGGTGAACGCTGTGGCCAGGCCAATATCCTCATTGATGCTGCAGCTTCTCTCGCGCTCACACATCCCTCCCACAGGGGCCAGACCTGAGAAATGGGCCCGTGGGGTGGGGCTGGGGCTCAGGGCTGTGTTGGTTGGCCCCATCCACCCTGCCAGGTCCCCACCCTCACCAGGGCCAGGGCCACCCAGCCCGCTGCCTTCCTAGGTGCCAGAAACCTAGGGGCATGGGTACCTAGTGTGCCGCAGGGTTTGTTCTTGTAGATGCAGATGTCATAGCTGTGGAAGGAGAGGGGGGCGATGAGGAAGCTGGGCTGCCGCCCTAAGCCCCGATGATGCCACCATGCCTGTCTCTGGGGGTTAAGGTCTGCTTGCGGGTGCTACCTGCCTCTCCCCCGAAGCCTCACGCTCGGGCTCCAGCTTGCCTTGGGGATAATGGGGCACATGAGTGACGACTGACTGAGAGGAGTGTATTAGCACCAAATGGCCCCATACCCGCCTTCCCAGATGCTTAAGGTTCCCAGCTGCCCCCCTCCTATCTCTGGCTCCCCAAGGGGGCAGCTGAATAGTCCCAGCCTCTCCATCTAGCAGGCGCTCCCCTGCTTGGTCCCCTAAACTACCCGTTCCCCTGGCCCGCATGTTGGAGGCCCCCCCAGCCCTCACCGCGTGATGAGCACCGCCGTGTCATGGTTGGCCACACCGTTCTCCGGAATGGCGTTGCCATGGCCGCTATGGTTCACAATGGATTTCTGCCACTTACAGAAGCTGTCCAGTGACTTCCCGGCGTGGTGGGTGATCTCCAAAGTGGGCTGAGGATGGACAGAGTGAGGTGCATGGGCGCCAGCCACCCCAGAGAGGGCAGGCGGCACTGGTGTGCGGGGGAAAGGGGTGGGGCCCCCCCCGCACCTGGTCCTCTGTGAGCAGGATGAGCCGTGTGACCAGGATATTAACGATGTTTCCCAGACTCGAGTCTTGGAAAAGTTTGGCAACCTGACCTCCAAGAAACAAGAGAAACGGAGTCTTAAGAGGGGCCCAGAGTAGCAAACAATGAAAATACAACGACAACAGCTCGCTTAATCAAATTCCTGCTGTATGCCCAGCCTCAGGCTAAGTCTGTCCATATATCTTTGCATGAGTAGGTACTGTTATTCCCATTTTGCTGATGAGCAAAACTGTTGCACAGAGAGATAAGCAAACACAGCTGGTAGGTGTCATAAGTGGGATTCAAATCTGGTAAGCCTGCCTGCAAAGTACTGGTTGCTTGCCAGTACATTTCTTTCTGACTCACCCTTGCTCAGCTAGTCAGTTTTGTTTTTGCCCTTCATCCCTCCCCTGCCAACCCCCTGGCTGCCTTGAGTGCCTCTGCCCAGCGATGGCCTGAGGGATGTGCCTCATTCCATGGCCATCTAAAGACACCAATTTGAGCATCACTACAAAAAGGTGGAAGTGTGGGGGCAGGAAGCTCTAGAGATAGCGGTCAGCGGGAAGGAGGATGTGGCCCAGGGCTGAGAGGGCACAAATGATGCAGGTCACACCATGCAGTGATCCCGGAGCCCTAGGATATCAATGCCCCAAAGTGGAAACCCACAGAAACCCTAGCAGGTGTTAGGAAACTTTGAAAACCTAAGGGAGAGAGGCAGGACTGAGGAAGAAAGTGGTGGAATCAGATACGCCGTCATGTGAACATGGAGCCCTCTGTCTGCTGAACTTTTTCTTTCCCATTTTGCTTCAGTGACACAAGAGCACCACTCATCAAGCCCTTCTTATGTGCCAACCACTGTATCTGGCTTCCCTCCTGCCAACTCTCATGCTCTGTTGTAGATACTATTACAACCCCATTTTACAGAGGGGGACACTGAGACTTAGAGGGGCCCAGAGTCTTGAGATCTAATATGGCTACTGAACGTGGGTCAGCAAGGTCAGCTGTATGAATCCACAGGCAAGTGTATGAGTGAGAACTCCACATGCATACAGATGTGTGCCCATGTGTGTACTGGTAACCTCAACACGTACCTGCGAGCCGCATGCTGATTTTTATATAGCAAACAATTATGCAACCCTTACTGTGTACCCAGTGCTTTATCTAGTCACTGTAGCCACCTTCGTTTTATGAAGCAAATACTATGATTATCCTCACTAGAGGCCTGGTGCACAAATTCATGCATGAGTGGGTCCCTCGGCCTGGCCAGCAAACGGGGCCAATTGAGGGGGCCGGCCGGTGGGGGGGAGGGGCTGCGGGATGTTGGCATGAGCATCTGCCCCCTGGTGGTCAGTGCGTGTCATAGTAACCGGTCGACCGGTCATTCAGTGGTTCGGTTGTTTGGTTGCTTAGGCTTTTATATATATAGATTTTACATATGAGTGAAGGGCATACAACTAAAAAGTGGCAGAGCTGGGATTTCAGCCCAGGCTAGCCGGCTTCAGAGTCCATGCTCCTAGGCACTGGGCTCTGCAGTCTTCCCTTCTCTCCCTGTCCCCCTCCATTCTGTTTCTCCGGCCTCAGGTAGCAGGTGTGGGTGACACCCTTTTCCTGACCTCTGGAGGCTGGCTCCAGGTTCTCGGGGCTTCATTCCCGGGGAGGGGGAGGCACTTACAATGTTCATAATGGCTAGCACGTACTGTTCCACATCTCGGCGCCCGTGGTAGGCCACCATCATCTTGTCAGCCACGACCAGGGTCTCCACGTAGCGTTCTCGGCTGACGGAGCGCTTCAGGCCCAGCTGGCTGCGCTCCGTTTCATTGCCCAGGGGCCTGGCAGGTGGCGGCTTCAGGGTGCGCAGCCACCACGGCCGCCCCTTCCACGGCTTCTCGTCTGGATGGATAATTTCTGGTCATTAGGCTGCTTGCTCTTTTGGTCCAGTTCCCTGTATGCTGATCCACCTGCCCAAATGGGCCGTCAAATACCTTGTTCTTTGGCTAGTGGGTATCCCCGTTGTCCAATGTCTGGTTCTAGAAATGCTCCATTAAGTGGATATCTGGTTCTACACGACGTGGCTACCCTACTGCCAAACTGGCTGGCTGAACCGCTGCCGGGTACACCACGACAACTACCATGACTGGCGGCTGGAACTGAGTGATGGTATGTTTTCTTGGCCTTCCAAATACGGAGCTTCCTAATCAACACACTGCACAACGGTTTGGCTACAGAACAAAACAGCTGCTTTGATGGCCTTACTGCCCAACTGACTGTGCCTTAGCCTGTGACGCCATCCAGCTTTCTGTCTGTACAACTGACGGTGGTTGTCTGACTGCTATAGTATCCTACTCTCAGCCTCTCCAGTTATACAACCACGGAATGTCCCAGACCTCTGCAATCCCACCAGACAGCCATAGTTTTCCAGCCAGACAGTAATCCTGGAGATGGTTTTACACCCAAGCACCTGTATGGCTATCCAGCTGCCTGTCTCCTGCTGGACCACTGGACTCTGGCAGTGATGAACGGGCTGTTCCCCACTGTTCCGCTGTCTGACTGATGCCAATCCTCCCCTCACGTAGCTGCCTGCTGACCTTCTGGATAAGAGACACTGCTGCCCACCTCTGCCTTACGGTAAAGATGTTGTGCGGCCCCTTCGCCCATCCCCAGACAGATGTACCTCTCACTCCACAGGCTGTGTCCAGGTGGGGGTGACGCAGGGAGGAACGCTTGTACACCACGTGGGGGCCACTCTCCTCTGGGCCCCGGCCCCTTTTGGCTCCACTTTGTAGAGGCTCAATCAAGTATTCTTCCTCATCTGCCACAATCAGGCCATGCTGTGGGTGGGGGAAGTGGGACAGAGGGCATGGATCAGTTCCTGGTCCCCAGGACCTCTGGGGTCATAGCTCTTTTATTTTGTTTCTTTTATCTTCCTGGGTTTAGGTTGCTATTCCTTTTATAATATCTTGAGAATGATATTTAGCTGATTACATTTCAGCCTGACCTAATGCTATTCATTTTCCTTTAAGTACTGCTTTAGCTGCACCCTAAATTAGCTAATCCTTTTGATTAGCTCAAAATGCATTGAATATTTCCACTATGATTTCCTCTCTGACTTATATTTAGAAGTGTTTTTCTCAACTCCCAAACTCATGGGCATTTCCTCCCTTCCTCCCAGAATCCTCTGCTCACCAGGCCCCCACAGGTGCTGATGGCCACACGAGAGCTGTCAGCCTGGCCCTGCAGGTGGCCGGCATAGAGGCAGTGGGGCCGGGCAGCCCTCTGCCAAGCCAGGCCCTCCCGTGTCCAGTACTCCACAGAGACATGTCCTGCTAGAAGGCGCGAGCTGTGGGTCAGGTTCAGCAGGAAGTGGGTGCTGGGTGCAGCCACCTTGTAGAAGAGACGGGACTCTGCTGCAGGCCCTGTGCCCCGACGCTGCCTCCGGGGGGCAGGGGGCGAGAAGGCCAGCAGTGCCCCGTTGTCATCCACTCGGGTAGGGAAGGCGATCTCATAGTTCTCCAGGCTGGACAGGAACTCATCTGTATGTGAGGATCAGAGGCCTGGGGTGGGCCCTGGGAAGGACCCCGTGTCCTGGCTGCTTGTCTGTAGGGCAGGTGACGCTAGCCCCACTGGCTCCTGAATCTAGGCCACCAGCTGCAAGACTCTGGACTTCCTGACCCCGGGGCCTCCCCACTCTCCTCCCCCGACAACTGCAGTCCCAGGCTCATTGATCCCTCCTTCGCTTCCTGCTCCCTCCCCACCGACGCCCCCGGACCACCCCTACCTTGAGACCGGAAGGCGTGTGTGACCTCGAATGTGAGGCCCAGCCCCAGGGCGAGGGCCCAGCGGAGGATCTGGCAGGCGGGAGCCATAGAGACCACGTGTCCACATGTCTCTCCCCTGCCCTGGCTGCCGGCAGCCCCCACAGTGCCGCCTTCCCTGTTCACAGCCTGGGCAGCATCACTGGGCTCCTGGGGGTGGGGTGGGGGGGGGGGAGAGGAGCTGGGTCAGTCCCCTCACCGGGCTGACGGGGGACCTGCAGCTCCTTACTCCCAGCCTGGAGGATGCCCAAGGCATTTCCCCTCGTTGGAAGATTCCAAATGCATTTCCTTACCACGTAGCTCCCTGTTCCCACCCCAAATCCTCCCTACACTCTTGGCTCTATGAGCACCTACTATGTGCCTGCTACAGGCCTGAGCAATTTCACACCATTTCACTTCATTTCTGCAATAACCCTGGGAGGATCCATTCACTGGGTAATGACTGAGCATGTCAGGGACACGATGCCTGCTCTCCCTTTTTGGGCTCCGTCTCCTGGGAGGGACAGATGTCAGACAAGTAAATAAAGAGTTCAGACGTGACACGGTATCTAGAAGAAATAACGAGGAGGCTCAGAAGCAGAGGTGCGAAGAAACCAACCATGTGAAGGGACAGGAGACGGAGCACCAGGCAGAGAACAGCAGGATCAAAGGCCTGGAGGCAGGGAGGAGCGTGTGGATCTTGGACCAGAAGGCTCGAATACAGGGGGCAGGAGGCCAGCACGGGAAACGGGCACAGATACTCCTGAAGGCAGGTCAATGTCAAGTTTCGGCCCAGATTAAGCCTGAGGCTAGGGCTTGGCTCCTCCCTCCCCATCCTGTTTCCCGGGCTACGCCTCTGGACGCTCTGCCATAGGTAGCACTATTGACCACGCCAGCAGAGCTGGAATCCCCTACAGCACGGTCTGGGTCCCTGCGATGTCTCTTCAACCTTGCATTTCCAGCTAGCCCCCGTCCTGCTTCCTCTCCCTGCAGCTTCTTCCTGGGAGCTCCAGGATTCCGCTGCTATCTGCCCCAGGCCAGCCTACACAGACACCGCTTTGGGCCACCACTCTGTGCCAAACCCTCCTGTCCCTTCTGTCTCCACCCTCCTCCCTCTTAATCACACACTGTCTTGTTTTCTTTGCAGCCTGGCCAAGTCTGGGAGCTGATCCCCAAACAGGGCAGTTCAGCTCCAGAGGGATAGAGCCAGGTTTTCTCTAAGATACCGACTTAGAAGCCAACACTTCCCGCTTCTGCTTGGACTCCTCCAGGGATGGGGAGCTCACTCTCTGGCACTCTGTGACCCAGCTGCTCCCTTCAGCTGGGCTGAAGTTTACCGCTTTCTTTCTTTCTTTTTTACCTCTGGGGGCTTCAGTTAGTGCCACGGTGTCAGATCCCGGTGCGCCAGCCTCTCTGGGCCTGTCTCTTCTTCAGAGCCTGGGCAGGGAGAGGGCAGGGAAGAGGAGCGGGGCTGGGCGTGGAGTTCAGGGGTCACTGAGAAAACTCTGCCCTTCTCTCTGGCCCCGGTGAACCGCCTCTTGGATTTCATCCTTCCTTTTTCCGAAGCACACCACCCCTCTCATCTCCCTCCTCTCCGCTCTGCCAGCCCCTCCCTCATTTCCGATTGCCTCCTCTCCCCTATTCCACCCCGAGAGGACCAGCTAGGGGATCAAAGCCCTTCCTGGTGGACTCCCCGGGGTCCCCGCTGGCTTAAGGCCCTCCCCCCATGCTAACTAAGGTGGCAGCATTTTCACTGCAAGTGAGGCTGGGACCCTCCCCCACCCCTATCCCTCCTCCTCCCACCGCGGTGCAGAATCTTCTCCCTAAGTGGCTCGGTGGCTCTCATCCTGGCTGTTCTGTCTGTTTGCCTCTCTTCCGGCTCCAGCCTCAAATCCTCATCCCTGTTCTGAGGCTGACCCCCTCCTCCCAACAACTTCACCCCCTCTCTGTGCTTCCAGTTCAGATGGGATGTGGGGGGCAGTGCTGAAGGATCCAGCGTCAGTGGGTGGAGGAAGGGGACATAGGGGCCTGGAGGGGGAGGGCACACAGGTGTCTGTAGGGCAAGGCAGGGAGAACACCTGGGACAGTGGCCCAGTCTGTGGGGTGGCTGGGAAGTGTGACCTGCCCCGGGCGTTGGTGGGGCCACTGGAGTCAGTGGGTCGAGAGGGGACAGGAGGATGTACCCCGAGAGGGGATTCCAGGGCTCGAGCCTGGCTGGGACAACAGATGTCAGCAGGGGATTTCTGTGGTGTGTGTGTGGCTGCAAGAGCGTGACTGTGTATGGGTGGAACTGTTATGTGACTGTGTGCGGGTGTGTGCCCATGTGACCCTGTGTGAGGCTGTGTGTGCCTGTGTGGCTGTGTGTGGCTGTATGTGTGTGTGTGTACCCAGGCCAGGCCAAACCCCCAGCCCCTCCTCCCAGAAGGCAGGAGGGAGGCAGGCAGTCTGGGGGAGGCTGCCAGCAGCTGGAGGAGGAAATGCCGCGGAAAAGGCCCGGAAACAGAGGCTCCATCCCCTCCCCGGGATCCTGGAGGGACCCGTGGCTCCACACCCAGACCTCCTGGGCCAGCTAGCAGGACAGGGCTGCCGGGCCTCCCCGTGGAGGCCAAGACCTCAGCTGCCCAGGCAGAGGCCTCGCCAGCCCAGGCTGCCAGCTGCCTCCGGGCGCTGCGCATTTGGCCAGGCAGACCCTGTGAGGCCAGCAGACAAAGGCTGGCCGCCCACCCCACCCTACCCACAGCCCCGTGGGTCCCCCTAACCAGCCGCTAATTAAAGGCCTGGAGCCGGATGGGCTGGAGACACCCTGAGACAGAGCGGCCTCGCTGACCAACTCGGGGGAAGTGGGCGGTGCCACGCTCACACCCAGACACACAAATGCACACTGGCAGCCACACACACTCCGGGCAGCCCCACCTGCGCAGCTGGGGACCAACAACTGGACACCAGAGACCCACAAAGGACCCCCCCCATACACACTCAGTACATACACCCCCCAGACACAACTACACACTCCCCAGCCCTATGTGCACACACAGAAATACACAGGCAACCTAGAGACAAACACAGACACACACACACACCGGGCTTGCACACACAGACATGTACACTCATTCCCACAACCAGACCAGGGACAAAGTAACCAAGTCCCACAGACCTTGACACACACCCCGGACCCTCTTACATAGAGGCATTAGCAGTTACACTCACACACATCCGAGACGAACAGATGTTTGGAGACACACACTCAACCAGACCTTGAGACACACACACGGCACACGCTTTTTGCACACGCGCTGGCTTACGCTCACCCTTAGGCAGACAAACAACACCCCCACCCCAGCACGCACACGTTTCCATGCAGACGCACACAGGCAGAGGCACCCTCCCTGACACATACGTGGATGTCCACACACACACCCACCCACCCCCCGGCCCGCCGCTCATTGGAACTCAGCGTCGCACACGCCTAGGGACACGGCACACCAACACCTCCCCGCGGCGGGACGACAGCCGGGGCCGTCCCCAGCCGACACAGGCACCCCAAGGCCCCCCCGTCGGGCACCCCCGCCCGGCCCGCGAGCCCCAGCGCCTTTACCCGCGGCCGGCCGCCCGCCCGCCGGGCCTCAGTCGCGTCTCCGCCGCAGTCTCGCCGGCCGGGCCCGGGAGGAGGGAGGCGGGAGGCGGGAGGAGGGAAGAGGGAGGAGGGAGGAGGGAGCGAGCGCGGCGGCGTGGCCGGGGGAGGGGGCGCGGGGACGGCACTTCCTGAGCCGCCGGCCAGGGTTATAAAAAACCCCCAAACCGCGCGCCGCCAGGACCCCGCCCGCCGCCGCCGCCGCCCGGCCTGGGCCGCGGGCTGGACCCGGGCCAGGGACCCGGGAGCTCGGGCCCCCGCTGGGCCTGGCGCCCCACCGTGGGGATGGGAGTCTGGGGAGGGGGAGGGCGGGGGAGGGAGCGGATGGGCCGGGAGGGGTGAAGAGGGCGGGCGGGGGGTGGAAGGGAGAGGAAGGTGGGAGGGCGGGGGAGGGGAGGGAGCCTGGAGGGGGAGCGGGAGGGAGGAGCAATGGGGTGGGGGTAAGGGGCACCTGGAGGGGAAGGGGAACCGGATGGGTGGGGGAGGGGGAGAGTGCCTGGCAATGGGGGAGGAGGGGAGGGCTCGGAGGAGGAGGCCGGTAGGGTCGGGGGTTAGGCGAAGGAATGGGGTGCGAGAGAAATGGGAGGAGGGGTGGCCGGGTGGGGGAGGGCAGGGCCCGCTGCCTGGCCAGCATCAACAGCCTCGACAACAGCTGTTATTTATTGAGAGCTAGTCCTCCTTCAAACAAGCACTTACGGGGCGCCTCCCGTGTGCCCGGCGCTGTGCCCAGGGCGGCTGGATCCGCCTCCCTCTTCCCTGCCCTCTCGGAGTTCCCCTCTGGGCTTGGACCTGCTCCGGGCCACCAGGCCAGTCCCATTTTTCCGAAGAAGAAACTGAGGACAGAGAGGGAGAGAGTGAAAGGTGGGGGAGGGGTGTTGGGTGAAAGCTGAGGGGGAGGGCAGAGGTGGGGGGGTGGGGGAACCCTGGCTCAGTACTAAAAAGAGGTGGGGCTAATGCGTGAATGGGGGTGACCTGGGCCGTTGGAAGGGGTGAGAAAGGAACCTTAGGGGCCAGTTGCCCCACAGGCTTCCAGGTGCCTGGCCAGGAGCTGGTCCTCCCGGAGGGGTTAAGGGGGTGACTCCCAGAGTTCACAGTTCCAGGCATTTCCCAGGCCTGGCCCCTAGGCAGAGCCTGGCCTTGCCCTCGGCCTTCTCCGAGTCTCTGTTGCCTCATCCAGGGTGGTAGTGGAGCCTTCAAAGGGCCGCTGGGGTGGGGTTCAATCAGTAAACGTTTGTATTGTTTGTCCTGAACTTGGAGTGACAGGCCAGGGCTCATGCATCCAGCAGGTACCACACAGATATCAGTCTCCCGGAGCTCCCCCTGCACCCCATCATCATCCCAGGCCAGCCTAGAGGGGCAGGGTGTTCTCTACCCACGGCTCCCGGGGCTTCTTGAGCCCCTAAAGAGGACCAGCTGTGGCCGGGGCCAGAGGGCCCTCCATTACCCAGGGCCTGCTGGGAGCCCGCCCTGAGCCCTGAGCCGCCTTCCGCGGACCTCTTTCTCCACCCAGAGGTGGCTGCCTTGGCGTTCTGTCTGCCCTTCAGCCCAGTGGCTGCTCGGGTGATGGCGTGGCCACTTCAGCTCGAGGAATTTCAGAGATGCTCTGAGCGGGGGGGTTCCACACTCTGCCACGACTGGAAACCTCTTCTAAGCTGGCTCTCCCCCGATGGCACAGTCCCAGGGGTCCCTTGGGCTCCCCCTCTCCCCTCTGGATATGGTCTGGGTGGGGCGTGAGACTTAGCCGGAAACCACTACCCGGTCTTGGGCTCACTACTGATTGGGGGATGGGCAGGTAGGACTTTTGCAGGGAATCCTGGGAAACAGACTTTTGGATCTTGAGTGGCATTTGAAGCTGTCCTCCTCTTAGACAACCTCTTGAAGGAATGAAGCCACTAGGTGGAGGAGGTTAATAGTCCCAAGGGCATCATTTTATCCATAGCTGGGCTTCCATTCATGCAATCTTTATTGAACACTTGGATTTAGGTACTGGGGTCACCGCCAAGAACAATAACACCCTCCCTTCCCAACCCCTCACCCCCCCCCCCCAAGGTCAAGGGTCTGCCTCAGGGCCTTTGTGCTTGCTGTTCCCTCTGTTTGGAATGCTCTTCCCTCTGAGATCCCCATGGCCTACTCCATCTCATACTTCAAGTCTCAGCTCAAACATCACCCCCTCAGTGAGGCCTTCCCACCCATCCCACACTTTAAGATGACACCCCACACGCCTTCTCTTTAATCCCCTGGTTTGCTTTAATCTTAGCAGGAACCACCCCCTGACATGCTCTGTGGAACACGTATGTTTGTAGATTCTGTCTCCCTCACCGGAATGCCAGGGTTGAGGGAAGAGGTCTTCACCTCAGTATCTCTGGTGCCTAAGACATGGTCTGGCACACAGTTGGTGCTCAGCATCGAATAAATAGAGAATCTGGAAAAGCTCCCTGTGTGGCATTGACATTGGGGTTTGAATGTCAAGAAGGAGATGGGGGAGGGGAGAGAGGAAGGGGGAGGGGTGAGGGCCCAACAAGTTCAAAGGCAACTGTGGCCAGTAGGTTCTCTTTTGACTTAAATCAGTTTGGACTGACTTAATTTTTTTTTTTTTTTAACTTAACCTTTCAACCTGGAGTGAGGTAATGAGTTGCGTCTGGAGGGATGCAGTACTGGGCGCTGCCACAGGAGGGCGCAACGGAATCCCATTGTTGCTCTTGGACTGTAGATAATGGGAAAATAAGAGGATATAACCATGATGATGAAGGTGATGGAGTACTTGCTTTGAGCCCTGTTTTATTTATTCTTTTTGTTGTTGTTGTTAATCCTCACCCGAGGATATTTTTCCATTGATTTTTTTAGAGAGAGTAGAAGGGAGGGAAGTATGCGGGAGAGAGAGAGGGAGGGAGAGAGAGGGAGAGAGATGTGAGAGAGACATAGTAATTGTTTGACACCTGCATGTGCCCGGACAGGGGCCAGGGAGTCGAACCTGCAACCCTTCAGTGCGTGGGCCGACGCTCTAACCACTGCAAACACTGGCCAGGGCTGGAGTCCTGTTTGACATTTACATCAGCCCTATGAAGTAGGTACCCTACCCATTTCTCAAGTGAGAAAACTGAGGCACGGGCTGAATCACTCGCTCAAGGTTGCTCAGCTGGGAGCGGCAGAATCAGAAAAGAACAACAACCTAGATTAAAGTCCCAGGTTACTGGACTACTAGGGTACGCACAGGTGAGCTAGGGTGTGGAGATCCCCCAGAGTGGGAGGGCAGGGGTGGGAACCTTTTCTCTGCCAAGGGCCATTTGGATATTTATAACATCATTCACTGGCCATACAAACTTATCAACTTAAAAATTAGCTTGCTGCCCTAGCCGGTTTGGCTCAGTGGATAGAGTGTCGGCCCGTGTACTGAAGGGTCCCAGGTTTAATTCTTTTTTCAAAAAAATATATATTTTTATTGACTTTTTACAGAGAGGAAGGGAGAGGGACAGAGAGTTAGAAACATCGATCAGCTGCCTCCTGCATGCCCCCTACTGGGGATCAAGGCTGCAACCAAGGTACATGCCCTCGACCGGAATCGAACCCGGGACCTTTCAGTCTGCAGCCTGACGCTCTATCCACTGAGCCAAACCAGTCAGGCCCAGGTTCGATTCTGATCAATGGCACGTACCTTGGTGGCAGGCTCGATCCCGGCCCTGGTCTGGGCACCTGCGGGAGGCAACCAAGCCATGTGACTCTCTCACATCCATGTTCCTCTCTGTCTCTCCCCCTCCCTTCCACTCTCTCTGAAAATCAATGGAAAAATATCCTGGGCGAGGTTGAACAACAACAACAAAAATTAGCCTTTATATTTGGTCAAACATTTAATTAATTCACCCCTAATGCCTTGGGAGGACCTGACCAAATGCCTTAGCGGGCCTTATACGGCCCGTGGGCTGGGTGTTCCCCACCTCTGCTCTAGGGGCTCTGGGATCATTGCACTGAGGGTAGGGCTTCCTCAGAAGCCGCAGCCCCATCTCTAAGCCGTGGAATTGGTGCCTCTAAATTTTTTTAAAAGTAATTTGATTCTAATTATTAAAAAAAATTTTTTTATTGATTTCCAATAGGAAGGGAGAAGGAGAGATAGAAACATTAATGATGAGAGAATCATTGATTGGCTGCCTCCTGCACGCCCCTACTGGGGATCAAGTCCACAACCCAGGCATGTGCCCTTGATCAGAATCGAACCCAGGATCCTTCAGTCAGCAGGCCGATGCTCTATCCACTGAGCCAAATCAGCTAGGGAGGTGCCCCTAAGTTTTTTAATATATATATATTTTTATTGATTTTAGAGAGGAAGAGAGAGGGAGAGACATAGAAACATCAATGATGAGAAAGAATCATCGATTGGCTGCCTCCTGCATGCCCCCTACTGGGATCAAGCCTGAAACCCAGGCATGTGCCCTGTCCGGGAATTGAACTGTGACCTCCTGGTTCATAGGTTGACATTCAACCACGGAGCCACACCAGCTGGGCAAATTGGTGCCTCTTTAAATGTTGAGATGAATGACACCCACTTAGGTTTAAGTGAGACGGACATAAAGCCCCACCTCGCCCAGTTTGGGAGTCAGGGAATGCTTCCTAGAGGGAGTCTCATTTAATAGGGGCTCTGAAGGGTGAATAGGAGTTGGCCAGCTGAAGAGGTGAGGAAGGGGGACTCAGGCAGAGGGCATAGCATAGGCAGGGAGGTGGGAGAGTGAAGGGCATGCGGTCAGTTCCCTTTGGGATTCCTCCTGTGTCTGGAGCGAATATTGATTCAATCTCCACCCCGCCAGCAAGTCAGACAGAGAAAGACAAATACTGTATGATGTCACTTATATGTGGAATCTAAGTAGATTGGTGATTGCCAGGGGCTGGGGGAGGGCGAAATAGGGAGACGTTGCTCAAAGGGTACAAACTTCCAGTTATGAGATGAATAACTCCTGGGCACCTAATGTACAGCACAGCGATTATCTATAGTAATAAAAGCATAATATGCTAATTAGACTGGACATCCTTCCGGACGAAGCCGGGGCTGCGAGGGAAGCCAGGGTCCCGGGTGCCTGAGGGAAGCTGGTGCCAGCAGCTAGCCAGGGGCAGGAAGGCCTACTCTTGCACCAATTTCGTGCCTCGGGCCTCTAGTAGTTAATAATACTGTATCGTGTACTTGAAAGTTGCTAAGAGACTAGATCTTAAATGTTCTCACCACAAAAAAGAACTGGTAATTATATGAGATGATGGAGGTTTTAGCTGATGCTACAGTGGTAATCATCTCACAATACAGTGTATACATATAAGGTATCCCCCAAAATACACACTTTGAATGATTACAAAGTCAGTTGTTCATTAACATACAGTTCATTTCAAAATTTAAAAGACTCTCCAGAAATGAATAATTTATTTTGCCAACACCTGTTTTCAAACTGATGACCATTCTGGTCCAGGCACTGCTGCTAACGCAGAGCAATGGAATCGCAAACATCAAGAATCATTTTGCTCACTGTTTGTGAACTGTTGCCAGTTTAGTACCATAAGCTTTATCTTTTATGTATCTCCATAAAAAGTCTAGTGGATACATTTTCTTTATTCAAAGCTTAGTCTGGCTTCACACATTATTTCAAATCAGTTAAACCTGAAAAGCAGTGAAAATTAAGTGAATTAGCCCAGCTGGTGTGGCTCAGTGGTTGAGCATCGACCTATGACTCAAGAGGTCACGGTTAGATTCCCAGTCAGGGCACAAGCCTGGATTATGGGCTTGATCCCCAGTAGGGGGCATGCAGGAGGCAGCCAGTCAAAGATTCTCTCTCATCATTGATCTTTCCCTCTTTCCCTCTCTCTTCCTCTCTCTGAAATCAATAAAAGCACATTTTAAAAATTAAGTGAGTTATTAGCTGTTAAAGTGTGTATACATTTTTTGAGATACTCTGTGTCCCCAAAAATGTATACACACTTTGAATAATTATAAAGGCAGTGTTTGTACTTAAACTGTGTTTTCAAACTTCCAGGAGCATTTTAGGATGAATTTCCTTTGTTGAAAGCTTAGTCTGGCTGAAAAGAAAGAAACACCAACTGAGCTATCAGCTGTGAAAGTGTGTGTACATGTTTTTGGGACACCCTGTATATAAAATCACTATGTTGTAGGCCTTAAACTTAAAGAATGTTAGAGGCCAATCATATCCCAGTAGAGCTGGGGCAAAAGAAAACACAACTAAAAACCAAGCTCAGCAAATGTACCACAAACCTTCCACCAGTTTCCAGTGAGTCTTAAATTTCCCCTCCTACCTCCCACCCTCACCCCCACCCTGGCATCCACAGGTCCCCCCTTTCATCCTCCCCAGCTTTGGGACCTGCTGTTGGGAACATCACTCTCTGTAAAAAAAAAAATCAATAAAATATATTAAAAAAAAAAGAATGTAAGGGATTAAAAAATTTTATTTTATTGTTTAAATTATTACAAATAGTAGTACACGTGTCTCCTTTTTTTCCCCATTGACCTTCCCCCGCCTTCCCTACCCCCCGGCACATGCCCTCACCCCACATCCCCCAGTGTCTTGCGTCCATTGGTTATGCTTATATGCATGCATACAAGTCCTTCAGTTGAGAATGTAAGGGATTTAGGATAGGATCTGAGTTAGTGTGGACAGTTGTCATTATTACTAGTGACAAGGATGTGGAGACAGTATGTGTCTCCTGCTGAACTGTCCCCTCATTTCAGAACTCAGCCCGTGTTTGACCCCCACCCAGGCCCCAGAGCCCCAGAGCCACGAAGGATCACGGACCACTGCTGACACCAGAACCGGCAGTGCTCAGCTTATCCACGCTTGAGAAGGTCCTGTGAGCACCTAGGCTGGGGCTGGACACTCCCTCAGGGAGGCTTGTGGATCACGTGAGAATTCGATATATTATAATCCATCTTAACTCTATTCAGAGCCCACAGTCAGCTGCAGGGGGTGGGAGAGGAACCTGAATCCCCATGAAGTCAGGTGCCCCCGCCCGGAGGTGGGTTAAAAGAAGAGAGAAGCATCCGTAACCAGGCAGCCTGGGTTGGAATCTGGCTTTGCCATTTATCAGCTGTGTGATTTTGGGACAGTGACTTAACCCCTGAAAACGGGGACAATAACAGTAACCTCTTTACAAAGGGGTCTATCTCTATGAGGAAAAAATGGTCAATGTGCATCAAGCACTTAGAACAGGACCCGGTACCCAGTAAGCACAGCAAATGTAATGGATGACGGTGACGGTGGTGATGGCTGTGGTGGTGCCTGTGGTTGACCACACGAAACCAGTGTGGTGGGTGGCTGGTCCAGAGTTTCTCACCCTTAGCACCACTGGCATTTTGGGTTGGATGGTTCTCAGTTGTAGGGGGCTGTCCTGAGCATTAGAATGAGCAGCATCTCTAGCGTCTACCTACCAGATGCCAGTAGCACCCCCTAATTCTCATTCTGTCAATCAAAGTTGTCTGCTGACACTGCCCAGTGTCTCATGGGGTGGAGGCAGAACTGGCTGGGTGAGAGCACTGATCTCTCTCAGGTCATCTTCAGTCCACACTGGCATCTACTGGAATGAGTTGTGTCCCTTTCAGCCTGTGGTGTTAATTCTTTCAGCATCCCAGCTTTTTTTTTCTTTTTTCTGAGACAACCCCTCCTTTTAATTTTTTAAAAGTTAGTCCTTTTATTAATTTTTTAGAGCAAGAGGAAGGGGGAGAGAGAGAGATAGAAACATCAATGATGAGAGACCTTCATTGGTCAGCTGCCTCCTGCACACTCCCTACTGGGGACCAAGCCTGCAACCGGGCATGTGCCCTAACCGGGAATCGAACCAGTGACCTCTTGGTTCGTGGGTCAACACTCAACCAACTGAGCTACATCGGCAGGGCCTGAGATAGCCTCTCTAAGACAGTGGGAGCCGATGCATCAGCTCTTGCTCAGAAGAAGGAAGGGGCTCCATAACTGGGAAACCCCTGAGTGAGACTGGTGTCAATGAATGTTTTAAATCCTATCTCCTGGCGCTCCTGGTGACAGCCATTAGCAGCCAGGGACCCAGAAGCTCAGTTAGGAGCATGCACTGTCTGAGGTCACAAGAGCATGTGACGTTGTGTGGGCCTTCCCCCTCAAGCTGGACACACCCCCTAGAACCATGTGCTTGACCATCTCTTGGCCTGTATCTCCCCATCTGGCCAGCCTGGCCACCCTGCCCCCTCCTTGTGGTCTGGCCTCCTCATGTCTGAATTTGAGGCCATGAGCCTGGTGGCCTCTCTGGTGCCTTTGGCTTCTGGACTAGATATGTCTTCTTAATTTTTATTTTTTAACTAGAGGCCAGGTGCATGAAATTCATGCATGGGTAGGTTCCCTAGGCCTGGCCAGCGACCAGGGCCTATCGGAGCCTTCTGGCTGCCGGCCAGGGCCTTCCTTCATTCCGTGCCACTCCCTGGTGGTCAGCACATGTCATAGCAAGCAATCAAACTCCCGGTTGAACTCCTGCGGGGACAATTTGTATATTAGGCTTTTATATATATATAGATTCTCACTGGAGGACATGTTTTTATTGATTTTAGAGAGAAAGGAAGGGAGAGGGAGAGAGAAGAAATCATCTATGTGAGAGAGAAACATCCATCAGTTGCCTCCCATATGCACCCAGACTGGGAATTGAACCTGCCACCTGGGCACGTGCCCTGACCGGGAATGAAACCTGCGACCTTTCAGTGTATGGGATAACACTCCAACCAACTGAGCCACACCGGCCAGGGCTCCCCCTTTTTCTTTATGCAAATGCAGTTGATTCTTTTTTGTTGTTAATCCTTACCCAAGGATATTTTCCATTGATATTTAGAAAGTGGAAAGAAGGGGGAAAGACAGAGAAACACTGATGTGAGAGAGAAACATTGATTGGTTTCCTCCCACATGCACCCCGACCAGGGCTGGGGATTGAGCCTGCAACTGTTGTACATACCCTTGACCAGAATCAAACTGAGGACTCTTCAATCTGTAGGCTGACGCTCTATCCACTGAGCAAAACTGGCTAGGGTTGCAGTTGATTTTTGTTATTCGAGGTCCTCACCTTCTTTAAAGTCACTGTGAACACTGAATTAGTGAACACTGAGTCACTGCTCCTAGGAGGAATTCAGGGTTAGGTTCCTGTGAGCCTCTGGTCACAGAACTTTTATCAACTGGTCAATACAGCACCTTGTGTAATTTGTGTTTTGGTTGAAAGATGCTTCATTTAATATATATTGTTGATTCATCAACACTGAACTGATGGCCCACAGCAGGATAACTGAGGCCTGAACAAAGCTGGTCTAACACAAGTGTTTTCTTTGCAAGATGCCCTCAGCCTTCCCGTGATCAGGAGTGCTAGACAGAGCTTCAGCACTGTGCTCAGGGCCATTTACAACAATGAAATCACCAACAAAAAGCACAAAATTGTGAAAACTGTGTCCGTGCAGACTGTGAAAGGGACACGGTTCACAGTACGAGAGCTGAGGAAGGCAGAGCGTTGTGCTGACCTCAGCTGGGAACCTGCCTCAGTGCGCTCTGCGCATGTCTGCGAATGACCGTGCAAGTCCCACCAGGATTTTTAAAAAAATATATTTTTATTGATTTCAGAGAGGGGGAGAGAGAGATAAAAATATCAGTGATGAGAGAGAATCATTGATTGGCTGCCTCCTGCATGCCCCTCACCGGGGATCGAGCCTGCAACCCAGGCATATGCCCTTGACTGGAATTGAACCCGGGATCCTTTAGTCCACAGGCCGACGCTCTATCCACTGAGCCAAACCAGCTAGGGCAGTCCCAACAGTATTGATTTTGGGGTTGCAGATACATTTTAGTGAGTAAGGAAATTTACATTGATGGGATCCATAAATAATGAGGATCACGTGCATACATTTCAGGTGGTAACGAGTGCTGAGACGAAATGGGAAAGCTGGGCTGGGGATAGAGACAAGATGGGGTACATTAGTTTCCCAAGGCTATCATAATGGAATACCACAAACTGGGTGACTTAAAGCAACAGAATCGCATTCTCTCTCAGTTCCGGAGGTAGAAGTCCAAATTCGAGGGGGCGCAGGGTCGTGTCCCCTCCGCAGGCTCCAGGGAAGAGGCCTTCCTGGCGTCTTTCTCGCCGCTGGTGGTGGCCAGCCATCAATTTGGTTCCTTGGTTCATAGATGCACCATTCCATTCTCTGCCTCTGTTGTCACTTGGCCTTCTTCCCGCGTGTCTGTGTCCCTGTACCCGACTTCCCTCTTCTTATGAGGACACTGGTCATGTTGGGTTTCAGGCCCACTTCAATCCAGTATAACTTCATCTTGACATGCTTACATCTGCAAAGACCCGATTTCCAAATAAGGTCTCATGTAAAGTGCCAGGTGGACATGAATTTTGGGGAGACCTTATTGAACCCCGTCCAGGGGGTTATTTTATTTTATTTAAAAAAATACATTTTATTGATTTTTTACAGAGAGAAGGGAGAGGGATAGAGAGTTAGAAACATCGATGAGAGAGAAACATCGATCAGCTGCCTCCTGCACACTCCCTACTGGGGATGTGCCCGCAACCAAGGTACATGCCCTTGACCGGAATCGAACCTGGGACCCTTCAGTCCACAGGCCGACGCTCTATCCACTGAGCCAAACCAATTAGGGCCCAGGGGGTTATTTTAAAGAGGAAGGTCATTGCCCTGGCTGGTGTGGCTCAGTTGGTTGACCATTGTCCTGTGCTCCAAAAGGTCACTGGTTGGATTACTGGTCAGGGCACATGCCCATGTTAGGGTTCAGTCCCCAGTTGGGGTACAACGGGAAGCAGCTGATTGATGTTTCTCTCTCACACTGATGTTTCTCTCTCTCTCTCTCTCTCTCTCTCTCTCTCTCTCTCTCTCAAATCAATAAAAACATATAAAAAAACAACAAAGAGGAAGGTTATGGAAAGCCTCTTGGAGGAAGTAACATTTGAGCATAGACTTGACTGAGGTGAGGGGGATCTGGGCAAGGAGCATTCTAAGCAGAGGGAACAACAAGTGCCAAGGGCCTGAGGTTCTCTGCGCCTGATTTGTTCTAACATCATACAGAGGCCTAAGTAGCTGGCAGGGAGTGAGCAAGGAAGGGAAAGGGACGTGTGGACAGGGAGGGGCTAGGGCAGGGCATGCAGACCTTGTGGCAAGGGGAGGACTGGGGATTTTACCCTAGGGGAGGTGGGAGCCCTGGAGGGCTGTGAACAAAGGAGGGACAAGAGCAAGCCAGGCCCTGAGTTCTGTGTCTCACACAATCCACACAGTCACCCAGTGATGGATGCCTCTGCTGGCCCTGTTTTCCAGGTCACAGCATTGCTGAGTGGTGATTCCTGATTCGCACTCACACCCTTCTGCCCTCCTGGTGTGAGAACATACATGAAAGGCTATCTGCTGGTATTGTCTTTATAAAGTAACCACCTGGCATTTTGTGGGTTCACGATGCATCTATGATAACTCCTGTGGCCTTCCAGATGGCCAGGGCTGAGGAACAGGAGACAGGCACCGAGGGAATTTGAGGGCTTAGCAGAGGACAAGGGGTTTGGTCCAAGAGCCAAGAGCTGGACTGAGGACCAAGATGGTAGCCGTGGGGGCTGGGCCCCTTTCCCGTGTCTTGGGGACATTCTGGTCTTTGAGTCAGGGTGGCATGCAGGGCCCCCAGGCCTGGCTTTGTGTCCCCCTCGTCCCCCTCCCCCCAGGGCCAGTCAAATTGAGGTGACTGCCCCTGCTCCTCTGGGCTCTGACAATGGGCATTTACTTGTGGCCTTGGATTCTCAGAGTGTGTTCCCTAGAATCATGGCCAAGTGTCGGGTTAAGCAAAGATGAATGGCGGTGCTCAGTGCAGGCCTTCTCAGAGCCTTTCATATGCTCACGTGCTTTGTGCTGTGAGAAGAAACAAGTCATCTTTTCTGTCAAAGAACAGTTTAGACAGCTGCCATTTTGGACTGTGTAACTTGGCAGCCGCCATGTTGGCTGCATGGCTTGCAGCTCCCCTGGGGGCCGCCATCTTGAAACGGCAAAGGCCAACCCCTCCCTTTGAAATAGGCAATCATGAAAGACTGTGCCCCTGAGCTCCAACCAAGAGCAAGGGACAGGTCATGTGTGTCAAGGATTATAAAGCCGAGCAGACCACCTGCTCGGTGAGCGCGTGCTTCCAGACCGTGTGTGCGCACCCTTCTACGTAGCAGTAAAGATGTTTGCCTTGCTGCCTGGCTCCCAAGTACGTTTTGTGTTCTACCAGAACCGCTGAATTTAGGGGCTCGCCTTATTTCTAACAGTGCGGCTTTCCAGAACTTATCTGCCCCCTTGATGGTTTTTCCTCTGAAGCATGTGTGGGGCACTAGGGGTTTCTGGAACAGATAAAGGAAACACGGCCTTAACCCAAAGGGGAAACTTGCGTGGTGGAATTTCAGGCACAGACTTCTGGCTAAGCATCAAAGCTTTCTTCCCTCCTCCTCTTCCCAGGACCTGGGCACTGAGAACAAGGCGGGTGTCCCACAGCTCTCTCTGGGGTGGCCCAGTGGGGTTGCAAGCTCTGGGCAGCCAAATTAGGAGCTCAGGAAGAGGCCGGATGGGGTCAGCCCAGGCGGAGCTGGGGCTGGGCTTGTGGGGATGAAGGGGCTAAGGGTGGATGGGAGGCACAATTCCTGAATCTGTAGTATCTCTTGACCTCTGAGGGTTTTCCAGGGGGGAGGGGCGTGTCTTCTGGGAAGGCTGTGGAGTCCCCTGGGACAAAGCCCAGGGATTAGCTCAGGAGAGAAACATCTAATCCCCGGCAGGGTCCAGGCCAGGGTCACAGAGGCAGGCCACCGATTGGCCCTGCTCTTTGGAAAGTAAACACGAAAGAAATGCTGGCCTGGCTTCCCCTGTCCAGCAGCCAGGGCTTTGCCCAGCCCCTTCCGTGGAGGCTCCAGTGTGTCAGCCCCCACCCGCTTCATACTCTATCTCCTCTGTTCACCCCTCTGGCCTCTCCCAGCATCTCTGACTGTGGGGGCCTGGGGACTTGGTCACTCCAGGCCTTGTCCCTGTGTTCCCTGGGGGGTATGGTCTAGACAGGCACAGGGAAGTGGGGCAGATGTGGGCCGGCCACCCTGCCGGGTGGTTGTTATGATGACTGTTGTCATTGTTACTGTCAGTGAGACAGGGAAGCTGGGACAGAGCTGAGAACGCAGAGGAAGTGCACGTCTCTAGGACACCTTGACCTTGACCTTGAGCCTTTCACAGGGCTGGAGGGGTGGGGGTCAGCCCCCTGCTGCTCTCTGCCTCATCCGCCTCTGGCTGCTGGAGCTGCACCTGCGCCACCACGGTGTGCAGCTGCCTGGCGGCCCTGAGGCTGGGTTCCTGCCTCAGCCTCCTCATCCAAGAACAGCTTAGCTATTCCCACCTCTTCTCTTGTCCTGGGACAAGCCCCCACCTCAGTGCCTGGCCCGCATTCTCTGCTGGGGGCGGGGTGGGGTGAGTGGGGTGCAGCTGGGAGGTAGAGGGGTTGGTAGAGAGTGGGTGTTGGGGGGTGGGGGTGTGGAGGTGTGGAGCAGCTCTGTGAGTCCACAAGGCAGGGCTGGTGGACTTGGGAGGACAGAGAGGAGAGGAGACAATGCACCCAGTGGAGGCCCCGGCATGGACAAAAGTCTGGAGGTGTATTAGAAGGACGGCGAGAGCCCGGGTCAGCTGGAGCAGAGGGCTGAGGAGTTTACATTCAGTGAGGCAGGCAAGAGGGAGCCATGGCGGGTTCTTGCTTTTTTTTTTCTAATTGTGGTAAATTGCATAACATAAAATTTACCTTCTCAACCATTTTAAGTGTCCAGTTCAGTGGTGTTAGGCACATTCGCAATGTTGTGCAAACCACCCCACCATCCATCTCCAGAACTTTCTCATCTTCTCAAACTGACACTCTGTCCCCATTAAACACCAAGTCCCCCTCCCCCTCCTCCAGCCCCTGGCTCCCACCATCTACTTTCTGTCTCTAGGGACCTCTTGTGAATGAAATAACACAGTAATTGTCCCTTTGTGTCTGGTTTATTATACTTTACATGTTTTCAAGGTTTATCCATGTTGTAGCATGTATCAGAACTTCATTTTTTTATTATTTTATTTTAGAGAAGGAGAGAGAGAGAAAAAACACACAACATTGATGAGAGAGAAACATTGATTGGCTGCCTCCTGCATGAGCCCTACTGGGGATTGAGCCTGCAACGCAGGCATGTGCCCTGATCAGGAATCAAACCAGTGACCTCTTTGTGCATGGGGTGATGCTCAACCACTGAGCCACACAGGCTGGCAGAACTTCCTTCTTTCAAAGGCTGAATAATATTCCATTGTCTGGATGGACCACATTGTGTTTAATCATTCATGTGTTGATGGACACTGGGTTGCTTGCACATTTAAGCTATTGTGAATCACGCTGCTATAAACAGTGCACAAATATCTGTTCAAGTCCCCACTTCCAATTCCTCTGAGTGTACACCTCGGAGTAGAATTGCTGGGTCATATGGTAACTCTTGGCTTAATTTTTTGAAGAACCGCCAAACTGTTTTCCGCAGTGACCACTCCATTTTCTATTCCCACCAGCACTGCATGAGGGTTCCAGTTTCTCCATATTCTCACCAAACACTCATTATTTTCTGTGTTTTTTTTTTTAAATAGTCATCCTAGTAGTTGTGAAGTAGTATCTCATTGTGGTTTTGACTTGTATTTCCCTAATGACTAATGATGAGACTCACCTTTTCATGTGTTTATTGGCCATTTGTATGCTGTCTTCGGAGAAATGTCTATTCAGTTTTGAATTGTGTTGTTTTTGTTGTTGTTGTTGAGTTGTAGGAGTTCATGGAATGTACTGGATATCAAGCCCTTATCAGATATGTGATTTGCAAATATTTTTTCCCATGTCTTTTTTTTTTTTAAATTTAAATTCTGTACTGTTGAAAGTATTATATATGTCTACTTTTTTCTTCCATTGTCCCCTCTCCGGCCGCTCCCACCCCCCAGCACATGCCCTCACTGTCTGTGTCCATTGGTTATCCTTATGTACATGCATACAAGTCCTTTGGTTGATCTCTTACCCCTCCGTCCCCTTCCACCCTGCCTTGCCTTCTCGCTGAGAATTGACGGTTTGTCTGATGTTTCTCTGTCTCTGGATGTATTTTTGTTCATCAGTTTACGTTGTTCATTCTATTGCACAAATAAGTGAGATCATGTGATACTTATCCTTCTCTGACTGGCTTATTTCACTTGGCATAATGCTCTCCAGGTCCGTCCATGCTTTTGCAAATGGTAAGAGTTCTTTCTTTTTTACAGCAGCGTAGTATTCCATTGTGTAGATGTACCACAATTTTTTAATCCACTCATCTGCTGTTTGGCACTTAGGCTGTTTCCAAATCTTAGTTATTGTAAATTGTGCTGCTATGAATGTAGGGGTGCATATATTTTTTCTGACTGGTGTTTCTGAGTTCTTGGGATATATTCCTGGAAGTGGGATTACTGGGTCAAATGGGAGTTCCATTTTTAATTTTTTGAGAAAACTCCATACTGTTTTCCACAGTGGCTGCACCAGTCTGCATTCCCACCAGCACTGCAGGAGGGTTCCTTTTTCTCCACATCCTCGCCAGCACTTGTCAGTTTGTTGATTTGTTGATGACAGCTCTTTTGAGAGGTGTGACATGGTACCTCATTGTCATTTTGATTTGCATCTCTCAGATGATTAGTGACTTTGAGCATGTTTTCATGTCTCTTGGCCTTCCGTGTGTCTACTTTCGAGAAGTGTCTATTTAGGTCCTTTGCCCATTTTTTGATTGGATTGTTTATCTTTCTTTTGTTAAGTTGTATGAGTTCCCTATAAATTTTAGAGATTAAAGCCTTGTCAGATATAACATTGGCAAATATGTTCTCCCATGCAGTGGGCTTTCTTGTTATTTTGTTGATGGTTTCTTTTGCTGTGCAAAGCTTTTTATTTTGATGTAGTCCCATTTGTTTATTTTCTCCTTAGTTTCCATTGTCCTAGGATATGTGTTGGTAAACATATTGCTACGAGATATATAGTATTGGAAGTGTTAGCCATAGCGATCAGACAAGAAGAAGAAATAAAAGGCATCCAAGTTGGAAAAAAAAAGAAGTAAAACTGTTATTATTCACAGATGACATGATATTGTACATAAACAACCCTAAAGACTCCATCACAAAACTACTAGTTTAATAAATGAATTCGGCAATGTAGCAGGATACAAAATTAACACCCAGAAATCTATGGCATTTTTATACACCAATAATGAACTCACAGAAAGAGAAACTAAAAAAAACAACCTCATTTACCATTGCAACAAAAAATTTAAAATATCTAGGAATAAACTTAACTCAGGAGGTAAAAGACCTGTACTCAGAAAACTATAGGACATTGAAAACAGAGATAGAGAAAGATATAAATAAGTGGAAGAATATACTGTGTTTATGAATTCATGGATTGGTAGAATCAACATCATTAAAATGTACATACTACCCAAAGCAACCTACAGATTCAATGCAATACCCATTAAAATACCAACGACATATTTCACAGACTTGGAACAAACACTCCAAAAATTTATATGGAATAAAAATAGACCCCCATTAGCCACAGCAATCCTGAGAAAGAAGAACAAAGTTGGAGAAATCACAACACCAGATATCAAGCTATATTACAAAGCCATGTTCTCAAAATGGCCAGGTACTGGCACAAGAACAGACATATAGACCAATGGAACAGAACAGAGGATCCAGAAATTGACCCAAGCCATATGCTCAATTAATATTTGACAAAGGAGGCAAGAGCATACAATGGAGTCAAGACAGTCTCTTCAATAAATGGTGCTGGGAAAATTGGACAGATACATGCAAAAAAAAAAAAATGAAACTAGACCACCAACTTCAAAATGGATGAAGGACTTAAATGTAAGATGGGAAACCATAAAAATCTTAGAAGAATCCATAGGCAGCAAAATATCAGAAAAAAATCATTTTTACATTTCCATTAAATCAGTGATACCGACCGAGATATTTGGGTTAAGAAGCAAGCAAAGGAAAGAAAAAAAGTATGTACAAGAAACAAATAGATCGTTTTTCTATACACTATGGTATTTTTTAGTACTTTGGTCAGAGAAATCCAAAGTTCACTATCCTGGAGGGATTCTGGAATCCCAGGCTGTTTCTGAGACTGTAGGCTGAATGGCCTTAGCTTGTCATCCTGGATGAGGTTTGCCCAAACAACAGACCTAAAGCTTTATCAGCAAACTTGCTAAGAACCCTTTTCTTCTCGCTGGGGCCTGTGGGTGAGATACTGATATAGGGAGAGGAAAGAACAGTCGGACGTTTCCTCCTCATCAGGAAAACTGTGTAGTTCCATGATTTGTTCTACGGTGTAGGCATCAGGAAGCAAAGCAGGAGCTGAGGGCTCCAACCTCTCCAACTGAGCATCTTGCACTTGGACATCACTTGTGGGACCCTCGGTGATGACAGAGTCCCGTGCCAAACTGGAAGGGCCTACAGGCTGAGGTGGGAGGGAGCCAAGGGAATCTGAAACTACAGGGGGAAAATAGTAAGGACCGGATGATGTTGTGGGTGGGGTGGGCACATTCTTGGCTGGAAGAATCTGATTTGGTTGCTTTATTGATAGCTGTAGTTGCTGCCTCTGCTTCCTTGATTTGACTCAAGTCTTTATTGTTGACTCCAGTGGGTAGAGTTCCAAGGCAAGTTCCTTCTGGAGATTTTTTTTTTTTTGAAACCTGTTGCCATTAAATTGAACCTCCAACTGTTCATGCTGCAGACACATGAATGAGGCATGTTTTCAGTACTTCTTCCTTGTTATGGGACCAGCTGGATTCTGTGGTATCAAGTTCATGCTGGAATCAGCCATGTGGTTAAAAAGGTCTGGCTGGGGATTCTCAGGGGCCATGCTGTTCATCAGAGGTACCTGATATTGTACAACTTCGTCTTGTAGCATATTAATGCTGCAGTCACTTGTGTGGACAAAATAGTAGGGTTGAGAAATTCCAGGGGCTCCTCTGTTCATCTGGGCACCAGAGGGCTGCATTGGTAGGTCAGTCCCGAATCCCCCTGGAGTGCCCATTTTCAAGCTGCTGGATGCGTCTCTCTGAAAATGCAGTTCCTTTAGTGTCTTCTCCTATGCCTTTAAAAAATTTATTGATTTTTAGAGAGAGGAAGGAAGGGAGAGTGAGAGCGAAACATGGATCAGATCAGTTGCTTCCCACAAGAGCCCTGACTGGGATCAAACATGCAACCTGGGTATGTGCCCTGATGGAATAGAACCCGCTGCCTTTTGGTGTACTGGATGAAGCTCCAACCACATCGGCCAGGACTTTTTGCTTTCTTAATAAATATCTTTTGATGCACAAAAGTTCTTAATTTAGATGAAGTTCAATTTCTCTATTTTGTCTTTTATTGCATGTGCTTTTGATATCATATACATGGAATCACTGCCAAATTTAATGTCATGAAGATTTTCTGCAATGTTTTCTTCTAAGAGCTTTATAATTTTAGCTCTTAAGTTTAGGTCTTTAATACCATGGTAGGTTCTTGAGCAAAGGAAAGATCAAGGAAGACTTTCCAAGCGGTATCTTGAGACCCCAGAGCCCAAGTCATGTGGGAAACAGATGGGGGTTCAGCCAACCACAGGGACATTGTGAGCCAGATCTGGATTCCAGGTCTTGTTAATAGAAATAGCTTTTGGAGATCCAAGGAGGTGATAGCAGCACAAATTGGCCTCTTGAGAGAGACCTGAGTGGGTGGGTGGAGATGTTGGCAGCCCATGAAGCCACTGACAGGCTGGCCCAGGTAGAGAGTTGAGGAGTTGGGGAAGGAGACAGAGCAGGAGTCATCAGATACAGAGGAGGCAAGCTGGGGGTGTGGCATATGGACCTGAGAGAGAGGAGAGAGGGCTCACCAGTGTCCACTGCTCATGGGACTTAGCGACAAGGAACGCAAAGGGAATGAATGGGGTGAGGGGGTCCTAGCCACCTGCCTGGTACTCAGCCAGTCACTGGAGTAAGGTCAGCAAAAACAGACTTTGACACTGGACTGGAGGATGGGAGAGGATAGGCAGCCCTTTCTTTTCTGTTCAGCTATGATTTTTACTGCACAGTGTGCCTTTTCCTCCTGGCTTTTATCCTTTTATTAAAAAAACTAGAGGCCCGATGCACGAAAATCGTGCAAGGGTAGGCCTTCACAGCCCTGGCTGCCTCCCAGTCCAGCTGCCTCACCGGACCCCAGCAGCAAGCTAACCTACCGGTCGGAGCATCTGCCGCCTGATGGTCACTGCACATCATAGCAACTGGTTGACTGTCTGCCCCCTGGTGGTCAGTGCACATCATAGCGAGCAGTTGAGTGGCCTTATCATATCATTAGCATATTACGCTTTGATTGGTTGAACAGTCGACTGGTCGTCGGATGACTGGATACTTAGCATATTAGGCTTTTATTATATAAGATTTCACCAGGTAGGGGAAGTTTTCTGTCATGATTTCTTCAAACTAGGGGCCCAGTGCACGAATTCGTGCACCTAGAAAGGAACTGTGGGCTGTGAGGCTGCGGTGGGCACAGGGGTGGATCTCGGCTCATCCTCCGTGCCCCTCCCGCCGTGGCCCCCCCGTCCCATGTCTGCCAGCAGCCCCGCTCCTGCTGCTCCCACGTGCTGATGGTGCCGGCCCCGCTCGCACTCGCTGACAGCCCCAGCAGTAGGTGCGAGCAGCGGCTGCTGCCCCAATTGCCCCTCAGGAGTAGGGGGAGGTGGAGAAGCCCTCAGGGGTGATTGGGCTGGCAGCCGCTGCTCGCACCTGCTAATGGTGCCGAGTGATTGGGACTGGCACCAGGCACTGGCAAGGGTGTGAGCAGTGGCTCTGGAGCCGGCGGTGGGTATGAGTGGGGCTGGCGCTGGCAGCAGATGTGAGCGCCAGGCGGGACTGCGGCACACAGGAGCAAAGAATTTTCAGTAACCACCAGAGGCTTGCCACGATGACAGCGACTGGCACCCCATGTTGGTCTGGCACCCCTGCTTACCTGCTCCACCATCCCACCATGGCCAATGCCCACCATGTTCTTTACACGCCCCCGGGTGGTCAGCACACGTCATAGCGACCAATTGTTCGGTTGTTTGGTTGTTCTGGTTGTTCTGCTGTTTGGTCTATTTGCACATTAGCCTTTTATTATATAGGATAGGTTTTCAATATCTTGCTCTCTCTCTTCTCCCTCTAGCATCCCCCTGCCAGCCTGATGGCCCCCAACTGCCCTCCCCCTGCCTGACTGATTGCCTACAACTGTCTTTCCCTGCCAGTCTGATTGCCCACAACTGTCTTTCCCTGCCGCAACCCACCTCTTCCACTGGAACCAGCCTCCTCCGCGCCATGCGGAGCTGTGGAACCCCCAGGCCTCACCACGCAGAGCGGCCGCTGGGCCCTGCCTCCGCTGTGGGTGCAGCCATTTTGTGGTGGCCATCTTTGTGGTGGCCATCTTGTGGCAGCCATCTTTGTGGTGGCCATTTTGTAGTGGCCATCTTTGTGGTGGCCATTTTGTGGCAGCCATCTTTGTGGCGGTCATCTTGTGGCAGCCATATTGTGGTGGCCATCTTGTGGTGGCCATTTTGTGGCAGCCATCTTGTGATGACGTCCCATGTGAGGACCACCTAGGCCAGTGATGGGCAACCTTTTGAGCTTGGTGTGTCAAACTTTGCCAAAAAACTGAGCATAACTCGGGTAGTGTGTCACTTTCAGGAAAAAACATTATTTCGCAAATGTTTCATCCTCAGGAGCAGCAAATGTTTCATCCTCGGCATGCGGCCGCCTCAGCGGCCACGTGTCATCAGAAATGGCTACGCGTGTCAGTGCTGACACGCGTGTCATAGGTTCGCCATGACTGACCTAGGTTTTTATTAGTATAGATGTTTCTTTCTTTAAAAAAAAAATATTTTATTGATTTTTTACAGAGAGGAAGGGAGAGGGATAGAGAGTTAGAAACATTGATGAGAGAGAACCATTGATCAGCTGCCTCGTGCACACCTCCTACTAGGGATGTGCCCACACATCCTGGTGCCACAGCAGCCTGACTACCCGAGGAAGCAGAATGCAAGTTCCCACAGAATGCAAACCAAGGGCTGGTTCCTGCCTGGGGGGTTGGGCCTGGGCCCTTGAGGAGGTGATGGCTTGGGACCTGGAGCCGAGGTGCAAAGATGGGCCTGTGTGAGGGGTGTGCCTGTGTCAGTCCACATGGGGGCTCCTATGTGTTTATGACATGCTCGTG
Source organism: Cnephaeus nilssonii (assembly GCF_951640355.1). Taxonomy (NCBI): domain Eukaryota; kingdom Metazoa; phylum Chordata; class Mammalia; order Chiroptera; family Vespertilionidae; genus Cnephaeus; species Cnephaeus nilssonii. The sequence continues at coordinate 10,753,389 of NC_137076.1, forward strand.
TGTTCGCTGTTGCGTGCCTTTGTGAGTGTGCAGAGGAGGTGCTAGGGCAAAGGAGCTCAGCGCTGAGGAAGCCTGGGAAGTTGGGCTTCCTGGGTTAGAATCTGGCTCCTTCCAGTTAAGGACGGTGGGCCTTGTCCTTTTGCCCAACTTCCCCCTGCCTCTTCTTTGGTTGTGGATTCATTCATTCCGCAAATATTTACTGAGATCCTACTGTGTACCAGGCACTGTTCTAGACACTGAGGCTCACAGCAATGAACCTACTAGACACAAATCCCTGCTCTCGTGAGCTAAGCCGACATTAAAGGTGAGGAAATAACATATACAGTATGTCAGATGGTGGTAAGTTTAATGTGTGTGCGTGTGGGGAGGGGGGTCACCATTTTATATGGAGAAGCCTCCCTCAAAAGTTGACATTTGGATAAAGACTGGAAGAAGGTGAGGAGTGAGCTGGGCAGTGCTTCAGGGGTAAGAGCCTCTCTGGCAGAGGAAGAGCACGTGCAAAGGTCCAGTGAGGAGGCCAGAGGCCCATGTGACTGCAACAGAGTGAGCAAGGGGGAGAGCGGGAGGACATGAGGACAGGGAGGGGTGGGGGGGCAGGTGTGCAGGGCCTTGTGGGCCTGGGATGGGGGGGGGGGGCGTTGGGGTTTACCCTGGGAGGGTATTGGAGCAACTTCCTCTGGCTGCTGTGTGGATGATGATAGTGGTATTTGCCCCAAGGAGTCGTTATGAGAATTAGATGAATGACTGTGTAAAATCACAATGTAGTGACTGGCGCATATTAAACATGGCGTTGAATATTAGGTTATGATTAAGTGTGGTGGCCGTGTGTATCTTGGGGTCTGTCTGAGCCATAGCAGAGCTGGGTGGCTTGTTGAGTTTGTTGTTGTGAAAAAAAAAAAAATCTCTCTAAAGCTATTTTAAAAAACTCCCTGCTGGGTGTTTGAAAGCTCTGCTGAGGTTACTGCTTTCTCGCTGGGACAGGCCCTTTTGTGTAACAGATGTTATCCAGATGTCAGCTGGGGTCACTCGGGCCTCAGAATTTTGGCGCCTGCCTCTCTCCCACAACCACAGGAAGCCCAGGGTCCTCCCCGAGAAGCCTGCGTTCCCAGGGCCTGTGTTCTCATGTTGTTTCTTGGCCTGAGTTCCTGCCCACTGAACCCTCGCTCTCACCCACCTTCCTGGGCCAACCCTTCATTCCCCCCCCCCCCCCCCCCCCCCGGCCACCACATGTGATCTTGGCACACTACCCAATTGCCCACAGGTTGCCCACAAGATGTGGGCGCTCTCCTAACACCCTGCCATTCTGGTGGTTTTAACATGGGTTGAGCTTCTGTAAGACGTTGCTTGACAAACATTCCAGCGCCCAAAAGCAAAGTTTGCACACTTCTTGCACAACCCGACAAAGTTTATGACCTGCTTAGAGTTAACTGGGCTGTCATGCGAGGAGGACTGTTACTCAGGATGCTCAAGGCCAATGGCTGTGAACAGCTGTCAGTGCTTTTGATGTGGAGGCAGGTAGGAGGAGCAGGGTTGGCTGTGGGATGTCAAGGCCGGAGGAGATGGGAGCTGGCACAGAACTGAGAGCGAGGCTGGCAGTGAGCAGGACAGCAACCCATTCCGGGGAAACATCAAGAGACTAGTTCCAGCTACAGAGAGCCCGACTCCCGGAAAATTAGGCAAGGGCTGCTTCAGACAGAAATCTGTTGTCCTTTCTCTTGGCAGTGCGTGTGTTCAGGCAGTTAGCTAACTGCTTTCTCAGGGTGTGGATAGTCGGGGCTCAGAGATCGAAGCTGTAGCAACAGAACCTTGTGCCCTGGGCAGGGCAGGACACGGGGGACAGTCCAGAATTCCCTAGTTCCAAGACAAGAGTGCAGGGTGTGTTAGAAAGATGCATTCTACTCAAGCCTACAATGAAGACCAAGGTCATGCTTAGCCTTGACCACAGCTCAGAGCGGCTGTCATAGAGGCTGCATTGTGCTCAGGATTTTTCTCTGGAAGGCGCACTTGGTTTTCTGCACAATTGTAATTGTCCCATTTGGTGTAAACTTGACGAGAAACTTGACCCTTGGCATGAACCTTTGAAAGCACATTGTCTGGTGTTTCTTAACCTTTCACAAACTCATTGGGAATTCTAACCCAATCTAAAGACCACCTCTGACCCACTGCATCCCCCTTCCACCCCAAATATACTTACCCAAAATGTTTTTTGTGGTGGTCCAACTTAGGTTAAAAGCCTCTGACTTTAGTTCATTTCTCTCATTTTTCATGAGAGAAGACAGAGTCATCAGAGCATAGCACCTTGCTCAGGGTCACACATATAATCAGTGACAGAGCTGGGTGTCAGCCCAATGTGGCAATGAACTGTAGAGTCAGAACTGGATACAGATTCTTACAGAAAATGTAATCTCCCTGTGCCTCAGTTCCCTCATCTACAAAAGCAAGACAATAATAACAGTTGATTCCTTAGCCTGAAGTTCTAACTTAAGTGGCAGCCTGAGCCAGACAAAGAATTCCTGCCACCTAGTGGCTCTGTGGGGAATAAAGCTGAATTCATGGCACTCAAACATGGTGTCCACACCAATGTCTTTGTGTTCTTGTCAGGCAATTCGTGGCTGCTCTTTTATGAGCGTGGGTTTCTTCTTCCAAAGAGAGTATATTTGAAAATTCTACCAGTTAGCCTTGGCCGTGTAACAAAGTACCCTAAAATGTTAGTGGCTTAAAACAATGGTCCTATATTAACACTTGATTCTGTTGGTTGGCCATTTGGGCTGAGTTCAGCTTGGTGGTTCTTTCATTGGTCTTGTTTGGGGTCACTCATGGGATGGCAGTTAGCTGGTGGGTTGGCTGGGCTGGATGATCTTGGACAGCTTTACACACATGTTGGTCAGTTGCAGGCTGTTGGTTGGGGTGCCTTGGTCTCCCCCACGTGGCTTCTCCTGCAGGGTAGCTCAAACTCATTCCCTCGGTGGTTGCCAGGAAAAGCAGAGAGGGCAAGCCTCAATGTGCAAGCCCTTCTCAAGCTTCCACTTGTGTCGTTTTGCTAGTGTTTCATTGGCCAAAACAAGGCACATGGTCAAATCCAGATCGAGGAGGAAGACAAATAGAATTTTTTTTTCTTCAATTTTTTTATTAAGGTATTATATGTGTACATATCTTACCATTGCCCCCCCCACCCCACTCCCATATATGCCCTCACCCCCCAGAGTTTTGCATCCATTGGTTATGCTTATATGCATGCATACAAGTCCTTTGATTGATCTCTTATCTCCCCCACCTCTCCCTAACCTTCCCCCTGTAATTTGACAGTCTGTTTGATGCTTTACTGTCTCTGTATCTATCTTTTTGTTCAAGTTTATAATGTTCTTTATTATCCATAAATGAGTGAGATCATGTGGTATTTTTTTTTCATTGACTGACTTATTTCACTTAACATAATGTTCTCCAATTCCATCCAGGTTGCTGCAAATGATGAGAATTCCTTCTTTTTTATGGCAGCATAGTATTCCATTGTGTAGATGTACCACAGTTTTCTGATCCAGTCATCTGCTGACGGGCACCAAGGCTGTTTCCAAATCTTAGCTATGGTGAATTGTGCTGCTATGAACATAGGGGTGCATATATCCTTTCTGATTGGTGTTTCTAGTTTCTTCGTATATATTTCCAGGAGTGGGATTACTGGGTCAAATGGGAGTTCCATTTTCAGTTTTTTGAGGAAACTCCATACTGTTCTCCACAGTGGCTGCACCAGTCTGCATTCCCACCAGCAGTGCACGAGGGTTCCTTTTTCTCCGCATCCTCGCCAACACTTGTCGTTTGTTGATTTGCTGATGATAGCCATTCTGACAGGTGTGAGATGGTACCGCATTGTTGTTTTGATTTGCATCTCTCAGATAATTAGTGACGTTGAGCATGTTTTCATGTGTCTCTTGGCCTTCCTTCTGTCTTCTTTTGAAAAGATTCTATTTAGGTCTGTTGCCCATTTTTTTATTGGATCATTTATCTTTCTTTTATTAAGTTGTATAAGCTGCCTGTAGATGTTGGAGATTAAACCTTTATCAGTGATGCCATTTGCAAATATGTTCTCCCATGCAGTGGGCCTTCTTGTTGTTTTGTTGATGGTTTCTTTTGCTGTGAAAAAGCTTTTTATTTTTATGTAGTCCCATTTGTTAATTTTCTCTTTAGCTTCCATTGCCCTAGGGGCAGTGTCAGTGAAGAATTTCTTTTGGCATATGTCTGACATTTTGCTGCCTGTGTATTGCTCTAGTATTTTTATGGTTTCCCGTCTTATGTTTAAGTCCTGTATCCATTTTGAGTTTATTTTTGTGTATGGCGTAAGTTGGTGATCAAGCTTCATTTTTTTGCATGTATCTGTCCAATTTTCCCAACACCATTTATTGAAGAGACTGTCTTTATTCCATTGTATGTTCATGCCTCCTTTGTCAAATATTAATTGAGCATAGTGGTTTGGGTCGATATCTGGATTCTCTATTCTGTTCCATTGATCTATATGTCTGTTTTTGTGCCAGTACCAGGCTGTTTTGAGAACAGTGGCTTTGTAATACAGCTTGAAATCTGGTATTGAGATCCCTCCTACTTTATTCTTCTTTCTCAGGATTGCTGTGGCTATTCGGGGTCTTTTTTTATTCCAGATGAATTTTTGGAAAGTTCGTTCTAGGTCTGTGAAATATGCCGTTGGTATTTTAATGGGGAGTGCATTGAATCTATAGATTGCTTTGGGTAGTATGGACATTTTAATGATGTTGATTCTACCAATCCATGAACATGGTATATTCTTCCATCTGTTTACGTCTTCCTCTATCTCTTTTTTCAGTGTCCTGTAGTTTTCCGTGTATAGGTCTTTTACCTCCTTAGTTAAGTTTATTCCTAGGTATCTTAATTTTTTTGGTGCGATGGTAAATGGGATTGCCTTTTTAATCTCTCTGTCTGTAAGTTCACTATTGGTGTATAAAAAGGCCATAGATTTCTTGGCGTTAATTTTGTATCCTGCTACATTGCCAAATTCATTTATTAAGTCTATTAGTTTTTTGACGGAGTCTTTCGGATTTTTTATGTACAATATCATGTCGTCTGCAAATAAAGACAGCTTTACTTGTTCTTTTCCAATTTGGATGCCTTTTATTTCTTCTTCTTGTCTAATTGCAATGGCTAATACTTCCAGTACTATGTCAAACAGGAGTGGTGAGAGTGGGCATCCCTGTCTTGTTCCTGTTCTTAGGGGAAATGTTTTTAGTTTTTGTCCATTGAGTATGATGTTTGCTGTGGGTTTATCATATATGGCTTTTATTATGTTGAGGTATGAGCCATCTATTCCCACCTTGTTGAGAGTTTTTATCAAGAAAGGGTGTTGGATTTTGTCAAATGCTTTTTCTGTATCAATTGATATGACTATGTGATTTTTATCTTTCAATTTGTTTATGTGATGTATCACGTTTATTGATTTGCGGATATTGTACCATCCTTGCATTCCTGGGATAAATCCTACTTGGTCATGGTGTATGATCTTTCTGATGTACTGCTGGAGCCGATTTGCTAGAATTTTGTTGAGGATTTTGGCATCTATGTTCATGAGGGATATTGGTCTGTAATTCTCTTTCATTGTGTTGTCTTTATCTGGTTTTGGTATTAGGGTGATGCTGGCTTCATAGAAGGAGCTTGGAAGTGTTCCTTCCACTTGAATTTTTTGGAATAGTCTGAGGAGGATAGGTTTTAGTTCTTCCTTGAATGTTTGGTAAAACTCTCCTGTGAAGCCATCAGGCCCCGGGCTTTTGTTTGCCGGAAGCTTTTTGATGACTGCTTCAATTTCGTCCATAGTTATTGGCCTATTGAGCTGTTTAGATTCTTCTTGATTGATTTTTGGAAGGTTATATTTTTCTAGGAATATGTCCATTTCCTCCAGGTTGTCCAGTTTGTTGGAATAGGGTTGTTCGTAGTATTTTGTAACAATCCTTTGTATCTCAGCGGGGTCTGTTGTTATTTCACCTCTTTCATTTCTGATTTTGTTTATTTGGGTCCTCTCTCTTTGCTTCTTGGTGAGCCTGGCTAGAGGTCCATCAATCTTGTTTATCCTTTCAAAGAACCAGCTCTTGGTTTTGTTGATCTTATGTATTGTTTCTTTGGTCTCTATGTCATTTATCTCCGCTCTGATCTTTGTTATTTCCTTCCTTCTGGTTACACTGGGCTTTTCTTGCTGCTCTTTTTCTAGCTCTTTGAGTTGTAGGGTTAAGTAATTTATTACCATTGTTTCTTGTTTTTTTGCAATAGGCTTGTAGAGCTATGAACTTCCCTCTCAAGACTGCTTTCGCTGTGTCCCATAGATTTTGGATTGTTGTGTTTTCATTGTCATTTGTTGCCATGATGTTTTTTTATTTCTTCCTTGATCTCTCTGGTGACCCAGTCCTTGTTTAATAGCATGCTGTTTAGTCTCCATGTGTTTGATTTCTTTGGATTGTATTTATTGTAGTTGATTTCCAGTTTTATGCCACTGTGATCTGAGAAGATGCTTGATATAATTTCTATCTTCTTGAATTTGAAGAGACTTTGCCTGTGACCCAGCATATGGTCTATCTTTGAAAATGACCCATGTGCACTTGAGAAGAATGTATATTCTGTGGCTTTGGGGTGAAATGTTCTGAAGATGTCAATTAATTCCATCTGGTCTAGTGAGTCATTTAGGATTGCTGTTTCTTTGCTGATTTTTTGTTTAGAGGATTTGTCCAGTGGTGATAGTGGGGTATTAAAGTCTCCTACTATGATTGTATTGCTATTAATCTCTCCCTTGATATCCTCCAGGAGTTTTTTTAATGTATTTGGGTGCTCCTATATTGGGAGCGTATATGTTTACCAGAATTATTTCTTCTTGTTGGATTTCTCCCTTTAGCATTATGAAGTGGCCTTCCTTATCTCTTGTTATGGCATTTACTTTGAGGTCTATTTTGTCAGATATAAGTATTGCTACCCCAGCTTTTTTTTCATTTCCATTTGCCTGAAAGATATTTTTCCATCCCTTCACTTTCAATCTGTGTGAGTCTCTTGTTCTGAGGTGGGTCTCTTGTAGACAGCATATATATGGGTCATGTTTTTTATCCATTCAGCCACTCGATGTCTTTTGATTGGAGCATTTAGTCCGTTTATATTTAAAGTTATTACTGAAAGGTATTTGTTTGTAGTCATATCTATTTTTGTGTCTGTATTCCTTCTTACCTGATTATTTCTTCTTTTTACAGTATTCCCTTTAGCAATTCTTGCATTGATGGTTTGGTGGTGATAAACTCCCTGAGCCTTTTTTTGTCTGCGAAGCTCCTGATTTCCCCTTCAATTTTGATTGATAGTCTTGCTGGATATAGTATTCTTGGATTCAGTCCTTTGCTTTGCAACACTTTGTATACCTCCTTCCATTCACTTCTAGCTTGTTGTGTTTCTGTTGAGTAATCATTTGACAATCTGATGGGTGTTCCTTTGTAGGTAACTCTCTGTCTCTCTCTTGCCGCCTTTAGGATTCTCTCTTTATCATTTATATTTGCCATTGAAATTATGACATGTCTTGGTGTGGGTCTTTTGGGGTTGATCCTGCTTGGGACTCTCTGTACTTGCGTAACTTTTATCTTTCCCATATCCGGGAAGTTTTCTGTCATTATTTCTTCGAATAGATTTTCTAATCCCTGGTGCTCTTCTTGTCCTTCTGGCAGCCCTATTATATGCATGTTACTTCGTTTCATGTTGTCCCAAAGCTCCCTTAGGGTTTCCTCCTGCTTTTTAATTTTTTTCTCCAATTGCTGTTCAGATTGAGCTTGTTTCTGTACCTGATCTTCTAACTCACTAATTCGGTCCTCTGCTTCTTGTAGTCTACTGTTGAAATTTTCCATGGTGTTTTTGATTGTAGCTATATCACTTTTCATTTCTTCCTGATTCTTGCATAAGTTGTTGATTTTCTCATCCATCCGATGTATAAATTCCAGGACCATTACTCTGAACTCCTTTTCGGTCATGTTGCAAGCTTCAGTTTCACTAATTTCCTTTCTTGGCAACTCCACATTTTCTTTCCTCTGTGAGTTATTTCGTTTCCCCATTCTGGCTATTACCAGAAAGCTCAAGCTTCCGTTTGCGTGGACCTGGGCCGTGTGCTGTGGGGACTTCGCTCCACCCGAGTTTCACTGAAGTGCTCTGACACTAGGACGTGTGGCTGCCTTTGGTTGGCGGGAACCAGACTTGCCCAGGGTCAGTGTCCCCAGTGTTCCGTGTGGTCTCGTGTGCACACTTAGAATCAGGGGCCCTGTCTGCACCACACTGTTGGTATGTGCCAAAAATGAGATCCTTAGCATGTGCCAGGAGTCAGAGTTTCCCTGTGTCTGCACCAAGACTCGAGTGTCAAAGTCTCTGTTGCCTTGTGTGGTTTCTCGTTGAGAATCAGGGTCCCTGTGTGTGCATGCACCAACAATTGGGGTCGCTGGCTCTTAGTGTGAATGCGCTGTGAGTCAGGGATCCCTGGCAGCTGTGTCCGGCGTGCCAAATTCCCTGAAGTGGAGCTGCGTCCTGTGTGTGCTCTCTGCTACTGTTATGAATTGTAATGTAAAATATCTGTGTTTTCCGATGGTCTTAGGCGACCCTGCTGGAGGTTCTCAACCTGGTTGTGACCCACAGGTTGAGAACCGCTGTTGTAGAGCCTAAGACCATCGGAAAACACAGATATTTACATTACGATTCATAACTAGCAAAATTACAGTTATGAAGTAGCAACGAAAATAATTTTATGGTTGGGGGTCACCACAACATGAGGAACTGTATTAAAGGGTCGTGGCATTAGAAAGGTTGAGAACCACTGCCTTAAAGGGTTTTGACCCGAGGGGTGCTTTCACTTCTCAAAATAAGAGAACTTATAATGAGAGACTGTAACCTCCAGGTTAGCTCACCAACGACTTCCTCTCTATGGGACATTTGCATTTCTTTGTCGTGGAGTTCACTTTCTCATCCATCTGCACTGCTCCCATTACTCCTTCCCCATTGTCTGCCTCCCCACTTTTCACTGCCTTCTGGGCTAAACAGATTATTGTGGGCTAGCCTGGGAACTCTATAGTCCTTCCCTGCATTATTCTCGGTGGAACCTGCTATTCAAGAATGTTTGACCAGCCCTAACCGGTTTGGCTCAGTGGATAGAGCATCGGCCTGCGGACTGAAGGGTCCCAGGTTTGATTCCAGTCAAGGGCATGCATCTTGGTTGCAGGCACATCCCCAGTGGGGGGTGTGCAGGAGGCAGCTCATCGGTGTTTCTCTCTCATCTATGTTTCTAACTCTCTATCCCTCTCCCTTCCTCTCTGTAAAAAAATCAATAAAATATATTAAAAAAAATAATAAAACCATATATATATATCCTCTCTAATAAAAGAGAAACATGCAAATTGACCGTACCTTCGCTATATCCACAAGCCACACCCACCAGCCAATCAGGGCGAGTATGCAAATTAACCCAACCAAGATGGAGGTTAATTTGCATATCCAGGCTAGAGTGAAGACTGAAGACAGCGCTGCAGAAGGGAGCGAAGCCATGGTGCTGGCCATCAGGGTGCCAGGGAGAGGCTTTCTTCTGGACAAACACACTTGCAGGATCCTGGGCCATCCACATGGTACCCAGGAGATCAACACACACAAGAGCTTCTTGCAAAGGGGTAGCTACATGTTTTACAAGGTGTTTTACAGATGTCAAAACAGTCCAAAAGTGATTTATAAATGTTTTTGCTTTATAAATAAAGATCCTCTGTAATGGAAAAAAGAAAAGAAAAAAAGAATGGATGCACAGCCACCTGCTTGTTTCTGCTATAGTGATTTAGGGAACGCCTCTCTGTTCTTTGACTTAAGAAAAGCCCGCTGGCAAGGTGGGCTCACATCTGTCTTGTTGCCTTAGAAGAGTGCCTGGCGCGTGGCTGACACTCCGTAAATATTTGCCCAGTGAATGAATGTCCACAGGCAGGACCCAAGCCCGCTCTAAGCATTTACACCTCCGAGGGTGCTCACTCATGTACCACCCTAGTGCTTACTTCCTATTGTCCACCGTACTCGTCCTTCTGTAGCTCTGAGTGTAATCCCTTAGTGACTGTTGGAGAGTGGGAATTTTCGAGCACTACTGAGGCCATGGACTATGCCCCAGATAGAATTGTCAGTGCTGACACCAGGCCAAGCCTTGAGATACGGTCTCATGGCCCCTTCCCAGCACGTAGCCTTCTTTCATAGAACACTGTCAGCTTTTCTGAAGAACAGGATGACCCTGTGAATAACATGGTCGTCATTGGCATGATCCTGACATTGCTTGGGAAAAACTGTTTTGTCTTGGGTTACTTGTTCTGCAAAAACCGGATGTGGTTAATGTGCTTAAAAGCGGTCCTACACAAAGGGTCGCTGCTGCTCTCTGGTCTCCCTGCGTGGAGAATGGCAGAGCAGTCGCCGGGTCGCCCGGCCACCCGGCTAATAAAGGCTCCCTAAATTTTAATTTGGTCTGGGCTCCAGTGGTCATTCACTCGCATCCGCTCCACAACAAGCTGTCCTCTGCTCACCATTGGAAATCTGCACTTGACCCTAGACTTTAAAAAAAAATAAATATTTTATTGAATTTTTTACAGAGAGGGAAAGGAGAGGGATAGAGAGCTAGAAACTTTGATGAGAGAGAAACATTGATCAGCTGCCTCCTGCACACCCCCTACTGGGGATGTACCCGCAACCAAGGTATATGCCCTTGACTGGAATTGAACCCGAGACCCTTCAGTCTGCAGGCCGACGCTCTATCCACTGAGCCAAACTGGTCAGGGCTTGACCCTAGACTTGACCTTTGCACCAATGGCTCCAAACAGAGCTATGTTGTGGGAGATGTCAGCTGGTTTCACTGAGGGGTGTGAGTGTGCAAGCATTCCGCTCTAAGATGGCCCCCATGTGTGTGTTTTGGCCCGGGGCACAGGTTCTCTCTTGCCCTACCTTTATTTTTTGTTAATCCTCACCCCAGGATTTTCCCATTGGTTTTCAGAGTGGAAGGGAGGGGGAGAGACAGAAAGAGAAACATGGACGTTGGAGAGACACATCCATTGGTTGCCTCCAGAGTGCCCCGACTGGGAGGGTGAGGTTGGTTTCTCCACGTTGGAATCAACTTGATGTGGAGTGCAGGGGCTGGGGAAGAGTGGAGAAACTGAGGCAAGGTGGGTGACTCTCTGACTCCTGCACAGAACCCAACAGTGCTGCATTTCTTTTCCGACCGTGCTCCCCCATCCTCGGTTGTGATTGACTCCAGCCCCAGCTCCCAGCCACTTCCTTTCTGGCCACAACGATTGGCTCAGGAGTGAGCATGTAACCCACTCAGAGTTAATGAGAGTTTTTTCCCCCTCTGGGGCAACTGAAGAGGATCCCCCCCCGCCCCCCAATTTGGCCCTAGATTCTGTGGTTTGGGGCTGAGAAATGGCAGTGGTCATTTTGTGGACCACAGGATTGGGATTGGGGCTCGACCTGCTGTATGGAGCCAGAACATACAGCCCAGGCAGCCTGTGAGGGCAGAGGGAAGGCACCCAAGCCTTGGTGGTAGCATGTGAGAACCCGGATCAAACCATGTGATGTGAGCCCCTATTTATTGTGACTGTGTAGCCCTTATCTCCTGCCTATTGAATTATCCCAACAACTGTCTGAGGTATTATTATTATCCTCATTGCACAGGTGAGGGAACGGAGAGGTAAAGCAATCTGCCCATGTCCACACAGCTGGGCTAGGCTGAGCCAGGAAAGCTGGCCTCCTGCTTCTGCCATTTATACCCAAAGGAGCCCTGACTGATTCCAGGTGATGCCAGAGGCTGCCCAACAGGAGAGGAAATTAGAATCACTGCTCTCTTGTCTAGACCAAGCATGTCAAACTCAAAGGCTAACCCGGGCCAAATAAACATGGTTTAAGTTTATGTGGGCTGCAAGAAACCAAAAGCTTCAATTTTCATAGAAACGTAGGTTTATTTCGATAGACACATGCTGAATACAAAAGGCTGAAATAAATGAGTCATCGTTAACATAAAATAATAGAACATTTTAATAAAAATTAATATTTTTTCTTGAACATTAACTTACCAGACACTGAATAATTGCACAAATTAATAAGCGTAACGCAAATAAACCTATTTTTCTTGTTCTATGAAAGCGAAATATTTCCTGTTGTGCACACCAAACAAGTCAATCCAAGACTAATGACGTGGCAGTCGGCTGCTAAAATATTCGCTGCTAGTATTAGCGGACAGCAATGGTGTGCCTGTGTGTAAGGTGTGTAAGGGAAATGAATGCAACACGATTACAGTAATCAGTCATTAGTGAACGTTGTAGTTTGTTATTAATAATTATGTATAACAGGATATTGTAAAAATTAAGCTACGAAATTTTTATTAAAATGTTCCTTACATACCGTTATATCGGCTGGGCCGCAAAAATATTCATTGTGGGCCGCATGCAGCCCACGGGGAGTTTGATGTGCTTGGTCTAGAACCTGTAGTGGCTCCCTGAGGCCCTGCACATTGCAGCCTCTGCTGTAATCTCCCACTGATGTTCTCACCTCCCTCAGCTCCGACCCGATGGGACTCCTCTCTATTTCTCCAACTCCCCAAACGTATTCCTGTATCAGGAACTTTGCTCCTACTGTTCCCTCTGCCTACAGTGCCTTTTCTGTATGCCTTTTGGTTAATTTTGCCATGTCCTTAGGGACGTGGTCCCTCACCACGCTCCTCCTGACCCAGGTCCAGGCCAGCAGAGCCCAGACACCAAGAACATCCCCTGCAGACAGCCAGCCTGGGTTCAAATCCAGTTCCATCACTTCATTGCTGTGTGACCTTGGGCCACTACCTCGATCCCTCTGTGTCTCAGTTTCCGTATCTGAGAATGAGGTAATAATAGTACCTGCCTCACAGGTTTGGGTGAAAAATGAAGGAGGTTATTATGTGTAAAGTGATTAGAACAGTGCTGGGCACTTAGTAGTCATGTGGGCAGCTAATAACCCTATCTAATAAAGAGGAAATATGCTAATTGACCATCATGCCCCCACAAAGATGGCAGCGCCCACAGCCAATAAGGAGGGAATATGCTAATTGACTGCTATGCCCTCAAAAATGGTGGCACCCACAGCCACAAGATGGAGGCGCTCAGTGCCCTCGGCCCATCGGGGCGGCAGGTGCGTGGCGCAGCACGGCCAGGCCCGCCCCCAGGCGGGTCCATCCACTCCACCCGCCTGCCTCCGGAGTCCCCCAGGCCCCTCAGCCCCCCAGCTGCCCAGGAATGGCCTGAGGGATGAGCAAACGACTGAACAGCAAGCTGTGTGGGGCGACCAGGCTGGCAGGGGGGGCAGTTAGGGGTGACCAGGCCAGCAGGGAGGGGGCAGTTGGGGCTGACCTGGCTGGCAGCAGGGGCAGTTAGGGGCAACCAGGCCGGCAGGCAGGTGAGCGATTAGGAGCCAGAAATCCAGGATTGTGAGAGGGATGTCTGACTGCCGGTCTAGACTGGCAGTCCGATATCCCCTGAGGGGTCTCGGATTGGAGAGGGTGCAGGCTAGGCTGAGGGGACCCCCTGCACGAATTTCATGCAACAGACCTCTAGTAGTAGTAGTAATAATAATAATAATAATAATAATAATAGTTGTTGTTATTCTGTACTTTTCTGTGACTACTTGGAGATTTTATGTGTTTATTAAAACAGTGAATCATTGTAAACCATGAATTACAAAATTTTCATTGGCAAGTTCCTACATGGACTCTAGTGCTGAATTTGAATAATATCATTAAAGTGGAGACTTATCTTTTTGTTTATTTTAGTTTTCCAGTTTTATTGAGAACCATAATTGACAAATAAAATTATAAGATATTTAAAGTGCATGAAACTTATTCTTTTTTTTAGTATATATATATATATATATATATATATATATATATACACTAAAAAAAGAATATATATATATATATATATATATTTTTTTTTATTGAGGTATTATATGTGTACATATCTTACCATTACCCCCCCGAAACTTATTCTTTTAAAATTATTTCTTGTTTTAACACTAAAAAATGAGTCAAGAAAATAAGATGTTTCATCAGTGGTACGACTTAGTGGCTTCCCAAATTGTACTGTTTGCAAGTATTTCAGTTTCATTAAAATTCATATAGTTACTGGACATTTACATAAAATGTTATATCAGCCATTAATACAATTTTTACCATCTGTATTTTAGTGCCATTATTATTATTTGTTTCATTTCATTATTAGTGCTGGAGATAAATTTGTCTTATAGGAAGGAGAAATTTAAATACTTTAATGCACCGGGATTACGGCTGGGATCCCAATGTCTGTTGCATGAACCAATGAAGGAGGGTGCAATTCCACACCTCTCCCACCAGAGGCCGCTGTTCCCAAGCCGAGGCCCGCAGGCGAATCTACTTCAAATCTCACCGGCCAGGAGCCCCCCTCACAGGATGTGTGTGTGTGTGCGTGTGTGTGTGTGTGTGGGGGGGGGGGGCACGGGGGGCCTCAGGCTCCTCCCCTCCTCCAGGCTCCCATTCAGTCCCCGCAGTCTGTTCACTCTCTGGGCCATGTGAGGGATCTTTCCTACCAGCCGTTCTAACCACTTCCCTTCACCTCCTCCCAGGGTCCCCCAACATATCCACCCTGATTCTTAACTCTGGGCCTTTGCACGTGCTGTTCCTTCTGCTGAAATACCTCCACCCGCATTACTGATGTCCACACAGAAAACTTATACTGTAGTCAAATATTTGGCGCCACTTCCCCCTGGGACATGTTTACTTAATTGTTCTGTACCTGTTGGGCTGGCTGGACAGAAAGGGTATTTCCAGGGCAAGACATTAGAAAATTTGAAAGGCAATGGGGAGCCACAGAGGGTGTTTGAGCAGTAGGGTGTCCTCACATGTAAGAAGACAAGGGGTCCTTTTCCTTTTGTCCCCCCATCTTTCTAGAAGGGCCTTAGGGGGTTCCTATAAGAGGCTGAAGCTTTGGCCAACCCAGACCCCCTGCTTGGGCCCCCAGTGGCTAGACCAGCAGGTCCCTCCGCGAGGGCCCTGTGTACCTTCCTGGTGGGGCTGTTGGCTCCCCAGTGACTCTCCTGAGCCTGGGCAGACAGCAGCTGGGGAGACAGCCCTGCAGGGAAAGCCACCGGCTGGGGACTGGGTGTCACTTTTCCAGAAGTGCTGGTGTCCCCACACGGCAGAGGAATGGGAGGCCCCAGGAGCTAATGCTGCTCACACAGGATTTGCTGGGGCAATAGTGGCCTGGAGGTGAGCACCCTGTACAGGGAGCCTGCTGGGCTGGCTGCGGGGTTGTTGGGAGCCCCACACCCAAACCACTTCCGCTGCTCATCTCAGCCCCTTCTGTCTGGACAATGTCCCTTCCCTCTCCCATGCTCTCTCAGTTGGAGTCTTTTCATTCTCTCACCTCTTTCTTACCTTGTCTCTGTCTCTCTGCATTTCTGTCTTATTTCTCTCTCTCTCTCTCTGGATCTCTAGCTCCCTATCAGTTTTTCTCTGTGTCTTCCTACCTATGTGTCTTTCTGTCTCTGTTGCCCCATCCAACCCCCACTCTCCAGGCGGTGGTGGGGGAATACTGGATGCCCTCCCTCACCCCTCCCCAGGTCCTCTGTCTGTTTAGGTTCTGCCCGCTCTGACACCATTGCCCTGAGAGGGAGAAAGGGTGAGGGCTTTCCCTGGGGAAGGATCAGGGAGGGCTGGTTGGCAGGGAAGGGAGCCCAGGGCCCGGCCCCAGGAGCTGTGTGGGAACATCAGGCTTCAGACCCCAGTGCTGACCTCCATTTTGGGGGGCCCTCCTGCAGCCACCTCTTTTCTTTCCCCACATTCTTAACCACAACCCACATCCTCTTCAAAGCCCAACTTCCCTCTGCATCCCTACTTCTTCCTCCAGCCCATGTTCTCCCCATAGCCTACCTTCTCCCCACAGCCCACCTTCTCCTACCTTCTCCCCACAGCCCACCTTCTCCCACAGCCCACCTTCTCCCCACAGCCCACCTTCTCCTACCTTCTCCCCACAGCCCACCTTCTCCCACAGCCCACCCTCTCCCCACAGCCCACCTTCTCCTACCTTCTCCCCACAGCCCACCTTCTCCCACAGCCCACCCTCTCCCCACAGCTCACCTTCTCCTCACAGCCCGCCTTCTCCCCACAGCCCACCTTCTCCCCACAGCCCACCTTCTCCCCACAGCCCACCTACTCCTACCTTCTCCCCACAACCCACCTTCTCCCCATAGCCCACCTTCTCCTACCTTCTCCCCACAGCCCACCTTCTCCCACAGCCCACCTTCTCCTATAGCCCACCTTCTCCCCACAGCCCACCTTCTCCCACAGCCCACCTTCTCCCACAGCCCACCTTCTCCTATAGCCCACCTTCTCCCACAGCCCACCTCCTCCCACAGCCCACCTTCTCCTATAGCCCACCTTCTCCCCACAGCCCACCTTCTCCCACAGCCCACCTTCTCCCACAGCCCACCTTCTCCTATAGCCCACCTTCTCCCCACAGCCCACCTTCTCCCCGCAGCCCACCTTCTCCCCGCAGCCCACCTTCTCCCACAGCCCACCTTCTCCTATAGCCCACCTTCTCCCCACAGCCCACCTTCTCCCCACAGCCCACCTTCTCCCACAGCCCACCCTCTCCCCACAGCCCACCTTCTCCTACCTTCTCCCCACAGCCCACCTTCTCCCACAGCCCACCCTCTCCCCACAGCTCACCTTCTCCTCACAGCCCGCCTTCTCCCCACAGCCCACCTTCTCCCCACAGCCCACCTTCTCCCCACAGCCCACCTTCTCCTACCTTCTCCCCACAGCCCACCTTTTCCCCATAGTCCACCTTCTCCTACCTTCTCCCCACAGCCCACCTTCTCCTACAGTCCACCTTCTCCCCACAGCCCACCTTCTCCTACCTTCTCCCCACAGCCCACCTTCTCCCCACAGCCCACCTTCTCCCCATAGCCCACCTTCTCCTACCTTCTCCCCACAGCCCACCTTCTCCTACAGCCCACCTTCTCCTACCTTCTCCCCACAGCCCACCTTCTCCCCACAGCCCACCTTTTCCTACCTTCTCCCCACAGCCCACCTTCTCCCCACAGCCCACCTTCTCCTACCTTCTCCCCACAGCCCACCTCCTCCCACAGCCCACCTTCTCCTACCTTCTCCCACAGCCCACCTTCTCCTACCTTCTCCCCACAGCCCACCTTCTCCCACAGCCCACCTTCTCCTATAGCCCACCTTCTCCCCACAGCCCACCTTCTCCCACAGCCCACCTTCTCCCACAGCCCACCTTCTCCTATAGCCCACCTTCTCCCCACAGCCCACCTTCTCCCACAGCCCACCTTCTCCCCGCAGCCCACCTCCTCCCACAGCCCACCTTCTCCTATAGCCCACCTTCTCCCCACAGCCCACCTTCTCCCCACAGCCCACCTTCTCCCACAGCCCACCTTCTCCTATAGCCTACCTTCTCCCCACAGCCCACCTTCTCCCACAGCCCACCTTCTCCCACAGCCCACCTTCTCCCCACAGCCCACCTTCTCCCCACAGCCTACCTTCTCCCCACAGCCCACCTTCTCCCCACAGCCCACCTTCTCCCACAGCCCACCTTCTCCCACAGCCTACCTTCTCCTATAGCCCACCTTCTCCCCACAGCCCACCTTCTCCCACAGCCCACCTTCTCCCACAGCCCACCTTCTCCTATAGCCCACCTTCTCCCCACAGCCCACCTTCTCCCCACAGCCCACCTTCTCCCACAGCCCACCTTCTCCCACAGCCCACCTTCTCCTATAGCCCACCTTCTCCCACAGCCCACCTTCTCCTATAGCCCACCTTCTCCCCACAGCCCACCTTCTCCCACAGCCCACCTTCTCCTATAGCCCACCTTCTCCCCACAGCCCACCTTCTCCCACAGCCCACCTTCTCCCACAGCCCACCTTCTCCTATAGCCCTCCTTCTCCCCACAGCCCACCTTCTCCCACAGCCCACCTTCTCCCCACAGCCCACCTTCTCCTATAGCCCACCTTCTCCTATAGCCCACCTTCTCCCCACAGCCCACCTTCTCCCACAGCCCACCTTCTCCCACAGCCCACCTTCTCCTATAGCCCACCTTCTCCCCACAGCCCACCTTCTCCCACAGCCCACCTTCTCCTATAGCCCACCTTCTCCCCACAGCCCACCTTCTCCCACAGCCCACCTTCTCCCCACAGCCCACCTTCTCCCCGCAGCCCACCTTCTCCCACAGCCCACCTTCTCCCACAGCCCACCTTCTCCCCACAGCCCACCTTCTCCCACAGCCCACCTTCTCCCCACAGCCCACCTTCTCCCACAGCCCACCTTCTCCTATAGCCCACCTTCTCCCACAGCCCACCTTCTCCTATAGCCCACCTTCTCCCCACAGCCCACCTTCTCCCACAGCCCACCTTCTCCCACAGCCCACCTTCTCCTATAGCCTACCTTCTCCCCACAGCCCACCTTCTCCCACAGCCCACCTTCTCCCACAGCCCACCTTCTCCCCACAGCCCACCTTCTCCCCACAGCCTACCTTCTCCCCACAGCCCACCTTCTCCCCACAGCCCACCTTCTCCCACAGCCCACCTTCTCCCACAGCCTACCTTCTCCTATAGCCCACCTTCTCCCCACAGCCCACCTTCTCCCACAGCCCACCTTCTCCCACAGCCCACCTTCTCCTATAGCCCACCTTCTCCCCACAGCCCACCTTCTCCCCACAGCCCACCTTCTCCCACAGCCCACCTTCTCCCACAGCCCACCTTCTCCTATAGCCCACCTTCTCCCACAGCCCACCTTCTCCTATAGCCCACCTTCTCCCCACAGCCCACCTTCTCCCACAGCCCACCTTCTCCTATAGCCCACCTTCTCCCCACAGCCCACCTTCTCCCACAGCCCACCTTCTCCCACAGCCCACCTTCTCCTATAGCCCTCCTTCTCCCCACAGCCCACCTTCTCCCACAGCCCACCTTCTCCCCACAGCCCACCTTCTCCTATAGCCCACCTTCTCCTATAGCCCACCTTCTCCCCACAGCCCACCTTCTCCCACAGCCCACCTTCTCCCACAGCCCACCTTCTCCTATAGCCCACCTTCTCCCCACAGCCCACCTTCTCCCACAGCCCACCTTCTCCTATAGCCCACCTTCTCCCCACAGCCCACCTTCTCCCACAGCCCACCTTCTCCCCACAGCCCACCTTCTCCCCGCAGCCCACCTTCTCCCACAGCCCACCTTCTCCCACAGCCCACCTTCTCCCCACAGCCCACCTTCTCCCACAGCCCACCTTCTCCCCACAGCCCACCTTCTCCCACAGCCCACCTTCTCCTATAGCCCACCTTCTCCCACAGCCCACCTTCTCCTATAGCCCACCTTCTCCCCACAGCCCACCTTCTCCCACAGCCCACCTTCTCCCACAGCCCACCTTCTCCCTGCAGCCCACCTTCTCCCACAGCCCACCTTCTCCTATAGCCCACCTTCTCCCCGCAGCCCACCTTCTCCCACAGCCCACCTTCTCCCTGCAGCCCACCTTCTCCTATAGCCCACCTTCTCCCACAGCCCACCTTCTCCCCACAGCCCACCTTCTCCCACAGCCCCCCTTCTCCCCACAGCCCACCTTCTCCCCACAGCCCACCTTCTCCCACAGACCACCTTCTCCCACAGCCCACCTTCTCCCCACAGCCCACCTTCTCCCACAGCCCACCTTCTCCCACAGCCCACCTTCTCCCTGCAGCCCACCTTCTCCCCGCAGCCCACCTTCTCCCCACAGCCCACCTTCTCCCCACAGCCCACCTTCTTCTCACAGCCCACCTTCTCCCACAGCCCACCTCCTCCCACAGCCCACCTTCTCCCCGCAGTTCACCTTCTCCCATAGCCCATCTTCTCCCCACAGCCCATCTTGTTCTCAGTTTTCTCCCTGTCCTTTCTTGTCAACCGGCTCCCAACCTCCTCTCATATCTTTGCATCTTCAGTGGATGTTGTCCCCACATCCTGCCCCCTTCTCTACATGTCGCAGCTGCTGATGGCTGATGTCACCTTGTCAGCACTAATGGGATGGAAGGCAGGGACTCCATGTGACTCTGAGAAGGACCTCATAGCATTCATCCTGGTGGATGACTATACACATTTGTGGGTGTGTGGGTGGGGGACAGGTTGGGGGAGTCAAGGTTTCAGAAGATGGTGCTCAGGGACCAGGGAGGGTCTGGCTGTCAGGTTCGTCACTGAGGAGCCTGACTGTGTTCTGGGACCTGGTGATGAGATGTGTCCAGCTGCTGTGCAGACCTAGGGGTGCTGCTCTCAGGGTCTATCTATCGTGGGGTTTGACTGTTGGGGGGTTGGGTCTGCGTAACTGCTGGAGGTGCCCATGGCTGTGGGGGAGAGGAACGGTTGTTGCAGACAATTAGTGTGACAGCCTTCCACTGTTGTTTGCTGGAGCCTGTTGTGTGTGGGCTGTAGTTCCTGGGATAGTGGCCTTCTGCTCTTTTTCTCTCTCCCTCTCTCCTCTCTGCCCTTCCTGCTTTCTCTGTTTCTTACTGTCCATCTCCTCTTCTCTCTGTTTCTCCATCTCTACCTCTCCTTCTCTTATATTGAACTTTTATTCAAACATTACCAGGGCAATTATTTTGTGCCACCATCTGGCTGCCGTAGTACCCTGGGGCTCTGGGCCCTGCTCAGCTGGGAAGAAGAGGTGGGACACCCCCACCCATCCATGGTGGGCACAGAGGGTGAAATCACTGGTTCACTTGGAGGAAACGGGCTGGAGGTATGTGTCTCAGAAACCACGCCTTCCCAGGCAGGCCTGTTCCCCAAACTCCAAGTCCAAGGCTTGGGTGGGTGCAGGGACTCTGTCCTGGGGGAGCAGAGAGGATTATGGGCCTCAAGAGGGGATCAGCCGTGCATATATTGAAATGGGAGGGCATTTCAGGCAGAGGGACTAGCCCATGCAAAGGTCCTGAGGCAGGACTGTGCCTGGAGTGTTGCAGAAACAGTGAGGAGGCCCATGTGGCTGGAGCAGAGTGAGGAAGGGGCCGAGAGGGAGGAGGTGAGCTCAGGCAGGGATGAGGGCAGGTCACGCAGGGCCTTGTGGGCTGCGGAGAACTTGGGCTTCTACGGGCTGACTGTGTGTGGGGCTCTGCTGACATGCCAGCCCTTGCCCCAGACATAGCCAGCAGCACTGTGACTCCTCCTTTTAAAGTAACTTTTTATTGTGCTAAAATCTGCCATATTAACTATTTTTAACTACACAGTTCAGGAGCATTAAGTACATTCACATTATTGTGAAACCACCCCCACCATTATCTCCAGAACTTCCTCATCTTCTCAAACTGAAACTCTGTCCCCATTAAACACTTACTCCTCTCCCCGCTCCCCCAGCCCCTGCACCCACCATCTACTTCTGTCTCTATGGGTCTGACTCCTCTAGGGACCTCATGTAAGTGGAATCACACAGTATTCATCCTCTTGTGATTGGCTTATTTCACTGAGCATAATGTCCTCAAGGTTCAGCCTTGTCGCATGGGTCAGAATTTCCTGCCTTTTTTAAGGCTGAGTAGAAGTCCATTGTCTGGATGGACCACATTTTGTTTATTCATTTATCTGCTGGTAAACACTTGCTTCTGTGTTTTGGCTCCCGCGAATCATGCTGCTATGGACATGGGTGTGAAAATAGCTCTTCAAGACCCTGCTTTCAATTGTTTTGGGTCTATATCCAGAAGTGGGACTGCTGAGTCACATGGTTATTCTATTTGTAACTTTCTGAGGGATTGCCAGACTGTTTTACACAGTGGCTGCACCATTTTACATTCCCATCAGCATTGAACAGGATTCTAATTTCTCCATATCCTCCCCAAATACTTCGGTATTTTCTGTTTTTATTTTTAAAATTTTACAGTAGCCATCTTCATGAGTGTGAGGCTGGCATTTCATCATAGTTTTGAAGTGCATTTTCCTAATGATTAGTAATGTTGGGCATCTTTCCATGTGCTTACTGGCTATTCATACATCTTCTTTGGAAAAATGTCTATTTAAGTCATTTGCCCATTTAAAGAATATATTTTTATTGATTTCAGAGAGGAAGGAAGAGGGAGAGAGAGATATGATGAGATTGAGTCGTTGATCAGCTGCCTCCTGCAAGTCCCTACTGGGGATGGAGCCTGCAACCTGGGCATGTGCCCTGACCGGCAATTGAACCTTGATCTCCTGG
Organism: Cnephaeus nilssonii; assembly: GCF_951640355.1. NCBI lineage: Eukaryota > Metazoa > Chordata > Mammalia > Chiroptera > Vespertilionidae > Cnephaeus > Cnephaeus nilssonii. Next base: position 10,775,626 of record NC_137076.1, read on the forward strand.
TTCCTAGGTCAATGCTCAACGACTGAGCCACACTGGCTGGGCTCCTTTGCTGGTTTTTTAAAAAAAATTTTTTTTAAATATTTTTATCCTTACCCAAGGATATGTTTATTGATTTGAGAGAGAGAGAGGAAGAAAGAAATATTGATGTGATTGGTTGCCTCTCGCACATGCCCTGACTAGGGATGGAACCCGAAACCTAGATATGTGCCCTGGTCAGAAATCCAACCCGCCACCTTCTGGTGCATGAGATGACACTCCAATCAACTGGGCAACCGGCCAGAGCCCTTTGCCCATTTTAATTCACCTTTTGTTGTTGTTGAATTTGGGAATTCTCTGTCTGTTCTGGATAGGAATATTTTCTCCCATCCTGTGGCTGCCTTTTCGCTGTGGCGAGTGCCTCTTCTGGCTCTCCTGTTTCTACAGCTAGAACAGGGGCAGTTGGGTCCAGGTGAGATCCTGGGACCCAGTGTTGCAGCCACCACCTCTTCTAAGCAAGTGGCTGCCAAGCCCAGGCCTGCCTGGGGGGCAGGTCTTTCTGAATCAGCCTGGGAGGCGGCCACCGCCTCTGGAGCAGGAGCAGGGTGTCTCTACACACTGTGTACTTTCGGAGCTGGAAAAGCCCGCGAGCTCTGCTCTGGAGGATGGTGAGCCGCATCCCTGGCCTCTACCCAGCAGATGGCAGTCGCACTCTCCCCTTATGGTGACAATCAAATATGTCTCTGGACATTGACAAATGTCCCCTGGATCTGGAACCACTGCCCTAAAGCTGGAGGGTGGGTGGGAGGCCGCCCGGGTGTGTGTGGGGGGTAGGCTCTGCAGAGGAGGAGCCAGGAGCCTGGGTGCCACCTCAGGTGAGCAAGCCTCAGCCTCCCCACCTGTAGAAGGGGGGACTGGAAGTGATGACAGGACTCAGTGCACTCACTCATTCCTTCAACAAGGGTTTATCAAGCACCTGTGTTTACCCCTACTCCAGGCCCTGGGGTGGGGATAAACACAGGCCTGGCCTCATAGGAGACAGAGAGGCATTGCTGAATCACACAGTGAATGCAAGGTCACTGCCATGGCAAACGCTGAGAGGCAGAAACACCAGCTGTTCTGCCAGCGCAGAGCAGGGGCACTGAGCTCTCCTGGGAAGTCAGGCAGGGCCTCTCGGAGGACAGGTTGCGATAAGAGGATGAGAATGAGGGAGCGAAGGGAGATGAGGAAGAGTGGTCCGGACAGCAGGACGGCACGTGCCAAGGCTCTTTGGTGTCTGAGTGGTCGGAAGGCCGGAGCGGTGGGGGCATGGACTGGACCAGCTCCCTCTGGACCTTGTGGGGCCCTGCGGGTGGGGCAAGGGAGTGTGGTCTTGACGTGCTGAGGCTTTAAGGTGGAAAGTGGGGTCATGAGATTTGTGTGGTGAAGATGGCTCTGGCAGATAGTGTCTGTGAGGTGCTTAGCACAGGCTGGGCCGGGCACCCAGACAGGGCTCGAAGGATGCCCATGGGTGTTTCAGAGACACAGAGAAGGCACAGGGTCCAGGCCCTGCCTCCAGAGGTCCCCAGGGATGCTGCTGCCGCCTGTGTCCAGGAGCCACGCCTCTGCCAGGCTCGGGGTGGGGGCCGGAAAGTGGATGTCCCTGCTTTGTGCGCGGTGTCGGAGACGGCTGGGGGACATCCACCACCGCAGTGGGGCGCAGGGCTCCCTGGGCCGGAAGCTGCTTCTCTCAGAGCACCCCTGGGCCCATTTCACAGGAGGGAGACTGAGGCCGGGGCTCCATGGGCACTGGGTCCTGACCCAGGTCTGGCCTCAAGGTGCCCTTGGGCCTGCCATACCTCTGGCTTTGTCTCAGAGCCCGAGAGGTTGTGCTCCCGAGTCCAGCTGCCCAGGTTCCAAGCCCACCTGTGACCAGATGGGTGACCCCGGACCAGACACCACCCCCTCTGAACCTGCCCCTCGGGGAAGTTGTGAAAATGAACATGGTTCGCATTCATTCATTTACTCAACAAATGGATATTAAGCCCCTACTGTGTGCCAGGGGCTGTTCTAAACGCTGGGGATACGGAGGGTACTATCCCCGTCCTCAAGGACTGGCATCCTCGTGGCACAGAGAGACACTAAGCAAGTCAGTCAGTCATTGGACAGTCAGGGCGTGGTAAGTGGCCTGAGGAAACACCGCAGGCAAAGGAGAGAAAATGGATGGGGTTGTGGTGTGAGTGGCGGTTCAGCCCGGTGTCAGGACAGTCCTTGTGAGGAGTGAGACCGGGATGAGGTGAGGGAGGGGCCATGTGAGGACGTGGGGGGACCGCATTCCTAGCAGAAGGAACAGCTCATGCCACGACCCCGAGGCAGCGCTGTGCCTGGTCTGTGGGGGGAAGGAGGCCTGTGTGGCTGGAGCAGGAGAGAAGGAGCCATAGCCATGAGGCTGGGCGTAGGAGTGAGATGGGCGTGCAGGGCCCAGCAGGCCTGGAGGGGGTCCAGCCATCTGCAGGGGGTTTGGGGACCCAGATGCCTGGAAGAGAGACCCTCCTGGCCAGGGCCTGAGCAGAAGGGTCTGGGGGGCCCTGGCCTTGGCTGGACACAGAGCACCTCTGAGCTCCTCCATTGGGTCTGGACAGTGGCTGGGGCGTGGTGCCCTTACCCCTTCCTGGTGACGCCACCTTCGGGCTGGATTGGGGGCTGCGTGGCCACAGGAGATTTGAGGCTTCTCTCCTTTGGGGCTTCCCCCCTGTGTGGGTTGGAAAGAGGGGGCGGTAGAGCCAGAAGGATCTGTCTGGCCAGGAGCCAAGGGCTCAAGTTCCCTGCGATGAATTTTGTATTTTCAAGAAGTTGATTTCCATGGAGCTGACCTCCTTGTGACGTGGTCCTTCCATCAAATCAGACCCTGTGAACCCTGTGGGCCCCCCCAAAGCACCTAACATGCACACCTAGGACTGAGAACGTACCCAGGCTATTTACCAACCGGGCACCAACCTTGTACCCATTTGACAGTTGAAAAGATTGAGGCTCAGAGAACAGCAGGCCCTTGTCTAAGGTCAAGCAGCATGTCAGCGGAAGGGCAGGGATTGCTGCCTCCAATCCCCAGGCCCCTCCATTATCAGCCTGCTCCTGGCTCTGGGGACTCTGGCAGGGCCTGTGGGCTGGGCACAGAGGGACCATGGCTTCCAGCCTCGCCATGGGCTCCGGGAGGCGGCGAGGGGAAGGTGAGGTCTGCTGTGGTCCCGGGTGCCTTGCATTTCCCCCTTGAAATCTGAGTTTCACAGCGGGTTCTCCGTCTTAGAAGTCAGTTTCATGGGGCTTTTAAGAGGCAGGGGTTCGCTCAGAGTGAGAGTGCCGGACCCCAGGCTCCAGTGGGCTCCCTGAACCTTGTGAGAAGGGAGCCTCTTGGGACTCAGCAGTGCTTCTGAGGAAGGGGCGGGGCTTCCCAGGGCCGTGGGAACAGCCCCTGCAGTTCCTGTCCCCGCTGGGCAGCCTGCTCAGAGGAGAGCCTCATGGGTCAGCTTGGGGAGGAGGGTGCCTTCTTCATTCCCCTCCCCTTCCCCCTGAGTCTGGGCAGGGAGGTGTGGAGAAGACAGAGAGACAGACTGAAAGAAGCGCTTCCTACCCCTCACTTGCACACCTCCTGTGATGGGCAGCTCATTACCTCTCAAGGCAGCCTCTGCTGGATTAGTAAGCTGGAATTCTTAAGAAAACTCTTTCAGATGCCGGCCCCAAATTGAACCTCCACCCCCTTCTCTGTGGTCCAGGCTTAGCCTTCTGGGACCACATAGAACACACCCCCTTCTCCAAATATTTCTCTCCTATGTTTGTTGAGTGCCTGTTCTGGAGACCTGTGGATGTGGGCGATGCAGATCACGAGTGATCACTGCCTCCCCCGGCTGGGTGGCTCAGTTGGTTGGAGCGTCGTCCCTTATACCAAAAAGGTTTCGGTTTTGATTCTTGGTCAGGGCACATACCCAGGTTTCGGGTTCAGTCCTTGGTCGGGAAGTGTTCGATTAATGTATCAATGTATCTCTCTCACATCGATGTTTCTCTCTCTTTCCCTCTTCCTCTCTCTCTCAAATCAATAAAAAAATAAAATAAAATCAATAAACATATTCTTGGGTGAGGGTTAATAAAAAAAAAGAGTGATTGCCCTAGCTGGTTTGACTCAGTGGACAGAAGGGTCCCAGGTTCAATTCCGGTTCAGAGCACATGCCCGGGTTGTGGGCTCGATCCTCAGCAGGGGGCGTGCAGGAGGTAGCCAATCAATGATTCTCTTTCATCATTGATGTTTCTCTCTCTCTTTCTCTCCCTTCCCCTCTGAAATCAATTAAAAACAAAAAGAGTGATCACTGCCCTCATAAAAAAAAAGGCGGCAAATAAGTATATGAAAAGATTCTCCACATCAAATATTATCAGAGAAATGCCAGCTAACTCAGCATGAGACACCCCTGAGCACCGATTTGGATGGTCAAGTCTGTAACACGAACACCACCACATACTGATGAGGATGTGGAGCAACAAGAACTCTCATTCATTGTTGGTGGAATGCAAACCACCTTGAAAGATAAGATGGCTGTTGGTCACAAAAGTCAACATACTCTTATCACAAGATTCAGCAGTCGTACTCCTTGGTATCTTCCCAAAGGAGTTCAAAAGTCATATTCACACAGAAACCGCTGTATGGGTCTTTATAGCTGCTTTATTCATAACTGCCAACACTTGGAAGCAACCCAGATGCCCTCCAGTAGGTGAATGGGTAAATAAACGGGTACACCCAGACAATGGATTACTATTCAGCACTACACTGAGCTATGGTGAATTGTGCCGCTATGAACATAGGGGTGCATATATCCTTTCTGATTGGTGTTTCTAACTTCTTGGGATATATTCCTGGATGTGGGATTACTGGGTCAAATGGGAGCTCCATTTTTAGTTTTTTGAGGAAACTCCATACTGTTTTCCACAGTGGCTGCACCAGTCTGCATTCCCACCAGCAGTGCACAAGGGTTCCTTTTTCTCCGCATCTTCACCAGCACTTGTCGTTTGTTGATTTGTTGATGATAGCCATTCTGACAGGTGTGAGATGGTACCGCGTTGTCATTTTGATTTGCATCTCTTGGATGATTAGTGACTTGAACAGGTTTTCATATGTTTTCTTGGCCTTCCTTCTGTCTTCTTTTGAAAATATTCTGTTTAGGTCCGTAGCCCATTTTTTGATTGGATTGTTTATCTTCCTTTTGTTAAGTTGTATGAGTTCCCTGTAAATGTTGGAGATTAAACCCTTATCGGTGATAACATTGGCAAATATGTTCTCCCATGTAGTGGGCTTTCTTGTTGTTTTGTTGATGTTTTCCTTTGCTGTGCAAAAGCTTTTTATTTTGATGTAGTCCCATTTGTTTATTTTCTCTTTAGTTTCCATTGCCCTAGGATCAGTATCAGTGAAGAAATTCCTTCAGCATAGTTAGTTTTTAAAAAAATATATATTTTATTGATTTTTTACAGAGAGGAAGGGAGACGGATAGAGAGTCAGAAACATCGATGAAAGAGAAACATCGATCAGCTGCCTCCTGCACACCCCCCACTGGGGATGTGCCTTCAACCAAGGTACATGCCCTTGACCGGAATCGAACCCGGGACCTTTCAGTCCGCAGGCTGACGCTCTATCCACTGAGCCAAACCGGTTTCAGCATAGTTAGTTTTATATAGTTTTTTTTTTTTTTATGTCTGAGATTTTGCTGTCTGTGGATTCCTCTAGTATTTTTATGGTTTCCTGTCTTATGTTTAAGTCCTTTATCCATTTTGAGTTTATTTTTGTGTATGGTGTAAGTTGGTGGTCTAGTTTCATTTTTTTGCATGTATCTGTCCAATTTTCCCAACACCATTTATTGAAGAGACTGTCGTGACTCCATTGACTTCATGCCTCCTTTGTCGAACATTAATTGGGCATAGTGGTTTGGGTTGATTTCTGGATTCTCTATTCTATTCCATTGATCTAAATGTTTGTTCTTGTGCCAGTATCAGGCTGTTTTGAGAACAGTGGCTTTGTAATACAGCTTGATATCTGGTATTGAGATCCCAACTACTTTGTTCTTGTCAGGCGATGGGATGTTGATGAGATAATGTTGACTTTTTTTTTTAATGTTGACTTTTGGTGGGTCGGCCTGACCATGTTTATTGGTTTTATTTGTTGGATTTATAGTTTGAGTTATTTAAAAAATTATTTTGTATAGGCCTTGAAAAGAAAATTTTAAGAAAAATTTAATTTTTTATTTATATATAAATGTTTTAAGATTTAAAATAATATTTTTTATTAATTTAGGTGTTTTATTTATTAGATTTATTATTTAGTATATTTATAATTTTAAAAATATTTTTAAAAATAATTGTTTTGATTTTTGTAAATATTTTTATAATTTTTATAAAGTATTTTAATTTTTAAAATATATTTTAAATAATTTTTTAAATTTTAGTTTCTCTTATTTGTATAGACTTTTTGTAATTTATATATATTTTTAGTTTATCTTATTTTATTTTTATATTTTTTATTATATGAAAATTATAAATTTTAAAAAATTAGTTATGATTAAAGGTTAGTTTTATATAGTTTTTTTATTTTTAGTTTTAGTGTAGTTGGTGTGGTGAGAAGCATGTCTTAGAGTTGTTTTTTTTAGTTGGCCTATTGTTTTTATTTTGTTTATGATTGTTTAATTGTCTATTATATTTCCTTTAAGGATTTTGGCTTTGAATTTTTTTTAGGGAAAGGAGATGCTGGATTTCATCTGTAATTATTTTGTGTTGAGATGGGTCAAAGTTTTTTTTTCAGAGCCAAGAGCTTTTTGCCCTTTGTCAGAGGGATTATGAGGCCTGGGCACAGAAGGAGGCAGCAATGGTGCCTAGAAGTAGTATTCCTTAGGTGCAAGTAGGGCTTGTAAATTGGTGGAGACAAACTGTGTTAAAAAATTTAGTGTATTTGGGCAAAAGTTAGAACAGTTTCTAATAATTTCCTGTTGAAACAATTTTCTTCCCTAAATAAACATCCTTGAAAAAACACATACTAGTACATCCATAATGTCTTTCAAACAAGGACATTTTAAAATCTAAACATAAAAATTCTAATAAAACACCAGAAACTTAGACTTGTTTGGAAAAATCAAGGCAGGTTCTGCCGCCTTTGGCAAGGTCCCCCAAAGACCTCTGACCTTTCAAAAAAAATCCTCCTTACAAATTTCTCAACTAAGCCTTATACTTCCCCACAAATTACAATGTGTCTTTGATGTCAGTCTTTTTGGGTTCACCTTGTTTGGGACTCTGTGTGCTTCTTGGACTTGTGTGACTTTTTTCTTCCCAAAGTCAGTGAAGTTTTCTTTCTTTATTTATTATTTATTCAAATAGGTTTTCTATTCCTTGTTCAGCGTCCTCTCCTTCTGGCACCCCTATTATGTGGATGTTGTTTTGTTTTGTGTTGTCCCAGAGCTCCCTTAGACTCTTCTCCTGCATTTTATTTTTTTCCCCCAGTTGCTGCTCTGCTTGGGTGTATTTTTCTACCTTGTCTTGTAACTTGCTGTTTTGGTCTTCAGCTTCTTCTATTCTACTGTTGAAACCTTCCATTGTCTTCTTTATTGCAGCTATGTCATTCTTCATTTTCTCTTGGTTCTTACCCGTGTTGGTGAATTTCTCATCCAGACGTTTGAGCATCCTTATATCCATTTCTCTGAATTCTTTCTCTGAAAATTGCCTACATTTCATTTAGTTCCTTTTCTGGTGATTCCCCCTTTTCTTGCATTTGGCAGTTCTTTGTCTCCCCATTTTTGTTGTTCTTTTGTAGTTGTTTCCATGTATTAGGTCAAACTGCTATGGCACCCAGATTTTTTGAATTGGTCTTATGTAGTAGATATTTTGTGGGACCCAGTGGTGCAGTCTCTCAGGTCTCCTGGGCTGGGTGTTCTACAGAGGCCCCCATTTGAGATATTTGGGTTCTCCTGATATAGGTGTGTCTTGAATGTTATTGTCCCATTTGTGGATGGAATCTTCTCTCAGGCTGTCTGATAATGTAGTTTGCTCCCTACCACGTCATGCTGACGGAACAGCACAAAATACAACACAACAAGACATGACACAGGAGGAACAGAACATGAATGTACAAAAGACACCTATAACCCCAATAAAAGTGAGCACCAGAGAAGAGAGAATTAGGAAAGAGAAAAGAGCAACAATAATAGTGAGAAAAAAAAGAAAGAAAGAATATGGGGAGAAAACACAACAAAACAAATAAATAAACCAAAAAGTGCAAACAAAACACACCCAGAAAAAAAAAGGGGGGGCGGAGGGTAAAGAATCTGTAGATGAGGAGCTAAAATAGAGAAAATAAGGTTAAGGAATTGGATGAATAGAGGAAGGACCATGGTTTAGAATAGAGGAGGGAGAAGAGTAATGAGAAAGACAAGAAGAAAAAATAGAAAAAAAAAAAACAACAAAAAATTATTTTGAAAAGAAGAATAGAGGAGAGAGCAGATAGGCCTAAATTTAGGAAGTGAAACAAGTTAAAAAATTAGGAGAGGTAAAGAGCAAGAGAGGAGAAAAAAATAAAACAATTGAGTAGTGAAGAAAAAGATAAGAGAAGGGTGAATGAAGTAGGAACAGGGAAGAGGCTATTAGGTATATGAATAAACCAACAGAGACTAGAATAATAACACATCAATAAAACAGATAAAGCCCTAACTGGTTTGGCTCAGTGGATAGAGCATTGGCCTGTGGACTGAAAGGTCCCAGGTTCGATTCCGGTCAAGGGCATGTACCTTGGTTGCAGGCACATCCCCAGTAGGAGGTGTGCAAGAGGCAGCTGATTGATTTTTCTCTCCCATCAATGTTTCTAACTCTCTATCCCTCCCCCTTCCTCTCTGTAAACAATCAATAAAATATATTAAAAAAAATAAAACAGATAAAGAAGATAAATTTTTAAAAAGGGGAAGAAAGCCTGACAGGCATGGCTCAGTGGTTGAGCATCGACCTATGAACCAGGAGGTCACTGTTTGATTCCTGGTCAGGGCACATGCCCAAGATGTGGACTCGATCACCAGTGGGGGGGAGGGGCATGCAGGAGGCAGCCGATCAATGATTTTCTCTCATCATTGATGTTTCTGTCTCTCTCTCCCTCTCCCTTCCTCTCTGAAATCAATAAAAATATATATTTAAGAAAAAGTAAAAGGGGAAGAAAGAAAGAAAAGAATTTGCTTCCTACCACAAAAAGGAAAAAAAAAAAGGGAGGAAAAAAAGAGAAGAGAGAAAGAAAAAAGTGCAAAAAAATAAAAAAAATAAAAAATAGAAAAGTGAAGTGTTATTTGTTTCAGCCAAGTTGTAATGCCCCATGGCAGTGGTCTGCAAACTGCGGCTCGCGAGTGTTTGGCCCCTTGAGTGTTCTAACGCCACTTCTTCAAAATAGACTCACCCAGGCCGAAAACCGACTTCTGAGCTTGGGCCACGAAGTTTCAATCGCACTGTACGTATTTTGTGGAAGAGCCACACTCAAGGGGCCAAAGAGCTGCATGTGGCTCGAGAGCCGCGGTTTGCCGACCACTGCCCCATGGGAGCTGGTTGAGGACCCCACTCTTCTGTTCTGTCTGTCAGTCTGGGCTCCCTGTTAGGTCCTTAGGTGTTGACCCCTGTCAGGCACTGACCTTTGGCTTTTAGCACCCTGCTTGAAGCTCCGTGCGACCCACCGGTCCTCTGCTTATGTTTAACTCTGCGGCCTTCGCAGCAGGCAGGCGGGGCCAATCTGCCCTCTTTGCCTGTCTGCCAGCTGCCAGTCTCAGTCACTCAGTGTCTGTTTCTGACAGGGCTTTAGGTGGGTTGGTCCTGTTTTGCTTTCAGGGAGTAAGGTGGGTGTTTTTTTCCTGACCCAGAGCTATTCCTCTGCAAGGGGCCCAAAATATTACTTTGCCCTTGGTTGGTCAGAGATCCTTGTATGGAGAACAAGGGGGTTGGCTGGCAACCTGGAATTTTTATCCGTCTGGTTCCCAGAATAGCAGGGCGGACGGCCTCTCTTCCAATCCCGTCACTGAGGGCTCTTAGAAACTATTCAGACCCTAAGCTTGGCCTCTGCCTCTGTTTCCTCTGTGAAGCTCCAACTGCAGGGTGTGGCCGTCTGTGTCCCCTGCCCTGAGGCTACTGGGAGGGGCTAGCTCTTCTGGGGAGAAATTTACCTTTGATTTGGAAGCTTAAGAAGGTCCCAATGCCGGACTCCTGGCCACGTCTCCCTGCCCTGCTTCCTCAGCCTCTTCTCAGGCACCTCAAGTCTGTGCCTCCCTCCCTGCAAAACCTCGGCTGAGTGATTACAATGGAAAAGTCCTGTGTTCTGAGTTTAGAGAATAAAAACAAAGACAAAACCAAACAAAAACAACAACGAAACCTGAGCTTTCTCTCCCCCCAGCACCGTGCTGCTCAGGTTGCCTCTTTTGGCTGTGCTCTTGGGTCCAGACTCCCTGGCTGCCAGCAACCCCGTGTCTTTTTCTTTTCACAGGTGGATGTTACACCTGCGGCCAAGGGCTGCGGCTTTGGTGCAACACAGCTTCCTCCTCTCCTTCCTCCCACTGGCCTGCTGCCATCTCAAGCCCACGTCCTGTTCCTACCGCTCTCCAGGTGTTTTTTGCCCTTCCTTGTGCTAAGCTGTCTCCTCAGCTGTGCCTAATCTGTTAGTTCTGGGTGGATGTTCTCAGAGTTAGTTGTATTTCCAGTCTGGCCCCAGGACGAGGGGCTGGATACATCTGCCTATTTGGCCACCATTTTTTCTTCCCAATAAGCATTTTTCTCAGGGGAGGGTCTAATAGAATATCATTAGCTTGCCAGGTGTGTCCTTCAATATGTTGAGTCATTAAAATGTGTGTATAGATGGGTCAGGGTTATTTTTTGGTTAGTTTTCAGTTAGCATAATGCCCTCAAAGTCCATTCTCAAGGTTCATCCATGTAGCATGGGTCAGAATCTCTTACTTTTAAAAGCCTGAATAATATTCCATTGTTGGAATTGTGTTTATCCATTTATCCATTGATGGACACGAGGGTTGCTTCTACCTCTTGGCTATTAAGAATAATGCTGTTGTGAACATAGGTGTATGACTATCTCTTTGGGACCCTGATTTCAATTATCTTGGGTAAAAACCCAAAAGTGGATTAGTGGGTCATATGGTAATTCTATTCTTAATTTTCCTAGGGACTGTCATACTGTTTTGCATAGTGGCTGCACCATTTTACATTCCCATTAGCAATGTAGAGAGTTCCATTTTCTCCCCATTCTCACCAACATCTTTTTTCTGTATTTAAAAAAGTGATAGCCATCCTAATGAGCATGAGGCCGAAATAGAGCTTTAAGCATCAGAACATTAGGACATATTTGGTCTGGATGGACCATTCCATAATGAATTGAATAGACTGTGTTCAGGACCCAGCTTTGGGTACTGATAGTCATGCAGCTGTGTGAGAAAGGGAGGTGTCTCCCATTACTCCACCTTATTCAGAACATTTATAAAAAGGGGGAATGAGTGGCGTGGCCTTGACCTAGCTCCCAAGACTAGGCTAGGCTTGTGGGAGGTAAGGGAGAGGGTGCCCTTGTTGAGGGGTCCACTTCTCAGTGTCCAGAACTCTAGGAAGGGATAGGGTTCCAATACTCTATGAAAGAGTATCTTTGCAAATTTAGATTACAGCTACTTAAGACAATAATAAACATTTTTTCCATTTAAAGAATCATCATGACAAGTCAAAGGGATGTTAGGTGACAGCTTGGAATGGAGGTTGGGTAAATTCTCACTGCAACTTGATGACTTAGAAATGGGTGCTAGGTCAATTTTCTTTTTCAATAGAAATAGAGGCTCAGAGAGGTGAAGTACCTTGCCCAAAGTCACACAGCTGGGATGGAGGCAGGAGCAGGATAATAACCCAGATAGCTAAGATTTTAGTGACTGACAGTGGTGACTAAGATCCATCCAGGACAGTGGATGAGACTCTCTGAGCCTCAGTTTTCTCTTGGGTAAAAAGGTGGTTATGGTGTCTGGCACATAATATTCTGGGATACCACAGAGAACAGGGCCCAGGGGTCATGATTAACGGTAGCAAGGCAATGATGTGGTTGAGACCACATCGGAGCCAGCTGCTGGGATTTAAACATGGACTCCTCCACTTAATAGTCAAGGCAAATCACAATCCTCTTCATGCCTCGGTTTCCCCTTCAGCACATTGGAAGTAATAATAGTGCTGGCTTCAAAGGCAACTATGAGGATGGATGAGTTGTTTTTGAAGTTTCTAGGCCAGTGGATGTGCTTAGTAACTGCTCTATGAGCCTCTGTCACATAAATTACAGGTAGTGTGGTCTTTCAGGGTAGGCGTGTGTGAGCAAATGATAACTGGAAACATCTCAGCATAGCTTTGAAATGGAATTAGGGACTTAGACAGGCATTTCTCTCGAAAGGGCATCTCTTGTGCAGACATGGACAGACTTCAGATGTGTGCAGGGAGCTTTGGAAGCCCACCTGGGCCAGCACATCATTTCAGCTGCATCGGAGGTCGCTGGGAGATGATGTGTACAGCCTCCGCCAGCAGGGGGCGGCCAAAACCAGGAATTTCTTTTCCTTCAGCTAAATCCTTGGTTCTCTTGCTAAGGGGTTCACAACATTGGTTGCAAAATAGAATCACAGGGGAACTCCATAAAAAAAAAAAAAGATCTCCATCTCCTGGCTGCACCCCAAACCCACTCAGTTTGAACCTCTGCAGGTGGAGGCCAAGCCTCAGTGATTTTAAAAGCTCCCAGGAGATCTCAATGTGCAGCAAACGGAGATCTACTGATCTGGGTTCTTCAGATTTCTTACATTCTTAATTTGCCCAGAACATCAGGTAGGATGGACAGTGAGACTGGGGTTGTGAGACAGTTCTCTCAGACCAGCAAGCCCTCATGCTTAAACATGAATGAGAACCTGCAGGAGGGCTATCAAACAGACATGGTTCCTGCACAGAGATTTTGATTCCGCAGGTCCAGGCGGGCCCAAGAATCTGCCCAGGTGATGCTGCTGCTGCTAGTCAGTGGAGCCCACACTCAGCATCATTGTCTGCAGCCTCACAGACATCCGGGCAACAAAGGGAAACCCAGTAAAGCTGGAACTACAGGACTGAATTATTTTATTTCCAAACTAATTTTTCTGATTTCAAAAATTTAAATTACAAAATATTTCAGGCTTACAAAAAGTACACACACACACACACACACACACACACACACACGAGTCAAAGCATCAAAAATACAGAATAAACCACAAAGCCAAGATATGGAAACAACTCAAGTGTCTGCCAGTAGATGGATGGGTAAAGATGATGTGTATATATACAATGAACTATTTACTACTGTTAACTAAGAAACATTAAAACCTGTGAAGAATTTTTGTGAGTTTGTTTGAGCCAAACTGTTAACATGCTGGGTTGAGATAATGCCCCAGAGAATGGCAGTTTTGTACCTTGTTTTATACATTACAATCAAAAGAGGAGATGTACCGTATTTTCCGGCGTATAAGACGACTGGGCGTATAGAAGATTTTCCTGGGTTAAAAAGTCGTCTTATATGCCAGAAAATACGGTAAGTGGGTTACTTGAAATCCATTGATGATAGATTAGGAAGGAGGGAGAAAGCAAAGGTGTGTTTGGGGGGGGGAGGGGGAACTGTGCGATTGGATAGAGTAAAATAATAGACACACACTTCTTTTAGTTAGGTGGGTGCAGGATAGTTTACAGTCAACAACTCAATTACAGCTAGGGGGTTTGTGTTCTCCACAGAGTGCAGAGTGGTGCCTGTGCTTTGAGGGGTCTGGAAAAAGGGAAATTACTTTGTTTTTGCAAAGGCATGTTAATCAGGCGTATTATCTTAGATGCAAAAAGACAAATGGACAGGTGCAGTTAAGGTGAAGATTAACCTTTGTTAGGGAAAAATACGGCCTTCGGACATGCAGGCCTCCCCCCTGAGTTTGTCAGGTTAGCATGTGGCCCCTTTTTGTCCACACTACTCAGCCATAAAAAAGATTTTGCCATTTGCAACAACATGGAGGGACTTGAGGGCATTATGGTGAGTGAAACAGGTTGAACAAAGATAGCTAATGTGTGATCTTACCTATATGCAAAAAAGCTGGGAAATAGGAATACTGTAATCATGTTTTTTTTCCCTTCTGTATTTTTGTTAATCATCACTGGATATTTTTCCATTGATTTTTAGAGAGAGTGGAAGCAAAACCTCAATAGATTGATAACCTGAGTCAAAGACAGAGAGAGAGAGAAACATCATGTGAGCGATACATCAATTGGTTGCTCCTGCATGCGTCTCCACCAGGGCAGGGGGTTGAGCCTACAACTGAATTATGTGCCCTTGACCAGAATTGAACCTGGGACCCTTCAGTCCGAGGGCCAATGCTCTATCCACTGAGCCAAATCCGCTAGGGCTATTATATATATACTAGAGGCCCCTTGCAGGAAGATTCCTGCAATAGGGCTTCCTGCTGTGGTCTCCGCTGCCCCGCCTGCTTCCCTCCCTTCTCCCTCGCCCCGCCTGCTTCCCTTCCTTCTCCGCTGCCCCACTTGCTTGCTTCTCCGAAGCTTCGCTCCCTTCTGCAGCGCTGTCTTCAGTCTTCGCTCTGGCCTGGATATGCAAATTAACCTCCATCTTGGTTGGGTTAATTTGCATACTCACCCTGATTGGCTGGTGGGCGTGGCTTGTGGGTATAGTGAAGGTACGGTCAATTTGCATGTTTCTCTTTTATTAGAGAGGATATATATATATATATATATACATATACATATACATATACATATACATATACATATATATATATATATTTTTTTTAAATATATTTTATTGATTTTTTTTACAGAGAGGAAGGGAGAGGGATAGAGAGTTAGAAACATAGATGAGAGAGAAACATCGATCAGCTGCCTCCTGCACACCCCCTACTGAGTATGTGTCCGCAACCAAGGTATATGCCCTTGACCGGAATCGAACCTGGGACCCTTCAGTCCGCAGGCCGACGCTCTATCCACTAAGCCAAACCAGTTAGGGCTATTCTATATTTTTGATGTTTTGAGATCTTGTGGGCTTGCTTGGGGAGAGACCATCCCTCCCAAAGTTGGGTAATTGCTAGAGAAATCGAAAACTGGCCTGTGAGTGCTCCTTTTCTGTGCAAACTCATCAACCACATACTACACCCTAGCCATTTTCTTTATGAAGGTCTCACACCCAGGGCCTCCCTCCCCCCGTTTTGATCACCTCAGGGTCGGGTGAAATTATTCAAACTAGCCAATCTCAAGCCTGCTCCTGGCTCACCCATTCTTTCCTGTGAAAACCCTAATAGAGACTCTTGCCCACATTCCCCCCTCACTCCCAGTCTCCTGACCTCCCATATGGCCCTGATCATTGGTGCTGGCATATCTTCTCTGAGGAACTGTGAGAAACAGTTCTGTTTTCAAGGGCAATTGTCTCCTGACCTGCTGGCCTCACCATTCCTGAATAATAATAAACTTTACCTTAAAAGATTCCTTCACTCATCCTTCTCACTCGGAACTCTTAGTGGGACTGGGATTATTGGCATTTTCAGTCGCCCATGCCAATGCTTTCTCCTTCATTCCTGTGGTTAGAACTGTAATTGTTTTCTCATGCTCTTCTGGGGCAAATTTCAGATAGAGGGCACCCGACTCCAGCTTCTGTTTAGTTTACTCTGCCGTGGGAAGGGAACACCAGGAGAGATGCCTATGATGCCTTTCCCTGGAACTTCCATTCTTTGACTCAGGTTATCACTGCTTGGGTGAAGAAGGTGCTGCTGGGCCGACCCATTCCAGGGAGGTGTTATCAGGTCACTGTGACCTGGGAGAGCTGATGGGTGTTTCTCCCCGGATCTGCTCACCCTGGGGTTTAGCAGATTCAGAGGAAGGTAGGGAAAGTACCAGTGGGAGACTGTCTTTCCCTTTGCCTTGTGCAAACAGGATGAGTGCTAGCCCTGTTTTCTCAGCCTGCAGACCAGACATCTGGGTATTTCACATCATCTTTCTACCTGAAGTCCACAGCAGTGTATATTTGTTAGTGAGGCAGGCTCTCCAGATTTGATGGAACTCTCAGATATGAGATGATAGAAAAGCAGTGGGGAATGTTAGGGGCAGAAAAAGAATATTGAGGACTTGCTATAATTATCTATAATAATAAAAGCATAATATGCTAATTAGACTGGACAGCTGAACGACCTTCCAGACGTCCTCTGGGACATCCTTCCGGATGATCTTATGGACAAAGCCAGGGCTTCGAGGGCTGAGGCAGCCGCTGCGGCTGTGAGGGCCAAGACCCTTGTGCACGAATTTTGTGCATCGGGCCTCTAGTAAGAAATATTAATCATGTTCTGCTGACTGTGATTGTTTTGGTCTGATTAAAGAAAGCATATTCTGATCTGGCTGGGACACGGGAGTTAAGAAATGCCTAGTATCATGGAAAGATGAACAACCTTGCTGCCCAAACTATGGAATCCCAGAGCTGCCTGCCCCCACACCCCGCATTGTCTGTAATCTGTAACCATTATACCTATTTTTATTCCTTTTGCCTACTTTTCTCATGCCTGTAATACCCATTTTAATTCCGTTGGCATACCTATTCTTATTCCTTCTGCCTACTTCCTCATATAATCTTTGTCCTTTACCTCTATATAAGCATCTGGCTTATGGGGGAGAGAGTCGAGGGAGCAGATTTCCATAAACGACCTGATGCTCTCCCATACTGCTGGCAGTATTGGAATAAATACGCATATATGATTCAACTCTATCTGTGCTTAATTGGCTCAAGCAGTGACAGGCAGCCCAGACCCATTGGTTGTCCGGTTTTAGAACCTTAAAACATCACAATAAATTTACAGAAATATGACAAATAATAAGAAAATATTTCAAACACAGTAATTTCATATTGTTTTTAAAAATCAGAACAAAATTGAAAGTTGGGAAACAAAAGCAATTATAAATGATCAATGATGTCAACCTGCATGGCCATTTTTACTGCTTTTAGCAGTAAGTTAAAAAATTTAGTACAAACTAAAAGTTTTGTCCCTTTAAAGGCAGCTACAGAGATGGTTTTGCCAGTACTTATTCTAGTTTTTTTCTTTTGTATAAAATTTAAATAATTAAAATGCCCAAATCTGAATAATTTTCTCCTTTTCACTTTTATAACTGTCCTACATTTCAGCTGCAGAATCAAAATTCAGCATGAAGGCTCTCCTTGGAAAATATTGGCAAGTTCCCAGCTTACAAACAATGGATATTTTGATTGCCATGTTTATCTTGATAAATACTGTACAAAATTGCTAGAAAATATTAAAACTTTTTTTTTGTCACTTGAAGACTAGCTCTTTATTGGTAAAGACTTTTGCAAGCTTTCTTCAAAGCTCCTACTGTATTGCTAGAATTAAAAAAAAATGTTTTTATTGACTTCAGAGAGGGAAGAAGAGGGAGAGGGAGATAGAAACATCAATAATGAGAGAGAATCACCCATCAGCTGTCTCTGCATGCCCCCTTCTGGGAATGAGCCCACAACCTGGGTATGTGCCCTGACTGGGATTCCAATGGTGATTCTCCTGGTTCATGGGTCACATCCAACCACTGAGCCACAAACCGCAGGCTTACTAGAACTTTTATTTTTTTAGAGGGGAGGAGGCCGGGGAGAGAGAAACATCCATGTGAGAGAGACACACAACAGTGCGTGAGGTTTCTCTTTTCTCCATGTTCTTACCAACACTTGTTTGTATATTTATTGATGATAGCCATTCTGATAGGTGTGAGGTGATATCTTATTATGGTTTTTTAGAAATTTTAATTCTTTTTTTGTAAAAAAATATATTTTATTGATTTTTTTACAGAGAGGAAAGGAGAGGGAGAGAGAGAGTTAGAAACATCGATGATAGAGAAACATCCATCAGCTGCCTCCTGCACATCTCCTACTGGGGATGTGCTTGCAACCAAGGTACATGCCCTTGACCGGAATTGAACCTGGGACCTTTCAGTCTGCAGGCCGACACTCTATCCACTGAGCCAAACCTGTTAGGGTTTATTATGGTTTTAATGTGCATTTCTCTGATGATTAGTAATGTTGAGCATCTTTTCATATGTCTATGGGCCATCTGTATGTCCTCGTTGGAGAAGTGTCTGTTCAGGTCCTTTGCTCATGTTTTCAATTGGATTGTTTGTTTTTTTTGGTGTTGGGTTGTTTGAATATTTTATAAAGTTTGGATTTTAAGCCCTTATCAGACCTATCATTGGCGAATATGTTTTCCCATTCTCTGGTATGTCTTTTAATTTTGTTAATGGTTTTCTTTGCTGTGAAAAGATTTTTAGTTTTATGTAGTTCCATTTGTTTACTTTTTTGTTTCTGGAAAGAGATATCAGAAATAATATTGCTATAAAAAGTGTCTGAGATTTTTACCACCATCTTCTGAGCTACTCATGTCCACATGTGCACATGGGTGAGACCACTTCTCAGACCACTTACAGTTGAGAATGTCATGTGATTATGAGCCTCCTTCCACCATGAAATCTCTTAGGTTTTCAAGATGGTGGCAGTTAGGTTGATCTTCCTTGCACCTCCTCCTGGAACCAAACTAGAAATAAAGCTAAATTGGGGAACATTTATCTTGAGTAAAACTAGGAGACTTAAGGAAGGGCAGAGGAGGATACTTTTAAACAAGGAAGGGCAGAAACCTTACCTTGAGACTGTCAGCTTCTGTATAATAGCTCCCATGACATGGTTGGGGTTGATCCTCACAGGGTGAGATCCCAGCCAGAGGTGAGACAAAAATAATCAAGACCTGATTGTAACAGGAGCGCTCAAATAACACACGCAAGGAACATCCCTACAGCATCCATTTCAGGAGATAAAGGAGACTGCACCACGGGGAGTGGGCCTAAGCCAGCAGTCAGACATTCCTCTTGCAGTCCAGGACCCCTTGCTCCTTACCACCCACCTGCAGCAGAGGCAGGAGAGTCTCCCACCACCGCCGCTACGCTCACCAGCCTTGAGCCCATCTTCTAGCTGTGGAAGAGCAGTCGTTAACAACAGGAGCCAGAAGTATGATCTTGGGCAAGTTGTTTAACCTCTCCTTTACTTTGGTTTCCACATCTGTAATATGCAATGATATAAATAGTACCTATATCATAGACTTGTTGAATAAGGAGATAACATGTGAGGAAATGAAAAATGGCGCTGGCAGCTGGCAGCCAGGCTGTGATGTTCCCGGTGGGACATAAACTTGCTCACAGAAGATAAGCAATGCTCAAAGGACCATGGTTGAAACAAGCCGAGACAAGGCCACTCTGCAACCACAAGAGGATTAACCTTCCCTCTCTTCACACTTATGCAGTGACTACTGCTTCTCTGTTTGTTTCTTAAAGGAAGAATCTCCATTGCTATTTAAACTTGAAATGTTCTCAAAGATACTTATTCTTGCCTTGACTCAGAGCTTCACAGAGCAGCATGGAATGTGTGTTACTACTACGCCACCAATGACAACGTGGTTCTAATTCTCTTGCCTCTAAGGTAACAACTACTAAGATGCCTCATCACCAAACTGCCCCCACTTCTAGATGAAATCCATTCTGGAACTGATCCAGAATAGATCCCAATCTACGAGAAGCCCCCACCCACTCTCTCTTACTGAGAAGGCCCCTGAATCCATCTCCAGTAAATGAGGGAAAAGTGCATTGTCTCTTGTGCGGCAAGCTAAGCAAAACTCGCTTTCCCCCCATGAGTAAAGTGTGCATTTTTGTGCAGCCTCTTTTGGCTACTCAGAACCTGCTTTGCTTCTTATAATACATTTAATTTGGCAGATTCCTATTGTCAGCCATCCAGACCCTCTATCTCATTTGACTTTTACAATCCCCCCAAAAAGCTATTTGGAGAATTTCCATAGTAAGTCAGAGGCCTCTGGTTCTAAATGGTACCTGGCTAAATGCCTCCATGCAGCCTTTCCCAATTCCTCATCGAGAGCCCACAAAGTCACAGAGAAGCCATCTACAAATTGAGACTAACAACTCAATTCCAGAACCTTGAAAGAAGTGACACTAATTAGAAAGTGTATGCAACACGGATGAGAATAACCCACCATGCTCTATTTCACATTACACCCATAATTGGCTCACAAATTAGATTTCTGCAAGGTCAGAGATAAAGATGGTTATACCTCCCTAACAAATGTTCGCAGGCTCAGACCAACCAAAAAATAGAGAAAATATTCTTTACCCCGTGTGTGCTTCTCTGGGAGTTACCCAGAATTTTGATTTTCATCTCTACCTGTCCCCAACCCACCATCTTTCTACAATCAGACAAGATGGAGAATCCCAGAAACCATAGGAGAGACATGGGGGAAGAGGTGAGGAAATAGTAAGGAAGGCAAGAAAGACTAGGGATGATGTACCCACAAGTTAAGTAAGGAGTAAGAAAGGGTCTTAGTAGCAGTGCATTCTGGGAATTGTAGTTTCTATGTATTACATCATGATATGCGAGGAAATCCATTGGGGCACAGGCAGAAAATATTATTTTTATTTCTATTTAGATTTTGTTTAAAAAATTAAAAAGAAATTAAGCTACCGTATTTTCCGGCATATAAGATGACTGGGCATATAAGATGACCCCCAACTTTTCCAGTTAAAATATAGAGTTTGGGATATACCCGCCCTATAAGATGACACCCGGCGTATAAGACGACCCCTGACTTTTGAGAAGATTTTCCTGGGTTAAAAAGTCATCTTATACGCCGGAAAATATGGTAGTTAATAATATGTCAATATTGGTCTATTAAATGTAACAAATGTAATATGCTAATGTACATGATCATAATAAAGGAAACTAGGTGTAGAGTATATGAGAATTCTTAGAATTCTCTGGATTATCTTCTTGATTTTTATGTAAATCTAAAACTGTATACAGATAAATGTATTAAAATACTTAAAAATAAAGAAATAAAAGACTTATTAATATGTAATGTACAATGACACTTGTGCCCTAATTTATGCTGTGTGTCAGATGGTCATTGTCATCTCCAGTAAATGAGGGAAAAGTGGGAGTTCTACAGCTTGGATAGTTTATGGAGGTAATTTCACTCAGTTATTAATTTCCATCACTTGGCAACATATTGTGGTTTATGCATGCTTAATTAAGTGGATATATGGATTATGACATCTAGTTTTATGTAAGCCAATCTTCTCAAAGTGGTAAATCATTTAAAATATTCCAGCAAATAAACTGTGAATTCAGAGTAATGTTAACATAAGTGAATAACAGAATGGGAGAACTGTATTCTCTCATTCCCGGTTGGCATTTTTTTTAGTCACATTAGTGAAAACAGTGACTCTCAAAAGACTATTCGAAATATTATTGATAAACTTTACACCATTTTTAAATTTGACTTTAGGGAGAAGAAAGGGAGAGGGATAAAGAGCTATAGGCATCAATGAGAGAGAAGCATCTATTGGCTGCCTTCTGAACACACCCTTCTGGGGGTCGAGCCTACAACCCGGGCAGGTGCCCTGACCGGGAATCGAACCAGTGACCTCTTGGTTCATGAGGTGACACTCAACCACTGAGCATACCAGCCAGACTTACACCATTTTTTTTAAAAAAAATTATTTTTATTGATTTCAAAGAGTTAAGGAGAGAGAGAGAGAGAGAGAGAGAGAGAGAGAGAGAGAGATAAAGGGAGAAAGAGAGAGAGAGAAATAAAGACAGAAAACTTCCCCCACCTGGTGAAAGAAATAGACTTACAAGTTCAGGAAGCGCACAGAACCCCAAACAAGAGGAATCCAAAGACGACCACACCAAGACACATCATAATTAAAATGCCAAGGGCAAAAGACAAAGAGAGAATCTTACAAGCAGCAAGAGAAAAACAGTTAGTTACCTACAATGGAACACCCATACGACTATCAGCTGATTTCTCAACAGAAACTATGCAGGCCAGATGGGAATGGCAAGAAATATTCAAAGTGATGAACAGCAAGAACCTACAACCAAGACTGCTCTACCCAGCAAAGTTGTCATTCAGAATTGAAGGGCAGATAAAGAGCTTCACAGATAAGAAAAAGCTAAAGGAGTTCATCACCACCAAACCAGTATTATATGAAATGCTGAAAGGTATTCTTTAAAAAGAGGAAAAAGAAGAAAAAAGTAAAGATAAAAATTATGAACAACAAATACATATCTATCAACAAGTGATCCTAAAAATCAAGTGAATTCAAAATCTGAGGAACAGAATAAACTGGTGAACATAATAGAATCAGAGGCATAGAATGGGAGTGAATTGATAATTCTCAGGGGGAAAGGGGTGTCTGTGTGGGGGGTACGGGAAGAGAATGGACAAAAATCATACACCTATGGATAAGGACAACAGGGGGAGGTAAGGGCGGGGGAGGGGCGGTGAGAACCAGGTGGTGGGGAGAAATGGGGGAAAAAAGGAGAAACAATTGTAATAATCTGAACAATAAAGATTTATTAAAAAAATTACATTTCTTTATTGATTTCAGGGAGGAAGGAAGAAGAAGAGAGAGAGAGAAACATCAATGATGAGAGAGAATCATTGATTGGCTGCCGCCTGCACACCCCCTACTGGGGATGTGCCCTTGGCCGGAATCGAACCTGGGACCCTTCAGTCTGCAGGCTGACGCTCTATCCACTGAGCCAAGCTGGCTAGGGCCAGGATTAAATAACTTTTAAACAAATATAATGTTTTATGGGAAAAAACATGCAAGTGTTACCATTGATGCAGTAACTGCTGGGACTGTGGTAAAGAAATAATTCCCAGGGAAGGTGGTAAAGATGGTGTCTCCCTTGTAAAATTCACCGTGTGATTGCTAGGTGAACTCTTGGGGCAAAGAAGTTATGCTAAAAGTGCACAAAGGGCTGCAACAGTTCTTCAATGTCATTTAAAAACATATACCTATATAGAAATATAAAATAGAGTGCATTGAATGAGGTGGAGTGTGATAGTGGAAAATCTTTTGCAGCACACAATTGTTGCTGACTGTTAATGGTGAATGACATAAAAGAGTTATTGTACCTAAAAATGGGCCACTCATTTTTATTTTATTTTATTCCAAATCACTTGCCGTGATTGTTTCTGTGTTCCAACCTAGTAGGTGTTTTTGAAGGAATGAATAATCTCTCCCCAAACAAAGTTGAGATTTGGAAATACCACTCGTCTCCTCTTTAAAAGAAACTAGTGATACGGAGAGTGCATTTTGAAAGCAGGTATCTAATGGTTATCTCTGGGTGTTAGGATTTCTCTTCTGTTTTCTGAATTTTTCAAGGCGCCCCCCGCCATGTGTTGCATTATATTATCACAAAATCAAGTTATTTTAAAGACGTGCTTGGCACACAGTTGGAGCTCTGTAAGTAGTAGATCTTTCAAACGTAAAAAGAAAAAAGGCAAAGGCCAAGCAAAGCTTTCTGACGCTGGAATAAAGTAAAACTGCAGCAGGAAATGTCCAAGAGGCAGTGCAGCGTTTTCCTGTGTTGCTCAGAAGTGAACTGAAATCTAAGTGGCTGTTTTTCCCCCTTGGTAATCCTGGACTCGTGAACTGTCAGCGATCAAATTTAAAATAATTTCTCAGCCAGGGGCTCAGAGGCTTGGCTTTCCCTTTGCTCTTTCTCAAAGCTTCAATTGATGAGCAAGCTGCAAGGAGTTAGAACCACATGGAGTACATTTCCTCACAGGAACACCTCAACTTCAAGGTCACCTATGGAGTTCCCGGACAGATAGGGTTCGGATTTTGCTGACCCTAAAATGTTGAACTATCTGGAAGTGTTTGGCTAACACAATGTGCTGCCAGCTTCTTCCATCCGAGGAAGCTCAGCGGGGAAAAGATAGCTCAAGCTAGCAACCACGTGTGTGTGTGTGTGTGTGTGTGTGTGTGTGTGTGTGTGTGTGTGTGTGCACTTAGATTCAGGAAGTGGACTTGTCCATAATGATAGCACTCGGTGATGCCTGGGATCTTGGAAAATCGTTAGATTCTTCCCCTGCTTTTAGAAAAGAATAAGTCCCTTGTTCCTTAAGCAAGCTTTTAAATTTAATTAGAATTAACTTTTAAAAAACTAGCTATCTTTTTTTTATTGATGTGGACAATTCTATCTACTAGTATCAGAGGTGATTTGGAAAATAAAATGCAAAGCTAGCCTCATATGCCCCGTCGTCCACCGTAGCCAGCTGGCCTTACGGTAATACAATGATGTGATTATTTCATTCCAAAATGCAAAGATCTCTGGGATCTCTCTCTTTTTGCTCATGTACCATAAAGATATTTATCCCACAGCTCTGATTGCAGGGATAAAACTACCAACCTAGCATCAGACAAGCACCCTTGGAGGCATTTTTCATTCAAGTCTCTTTGAGGTTCTTTCTTTCACTTCCAGTGGTAGAAGCCTTGGGAAACATTTGCCAAGATGGGTGCTTTGGGAAGGGCGTGCCAGAGGTGAGTTGAAGCACGGATTCCGAGTTAGAAGACCGGGCTTGAATTGCAACCCTGTCCCTTTCTAGTTATTGGCCTTTGGTAAGTCAGCAGCATTGAGCCTCACTTTCAACCTACGCAGAATGAGGGTAGTACCCCAAAATGAGGGCAATACCTGCCTATCGGATTGTTTTGAGAATTAAATGGCATAATGGAAGGGCAGAGGATGCCAGGAGAATGGTAGGATCAGGGCTGGAGAGAGAAAGAGACGCATTACCTCTGGGACGAGAGGATCAGAAGGAACCTGCACTGCACCAAGTTCTCATCCCTTGAAAGCAGGTGTAACATCTGACTGCGGAAGGGCGGTCCACAGGGCTGCTGGTGGCTGAGAGAGGCTGTGAGAGACTGTGCCAAGAAAGGCGGCCTGAAGAGTTGCCAGAGCTGTGCTGTGCTGGGGGGAGAGAAACTCACAGGCACAGTTGTTTTGCCTGTTTTGTCTTTGCTTTTATTCACTAAACCCAGTTCATAAGACCTTTCAAATACACACACTCACCTGTGGTTGTGGTGCAGGTGGAGGTGCGGATTTGTGGAGTCTGGGGAGAGGCTGTGGAAGAGAACAGGTAGCGGAGGGGAGACCGGGAGTCCGGCACTGAGTTATTCCTGACCAGCCAAACCTAAGCGGCCATTTTTCTCCTGAGGAGCCAGGCCCTTCCAGGAGCCTCAAGGCAGCTGGTGCAACTGCACCCAGACTAAACCCTGGGCGGTACAAAGGAAACAGACGGAATAGCCTTAAAGAGTCCGTAAGGACTGGGTTGAAAAGGGACATTCAGTCCCGGAAAGTGATATAGCACCTAAAGCCCTATCAGAAACAGTCGCTTTAGAGATTAAGATTGACAGCAGGCAGACAGGCAAAGCAGGCAGATTGACAGCAGGCAGACAGGCAAAGCAGGCAGATTGACAGCAGGCAGACTGGCAAAGCAGGCAGATTGACAGCAGGCAGACAGGCAAAGCAGGCAGATTGACAGCAGGCAGACAGGCAAAGCAGGCAGATTGACAGCAGGCAGACAGGCAAAGCAGGCAGATTGACAGCAGGCAGACAGGCAAAGCAGGCAGATTGACAGCAGGCAGACAGGCAAAGCAGGCAGATTGACAGCAGGCAGACAGGCAAAGCAGGCAAGGCTGTGGAGACAGACACAAACAGAGGAGTGGTGGATCGCTGGGAACTTTAACACGGTGATGACTACTTAACAGGAGACTGAGAAGTGGCAGACAGAACAGAAGAGTGGGGTCTTAAACCAGCCCCATGGGGCATTAAAACTCGGCTGAAGTCAATGACACTTCACTTTTTTATCTTTTATTTAGAAAAAAAATTCTTTTTTCTTTTTAAATTTTTATTATTTTTGTATTATTTTTCTTCATTCTATTTTTATCATTGTTATTTTATTTTTTCCACCCTTTTCTTCCCCACGTCTCCCTCTTTCATCCTGTTTTCCCTTCTTCTGTCCCTGCTTTAGTTTTTCTCTTTCCTTTCTTTTTACTCCTTGTTAAAAATAGATCTTCTTTTCCTGCTTTATTGATGTGATGTTATTATTGTAGTCTCTATTGGCTTACTCATATATCTCATTTCCTCTCCCCTGTTCCAAGTTCACACACCCTTTTCCTTTCTCTTTCTTTGCTAGTCATTTTTTTATGCTTGTTTTTCCTCTCCTTTCTTGCTCTCTTCTTTTCCTAATTGTTTAATTAATTTAACTCAATAAACTCAAGCCTACCTGCTCTCTCCTCTATTCTCCTTTTCCAAAAATGGCCGAATAAATGAATAGATAAATTTAAAACTACTTTTTGTTTCATCTTTATATATATGTTTTAATTTTTTAAATTGATTTTTTATTTTATTTTTCTTCTCTTCTTATTTAATCATTCTCTTTCTACCTCCTCTATATGGAACTGTGGCCTTTCCCCTATTCATTCAATTCCTTAACCTTGCTTTCTATATATAAGTTCTGCCCCTACAGATTCTGTCCTCCCCCCCCCCTTTATCTGGGTGTTTATTGTTTGCATTTTTTGGTTTATCTGTTTGTCTGGTGGTATTTTCTCCCCATATTTTTTCTACTTTTTTCTTCTTTTTCTTTTCTCTCTTACCTTTTTTCTTTCTTTCCTCAACATCATCTTTGCTCTCTCTTCTCTCTCCTAATTCTCTTTACTCTGGTGGTCACTTTTTTAGGGCTATTGGTTGTCGTGAGTACATTCAGGTTTTGTTCCCTTTGTGTCATGTCTCGTCAAGTTGTATTTTGTGCTATTTGGTCAACATGGTAGAGAACAAGCCACATAACCAGACACCTCGGGAGGAGATTCCAACTATTAACG
The DNA here is from genome assembly GCF_951640355.1 of Cnephaeus nilssonii. Lineage (NCBI taxonomy): Eukaryota > Metazoa > Chordata > Mammalia > Chiroptera > Vespertilionidae > Cnephaeus > Cnephaeus nilssonii. The sequence goes on from NC_137076.1 coordinate 10,802,431, forward strand.
GGGCAACAATACTCAAGACCCAACTACACCAAGAGAACCCAAATATCCCAAGTAGGAAGCTTCCTTAGAATACCCACCCCAGAAGACCAGAGAGATTGCACCACTGGGTCCCACAAAACATCTACTGTATAAGACAAACTAAAAAAATCTGATTGGAATAGCAATTTGATCTAATACAAAGAAATAATCACAAAGAATAGCAAAATGGGGAGACAAAGAAACAATCCCAGAATGAAAGAGAAGGAGGGATCAACAGAAAAGGAAATAAACAAAATGGAGGCAAGCAACTTCTCAGAGAAAGAATTCAGAGCAATTGTTATAAGGACACTGAAAAGGATGGAAGACAAATTCAACATGTGTAACAATCAAGAGGAAATAAAGAAACAAGAGGAAATGAAGAATGCCATAGCTACAATAAAGAAAACAATGGAAAGTTTTAACAGTAAACTAGAAGAAGCTTAGGACTGAATCAGCAAGTTACAAGACAAGGTAGAAAAACCCCCAAGCAGAGCAGCAATTAGAAAAAAAATTTAAAAAGCAGAAGGAGAACCTAAGGGAGTGTTGGGACACAGGAAATGAAACAACATATGAAAAATAGGGGTGCCAGAAGGAGAGGAAGATGAGCAAGGAATAGAAAACCTGTTTGAAGAAATAATGACAGAAAACTTTCCTGATTTTGGGAAGAAAAAAAAAATCACACAAGTCCAAAAAGCTGACAGAGTCCCAAATAAGATGAACCCCAAAAGACCGACACCAAGACACATCACAATTAAATTGGCAAACATCACGACAAAGTAAAAATCTTAAAGACTGCCAGAGAGAGACAGAAAGTTACCTTTAAGGGATCTCCCATTAGATGATCAACTGATTTCTCAACAGAAACACATCAGTCCAGAATGGAGTAGAATGAAGTATACAAAGTGATTCAAAGCAAGGACCGAATCCAAGAATACTATACCCAGCAAGGCTATCATTCAAAATTGAAGGTGAAATCAGGAGCTTCATAGACAAAAAAAAGGCTAAGGGAGTTTATTACCACCAAACAAGCAATGCAAGAAATGCTAAAGGGACTGCTGTAAAAAGAAGAAATAGAAAGGGAAGAAGGATCACAGACACAAAGAATAAAAATGGCAACAAACGAGTACCTATCAATAATAACCTTAAATGTGAGTGGATTAAATACTCCAATCAAAAGACATAGGGTAGCTGAATGGATAAGAAAACATGACCCATATATTTGCTGTCTACAAGAGACCCACCTCAGAACAAAGGACTCACACAGACTGATAGTGAAAGGATGGAAAAATTTTTTTCAGGCAAATGGAAATGAAAAAAAAAGCTGGGGTAGCAATACTAATATCTGACAAAATAGAACTCAAAGCAAAGGACATAACAAGAGGTAAGGAAGGCCACTTCTTAATACTAAAAGGAGCAATTCAACAAGAGGATATAACTCTGGTAAACATATATGCACCCAATACAGGAGCATCCAAATACATAAAAAACTTCTGGAAGATATCAAGGGTGAGATCGACAGCAATGCAATCATAGTAGGGGACTTAAATACCCCATTGACATCACTGGATAAATCCTCTAAACAAAAAAATCAGTAAAGAAACAGCAATCCTAAATTGCTCACTAGATCAGATGGAACTAATTGACATCTTGAGAACATTTCACCCCAAAGCTACAGAATATACATTCTTCTCAAGTACACATGGGACATTTTCAAAGATAGACCACGTATTGGGACACAGGTAAAGTGTCTTCAAATTCAAGAAGATAGAAATCATAACAAACATCTTTTCAGATCATAATGGCATAAAATTAGAAACCAACTACAATAAAAACAATAAAAAAATCAAACACTTGGAGGCTAAATAGCATGCTATTAAACAATGACTGGGTTACCAAGGACGTTAAAGAAGAAATAAAAAGCATCATGGTAACAAATGACAATGAAAACCCAACAATCCAAAAATCTATGTGACACAGTGAAAGCAGTCTTGAAGGGAAGTTCATAGCTCTACAAGTCTACCTAAAAAAACAAGAAAAAAATTGGTAATAAATTATCTAACCCTACAACTTAAAGAACTAGAAAGAGAGCAATAAGAAAAGCCCAGAGTAAGCAGAAGGAAGGAAATAATAAAGATCAAAGTGGAAAAATGACATAGAGACAAAACAAAAAACAAAACAAAACAACAACAGCAACACACACAAATAAAAACAAAAAAACAAAAACAAAACAAAAACAATACAAAAGTTCAATAAAACCAAGAGCTGGTTCTTTGAAAGGATAAACAAGATTGATGAACCTCTAGCCAGGCTCACCAAGAAACAAAGAGAGAGGACCCAAATAAATAAAATCAGAAATGAAAGAGGTGAAATAACAACCGACCCCATAGTCATACAAAGGATTATAAAAAATACTACGAACAACTCTACTCAAATAAACTGAACAACCTAGACAAAATGGACATATTCCTAGAAAAATACTGTCTTCCAAAACTCATTCAGGAAGAATAAATAAACATGAAAAGGCTGATAACTACTGATGAAATTGAAGCAGTAATCAGAAAACTTCCAACAAACAAAAGCCCTAGTCTAGGCGGCTTCACAGAGAAGAATTAAATGGACATTCAAAGAAGAATTAAAACATATTCTTCTCAGACTATTCCAAAAAATTCAAGAGGAAAGCACACTTCCAAGCTCTTTCTATGAAGCCAGCATTACCCTAATCCCAAAACCAGATAAAGACACTACAAAGAAAGAGAATTACAGGCTAATATCCCCAATGAACATAGATGCTAAAATCCTCAAAAAACAAAAACAAAAACAAAAACAAAAACTCTAGCAAATTGGATACAGCATTACATTAGAAAGATCATACACCATGACCAAGTGGGATTTATTCTGGGGATGCAAGGCTGGTACAATATCCACAAATCAATAAACGTGATACATGACATAAACAAATTGAGAGACAAAAATCACATAATCATATCAATTGATGCAGAAAAAGCATTTGACAAAATCCAATACCATTTCTTGATAAAAACTCTCAACAATGTGGGAATAGAGGGGTCATACCTCAACATAATAAAAGCCTTATATGACAAACCTTTAGCCAGCATCATACTCATTGGGCAAAAACTAAAACCATTTCTCCTAAGAACAGGAACAAGACAGGGATGCCCACTTTCACCACTCCTGTTTGACATAGTACTGGAAGAGCTAGCCATAATGATCAGACAAGAAGAAGAAATAAAAGGCATATAAATTGGAAGAGAAGAAGTAAAACTGTCATTATTCGCAGATGACATGATATTGTACATAGAAAACCCTGAAGACTCTATAAAAAAACTATCCTCTCTAATAAAACGGTAATATGCAAATTAACCATCACTCTGCTACATAAGCCACGCCCACCAGCCAAGCCACGCCCACCAACCAATCAGGGCAAGTATGCAAATTAACCCCAATCCAAGATGGCTACAACCACAGAGAGCAAGGTTTCCCAGGTAACAGAGTAAGCCAAGCTTTCCATAGCTGTTGCAGGCCTAAGCCTCCACTCAAGCTACAAAGTTTCAATTATAGAAGATAAACAAATTCAAACAAATGGCGGCAGAATGGAGCTTGAGAGAGCAGGCCAGGGTTGCCGGCGGCAACAGGGGAAGCAAAGCTTTCCGCACACCCTGGCCGGGCTCACCCGCTTAAGGCAACAAAGTTTCAATTATAACCCCAACACAAATGGCTTCGGGCCTCGGAGGGAGCCCCAGGCTTGGCTCTGCTCCAGGCTACAAAGTTTCAATTGTAGAAGGAAAATAAATTCCAGATACCAGAGCCTCCCCTTGGGTTGCCAGGGGGCGTGGCCAGCCTGCAAACCACCACAGGCCCCTCACTCAGGCCGCCCCACGCCCCAAGGGAACCCCACCCTGATCCGGGACACCCTTCAGGGCAAACCAGCTGGCCCCCACCCCTGTACCAGGCCTCTATCCTATCTAATAAAAGAGTAATATACAGATTGATCATCACTGCAACACACAATATAGCTGCCCCCATGTGGTCAAAGATCCTGTCCCCATGTGGACACAAGATGTCCACTACAAGATGGCCAGCAGGAGAGGGCAGTTGGGAGGCACCCGGCCTGCAAGGGAGGGCAGTTGGGAGGCACCCGGCCTGCAAGGGAGGGCAGTTGAGAGGGACCAGGCTTGCAAGGGAGGGCAGTTGGGGACGATCAACCCTGCAGGAGAGGGCATTAGGGGTGACCAGGCTGGCAGAGGAGGGAAGTTGGGGGCAAACAGGCTGGCAGGGGAGCAGTTAAGCATCAACCAGGCTGGCAGCGGAGTGGTTAGGGGGTGATCAGGCTGGCAGGCAGAAGAGGTTAGGGGCAATCAGGAAGGCAGGCAGGCAAGCAGTTGGGAGCCAGCAGTCCTGGATTGTGAGAGGGATGTCCGACTGCCCGTTTAGGCCCGATCCCACCAGGATCGGGCCTAAACGGGCAGTCGCACATCCCTCCAGGAGTCTCAGATTAGAGAGGGTACAGGCTGGGCTGAGGGACAACCCCCCGCCGTGCACGAATTTCGTGCACCGGGCTTCTAGTACTTAATAAATGAATTCAGCAATGTAGCAGGATACAAAATTAACACCCAGAAATCTATGGCTTTTTTATACACCAACAATAAACTCACAAAAAGAGAAACTAAAAAAACAAACTGATTTACCATTGCACCAAAGAAATTAAGATAGCTAGGAATATATTTAACTAAGGAGGTAAAAGACCTGTACTTGAAAAACTACAGGACATTGAAAAAAAGAGATAGAGGAAGACATAAACAAATGGAAGAATATACCGTATTCATGGATTGGTAGAATCAACATCATTAAAATGTCCATGCTACCCAAAGCAATCTATAGATTCAATGCAATCCCCATTAAAATACCAACAGCATATTTCACAGACCTAGAACAAACTCTCCAAAAATTCATCTGGAATAAAAAAAGACCCTGAATAGCTGCAGTGATCCTGAGAAAGAAGAACAAAGTTGGAGGGATCACAATATCAGATATCAGGCTATATTACCAAGCCATGGTTCTCAAAACTGCCTGGTACTGGCAAATGAACAGACCAATGGAACAGAACTGAGAACCCAGAAATCGACCCAAGCCATTACGCTCAATTAATATTTGACAAAGGACGCCAAGAGCATACAATGGAGTCAAGACAGTCTCTTCAATAAATGGTGTTGGGTAAACTGGACAGATACATGCAGAAAAATGAAATCAGACCACCAACTTACACCATACACAAAAATAAACTCAAAATGGATAAAGGACTTAAACGTAAGATGGGAAAACATAAAAATCTTAGAAGAATCCAAAGGCAGCAAAATATCAGACATATGTCGTAGCAATATCTTTACTGATACAGCTCCTAGGGCAATGGAAACAAAGGAGAAAATAAACAAACGGGACTACATCAAAATGAAAAGCTTCTGCACAGCAAAAGAAACCATCAACAAAACAACAAAGAAGCCCACTGCATGGGAGAACATATTTGCCAATGTTATTTCTGATAAGGTTCTAATCTCCAAAATTTACAGGGAACTCATACATCTTAACAAAAGGAAGATAAAGAATCCAATAAAAAAAATGGGCAAAGTACCTAAATAGACACTTTGAAAGAGGCCATACAGAGCCAAAAGACAAATTCATCCGAGAGATGCAAATAAAAAAGACAATGAGGTACCATCTCACACCTGTCAGAATGGCTATCATCAACAAATCAACAAATGACAAGTGCTGGCGAGGATGCGGAGAAAAAGGAACCCTCGTGCACTGCTGGTGGGAATGCAGACTGGTGCAACCACTGTGGAAAACAGTATGGCATTTCCTCAAAAAACTAAAAATGGAACTCCCATTTGACCTAGTTATCCTACTTCTAGGAATATATCCCAAGAAATCAGAAACACCAGTCAGAAAGGATATATGCACCCCTATGTTCATAGCAGCACAATTTACAATAGCTAAGATTTGGAAACAGCCTAAGTGCCCATCAGCAGATGAGTAGATGAAAAAACTGTGGTAGATCTACAGAGTGAAATACTATGATGCTATAAAAAAGAAGGAATTCTTACCAATTGCAGCAACCTGGATGGAACTGGAGAGCATTATGCTAAGTGAAATAAGCCAGTCAATGAAAGAAAAATACCACATGATCTCACTCATTTATGGAAAATAAACAACATTATAACCTGATGAACAAAAAGATAGACACAGAGGCAGAGAAGCATCAAACAGACTGTCAAATTACAGCGGGAAGGTTGAGGAGGGGTGGGGGAGATAAGAGATCTACTGAAGGACTTGTATGCATGCATATAAGCATAACCAATGGACGCAAGACACTGGAGGTGAGGGCATGTATGGGAGTGGGGTGGGGAGGCAATGGGAAGATATGTACACATGTAATACCTTAATCAATAAAAAATAAAAAAATAAAAAAAATATTTTAGTTAGCATAGCACTCTCTGAGGCATTCTTTTTAAAAAGGCATCAGATAATTATTTTTTAAAATACTGTTTTTTGCCTTAGTACAAAATACATGCTCATTGTAGAACGTTTGGAAAACAGTTAAAGAAGAAAACTAAAGCCTCCTATAGCTCCGGGATGCAGAGAGAAGCCTGGCTTCCTCAGCTGTCACTGTGCCTTTCAAAACACATTTCAGCTCCCAGAGGCCTGACGGGTTTCTTCCGGTGCCGTGTGTCACCCAGCACCATCCTTTCTCTCCAGCCCACGTCCCCAACGTCGTCCTGTCGGTGCTTTGTGATGTGCTGCCTCTTGTCCTGCTGTCTGTCTCACATCACCATGGTCAGCTGTTTTGGTAAAGTGTGGAGGTTTATTGTAAGGTGAAGCTTCAATGTATAGGGTTGAAGTCAGGTGTTTTAAGAATCTGAACGTAAATAAACTTGTTTAGTTGCAAAGAATAGAAACCCATTCCCAGAAGCCCAAGTGAAACAAGACTCTCTCCCAGGGCAGCATCAGAACCCAGTGGCCGGAAGGCAGGGGGCGGCGTAGGGAGTCCTCCCCACTCTGTTCCGGCACCCCGGGCTTTGCAGCAGGCTTTCTGGTCTCTGTGCGCCACTGCCTTCCACCCTCTCACACACTCACTCCTGCGCCTCTTCATGGCTGTCCCCGCCGGGAGAAGGCCTGGCCCTCCTGCAGCCCAGCTCCTTGCTCCTCTGTCTCTTTGTCGCCCACTTGTTTGGTCCAGTACTGGGGGGCTGCTACTCCCTCCAGGAACATGGATGAGATGGGTCCTCTAAAAAGAGTAAAAGCTGGCACAGAACCTACATGTTGTCCACGCTCCGTGTGGGAAAGAGACTGGAAGGAGCAGGTCAGACAAGCATTTCCATGAGGACCATATTCCTCCAAGACCCTCCCAAACATCACCGCTTTAGAGCACCATTTCTGACGAGCTAATATCTGTTCCCACCTTGAACTCCTTGATTGCCCTGGCATTTATCATGTTGCATTTTAACTCTCCATTTACATGCTGTACTTCCCTTTAAAGATGGTGAACTCCCCCAAGGCAGAAAATCTTCTACTTATCTTTGCATCGCCACTCATGTTCCAGGGTCTAGCATCACAAGATAATTCCACAAATGTCTGTGGAACTAATGCTAAAAGAGTAGGGTGTGAAGAAGGAAACGAGAAGGAGTAAAGCTGTAAGAAATTTCTGATTGGACAGGGGACTTTCACAAAAAAATAAGAACTCTCATCTTTAGATGTATACTGATCGGTGTTGTTTAAAGGACGAAATGATTTGCTTTGATTAAAAGAAAACAATCCGTTCCTTTGTTGCCTGGCTTTGCTCTGACCCTTCCTGAAGGCGTTGAGCTTGATGCACACTGAAAGAATGTGAGGGTTTTGAGCCCTACATCCTGTTTTTCAAAAGGCATGACCCTGAACTTGAAGGGCGCTGTGATGGCTCCAAGACTGTCTGGGAATGTTGGTTGGGTTGAGCATCTGATTGGAGTGGACTTTTTCATTTGCGGTTAGGTGCCGTGGATACTTGGCAAACGGCACAGCAAAGAAAACTAAAAATGTCCCCAGTGAGTGAGGGGGAAAACTTGAGAACTTAGTAGAATTTCCATTCCTGAAGGTTCTCTTGATACTGCCTTTAAAATTTTGACATTGTTTTCCCAAATGATCACAGTGGCCTGGCCAAAAGTCATGCATCCAAGAATGACAATTAGAGAAATGGGTCATGTAAAATGCTAGTGGTGGTTAGAGGAGGGGCCATATTAACTTTTGTGGACAGTGTAGTGTTAGGGAGAGAATCCCAGAAATCATGGTACCTGCAACCCACGTGGACTCCACCAGTCATTAGCTGTGGCATTTGTGTCCGTCATGTAAGTAAACAATACTACGCTGTAATATCCAGGGTGAAACGAGGGGAGGGAATTGCCTAAAAGATATGTCTTGTTCTTTCCCACCTGGTTGTAGAATCTCATGCTCTAAATTTGTAGAACTAAACATAGACAAAGTTGTTAGTAGTTGCCATTTATTTTTGAAACCCATCCATCAGTCCCAGTGCCATATTCATTCTCCTAGTTTTCTTAGCTTGTTCTCCACCCATTTCTACTTTGTGTCTTGTCAGCTCATGTTCTATCTGGTGGACTAAGCTTCCCCGCATTTTTCCTTCTTTGATAACTGAAGTTCAACGAGTCCGTGCACCGGGCCTCTAGTATTGTAATAACTATGTATGGTGCCAGGTGGGGACTAGACTTATGGGGAGGAGATCACTTTGTAAGTTATATAAATGCCTAACCACTAAGCTATACACCAAAACTAATAGAATATTGAATGCCAACTGTAATTTTAAAAAAATTTTAAAAAATCAATCAATCAATCAATCAATCCATCAATCAGCTTCTTAGGAGTAGGTGAATCTCTCTGTAAAGAGATAACTGCCTTTTGATAACCTAGATGCATTCTTTTCATCTATTTAGATGGAGTTTGAGTAAAAAAGCTCTCTTAGAAAGGATTGAGCTCCACACCAAGGAGTCAGAAAGAGCTGTTTAATGGTGAAATCTTGCCAGGCCTCTGTAATGTGTTTACTGAGCTCCCAGGGGCTGGAGGCTGGACAGTTTTTTTTTCACCAGCTCTTCAGAATCCTGGAGCCCTAAGGATTATTTTTATGACTCTACCCTACACATTAGACAATTATTCCATTCTGCATTTCCTGACAAGGTGCATAGTGAATATTTACACCTGGTGTTTTAACTGGGTTTATCCACAGTCCTGAAGTGGCATGCCATTCACAGAACATATTTGCTAGCTATTCATTTGCTAGAGATGGCACTGAATGCACTCGCTCAGACGTATTTTGAGGAGACATTTCAGCTGTAGAGATTATGGGCTGCTCATCTCCTTGAAGCTGGTGCTCTCAGAGCTCCAGTGGGAGACACTGAAGAGACCTAAGGGACATTTTCTCATTATTGATTTGATGTGAACACCTGGCCCATGTCTACAAGATGTAGAAATAGGTTATAATTGGGTTCTGAAATCCAGCACAAGCTGGCAAATCAGTGCATGTATTTAGGTTCATTGACTCTTTTGTTTTGTCTATGAATTAATTTTTATTATTGGCATTGCCCCGGCGTGGAATTTCCATCTCTTTTTAAAAAATATATATATTTTATTGATTTTTTACAGAGAGAAAGGGAGAGGGATAGAGAGTTTAGAAACATTGATGAGAGAGAAACATCGATCAGCTGCCTCCTGCACATCCCCTACTGGGGATGTGCCCGAAACCAAGGTACATTACCTTGACCGGAATTGAACCTGGGGACCTTTCAGTCCGCAGGCCGACACTTAGCCACTGAGCCAAACCGGTTAGGGCTGGAATTTCCATCTTAACCCATACAGAATTTAACACTTAGAATAACAAAACAGTTTCTTTGTTTTGTTCTCTATGATTGAACAGTCACTAGGTGACAATACATGAGTCCTTTTGATGTTGTTAATCCTCACCTGAGGATATTTTTTCATTGATTATTATTATTATTATTATTATTTTTTTTTTAAGAGAGAGTTGAGGGTGAGGGCAGGAAGAGAGAGACAGAGAAAAAGAATCATCAATGTGAGAGAGACACATCACTGGCTCCGATGGGGACCAGGGATCAAATCTGCAACCCAGGTGAGTGCCCTTAACTGGGAATTGAATCTAAGACCCTTTGGAGCACAGGCTGACGCTCTAACCATTGAGCACACTGGCTAGGGCTGAAAAGACATGGAGGAAGCTTAAGTGCATATTATAGAGTGAAAAAAACCCCACATTCTGAAAAAGGCAAAACAATGGAGACAGTAAGAAGAGCAGCAGTTGCAGGAGTTGGAGGGAAGGATGAGTCCGTGGTGCACAGGATTGTGAGGCAGTGCAGCTACTCCGTGTGCCACTGATTGGCGGACACATGTCATTATACATCTGTCCAAACCTATAGAATGTGCAACACCAAGAGTGAACGCTAATATCAACTATGGACTTCGGTTAATAATGCCGTGCCAATGTAGGTTCATCGATTTTAACAAATGCACCACTCTGGTGTGGATGTTTATGGTAAAGGAGGCTGTGCATGGGGTGGGGGTGGTAGGGAGTATATAGGCACTCTTGTACTTTCCAGCTTTAAGTTCAATTTTGCTGTGAACTTAAAGCTGTTCTAAAAATTAAAGGAGTTTAGTTCAGTGTCTAGTACTTAGCAAGGACTATATAAAATTTTCTTAAATAAAGTAAATTTCTGTATGTAACAGAAAAAATGGCAACAAGGTGAGAAAAAAAAAAAAAGCAAGGATGTGATGAATAAGAAGGGATGTAAACCCAGGATGGAATGAGGAACACTGAACCCACAAGCAGTAGCATGAGCTAATCTGCCCCTTGCAGTGGGCGGCTGACTCCAGTCCCTCAGCCTTCCTTATTTTCTGGGCCTTTTGGCCACTTTGATTATAGAGAATTCAGCTGCTAGGCTGCCCCGTAGCTTCAAACATAGACTTTTCCACCTCATTTACCAGCTCTGCCAGCGGCCTCAGCCTTCCCGAGTGGGGTGAGCGTCTGAGATGGCCTCTATCATCCCATCATGTAGGAACGAGCCCACCCTGACCAGATTCACAGGGACACTGGAACCTTCCGTCACTGCCAGGCCACAGAGCAGGCCACACCTCCATCCATGGGTGAGCCTTGAGCCAAGTTTCTTCTTATGCCTCTTCCTGGTTCTATAGTAATCTGAGGAATAACGAGGAGACAAGTATAAGCCATTTCAATTATTTTTCTTGGAATCTATCTCCAAATAATTCTATCTCTTTGTTGGTGAGAAAATTTTAATCAACTTTTTTTTTAAAAGCAGGAAATGTAATCATTATAGTGAATGTGAGCTGTTACTTGGCTTCAAAGGAAACTTTCTTTGTTTAATCTTTGTTAATTTGTTTCATCATTATAGTTGGCAATTCTGATGTAAAGTTACCTGTATTAATGCCAATATTGTTGTACTTATATTTCACTGGTTTAAAAAGTCTTTGAGCTACAGTAAAAATTATTCTTGCAATAAAAGCTTTTTTTTTTTTTTTTTTGCTTATTGTCATTATCTTCCTTCTCTTGAAGATTATGGTGGAATGCTTTCTAAATTAGTGTAACTTTATTCAATTTATAATTTTAGTGAAGTATCTAATGTCTTTTTAGAATAGAGTTTGGTTCAGTATGCATTTTCATAAAAAATTGCATAATAGCAGTTGTGGGAAGAAAATTCCTTACTGTCATTTCATAATCATAAATTCCACTAGGGCACCAAGGCCAATTAATTCATGGGTAATGATGAAAAATGAGTTAATTTTGCTAATTGAGATTTGTATGGACTTGCACATGTCTAGATTTTGAGTGTAAATTGTTTTGTGTTATTTTATTAACTGAGAAATTGAGTCTTTGATTTTCATTTCAAGATACAGATGGTTTTGCCTGGCCAGCATGGCCCAGTGGTTGACCTATGAACAAGGAGATCATGGTTCAATTCCTGGTCAGGGCACATGCTGGGGTTGTGGGCTCAATTCCCAGTGTGGGGTGTGCAGGAGGCAGCTGATCAATGACTCTCTCTCATCATTGATGTTTCTATCTCTTTTTCCCTCTCCCTTCCTCTCTGAAACCAATTATATATACAATATATATTTATATATATATATAAAATTTAAAAATGTCAAGATAATAATTTCACCATAAAAATATTGGTATTTATTGATACTTAAAAATAGCATGGGAAACCTGATTACAAAATATGACAGAAAATATTTTAATCACTAGCTGTAGGATCTGTGGTATGAATTGACAGTGTTTTTTTTTTTTCTTTTCTCCCTTATGTTTTTATTGGTGGTAGATGGTACCTTGAAGAAATTTTTATTTTTGTGAAGTCTAATTCTTCAGTCTTTTCATTTGTGGCTTCTGGATTTGAGTTCATGCTTAGAATTTTTCCATTCTTCGTTCATAAAGATATACCCATGTTTTTTCCTAGTACTTTAATGATTTTAGCTTTTATATGTTTCAATTTTTGATCCATTTGGAATTATTTAAAGAATGAGATAAGAATCAAATTTTTTCTTTTCAGATATCTAACCATTAGTCTGAAAAGTTTATTGAGCAATGTATATTTTCTCTATTGATAGACAGTGCCTTCTCTAGAAATACTAATTATTCATATATATATATGTATTTCTATTTTTGTATTTTTTCTTAATTATAGGACTTTATGGTCCTACAGCCAGTAGGCACAATCCAGATAGTTACTTTTTTTTCATAAACAAAGTTTTATTGGAATAGAGTTTTGTCCATTTGATTATGTATTGTGTATGGCTGTTTTTCTACTACGGTATCAAAGTTGACTAATTATGATAGAGACCCTTTGACCCACAAAGCTGAAAATATTTACCATGTGGATCTTTATAGAAAAACCAGGGACCTGGTGCATGAAATTCATGCACTGGGGAGGGGTCCCTCAGCCCAGCCTGTTCCCTCTCACATACTGGGAGCCCTCAGGGGATGTCCTAGTGATGGCTTAGGCCTTCTCCCCTTTGGAGCAGACCTAAGCCGCAGTCTGGCCTCCCTTTGTGGGAGGCCACTGGGCTGATCGGGGAAGGCACCAGCCCCATCACCCCGCTGCTGCAGCCACTGCCAGTCACCGCAGCCGCCAAGGTATTTTCATCAACACGGACTCCAGTCCCTTCACCATGAAAAAACGACAACTTTCTTTAGGCATTTTCAAGATGTGTCTTTCATAGGATATGACATTTCTTTATTTTTCTTTTTATCCTCACCTGAGGATATGTTTCCATTGATTTTTTCCCCTTCCCTCCAATCCCAGGCTTTAGGTTTGGGAAGCGGGCACCCCCTGCCCCTCCGATCCCAGGCTCGGCCCCTTCCCAAGCCTAAAGCCTCCGCCCCAGGCTTTAGGCTTGGGAAGCAGCCCCCCCCTCCGATGGCCAGCTGGGAGTGACCTGGGTGCCGAGGAGGTTCCCGGGACCCAGGTATGTATGCAAATTAACCACCATCTTTGTTGGGTTAATTTGCATACTCACTCTGATTGGCTGTGGACATAGCAGAGGTACGGCCAGTTTACACGTTTCTCTATTATTAGGTAAGATGTTGCCAACTCCTAGTCTAATCCATTCATCAATACCATACTGCTTTAATCACTGTATCGTTATTTTAAAAAAAATCTTTATTGTTGAAAGTATTACGTATGTCCTCCTTTGCCCCTCATTGACTTCTTTTAGCCCACCTTCATTCCCTACCCCAGGCCTTCACCACCCTATTGTCTGTGTCCATGGGTTATGCATGTGTACATTCAAGTTCTTTGGTTGATCTCAGTCACTGTAGCTTTATAATATATTTAGATACCTAGTGAGTTAGTCTTTTCTATTCATCTTCTTTTTTACAAGTATCCTGGGTATTCTTTTAAAAAATATTTTTATCAATTTCGGAGAGGAAGGTACAGGAAGAGAGAGATAGAAACATCAATGATGAGAGAGAATCATTGATTGGCTACCTCTTGCATGCCCTACAATGGGGATCTGAGCCCACAACCCCGGCATGCACCCTGACTGGGAATTGAACCGTGACCTTCTGGTTCACAGGTCAATGCTCAACCTCTAAGCCATGCCAACTGGGCTCCTGCGTATTCTTTCTATTAAAAAAAAATATATATATATATATATATATATATATATATATATATATATATATTTATGTTTTTAAATTAAAAACATTTTTTAATAATCACCCAAGGATATTTTTCCATTGATTTTTAGAGAGAGTGGAAGAGATAGGGAAAGACAGAGAGAAGTATCAATGTGAAAGAACCACATCGATTGGTTACCTCCTGCATGTGCCTGGACGAGGCCCGGGCCAGAAAGGACCCTGCAACCGAGGTGTGTGCCCTTGACCAGAATCAAACCCGAGACCCTTTGGTCCACAGGCTGGTGCTCTATCCACTGAACCAAACCGGCTAGGGCTCCTGGGTATTCTTGATTGTTTTTTCTCCATATGAATTTACTATTAGGTAATGTAGTATGTGTATATTACTGTTAGTGTTATTTTTGGTGTGAGGGAGTCACCTTTAATTTATAAGTTTATTTAGGGAGACTTGATTTATTTATGATGTTAATCTTTCCTAGTAAAGAATAGGGTATGTCTTTCAATTTATTTACATTAGACCTTCCATAATTTTAAAAATTTTTCTTCATATTTTTTGTGTGCATTTCTTATTTGTTATTATTTTATGTATTGGTAGCTATTACAAATGACGTTTTTTTTCTGCCATTATATCTTCTGTTTTTGTTTCATAAATAACAAATATATTGATTCTTAATTCTACTTTTAGTCCCAGGCCATTTCTTTTGGTTGCTATCTTGGATATTTTAGATACCTAATTATTACTATGTTATTTTTTAAAAGATGTTTTTATAAATTTCAGAGAGAGGAAGGGAGAGGGAGAGAGAGAGAAACATCAATGATAAGAGAGAATCATCAATTGGCTGCCTTCTGCATGCTCCCTACTGGGGATCAAATCTGAAACCTGGGCATGTGCCTGGACCAGGAATTGAACCATGACCTCCTGAGCAACTACTGAGCCACACTGGCCAGGCTACTATGCTATTTTATCTAGCATATAATAATAATAATATAATTATAACATAATATAATATGTAATCATACCTTCACAGGCAATTTTACCTCTTCATTTTCAATATTTATACTTATTTTCTTCTCTTGTGTCTTTGTATTGAATATAGTATTAATAATGGAAACATATTTTGTATTAATAGTGATTTTGTTACTACTCAATGAAAGTAGGGCATAATAATAGTGATAATTAGAATAGAGATGACAACAAATAATTTGAAGCTATAAAACCAATATTAATAAAATATTTTACAATAATACTCTTTAGAATGATGGGGATAGGAGTGGGTGGAGAATTAAAATTAAAGTATTCTAAAATTCTCATGTTCTTCAGGAAGGTAAAGATATTGAGTAAAATTAAATAGACATGAAAAAATCAAATAGCCAGTAAAAGAATAGAAACAGAATATCTAACTTCCAAACCTAATGGGAAAAAAGTAGGTTAACTAAAAGGAAGACAAAGAGAAGAGATATAGCTTACAAAATCATGGTTAATAGAAAGCCAAAATAAGATGCTAGAAATCAATCTCGATGCAGAGAAAATAAAGGACACAAATTCTTACAACTCTCTCACAATAGGGTGTTAGATTAGAATGCTGTACCTTCGTCAGTTTGGGGTATGGATTTAAATCCAGAGGAGTTGACTCCATGTTCTCTCCAGTACACCCAGCTGCATTTCTACTTTGATTCTCCTGTCCCTAATCTTCTTTATTCTTTGTTTTGGTAAATGTGGGAAGGTTTTCAAGTGGAAAAGACCCAGAGGAATTAGGATGCTGGGAAGAGTGGTAATGCTGAGCAGTTTTAAAGGGAAAGGCGTATCACAAATACGGAATGAAAATGGAAGTTGGAGTGAACTCATAGCACTCCACCCTTCCTTACTATTTGCCTCTGATACCAGGTATCTGGGTAACCACTTCCTTGGAGACAAGAAGAAAATATATGGACATATTTTGCCTCCAGTATCTGAGTAATAACATTTTTTTTTAAAAATGTAGCTGTTAGTTTTCTACCTATTTCCAAACTCCCAGCCTTATTGTTTTTTGTGTGTGAAACTACCAGGACAGGAAATCCATCTGGTACACAATTTCCAAGGTTTGCAGCAGGGAGCGTAGCATTGCTCCTTGGCTTTGTGTCATCGGACAGAGGTACAACTAATTGTCCTTTGTCCATTTTTGATAAGATTCATTTGAAGCATGAACTTAAAATCTGGTTCATCGCTATAGTGAGCATAGGTCCTGGTTTGTTCAGGAGAATCTTAGTTTGGATGACATTTTAGGATCACCCTATTAATAGCACATCAGTGGCGAGTTCTCTTAAAGGGACTTAAAGGACTCAAATTGTTTTAAAATACAACTAACTCCTAGCCCGGCCAGCATGCCTCAGTGGTTGAGCATTGACCTATGAACCAGGAGGTTATGGTTCGATTCCCAGTCAGGGCACATGCCCAGGTTGTGGACTGGATCCCCAGTGTGGGGTGTGCAGGAGGCGGCCAATCAATGATTCTCTCTCATCTTTGATATTTCTATCTTTCTCTCCCTCTCCCTTCTTCTCTGCAATAAATAAAAGTATATTAAAAAATAAAATATAACTCCTTCCCTCTATTTTTAAAGGCAGATAACTCTCCATTCCAACTCTGAATTGCCAGAGATTCTTTCTTGATTGATTTAGGGTCATACTTTTTAAAATGTTGCCTGTGATGCTAATGTGTAGCCATAGTTGAGTGTGACCATACCAGGAAGTCCTGCTCAAGCAGAATCACAGCAGCAGGGAGCTCCTCCTCTGAACAAGTGCACGGACAGAGCTGGAATTCTCTCAGTTTAGGACAGGGATGCCTCACAAATCAACATATTGTCTTCTTTTTAAATGATCACTTTTTTTTTTCCCATTTTGACTTGCTATGATCATGGCTTTTAGTTGCTACTGTCTTGCTTTGAAATTGATAAATCAGTTACTTTATCTTCAATATTAGTCATTGAGTTCATTGTGTCTACTTTGGCTAACCCTACAAGGTCTAGTCTAGTGATACAGATTTACAACTGGAATTTCGGCCTAAAATTTCCCAATAACCAGACTTTAAGAATGGTAGGCATTGAGACC
The DNA here is from genome assembly GCF_951640355.1 of Cnephaeus nilssonii. Lineage (NCBI taxonomy): Eukaryota > Metazoa > Chordata > Mammalia > Chiroptera > Vespertilionidae > Cnephaeus > Cnephaeus nilssonii. Next base: position 10,819,745 of record NC_137076.1, read on the forward strand.
AACTACTGTAAAGTAGATAGAAAATAGGATTCTGATGAAGTGATTGATTTAATCAACATTCATTGAACGCATATTATATGCCAGTCACTTTTCTAGGTTTTAAGATAAAGAGGTGCATGAAACATAGTTCCTGCGGTTTAAGAAGGGAAGATGGATATGTGAACAAATCAGTGCAGTAGAATACTATAGCTTTTGGACTTCTGAGCATGGGATTGAGGGAATGCAGAGAGGTTTGCTGGGAAATGCATGGAAAGGCTCCTGGACATGGGATAAGAGAGCATCGGGGCAGAGGGCAGAGGAGGAAGAGTTCAAGGCAGAAGGAACAGTGTGAGCAAAGACATGGAGGCCAGACACAAGGTGGTTTGTAGACATTACAGGATACTGACTATGCTGTTTATCCACCACTGCTGGTACAGGTTTGTATCTCTTTACACTAACTTGTTTTATATACGTGCATGATATTTGTTTCCTCTCAGCAATGTCTGTTCGCCTTTTGCATGCTTTTAAGACAGTTTAATTGTATTTTTTACCTTTCTAGGTCTTTTAGAACTAATATAAAAATGTAGAAATTGTGGCATAAAAAAGTAAAAGCACCTACAATTCTCCCCCCACAGAGATGGCCACTGTAAAGGTTTTATTCTACATCCCCACCTCCGAAGTTTCCATGTATAATTTACACATACTAGTACTATATGAGTATTGTATATATCCAAGCTTTTGTTTATAACAATATATCTTGGACATTTTTCTAGATTCTCAATTCTCTTTACTTTTTTTTATTCTATAGGCAATACATGTTCATTGTTGAAAAATGAGAAAATATAAGTAACCATAAATAAAGTAATAAACATTGCCTTAAATTTTGCAGGGTTCATCCTTCACTATATCATTTTTTTCTTTTTCTTCAAAATCTTCACTTGAGGATATTTTCCCATTGATTTTTAGAGAGAGTGGAAAGGAGGGGAGAAGGGAGAGAACCGTCAATGTGATAGAGACACCATGCAATCAGGCTGGGGAATCGAACCTGCAACTGAGGTGTGTGCCCTTGACTGGCATTGAACCCACAACTCTTTGGTGCCCAGGCCTACACTCTAAACACTGAGCCACGCTGGCCAGGGTGCTTCACTATATTTTAAAATGCATGTATACATTTTATCAATTGTTCTTTTTAACATGTTTATCCTATCTAATAAAAGAGTAATATGCAGATTGACCATCACTCCAACACACAAGATGGCTGCCCCCATGTGGTCAAAGATCCTGCCCCCATGTGGACACAAGATGGCCACCACAAGATGGCCAGCAGGGGAGGGCAGTTGGGAAGGACCAGGCCTGCAAGGGAGGGCAGTTGGGGTAACCAAGCTGGCAGAGGAGGGAAGTTGGGGGTGACTAGGCCTGCAGAGAAGGGCAATTGGGAGGGACCCAGGCCTGCAGGGGAGAGCAGTTGAGGAGGACCAGGCCTGCAGGGGAGGACAGTTAGGGACAAACAGGCTGGCAGGCAGAAGCGGTAAGGGGTAATCAGGAAGGCAGGCAAGCAAGCAGTTGGGAGCCAGCATTCCTGGATTGTGAGAGAGATGTCTGACTGTCCTTGAGGGGTCCCAGATTAGAGAGGGTGCAGGCTGGGCTGAGGAACACACACACCCATGCACGAATTTTGTGCACTGGGCTTCTAGTATTAATATAACAGCTTCTAGGAAGCTCTTGTTTAATATCATTTTCCCCATTAATTAAAAAAATTACTGATTGAGCACCTTTTAAAAAAATATATATATAGTTGATTTTTTACAGAGAAGAAGGGAAAGGGACCGGAATCAAACCTGGGACCCTTGAGTCCACAGGCCAACACTCTATCCACTGAGCCAAACCAGTTAGAGCTAATTAAGCACCTTTTATGTTCTGTTAACTAGTGAGGTTTTTGCATTCATTAGCATATTTTCTTCTCACAACATCATGGGCTCTGTTTCACAGATGAGAAGACTGAAGCCCAGCAAAGGCCAGTGGTTTATCAAGGGCCTCACAGCCCCAAATAACAAGGCAGAATTTAAACCCAGGCCTCTGTACCCAAAGGCCACGCTCTTCCAAAGGGATGGTGAAGGTAAAGTAGGAGGAGCTAGGGACACAGGGCTCTCACTTCCTCCCTTGAGACAGCAGATCCAATTGAATCTTGGTCCTCCCTCTCTGGGTGGCTTCCCAGGAGTCTGATATTTCCCTCCAGCTCTTTCACAGCTTTGCAGACACGTGTGTGCCTTTGGCACCAGCACACAGTGCACATCTGCTTTGGAGAGATTCCTGCAACTAAAGACGGAAAAGACACCTGTTGTGAAAGGTAAGCCGCAGGCACAGTTTTGCTGGCTGCCGCAGCCCACAAAATATATGCAAATAGAGACTATGTCCTCCTGGTTTTGGCCCTTTGGAGGAAGACTGCCCTTCCTGATCAGAGAGTGAGAGCAAGAGTCCTCCCAATGCGGCTGCGCCCAGCAGGGAGCCTGCTGGCTCAGAAGCCCGTGGAAGACCAGGTCTGCAGCCAGCGTTGACCTTCGCAGTCTCCCTGTGAAGAGCTTGCCACAAACACTCCCTTTCTTCAGCTCTTTCACATTTTGGATCAAATCTCTCCTTCTGAAAGGCACTAAAGCGAACCTGTTCTTACGGATCTCTTTACCATTTTTTTTTGTTTGTTTTTGTTTTCCAAGAGATGTCCCCTTAGACTTGGGGGAGGGTTTTGGAAGCAAGGCAACATTTATTCTGATCGGAGTGTTTAACGTCAGACTTACATGTGGGAAGGAAAGGAGCTAATGTTCATTAGTCCCTGTGGTGAGCTGGGCGCCTTCACACGCATCTTCTCCTCCAATCTCCTCCAATTCCCAGGAGGTGGGCCTGTTGGTCCCGATGGACAGGTGAAGAGACTGAGATGCAGACAGATTAAGTCGTCCATGAGCAACTGAGGCAGAGCAGGGCTTTCCCTCAGACCTCTTATGCTTCCGAAGCCTCTCACCACGTATTTATGTTGGAAAGTATTCAGAGGACAGTCACTCATATTTAAGAAACACATTTCTGTGTTTATTTACAGTCTTAACAAGACAGGAAGCAGAAGAGACCGACAAGCAGAAAACCAAGGGTTTCAGGCTCAGAGCAGCTCAACAACCCGTTTTTTTTGTGATTTCTGGAGTGTTTTTGCTGGTGGCCACAGAGGGGCGCCCAACAGCTGCAAACCTGCTTTTCCTGAGCGTGCTCATCCCAGGCCTTAAAAAATGATCCAGTGGCTGTTTCAAGTTAGTACCTGGGACTTTACAGGGACCAGCAGGCCTGAGATTGCTGGATAATCGGTGTAAGGACAGGAGGTAAAGGCTCAGGGGTGGAGAATTTTAAGGAGATTCTTTACACGTAAAGAGCCCAGAATAGGATCTAGAATGTAGCAGGAGCCCCATACATGGGAGATCCCTTTTTTAGTTCCTTCTCCTTCCCTGCCTCCACCCCCCCCCACCTCTTCCTTGCTGTTCCACTTATTGTGTGTGTGTGTTTCAATGAGTCAAGAAATTTCGTAGGAACCAAGCAATTTCAGAAGAAGCAAAATCCCACCAACAGACTCAAGAGTCGAAGTGCCCCGTGCCTCTGGGGAAGTGAGTCAGGCACGCATGTGAGCCCGAGCCAGGCTCTCGGGAAGCTGGGCAGCATGCAGAAGCCAAAACACTGGACGTGGGCATGAGATCTCAGTCCAGATTGCAGCTCAAACAGGAAGGAACCAGCTGAGTGAGCGGGCGTATTTTGCAGACCCCCCCTTCTGTAAGGCCAGTGTAATACCTACCTCATAGGACTGGCATGACAGTTAAATGAGAAAACATGGGAAAGCACCACCCATAGTTCTTTGCATTCTGTAAGTGCTGATGAACTCTTTACTTAAAACACAATTCAAGGCCAAAGCTGTCTACAGGTCTTTATTAGGGAGGCTCAGGGGACCTGCTTAGTAACACTAATCTCTGGTGACCCTGTGTCTCCCTGAGAGAGGGCGCTGGGTGCACAAGCCTCCTTTGTTCACCTTGGGGAGACAGACCAGTCACTGCCTTCCAGGGAAATCCACTTGTTAGACAACTCCTGGTTGGTCTGAGTGGGATGTAAAGGACTTAGCTCAGTATAAGTACATAGAGCGTTCCTATGTGCGTGTGTATAAGATAAAGGCCAGGGCAAGGAGTTCTGGGACCTCTCTGCTTCTGCACTGTATAAAGCATGATCCATGAACAAATAATTTAACAGAATTGTAGTCAGGGTCCCCAAAGAAAATCACGCCGTTCTAAACCCATAAAATACACATAGGAAACAGAGAAGTTGGTAATTTCAGGATTAGGGTACTAGGACCAGAGGAGATTGTAAAGATTATTGATGATCGTGGTGGGATAATAAGTTTGACTTTCGCCCAATGCCTACCAAAATATAAATGCTTGACAGCTTGGCTCAGTGGATTTATTCAATCTTCCTTGTCACAGGGTCTCTGGTGGAGCCAAGATTTCCTGCAAACACGGAGAGAGCTAGACCTGGCAACGTAAGCCTGGGAGTCAGTGTCCTGGGAGACAGCCTGGTGTTACTGTCTTAGTGCAGGCTGTTATAACCAAGTACCACGGACCAGGCGGCTTATTAACCACCAGACATTTATGTCTCACAGTTCTGGAGGCTGGGAAGGCCAAGGTCATGGCACTGGCAGATTCATTTTCTGGTGGGGACCAGCTTCCTGGTTTACAGGTGGCTGACTTCTGAGTGTGGCCTCACATGGTGGAAGGGGCCAGGGACCTCTCTTGGGTCTCTTTTATAAGAGCACTGATCTCACTGATGAGGGCTATACCCTCCTGACCTAATCATCCCAAAGGGCCCACTTCCTAATATCATCACACTGGGGTTTGGGATTTCAACATATAGGGTCTCCCCCAAAAGTACACACACTTTGAATGATTATAAAGTCAGTATTTTTTAACATACAGTTCATTTAAAAAATTTAAAAGAATCTGCAGAGATGTGTGGGATCCCTTATCACGTAACGTGTGGTTCAGGATTCCTGTTCAGAGTCTGCTTTCTGGAGAAGGCCGCAAACAAAATGAAGAGAGACTGGAAAAGAGTTAATTTGGGAAAATGGGGGGCCACGCGGGAGTCCACCTCTAGGGGGAGGACTACCACTCTCTGGCCTTTGCTATTCCTTTTATTGAAGTTATGAGATACACCCATATCCTTATAATTCCAATAATAGACAATCAGCAAGAATTTACATATGATTAACAGGTGGAGGTTGCTTTAACTACCAATGTCTCAACTAAACAATGAGTGATTAGCTCCGACCATTCAGAGCGATTAAGGTTGACCAGCCTTCCGGATTTCCTTTTCACATTTCTCTATTAGTGACAATGTTCGGTTTCTGGCAGAAATGAATAATTTTTTTGGTCAATGTCTGTTTTCAAACTGAGGACTGCTGTGGCAAAGCAATAGAATTACAAATCAAGAATCATTTCGTTCAGTATTTGTGTGCTCTCAATTCATCAACTGTTGCTGGTTTTGTACCATAAACTTTATCTTTTTTGTTGTTGTTAGTCCTGAGGATATTTTTTTCATTGATTTTGAGAGTGGAAGGGAAGGAGGGAGGAGGAGGAGAGAAAAACATCAATATCAGAGACACATTGATCGTTTGCCTCTTGCATACTTCTCAACTGGGATGGAGATCCTGCAATCCAGGTACACGCCCTTGACCAGGAATGGAACTCCCAGCCCCTTGCTCCATGGGGGATGCTCTAACCACTGGGAAAAACAGTCAGGACAACTTTATCTTTTATGCATCCCCATAAAAAAGTCTAGTGGATAACTTTTTGTTCAAAGCTTAGTCTGGCTTCACCCGCTATTTCAAATCAACTAAACTTGAAAAGGAGTGGACATTTAGTGAGTCATCAACCGTTAAAGTGAATAATTATACACCCTGTGTCCCCCCCAAAATGTATACACACTTTGAATAATTGAAAGGCAGTGTTAGTACTTCAACTGCGTTTTCAAACTTCCAGTAGCATTTTAGTATGAATTGCCTTTGTTCAAAGCTTAGTCTGGCTGAAAAGAAAGAAACACTAATTGAACCATCAGCTGTGAAAGGGTGTGTACATGTTTTGGGACACCCCGCATGCATTTGGAGGGGACATGCACATACAGTCTGTGGCAGTTCACGGTGGAAGCCTGCAGGCCAGCAGGTTCTCTGGAGAGTAAGAAGATGGTCTTCTCTTCCTTGGACAAACCACACTTGTTCCCACCTTGGGCTCTCCTGTCAGCCCCTCTGCCTGGAACTTGGTTCTCTCAGGTCCAGGTATTGATTCCTGTGGCTCATTTAGACCTCAGATTAAATGTCACCTCCTTAGACTGCCCTTCCCTGACTGCCCATTCTAGAATAGTCCAATGCAGACTTTTCTATCACACCCTCATTTTATTTTCTTTAGAACATTGACCATTTCCTGACTTTTTTGTTTGCTTATTACTTGTGTCCCCTTCAATGGAATTGAAACTCAATAGAGCAACACTTTTGCCCATCTTTCCATCCTCGAATTAGCTCCTGGACTGGTGTCCTGCAATAATAGGAACTCAACAAACGTTTGTAGAATGTTGAAGGAAGATATGCATTTTTGTACCATAAGCCCAAACAAAGCACTCTAGACTTAATTTTTAAAGAAGAAATGGCAGCTCGACTGACGTGGCTCAGTGCTTGAGCATTGACCTATGAACCAGGAGGTCATGGCTCAATCCCCAGTGGGGGGCTTGCAGGAGGCAGCCAATCAATTATTTTTTCTCATCATTGATGTTTCTCTCTCTCTCTTCCTCTCTGAAATCAATAACATTTTTTTTAAAAAAAGAAATGGCACTACTCAAAAGAAAGAAAGAAAGAAAACCCTGAAAACATAGTTTGCTTAAAAATCCTGGTTTGAGTTTTAAATGTTTGCAAAGGAGACATAATTGTTTCACTCCCCTCCTGGACCTCTGACTGCAAAATTAGCATGATGGAGTGGAGCACAATCCAGTTCTAATTAATGGTAAAAACCCCCTTTTTCAGGACTCTCATGATTGATGTCAATTTAAATGCTTCAGAAAAGCCTTGACCTTGAGCAAAGAACTTTGTACATGGAATAACTGTTTTTTGGACACTTCTGAAGTGCCATCTACTATGCTAGGCCCTGGGTGACAGTGATAAACAAGACAACGTCCTCCCTCCTCATCTGACAGGTGGCAAAGATACGCAAAGGTGATCACAGCACAGTGTAGTCAGGGTTGTAGGTGCGGCTGTTATGAGTACAGGGGTGGTACTGGTGGCTTCATGAAAACTGTGGCAATGAAATAATGAAGTGGAGAAAAATTTAATGGCTCAAGGATATGCCTAAATAGTAATAAAAACTGCTGGGCACATAAGAAATGTGCAGAAATCAAATTTAACGACAGCAGATGTGACACATCCATCAATCAACAAGCATTCACTAGGGTATGCTCTGTTCCAGGCACTCTCCTATGTGCCGTGACTCAAGCTCACCACTGGTCGTCATGCTAAGTCCGTGCAGCCGTCCAAAAGAGGCATGCGATGTGCTTTCTGCCTTCACGGGGCTCCAAACCTCAGTAATCCACAGGAAGAGCTTTGGCACCTGCAGAAATGATCAGAGCGCTTTATTTCACCCCACTAGCATGCTCTCATTCCGACCAAACTCTCAAAGGAGGTTGAAATGGGAAGAGAGGGTCTGTCAGCGAATTCAGAGGCCAACCCCGGCCTCTGGGAACTTACTCCACGTCCTTTGGAAAAATCCGTGCCCTCACTCGCTCTGTCTACAGTAGACATCTTCCCTTTTCAAAAGCTATTCATCTCTTTCTGTTTTTCTTGCAACTCTTGGACAGGGCCCAAGTCCTACTGAGCTCGGTGGGATGATTTGATTTATGACAGTGGAGAAATAGGCTTTCAGTTAGTTTTTGAGTCAGAAACATTTTCTAACTCCAAAATAAATTGTGACAGGAAGTACAGCCCATGCCAAATGTCCCGTGTCATGTCATGTTGAGTTAAAGCATCAAATTTAAAGAAAATGTTAATAGCGTTTGCTCCCTAAGAAATTTGCTACTTCCTTGTGCAGGAAGCCATGATATTGAATTCTCCAAAATGTTGGCCTTCTTCTTTTTTCTGTTTCCTCCCCCTCACATCTGGTTTACTCCTGGATTTCTCCTTCCTGTCAGTACGGTTTTGGTTCAAGAGATTTTGGGGAGATTGATGCAGTCAGGATTAGATTCCGCAGTTGCTCTCCTGGCATAGCCTTTGTGCCAGGAATGTGGACCAGGAGAGGGTGCTACTGCTGTTCTTCCTAGTGGTGCCTTGTGGGAGATGGAGTGAGAGCAAGGCCACCAGCATCACTAATAGGGATGAGTGGTCCAACCTACTGTTTGGACAACTCCTTATTGTGCCTAACCTTATTAAGAAGAGATTGGAGCCGAAACCGGTTTGGCTCAGTGGATAGAGCGTCGGCCTGCGGACTCAAGGGTCCCAGGTTCGATTCCGGTCAAGGGCATGTACCTTGGTTGCGGGCACATCCCCAGTAGGGGGTGTGCAAGAGGCAGCTGATGGATGTTTCTCTCTCATCAATGTTTCTAACTCTCTATCCCTCTCTCTTCCTCTCTGTAAAAAATCAATAAAATATATTTAAAAAAAAAAGAAGAGATTGGAGATCTCTGGACCATGTCACCAAAGATTTTAAATCAACCTAAGGAGCCCTGGCTGGCTTGGCTCCGTGGATAGAGCATCAGCCTGCGGACTGAAGGATCCCAGGTTCAATTCCGGCCAAGGGCACATGCCTGGGTTGCAGGCTCGGTGCCTCGTGGTGGTGCTGGGTGGGGGTGGGGGGAGTGCAGGAAGCAGCCGATTGATGATTCTCTCTCATCATTGATGTTTCTATCTCTCTCTCCTTCCCCCTTCCTCTCTGAAATCAATAAAGAAATATATTTTAAAAAATAAATCAACATAAGGAAAGCAACTCCCATAAATCTTGCCAAAGACAGATAGATGATAGATAGGCAGTTTGATATAGAGGGGCATTTGAGAATGCACTTATGTCTAAAGAGTTCCAGATTCTAATGATTTTTTTTCGTTTCAGTGAATTGTTATACTTATTAAATAGAGAGATGAAGACACTGCAGTAGAAATAAATAGTAAAGAACCACCTCCTTCCCCTTCGTTGCACATCTCACTTCCACTGCCACCACCACCATGATCAAGGGTAGCTGGCATCATCACGGATCTAACATAGGAAAGTCTACTTACAGGCAAGAACTCATTTAATCATGACAGAGAAACCTATGAAGGAGATACTATTATTTCCATCTAAATAATGAAGTAAGTTAGGATTTGAAAGGTTATATAAGGGGCCCAAGGTCACACAGTGAGTAAATCATACAGCCAGCCCACCAGGCTCTATGACATAATAAGGCTTTCCCTTCTTGAAAAGCAGCTACGAGAAGCGGGGCCTTCCACGTTCTCTCCATCCAGTGTTTCCCAGGCCTTGGCGTGACCTGTGGTGGGGATAATGCATTGCCAGTTTTCTCATTCCCCTAATGGGCTCTTATCCATATCCTATGGACAGAAACCCATGCACAAGACAAATGCCACTAAAGAAATATCAGACCAAGATAGAATCTTTAATTTTGTCCTAAAAATTCCTCCAGAAGAATGATAAATTACACTGCTGAGTGTAATGCTAAATTTCCTCCCCTTCAGTTATTTGCTGGTGTGATCCATTCTTCTCTGTTCTGGTATCTCTGTAGAGTCTACTGAGATTTAGTTGAAACCTAGCAATTTTGTGCCTTTCTTTTTACGTATTCCATGGGAACCTCTGGCACCTACTTATTTTCTATCTGGGAGCTGTATAGACCACACTTCTCAGTTGCAGTCTCAGAAGCCGGGAGTCAGTCTTGACTTGGCCCCAGATTGAGGTTTTTTTTTCTAATTTGTTCCTGAACTCAGCCAGTTTCCTGCTGGCCTCTGGCTTTTTTTTTTCTTCTGCCAGCATGGTCTGCATTGAGGTTTACCAGATACTTCTCTTGAGCCTTGTTTATTTAGGTCAAATTGTTAATGCTGTTGACCCCTCTGTTCTTCCCACTAGATTGTGATCCTGTGGCAGGAACTAGTAGTTCTTAGTTAGCTTTGTGGTTCTGCCATGGGCCTGACATGGGGGGAGTGGGTGCTCCTTAAAATTTAGTAAAGAAGGAAGGAAAACAGGGAATTATTATTTCTCTATTATTATTAGGTTGTTTTTACATGGTATGACTTCTGGTGGTGGGACCCGGAGCAGAGAGAGGAGAGAGAGGTGGGCGAAGACTCCTCCACCTGACCTCTTAGACTTTCTTGAGAGAAATGATTCAATGGGAAGTTAAGAGCTCTGACTCTGAGAGCAGAAGGTTGGGTGTTCCGAATCCTAGCTCTGCTGCTCACTACTTCGGTGACCGTGAACAAGGTTCTCAACCTCTCTGTTTCTCAGGTCTCTCATTTGTAAAGTTGAGAAAATTAGAATGCCCTTTTCATAAGGGTTTGATGGGAAGTAAATGAGTTAATCGACGTAAAGAACTAGGAGCAGTGCTGGTACATAGAAAGAACCATTTTACTATTGTTCTGAGAAAGGGTCTAGCAGCCAAAACTTAGGGACTTGTCACTAGAAAAAAGCCTTTAATCATCCTACCTAATAATAGACAAATATGCAAATTGACCGCACCTTCGCTACGCCCAAGCCACGCCCACCAGCCAAGCCACGCCCACCAACCAATCAGGACGAGTATGCAAATTACACCAACAAAGATGGTGGCTAATTTGCATATCAAGACAGCTTAGAAAGAAGCCAAGAGGTGCTGAAGGGAGCAAAGCTGCGGAGAAGCAAGCAAGCCGGGGGGGGGAGGGGGGAGGAGAAGGGAGGAGCGGAGGTGGGGCCGGGGGAGAAGGAAGGAGAGCGGGGTGGGCTGGTGGAGAAGGCGGGCCGGGGGACAAGGGAGGAGAGCAGGCGGGGCGAGGTAGAGTGCAGCAGGAAACCCTATTGCAGGATTTTTCCTGCAACGGGAACACTAGTTTATTATATTTATCCAACACCTTCTTTGTGGCAAGCATTGTGCAAGGTGTTAGAAAGGAAGCTCAATCAAGAGGGGAATGACATAAAATCTATATCATTCATTATACGGCAGATCATTAGAGGTGTAAAACAAGAACAAAGTGCTGTGTTACTGAATGAGGTAGGGTGTGCAGGGGAGGTGGTTCCCTTGGGTATCATTATCAGACTTCCCCAAATGTTTGCTCCTAACAGTACCACACAAAGGTTATCAAGGACATCTCTGTAAATAGAAGTTAAGGGCCAGGGCAGGCGTAGGACAGGGCAGAGGTTTTGCATAGGATGAAGCTGATGGAATAATCTGGAAAGTGCCAGAGGATGAGGTTCCGCCTTCATGGGTGAAGGCTCAGAGCCAGTGTCACTTGAACGTTAATGTTAATGTGTCCTCATTTGTATTCAGATACTGGAGATGTCCGGGGCCATTTAGGTCACCAAGATAAATGAAAGTTTTGCAGGTTTTTCAGAAGAGCTTCAATGTCTTCCCCATAGGTCCAAGAACTACAGAGCTAGACTGCAAAATTTGGAATATGTAATAGCTGATAATTATATTTTTTACTCTTAGGGTATTTTAAAGAATTGATCTCTGTGTTCTTTTATTTTTTAGCACTTGTTTTCTCTTTCTGACCTAGCATTGCTATGCTAGTGTATATTTCTTGAGTGGGATTCATTTTTCAATTGTTTAGCCTCTGGTGATATTGAGAGTCCTTTGGTATTTTTGAATTTTTATATGAACAAGATGTTAAATTCCTGATCCCATTAAATCATTTAAGGATTGGGAACCAGTGATTATTCATATACATCTTACATGAGACTTCTGTTTTCTTTTATATATGAAATTTACCAGATATTATCTCCAAAACAAGCTCTATTTAAGAGAACTGGGCTGATGAACTTGGGAGAGAATACATTACTTATAGAGGTTACATCAATTGTTTACATCAATTTTACTGACAAGTGTATATATAACATTATAATACAATAATTTAATATAATATATAATAATGTATGGTCTATATTATTTCAGAAAGAAAAACACCCATATTATTCACTGTACATATTATAATATGTAAAATATATTATATATACTAAATATCTTCCTATATATTTACAACATGTAAAATGTAAAATGCATGGTAAATATCTTACTAAATGTTTATAATATAAAATATAATAGTAAATATCTTACTAAATGTTTACTATATATAACACTATGCAGCTGTAAAAAAGAGGGATCTCTTACCCTTTGGGACAGCATGGATGGTCCTGGAAAATATGCTAAGTGAAATAAGCCAAACTGAGAAAGACAAATATCACATGATCTCACTTATTTGTGGAATCTAATGAACAAAATGAATTGACCAACAAAATAAAACCCGAAGCAGGGAGGCATGGAACAGATATACCTTGATGTGGGGTTGGGGGGATGAGAAGAGGTAAACTAAAGAACTTATATACTTATATGCACAACCTGTGCACATGGGCAATAGGATAGTGAAGACCTCGGGGGGTGGGGGGGCTTGGGTAGAGACTGGGAGGAAGTGGGGAAAGGAGGGGAAAATGGAAGATATCTGTAATACTATCAACAATAAAATATATTAAAATTTCCTATATAATAGTATATATTAATTTATTATATAGTGTGTAGTACAAATGTTAGTTATTTACTATATATAATATTGCAAAAGTGACCCCTTTCCCTCTCTCCATAGGATTGCCAGATAAAATACAGGACACTCAATGACATTTTAATTTCAAATAAATTTTTAATCTAAGTATATGCTAAATATTGCATGGGACACACTTATACTAAAACTAGAGACCCCACGCATGAAATTTGTGCACCTGTGGGGCCCCGCCCCCCAGCCCCCAGTATTCATGTATTTATGTATATGTGTGTATGTATGCATATTTTTTTGTTTTGTTTTGTTAATCCTCACCTGAGGACATTTTTCATTGATTTTTAGAGTAGAAGGGAAGGCGAGAGACAGAGAGAGAAACATGGATGTGAGAAAGACACATCAATGGGTTGCCTCCTGCACATGCCCCGACCGGATTGGGCCGAAACAGCTGCTGGCGGCCCGCTGGGGCTGAGGCGTTGAGCATATGGTGATTTTCTGTTCCTGCTTCCACTTCTGGTAGAGGTCCCGCTTGTAGGAGCTGCTGATGTAGCGGCCACTTTCTGTCTTGATCTTCTTGTCCGGCTGTCCTGACTGTCCCACAAACCGCTTCTTCTTCCGGTCCCACTTGAGCTGCTGCCGGCCCCTGGTCAGGTCTGGGCTTCGTCCCCCATCAGGTCCAGGACAGCGCCAGCCACCCGCTGCTCAAAGGCGCCCCTGTCCCCTCCAACGCTCAGGCCCGTTCACTGTCGAAGTCCTTGGGCCGATAGGGGACATGGAAATCCTGGTCCAGCGGCCGGGCCTCCTCCTTCCGCCTCTTGGCTCCCCGCTCAGGTCCTGACTGCTGCCATTTCCAGCCCACAACCTCTGTGAAGACGTCCTCCCTGCTCTCCCCCTCCTCCCCCTCCTTCCCCTCCTCCCCCCCTCCTTCCCCTCCTCCCCCCCTCCTTCCCCTCCTCCCCCCTCCTCCTCCTCTTCCTCCTCCTCTTCCTCCTCTTCCCCTCCTCCTCCTCCTCCTCCTCCTCCTCCTCCTCCTCCTCCTCCTCCTCCTCCTCCTTCTCCTCCTCCTTTTCTGTTCCACAGGCCATAGTCCTCCTCGTCCACCACGCTCTGTGGCACCTGGCCCAGTGCCGTCCACACCCACCGCACCTGAGGGCTCCTCGTGGGGGCGGGCGAGGGTGAGGGCACGGCCCTGAAACAGGTGCAGGTCCAGCAGGTAAAGGGCCTCATATGCCCTAACCGGTTTGGCTCAGTGGTTAGAGCGTCGGCCTGCGGACTGAAAGGTCCCAGGTTCGATTCCGGTCAGGGGCATGTACCTTGGTTGCGGGCACATCCCCAGTAGGAGGTGTGCAGGAGGCAGCTGATCGATGTTTCTAACTCTCTATCCCTCTCCCTTAATCCCTGTGAAAAATCAATAAAAAAAAAAAAAAAGGGGGGGCGGGGCTGCCGGTTTCTGGTTCCTGCTCGCGGGCAGCGGGGTCGCTGCAGTTGTGGCCAGAAATCGCCCGGCCGCGGCGGGCGGCAGGCGCAGCTATGCCTCGGTATTACAAGGACAAGCAGGAGGGCGGCGCGTGCGCAGGCGTGAAGGAAGACCTGGGCGCCTGTCTGCTGCAGTCCCACTGTGTGCTCCAGGAAAATCCCCTCGGCAATGTCTGAAGGAAGGAAACTGCAAAGCTTTGAAAAATTCATTTTTTGAATGTAAAAGATCAATGTTGGATGCCAGATCAAGATTCAGAGGAAGAAAAGGATATTGATAACTATTCTGTTGAAACCAAGATGAATACAACAAGGATTTCCTCTGGTCATTAAAACACAGAAACCAAAGTTGCAAACATATTTTTTTTTACACCTGTTTGGTTGGACCATGGAGCACTGGAGAGAAGGCATGATTTTTGTTTTTTAATATCTATAAATAATTTTACTGTTCTGAGTTATTTTTAGAAGAAAAATTTAAATGACCAGTTATGAGCAAGGGAGCATAATAAATGCGTTTTAAAAATTGTTTTAAAGGCCCTAGCCAGTTCGCTCAATGGTTAGAGTGTCCGCTTGCGGATCAAAGGACCATGGGTTCAATCTTGGTCAAGGGGATATACCTGGGAAGGGGCACAGGTGGGAGGCAACCACTTGTGTGTGTCTCTCCCTCTCTCTCTGCACCCCCCACCCCCTTCTACTATCTGATAAGCAATGGAAAAAATATCCTCAAGTGAGGATTAACCAAAAAAAAAAAAAAAAAAAAAGGAATTCTTTTAAAGCACAAAGATTGTTATTTTCAAACATGATTCAACCAAATGACACACTTTATACACGTCCTTTGTGAATATTCTGAAGGCCACTAATGGGACTGTTAAAATCGACAACATGGAGCCTAGGAGAAAATGTCTACTGGGGAAGTTTAGGATAAAACTGTCTTTTATTTAATCTGTCTTGTTATAAAATAAATTGCTTTTGAGTTCTTGGAAAAAAAAAAAAAACGGGCCTCATATGGGGCCACCAAGGAGTAGGCTGTGCCACTTCCGCCAGCCTGGGCCACATGACCCACGCGGTGCAGGAAGAACTTGCCCTTGGCCGGGAAGCTGGAGTTGACCACGTTGTCCAGCAGTGGGATGTCCAGTCACGATGAGGGTGCAGCACTTGCTGTGGGTGAACTTGGCTGGGTTGATCTTGCTGGCCGTCTGGTCCAGGGCGCTATAGATATGGGCGCAGCTCACTGGCTGGAGTGGCCTTGCCCTGCGGAGACCAAGATGGGGGTGGGGTGGGGTGGGGTGGGGGAGGCAGATGCTCAACGCCTGAGCCCAGGGTTGAGGGGGGTTGGGGGGTGGTAGAGGGGCCGCCAGTGGTTAGGGGGGGGGGGTCGATGGGGGCCGGATTGAAATGGTAGGCCACCGCAGTATGCCTCATAGTGACCAGTCATTCCACCGTTGGTCGATTTGCATATTAGCCTTTTATTATATAGGATTATCCATCATTATCTGAAATTAAATTTAACTAGGCATCCTCTTTTAATTTGAGAAATCTGGCAAACTTACTTGTTTCAAATTTTTTCAGTATTTTTAAGAATAGAAAAAAGTGGCCCTAACCAGTTTGGCTCAGTGGATAGAGCGTCAGCCTGTGGACTGAAAGGTCCCAGGTTCGATTCCGGGCAAGGGCACATCCCCAGTAGGGGATGTGCAGGAGGCAGCTGATCAATGTTTCTCTCTCATCGATGTTTCTAACTCTCTATCCCTCTCCCTTCCTCTCTGTAAAAAATCAATAATATATATATATATATATATATATATATATATATATATATATAAAGAATAGAAAAAAGTGAAATTCTGTGGAAGCCCTCCAGCCCTTAGCCCTATTATGAAAGCCCAAACCGACCTTCGTTTGAAAAGTTTCTGAGAAAAGAAAGCACACATTTTAAATAAAACTGGTCAGTAGGGTCAGAGGTCATCCTTTGCTGGCATTGGAGCATGGCACGTGCTTTGCAGACTATGCCTCTGTATTAAACACGTGGGGGATGTGGTGCATCTGGAAGAGAAGCAGGACAGCACTAACCGCTCTAAGGAGGGCTGTGCAGCTCTCAGTTAGAGAAATGGTCACTAGGAGAAATTCAACAGGGACACATTTCCATGCAGATGCCCCCCTCCCCCAGGTGCACTGTGGCTGGGCACCCCTGAGAATCTGGAAGGTTAGAGTTACTGTACAAAGGCCGCCTTGAGGAGGGTATTTAATGTTTCTTTCCCATTGCAATAACAGTCTTATTTGAATATGAGAAAAACACAACTATCCACAGTACCAGGTTTCCAACTTTGTTATTTAAAGTTTGAGAACATGCATTTCTAGAATACTGTTCAACTTGGATCAGATGGAGAATAGCATTCATGCTTTTTATGGAGCAGAGAGAGTGGAAAGGACCCTTTACTAGAGCCAAGAGTCTAAGGCCCCCTGCATGGCACTGCTTGCTGCTCACTGGCTGTGTGATCTAGAACATACCAGTAGGCATCTCTGATCCCTCAAGTGGAGCAGGCCTGAGAACGCTAAGGCCCTTTCCTGGCTGCAGACTTCTGAGTCCATAATGATCCATAAACATTAGCACTGGGTCTCCATGGAATTCCCCTTCCAAAATGCTCCATGGACGGGCGTTTTCCTCTTCTCTTCTGCCTCGCTCCCCTTTGCTCTGTATCGTTAACAGCAGGAAAAGTTCTGTGCAAAGCCCTGAAATAGCAACAGCCAAAAACCCACATGGAGTCCACTGGGCTCCGCCGGGACCAGACCCTGCCAAATACCTGTCATCAAGTCCCCAGTAGGACATGGGAAGGAACCGGTGCTCAGGTGGTGGCCGCTTAGACTTGTGACTTGTGTTATGAACCTCCCCAGAAAACCAGGGCCAATGAAGAAGTCTCTCAGAGAGCCCCCTGAAAGCCAAAATACCAACTAGAGCAAAATGCCAGCCGGGCCGGCAGCCCGTTAACTGCCCAGGTCCTGACCGGGCTGAGAGCTGAAATAATGCCTGGAAGTGTCTTCACATCCTGCTCCCAGAACCCCTGAGCTCCTATGGCACCTCAGAGGGCTTGTTGAAAGAACACTGTAACCGGGCAATTTTATGCCCTGGAATCGGCCGTGGGTACCACCCCAAATCGACAGGGGGTAACATTCTAGACCTTGAAACATGGCTCCTGGCACCCACAGGTTCCAAACTTTCAAAAACAACCATTGTGTGTTCCACATTCTGACCCTTGGGAACATTTACTAAACATGCTTAGGAGAGAACTAGCTCAGGAAGAAGTGGTTTGTGGTTCTTGGTACTTGGGAATAGGGCTTCCATGCTCATCATTCCCAGTTTTTCAAAAGTTGGACTTAAACCCCTGGCAATAAAGGTGGCTTTAGCCCTGTGTGAAGAGGTTTGCACCCTCTTCTGAATCCTGTGTGGTAAAAGTTCTCAGGGAATAATTATTCTTTGAAATGCAGATTTATATATTACCCCAAATTCATTGTATTGGGTATCTTAAAACTGACTGTCCATGTACAGCCTGCTTCCGCGCTAAAGAGCAGAATGTGAAATGCTCTGAAATGTGGGTTGTAATTTCCATCAAGAGATTAAAAAGTTCATGTCTTTGAGGATAAGCCATCTGCAATATAAATCACAAAGTTGCTGCATTTAGAATGCAATGCTACTGTCATTTCAGTGAAAAGAGGAAAACAATACAGCTTTTTTCTCTCACAGAGCTTGTCGTTTAGCACAACCTCTCACGCACATTATCAGTTTGTTTTAAGTCTACCCGCACACACTAAGTACCTGTGATTGGCAGGACTTCACACCAGGGCACTGGAGGTACACACACGAGCAGATACGTAAGACACAGTGCATTAAATGAAAGACCTGTGTGATGTGCTGTGAGAACAACGAAAGCACTCAATCCAGGAGGTGAGTCTATTGAGAACTTAATCCTTTGCAGTTAAGTTAATATCTCTATTTAACAGAAGAAAACTAAAGCTGGGAAGCTCACGGGAGTATTCTTACAAAGGACAGAGCCTATGCTGGAATCCATGGTGAGTCCAGGCTCTTTGCAATATCTCGGTACGAAATCTTTCCCACTTTCACTTTTCGCCAAAAAATTGCCAGTGCAATGAATGCAATCATTTTTTATCTGTGAGAATAAATCCTAAACTTCTCTTTAAGCGTTCTCATTTTGACAGCATATTCCACATGGAAAAATCCCACTCTTCAAGAAAATATTATAGTCTGAACACCTGATAATGTTAGCTGCCCTCTATCTCTATATTTCACCAGCATATGAAATCCCTGAAATTTTTTCCTCTGGAAATAGCAGGCTTGACTCTGAATGTTAGAAGTGGCTTCATGTTAAACTCTGATCTGTGAGGAGCCAAACCGCTGACAATATAAATGACAAGCTCTCAGCTAAATATTGAGGTCAGACATTGTGCCAGATATTAGTCTTTTAGAAGATCCTTCATGTTGGAAAACAGGCCGAATAAGAGGACTTTAGTGAGTTGGCATAATCTAAAATTTCTTGGCCAAGAATATAAGGGAGGGAGGTAGAGAAAAGGAGAAATTCCTCCCATACATTGGTGAACCAGGAGATGGAAAAAAGATCCCAAATAAAAGTGCAGAAAGTGAATGAGTCTTTTGGAACTAGAATGTAGTTTGACCTACAGCACTGAGAATAGAATAAGGCTTATAAGAATCAGAAATGTGTACTGTATGCAGACTAGTGGTTTACAAAGACTGCTGTCTTGGGATTCCCAAGGGAAATGGGCATACATTGCAAACAGTAGGCAGGATTTATGTGTGCACAGTGATTTGAGAACTAGTGTTGGAAACGTGACAATCTTTGGAGAATTTTAACTTGGACATAGAGAAACTGGGTCTAAACTAAACAAAGACATTCCCAGTATCTCTGGGAACTACCAATGTTTCAATTTTTGCCAATGTTAAAGAAGTGAGAATTGGTGTCTAGTAGTTTTAATTGGCAAAAGGAGATTACAAAATGAGATTATTGACCTCTGGCAATGACTGATCTTTGCTCGGTTTAATTTTGGCTTTCTAGAATGT
The DNA here is from genome assembly GCF_951640355.1 of Cnephaeus nilssonii. Taxonomy (NCBI): domain Eukaryota; kingdom Metazoa; phylum Chordata; class Mammalia; order Chiroptera; family Vespertilionidae; genus Cnephaeus; species Cnephaeus nilssonii. The sequence goes on from NC_137076.1 coordinate 10,839,046, forward strand.
CATCCAGGTGAAATTATGCCATATGTAGCCCTTTCAGACTGACTTCTTTAAGAAATATACATTTAAGGTTCCTCGATGCCTTTCCATGGCTTGATAGTTCATTTCTTCCAAGTTTCGGCAATTATAAATAAAGTTGCTATAAAAATATTTGTGCACAAGTTTTATGTGAACACTAGAGGCCCAGTGCATGAATTTTCCCTCAGCCCGGCCTGCCCCCTCTCACAGTTCAGGAGCCCTCAGGGGTGGGAGGCGACCTGGTGATCAGGGGAAGGTGACGCCCCCATCACACCTCTGCTGCTGCCACTGCTGGCAGTGCAAGCCTCAGCTGGCCCTGGTTACCTGAGCCTCAGGCGGCTGGGCAGCTGCCATTCGAGACTTGCCTGTGCCTCGAGCCTGCCCTGGGAAGCTGGGGGGCTGAGGGGCCTGGGGGACTCTGGAGGCAGGCACATGGAGTGGTTGGACCTGCTTGGGGGCGGGCCTGGCCGTGCCGCAAGCCTGCTGCTCTGGCAGGGCTGAGGGGACTGGGCGCCGCCATCTTGTGGCTATGGGTGCCGCCATCTTTGAGGGCGTGACAGTCAATTAGCATATTCCCTCCTTATTGGCTGTGGGTGCTGCCATCTTTGTGAGGGTGTGATGGTCAATTAGCATATCCCCTCTTTGTTACATAGGATAAGTTTTCAACTCACTTGAGTATATACCAAGGAGTGCAGTTGCTGGGTTGTAGGTAAGAGAACGTTTAGTTTTATAGAAAACTATCAAACTGTCTTCCAAAGGGACTGCACCATTTTGCATTCCCATCAGCAATGAATAAGAGTTCTGGTTGCTCTGCGTCCCCTGTGCCATTCAGTGGGGCCAGTGTTTTGGATCTTAGACATTCTAATATGTGTGCAGTGGTATCATCATTGTTTTAATTTTCATTTTCCTAATGACATATGATGCTGGGCATCTTTTCACAAGTGCTTATTTGCCATCTGCTCATATTCTTTGGCTTATATTTATCTTCTGATCTTTTGCTCATTTTAAAGTGATTGCTTGTTTTCTTATTGTTGGGTTAGAACAGGGTTTTTTTAAAAAAATAAATTTTAGGTACAAACCCTTTATCAGATAAATATTTTGCAAATATTTTCTTCAGTCTGTGGCTTTTCATTCTCTTGAAGGTGTCTTTTGCAGGACAGGAGCTTTGAATTTTAGTGAAGTCAAAATGATCAATTTTTACTTTCACCGATTGTATTGATGGTATTATATAAATGGGCCAGAGATGGTCCCTCGGTTTTGGCTTAACCCTTTGCACTCACTTGTTTTTTTCTCGATTCCTTTATTCTAATGCTAACCGTGTCGAGTCACACTCGACATCCGAGTGCAAAAGGTTAAAATGGTCCTCATGTTACTTCTTCACATCAGGCTGGGCCACTAACCCAAAGCCCACGGACACCCAAGTCAAATTCTCACATATCCAATTGCTTTAAATATAATCCAAGTAAACATTCTTAGCCATTTAGAGTCCACCTACTTTGCACACCCTGTGAGACTGCATCCAACGCTTGCCAATCATAAATAGGACAAACCCTGTAGCTGTAAAGGACCAGACACTGCTGCTGCCCTTTGGAGATCTCTGACCCAGAGACTCTCGACCTTGCTGCAGAACAACATCACCCAGTCCTGTAAACCCTTCTCTGATATGCCCTCTTCCCCAGGAGATTCACTGTCCTACTCTCTTTCTGGGTAATGGCCTTGTGCCACTATCTCTGGAAAGTCCCTAGTTGGGAAGTGTGGGGAAGCACGGGACTTAGTTGGAAAGTCTGTAAGGAGGAAACCTCCAAGGGGGAGTTGGCTGAAGGCGGTCACCCTTGCCTTGACTTTTTCAAACAAGTCTGAGCCCCTGGGTGTTTACTGGAATCTTTATGTTTAGTCTTTAGATGTCCTTGCTTAAAGGACACTGCAGATGCAGAGTCTTCTCAAGGATGCTTACCCTGTTGATAGCATCTAATAGTTAATTTTAGTTCAAGCTGTTGTTACAATAAAAGCCTGAGGAGGCAGGCGAACGGGGCTGTTTGGTTCATATAGCTAAGCAGTCCCTTAGCCCTCTCTTTCACAGAAACATGTGTCAGAGTAATCATTCATCCGTCCCACAGGGTTTGTTGGTCAGCCCTGGCAGGGAAGGACTTGCCTTCTCATGTAATCTTGTTTAATAAACATTGTTATGTGTTACTGCTTCTTGTGACCCTGTTTCTTCCTTTATCTACCCAAAATTCTCAAATTTACCATGGTGTTTATCTGAAACCTATTGCCAAACAGAAAGCCACCCATATGTCTCCATTATCTTCTGGAAGTTTGCTTTTCCATTCTATATATTGCTGCACATGTATTAGAATGGCTAAGATCCAAGCACCGACCACCCTAAATACCGCACGGGATGCAGAGTAACAGGAACATCCATTCATTGCTGGTGGGAGTGCAAAATGGTACAGTGCCTTTGCAAGCCTGCATTTTGAGTCCATATTGAGTTAATTTTTGTGAAAGGTGTAGGTAGGGTCTGTATCTAGAGTATTTTTCTTTTTTGCATTTGGATGTCCAGTTGTTTTAGCACTCTGTTGAAAAGACTAGCCTTTCTTCATTGAATTGTCCCTAGTTCTTTGTCAAAAATCATAAACCTATTTATGTGGGTTTATTTCTTGGCTCTCTCTTCTGTCCTATTGATCTGTTTGTTTTTTTTTCACCAATACCACACTGTCTTGATTATTGTAGCTTTATGGTAAGTCTTGAAGCCAGATAGTGTCAATCCTATGACTTTGTTCTTCTTTAGTATTATGTTGGATTCTCTGGGTCTTTTGTCTCTCCATATAAAGTTTACAATCAGTTAGTCAGTGTCCACAAAATAACTTGCTGGGATCACAATGCACTTTCATCGGGAACATCTCTCAAAACATTCTTAACCAAGCAACCATTACTCTAGTTACATCTAATAGTTTTCCAGTGAATTCTCTAGGGTTTTCATGTTGTCTCTTCCTTTCTAATATCAACAACTCTTTCCCTCCAAATTTCTTTCTATTGGCAAGCACTTCCAGAACAATATTAAATAAAAATTGCATTTGTAGGCATCTTTGCCTTGTTTCTCTATTTGATAATAATGTTTATTTTGCCTGTAAGTTTGACAGACTATTTAAAAATATTTATTTATTAAGTTGATTGAGGTGACATTGGTCAATATGAACATATAGGCTTCAGGAATGGGTTTCTATGTTACAAGTTCCGTATATTGTAGTGTGCCCACCACCCAAAGTCAAATCTTCTCCTGTCACCTTATATTAGGACCTCCTTCTTCCCCACTCCCTTCCCTCTGGCAATCACCACACTGTTGTTTGTGTTCATGAGTTTCAGTTTTCTATCCCACATATGAGTGAAGTCATATAGTTCTTAGCTTTTTCTGACTGACATTTCATTTAGCATAATCTTCTCAAGATCCATCCATGTTGTTGCAAATGGCGCTATTTCATCCTTTCTTATGGCTGAGTAGTATTCCATTGTGTATATGTACATCTTCTTTATCTAGTCCTCTATAGCGGGACACTTTGGTTGTTTCCCATGTCTTGGCCATTGTGAATAATGCTGCAATGAACACAAGGGTGCATATATCTTTGTGAATACATGATTTTGAGTTTTTTGGGTATGTACCCAAGAGAGGAATTGCTGCGTTGTATGGTAGCTCTATTCTTAAATTTTTAAGGAATCTCCAGATTGCTTTCCATAGTGGTTGTACCAGTCTACATTCTCACTAGCAATGAATGAGGGTTCCCTTTTCCCCACAACTTCTCTGACACTTGTTATTGCTTGTCTTGTTGATAATGGCCACTCTGACAGATGTGAGGTGGTATCTCATTGTAGTTTTGATTTGCATTTCCCTAATTGCCAGTGAAATTGAACACCTTTTCATATATCTATTGGTTGTTCATATTAGACTATTTATCCTCTTTTGTCAGTAGGTTTCTTTCCATGTTTTTTTTTTTATTTCATCTAATAGATGTTACCTTTTATCAAGTTTGGTTTTTGTATCCCTCAAAATGAATTTACTAATATGTGTCTGTTAATGTAATCATATATGTCAACTAATTTCTCAATCTTGAACCCTTGACTTTCTAGTTTAAGCCTTTCTTGAATTTATCTAGAGAAGACTATTTTAGTATACCCAGAATTTAAGTTAATGTTTTATTCAATATTTTGTGCTTATATTCATAAATGAGTTTGCATGTAGCTTTGTATTTTTAAATAATCTCTGTCTTTCCTTATTCTCTCAAGAAGTTTAAATACATAAGAATTGTTTATCCCATGATAGTTTAAAAAATGTTGTTTATGAAACTAGACTTGATGCTTTCATAGGGAGTTATTCTTTGTTTAATTTTATTTTTCAATTACAGTTTATATTCCATATTATTTTGTATTAGTTTCAGGTATACAGTGGTTAGACAATTACATACTTTACAAAGTTGTCCTTTCAATATTTCAAGTACCCATCTGATACCATACATAGTTATTCCAATATTATTGACTATATTCTCTACACTTTATATATCCATTTACATCTCAACAGCACGGATGGACCTAGAGGGTATTATGCTAAGTGAAATATAAGACAGAGAAAGACAAATACCATATGATTTTACTTATGTGTGGAATCTATAGAACACTTAAAATATTTTTTATTTATTTCAGAGAGGAAGGGAGAGGGAGAGAGAGAGAGAAACATCAACGATGAGAGAGAATCGTTGATCAGCTGCCTCCTGCATGCCCCAACTGGGGATCAAGCCCACAACCCAGCCATGTGCCCTGACCAGGAATTGAACTGTGACCTCCTGGTTCATAGGTTGACACTCAACCACTGAGCCAGCTGGGCTAGAACACTTTTTTTTATCCACTAGTCTATTGGTGGGCACGTGGGCTGCTTCCGTATCTTGGCTATTGTAAAATAATGCTGCAATGAATATAGGTGTGCATATATTCTTCAAATTAGTGTTTTGGGTTCCTTTGGATATATATATCCAGAAGTGGAATCACTGGATCATAAGGTAGTTCCATTTTTAACTTCTTGAGGACCTTCAATACTATTTTCCACAGTGGCTGCACCAAACTGCATTTCCACCAACAGTACACAAGTGTTCCCCTGTCTCCACATCCTCACCAATATTTGTTGCTTGTTGATTTATGGATGATAGCCATTCTGACAGGTGTGAGGTGATTTTAATTTGTATTTCTCCGATGTCTAGTGATGTTGAGCATCTTTTCATGTGTCTATTGGTCATCTGTCTGTCCTCTTTGGAGAAGTGTTGATTCAGGTTCTTTGTCCACTTTTAATTGGATTTATTTTTTTTTGGTGTTGAGTTGTATGAGTTCTTTATAAATTTTGATATTAATGCCTTATTGGATGTATCATTGGCAAATTACTTCTAGGGAGGCATTTTTTGATAAACTCTTAGATTTTTTTCTCTGATGAATGTCTATTCAGTTTTTTTTAAAAAAGATAATTCTTTAAAAGTTTATTGTTGGGAGTATTTCAGATGTACCCCCTTGCCCCCTATTGTCCCCCTCCACCCAGTTCCCATCCCACTCCAGGCCTCCACTAACTTACTGTCTGTATCCATAGGTAAGATCTTTGGTTAATTTCTTCTTGCCCACCCTCACCACTTCTCTCTGAGATTCTTCAGTCTGTTCCATGCTTCCACGCTTCTGATTCTATTTTATTCACCAGTTTATTTTGTTCATTTATTTTTAGATTAAATTGTTGATAGATTTGTATTTGTTGCCATTTTATTATTCATATTTTTAATCCCTCCTTCTCCTCCTCCTCCTCCTCCTCCTCCTCCTCCTCCTCCTCCTCCTCCTTCTCCTCCTCCTCCTCCTCCTTCTCCTCCTCCTCCTCCTCCTCCTTCTCCTTCTCCTTCTCCTTCTCCTTCTCCTTCTCCTTCTCCTTCTCCTTCTCCTTCTCCTTCTCCTTCTCCTTCTCCTTCTCCTTCTCCTTCTCCTTCTCCTTCTCCTTCTCCTTCTCCTTCTCCTTCTCCTTCTCCTTCTCCTTTTTCCTCTTCCTCTTCCTCTTCCTCTTCTTAAAAGAATACCCTTCAGCATTTCATATAATACTGGTTTGGTAGTGATGAACTCCTTTAGCTTTTTCTTGTTTGTGGAGCTCTTTATCTGATGCTCAATTCTAAATGAGAGCTTTGCTGGGTAGAGTAATCTTGGCTATAGGTCCTTGCTATTCATCACTGAATATTTCTTGACATTCCCTTCTGGCTTGAAAAGTTTCTGTTGAGAAATAAGCTGACAGTTGTATGGGCACTCCCTTGTAGGTAAGTAACTGCTTTTCTCTTGCTGCTTTTAAGATTCTATCTTTGTCTTTAACCCTGGCATTTTAACTATGATATGTCTTGGTGTGGGCCTCTTTGGGTTCCTCTTGTTTGGGACTCTCTGCACTTCCTCTTGGACTTGTTAGTCTATTTCTTTCACCAGGTAGGGGAAGTTTTCTGTCATGATTTCTTCAAATAGGTTTTCAATATCTTGCTCTCTCTCTTCTTCTGGCACTCCTATAATGTGAATGTTGGTACGCTTGAAGTTGTCCCAGAGGCTCCTTCCACTATCTTCATATTTTTGGATTCTTTTTTCTTGTTGCTCTTCTGGTTGGGTGTTTTCTGCTTCCTCATATTCCAAATCATTGACTTGATTCTAGGAATCCTCTCCTCTACTATTGAATCCCTGTAAATTATTATTTATTTCATTTAGTGTATGCTTGATTTCTGACTGGCCCTTTTCATGTCTTTGACATTCTCACTAAGATCTTTGAAAGTCTCATGAGGATCCTTGAGTAACCTTATAACCATGGTTTTGAACTCTGTATCCAGTAGTTTGCTTGCTTTCATTTCTTTCATTTGCGACATGTTTCTTTATCTCCACATTTTGACTGCTTCCCTGTGTTTGTTTCTATGTATTAGGTAGAGCTGCGGTAATACATAGGTTACTTACACTGACATCTTGGTTCCTAGAGAATCCTATTCAGGGTTTGAAAAACATGAATTTGTACTCAATTTTGGGCATTTTAATTTTCTGAGAAGATTTCTATTTCAATGTAATTTTCAAATATTTAAATATAGAGTTGTATGTAGAATTATTTCATAGTTGGGAAAATCTCCTCTGACCTATTTTATATCTCCTACTCATTCTTTTGCTATGTTTTCTGTCTCTGTTTTTGATTTGATTTCTCAAGAATCAGTTTAATTTTAAATCCATTTTACTATTGTTTCTTTTTAGAGTCATTTTCGTAAGTCTTTCTTTCTGCTTAACTGGGTCCTTATTTTATTTATCTTAATAATTTAAATTGAATGCCCAGTTCACTTACATTCATTAGTTTATGTTCAATAAGAAAACCATGAAAAGCTATACAGTTTCTTCTAATATGACTTATTTATAGAATTTAATTTTTTATAGATAATGTTCTCATTGGGATTGGTTTCTTTTTCAAAATACATGACAAAAGTGAATTCTTTGTAGAAAAATGGTAAAAGTAAAAAATAAACAAATCACTGGTAGTTCTACCAGATATAACATGTTTAATTTTGACAACAAAATTTGTTAAAATGCCTGAATGTCAAAAACCCATAATGAACAGGGGTAAGAGGGTAACTGGGAGAAAATGTCTGCCACAAGTATAGGAAGTTTAAAATCATCTCCTGTAAAGCTCTAGGAAAAAGTGGGAGAATAGGCAGAGTGCCTGATCAGGCACTTCAGAAAAGAAAAAGGTGTGTTGGCTTTTAAAAAATCAATTTTATCTAGCAAACAAAGAAATGCAAATTAAAGTCACAGTGAAATACCTTATTTGCTCATAAATTATCAGATTTTTTTCCTATTAGTTATATAATCTCCAAAGTTGGCAATGTGGTAGGGAAATTGACTCTCTCATCATCTTTTGGTAAAAACTGAAAATAAGTTTTAAAAACTTTAAAAATGGATATATACTAAGAAAATAACAACCCATGTGCCAAAGATTTAGCTAAAAAATGTCTACTACAGTTAAAAACTATAAACAACCTGAATGCTAAGCAAATGAGGATTGACTAAGTTTGCTTGCTTTCATTATAAAGTAAATTAATTGAATAATTTGCTTTATAATAGTTAAATAATCATGAAAAGGGAAAGATTGTTGTTATATATTGATATGTAAAAGTCAGTGTACAGACATATTTATTGCCTGATATCATTTTGGAAATATAAAGATACATGACATTTGCATTTAAAATGCTTATAGACACACACATTATGTGTAATTTTTCTTCTTTTTCCTTCTCCTTTATTCTCTTACTAGAGGCCTGGTGCACGAATTTGTGCACGGGATGGGTCCCTTGGCCTGGCCTGTGGGGCTGATTGGGGCTGTCTTGCCAGGGGAAGGGACTTTGGGAGGTTGGCTGTGCACGTCATAGCAACCAGTCATTCGGTCAACTTGTAGTAATGGTCGTTTAAGCTTTTATATATATAGGTCTCTTCCTCTTCCTTCTCTTCTTTTGCTTATTGTAAAATTTAGGAAAAAGCAAAAGTTAGGGCATATAAAAATTGACCATAATGTCTTCAGAAAAATGTTTTCAAAAATACTTCAGGCTTTTTGTGGCTATTGTTATAGAAATGTTTTGGTTGTTTTTAATTTTTAAAGACCTTTAAAAAAAAACAGTGTTTGGTGCATAGCGACATTTAGAAGGCACATTTAGATTTCCCATATTACCCCTGCCCTATACATACACAGACTCTCCACAGTAGATACCAATTGAGCCAGCACTATTTATTGAAAAGACTATCCTTTCTTCATTGAATTGCTTTAGAATGATGTCAAAAATCAGGTGAGCATATTTACGTAGGTCTGGTGTCTGGAGTCTAGTCTGTTCTATTGATCTATGTGTTTATCCCTTCATCAATACCACAGTGTCTTGATTACTGTAGCTGTGAAGTAAGCCTTCATATCTTGTACTTTATTCTTCGTTGTCAAGATTGTTTTAGCTATTCTGGGTCCTATACTTATCCATATAAATTTTAGAATAAGCTTGTCTATAGGTACAAAACACCTTGCTGGGATTTTAGAAATTGCATTAAACATATAGGCAAATGGAGGATAATTGATATCTTTACTATGTTGAGTATTGAACGCAATATGTCTTTCTATTTTTTAGCTCTTCTTTGATTTCTTTCATTAGTATTTCATCATTTTCAGCATACAGATCCTGTACATGTTTATACCTAAGTATTGCATTTATTTTAAACAATGGCTAATGGCATTATATTTCATCTGAGGATATTTTTCCATTGATTTTTAGAGAGTGGTGGAAGGGAGAGAAGAAGTAGGTGAGAGAGAGAGAGAGAGATTGATATGAGAGAGACACATTGATTGGTTGCCTTCCACTTGCACCTGACTGGGTGGGGATTGAATCTGAAACCCAGGTACATGTCCTTGGCTGGAAAGCAAACCTATGACCCTTTGGTGTGTGGGCTGACACTCTAACCACTGAATCACACTGGCAAGGGCTAATGGCATTATGTTTTTAATTTTGGTATCTTTATGTTCATTGTAAGTATTAGAAATAAGATTGACTTGTTAACTTACTTTTTATTCTGAAACCTTGCCAAACTCACTTTTTGGTTCTAGATTTTTTGTTTAGATTCCTTGGAATTTTTCATAGAGACAATCATGTCATACGCAAATAGAAACAGTTTTATTTCTTTCTTTCCAATTGTAGGACTTTATTTCCTTTTTTTTTCTGGCCTTATTACAGTGGCTAAACCTTCCAGTACATGTTAAATACGAGTGATGAAACATTTCCTTGTTCTTAATCTTAGTGGGAAACATCCCCTCTTTCACCATTAATCATGGTGTTATCTGTAGGTTTTTGTAACTTCTCTTTATCCAGTTGAGATAGTTGCCCTTGCTGATAATTTTTTTTTCATAAATGGATTGTCAAATGCTTTTTCTGCATCAACTGCTATGAGCATATATTTTTTTTTCCTTAAAAATATGACAATGAGGGATTATACTTATTGATTTTTGAAAGTTGAACCAGCCTTTCACACTTGAAATAAATACCACTAGGTCATGGCATATAATTCTTTTTATGTAGTGTTGAATTCAGTTTGCTAATATTTTGTTGAAGATTTTTGCAACTTACATTATGAGAGATATTGGTCTATATAGTTTTGCCTTTTATATTGTCTTTGTCTGGCTTTGGTATTGGGATAATACTGGCCTCATATAATGAGTTGGAAATTATTCCCTCTTCTATTTTCAGGCAAATGTGTAAATTGATGTTAGTTAATTCTCTGCTAAAATCATCAGGTCCTGGAGATTTTTGGGAAGGTGGGCCTTTTTTTAATTTTATTTTAAGTTTAACAGACATTTATTCCTTCAGATGAACAACCTTTACACACAAAATAGATAGTTTGAGATTTTTGAGTGGAAAGGAGTTTAGGTCTTAAGAGGTTTTATGAGTTTGCTACATGTTTTCTGGAAATCTTTGTGGTTGTTAATCCTTGCCTGAGGATATTTTTCCTTTGATTTTTAGGGAGAGTGAAGAGAGAGGAAAAGACAGAGAGAAACATCTCTGTGAGAGAAACAAATGGATTGGTTGCCTCCTGCATGAGCCCCTACCAGGGCCCCAGGGGGCCCAGGCTGGGGAGGAGCCTGCAACCAAGGTATGTGCCCTTGACCAGAATTGAACCCAGGACCCTTTGGTCCGCAGGCTGATGTTCTATTGACTGAGCCAAACTGGCGAGGGCTCTGGAAATCATTTCACTGAACCTTCTAAGACCCATGAAAAAGTAAGAAAAATTGGATAAAAAAAGAAACCAGCAATTAGATTTTAGAACTAAACTACCTATTAAGTCAGCAAACCCAGAATTGGAAATTGGAGCCAATTCCTCTTCTATATTTCTTACAAACTCAAATTCACCCTGGGAACAGAGGCTTACTCTGCTGAAAGACGAGGGGCAAACAGAATGTGGTGGTATGCTTTCACATCGAGGTGGGCACAATGGAAAGCCTGGAAAGTTGTGGAATGGTAAGGATTTTGAGGGTAGTTTGAGCAGGGATGAGAAAAATAAGTATAGACAATGCCCAAGGTTAGACAGGAAACCATGATGTTGTATTGATATCAATTACATGATTATTCTCAGTAGCCTTCTGGGAATAATGGATATAGTGGGTTGACCCAAGATGACTTGTAAGGCTAAATGAAGTACTCTAAGCAATGAAGTACTCTTAAAAAAAGCCAACCATATTTACTCCTCCCCCCCTCCCCCCCGTAAGGTGGCTAGAGGGTTCATAATGGTTACTAACACAACACACCTTAAAGTTAATTTCCTTCTCATTTACTTGATGTCCAATTCCCGTCAGTATCAATACACACCAGTGTAATTACCATTACTACTTTGCATGAAATCCAGTCATGGGATAGAACCAGGAGCTTCTACCGTTTATGTGAAAGGCAATGGTACTGTGGAGACCAAGTCAGTTTTGTTCAGGTAAACCAGGATGTTTAATTTTAAGAGAACCCTCTTGCAACAGGATTGTTTAAGTCTCCTAAAATATGGTAGCACTATTTTAAACTTTTTTTCTTTCAGAAGCAGCAGTTATATTTGGTTAATCTAAAAAAATGTGAACCTCCTAGTTAACTTTCATTTTTCTGCACAGGACCATGAGAATGGATTAGGTATCTTTCACATTTCCAAGAAAAATTTAAATTCCAAAAACACAGCCCCTTGTGAGTAAACAAGCAGAACATGGCATGACCCCAATGATGCTGTAGGTTTCATCACATGCACCAGCAAATCTACTGGCATAGTTCTGCACTCTTTCACAGAACTTGACACCTGTTATATCAAACAACATTTTAACACTGACATAGAAAAATCCCTAATAAGATAAAGCAATTATTTTCTTTTTAATGTAATTTTTTAAAATTGTCTAAAGTTTTACATATGTATCCTTTTTTTCCCAATTAACCTCCCCACCCCTCACCATTCCCACCCCGGGGCAAGCCCCCACTGCCCCAGTGTCTGTGTCCATTGGTTATGCTAATATGCATGCATACAAGTCCTTTGGGTTGCTCTCTAACCCTCCCTTACCCACCGCTCCCCTGCCATTTGTCTCTGGATCTATTCTTTTTTTTTTTTTTAAAAAAGATATATTTATTGATTTTTTACAGAGAGGAAGGGAGAGGGATAGAGAGTTAGAAACATCGATGAGAGAGAAACATTGATCAGCTGCCTCCTGCACACACCCTACTGGGGATGTGCCCGCAAACAAGGTACATGCCCTTGACCGGAATCGAACCTGGGACCCTTCAGTCCGCAGGCCGATGCTCTACCCACTGAGCCAAACCGGTTAGGGCTGGATCTATTCTTGTTCATTAAATTTTGTTGATCATTATATCCCACATATGAGTGAGATCATGTGATATTTATCTTTCTCTGAATGACTTATTTTGCTTAGCATAATGCTTTCCAGTTCCATCTATGCTGTTGCAAATGATAAAAGTTCCTTCTTTTTTACCGCAGCGTAGTATTACATTGTGTAGATGTACCACAGTTTTTTAATCCACTCATCTGCTGATGGGCACTTAGGCTGTTTCCAAATCTTAGCTATGGTAAATTGTGCTATGAACATAGGGGTGCATATATCCTTTCTGATTGGGGTTTCTGGTTTCTTGGGATATAGTCCTAGAAGTGGGATCACTGGGTCAAATGGGAGTTCCATTTTTAACTTTTTGAGGAAACTCCATACTGTTCTCCACAGTGGCTGCACCAGTCTGCATTCCCACCAGCAGTGCAGGAGGGTTCCTTTTTCTCCACATCTTCACTAGCATTTGTCGTTTGTTGATTTGTTGATGATAGCCATTCTGACAGGTGTGAGATGGTACCTCATTGTTGTTTGGATTTGCATCCTTGGATGCTTAGTGACTTTGAGCATGTTCTCATAAGTCTCTGGACCTTCTGTATGTCCTCTTTCGAAAAGTGTCTATTTAGATCCTTTGCCCATTTTTTTGATTGGATTGTTTATCTTCCTTTTATTAAGTTGTGTGAGTTCTCTGTAAATTTTGGAGATTAAACCCTTATCGGAAATATCATTGGAAAATATATTCTCCCATGCAGTGGGCTTTCTTGTTGTTTTGTTGATGGTTTCTTTTGCTGTGCAGAAGCTTTTTATTTTGATGTAGTCCATTTGTTTATTTTCTCCTTAGTCTCCATTGCCCTAGGAGCTGTATCTGTAGAGATATTGCTATGACATATGTCTGCTATTTTGCTGCCTATGGAGTCTTGTAGGATTTTTACGGTTTCCTATCTTACATTCAAGTCCTTTAGCCATTTTGAGTTTATTTTTGTGTATGGTGTAAGTTGGTGGTTTAGTTTCATTGTTTTGCATGTATCTGTCCAATTTTCCCAACACCATTTATTGAAGAGACTGTCTTGACTCTATTGTATGTTCATACCTCCTTTGTTGAATATTAATTGGGCATAGTGGTTTGGGTCGATTTCTGGGTTTTCTATTCTATTCCATTGATCTATATGTCTGTTCTTGTGCCAGTACCAGGCAGTTTTGAGAACCGTGGCTTGGTAATATAGCTTGATATCTGGTATTGTGATCCCTCCAACTTGGTTCTTCTTTCTCAGGATTGCTATGGCTATTCGGGGTATTTTTTTATTCCAGATGAATTTTTGGAGAGTTTGTTCTAGATCTTTGAAATATGTGTTGGTATTTTAATGGGGATTGCATTGAATCTGTAGATTGCTTTGGGTAGTACGGACATTTTAATGATGTTGATTCTACCAGTCATGAACATGGTATATTCTTCCATTTGTTTATGTCTTCCTCATCTGTTTTTTTCAATGTCCTGTAGTTTTCCAAGTGTAGGTCTTTTACCTCATTAGTTAAGTTTATTCCTATGTATCTTAATTTTTTTTGGTGCAATGGTAAATGGGATTTTTTTTTTTTTAGTTTCTCTTTCTGTGACTTCTTTGTTGGTGTATAAAAAAGCCATAGATTTCTGAGTGTTAATTTTGTATCCCGCTACATTGCTGAATTCATTTATTAAGTCTAGTAGTTTTTTGATGGAGTCTTCAGGGTTTTCTGTGTACAATATCATGTCATCCGTGAATAATAATAGTTTACTTATTCTTTTCCAATTTGAATGCCTTTTATTTGTTCTTGTCTAATCGCTATGGCCAGCACTTCCAGTACTATGTCAAACAGGAGTGGTGAGTAGGTATCCCTGTCTTGTTCCTGTTCTTAGGGAAAGTGGTCTTCAGTTTTTGCCCATTGAGTATGATGTTGGCTGTAGGTTTGTTATATATGGCTTTTATTAAGTTGAGATATAACCCCTCTATTCCCACTTTGCTGAGAGTTTTTATCAAGAAAGGGCATTGGTTTTTGTCAAATGCTTTTTCTGCATCAATTGATATGACTATGTGATTTTTGTCTCCCAATTTGTTTATGTGATGTATCACATTTATTGATTTGTGGATATTGTACCCTCTTTGCATCCCCGGAAAAAATACCACTTAGTCATGATGTATGATCTTTCTAATGTAATGTTGGATCTGATTTGCTAAAATTTTGTTGAGGATTTTAGCATCTATGTTCATCAAGGATATTCGCCTGTAGTTCTCTATCTTTGTGGTGCCTTAGAAGTGTGCCCTTCTCTTGAATTTTTTGGAATCTTCTGTGGAGGATAGGTTTTACTTCTTTTTTGAATGTTTGGTAGAACTCCCCTGTAAAGCTGTCTGGACCAGGGCTTTTGTTTGCTGGAAGTTTTCTGATTACTGCTTCAATTTCATCAGTAGTTATCAGCCTATTAAGTTTTTTTTTATTTATTCTTCCTGATTGAGTTTTGGAAGATTGTATTTTTCTAAGAATATGTCCATTTCCTCTAGGTTGTGCAGTTTGTTGGAATAGAGTTGTTCATAGTATGTTTTCATAATCCTTTGTATTTCTGTTGAGTCAGTTGTTACTTCACCTCTTTCATTTCTGATTTTGCTATTTGGGTACTTTCTCTTTGCTTCTTGGTGAGCCTGGCTAGAGGTTCATCAATCTTGCTTATTCTTTCAAAAAACCAGCTCTTGGTTTTTATTGATCTTTTGTATTGTTGGTTTTTTGTTTTTTGTTTTTGTTCTCTGTGTCATTTATTTCCACTCTGATCTTTATTATTTCCTTCCTTCTGCTCACTCTGGGCTTTTCTTGTTGCTGTCTTCTAATTCTTTGAGTTATAGGGTTAGATAATTTATTTCCATTTTTTCTTTTCTTTTCTTTTCTTTTCTTTTCTTTTCTTTTCTTTTCTTTTCTTTTCTTTTCTTTTCTTTCTTTTCTTTTCTTTTCTTTTCTTTTCTTCTTTTCTTTTCTTTCTTTCTTTCTTTTTTTTTTTTGAGGTAGGCCTGTAGAGCTATGAACTTCCCTCTTAGAAATGCTTTGACTGTGTCCCATGGATTTTGGATTGTTGTGTTTTCATTGTCGTTTATTACCAGGGTGCATTTTATTTCTTCTTTGATCTCTTTGGTAACCCAATCATTATTTAATAGCATGTTATTTAGCCTCCAAATGTTTGATTTTTAAAATTGTTTTAATTGTAGTTGATTTCTAATTTTATGCCATTACTAGAGGCCCGGTGCACGAAATTCGTGCAGGGGGGCAGGCAGCGGGGAGTGTGTCCCTCAGCCTGGCCTGCACCCTCTCTAATCTGGGACCCCTCATGGGATAACCAGCAGTTGGACATCCCTCTCACAATTCAGAACTGCTGGCTCCTAACCGCTCATCTGCCTGCCTGATTGCCCCTAACTGCTTCTGCCTAACAGCCTGATTGTCCCTAACTGCTCCCCTGCTGGCTTGATTGCCCCTAACTACCTCTGCCTCGGCCCACACCTGGTACCCAGGATTCCCTCCTCCAGCTGACCACAGGCACCCAGGATCCAGGCTTCCCTCCCTCTGGTCAGCCATAGGCGCCCAGGCTGGCTGCAGCCTTAGGGGATGGTGGACAGGGGGCTTCGCCTGTGCTGCAGCTGCAAGTGCTGGCGCCCAGGACTGCAGGGTGGGCGGCTTCTTTGTCTCCCAGGCCACAGCCAGCCACAGGTGCTGGTGCCCGGGACTGCAGGGTGGGCGGATTCTCCATCTATCATGCTGTAGCCAGCCACAGGTGCTGGTGCCTGGACTGCAGGGTGGGCGGCTTCTCTGTCTCCCAGGCCACAGCCAGCCACAGGTACTGGTGCCCAGGACCGCAGGGTGGGCGGCTTCTTTGTCTTCCAGGCCACAGCCAGCCACAGGTACTGGTGCCCAGGTCCGCAGGGTGGGTGGCTTCTCTGTCTCCCAGGCCACAGCCAGCCGCAGGTGCTGGTGCCCAGGACTGCAGGGTGGGCAGCTTCTCCATCTCCCGGGCTGCAGCCAGCCTCAGGTACTGGTGCCCGGTTTCTCCATCTCTCCCAGGACGTGGGGCGGGTGGACATGGGGTGGGCAGCTTCTCCAGCTGGCTGTAGCCTGGGATCATAGGGCAAGTGGCTTCTTCATCTCCCAGATCGCATCCACCCTCAGGTACTGGCACCCGGTTTCTTGTCTCCCCCAGGATGTGGGGAGGGCGGCTTCTCCAGCTGGCTGCGGCTTGGGATCACGGGGCAGGCAGCTTCTTCATCTCCCAGGTCGCAGCCAGCCTCAGGCGCTGAGGCCAGGTTTCTCAGTCTCCCCCAGGAGGTGGGGCAGGCGGACCTGAGGTTTCTGCTGCTGGCTGCAGCCTGGGATCACAGGGCAGGCGGCTTCTTCATCTCCCGGGCTGCAGCCAGGCTCAGGCACTGGCACCTGGTTTCTTGTCTCCCCCAGGACGTGGGGTGAACCGCTTCTCCAGCTGGCTGAGGCCTGAGATCACGGGGCAGGCAGCTTCTTGGTCTCCGTGGCTGCAGCCAGCCTCAGGTGCTGGGGCCCGGTTTCTCCGTCTCCCCAGGACATGGGGCGGGCGGACCTGAGGCTTCTGAGGCTGGCTGCAGCCTGGGATCATGGGACGGGCAGCTTCTTCATCTCCCGGCCGCACCCAGCCTCAGGCACAGGGCCTGGTTTCTCCGTCTTCCCAGGACGTGGGGCAGGTGGATGTGAGGCAGGCGGACCTAAGGCTTCTGAGGCTGACTGAGGCCTGGGATCATGGGGCAGGTGGCTTCTTGGTCTCCGTGGCTGCAGCCAGCCTCAGGCTGGCGCCTGACTTCTCCAACTCCCAGAGACCTGGAGAGGCTGGGGGGCGGGGCTGCCGCCATGTTTTCAGTTTAATTGCATACTCACTCAGATTGAATGGTGGGCGTGGCTGGGGCGTGGCTGGTGGGCGTGGCTTGTGAGTGTAGCAGAGTGATGATTTGCATATTACTCTATTATTAGATAGATAATCTGAGAAGATGCTTGATATGATTTCTGTCTTCTTGAATTTGAAGAGACTTTTCCTGTGTCCCAATATGTGTTCTATATTTGAAAATGTCCCATGTGCACTTGAGAAAAATGTATATTCTGTAGCTTTGGGGTGGATTGTTTTGAATATGTCAATTAATTCCATCTGATCTAGTGAGTCATTTAGGATTGATGTTTCTTTGCTGATCTTTTGTTTAGAGGATTTATCTAGTGGTGTCAATGAGGTATTAAAGTCCCTACTATGATTGTATTGCTGTAGATCTCTCCCTTGATATCTTCCAGAAGTTTTTTTTATGTATTTGGGTGCTCTGTATTGGGTGCATATATGTTTACCAGAGTTATATCCTGTTATTGAATTGCTCCCTTTAGTATTATGAAGTGGCCTTCCTTATCTCTTGTTATGGCCATCACTTTGAAGTATAATTTGTCAGATATAAGTATTGCTACCCCAACTTTTTTTTCATTGCCATTTGCCTGAAAATTTTTTTTCTATCCCTGCACTCTCAGTCTGTGTGGGTCCTTTGTTCTGAGTTGGGTCTCTTGTAGACAGCACATATATGGGTCATGTTTTCTTATCTATTCAGCTACTCTATGTCTTTTGATCGGAGCATTTATAGCAGACCCTTTAGCATTTCTTGCATTGCTGGCTTGGTGGTAATAAACTCCCTGAGCCCTTTTTTGTCTGTGAAGCTCCTGATTTCATCTTCAGTTTTGCTGGTTATAGTATTTTGGGATTCAGTCCCTTGCTTTGCATCACTTTGTATATTTCATTCCATTCCCTCTGGCCTGATGTATTTCTGTTAAGAAATCATTTGATAGTCTAATGGCAGATCCTTATAGGTAACTTTCTGTCTCTCTCTGGTAGTCTTTAAGATTCTTACTTTGCATTGGTGTTTGCCAATTTAATTATGATGTGTCTTGGTGTCAGTCTTTTTGGGTTCATCTTGTTTGGGACTCTGTCAGCTTCTTGGGTTTGTGTGAATTTTTTTTTTTCCAATATCAGGGATGTTTTCTGTCATTATTTCTTAAAACAGGTTTTCTATTCCTTGCTCAGCTTCCTCTTCTTCTGGCACCCCTATTATGCAGATGTTGTTTTGTTTTGTGTTGTCTCAAAGCTCCCTTAGGCTGTCCTGCTTTTTAAGTTTTTGTGGGTTTTTTTTCCAGTTGCTGCTCTGCTTGGGTGTTTTCTCCTTCCTTGTTTTCTAGCTCACTGATGCAGTCCTCAGCTTCTTCTAGTCTACTGTTGATGCTTTCTATTGTGTTCTTCATTGCAGCTATGCCATTCTTCATTTCTTCTTGTTTTTTCTTAATTTCCTCTTGATGCTTACACATGTTTTTGAATTGGTCCTTGAGGCTGTTCAATTTTTTCAGTGTATTTTCTCTGTGTTGCTCAGATAAGGGGGATTCTGTTGATCTGCCCTCAGGTTACTTATTCTAGCCTTTGTCTTCTCCTTATTCTAGCCTTTGTCTTCTCCACTGTACAACTGAGCCCATCCAGTGAGTTTTTAAAATTTCTGATATTGATTTTTTCATTCTATAATTTGAATTTGGTTTATTTCTTTTCTGAGGTTTTCTTTTTTCCATTTTTCTTAAGAGATTTTATAATTGTTGGAACATTTTTATGATGGATGCTTGAAAATTCTTGTCAGAATTTCAACATCAAATTCATCCCCATATTGGGGTCAGTGGATTGTATTTCCTCATTCAAGGTATGTTTTTCTTGGTTCTTGACACAACAGGTTATTTTCTATTGTATCCTGCACAATTTAACTAATGCCTTAGGAGGCTGTGGGTCCTGATTACATCTTATATATTAATAGGAAGTCTCCCTGTTTAGGTTTAGCATTCAAGTCTTGGCCTACTTTTGTGGGCTGTGGTTCCAATGGCTGTTTAGTGTTCAAAGCATTTGTAGTGTTCTTTTGATTCTCTTGGTTCATCTTGTCCCTCTGGAATGCCCTGTGGTCACTGCTGGTGCTACCTGTGGGGACAGAAAGTATTTTCCCAGGCCAGGCTTCTGGTGTTTTTCTGAGGGGAATGCGGTGTTGAGATCCCCAACTGGTGCTCTCTGGCTTCCTTGGTGTCACTGGGCACAAAAGCCTGTAGGGTCAAAGAGTCTCTTCAGGTTGGCTGCTTATGGTTGTTTCATCTTTCTAGATGGCTCCACCCACCCACCCACTCACCCTGGTGCCTTCTGAAGAGTGGGCCTGGCCATGTGCTATGGCTGAGTTCTTCTAGCTGATTCCACCTGCTGGCCTTGGTGGCTCTAGGTAAGGGAAGGAATATCAGGAATATTAGTTCTGTGGGAATCACAAGATGAATGAAGCTTCCCAGACTAGGTCTCCCATGGTAAGTGGGCCTCTCTTGCTAGCTCTGTTCCCCTGCCTCAGTATCTCTCAGCAGTGCAGGCATTTGAAGCCAGCAAAAGAGAACACTTCCCCTGCCTCTTACTATTGGTGGGGCTCCCAATTGGTTTGCCTTTCTGGTGGTGTTGGGCTCACTGATGTTGTCCAGAGGGTTTCCCATGTAATCCAGAGAAGGAAAGAGCCTACTTGAGCTGCATTTTGTTGCCAGGTTGGGGGTCAGTAAGTAATGGGTCTTGATTGCCTTCCCTGTTGGGTTGTGGTGGAGCGGGTATGAGACACCAGATCACTGTGTTGTTTCTCTCATCCTGGGGTTCCAGACCAGCTCAACCTTTCCTTACCACAACTCAGAAAATTCTTGGTCATCTCTTGCATTATTTCCAGAGTTAATAGATGTGCTTGGGAGGAGGAGTAGGGAGAAAAAGGTCTATGCCATCTCATCAGGACTGGAAGTCCTATCATGATGTTTTTGCTAAAAACTGAGAAATTGATTTCTGGGAAGATTTCACAAATGCAATGTCAGTTTTTATGCATCATCACACAAAATAACTCCCAAATAACCCGAGAAATAAACATAGTATGAAGATATGTATAATTTTAATGTGATTAGTATTCTATAGGTATAGGTGTCTCTCAGCAGTGCAGGCATTTGAGGCCAGCAAAAGAGAACATATATGGCTAGTTTGAGAAACATTTTGCTATGTAGTGATAATGTATGAGGTTTCTCCGACAATGAACACAAGAAAAATTATGCTAAATGTTAATATAGACTATGTATATTCTCTAAAGACAACATATTTAAATCAACTTGCAGAATTTCTACAAGGTTTTAGATTTAAAACTATGATTAAAATCACACCCACTTGCCAAAAATATGTAAACCTTATTTTTGTTTTGCATATTTGTTGTTGTTTCAGGATCCCCTCACCTCTCCCAACTGTAGTTTACGGTTATAATTAATTGCGGGTGACTTTGGCTCATGACTTTGTAATTTATTCCAGGCTAGAGATTTCGGAAACAAAGCATCTCCATGTATCTCTCTCTTCTGCCCTCACATGAGAAGCCTGTTTATCAGCCTTCTTTATTGATTTTTTATTTGGAAAAGTGACACATGTACTAGACATCCAAATAAATTACTGATCATTACCTTCTTTGCATGGTTTTGAATTTCAAAAAACTATATGTATCTATGACATAGAACATTCTGTTATATATGAATAATTTATAATACCTAGTTTCTGTCTCCCCCACTTAAAACACACATATACAAACAAACATATATATAAAAGCCAGTAAGATTATATATATATAATCTTACTGGCTTTTATAGGCTTATAAATGAGAATTCTATTGATAGTGATAATTTAGTTCACATTGTCATTATGATATATCATTGTATTTATGTAAAAACTATTTGGATGTTTTATATTGTGTTCATTAAAATTTTTCAGTACACTTTTACATTTATGATCTTGTTTTGTTTCTCTTATAACCTAGCTTTATAAAGTATCTTCATTTAATTATTATTTTTTTAAGGTCAAACAGTTAACTCCTAGTGGCCCTGAGGCTGGGATATAGATCGTCTGACACCAGGCTTTTTGCAGCAAACATCAATCTCTCTGACTAAAGTCAAAGCACGGGATGAAAGATCCCATGAAGCAGAATACAAAAGGGTTGTTTTTGTGCTGCATTTAGAATGTGTACCCAGGAAACTGCTAATTGTCAACCTGGTGTTAATTTACTGGTCTGTGTCTAGTCTATGACTAAACATTATTCAGCTCATGCTGACTAATTCTGATATGAATCTGATATTTTCATCATTGGCTAACATTTGTGTTTTAGTCATACCTCTATAAGCAGTCTCCTACCCCATAAACCCCATATCCCAGAGACTATTAGTAGTTATTTTTAATGACTATAAAATGCTTATTAGTAGTTATTTTTTAAACTGTGATTCACAGAATTGCAATTTATAAATTTCCAAAAATGTTGTCAGATGATTATTATTTAGAAAATGATGTCAGACTCATTATATGCCAATGAATCTAACTTCCATTCAGAATCCTGTACAGAACAGAAGACTAAATTTAGGACTCAATTCTTCATATGCTCACAGATTTAACCAGGGAACCCATCTCCACTTTATACGAGCAATATAATTTTCTCTGTTTATTCAATATGTTGTATTATTTATTTTATTATAGAAATGGTCTGCTCACAAGGTTTTAAAATAATTGAATCTATTTGTTTCATTTCCCTGATGTATTAATATTTTTTGGCATGGTGCTTTAGAAAACATATAACCCAGAAAGCAGCCTAATACTTGTCACAGCTGCAATCTTACTGAGGCAGAAAATTTGGCATTTATAGAAAATGAAACCATCTCTAACGCTTTGCTCGCCCTTCTAGAGCTGTCTTTGTTTAATCACCATGTTTGGAACCTCTAAAAAGGGACTGCCTTTAGGAATAAGAAGATAGGAAGGAGGGGGTGCTGGTGACATGTGAATAAAATGGTGATAGAAAAGAAAATTGATTTCCCCCCCTCAAGCTGCAGTCTGTGGAGGTTGCCTGCCTGTCACTGATAGCTGTGTGAGTCAGTCTCGGATTCATGAATTACAGTCCTGACCCCCTCCCAGGCCAGGATCACCCTGCCGCACGTTTCCATGGTGCCAAACTCCCTATCATTGCCCATAATTGTTAGTGCTTATTGTGTCTTCTCTATGCTCTGATAGGTGTTCGGGGTCAGGGATAGTGTCTGCCTTGCTTCCCATTGTTGTATAACATCTAGCATGGTGCTGGCAGGAGTGGGCGGTGCTTAGTAAATGTTTGCTCAACAAAAGAGTGAATGCAGTTTGTAATTTGAGCTCATTTCCAACTTCCTCTATAATTTTCCATTTCAGACAGCTTTACTGAGGTAAAATTGATATACAAAAACTGCATATTTAATGTATACAGTTTAATGAGTTTAGACAAATGCACACACCCATGAAACCCTCACCATGGTCAAGCTAATAAATATATCCATCACCTTCACAAGCTTCCTCAGGCCCCTCTTTTTGTAGTGATTATACCACAGGAAATTCAGAGCCAAACTTTAATGTATGACCCTTGGTTGTTACATCTCCCCAAACTACTTGTTTTGTCATTTCCTCTTGTCTGTCTCCATCCATCTTACAAAAGTTGTACAAAGTAAAGGGAAAAAGAATAAATACAGGGATAACATTGACGGGGATCAGCTTTCTCTCATTCCCTCCAAGTGACAGGCATGGGCCCCGATATTCATATTTTCATCATTCATCTAGCTATTCACGCATTGAATGATAGTTTTAGAGAAAGATGGAGATGGGAATTGAGTATACATGGTAGTACCATGGTGTTTGTTTATCTTAAAAATAATTCTGGCCATCTATAGAAACTGTGCCCAAAACAGACTGCCTATTTAATGTTAATCTCCTCAGTATAACAGGTACTCTACACTAAGGCAAGAGACTCTTTCTCTCATGGAAGGGGGTGGGTGGGAAGGGGAGGCATGATTGCCACAGAGACATGAATTCAGACTCCGGAAGAAAGTCCTCCCTTTGGCAATGCTGGTGATCCAGAAAACAACGGTGCTGAGACTGGAGGAAAGGTCTGAACTGCTCATAGGAGTCAGGGGTGCAGAGTAGTATATTCTATTCTAACTAGCACCATTCACAGTAGTTAAATAAGTGTAGTTTGTATGTGTGTGTGTACGTAGTGGGGTGGGTCACACAACATCCTTCTGAGTCATTTCCTCCATTGGATCAGAGTAACAAGAGGTCCAGATAGAGGGGGTAGGAAAAATTGCCTGTTTACTGAAAATTTCTAAGCAAAATAAGCCAGTTGGAGAAAGATAAATATCACATGATCTCACTCATATGTAGGATATAATGATCAACATAATTTGATGAGCAAGAATAGATCCAGAGACAAATGGTAGGGGAGGGGGTGGTTAGAGAGCAACCAAAGGACTTGTATGCATGCATATTCGCATGACCAATGGACACAGACACTGGGGCGGTGGGGACTTGCCCGGGTTTGAATGGCTGGGCTGGCGGGGGGAGGGGGGGTCAATTGGGGTAAAAGAAGACATATATAAAACTTTAGACAATAAAAAAAAAAAAAACTCATCCGTTTACTCTCCTTGTAGAGAGCTGAAAAGGAGATGAACCCATCAAATGAGCGGTGGTTCCACTTGTAATTTATACATCGCATTTATTGGTAAACATAGGGTACGTATACATTTCTTTAAGAGTATGGGTGAAGAAAATGAAACCGACATGTAGTGTATAAATAATTTTTTAAAAGTATTTTATATAGTCTGAGTTTATTTTTGAGTTTGTTGTTTTACTGTTTAATCCTGTGTATTTCTTTTTTTTTAAATTTTATTTTGTTTAAAGTATTACAAATAGTAGTACATATGTCTCCTTTTTTTCCCCATTGACCTTCCCCCCACCTCCCAACCTCCCCCCCGCCCCCGCACATGGCTTCCCCGCTCCCCCCAGTGTCTTGTGTCCATTGGTTATGCTTATATGCATGCATACAAGTCCTTTGGTCGATCTCTTACCCCCCATAAATAATTTTTTTCAAAAAAGAAAAGAAAACAGCATCCAAAAGACTCAGCCACAAATGAGCTAGCAGAGACCTCAGAAGAAAACTACAATTAACTGATATCCTCAGAACAACAACAACAAAAAGGCATGATCTCTAAGAGTTGCAAGCAAAAATCCAAAAGGAGAGAACAGGCTACAGAAAAAAATTGATAGATAAAAAGACTGAGAAATAAAATATAAAAGGACAGCCACAAATCTGAAAATTTATTTGGAAAATATACATAAAAAGTCAAGAAATTCTTGAAAATGGAGAGTATAGAGGTAGAATTTGCTCTTTAAAATGGAAAGTATAGAGGTAGAATTTGCTTTACTAATATATTATTGAATTAAATTGTGTTCCCTGGGAAATGGACTCTGAGGTGGAGAATTGTATGTAGGAAGTTTATTAGGATGTATCCTTAGGATCAACACCCGTGAGAGAGTAAAAAGCAAGATTGGGCAGAGGCAGGCATTGACAGGTGATGCGTCTTCCCTCCAGGGACCAAGATGGCCCCTCAGAGTTGCCAAAATTGAGGCAAGGGGGTCTGATCTTCTACTCCTTCATCGGCCAATCATGGGGTTCAAGCTGTCCTCGGGGGAGGGGGAGCAGTTTACCTTGGGAGAGGCAACTCCCTTTAGCAGGCAGCAGTCTTTGGGGTGTGACTAGGGAAATTAATGCCCTCATCTTGAAGGGGAATCTTGGTGGTGTCCCACAGCACCCACTGAACTAAAGGAAAATAACTAAAACACAATGATATTGGAGTGGATTCTTACATACCCACATCCTTGGAACTAAAGAAAATGTTCAGAAACATATCCAGGATATAGAAGTGAGTGGTATTACAAATTACTAGGAGCAAGAATGGATTATCCAGTACATTTCAGGGTGACAAAGGATTAATCACTTTTATAAAATTAAAGTTATGTCCTTAATTTACTCTAATTATTTAGGATATAGATGTGCTCTATGGAACAGAAATCTAGAAAACCCATCGATAAATAGCTATTACTCTCTCATTTCACAGTCCTGGTGGAGGAAGTCTAGGAGTGGATTGGTGGCTCTAATACACGTTTTCATGGTTGTTCCACCATCATTCAAGAGTGCACTTTTGAATGTTCTAGGATGTTACATAAACATGTTGTAAGCAGCAAGATGGGTGATACAGAGAGGAAAGGGGTCCTTTCTTTAAGAACAAAACCCAGAAATTGCATAAATCACTTCCGCTCACATTCCGTTGGGCAGATCATAGCTGCAAAAGAGACTGAGAAACTTATCTTTGTTCTGAGAGGCCAAACACATTGCCCCAAGCTAGGTCTTTCACTTCTGTTTTAGAGAAAATAAGTATGAATATTGGAGAATACCTCTGCGACACACATTATAAGCCCAAATAAATTCCAGATGAATAAACTTTTAGATATAAAAAATGAAGCCATAAATTATTGGCAAAAATTTATGCCAAGGATATAGGAAATAAACTCTCTCAAATACAAATATTAAAAATATTTTTGTAATCAAGTCTATTGACCTGGGACTTCCACCTTTAGTCATTTATTCTGAAGAAGGAAGTAAGAATGTGTGCAAACATTTAAGTGCAATAGGTATCACATTATTGTGCATATTAATAAAATTGAGAACAATGGGAGATTGCTAAATATTCAACAGTACAAGGTAAGTAATTTTATGTATTTATGTCTTTATATAGAGTTGACTCAGCTCTACAATGGAATACTACACAGTCATTAAATATTTTATTGCAAAGAATATTTGATGTAATGGAAATATTCAACACTTTTGAGTGAAAAAAAATCACAAAGTCATACTTATAATATGGTCCCATTTTTCTAAAGAGCATGCATGTGTAGGTAAGAAAACTTAAAAGGTACAAAACCAAAAATGTTCACAATATTTATCACTATTTGCCTATGTACTTTCCCTAAACATTTATAAAGTATTACTTTGTAAGCAAAAAGTAAAATAATTTAAGGGAATAGAGACTCTAAAACGTTAGATCATTTAAGATGCATGCAGTGTAATGCATGGGTGACTTCATAGTGAGGGGAGCACTGATATGGCTCTTGATGGCTCTTGAGGGACGTTTGGAAGAGGGAGGAACATTTATGATGGCAAATGGACATGGAAGAGTACAGTGTGTTCAGGGAAGAGTGAGACGTTTAGTGTGCTGGGGAGATGAGGCTGGAAAGCTAGGCTGGCATCCATTGCAAAGGGATATGAGTAAGCTTGAACTTTTTCTTTTGGATAATGAAGAGCCATTGAAGGTGTCAATTGGAGGAGGTGATGTGATTAGATTTTAAAAAATATATATTTTTTATTGATTTTTTTTTATAGAGAGGAAGGGAGAGGGATAGTGAGTTAGAAACATCGATAGAAAGAAACATCGATCAGCTGCCTCCTGCACACCCCCTACTGGGGATGTGCCTGTAACCAAGGCACATGCCCCTGACCTGAATCGAACCCGGGACCCTTCAGTCCGAAGGCCTACGCTCTATCCACTGAGCCAAACCGGCCAGGGCGATGTGATTAGATTTGACTGCTGAAATAGGCAAGATATATTTTTCTAGTTCCTCACTTCCTCAGCCATGCCTCTCACTTCCTGAGTCACGACTCCCCAGCAGATGGCCAGGAGCACCCTGGGTTTTCAGCTTCCCTCTACTTTCAGGAAAGTCTAACACTCTTAAATTAGTCATTGCACCTGTGTTCCCCTCAGATTCATGAGTGGAACAGTGATGGCACTGGGAAGGAGGTAGAGCTTTTGGGAGGTGATTAGATCATGAGGGTAAAGCCTTCAGGAATGGAATTAGTGCCCTTGTTAGAGCCCCCAGGGAGCTCTCTTGTCCCTTCTGCCATGTGAGGGCACAACAAGAAACTGACCGTCTGTGAACCAAGAAGCAGGTCCTTACCGGACAACAGACCTTGACCTCAAACTTCCCAGCCTCCAGAACTATAAGAAATACATTTGTGTTAATAAGCCCCAATGGACTAAGACACACTTTGTTGTTTAAGTGTGCTTTTTTTTTTGCATTAAAAAAACTTTATTGTTGAAAGTATTACAAATTTCCCTCCCTGCCCCCCCTCACCCCCCTCATTGACCCCTTCCACCTAGCTCCCTCCCAGGCCCTCTATCTCTATTGTTTTTCCATGGACTATGCATATCCTATATAATAAAAGGCTAATATGCAAATAGACTGAATGGCCGAACAACCGAACAACTGAACAACTGGTTGCTATGACGTGAGCTGACCACCAAGGGGCATGTGCAGAACATGGTGGGTGTTGGCCGCAGCGGGATGGTGGAGCGGGTGAGCGGGGGTGCCATACCAAGGCAGGGCGCCGGTCACTGTCATCAAGGTGAGCCTCTGGTGGTTACTGAAAATTCTTTGCTCCCACATGCTAAGGTCCTGCCCGGTGCTCACACCTGCTGCCGATGCTGGCCCCGCTTGCACCCACTACCAGTGCCCGGCACCGGTCCCAATCACTTGGCACCATCAGCAGGTGTGAGCAGTGGCTGCCGACCCCAATCACCCCTGACGGCTTCTCCACCTCCCCCTGCTCCTGAAGGGCAATTGGGGCAGCAGCTGCCACTCGCATCTGCTGCTGGGCCTGGCCCCAATCACTCTGCGCTGTCAGCAGGTGCAAGTGGGGCCAGTGCTATCAGTGTGTGGGAGTGGCGGAGGTGGGAGCGGGGCTGCCAGCAGACAGGGAACCGGGGGCCAAGGTGGGAGGGGCTGGGCGGGGGCATGGAGGATGGGCTGAGACCTGCCCATGTGCCTACTGCAGCCTTGTGGTCCACAGTACCTTTCAAGGTGCATGAATTCATGCACTGGGCCCCTAGTCTATACTGTATATATAAAAGCCTAAGCGACTGTTACGACCAAACAACTGAAACGACCAGATGACTAGCCAGTAACAATGATGTGCACTGACCCAGACCTTGCTGCTGGGGCCCTGACAGCCCTGAATCTGGTTCACCCGCACCCCAGACCCAGACAGGAGGGAGGAAGGAGCCCGATTCCTTGCAGAATCAGCTGTTGGTTAGCTTGCTGCTGAGGCCAATCTCCCGCGGTCCCTCCCCATGGCAGGCCGACCCTCCCGATCAGCCTTGATCACCAGCCAGGCTGAGGGACCCACCTGTGCACGAATTCGTGCACTGGGCCTCTAGTATGCATATAAATTCTTTGTTTAATCCCTTCTCATCTCCCTTACCCCCCTTCTGAATACATCAGTCTGTTGCATGTTGTTTAATTTGCTTCTTTTCACTAGACCCCTGCAGCTGTACTACTCCTCACCTCCCTGACTCTCTTAGAAAACTGTATTTCACTTGTATGGTTACACATACACTTTTGCATAAATTCATTAATGTGATTATGTCAAATAAGCTTTTTAGTGCATTTTAATAACAAATTTGATTCCTTCCATAGTTTTTTCCATGCAGAGATAAACATAGCATCACATCCACATCCACACATAAACACATATGTAGGAACTGTGTCATCATGTGTTTTGCAAAAAAAAAAAAAAAGGAATAATACAATACACACTTTACTGAATGTGCATTTCTTCCTTACAAATAACTGGAAATATCACCAAATTAGTTGGTATAATCTAAAGGCATTGTTTTCAAAACTGCACATCTGTGGTTCCTATGTTTTCAGTCATTTTCTTACTGATAGACTTACTTTGTTTCCATATTTTCATCATTAAAATGAAATAAATATTCTTAGGTATATTTGTTGCCATGGCATATCCCAAAGCAGGGTTGCGTGGTCAAAAAAATGTGTAATTATAATTGTAACAGGAGGTGGCCAGATTGCTTTCCAAAAAGATCATAGTACTACATTTCCAATGGCATTAGGGAAGATCCCCTGTTGTTCAGATTGCAACCAGTGCTAAATATTATAGCTCATTTTGACATTATTGTTGCCGGCCTGATGGGTATAACATACCTTATTATTCTTTTAATTTGCATTTCTCTGACCACTAGTGAATTTCAGCCTCCTTCTCATGACGTTCTTGTCTAGTTATCTTGCATTGCTATGAGTTATTATTTATATCTTGCTTTACAAATTTTTGTCCCTTCATAACTCTTCTTGATATAGGGCTAGCTGACTGGTCCATTTAGATTCTCCCTGGCCTCTGTTGCCACAATGTCTCTGAGTACTGTTAGAATTTTCATTTTAAAACATGAATTGGCTCCTCTGTACAGGTCTCTCTCTCTTACAAGAATTAGTATTCCCTACTCAAGCTGGATAAACTCCAGGCAGGATGAACCAGAAGATTCACTCACATCCCTCTTCTGGAGCAAAATGAATGAACAGAACACAAATGTCCAGCTTTTAAAACATCTGATTGAATTAGTTGCTTTATCAAGAAATACAGATCTGTAGCTGTAAAATAAGGTCTCTCTAGCTGTGTCAAATACCACCTTGGAAACATGAACCAGCCTGCAAATAAAGCATTCCCTGGGCATAACAGGATTTCAGAAGGACAGATGTGACTGGGCGGTTTTGAAGGGCACTGATAGGATGGTATGTATCTCTCTTGGTGATTAGTTCTGTGCTTATCATTTTAATCTATCCCAGCCAGCTGCATGTAGCCGATGGCTACCCAGTCAATACAGAACACAGCCAACTGCTGAGGAGGTGTCGGTCATTACGCCATCCTGCTGAGTACTCACTGAGACCAGTCTCTCCCCAGGAACCCTTCAATAATTAAAATGATGTTGATTGCTGATCTCCTTGACACTACCATGTAAAGAAAATAAGAAGTGCTCAGCCTTGTCTTTATGACGAACATCATGTAACTTGGTAAGGAGGGGTTGCCGGAAGACTAATGCCCACTTGGAATTTTCTGTTTCCAGCAACCACCTGAAATTATCCATCTGCTCACCTCATCCTCATCCAGCATTAGCTGAGAGCACAAGCTCTTTGCTCCAAAATAATAATAAAAAGAGAGGTCTCTTTGCTTCCTTTATTCAAAGCAGTAATCTCTTTGATGCCAAAATAATTATATGACCAGAGATGTTAAAGTGGAAAAGACCATACCTCTATGTTTGACAGGTCCCCAAATCAAATCAAGAAAGAGTGATTTGCCCAGTTATAGTTGGTTAATGTTAAGATCAAGACCTTAATATATAAACCCTGGCAACGTGAGTATTAGAATGTTCATGAATAATTTTCAAGGAACATGTGAGACCTCTAACATTGCATGAAAATTTTCCTCCTCCTCCTCTTCCTCTTCCTCCTCCTCCTCCTCCTCCTCCTCCTCCTCCTCCTCCTCCTCCTCCTCTTTCTCCTCCTTCTCCTCTTCTTCCTCCTCCTCCTCTTCCTCCTCCTCCTTCTTCTTCACAGGAAAGAGTCCATGGTTTTCCTCAGATTCCCAAATGGGTCCCACCTTGAAAATGAGTTACTGTTCTAGAGGAAGCTCAAGTCCTCACTCCAGTTGCCAGGACAAGTCAGAAAGCTCAACAATATTCAGTAGGACCCACATAGCAGAAGGCATAGAACTTTTAGTGGAGGGGCTAAGGAGACTAATTCTCTTTCAACTTTTGATTTTATTCTCAATGTGCTCTTGTCTCTCACGAGGTGAGTGTGATCAAATGGAGCTCTGTGTGTCCCTATTTAAGACTTTCCTTTATTCTTTGATTGTCAAGAGACCCTATGGTGAAGCTCAGGGGATGGATGACTGGAGAGATGAACTCAGCAGGCTCCACTTAAGGCTGTTTTTGTTCTCACCTATGTTTAGTGATGAAGAGGAAGAGGGCCAGCTAAACTAGGTTGGACCAAGAAACAGAAGACAGCTGGTTGGACACTTGACCAGACTTTCTTTGACCCAAAAAAGTAGCAGGACCTGAGACTTCCATGCTGTTCAGACTTGAGCAAGAGACCAGACCTGAGCTTTAGATAGGAGCTTAACTAGCATTAAGGCACCCCCTTTTACCTGGAGGGGCCAATATATGCATCCCTTGGAGGACCAGCTCAGGAATAATTGCTTCATGGGGATACAGAACTTACAGACTAGCCACATTAGACATGACTGACATTGATTATCC
Organism: Cnephaeus nilssonii; assembly: GCF_951640355.1. Classification (NCBI taxonomy): domain Eukaryota; kingdom Metazoa; phylum Chordata; class Mammalia; order Chiroptera; family Vespertilionidae; genus Cnephaeus; species Cnephaeus nilssonii. Next base: position 10,870,523 of record NC_137076.1, read on the forward strand.
ATGGCATCTAACTGCATTTAGGCATCCAGTAGACAGTGGGTTGTGTTGAGGAAAAGCAACTCATTTTAATAGCAATGCCAGGAAAACTGGAATTGCAAAGTAAGTCTGACATACATTGACCAGAATACATTTATACACATACATGTGTGTGCATACGTACACAGGCATACATTTTTGTGTATGTGTAAAATACTTTTCTGTGGTGATTTTGATAAGGGTTAGTTAGCTAGCTTAATTAGGCAGACAGGAAGGGGGCGGGGGTCTAGGAAGGATGGAGGCATTTTTGGCTTGAGCAATTAAAAGCAGCCCTGACCTGAGCAGCTAGGAGAGCCATAAGGGGTCATAAAACATCTCTGGCCAGGACACCTGAGAGAAGGTCCATGGGAGTGGAATGTATAGATGGGGGCTTGGAGACACCAAAATGCGTATATTACTTGTACAGAGGATAGATAAATGCCACAGGATAAGGAGGGAGGAAGGCATACATTCACAGAGGTAAAGAAAAGTCACAAGATATCGGGAAGAAGGAAACATATTTTTACAGAGGATAGAGGAATGCTGAAAGATAAGGGGAGAGGAAGAGGGGGGCACCACGTGGGCTTTGAGCTTTGAAACTAATATTATATAGCAGAATGATCAATGAGGAAAGCCTGGGAGTCCCAAATTAAGGAAAGGGACCAATTAAAAAAGGTCATGTTCAGATAAAGAACTACAGCCTTTATAAACCAGAGACAAGGAGATTCAGTAGATTCAGATTATTTAGATTTTTTTCCCATTAGAGAGAGAGAGAGAGAGAGAGAGAGAGAGAGCGAGTGCAGGCCTTTCCCATTTAGGGCCCCTTTCCAGGGAGTCCCCTATGGGGACCCCCCTGCCCAGATGGAGTTTGTATCTGCTTCCAATAAACTTCTACATTCTTATTAAATAAATCTGTTAGTCCATTAATTTATTCTTCAACTTCATAGGACAAGAACCCACAAGAGGAATCTGCACCCCAAACCGTACATTTCAATTTTAAACCACCACTCCTTTAGATGATCCACACCACTAGTATTCTTCAATATGGAAATACTCAAGAAATAGGGCCTATTCTTCTATCTTCCTCTTTCATCATATATAGATTAATGTTCAAATGTCACACATGTCTAAGAGCAATATGGTACCTTCTTCCAATAACCAGCAAATGTTGCTGTTAATCTGCGCTAAATTTCAGGGTCTCCTGCACAGCCTAATTTTAGCTTTGGGCAGCTTTGGTTTCAAAGCTACTCTAACAGCATCCTGTGCCTTCAAAGATTATTCATTTATTCTAAAGTATTGACTGAGAGCACACTTTGTGAGTGCCTATTCTAAGAGCTGGAGACACAGAAAGCAAATATCACTGCTTTTTATAGAGCTTGCATTTTGGTGGAAGGAGGTAAACAAACAAAGAGTTAAAAACAATTATACTAGACTAGAGGCCCAGTGCACAAAATTCGTACACTTGGGGGTGGGGGATCCCTCAGCCCAGCCTGTGCCCTCTCATAGTATGGGAGCCCTCGAGGAATGTCCAACTGATGGCTTAGGCCCACTCCCTGGGGGAAACAGGCCTAAGCCGTCAGTCGGACATCCTTAGTGATGCCGTGGAGGCAGGAGAGGCTCTCACCACTGCCACTGTGCTCGCCAGCCAGCTGTGAGCCCGGCTCAGGGCTTCTGGCTGAGTGGCGCTCCCCCTGTGGGAGCACACTGACCACCAGGGGGAAGCTCCTGCATTGAGCATCTGCACTCTGGTGGTCAGTGTGCATCTACTATGAGAAAAAGAGCAAGCAAGAGGGATGGAGCTGTCAGAAGTCAGGGAGGGATGGTGTGTGCATATATCATTTAAGACAGAGAAAGACTTACTGAAATGGAGACATTTGAGCAAAGATCCAAAGGAGGTGAGAATATGCTCTGTGGGTATTTGAGGAGAAAGAGCTCTACAGCAAGCATGTCAAACTCACGGCCCACAATGAATATTTTTGCAGCCCAGCCAATATAACGATATGTAAGAAACATTTTAATAAACATTTTGTAACTTAATTTTTACAATATCCTATTATACATAATTATTAATAACAAACAACAACGTTCGCTAATGACTGATTACTATAATTGTGTTGCATTCATTTCCCTTACGTGCTTTACACAGAGATACACCATTTCTCTCCACTAATACTAGCAGCAAATATTTTAGCAGCCAATTGCCACATCATAGGTCTTGTACTGACTTGCTTGTTGTGTGCAATAGAAAATATTTTGCTTTTGGAGAACAAGAAAAATAGGATTATTTGCATTACGCTTATTAATTTGTGCAGTTATTCAGTGTCTGGTAAGTTAATGTTCAAGAAAAAATATTAAATTTTATTAAAATGTTCTATTATTTTATGTTAACGATGACTCATTATTTCAGCCCTTTGTATTCAGCATGTCTCTATCAAAACAAACCTACATTTCTATGAAAATTGAAGCTTTTGAAACAGCTGCGAGCCCCAGAACACCGGACCCCAATTGGTGCAAACATGCGGATTCAGAGGAGCTCTACACTCCACCACGGAAAGGTCAGATTTCGCCTGGGATAAGGAGAGAGAGAACTACATAACCAGACATCTGGAGAAGAGAGACCACGGGGAGACAAAGAAATAGCCTGCATATGAAAGAAAAGCAGGCATCACCAGAAAAGGAAGTAAACGAAATAGAGGCAAGCAATCTGTCAGAGAAAGAATTCAGAGAAATGGTCATAAGGTGACTGAAAAGAATGGAAGACAAATTTGACAATATGAGTAAGAACCAAGAGGAAATGAAGAAGAACCAAGAAGAAATGAAAAGTGACATCGCTGCTGTAAAGAACTCAATAGAAAGCATCAAGAGTAGACTAGAAGAAGCAGAGGACCGCATCAGTGAACTAGAAGACAAGGTGGGAAAAACTACCCAAATAGAGCAGCTTCTAGAAAAAAAAATTAAAAAGCAGGAGGAGAGCCTAAGGGAACTTTGGGACAACACTAAACAAAACAACATCTGCATAATAGGGTTTCCAGAAGGAGAGGAAACTGAGCAAGGAATAGAAAATCTGTTTGAAGAAATAATGACAGAAAACTTCCTTGATATAGGGAAGAAAAACCCTACACAAATCCAAGAAGCTCACAGAGTTCCAAGCAAAATGAACCCCAAAAGACTGACGCCAAGGCACATTATAATTAAATTGGCAAACACCAACGACAAAGTAAGAATCTTAAAAGCGGCCAGAGAGAGACAGAAAGTTACATACAAAGGAACCCCCATCAGACTAGCAACTGATTTCTCAACAGAAACTCATCAGGCCAGAAGGGAATGGAATGAAATAAACAAAGTCATGCAAAGGAAGGGTCTGAATCCAAGAATGCTGTACCCAGCAAGGCTATCAATCAAAATTGAAGGTGAAATCAGAAGCTTCACAGACAAAAAAGGACTAAGGGAATTTATCACCACCAAACCAGCAATGTAAGAAATGTTAAAGGGTCTGCTGTAAAAAAAAAAAAAAAAAAAGAAAGAAAGAAATAGAAAGCGAAGAAGGAACACAGGGGTAAAGAATAAAAATGGCAACAAATAAGTACCTATCAATAATAACTTTAAATGTAAATGGATTAAATGCCCCAATAAAAAAACATAGGGTAACGGATTAGATAAGAAAACACGACCCATATATCTGCTGTCTACAAGAAACCCACCTCAGAAAGAAAGACACACACAGACTGAGGGTGAAGGGATGGAAAAAGGTTTTTCAGGTGAATGGGAAAAAAAAAGCTGGGGTAGCAATACTTATATCTGACAAATTAGATCACAAAGTGAAGGACATAACAAAAGATAAGGAAGGCCACTTCATAATACTAAAGGGAGCAATCCAACAAGAAGAAATAACTCTGGTAAACATATACACACCCAATACAGGAGCACCCAAATACATAAAAAAACTCCTGGAGGATATCAAGGGAGAGATTGACAGCAATACAATCATAGTAGGAGACTTTAATACACCACTATCACCACTGGACAAATCCTCTAAACAAAAAAATCAGCAAAGAAACATCAATCCTAAATGACTGACTAGACCGGATGGAATTAATTGACATCTTCAGAACATTTCATCCCAAAGCCACAGAATATACATTATTCTCAATTGCACATGGGTCATTTTCAAAGATAGACCATATGTTGGGTCATAGGCAAAGTCTCTTCAAATTCAAGAAGATAGAAATCATATCTAGCATCTTCTCAGATCACAGTGGCATAAAACTGGAAATCAACTACAATAAAAACAATCCAAAGAAATCAAACACATGGAGACTAAACAGCATGCTATTACACAATGACTGGGTTACCAGAGAGACCAAGGAAGAAATAAAAAACATCATGGCAACAAATAACAATGAAAACACAACAATCCAAAATCTATGGGACACAGAGAAAGCAGTCTTGAGAGGTAAGTTCATAGCTCTACAAGCCTACTGCAAAAAACAAGAAACAATGGTAATAAATTACCTAACCCTACAACTCAAAGAGTTAGAAAGAGAGCAACAAGAAAAGCCCAGTGTAAGCAGAAGGAAGGAAATAATAAAGATCAGAGCGGAGATAAATGACATAGAGACCAAAGAAGCAATACAAAAGATCAACAAAACCAAGAGCTGGTTATTTGAAAGGATAAACAAGATTGATGAACCTCTAGCAAGGCTCAGCAAGAAGCAAAGAGAGAGGACCCAAATAAACAAAATCAGAAATGAAAGAGGAGAAATAACAACAGAACCCACCGAAATACAAAGGATTGTTAAAAAATACTACGAACAACTCTTTTCCAAAAAACTAGACAACCTGGAAGAAATGGACATATTCCTAGAAAAATATAACGTTCCAAAACTCAGTCAGGAAGAATCTAAACATCTCAATAGGCCAATAACTATGGAAGAAATTTAAGCAGTCATCAAAAAGCTTCCGGCAAACAAAAGCCCGGAGCCAGATGGCTTCACAGGGGAGTTTTACCAAACATTCAAGAAGAACTAAAACCTATCCTCCTCAGACTATTCCAAAAAATTCAAGAGGAAGGAACACTTCCAAGCTCCTTCTATGAAGCCAGCATCACCCTAATACCAAAACCAGATAAAGACAACACAATGAAAGAGAATTACAGGCCAACACCCCTCATGAACATAGATGCCAAAATCCTCAACAAAATTCTAGCAAATCGGATCTAGCAGTACATCAGAAAGATCATACACCATGACCAAGTAGGATTTATCCCAGGAATGCAAGGATGGTACAATATCCACAAATCAATAAACGTGATACATCACATAAACAAATTGAGAGATAAAAATCACATAGTCATATCAATTGATGCAGAAAAAGCATTTGACAAAATCCAACACCCTTTCTTTTTTTTTTAATTTCTTTATTGATTAAGGTGTCACATATTTGTCCTCATCCCCCCACCAAGACCCTTTCTTGATAAAAACTCTCAACAAGGTAGGAATAGAAGGATCATACATCAACATAATAAAAGCTATATATGATAAACCCACAGCTAACATCATACTCAATGGGCAAAAACTGAAACCATTTCCCCTAAGAATAGGAACAAGACAGGGATGCCCACTCTCACCACTCCTGTTTGACACAGTACTGGAAGTATTAGCCATTGCAATTAGACAAGAAGAAGAAATAAAAGGCAACCAAATTGGAAAAGAAGTAAAGCTGTCCTTATTTGCAGATGATATGATATTGTACATAAAAAACCTGAAAGACTCCATCAAAAAACTAATAGACTTAATACATGAATTCGGCAATGTAGCAGGATACAAAATTAATGCCAAGAAATCTATGGCATTTCTATACACCAATAGTGAACTCTCAGAAAGAGAGACTAAAAAAGCAATCCCATTTACCATCGCACCAAAAAAATTAAGATACCTAGGAATAAACTTAACTAAGGAGGTAAAAGTCCTATACGCAGAAAACTACAGGACACTGAAAAAAGAGATAGAAGAAGACGTAAACAGATGGAAGAACATACCATGTTCATGGATTGGTAGAATCAACATCATTAAAATGTCCATACTACCCAAAGCAATCTATAGATTCAATGCACTCCCCATTAAAATACCAATGGCATATTTCACAGACCTAGAAAGAACTCTCCAAAAATTCATCTGGAATAAAAAAAGACCCCGAATAGCCACAGCAATTCTGAGAAAGAAGAATAAAGTAGGAAGGATCTCAATACCAGATTTCAAGCTGTATTACAAAGCCACTGCTCTCAAAACAGCTTGGTACTGGCACAAGAACAGACATATAGACCAATGGAATAGAATAGAGAATCCAGATATTGACCCAAACCACTATGCTCAATTAATATTTGACAAAGGAAGCATGAACAAACAATGGAGTCAAGACAGCCTCTTCAATAAATGGTGCTGGGAAAATTGGACAGGTACATGCAAAAAAATGAAACCAGACCACCAACTTACACCATACACCAAAATAAACTCAAAATGGATACAGGACTTAAACATAAGACGGGAAACCATAAAAATACTAGAGGAATCCACAGGCAGCAAAATCTCAGACATATGCCGAAATAACTTCTTCACTGATACTGCTCCGAGGGCAATGGAAGCTAAAGAGAAATTTAACAAATGGGACTACATCAAAATAAAAAGTTTTTTCACAGCAAAAGAAACCATCAACAAAACAACAAGAAAGTCCACTGTATGGGAGAGCATATTTGCAAATGTTATCACTGATAAAGGTTTAATCTCCAACATCTACAGGCAACTTATACAACTTAATAAAAGGAAGATAAATGATCCAATAAAAAAATGGGCAATGGACCTAAATAGAATCTTTTCAAAAGAAGACAGAAGGAAGGCCAAGAGACACATGAAAACATGCTCAAAGTCACTAATTATCTGAGAGATGCAAATCAAAACGACAATGCGGTACCATCTCACACCTGTCATCAACAAATCAACAAACGACAAGTGTTGGCGAGGGTGTGGAGAAAAAGGAACCCTCGTGCACTGCTGGTGGGAATGCAGACTGGTGCAGCCACTGTGGAGAACAGTATGGAGTTTCCTCAAAAAACTGAAAATGGAACTCCCATTTGACACAGTGATCCCACTTCTAGGAATATATCCCAAGAAACTGGAAACATCAATCAGAAAGGATATATGTACCCCTATGTTCATAGCAGCACAATTTACAATAGCTAAGATTTGAAAACAGCCTAGGTGCCCTTCAGCAGATGACTGGATCAGAAAACAATGGTACATCTACACAATGGAATACTATGCTGCCATAAAAAGAATGGAACTGGAGAACATTATGCTAAGCAAAATAAGCCAGTCAATGAAAGAAAAATACCACAAAATAAGCCAGTCAATGAAAAAAAACTCACTCATTTGTGGGTAATAAAGAACATTATAAACTGATGAACAAAAAGATAGATACAGAGGCAGTAAAGCATCAAACAGACTGTCAAATTACAGCGGGAAGATTAGGGAGAGGTGGGGGAGATAATAGATCAACTGAAGGACTTGTATGTATGCATGCATGCATATACGCATAACCAATGGACGCAAACACGGGGGCTGAGGGCATGTGTGGGAGTGGGGTGGGGGGGCAATAGTAAGGTATGTACACATATAATATCTTAATAAAAAATGGAAAAAAATAAAATGATAAAAAAATAAATTTGCAAAGAAAAAAGAAGAAAATTGAAGCTTTTGTTTTTTTGTGGCCTCATAAACTTACACCTGTTTATTTGGCCCATCTTAGCCTTTGAGTTTGACATGCTTGCTCTAGAGAAAGGAACTGAAATGCAAAGGCCCAGAGGCAGGAGCATGCTTGGAGACTAGTGTGGCTGAAGCAGAGTGACTAGAAGGTCAGAGAGGTGACAGCGAGCCACAGTCTGGCACCCAGGAGTGGAATCTGACCTCTTGGAGAGAGAGAGGCAGGGCTGATCAGCAGTGGCAGCGGCTGCTGGCAAGGCCGGGAGAGAGAAGCAGGGTGAGACCCTGCTTCTCTCTCCCTTGCCAGCAGCCAAGCTTCTCTCTCCCAGAGGTTAGCAGTTTAGCCACTTGCCAGCAGCCTGGGGCAGCTGCTGATGAGGAAGCTCACAGTCCCGCCTCTATGATCAGGCCTGAAGATAGGCCCGGAGATGCTGACTGGCATAGAAACCGACCAGTCAGTACCAAATCTGGGTAAATTGTGAGGAGCCAATGGCTGCTTAGGAGCCAAATTTGGCCAGCAGAGGAGGGCAGTTGGGTGCGATCAGGCCAGCAGGGGAGAGCAGTTGGGGGCGAGATCAGGCTAGCAGGAGAGAGCTGTTGGGGGTGAGATCAGGCCAGCAGGTGAGGGCAATTGGGGGTGAGATCAGGCTGGCAGGGGAGCAGTTAGGTGTTAATCAAGCTGGCAGGGGAGCGGTTAGGGGGTGATCAGGCTGGCAGGCCGAAGCGTTTAGGGACAATCAGGCAGGCAGGTAGGTGATCAGTTAGGAGCCAGCAGTCCCGAATTGTGAGAGGGGGATTGGGCCTTAATGGGCAGTCAGACATCCCCTGAGGGGTCTCAGATTGGAGATGGTGCAGGCTGGGCTGAGGGATCCCCCCGCCCAGTGCACGAATTTTGTGCACTGGGCCTCTAGTATAATAATAAAAGCGTAATATGCTAATTAGACCAGACATCCTTCTAGACAAAGCCAGGGCTGTGAGGGAAGCCCTGGTCCCTGGTGCCAGAGGGAAGCCGATGCTGGCAGCTAGGAAGGCCTACTCTTGCACTAATTTTGTGCATCAGGCCTCTAGTAGATACATAATTCTCGAAGTGATAAAAAACACACAGCTATAGAAAGTAATGTTTTATTGTAGAATAATGTTATTTATAGTGTTCCAAACCAGACATTTTCCTTCTTTAACCAATAGCAAACATTCCAAGCACCTAATAGAAGCCTGAAATAATAGCATTTTTTTCATCAGCCACTGACACATTCTAGTCAGCTGAGCCAGTTGCTCTGCCCAACAAATGGGAAAGTAATTCCTCTTCCTAATTAAAATCATGGCTACAAATTTAAAAATTATTTCACGGTGTATGGACAGCCAAGTTATGCTGCAGATGTTTTACTGTAAAGGCACGGGGTGCCTTAAACTAATTCTCAAAACAAAGTACATTAGATTAGCTTCTGGATATTTTCTTCTTTTGTTTTGCTTCTGGCTCCCAGTTCAAGCCTGAAAAGGCTCTCCACACCCACACAGCCTGGTATGCATTATGGCACTGGAATCAAGGGAAGGTCAACTGATTTACTTTGCATTTAAGTAGATAACACACCATCAAAATATAATTTCCCCAAAACAGTCTGATCTTTCTCCAAAAAATAAAAAGAGGTAATGATCTTTTAGTCAGATCACTGCTAAATTCTCAAACATAGCAACTAACCTTAACCCAGTGGTCGGCAAACTCATTAGTCAACAGAGCCAAATATCAATGATTGAAATTTTTTTTGAGAGCCAAATTTTTTAAACTTAAACTTCTTCTAACACCACTTCTTCAAAATAGACTCGCCCAGGCTGTGGTATTTTGTGGAAGAGCCACACTCAAGGAGCCAAAGAGCCACATGTGGCTCGCGAGCCGCAGTTTGCCGACCACTGCCCTAACCTAAGCATGTCTGCATTTTTTCTTTTCTTTGGTTTTGAATTTATACTTTTTCTCTTATTAGGGGTTGTACCTTTGGTTTTAAAATGTCTCAAGTTTTTTTTTTTTTTAAAGGAGTTGAATTTAATAAAGCTTAGAATAGAAAATACTTTAAATTTATTTTATCTTACAGGATGATACTCTACATAAAATTTAAAAACATGAAATAATACTAAGTACTGCTTATTGAAGTATTTATATTAAGGAAAGAATAAAGGTAGGGGATGTATAAAATGGAGTTACTTCAACCAAACCTCTAAAATTAATTACATAATGAAGTTTGAGGCATAAAAAAGCAATTTTATTCTTGTTCTAACTAGCCTGGGGAATTAAATTTTGAACTTTCCAGTCCTGTGCCAGTGCCTGGTGCATTAATTTGTTGTGTCAATATCTGGACATACACCAGACCTCCAGATAATGCTCCGCTCCGATTAACCCCCTTAAGGACTCACATATCCAGACCACCCAATATCTATTATGCAGACCACCAGATGTGACTAGACCACCTGCATGTATTGTCGGACTGCCATCTGACTGATAACCATTTGGACCAATCCTAGGGCTAAGAATGCAGGACTGATTATTCTCAAAATGTACTTTTTACTATAAGAACTCTCAATTTTTCTTTCTTCTTATAAACAATTTGTTTTTTTGCCTATCTGTGTTCCCAGTTGGCAAACTTTAAGACCCTTGAATAAACCTTCAAAGTTTATTTCTAGCAAAGCCTCTAGACAATCTTTGAAGTTGGACAAGATGAGATAAAGGTACAAAAACACACAGGGGAATGGCATGCCAACTTCAGGATAGTGGAGACCTAAAACAGAAAGGGAAAAAGAAGGAAGAATGGGATGAGCTGGTGGCCGTGATTTAGCTTTAAAAGTTGTAACATTGTGAAACTGTACAACAAGTGAGATTTGCAAGACTGCAAGCAAATATAGTTAGTAGCTCCCTCCAAGAACTCAATCTGGGAATGCTCTAGGGTGAAGATGAAATTGAAGGCCTTGACTTAATTAACTTAAGGACTATAGGTCTCCTCTCCCCAGGACACCTGAGTGGGTCAGTGTGTGGGGAAATTGCAGGCCAGATGGAGGGGGAGCCATAGCAAGGGAGAAGGAGAGGGAGTGCTCTTAACTGCACTCTTTTATCTCCCCAAACTAACACAAGCAGGTCAGGCTGATCACCACCAGGAGGAAGCAAACCTGAATCACAGCCTAATGCCGGAGTAAGCGAGGGGATGGGTGACGTCCATGGGTGGACTGAGGGCCCAGCAGGTGTAGGAGAGGAGATTGCAACAGGTCGTGGATACCACCTGAGGGAGGTGACACACCTCTAGTGGCATGAGCTCACAGAGCGATATAACGAATGTTCCAAAACTTAGCTGGAACACCGACACAAGATGTAGCACAATTAATTAATTTAAAGTCAGCAAAATAAATATTCTTCAGGAGGATAGTGGAAATTTGAAGCAGGAACAAAGAGTTAAAAAGAGGAGGCAACTGCAAGTTATCATTACAATAAGAAATTCATAAATGGGTTGAATATTGGAATAAATATAGTTAAAAAAAATGAGCCAGTAAACTGGAAAAAACATGTAATGGAATTCCCCCAGCGGACATCAAGTATGAATAAAAAGAGCAAAATAAAAAAAGAAACATCAACAGAGGGAGGATAGAAGAAGCTTCAGAAGAAGAGAATACAATAAATGGAGAAATAAAATATTTGAAGAAATATTGATTGAGAATTTCCTATAATTACAGGAAGGAAGACCACAAAATGAAAGGATTTAAAATATATCAATGGGATATATAAGAAAAATCCATACTTTGTAATATAGTAAAACTTAAGACCATCAATGTCAAAGAGAAGATTACTGGGACAAAGGAACAAAAATTAAATTGATACTAGACTTTTTAGCATTCATATTATATGAGACCAGGCTAATATCTTCAACACGTTGAAGAAAAAAAAAATTGAATCTAGAATGCTTTCCTCTAGCTGAGTTTTAAGTGCAATAAAGATATTTACAAGCGTACAATTGCCTCAGAAAAATTAATACAAAGACTGTCTTTGAAATCACTGTTGGAGAAAGTATTCCAGCACAAGAAAGTACAAAGGGGCATACACAGGAAGTAAAGGTGAATAAATGACTGAAGATGATTTGTGGTTTTCTCAGGGAGCGTTGGCATACCAGAGGAAGACTAATATAGAATAATTTGGATGACTAAGAATAACTAGAATGATGGGAATCAGAAATGTTGGGTTCATATATGCTACTTTTGTATTTTCTGCTATAATGTATGGTTGTCAAAACTTGAGTGGATTAGGTGGACTTGGAAGTGATGATTTGATAGGTGAGTATATGGACAAGAAGGGAAGAACAAGAGGGCTGGTGGTTGTGATTTAGTTTCAAAATTTGTAACAATTTGATAATTTGTAAATTTTACTGCTAGAAAATAACATCTTGCTAACACTAAAACCATTATGTCAGGGGCAACTGTAGTTGGAATTGATATCTGCTACACATTCTTTTAAAAAATATTTTTATTGATTTCAGATAGGAAGGGAGAGAGAGTTAGAAACATCAATGATGAGAGGAAATCATTGATTGGCTGCCTCCTGCACGCCCCCTACTGGGGATCAAGCTCGCAACCTGAGCATGTGCCCTTGACTGGAATCAAACCTGGGACCCTTTAGTCTGCAGGCTGACGCTCTATCCACTGAGCCAAACCAGCTAGGGCTGCTACACATTCTTAACTGTCTTTCTCCCTTGCCTAAATTCTGACCATGTAAAGTGTTTTGAGTAGCCTCAGTGTATCTAATCTTCAGCCATTATTATAAACTAAAGGAATTCTATTGAAAAATTATTATCAATTTTATCCTTTGGGAACATGGTATGTTATCATGACACCTGTTAATCAGATTCAATAGAGTTTCAGACACAGAACATCAGACCTAAGGGGAAAAGGTCAAACAGGTTTGGCCATATAGCCTATGGCTTAATCTTTCAACTCTAATTTTATAAAATAGGAATGTTGTTAGATATTTCCCTTCAGGCCCCCAAATAACAAATTTCTGCGTATACTGGGCTTTCTGAGGCTCAAATGCAGTTTCAGTCTACAGCACTAAAATAAAATGTTTATATCATCTAAAACAGATTTTTTTGAACTTCCAAAATGTTTTGGGGTTCATTTCCCAACTTAAAGTTTGTTAACTATCATTTTAGAATGCATTTTATTACTTAGAAAGCAATCCATACCCAGTGCAAAATACCTAGAAAGTATGAGTAGAAAGAAACAGAAGTTAATACTAGCCATTAAACACTGTTGTTTCTTTCCTTCCATTTATTTCATTAATTCTGTCTTACAAAGCAATATTAAGTAGTATGCAGGACATGAACTAAGAGTCAGCTTCTCCTGGCCCAGTTTCTCTGGCACCTGGCTACTGGGGGTGGTGGGGTGGTGATGGGGGTTGCGGGGGTTGGGAGGGGGGTGGGGGGTTCGCTTTTCCAACCCTGGAGAGCTTCTCTGCCAGAGGTGGTGACTGAGGGGGCACCCAGGTCACTGAGTTGTTGTGTGGATGACGTGGGAAATGGTAGTGAAGCATTTAACTCGACGTCTGCTGCTTAGAAAGTGTTCAATAAAGGCTCATTATCATGAATACATAATTACTGCTTGAGCACAGATTCTAGGTGAAACGGAGTCTTTGGAGATGGTGCCTTGTAGTTCACATTTTCCCTGAATCTCTTCACTGACAAAAACGATGTCTATGGCCAAGGTTGTCTCCAAAGAGATTATTGACATTGAACGTATTATTTTGTGTTTTCTACTCCAAAGTAGAAATTGCTGTATTTTAAATTGGAAGATTACTGGGGAAGTAAAGTTACCTGATACTCCCTGTTAAGTCATTTAAACATGATGCTCTTTTAAAAAAAAAGTTGAATTATGATAACATGATGAAACCCACAGGTTTTACGTGCCCAGTGCAGTGAGTTTTGACAATTCCTTGTAAGTATATCCATGTCACAGAACGTAGCGCATTTCCATGCCCTATGGAAAATTCTCTCGTTTTCCTTCTAGTCAGTTTCCTCCACTGTCCCACAAGCCTTCCCACACTGTCAACCACTGTCTGCTTTCTGTCCACATAGAGCAGTTTTGCCTGTGTTTGGATTTCATATACATGATTCATACTGTAGGTACTTTTTTCGGTCTGGATTTTGTTACTCAGCATAATGTCTTTGCGATTCATTATATATATCATCCTTGATCCTTTCAACTATTCAAAGTTTTAGGGGTCAGAAGGAAGAGAGTCAAGAGAGCAAACACCATAGATTTGAAAGACCCGAGTTGAAACCCAGACTGTTTTTAGTTGTGTGACTTTGAACAAATAGAGTTAATCTCTCAGTACTGGTTGTTTGGAGAAACTAAACCTCAACTTCCTTAAAACGATGATAAAAATACTCACCTGGTACAGTTATTGTCACGATTGAGATAAATAAGTGAGAACATGGTGCTAGACACATAATAGTTGTTAAAAAAAGATTTGTTCAATCTGAATATAGCAGGCCAGTCACAGATATTGACAAATTACACCTCCTTAATGACCAGCCACAGAGGAGATGAAAACTGTTTTGTTTCCCATCAAATATGACAAGATAAACTTCATTTTCTCTCCTGGAAATGATTTCAAGGTTTAGAAGGGATTATATATAAGAATATATAGTCTTGTATTTAAGGCAAACAAGCAAGCACACAAACAACCCAAAACCATGCAGAGAAAACCGCACACACAAAGGCAGCAGCAAGGCTTGAGGCTGGGGACTCTTTTGTACCTCTTATCTGTGTACTTGACATGTGGATCCAACCATTTCCATTTGTCTTCCCCCGGGGATACTAGAGACCTGGTGCATGAAATGTGTGCACTCAGGGGGGTCCCTCAGCCTGGCCTGCACCCTCTTGCAGCCCGGGAGCCCTCAGGGGATGTCCGGCTGATGGCTTAGGCCCAGGGGGAGCGGGCCTAAGCCTCAGTCGGACATCCTTAGCACTGCCCTGGAGGCAGGAGAGGCTCCCGCCAGGGCCACTGTGCTTGACAGCCATGAGCCTGGCTTCTGGCTGAGTGGTGCTCCCACTGTGGGAGCACACTGACTACCAGGGGTCAGCTCCTGCATTAAGTGTCTGCCCCCTGGTGGTCAGTGCGCATCATAACAACTGGTCCTTCCGCCATTCGATTGATTTGCATATTAAACTTTTATTATATAGGATTAGGAGACATAAATAAAGATGCTTTTGGATTGCATTCCATATTCAGAGTATTGATTACATGTTTTTTACCTATAAAAATAAGATAGAAATTCTTGTTATGTTAAAATATGGTATTCTTCAACAAGATGTTGTGTATAACTCAAGCAAAACTTTTTTTAAAGAGAATAAACCAGAACCAGTTTTTCTAGTGGCATTAAAACAAAATGATAGACACAAAAGCCTCAACAGTTTTCTACCTATGTTTCAATCAGCACAGAGAAATCCTTCCCATACACATTAATTATTCCCCAAGATGTGGGGAATTGAAAGGTCACCCTCATTTCCAATCATTGGTCCCATTCTTTCAGAGCGCAGGGCTGTGGACCACTATAAACAGCTAGTTTGGGAATGAAGGCAACCTTTTCTGTATGTTTGTTTTTGTTAATCCTCACCATTGTCCCACTGATTTTTAGAGAGAGTGGGAGGGAGGAGGAGAGACACAGAGAGAGAAACACCGATGTAAGAGAGACACATTGATTGGCTGCCTGGGGCCAGGATCAAGCCTGCAACTGAAGTATGTGCCCTTGACTGGAATCGAATCCAAGACACTTTAGTCTGCAGGCCAGTGCTCTATCCACTGAGCAAAAATGGCTAGGGCTGAAGGCAATCTTTGTGCACATTAAACACTTAGACACCTTGCAGTAAACTGACACTTTTTTATCATCTAGTTTGCTTTGACAGTTGAAATTGCTATTTAGCTGAGACATTTCTGCATTGATAAGTTTTGAACAGGGCAGCTTATGTGAAAAAGTGCTAAAACAATCATTTTTCTTCTGTGGTGAATTTTACATGAATAGAAAGAGATAATACAAGTTAAACCCTTTTCTAATACTTCTGAATAAGGTTGACCTTACAGAAATCTAATTATAAAATACATTTATGACCCATAATGAACCTATTAGGAAGCTGTAACACAGATAAAGATGCGAAAGTAATTTCTTTCAAATAAGACCTACAAAGTTAACAAAAATAAATATGCCATTGGCTAAATTAATACATTACATCTTTTTAAAAATATATTTTTATTAATTTCAGAAAGGAAGGAAGAGGGAGAGAGAGAAATATTACTGACTAGAGGCCCAGTGCAAGAAATTCAGCCCGGCCTGCACCCTCTCACATTCCGGGGCCACTGGCTCCTAAATGCTCACCAGACTGCCTGCGGATCACCCCTAATCCCTCTGCCTGTCTGCCTCATTGACACTAACCACTCGCTTGCCTTCCTGATCGCCCCTAACTGCTTGTTTGCCTGCCTGATCTCCCCTAACCTCTTGCCTGACTGTCTGATTGCCCCTAACCACTCTGCCTGCCTGCCTGATTGCCCCTAACCACTCACCTGCCTGCCTGTTCACCCCTAACTGCTCACATGCCTGCCTGATTGCCCCTAACTGCCTCTGCCTCGGCCCCCACCACCACAGCTTCATCCAGAAGGACGTCCGGAAGGTCGTTCGGCTATCCAGTCTAATTAGCATATTATGCTTTTATTATTGTAGATGAGAGAGAATCATTGATTGGCCACTTCCTGCATGCCTCCTATTGGGGATGGAGCCTGCAACCCAGGCATGTGCCCTGACAGGGATTCGAACCGTGAATTCCTGGTTCATAGGTCAATGCTCAACCACTGAGGCACACTGGCCAGGCACATTACATCTTTATAGTGTTTTTAGATTTTATGTATATTTATTCCCTTATCTATAAATAATCCTATAAAATAGATAATATTATGACTTCTACTTTATAGATAAGGAAATTTAGATGAAGAGTTTTTGGGGGGCTAATATTAAAAAAGATGATGTTTTCTCCCAGATGTTATTATTCCCTCAAGTTATTATGGCTCACTTATCATTTATGAAGCACTTAGACCTGACTTGCTAAGGCAGAAACCCAAACCAGTGTAATCCAAAAAGAAGGGAATTGATTGGTTCCCATAACTAGAAAAACCAGTGTGGCTAAATGTAGACAGAATCAAACTCCACATTGCTGAGATTTCTTGTTTCTTCCTTTCCCTCAGCCCCTCTCTGTGTGTGGCCCTGATCTCCCCCCTCTACAGATGGGCTTCCTCCATGTGACCAGGAAGGTAAGTACCAACAGTGCCAACATGATTTCCTCCCAACACCCAGATTACAAATTCCCAGGGCAATCTTCTTCATTTGCTTCAATTGAAAACTGTGGGGCTGAACTTGGGTCTCATGCCAATGTTTGACCTATATCTTAAGAGCACAGGTGTAGGGAGCTCTGACTGGCCCATGTAGAACCTCTGTCCCCCATGTGTGAAATGGGGACAGAGCACAGGGTTGACCACATGTGATGGGAGAGGTTGTTGCTCTAAAGAAAGGGACTTTGGCAAATAATAAGAGTCTCCTCTATACTCAAATAGACAAGTTGCTTAAGGGGCCAGATTAGAATGTCTAGAAACAGATATATGTCCATACAAGAGTTTATTACAGGATTTTTCTGGAAATTCAAATAGGTGAGGAAAGAATAAACTATTTAATAGTAAATGTGAAAACTGAGTTGACCCTTAGCTCAGTATTTGTTGAATGTAATAAAAGGAGTAAATGAAATGAATGAATGAGTGAATGAATGGAAAAGTCAGAGTTAGAGTCTCAGTGCTGCCACTTATAGCTCTGGGATCTTGGAATGGTTACCTATATCTCATAACTTCCATTTTCATTTCAATTCTTCATTGTTGGATGATTAAAGGAGCTCTTAAAACCACAGAAGCTCCAATGGTATTAGCAGAGGACACAAATTTATAATAAAAACTACAGGCCCGATGCACAACATTCATGCATTGGTGCTGAGGAGAGCCCCTGAACCCAGCCTGCACACTCTCGCAGTCCTAAACCGTCAGTCAGATATCCCCCAAGGGGTCCTTAGTGCTGCTGCGGAGGCGAGGAGGGAGAGGCTCCTGCCACCGCTGCTGCGCTCGCCAGCCGTGAGCTTGTGGGAACGTACTGACCACCAGTGGGCAGCTCCTGCATTGAGTGTCTGCCCCCTGGTGGTCAGTGTGCATCATAGCGACCAGTCGTTCTACTGTTTGGTCAATTTGCATATTAGCCTTTTATTATATAGGATATACAACTTAATAAAAAATAAATGCAAAAAGTCAATTGGAAAACATTAATGTTCCATTTGGGTGGAGGGGCAGGAACACATACATCACATTCAAATTTAAAGTGGTACAACTATTGGAAAGTGATTTGGCAATACTTAGCCAAAATTCTATGAACTTTCTTGCTAGCACTTCACATCTATGAATTATGGTTCTATTAGGCACAGATTGGAAATTATCATTTAAGTACCAGGATTCCTTTCTAGCATTGCTTATTAGAGCAAACAATTATAACTGACCAAAATATCCAAAATAGGGAATAATTAACTAAATTATGGTATATCAATAAATGGAAACACTATAGGCATTGCAAATGAATTTGTGAAAGATAACGACAAAAATGTTCACTGTGTATTTTTATTTATTTTTAAATTTACATTAAAAAATCTTTAATATTGAGAGTAGTACAGCTGCCCCCCTGCTTTCCTACATTGTCCCCCTCCACCCAGCTCATGCCCCACTCCAGGCCTTTACCACCTTATATAGTCTGTGTCCATAGGTAATGCATATCTTATATAATAAAACCCTAATATGCAAATCGACCAAATGGAGGAACGACCGGTTGCTATGACACGCACTGACCACCAGGGGGTAGATGCTCAATGGAGGAGCTGCCCCCTGGTGGTCAGTGAGATCCCACGGGAGAGTGCTGCTCAGTCAGAAACACAGGCTCACGGCTGGTGAGCACGGTGGTAGTTGTGGGAGCCTCTCCTGCCTCCAAGGCAGCACTAAGGACCCCCGAAGTGTCCCGGACTGTGAGAGGGCACAGGCCAGGCTGAGGGACCCCCCTCCCAGTGCATGAAATTCATGCACTGGGCCTCTAGTATGCAAATAAAATCTTTGGTTAAGCTCTTTCCCCACCCCTTCCCTCTGAGATTTGTCAGTCTGTTCCATGTTTTCATGCATCTGGTTCTATTTTATTCATCAGTTATTTTGTTCATTAGATTCCTTGTTAATTTATTTTGATTTTTAGATTCAATTGCTGATAGACATCTATTTATTGCCATTTTATTTTTCACATTTTTTATCTTCTTCTTCCTCTTCTTAAAGAATACCCTTCATTTCATGTAATACTGGTTTGGTGGTGATGAACTCCTTTAGCTTTTTCTTGTCTGTGAAGCTTCTTATCTGACCTTGAATTTTAAATGATAGCTTTGCTGGGTAGAGTAATCTTGGTTGTAGGTCCTTGCTATTCCTCACTTTGAATATTTCTTGCCACTCCCTCTGGCCTGCAAAGTTTCTGTTGAATAATCAGCTGACAGACATATGGGTGCTCCCTTGTAGATAACGAACTGCTTTTCTCTTGCTGCTTTTAAGATTCTATCTTTGTCTTTAACCCTTGGCATTTTATTGTGGTGTGTCTTGGAGTGGGCCTCTTTGGGTTGCTCTTGTTTGGGACTCTGCTCTTTGTGGACTTGTAAGTCCATTTTTTTCACCAGTTAGGGGAAGTTTTTGGTTATTATTTCTTCAAAGAGGTTTTCAATATCTTGCTCGCTCTCTTCTCCTTCTGGCATCCCCATAATGTGAATGTTGGTACACTTGAAGTTGTCTCAGAGGCTCCTAAAACTATCTTCATATTTTTGGATTCTTTTTGTTCTTCTGATTGTTTTTTTTTTCTTTTTTCGCTTCCTCATATTCCAAATCGTTGATTTGATTCTCAGAATCCTTTCCTCTGCTGCTGAATACCTGTAAATTATTCTTTATTTCAGTTAGTGTATGCTTGATTTCTGACTGGTCCCTTTTCAGGTCTTTGAAATTCCCACTAAGATCCTTGAAAGTCTCATGAGGATCCTTGAGTAACCTTATAAGTATGGTTTTTAACTTTGTATCCCATAGTTTGCTTGCTTCCATTTCTTTCATTTGTGACATGTTTCTTTCTCTCCACATTTTGGCAGCTTCCCTGTGTTTGTTTCTATGCATTACCGTATTTTCCGGCATATAAGACGACTGGGCATATAGAAGATTTTCCTGGGTTAAAAAGTCGTCTTATATGCCGGAAAATACGGTAGGTAGAGCTGCTATGTCTTCTGGAATTGGTAGAGTGGCCTTGTATAGTAGGTGACCTGTAGGGTCCAGTGGCTCAGCCTCTCCAGTCACTTTAGCTGGGGACTCTAGATGCGCCCCCATGTGGGCTGTGTGCACAGTCTTGTTGTAGTTGAGCTTTGATTGCTATTGGGTCACTGGGAGGAGTTGACTTCCAGGCCAATTGGCTGTGATGACTAACTGCAACTACAGTGGGAAAGCTGCTGTGCAGGAGACACACCTATGGAGCAGGACTTGTTTCAGTGGGGCTTTGGTGCTCACTGAGTCTGTCCCTTGAGTGTGTCACTTGGATGAGTAGCATTGTAATCTGGTATGATCTGAAGCTGTCCACCGGGTGTACTGGCTCTGGGGTATCCCAGGAGGTGTAAAGTCAGCCACTGCTTGGGTCCATGTAGCAGGAGCTACAGAGAGATCTGCAGATGGCTGCTTCTGTATTGGGCTAGGAAATGCTCAGGTGAGGCCAGCTGTGAAACAAGGTAGGCTGGTGCTAGTGCCAGGTCTTCGGCCTCTTATAGATATGTATGGAGCAGCTGACACCCACTGCTGCTTGTTTGAGAGCTTTTAAGAAAGTCTGAAGCCTGAGCATGGACAGGTGTTCTCAGGGGTAATTGTTGTGTGCTGGGACCTCCCCCATCACAGAGTTTACTGGCTGCCATATCTGAGTTTCCATTATCTGGCACAGCAGCCACCAATCGGTGGTCCGCAGACCACTGTGGTCTGTGAGGTCTGAAAGGTTGGTGACTGCTGATCTGGCCCACACTGTTCGCTCTATCCTGGTCATTCCCCGAGACCCCACCACATCCAATTTGTAGCCCCACCCAAGCTGTTTGCAGCAGCTTCTCTGTATGAATGATCTGTCCGTGCTCAGGCTTCAGACTTTCTTATTTTATTTTATTATTTATTTTATTTTAATTGTTTAAAGTATTACAAATAGTAGTACATATGTCTCCTTTTCCCCCCATTGACCTCCCCCTGGATTCCCCTACCCCCAGCACATACTCACCCCTCTCCTCCCCCAGTATCTGTGTCCATGGGTTATCCTTATATGCATGCATAAAAGTCCTTCGGTTGATCTCTTAACCCCCTACCTCACAACCCTCCCCTGCCTTCCTGCTATAGTTTGACAGTCTGTTTGATCCTTCTTAATCTCTGTATCTATTTCTATTCATCAGTTTATGATGTTGATTATATTCCATAAATGAGTGAGATCATGTGATATTTATCTTTCTCTGACTGGCTTATTACACCTAGCATAATGCTCTCCAGTTCCATCCATGCTGTTGCAAATGGTAAGAATTTCTTCTTTTTTACAGCAGTGTAGTATTCCACTGTGTAGATGTACCACAGTTTTCTAATCCACTCATCTGCTGATGTGCATTTAGGCTGTTTCTAAATCTTAGCTATTGTACATTGTGCTGCTATGAACATAGGTATGCATATATCCTTTCTGATTGTTGTTTCTGTTTTCTTGGGATATATACCTAGGAGTGGTATTACTGGGTCAAATGGAAGTTCCATTTTTAGTTTTTTGAGGAAACGCCATACTGATTTCCACAGTGGCTGCACCAGTCTGCATTCCCACCAGCAGTGCACGAAGGTTCCTTTTTCTCTGCATCCTCTCCAGTACTTGTCATTTGTTGATTTGTTGATGATAGCCAGTCTGACAGGTGTGAGATGTTACCTCATTGTTGTTTTAATTTGCATCTCTCGGATGATTAGTGACTTTGAACATGTTTTCATATGTCTCTTGGCCTTCTGTATGTCCTCTTTCAGAAAGTGTCTATTTAGGTCCTTTGCCCATTTTTTGATTGGATTGTTAATCTTCTTTTTGTTAAGTTGTATGAGTTCCCTATAAATTTTGGAGATTAAACCCTTATCAGAGATAACATTGGCAAATTTGTTCTCCCATGCAGTGGGCTTTCTTTTTTTTTATTTTTTTTATTTTTATTTATTTATTTATTTATTTTTTATTGAGGTATTATATGTGTACATATCTTACCATTACCCCCCCCCCACCCCACACCCACACATGCCCTCACCCCCCAGAGTTTTGCGTCCATTGTTTATGCTTATATGCATGCATACAAGTCCTTCGTTTGATTTCTTATCTACCCCCCCTCTCCCTAACTTTCCCCCTGTAATTTGAAAGTCTATTTGTTGCTTTAATGTCTCTGTATCTATCTTTTTGTTCATCAGTTTATAATGTTCTTTATTATCCATAAATGAGTGAGATCATGTGGTATTTTTCTTTCATTGACTGGCTTATTTCACTTAGTATAATATTCTCCAGTTCCATCCATGCTGTTGCAAATGATAAGAATTCCTTCTTTTTTACCGCAGTGTAGTATTCCATTGTGTAGATGTACCACAGTTTTCTGATCCAGTCATCTGCTGACGGGCACCTAGGCTGTTTCCAAATCTTAGCTATTGTAAATTGTGCTGCTATGAACATGGGGGTGCATATATCTTTTCTGATTTGTGTTTCTAGTTTCTTTGGATATATTCCCAGGAGTGGGATTACTGGGTCAAATGGGAGTTCCATTTTCAGTTTTTTGAGGAAACTCCATACTGTTCTCCACAGTGGCTGCACCAGTCTGCATTCCCACCAGCAGTGCACGAGGGTTCCTTTTTCTCCGCATCCTCGCCAACACTTGTCGTTTGTTGATTTGTTGATGATAGCCATTCTGACAGGTGTGAGATAGTACCTCATTGTTGTTTTGATTTGCATCTCTCGGATAATAAGTGACTTTGAGCATGTTTTCATGTGTCTCTTGGCCTTCCTTCTGTCTTCTTTTGAAAATATTCTGTTTAGGTCCGTTGCCCATTTTTTTATTGGATCATTTATCTTCCTTTTATTAAGTTGCATAAGCTGCCTGTAGATGTTGGAGATTAAACCTTTATCAGTGCTAGCATTTGCAAATATGTTCTCCCATGCAGTGGGCTTTCTTGTTGTTTAGTTGATGGTTTCTTTTGCTGTAAAAAAGCTTTTTATTTTGATGTAGTCCCATTTGTTAATTTTCTCTTTAGCTTCCATTGCCCTAGGGGCAGTGTCAGTGAAAAAGTTCTTTTGGCATATGTCTGAGATTTTGTTGCCTGTGGATTCCTCTAGTATTTTTATGGTTTCCCGTCTTATGTTTAAGTCCTGTATCCATTTTGAGTTTATTTTTGTGTATGGTGTAAGTTGGTGATCTAGTTTCATTTTTTTGCATGTGTGTGTCCAATTTTCCCAACACCATTTATTGAAGAGACTGTCTTGATTCCATTGTATGTTCATGCCTCCTTTGTCAAATATTAATTGAGCATAGTGGTTTGGGTCGATATCTGGATTCTCTATTCTGTTCCATTGATCTATATGTCTGTTCTTGTGCCAGTACCAGGCAGTTTTGAGAACAGTGGCTTTGTAATACAGCTTGAAATCTGGTATGGAGATCCCTCCTACTTTATTCTTCTTTCTAAGGATTGCTGCGGCTATTCGGGGTCTTTTTTTATTCCAGATGAATTTTTGGAGAGTTCTTTCTAGGTCTGTGAAATATGCTGTTGGTATTTTGATGGGGAGTGCATTGAATCTGTAGATTGCTTTGGGTAGTATGGACATTTTAATGATGTTGATTCTACCAATCCATGAACATGGTATGTTCTTCCATCTGTTTACGTCTTCCTCTATCTCTTTTTTCAGTGTCCTGTAGTTTTCCGCGTATAGGTCTTTTACCTCCTTAGTTAAGTTTATTCCTAGGTATCTTAATTTTTTTGGTGCGATGGTAAATGGGATTTCTTTTTTAGTCTCTTTTTCTTTAAGTTCACTATTGGTGTATAGAAATGCCATAGATTTCTTGGCGTTAATTTTGTATCCCACTACATTGCCGAATTCATTTATTAAGTCTATTAGTTTTTTGATGGAATCTTTTGGGTTTTTTACGTACAATATCATGTCATCTGCAAATAAGGACAGCTTCACTTCTTCTTTTCCAATTTGGATGCCTCTTATTTCTTCTTCTTGCCTAATTGCGGTAGCTAATACTTCCAGTACTATGTCAAACAGGAGTGGTGAGAGTGGGCATCCCTGTCTTGTTCCTGTTCTTAGGGGAAATGGTTTTAGTTTTTGCCCATTGAGTATGATGTTTGCTGTGGGTTTATCATATATAGCTTTTATTATGTTGAGGTATGATCCTTCTATTCCCACCTTGTTGAGAGTTTTTATCAAGAAAGGGTGTTGGATTTTGTCAAATGCTTTTTCTGCATCTATTGATATGACTATGTGGTTTTTATCTCTCAATTTGTTTATGTGATGTATCACATTTATTGATTTGCGGATATTGTACCATCCTTGCATTCCTGGGATAAATCCTACTTGGTCATGATGTATAATCTTTCTGATGTATTGCTGGAGCCGATTTGCTAGGATTTTGTTGAGAATTTTGGCATCTATGTTCATGAGGGATATTGGTCTGTAATTCTCTTTCATTGTGTTGTCTTTATCTGGTTTTGGTATTAGGGTGATGCTAGCTTCATAGAAGGAGCCTGGAAGTGTTCCTTCCTCTTGAATTTTTTGGAATAGTCTGAGGAGGATAGGTTTTAGTTCTTCCTTGAAAGTTTGGTAAAACTCTCCTGTGAAGCCGTCTGGCCCCGGGCTTTTGTTTGCCGGAAGCTTTTTGATGACTGCTTCAATTTCGTCCATAGTTATTGGGCTATTGAGCTGTTTAGATTCTTCCTGATTGAGTTTTGGAAGGTTGTATTTGTCTAGGAATATGTCCATTTCCTCCAGGTTGTCCAGTTTGTTGGAATAGAGTTGTTCGTAGTATTTTGTAACAATCCTTTGTATTTCGTCAGGGTCTGTTGTTATTTCACCTCTTTCATTTCTGATTTTGTTTATTTGGGTCCTCTCTCTTTGCTTCTTGGTGAGCCTGGCTAGAGGTCCATCAATCTTGTTTATCTTTTCAAAGAACCAGCTCTTGGTTTTGTTGATCTTTTGTATTGTTTCTTTGGTCTCTATGTCATTTATCTCCGCTCTGATCTTTATTATTTCTTTCCTTCTGCTTACACTGGGCTTTTCTTGTTGCTCTCTCTCTAACTCTTTGAGTTGTTTGGTTAGGTAATTTATTACCATTGTTTCTTGTTTTTTGCAGTAGGCTTGTAGAGCTATGAACTTACCTCTCAGGACTGCTTTCGCTGTGTCCCATAGATTTTGGATTGTTGTGTTTTCATTGTCATTTGTTGCCATGATGTTTTTTATTTCTTCCTTGATGTCTTTGGTAACCCAGTCATGGTTTAATAGCATGCTGTTTAGTCTCCATGTGTTTGATTTCTTTGGGTTGTTTTTATTGTAGTTGATTTCCAGTTTTATGCCACTGTGATCTGAGAAGAAGCTTGATATGATTTCTATCTTCTTGAATTTGGAGAGACTTTGCCTATGTCCTAACATATGGTCTATCTTTGAAAATGTCCCATGTGCACTTGAGAAGAATGTATATTCTGTGGCTTTGGGATGAAATGTTCTGAAGATGTCGATTAATTCCATCTGGTCTAGTGAGTCATTTAGGATTGATGTTTCTTTGCTGATTTTTTGTTTAGAGGATTTGTCCAATGGTGATAGTGGGGTATTGAAGTCTCCTACTATAATTGTATTGCTGTCAATCTCTCCTTTGATATCTTCCAGGAGTTTTTTAATGTATCTTGGTGCTCCTGTGTTGGGTGCATATATGTTTACCAGAGTTATTTCTTCTTGTTGGATTTCTCCTTTTAGTATTATGAAGTGGCCTTCATTATCTCTTGTTATGTCCTTCACTTTGAGATCTAATTTGTCAGATATAAGTATTGCTACCCCAGCTTTTTTTTCATTTCCATTCGCCTGGAAAACCTTTTCCATCCCTTTACTCTCAGTCTGTATGCGTCCTTTTTTTTGAGGTGGGTTTCCTGTAGACAGCAGATATATGGGTTTTGTTTTCTTATCCAATCTGTTACCCTGTGTCTTTTGATTGGGGCATTCAATCCATTTACATTTAAAGTTATTATTGATAGGCACTTATTTGTCACCATTTTTATTCTATACCCCTGTGTTCCTTCTTTGCTTCCTCTTTCTTTCTTTCTTTCTTTCTTTCTTTCTTTCTTTCTTTCTTTCTTTCTTTCTTTCTTTCTTTCTTTCTTTCTTTTTACAGCAGACCCTTTAGCATTTCTTTCATTGCTGGTTTGGTGGTGATAAACTCCCTTAGCCCTTTTTTGTCTGTGAAGCTCCTGATTTCACCTTCAATTTTGATTGATAGCCTTGCTGGGTACAGTATTCTTGGATTGAGACCCTTCCTTTGCATGACTTTGTATATTTCATTCCATTCCCTTCTGGCTTGATGAGTTTCTGTTGAGAAATCAGTTGCTAGTCTGATGGGGGTTCCTTTGTATGTAACTGTCTGTCTCTCTCTGGCCGCTTTTAAGATTCTTACTTTGTCGTTGGTGTTTGCCAACTTAATTATAATGTGCCTTGGTGTCGGTCTTTTGGGGTTCATTTTGCTTGGAACTCTGTGAGCTTCTTGGATTTGTGTGAGTTTTTTCTTCCCTATATCAAGGGAGTTTTCTGTTATTATTTCTTCTAACAGGTTTTCTATTCCTTGCTCCATTTCCTTTCCTTCTGGTACCCCTATTATCCTTATGTTGTTTTGTTTTGTGTTATCCCGAAGTTCCCTTAGGCTCTCCTCATGCTTTCTAATTTTTGTTTCTAGAAGCTGTTGTAATTGGGTATTTTTTTCCATCTTGTCTTCTAGCTCACTTATGCGGTCCTCTGCTTCTTCTAGTCTACTCTTGATGCTTTCTATTGAGTTCTTTACAGCAGTGATGTCATTTTTCATTTCTTCTTGGTTCTTCTTCATTTCCTCTTGGTTCTTACTCATATTGTCGAATTTGTCTTCCATCCTTTTCAGCCACCTTATGACCATTTCTCTGAATTCTTTCTGTGATAGGTTGTTTGCCTCTAGTTCGTTTACTTCCTTTTCTGGTGATGCCTGCTTCTCTTTCCTGGGGGGGCTAATTCTTTGTTTCCCCATGGTCTCTCTTCTCTGGATGTCTGGTTATATAGTTCTCTCTCTCCGGCGTTGATTTAAAGGTACAAAATACAACACAACCAGGCACAACACACAAGGCACTAAACAGAATTGTATTCACGATATTAATAACCTCCAATAAAGGTAACCACCAGAGAAAGACAAATTAGGGAATAGGAGTGGAAGAGGGAGAGTAAAAAGAAAGAACAACAACAAAAAAAAGAGTGTGAATCTGAACTTGGGAGAAGAGCAGTAAGAAAAAAGAAAAGAAAAATGAGTAAGAGAGGCAAGAACAATACTAAGAGAGAAAAGGGGAACAAACTATATATATGGGGAGTAGACTCCACTAGAACAACCACTAAACCCAGCAAATTCCAGCAACACGAGCCTGGAGATTAATACCAACTGCAACAGCAACTCTTATCAAGTGAGGCAAGAGAAAACAAAAGTAATAAAAAAAAACAAAAACGAAGCAAACAATAGAAACAACCAAACAAACAAAAAGTATAATCAAAACAATCTCATAAAAAAAAGCATAAAAATTCAATCTAATCAACATTCAAGCAAACAACAACAAAAGGCCAGAGAGAAAAATAATTTTTTAAGGGGAAAGGTTAGGAGGAGAGTGATGGCAAAATGTTAGCGTTGAGATAGGGTAAGGGAAAGATGCAAATAGAATGTAGGACACTAATCCCAAAATAAAAGAAAGAGAAAATCTAATGACATTTAAAAAAAAAAAAAAAGTAAAATAATAGCAATAATAATGCTGATTGAAAATAAAAATGTAATAATTAAAAAGGTGAAAATCGAGGAAAAAGGAAAAAAAATTTTTTTTCTTAAGTAAAGATGCAAAAAATGAAAATAAAAAAATTAGAATAAAAAAATTGAAAAAAAATTGAAAAAAGAATTAAAAATTAAAAAATAGGAAGACTAAAATGTGCAGTAGCGGCTGTCATTCACTTCCTCTGCAGTGGGCTTTCTTGTTGTTTTGTTGATGGTTTCTTTTGCTGTGCAGAAGCTTTTTATTTTGATGTAATCCCATTTGTTTATTTTCTCCCTAGTTTCCATCATCCTAGGAGTTGTGTCGGTAAAGATATTGCTATGACATATGTCTGCTATTTTGGTGCCAATGGCTTCTTCTAAGATTTTTATGGTTTCCCATCTTTCATTTAAGTCCTTTAGCCATTTTGAGTTTATTTTTGTGTATGGTGTAAGTTGGTGATCTAGTTTCATTTTTTTGCATGTATCTGTCCAATTTTCCCAACAACATTTATTGAAGAGACTGTCTTGACTCCATTGTATGCTGTTACCTCTTTTGTCAAATATTAATTGAGCATAATGGCTTGTGTTGATTTCTAGGTTCTCTGTTCTGTTCCATTGTTCTATGTGTCTATTCTTGTTCCAGTACCAGGCAGTTTTGAGAACAGTGGCTTGGTAATATAGCTTGATATCTGGTATTGTGATCCCTCCAACTTTGTTCTTCTTTCTCAAGATTGCTGCAGCTATTTGGGGTCTTTTTTTATTCCAGATGAATTTTTGGAGAGTTTGTTCTAGGTCTGTAAATTGGTATTTTAATGGGGATTGCATTGCATTTATAGATTTATTTGGGTAGTGTGAACATTTTATTTTTTATTTTTTTATTTATTTTTATTTATTTTTTATTTTTTTTAAAATTTCTTTATTGATTAAGGTATCACATATTTGTCCTCATGCCCCCATTCCCATCCCACACCCCTCCCCACACATGCCCCCACTCCCCTGTTGTCCCCAACCGCTGGTTAGGCGCATATGCTTGCACACAAGTCCTTTGGTTGATCTCTCCCCTTTACCCCCACCCTCCCCTACCCTCCCTCTGAGGCCCGACAGTCTGATCCGTGCCTCCTTGTTTCTGGGTCTGTTCTTGATCATCAGTCTATGTTGTTCATTATTTCCAGTAGATGAGTGAGATCATGTGCTATTAGAAATACACTTATAAGAAGCGAAAATGAGACAAGCAATAATGGTTATGGTGACAGGAAATGAATCAGTCTGTAGTGAGTTTCTTTCTGGGCCAACAGTTCTTTTGAGACCCAATTACAATGTCCACCAGTTCCTTATGTGTACATGTCAGCACTGACATTACAGTTCTGGATGGTGGAAAAATGGTGGTAATGCAGGTCCGACTCTCTCTGGTTTGGTCCTGGGCAACCTGCAGTGATGCACAGCTGCTAACTGCTAGTATGGGAAGACTAAGTCAGCGTCTTCCATCTCTGGACTGCTTCTCTTCTGTCTTCGTGGCTGGAGTAGTCCTGTCGATTCCTCTCTGTTGCTGGAATCCACATGGTCTCGGAGTTGTTTTCTGAAAATATACAAACATATTCTCGACCAAAAGTTAATAAAGGAATATTTTCTATAAATTTGACTTGGGATCCTATTTCATTTTTTGCCCAAATGATTTTCCTCTGGCTTGTTTTGACACCTTGTGTGTTTTTCATGGGTGTCTTGCTTTTAGCCTTACAATTACTTTTCTAAAGTATTAATTTTCCAGAAGTAATTTACTTACAGGTTATTTTTCCTTACATGATATTCTTCTACTATACCCTCCTTTTTTGATTTAAATGTTAGGAGGCTTTTGAAAATTTTATAATGTAGTCTTGATGGCTTTTACATTTTAATTTTTTGCTCTATAGTATTACTGTTTTAGGTTCATTACATAGTGCACAATTTTATCATGAGATGAAGTACCAATAAAAATTTTAGTTAACACTTTAGGAACACTTTTTGTCCAGTACAATTAATTTTTCTAGAATATTCGCTTGTTTCAACTAGCCAATTTAAATTTGCCTGAAAACTTGACTACTATTTTACTGTCAAATTTGTTGCTCTAACAACGATCTTATTTTACCCTGTATATATTAGTTGAAGGGATTATTTACCTTCTTGAGTAGGTCCTGAGCATTTAGTGTGAACATTTAATGATGTTGTTTCTATCAATCTATGATCATGGTATATACCTACAATAAAAAATGTGATCAAGATTTCAACAGTAGACTAGAAGAAGTGGAGGACTGAATTAGTGAGTTAGAAGATAAGGTAGAGAAACAAGCCCAATCTGAACAGCAACTGGAGAAAAACATTAAAAAGCATGAGGAGTGTATGCAGCGGCAGTGGGGTTTCGCAGTCTAAGAGAGCCCGGTCCACCAGTCCCCAAAAGTCCTGCAGGATCTAACTGTCCCTAGCTCACACACACACTTTCCAGACATGTCTGTACACTCCCCTTTTGCTCCCTCATTCTCTTACACACTCTCTCTCCCTGCCATCTTGCCGGTCACCCCAGACTTTCTTAAAAGCCCTCTGGCTGCTGGGAGCGGCTGGCTCCTCTCAGTATAAATGGCCGTTTTGGTTTGGGGCCTATGACCTAATGCTCCTGGCTGATGTTCCACCAAGTCTCGGTGCAATGCTCCCCACGCCAGCCTCTCCCGAGGCTCCTGGAGTCCACATCTCCCTCCCTACACCATAGCCTCTGGTGAGTAGTTGCAAATGAAAACTCCTGGGCTCTGGGTTTAGAGAAAAAAAAAAAAAAAAAAAAAAAAGGTAAAGAAAAAAAGAGAAAAATGAAACTGCCACTTTCTCTCCAATTGGCTCCAGTCTATAGGCTCCAGGCTCTGCTGCAGCCAACAGCCCTGCCGCCTTTCATGGCTGGATTATATGGGTGCTGCTGTGAGTCTCAGCTCTGGTGCTCTGGGCTGTGGAGCCCAGCTTGGGTTCTGGGCCTCTGTCTTCTGGGAACAGACTCTCCTCTAGTGAGGAGTTCCCTCTTCCCCTTGGCCTGCCAGCCTGCCACCCCTGGGAGCTGGGCCAGCTCCTCTCCCAACCTCGCCCTTCCTATGGGTCTCCAGGTGTTTTCTGTCCTTCCTTGATATAATTCTCCCCCTCAGCTGGACCTCAGTTGGTAATTCCAAGTGAATATTCTCTAATTTAGTTGTATTTCCAGTCTGGCCCTGGCATTAGGTGCACAACAGGTCTGCCTATTCTGCCGCCATTTTCTCCACCTTCTTTCTGGTTTTTATTAGCTTAATTTCTCTGTACATTTTTGGCCCACTGAAATAGGAAGACAACCTAGAGAAAACCAAAATAGACCCAAATGAAATCTACTAGAAACTTATATGGAATCCATAAACCTCTTTATTCTTTCTGCTTGCCTTGCCTTCTCTTCTCATAATAAATGGAAACAATGACTCCATAGGTTGAACCTGCGTTTCCGAATGGTATGTATAAGACAGATCTGTATATAAGCAGATAATCTGCCATTCCAAACAAATGGACTAAAGGTCTGGGTAAAAAGGGGTTTTCCCAACCTGCCCTTTTAAGATTGCTTCAGAGTGGATGACTTTTGGCCCCCAAAAGTCCAATAGCTCTCACTTGTACAACTTCAGGTTGTGTAGAAGCTAACATATTATTTTTATATAGTCTGACTCTCTAAAACAATACTTAAAAGGCAGAATATCTCAGGATAAGGAGAAGAAGCTTTGGGGGTTAGACAGCCACCATCAACTCAGTATTTATTGAATATAATGAATTGAATGACAAGGAAGATGAATAAGCTCTAGAGGTCTGCTCTGTACAACACTGTTCCTATAGTCAACAATAATGTACTGTCTACTTAAAAAGGTGTTAAAAAATGTTAAAGACATGTAATAACAATAAAGTACATATAATTAAAAGGAAAGAAATGTGTTAAGAGGGCAGATCTCATGTTAAGTGCTTTTTCCATAATAATAAAAAAAGAATAAAGGAAGAAAAATAGAAATGAATGAAGGAATGAACAAAGAGGTCTGAGTCAGAGTCTCAGGTCTGGTACTTAGAGCTGTAGAATCTTGGGATAATAAGTAACTCTCATAGTTTCCATCTTCATTTGATTGTTGAAGGATTAAATGGGATAAAAGCATATAAAGCACTCAGTAAACCATATGGAAGTGCTCAATAATTACTTCGCTTTGAGATGATAGTCATTTTACCCATAGGCTTCGTAGACACTGCAAGAAAAGTACTTACCACACTGTAATGTCAGCCAAGTTACAAAAAAAAAAAATCTGGCTAGTGCCTTTTTCATTTAGACTTGTGGCAAATATTCTCACACTAGATGGGGCCACGGCACTGAGACTGTTGCAAAAGTTAAATGACACCAGTAAAGGGAAACTTGGCCTCTAGAACACAAGACCAGCCTCAGTCAAGTTGGAATTGCACCTTCACTACAAATCAGTTCAAACAAAGAAAGGTTATTTGCTGTGTGCCATATGCCAAGAATAAAAATAAGTCTAAGACTTGGAAAATGAGAAACACGTTCACATTTTTTCACTTTGAAACTGTTGCTTACTGCATTTGCATGCAGTAGAACAAGCATCCCTTGTATTTACCTTGAAAGAAGGGTTGATTTGCCTCTAGAAAGATGATTATCCTTGGAATTTCTTAGACACAGGAAAACCTGGAAGTCCTCCAGGAACCTGTTTTCCCCTATGAACTTCCTTCCCCCTTGTTGTGGCTTTAGATCCTCTGGGGTCACTGGTTAAAACCGAACATTCATCTGAAATGTAACTCACTGAACTGTTCTATCCTGCTTTGAATTCATAGCTTGTTGCACTGCAGCAAGCAACAAGCTCATGTTTAGGAAAGGAAATGAACAAATACAAAAACCTGGCTTCCTTCTGAGCTGAAGAGTTGGACAGGGCAGCCAGCTCAGCCAGCTCAGCTTCAGTCCCCGGCAGCTTAACTACTTGGCCTCCATCACTTACACTGCAGTGTATACATGAGACTGGAAAACAGATTAAATGATGTCTGCAGTTCATATAGAAAGAGGGTGTAGCAATTCCTTTCCCAAAGAGTAGCAATTCCACAGACCTACAGCAATTTCTAGGAGCAGAAAAAAATAATGCACGCTCAAGATTTTGTTGCCAGTGTTTGAGGCTGGTGGGCATCTGCTGGTTTCCTCTCATTATTTACATATGTTCATGATTCGTGAGGAAAGGCAATGCATCCTCAATGGAGGCAAGCATTTTAGGGGTTGAAATAGAATTGAGCAGGGATCCCAGACTCCAGTATCTCCAGGGCTAAGCAGATGACCTGGCTGTGTAAAGCAAGCTAGGTATGGCCACTTCTGGTGGCTTGTTTCATAATGGTGCCTTAAGTTTCATTCTTTGACAAAGTCACATTCAGTTTGCATATAAACATGTAAGAATGTTGTTTACTCCCACCAAAATATGTATCTTCCATTTTGCTTTAAACTCCTGGCCTTCTCAGTCTCCTTAGCACTTTCTCACTTTTGATAGAGACAAATACACAATAACTATTTTATTTACTCTTATTTTTGCTATAAGAAGTACAGCAGCCCATGTGTAAAGATGAATGGCAACTGATTCTAGTCAATGCTAGGGAACTGTATGAAATAAACTTCTGTTGTGTAAGGAGTGATGGAGATTTTGGTCAACTTGGGGGTACATGCCCTGTGCTATGAACTGAACTATCCCCTCCCCCCCAATTCACATGTTAAGTCCCTAACCCTCAAAGTGACTATATTTAGAGATAAGACCTTTAGGATATGAGGTTAAATGAGATCATAAAGGTGGGGTGCTGTCCAATAGGCAGAGACACCAAAGGGGGCTCTCTCCTGTTACCAGGTGCATAAAGAAAAGCTCACAGCAAGATGGACTACAAGCTAAGAAGAGGCCTTAGAATGAAACCTACCTTACTAGCACCTTGATCTTGGGCTTCTGAGCTTCCAGAACTTATGAAATAAATGTCTGTTGTGTAAGCCATCCAGTTTGTGGTATTTTGTTATGGAAGCTCCAACAGACAAATATACCTTGTCAAAAGTAGGCAACTACCTTTTAGTTACAGATCATTATTATCAGGCAGGAATAAGAGCTCAGAATGACCAAATTTTCCATTTTTATCAGAAGACAGAAACCTAGATTTTTACATGAAAAATTTCCTGGATTTTTAATGTTAGTAATGAATTAAAATTCTAAACACTAAAGATGAGAAATAATATATCTAAAGTTCTTCATTGCAACATTATTTGTAAAAGTAAAATGTTTGAAATAACCTAAGTGTCCATCAACAAGGTTCTAGTTAAATAAATAGTGGAACATTTATGAATGGATTCAGAACTAGTATACACTTTATTAACAAATGTTTTGTAATGCCCCCTTGTAATTAAATTTATTAATACTGTAACTGATCTGCAGATACAATAAAAATTTTAATTGTATCTTAATGTTAATGTTAAAACTATATAATTTGCAATCTATACTAGTATATACAGTATAAAAGGCTAAGCGACCATCCGACAGTCCGACTGGTAGCTATGACACGCACTGACCACCAGGGGGCAGACGCTCAATGCAGAACCTGCCGAGCTGCGGTGACTTGGCAGCAGTGGTTCTTAGGTGACACACCCTGGAACCAGAGAGGAGGGAGCCTGATTCCAGGGTGCATCACTTGAGAACTGCCCTCTCACAATCCGGGACCCCTTGGGGGTTTTGGAGAGCCAGTTTCGGCCTGATCTCCGCAGGCCAAACCAAGGGACCCCACCTTCTGGTGGGACCCGCTCACTCTGCCAATGCCCTTTGAACCATGGCAACACCCCAGGAGCAGCCGGCTGTGGAATGAACCTTGGGAGGTTTGCTCCAGGGCATGTATAGCCCATCTCACCCAGTCCCACCCCGCTGGCCACCTTCTAATTAATTTCCTTTCAATGTGCACAAATCCATGCACCGGGGCACTGGTTAATTATAAAATACACATTTCAATGTATAAATGTTCACAACAACTACTCTAGATGATATAACAACATACCTACCCATAGGTCCACTGTGAATGCAAGAGCTACAAATGCAGACCAATATAGCATATTGCATTAAAAAGTTGTGAAGACCTGTCAGAATGGCTATCATCAACAAATCAACAAATGACAAGTGCTGGCGAGGATGCGGAGAAAAAGGAACCCTTGTGCACTGCTGGTGGGAATGCAGACTGATGCAGCCACTGTGGAAAAAAGTATGAAGTTTCCTCAAAAAATTAAAAATGGAACTTCCATTTGACCCAGTAATCCCACTTCTAGGAATATATCCCAAGAAAACAGAAACACCAATCAGAAAGGATATATGCACCCCTATGTTCATAGCAGCACAATTTTCAATAGCTAAAATTTGGAAACAGCCTAAGTGCCCATCAGCAGATGAGTAGATTAGAAAACTGTGGTATATCTACACAATGGAATACTATGCTGCGCTAAAAAAGAAGGAATTCTTACCATTTGCAACAGCATGGATGGAACTGGAGAGCATTATACTAAGTGAAATAAGCCAGTCAGAGAAAGACAAATATCACATATCTCACTCATTTGTGGAATATAATGAGCAACATAAACTGATGAACAAAAATAGATCCAGAGCCATAGAAGCATCGAACAGACTGTCCAATCTATGAGGGAAGGTGGGGGTGAGGAGGTAAGAGATCAACCAAAGGACTTGTATGCATGCATATGAGCATAACCAATGGACACAGACAAGGGTGGTGGTGAGGGCATATGCTGCAGGGTGGGGGTGGTCGGGGAGAGGTCAATGGGGGAAAAGGGATATTTATGTAATACTTTAAACAATAAAGAATTTAAATGAAAAAATTTGTGAAGACAGCAATGTACATGCTACTCTCAATTTCCACAATCTGGTCATTTCACTGCAAAATATGTTTTATGTTTCTAGATAAACTGGAATCAATTTTAAGATTGGATAACAATAAATAATTCTATGACTGTCCAGTGGTGCTTTTGAAAAAGTTGTACAGGATTGGGGAAAATACTCACCAGGTTGTGTATTGCAGCATGTCTAACATGCCCACTAAATGTGAGCAGTACCCCAATTCTCTGTGTCAAGCTAAAACCCCTCTACAAATTTCCCATACACTTCCTAGAAGTGGGCAGTTTGGTGTTTATTGAGTACTGCAGACTGAATGTTTGTGTCCCCCAATTCATCTGTTGAAGCCCTAACCCCCCAATGCAATATTTTGTAGGTAATTAGGCTGTGGAGGTGGAGCCCTTATGATGGGATTAGTACCCTTACATAAGAAGAGACACAGACTGCTTTTCTCCTCTCTCTCCACCACATGAAGACAAAGCAAGATGGCAGCCATCTGCAAACCAGAAAGAGGGCCCTCATCAGATACGGAAACTACCAGCACCCTGATCTTGGATGTCTCAGCCTCCAGAACTGTGAGAAATAAATGTCTTATGTTTAAGCCACTCAGTCTATGATATTTTGTTATAGTAACTCAAGCTGACTAAGACATTGAGAATTATGGGACTAGACCCATGGTCGGCCAACTGCGGCTTGTGAGCCACATGCAGCTCTTTGGCCCCTTGAGTGTGGCTCTTCCACAAAATACCATGGCCTGGGCGAGTCTATTTTGAAGAAGTGGTGTTAGAAGAAGTTTAAGTTTAAAAAATTTGGCTCTCAAAAGAAATTTCAATCATTGTATTGTTGATATTTGGCTCTGTTGACTAATGAGTTTGCTGACCACTGGACTAGACCATTTCTCTTCCTGCTCTTTAACATGTAATAAATGTATAGAAATGATTTCAGTGCACAGGTAACTAGTAATACCTAGTAGATGTGCATAGTAAATTCAGTGCTGAGTGAAGTGAAGGTTTTGTGAGATTTGAGGTCTCAGAAGAAAGGAAGACCACATGTGGGACAGAGAATATGAAATCAATCCTGGGGTAAATTATTGTTTTGTCATCCCTAATTACTGGTTGTTTAAAAAACACCCACAACACAACAAAAAATTTCAGGTGCAATGACTGAGCTCACAACTAGATGATCTCATTTCAAGATTGCTGTTTGCATTTCCCCTATTCCCTCTTGTATGTGATTGTTAATGTGCTCTAAAAATATATCACCTGCCTTAGCTGGTTTGGTTAAGTGGATAGAGTGTCAGCCTGCAGACTGAAGGGTTCCAAGTTCAATTCTGGTCAAGGGCATGTTCTGTACTTAGTTGCAGGCTCTTCCCCAGCCCAGGCCTTGGTCAGGGCATGTGCAGGAGGCAACCAATCGATGTTTCTCTCACATCGATATTTCTCTCTGTCTTTCCCTCTCTCTTCCGCTCTCTCTAAAAATCAATAGAAAAATATCCTCTGGTGAGGATAAAAAAAAAAATCACCCAAATTGCATTTTCTCTGTAGGGTGTAATTACATGAATAATCTTGTCAAAACAAAGTGGATGCTCCTCCACCACACTGCTTGTCCACCCCCTGTCTTTCTCCATGGCAGTCAGCCCTCCTCCCTCTCTGAAGTCCATCCCAAAGTTTTTCATCAGCTACCCAACATGGATCTGGAAATGGAGGCAAAACCTCATGAAATATATGTTAGTGAAGGAACATGTTTAAAAAACAAAGAGAAGAATCCAGTTAAAAAGGAGAGATTGCACATACAAGAGAGAGAAAGTATTGTCTTTAATGTTAAGTTTCTGAGAAGACTTGAGAGAATCATCAAGTAAGATGAGGGATCACAAAAGGGAATTATAGCCCCCATCTCCTCCTCTCATTTATCTTCCCTCCTATCTACCTTTCCTCTCCCACTTTTCTCCCTCCTTTCCATTACTCTCACTTCCAGGTCCAAACATGTAGAATATTTGGACCTAAGTTGGGCACTGCCTACTTATATTTTTAGTTTTCAGCGATTTCAAGAGTGTTTCTATCCCGTGTTGGAATGCTGCTAGGCTGGGGTTGGAGTAATTAATAAAACATTAGTTGGGAATATAATATTCTCCCTAACTTGTGTTGGATGGGTCCTATTATGGACTAGTAATAAAATAGTAACCAAGGTCAGATAGAAAACACAGAAGAAAACTTTCCATTCCCTCACCTCACCTCCCCAACCTCACCCACATCTGAGTACCAAAGATTGGTGACTTCTGAATCAATGTGTTAGAATTGGTCTTTAGTAGTTATCTCAAAAGTCTGTCTCCCATTTTTAAGCCCCCCTCCGTTTGAGGTGGTAGTGAGGGGATACCTATAAGCCAGGAAGAGCTGAGACATTGGAAGGAGAGGAAGTGACTGTCTCCCCTCCTACAAGCAACAGATACCACTCCCAATTTGAGTTCATTCAAACCATCTTGGCCAGGTCTCAGAAACTCCTGCAGAGCTCAGAAGAGGGACATTCAAGGTGTGAGACCCAAGGCAGACCCATCCTCTGGGCTACAGAGGTCCTGCCAACCAGACCACTTGGGGATCCACCCTGACAGACTTCAGCCAGGTTGCCCAGGACCAGGCAGGGACAATGACTCACAATGGCCTGAATCAGGGAATCTACCAGGAGGCCTAGGACCAAGGGACCAGAATCAATAACATCAGAGCAAAATCCAGTGAGCTCTGATGTTATTGATTGAAAATAACAAATAACAGATCCAAAGTTTGTTTCTGTTTCTTATTTGTTTCCATATTCTTCTTTTTGATCCCTCTCACCCCATGCCCCTACTAATTATTTTGGTCTTGTGCCATTTAGTATTCTCTCTTTTCTTTTCTTTTTTAGTCTCTCTTGTTGTTTTGCTCTATTTTGTTTGTTTGTTTTTTGTTAATCCACACCTGAGGATATTTTTTCCATTGAGATATTTTTAGAGAGAGTGGAAGGGAGGTGGAGAGACAGACAAAGAGAAACATCAATGTGAGAGACACATTGATTGGTTGCCTCCCATACATGCCCTGACCAGGGATTGAGACTGCAGCCCAGGTGCATGCCTTTGACTGGAATCAAATCTGAGACAAGTTGTCAGATTTCATGGTGTTATCAGTTCAATATTGATTTGTACTGGTTTGTTCTGTCAGTACCTGTATAACAGCTAGCATGACATGGTCAGAGTTGAACCTTATAGTCAACAAGCTTGAGGGTAGACCACAACCTCAAATGAGACATCAGCAATCAGACCAATTAGAACAGAAGAGCCCAAATAAGCCACACAAGGGACATTCCTAGAGCATCCAGCTCAAAGAGGCTTCACCACTAGGTCCCACAAGACACTTCCTACATAAGGCCAACCAATAAAGATTGGGAGGCAGAGCAGTTCCATCTAATATATAGAAACAAACACAAAGAGACAGCTAAAATCCCAAAATGAAAGAACAAGAGGAATCACCATAAAAAGAAATGAAATGGAGGTAAGCAATTTATCAGATATAGGGTTCAAAGTAATGGTTATAAGGATGCTCAAACAGCTTAGTAAGAACTACAAGCAACTGAATAAGACTACAAGGAACTTAGTGGGAACTACGTCAGCATGAAAAAAGATATAAAAACAATGAATAAGAATCAATAAGAAATAAAAGAATGACATAGCTGAAATAAAGAGTATCCTGGAAGGAATTCACAGTAGATTATAAAAGATGGAGGAGTCAATCAACAAATAAGAAGGCAAGGCAAGGTATTTCAAAAATACCCAATCAGAGTAGCAATTAGAAAAATAAATTAAAAATCAGGAGGATCGTTTAAGGGAATTCTGGGACAACATGAAACGTCACAATATTTGCATTATAGAAGTACCATAAGGAGAAGAATCTGAGCAAGAAATAGAGAACCTGTTTGGAGAAATAATGACAGAAAACTTCCCTAACCTGGTGAAGGAAACACAAGTTTAGGAAACACAGAGAGTTCCAATCAAGATGAACCCCAAAAGACCCAAACCTAGACATCATAATTAAAATGGCAAATGTAAAAAACAAAGAAAAAATCTTAAAGGGAGAGAGAGAGAGAGAGAGAGAGAGAGAGAGAGAGAGAGAGAGAGAGAGAGAGAGAGAAATAGACCTACAAGGGAGCTCCCATTAATAAAACACTTCAGTCCAGAAGGAAGTGGCATAAAGTATTCAAAGTAATGAAAAGCAAGGGACTGAATCCAAGACTACTCTATTCAGCAAGGCTATCATTTAAAATTAAAAGTGAAATAAAGAGTTTCCCAGACAAAAAATGGCTAAAGGAGTATATTAGTACCAAGATCGCATTGCAAGAAATGCTAAAGGGACTGCTTTAAGAAGAGAAAAGCACGTGTGAGAGAGAAACAAAGGTATAAAGAAAAAAGGCAACAAATATGTACCTACCAATAATAACCTTAAATGTAAATGGACTAAATGCTCCAATAAAAAACGTAGGGTAGAAGGGAGAAGATGGCGGTGTATTAAGTGGAAGCTACACTGACATTCTCCCAGTCCCAAACTGGAATTACAACTAAAATATAGAAAAACCATCCTGAATAACCAACTGAAGACTAGCTGGAGAGAACCCTTATAACCAAAGATGTAAAGAGGAGACTGCATTGAGACTGGTAGGAAAGGCAGAGGCACAAGAGGGCTTGCTGGGTTCCCACAGGCATCAGCTGAAGTTCCAGAAGGATATCTCACCTATGTGTGTGTGTGTGTGTGGGGGGGGTGCGTTCCCCCTGAGAAGACTGGTCTAAATCTGAAACCCGGTTCCCCAGTCCAGAGCACCAGAACTAGGAAAGGTGCTCACATAACATCTGGCTGTGAAAAGCACTGGGGGTTTTTCCTGGAAAGAGTAGATAGCTAGATATGCAGACACCCCATTAAAGGGTCAACACACTAAATTTCTTTTGCAGCCTCTTACCTTGGACTCTGGTAGAAGGAGGGCAGAGTGGACTAGAGCTGTGTGAGGAGAGCCTGGGGTAGGTGTCTTAGTGGGAAGAGAACACAGAGGACAACTGTCGGGATCCCTGTGCTGAGTCATTCCCCTATACTGCAGAAACCATCTTTCTTAGGCAGAGATTTCCCATCAATGCAGCTTTTGTAAGGGGGAAATAAAATGTCTCACCCTTTGGAAACTCTCTTGCACCACTCAGTGGAGTTCATGCCCAGCTAAGCTCTACAGTCTGAGGCTCATTAAGTTACTGAGACTAACAATCAGCCTGCAGGAAGAGGCAGATATTTTGGTGCTTTGAGTCTGCCTGACATATCTCTGGGCCCTGGATGAGGATAGCAGACCTTGGTGCACAGTGTGGTCCAGCCCCAGCAGAGGGAGCCACAAGCTGTGGATTGCTGATAGCTCTAAACAGGGTATTCAGGGCCAGTCACAAACAGCATGTGACATTGGCCTGCACCAGAAGCTCTCTGAAGAGGCCCCAAACCAATAAATTCAGTGGCCAGCTTCAGGCAACAAAAGAGCAGGATATAAGCTCCACAAGCAGTATATCTACAGAGAGATATTGGCAGGCAGCAAATGCTGCAGAGGAGAATTCTGCTTTGTGTGAAAAGGAACTGCACAACAGACTATGTGCTGTGTTGGGGGATGAACCTATTGCCAGCCAGCCTGAGGGTTGAACTCATGTGCAAATGAACCAATAGCAACCAAGACTCAATTAAATAAGAAGGACCCACACAATGCTCACAAGGGACATTATTAGAGCACCCAGATCTGATGATTAGAGAGACTATACCACTGGGTCCCACAGTGACCCACTACATAAGGCCATCCTACCAAGACTGGGAGCCATAGCAGATCTACCTAATACATAGAAACAAACCAAAACAGGCAGCCAAAATATGGAAACAAAGAAATAAGCCCCAAATGAAAGAAAAGAGAATTCTCCAGAAGAAGAGCTAAATAAAATGGAGATAACCAATTTTTTCAGATATAGAGTTCAGAGTAATGATTATGAGGATGCTCAACAGCATAAAAATGATATAGGAAATCTGAAAAACAAACAGTTGGAAATGAAGAATGACATATCAGAAATAAAGAATATACTGAAAGGAAAAAAAACACAGCAGATTAGAGGAAGCTGAGGATTGGATCAGAGAATTAGAAGACAGGGTAGAAAAAAATCATTTAATCAGAGATCCAAAAAGTAAAAAATAACAATTAAAAAACAGAAGATAGTTTAAGACAGCCATGGGATAATATGAAATGTAACAATATCCATATCATAGGAGTGTCAGAAGGAGAAGAAAGTGAGCAAGAGCTAGAGAACATGTTTGAAAAAATAATGGCAGAAAAGTTTCCTAACCTGGTGAAGGAAAGAGTCACACAAGTTCAGGAGGCACAGAGAGTCCCATGCCAGAAGAACCCAAATACACCCATACGCAAACACATCATAATTAAAATGCCAAAAATTAAAGTCAAAGAGAGAATCTTAAAGGTAGCAAGAGAAAAGAAATTTGTTACCTACACAGAAGCTCCCATAATGCTTTCAGCTGATTTCTCATCAGAAACTCTATAGGCCAGAAGGGAATGGCATGAAGTACTCAAAGTAATGAAAAGCAAAGATCTGAAACCGATACTACTCTATCCAGCAAGGCTATCAAAATAGATGGTGAAATAAAGGGCTTCCTAGACAAAAAAGACTAAAAAAGTTTAGCACCACCAAACCAGCATTGCAAGAAATGTTAAAGGGATTGCAATCCTATATAATAAAAGGATAATATGCAAATAGACAGAATGGAGGAAGACCCAAACAACCAAACAACCGGGTCACTATGACGTGCACTGACCTCCAGGGGGCGTGCACGGAACATGGCAGGCATCGGCAGCAGGCAGCAGAGTGCGGAACATGGCAGATGTTGGCCACAGCAGGATGGTGGAGCAGGTGAGCAGGGCTCCAGATCAAGGCGGGGCACCAGTCATTGTCATTGGGGTGAGCCTCTGGTGGTTACTGAAAATTCTTTGGTCCCTTGTGCCGTGCTCCCACCTGGTACTTGCACCTGCTGCTGGCGATGGCCCCACTTGCACCTGCTGCTGGCACCAGAGTCGCCACTCTCACCCACTGCGGGTGCCAGCCCTGCTCACACCCGCAGTGGGCTGCCGGCAGACAGGGGACTGGGGGCCGCAATTGGAGAGGCTGGGCGGGGGTGTGGAGGATGGACCGAGACCCACCCCTCTGCCTATTGCAGCCTCCTGGCCCACAGTTCCTTTCAAGGTGCATGAATTTGTGCACTGGGCCCCTAGTAATATATATATAGCAATAAAGAATAAAAATGGCAATAAATAAGTACTTATCTATATATATAAAAGACTAAGTGACCAACCAAACGTAAGTCCGACTGTCCGACCAACCGTCCGACCAACCGACCAGCTAGTACATATGAATTTCTTAATAGTATTACTTTTTTGGGAATGCCGTGTCATAAATTAAAATTGAAAGTTGGTGAAATCATCATGCTACCAAGAAATCTTAATAGTAAATAAGGTCTTTGTAATGGTACTAAGTTTATTATCAAAAGATTGTGACCTAACATAATTGAAGCTGAAGTATTAATAGGATCTGCAGAAGGAGAGGTTGTTCTGATCCCAAGAATTGATTTTTCCCCATCTGACACTGGCCTCCCATTTAAATTAATTTGAAGACAGTTTCCATGATGCCAGCATTTGCGATGACTATTAATAAATCACAAGGACAAACTCTAGACAGAGTAGGAATATTCCTACCTGAACCCGTTTTCGTACATGGTCAGTTATATGTTGCTTTCTCTCAAGTTCAAAGGGTGTTAAAGTTACAGTTGTAAATACTTCATCACGAGGGAAATGATGCGCCCCTATGTTCATAGCATCATTATTTACAATAACTAAGATCTGGAAACCGCCCACATGCCCATCAGTAGATGAGAGGATAAAAAAGTTGTGGTACATTTAAACAGTGAAATACTATGCAGCTGTAAAAAGAAGGATCTCTTACCCCTTGAGACAGCATGAATGAACCTGGAGAATATTATGCTGAGTGAAATAAGCCAGTCAGAGAAAGACAAATATCAGATGATCTCATTTATAAGTGGAATTTAATGAACATAAACGGATGAACAAAATAGATTCAGAGGCATGGAGGTATGAAACAGATTGACATATCTGAGAGTGCAGAGTACGGGGGAGATGGGAAGAGATTAACCAAAGAACTTAAATACACAACCAATGGACACAGGCAATAGTGTGGTGAAGGCCTGGGCTGGGGCAGGGGCTGGGAGAAGGGGGGTAAAGGGGAGGAAAGTTGGAGGACATCTGTAATCCTGTCAACAATTAAAAAAAAGTGTGACCCACATAATCATTCATACTGAGGTGACATTAAAAAGCAAGGTCAAGTATCATAACAGGTATAACATTCATTGTTCTATCCCCTTCTGCTTGCGTTGGTATGGAGGCTTCATGCTCTGATATATGAATCTTCAGCTGCGAAGGTCATTGCATAAATCCTCTGACTCAAGTTTGTCTGTTACACATTCATTTCACAGGAGATGACTTGGCTTTTATGTTTGTCTGACAGCAATGTCCCAGGCATTGGTGTGCAGGCTGCAGATGCACTTGCCAGGCGTTACCTGGGTTGGCTGTGGCTCCCTCTCCTGTTACCACACCCAGCCTGCCTTGTCAGGAATAATTGTCTCCTGCCTAAGAGGCTGGTGCTCTCTCTTTTAAATAATCTGCTTTCATTTAATTTTTCTTCTTTTGAG
The DNA here is from genome assembly GCF_951640355.1 of Cnephaeus nilssonii. NCBI lineage: Eukaryota > Metazoa > Chordata > Mammalia > Chiroptera > Vespertilionidae > Cnephaeus > Cnephaeus nilssonii. The sequence continues at coordinate 10,915,187 of NC_137076.1, forward strand.
CAAGACAAATTTCAGTTAAATTCAACCAACCATACTGGATACTAATAAATGTAAAGTACTGTTACAGCGACTGCAAGGAACATAAAGTTATATTCACTAGACTGTACGTGCCTCAAGGACAGAAACAATGTCTTATCATCCTTGTATTCTGACCTCCTAGCATAATGCCTGACAAAGCTGGTGTTTCCTAAATATAATTTGAACCAAACAAAAATGAATCTGTCTTAGCTGTCACCTTTGGTAACTTATTATCAAGTAGGAGGGATAAGACAACTGCAGAAATTAATTATAAAGCAAGGTAGAATTACTAAGTCCATAATACAGAGACAAACAAGGATAAAAGTAGAGCAATAACATATTTTAGTTAATTAAAAGGAGCTTCTTGGAGGAAATAGTAATTATGATGGTCCATGAAGACTGGTGGTGCTGGGTAGAAGAAGAGAGATAAACATTGGACAAAGAACATTCAAGATGGAGGGATGATATGAAAGAAGGTGCCGAGGTTTTGGGAGATGCAGATGGCTCTGCATATATGGGTAGCACTACACAGTAATTACATTTACAGGCTTTGGGGTTCAAATCCTTGGGCTGCCATTTACTAATTATGCAGCTCAGGCAAAATTACTTAAGCTCTTCTGTGCCCCAGTTTCCTCAACTGTAAAATGGTGACAATATTAGCATCCTTCTCTATAGTCTATTCAGAGGATTAAATTTGTTTCTATGTGTGCCTGGCACATAGTAAGTACTCAATAAGTGTTATTGTTATGATTATAGTAGAAATGTGAAGACTACATAAATTCTCATAAGCTGCTTTCTAATTTCAACTATTCTACCACACAGGAGTATAAGCTTGGGATATTTTCTCAGTCAACAAAAGATTAAATGCCTACTAAGTGTCTATCAGTTAACTTCACTGGGCTCAACTTTTTTGTCTATTAAATAAGAGGCTTGATGACATTGCTATTAAGTCCTTGTTAGTTCTAGTTCAAAATTCTATGTGTGTTTATCATACACGAATTAAAATGTCAGATAAATGCAGGAGAACCAAAAGAAAATAAAGATTGAAAGAAAGAGAATGCCAAGTTGTGAGAGTCTCTAAGGGTCAGGTGAGAAGTTGGTATTTCAGTGAATGGAGAACTTTTGTAGAGTTCTGAATGGAGGAACAGCCAACCTATCAGGTTCCTAGTTTGAGAAGAGGCTTTAAAGAGTTCAAAAGTATTCATTAGCGTCATCCATCTCACCTTACTCAGCAAACCATTCCTGTGTAAATGATTTAATGCAGGGAGGACATAGTGTATAATTTGTAGTGTCAATAAATCACTGCTAAATTAATGTTATTTTAAAGGTCCTATTATTTACTGTTTCACTGGCAATAAAGACATCCAAATGTGAATCCTAAGCACACTATGTAGCTAGTCATATCTACAGAGAGGTTATGGGCATTAAATACACAATTGCCTGGGATGAAAAAGTGCTTCATGGAAATTTCAGTCATAAGCTGAGTGAAAGCAGTCCACAGTTAGAGGTGATGCAACATTATTTTCCATAATGTATGTAACCCAGCGACTTTAAAATAGAATATTTAGATTTTAAAAATCACATGACCCCTTTCCCAGAGTTTAAGTTTTTCACTGATTGGTATTTCAGATACTCCCTTGATAAACTGCCGCACTTAAAAAGTAATTCTGCTTCCTGTAATTTGAACTTACTACTTCTTACATTCATTCAACAAATAGTGACTGACTGCCTACTACACCCATGTAGCACTCTCCTGGACCCTGTTGAAAAACATGGAAAAAGTTCCTATCTTAGAGCTTAGAAATTAGCAGAGAGACTAGACCTTGAACAAGAAAACAAAACATACATATATACATACATATGTATTATGATAAAGTAAATGAAAAAGAACAAGAGCTAGAAGAAAAACTCTGAGAGGCCTGCTAACCATGGATCTGATAGCCCAGGAAGGCTCTTTTGGGGAGGGAACATTGCAGCCGAGGCATAACCTTGCAAAGAGGGTCCAGAGAGTTCCAAGAAAAGGCACGAACCTCTGGGGATAGCCCTATGCTGGGAAAGAGTTCAGCTTCCTGGAGAGGCAAGAGAAGACAGACGTGGTTAGAAGGGAATGTTATGGTCTCATTTACATCATACAAGTATTACTCTCATTGCTGTATGGAAGATGGATTGAAGAGGGGCAGGTGTGCAATTGGGGAGGTGGTTGGACAGTGGACAGCCTGAACTATATTTAAGAATCTACTTGTTTGGAGAAGGAGCAAGCAATTGGGGTCATTCTTACAGGGTAATACAATTTAGAGTTAAAGGGAATTTCAGTTAGACCAGTGATTTTCGCATGTTACTTTGGAATTTAAACTCATTTTCAAATGCGATTTATGCAAGACCCCCACAATTCCAAGTTGCTTTGGTTTTACCACGGGCAGGGACAGGAAACACAGAACAAGCCAGAGCCTGGGCCACGGGCTTCACACCTGTGGTGGCCCCTCCAGCATAGCCCTGGGAAGAAAGTTACATCTATCTTGGAAACCATTCTGTAATCATTTCTTGGAAATGTCTTATTTTACAGCTACATTAATTCCACAGATATTTATAGGGCATTTTTGAACAACACGGGGATTAGGAGTAACCACTTCCATAATAGTCAAAAATCTGCTTCCACATATGCGGATTCCCAACCACAGAGTTGACTCTTGAACAACATGAGAGTGTGAACTGCATGTGTCAACTGAACAGCGGTCAAAAAAAAAAAAAAATAAATTCATACAGCTCAATAGCAAAAAAGCAAGCAATCTGATTAAAAATGTGATAAAGGTCTGAATAGACATTTTTCCAAAGAAGACATACAGATGTCCAACAGGTACATGAAAAGATGCTCAATATCACTAATCATCAGGGAAAAGCAAATAAAAAATCACAATGAGATAACACCTCACACCTGTCAGAATGAATGTCTATCATCAAAAAACCAACAAATAACAAGTGCAAGGATGTAGGAAAAAGGGAACCCTTGTACACTGGGATTAGTGGGATTGGGCCTAAACCGGCAGTCGAACATCTCCTGAGGGATCCTGGATTGCGAGAGGGTGCAGGCCAGGCTGAGGGACCCCCTCCCCTCCGTGCACAAATTTTGTGCACTGGGCCTCTAGTTATTTATAATAGTCAAAATATGGAAGCAACCTAAGTGTCCACTGATGGATGAATGGATAAATTGCAGGCACTATGGAAAACAATATGGGGATTCTTCAAAAAATTGAAAATAGAGCTGCCATAGGACCCAACAATTCCACCTTGGGGTATTTATCTGAAGAAAAAAAAAGACAAAAACACCAATTCAAAAAGATGTATACACCCCTATGTTCACTGCAGCATCTATAATAATAAAAGTGTAATATGCAAATTAGACCGGACAGCCGAACAACCTTCCGGACGTCATTCCGGACATCCCTCTAGATGAAGCTACAGTGGTGGGGGCCAAGGCAGAGGTGGTTAGGGGCAATCAGGCAGGTAGGAGAGCAGTTAGGGGTGATCAGGCAGGCAGGCAGAGTGGTTAGGGGCAACCAGGCAGGCAGACAGAAGGGTTAGGGGTGAACAGGCAGGCAGGCATGTGGTTAGGGGCAATCAGGCAGGCAGGCAGAGTGGTTAGGGGCCATCAGGCAGGCAGGCGAGTGGTTAGGGGCCATCAGGCAGGCAGGCAGGCAAGCAGTTAGGAGCCAGCGGTCCCAGATTGTGAGAGGGATGCTGGACTGCCAGTTTAAGCCCGATCCCACAGGGATCTCTGTGGGATTGGGCCTAAACTGGCAGTCGAACATCTGAGGGATCCTGGATTGCGAGAGGGTGCAGGCCAGTCTGAGGGACCCCCCTCCCCTCCGTGCACAAATTTTGTGCACTGGGCCTCTAGTTATTTATAATAGCCAAAATATGGAAGCAACCTAAGTGTCCACTGATGGATGAATGGATAAAGAATATGTGGTACATATATACCATGGAGTATTACTGAGCAATGAAAAAGAATGAACTCTTGCTATTTGCAACAGCATGGTAGAACCAAGAGGGTACTATGCTAAGTGAAATAAGTCAGGCAGAGAAAGACAAATACTGTACGATTTCATTTATATGTGAAATCTAAAAAATAAAGTAAATTAATAAACCAGCCAAAGCAGAACGAGACTCATAAATATAGAGAATAAGGTGATAGTTGCCAAAGGGAAGGAGGGGGTGAGGGGATGAGGTGAACTTTAAAAAAACAGTACCAAAAATGTACTCATGACCAAAATGTACTCATGTTTAAGATATGTCTGTTAAATAGACCATACACATACAAGGACCTCAAATTTAAATAGATTCTTAAGGGGGAAAAAAATCAACCAAAATGTACTTATGACCCAAACTGAAACTGTTCAAGAAATCTAAAAACAACAACAGAACAAAACAAAAATAAGCAACTCTACTTGACAAGTTTAGGAAGACACAGATTCTAAAGTAGTGTTTTAGTCTGCATATCAACATAAGGATTAAAAGCCATTAAGTGAATTACATTTTTAAGTAAACTATAAAATCTGCTGTGTGTTGTTTACTTATATAAATTGCTTGAAAATCCTTTACTGAGTTTACATAAAAGTTACTTCTTTGTATGCAGACTAAACAAATTGGAAATACAAAAAATTGAGTTTTGAAATGCCAATTGAATAAATATTTCTTTAGACTTACTTATTTTTATAGACTCACTTAAAAGTTGAAATGTCAAAGAAAAGGAAGAATAATGATTCCTTTAAACCTGCTTTTACTTGAATTGTTGGTGTAATGCGATGATGGAACACAAAACCCATAGTGTTTTCTGGGCCAAAGGTTTTGTCACTTAAGGTACACAGCAAACTGTTAAAGCACTGCACATCTGTTTGTACCAAAAATGGAATAAGGAAGATATTTTGGGTGAGGAGGTAGAGTGAGAAAAGCTCAACTCAAAAGAAATGAGACCTTAAGCCTTGAATTTACCACTTGACAAAACCGTTTCTTGATGCATCCTATGACATTGCCAAACACAAGTAGCTCTTCTCTTTTGTAGAGGGTTAAGTAAAGCCACGTGTGGCAAATAGTCCAGCTGGTTTGTGAAATACGACAGAGGAGAGACTGGAAGTGGTTTTCTTGACTAACAACATGTTCTGGAATAGTAGTTGATATTGCTTTTGGAAGCAAATCATCAAGCAATTGACAGCCTTCTTATTCCCTTTTAGTATGCAACTGGGAGAAACTACCAGATACCTTTTTATGTAATCACCTCCTTTTTTTATATTCACTACTAGAGGCCTGGTGCATGAATTCGTGCACGGGTAGGTCCCTTGGCTTAGCCGGCAGTCGGGCCAATGGGGGCTGGCAGGGGAGAGGGACCATGGAGGTAGGCTGTGGGAGTGCACTGACCACCAGGGGGCAGCTGCTGTGTGAGCGTCTGCCCCCGGTGGTCAGTGCTCATCATAGCTACCAGCCAATCCAGGTGTCCAGTCGTAATGGTCGCTTAGGCTTTTGTAGTATAGATTTACATGCCAGTGCCACCAAAGGAAAAAAAAATCTCATTTTGTGACCCCCTTTTGAAATTACACAGATTATCAATGTTTGGAAATGGTAAGAAGTTTTGTTTTTTTAAAATATATTTTATTGATTTTTTACAGAGAGGAAGGGAGAGGGATAGAGAGTTAGAAACATCGATGAGAGAGAAACATCAATCAGCTGCCTCTTGCACACCCCCTACTGGGGATGTGCCCGCAACCAAGGTACATGCTCTTGACCAGAATCGAACCTGGGACCCTTGAGTCCACAGGCCGACGCTCTATCCACTGAGCCAAACCGGTTTCAGCAAGAAGTTTTTTTTTGCCAAACCACTTTCACTGAAAGTAATAGCTTCACACGCTGCACAATGAAAACCCTGTAATGCTTGGTAAGACATCTGATTTTGCTACTTTAGGGACAAGGAAGCTCTTCACATTTTTGTCACGCACAGACATGCCAAGACTCTTCCTAAATCCCCGAAAGAAGTTTTGTTGACAGCCATAAAGTCACAAACTTCATCAGAATGGACCATAATTCCTTAGTTACAAACAACTGACACTGAATCTGAAACTTTATTAAAAAGGGAGTTTATCTGAAGGGATTGACCATCCACAATAAGGCTAGCGAACCAGGCTTGGGCAGGACTGAAGGGAGAGCAGTGGGCAGCTCCTGTCATAGGAGAGGCCAATGGTACGCCAATGCCGCTGGGCTCTTGACTCAGCTGCAGCCATTAGAAATTACCCCTCCTGACCCTCTGCATGTGTGTTGCTCCTTCAGGAACATCTGTTTGTCAGTCTTACATTATATGACTACATTCAAGCCGCCAAAGGGTGGAGAGGAATTACAGCCTCCCTTCCGTTTCCCTAGCGGGAGGAAAGGTACAATTTTCTAAAATATACAGCTCTCCAGAGGTGAGCATAGAGGAACAAATAAGTCTGAGCTCTTTCCTATCATCTTGTAAAGTTCACTTTTTAGATAACAGCCTAACATTGTGAATTCATGTATACCTCGCCATCCCACAGAAGACTATTGAGAATGACTGCAGGTAGAATGTGTGTGTATGGGTGTATAATTGTGTGTGTTTTCATGAAAAATTTCAAAGGAACTATTGGCTATGCATCAATCCTTTTAGCCACACTCACAACCAGAAGCAGTAATTGACTTCATCATCTGTCATGGTGACTATAAGTGTGTTTTATCTGTAAGTGCAACGTTTTTACTTCTTTCCAGGCTAGTGAAATCATGTACTTCAGGGGGAAATTTACAAATTTCTTTTGGGTGAGATGGTAGAGAGGGTAATTGGCTGTGGAATGAACAAAGACACATTTCTATTTCGATAAACTTAAATCTAAAAATTTGTTGAGGACTCATGTGTACCCAAATCATAGTTGGATAACTTGTCAAGAATGCTTTATTGCAGGAAATTAGGTCCTCTGAGTTTTGAGGGAGAAAAAACTTAAGATCCAGAATTTTTAATGTGAAATTGGATTACAAAATGAAGAACCTCTAATGACTGTGCTATTGATAAACAGATAACAGACAAATGGAATAGGAGGGGGATATTAAGAGAGGGAATGTGATGAGTGTGATGGGAAGGTTAGGATGAGAGGTTGGGAGGAAAGGGCTTTGAGGGTTTACTGGGCCCTGATAGTCCCCATGTCCACATCAACTTTCTCAGATCCTTGGTAAACAGTGGACTTTGGGGAACTACCCCAACTACCCCACCACTGTCTCTCAGGAGCAAGGAGTGCATATGGGCTGAGTGATGAGGTATCAGCTGGACATATAGGGCTGGGGCATTTTGAAGTAAAACCAGCCAGAGAATCAGGCAACTGGCATGGGTGGACATTGCTGCTTGTGACAGCCACATCAGATGGGTTTCTGCTATGGAATCAAGAGCAAAGCCAACTCTGGATATTGGAACCGATCTCTACTGTATTTTACACCAAGTTTTCCATAAGTAAATCCTGTTTTACTTGTGAAAAACAGAAAAACTCCTGAAGACTATCATCCAACTCTAGTTTTATGGGGGCAAAAACAATCTGTCTTTGATGGACCCAGTGGAAGTCATGGAGGACCTGATTAATGAATCTCAGGAGGACTTGAAGAATCTTCCAACCAGGAACTTTATTTACCTGCCTATATGTGAAGCCAACAACTTGGAAGAGTCTGTCCTCCTCATTTCATACACATAAGTTGGATTTCAGCTTAGAAAAGAAATACATTTTAATAAAGATTTTTCTGAGCTTTTGAGAACATAGAAAACTCTGCAGGCTGACATCAGTGTGAAATTATTGAGGAAACTTGTTCTTAAACAGGCATCTGTGTTTGAGGTGATTGTCTCTGAGAAATGTTTTAAAAATGTTATTGAATATCTTAAGCAGAATCCTTTCTTTCAGCCAAAACATCATGACAAGTTCTTGACTAAAACTGTAGAATGCTTTATTGCAGGAAATTAGGTCCTCTGAGTTTTAAGGGAGAAAAAACTTATGATCCAGAATGCTTTATTGCAGACCTGAGGCTGCAACCCCACCCAGTGGGCTTGACAGGGGACCTGAGGCTGCACCCCTCACCCTGCAGGGCTCGACAGGGGTGGGGCCAGCCAGGTCTGGGTCTTGCACAATTTCAAGGCACGTGCGGGTGGTCAGGGACTTGACTCTGGGTCCTGCGATGCGCCCCATACTCTGACAGGAGGGAGATTTTCATACACATTTTACTAATTTTCTTTCATTAATTTTACTAATTTTAATTTCAATTAAATTCTTACCAGAAGCAAAAGGTACATTACAGTATCTTGCTACTAGAGGCCTGGTGCACAAAATTCATGCACTCGGCTAGGGGGGAGGGTATCCCTCAGCCAGGCCTGCGCCCTCTTGCAGTCCGGAAGACCTCGGGGATGTTCGACTGACAGCTTAGGCTTAGCGCTGCCACAGAGGTGGGAAAGGCTCCTGCTACCGCCGCTGCGCTCACCAGCAGTGAGCTTGGCTTCTGGCTGAGTGGTGCTCCCCCTGTGGGAGCACACTGACAACCAGGGGGCAACTCCTGCATTGAGCATCTGCCCCATGGTGGTCAGTGCGTGTCATAGAGACTGGTCGTTCTGCTGTTTGGTCAATTTGCATATTAGCCTTTTATTATATAGAATAATACTGCATTAGTCAGCATTTTCCAGAGAAATTCTTACCCTCCCCACTGTCTGTTTTTTGGATCATACCTTTTGTCCCTATTGCTCTAATCCTATATAATAAAAGTGTAATATGCTAATTAGACCGGATGTCCTTCCAGACATCCTTCCAAATGATCTTCTGGATGAAGTTGGGGCTGTGAGGGCCGAGGCAGAGGTGGCCACCATGGCGGGTGGGGGCTGAGGGCGACGGGGACCGAGGCAGAGTCCCCTGGCTGCCACTGTAGGCGGGGGCCGAGCCCCTTGCACAATTTCGTGCATCGGACCTCTAGTACCCTATATAATAAAGAGCTCATATGCAAATGGTCATCATGCCCTTGTGCCCTCGCTCCCTCATACCCTTGCGCTGGGGCCAGGGGACCTGAGACTGCATCCCCCAGCCTAGCGGGGCTTGATGGGGGACCTGAGGCTGTGTCCCCCACCCTGCAGGGCTTGACTGGGGTGGGGCCAGCCGGGTCTGGGTCTTGCACGATTTCAAGGCATGTGCGGGTCGGGCGGGGACTTGACTCTGGGTCCCGCGACGTGCCCCAGACTCTGACAGGAGGGAGATTTTCATATACATTTTACTAATTTTCTTTTATCTCTGACACTTCTATTATAGAGAAAGGGCAAATAGCAATATTAAAATATTTCCTGTAACTAATTCCCTTTTAATGTGCATGAATTTTGTGCACCGGGCCACTAGTTTTATAATAATGTGCCTTAATGTGGTTCTATTTTTAACCAGTGTTCTGAATACTCACTGGTCTCTTTCAATCTGGAAACTCTTGTATTTCCCTTCTAGGACATTTTCTTGAATTATTTCTTTGATCACTTCTTTCATTCTGTTTTGTCTGTTCTCTTTCTGGAACTCCAATTGTTTAGCTGCTGGGATCTCTTATACTAATCCTCTAATTGTCTTGTATTTTCATCTCTTCTTTTTTCCATCTCTGCCTTTTTTCTACTTTCTGGTATATTTCCTCAAATTTATTTTCAAATTTTCTATTAAAGTTTTCCTTTACTCCTCTCATGTTTCTTTTCGACGATTTCCAAGAACTTTTATTTAGTATTTTTATATTGATAATACATGTATATATAATCATATTGTGCTAGTTTCATGGGTATAATGCTTTTTTTAATCTCTTGGAAGATATTAGTAATTGCTTTAAAGGTACTATCTTTTTAGATAAGCTCTATTCCTTCCAATTTTTTTTTTCCTGCTTACTTGTTTTTGTCTCTATTTTTTTTAGAATCTTTCCCCAGTGGTCTGCTTATATTTGGCTTTCTCTTTATATTTAAAATGTGAGCGCTTTTTAAAAGCTGCTGCAAAGCTGTGCTGCATGCACAGGGCTTGTGTGCTTCACTGTGAGTAACCTGGCTGAGATTTTCACTGTGCAACTCTTGATGTCACTCTCCCCAGTTTTTATTTTGTTGTTGTTTAGTCCCCTCCTTCCCCCTTTGACCTAGTCAACTTTCCCAGAGAAAAATCTTCCAACATCTTTCCTGGGGGATATAAATGTCACTGCAGGTGTTTCGACAACCAAGTTAGGGAAGAAAGTTGGAGGTCTCAACATGGAGGGATAGATTCAGCTTAAACCCCTCCCTCCTCTGTGTCTATTGCCCCCTCCCCGACTATGCTCTTTCCAGAGAACAAATTTCAATTTATTTTGTTCTGGGGTGGAAGGTTCTAAGTGCTTCATAAACAGACTTTCGAACATTCCTTCCAAAGAAAGTGGTATCTCTACATCCTGAGATTTAGGGATTCTGTGATGGACACTGGATCAGTGCTCCACTGCTCCTCCTGCCAATGAGGCTTTCAACTCTGACATGTTTAATTAGCAAATCACAACTTCTCCTTCTGCGTTCTTTTAAAATCCTCACCCGGGGATATATTTTTTATCGACTTAGCTTAGAGAGAGAGAGGAAGAAAGAGAGTGGATAGATAGAGATAATGATAGAGATAGAGATAGATAGATGATAGATAGATGATAGATAGATAGATAGATAGATAGATAGATAGATAGATAGATAGACAGACATCAGTTGGTTGCCTCCCTTAGGTGCCCCAATGGGGTTTGAATCCACAATCTAGGTATGTGCCCTGACAGGGAATTGAACCTACAACCTTTTTGATGTTAGGGATAACGCTCCAACCAATTGAGCCACCCCACCAGGGCTCCTTTTGCTTTTTACTTACAAAAATTTTCTCCTAATGGTCTCTTCATCTATTTTCATTGTGTGGGTTATTCCTTTTGTCACAAATATAAGCCTCTGTCATTTTTATAGTTTTGGAGGGAGCAGAAATAAAGACTCCAGTGTCATCTTCAGTCTTTAGCCACCATATTGACTATCAATTTCTAAGAATAAAATTTTCTTTCTTTTCTTGCTTTATGTTCTTCACCAAAAATATGATGTTTTTTCATACTACTTTAGGAAAAGAAATTTTTCCTTGACATTTTTGCCCAGTTAACTAATAATATGATTTTTTGTTGTTTAAATTTTTTGCTGCCTGTAGATTCCTCTAGTATTTTTATGGTTTCCCGTCTTATATTTAAGTCCTTTATCCATTTTGAGTTTATTTTTTGTGTATGGTGTAAGTTGGTGGTCAGGGCATGAGTGGAGGGGTTTTGCGGGGGGGGGGGGGCAATGGGGCGATAAGGACATACATGTAATACCTTAATCAATAAAGAAAAAAATTTTAAAAAAAGAATGTGGTTTAAAAATTAGAAATTTTTCCAGCTCTTGGAATTTAATGTCTGCGGATGAACTAAAAATTATACCAACTTCTTCCAATATAGTATTTTTTATTTTGGAGAGTTTAGCTCATCTCTGATTAAAACACTAATAATGGACACAGTTCTGGAAAGTAATACTGCTATTGAAAAAAAAATTGATCTGCAATAGGATTTGTAAGGAAGACCTGTCCACTAGTGGGACAACTTCCAATTGGCCAGAGGACAAGATGACCATAACTTAAAAAAACGTGAAGGAGCTGTATTTTTATATTTTTCTCTAACATGTATTTTATACATGTTCCCACAGTATCTTTGTAATACAATATTTAAAAGAGCACTAATGTGAAAATGATTAAATAGTTGGGTATAACAAAAAGTACCAATTTTTCCTGGCATTGCTAAACGAACACAATTCATTGTCTTTATTTTAGAGCTACTCACATTTTTATGCAGCACCACTTATCACATAAAAATTATATGACAAACGAAGATTTCCTAAGAGAACCCCAATAGTGATAAAGTCTAAGCACAATTTTCTAGCCTTGGAAACCTTTTGATCTAAGCTGTAGGATAATTGGTCTTAGACTTCAAATGCATAAGCATTATATAATGAGGAAAGACCTTTTGAGCTTTTCTGGCTGATGGAACAAGTTTTGGTCTGTTCAACTCAGCTTCAATCAAATATTTGGATTCATAGGAATGGTGGATATTATATCTCCTAGTATCCATTGAGTTAAAATCTTTTATTAAGGACACTTCTATTGTAAACACAGTCTAAGCACAGAGCATTGAAAGACACTGTTAAGAAATAGAAAACTAAAGACAAACCCAAACACAAAGATAAACCACTTATGGCTCTGAAGTGGCCTGGTGGGTGAGGAATCTGTGGTTATCATAGCCTTTGAGTCCCAAAGAAACCAGAAGTAGCCCGGACAGCCTTTCTTACAGTGTCAAGAGCATAAAAAGACCCACAGGAAGTAGGAGTGCAGAGCCAGCCCCGTACTGAAACCAGGGCCTCCGTGGTCTCTTGTACTCATGAAAGGTGGTGACAAAAGCTCTGTCCCCCCCCCCCCCCCCCGCCCCCTGCTTGTTCTTCCACCCGGAAAAGAATGGGACTGGAATCTCACCTAGTAAATAAACTTCAAGGAGTTTTTTTAAAGACCTAAAATTTTGAACCACAACTTTAAAACTCTTGGAAGAAATGTCTACTATTTTTATGATCTCAAAGTATGAAAGGATTTCTTAGACAAGGCATTAAGAGCAAACTATTAAAGAAAAGATTACTAAACCTGATTACATTAAAAGGAAAACCTGCTTTTCAAAAACTCAAGGTTAATTTGCCTCCACCTTTTTCCCTTCTATACTTCTGTAGTGAACATGCTGATGCATACATTTTTTAATGCAAGTATTTTATAAATTAAATTTCTTAAAGTGGAATTACTGATAAATAGCATACCAATTTATATTTGCATTAACACTAATTGAAAGTGTGTTTTCCACACTCTTCAATATTGGTTATTATGACTTTAATTTTTGTGACTACAATATTTATTTTGTTTCTAGTCTTTTGCTATCTCAAGTAAGGCTGTAATAAACATCCTTGTACACATGTGGTTTTGAATCATAAATGTCTATGTAAAATATAGGACTATATAAGGCTCCATATAACATAGACCTATAAATAAAGCTGCTGAATAAAAAATGTGTATATTTTCTGAAACATAAGAAAGTATATTCAGTATTTGGGAAATATATATAGAAATACTGGAAATGCATATTTGGGAAATATATAAAAATAGAAAATATTGGGAAAAATCAATTTCCCTTCATCAACTAGAAAAATAGTTTTGGAACTGTTTCTTTTAGATTCTCAGCACCAATGGCAATAACTCAGGGATCACTGGGAGGAGGCTGAGGGGAAGACTCTGGACCCAGCTTCACCTATATTTATTTTTGATGGCCAACATAAAGTGAAAAATGGACATGGGTAGAAGGAGGGGTGAGTAGACAGAGCACAGTGGGTTTTTTGGGAAGGAAAAATACTCTGTATGGTATTCTAATGGTGACACATGCTATTATACATTTGAATGTGCAACACCAAGAGTGAACCCCAATGTAAACTATGGACTTTGAGAGACAATGATGTATAAATGTAGGTTCATCAATTGCAACGAATATACCACTCTGGTGGGATGTTGATAATGTGGAAGGCTAGATGTGTGTGAGGGCAGGGGGTGAAGGGGAAATCTTTGTACCTTCTTGTCAACTTCTCTGTGAACCTAAAATTTCCCTGAAATATAAAATCTATGAATAAAAAAAACACAAACATGGAAACTTGAAAAAAATGTGTATATTTTAATTATTGCCAAATTGCTGTCAAAAGAGATAGTATCTGTTTGTACTCCCACCATGAGGTCATGAGAGTGGTTGTTTCCTCATATCCTGCACAAAATTGTACACCCTCTAAGGTCTCTATCTTTGTAAATCTGGCAAGTGAAGAATAGTCTAGCCAGTTTAAAATCTGCATTTCTTCAGTTATGAGTGTGATTAAACCATTTGTCATATTTTTTAAAGCTATTTAGATATATTTTTCTATGAATTGTCTGTTCATGCCATTTTCTGATTTTTTGATTGTGTTTATTAATTCACTCCACAGTCCTTATTGAGCACCTACTATGTGCCAGGCTCTGTTCTGGACTCTGGGAAAACAAAGATGAAAGGGTAGTCAAGGTCCCCTGGGTCATGGAATTTACCATTTCATGGGGAGAGTCAGGTAACAAACAAATAAACATATAAAACCTAACTTTAATGCAATTAAGAAGATAAAACATAATATTGGGACAAATAGTAACTGGGGGTAATGGTGGAGGGTACTGCTTTAGAAGAGGTAAACGGAGGCAGTATCTTGTTGAATCTATTTTTTTTTCATTTTCTCTTATTATTATTATCTGAATATATTACCTTTTTCTATGTAGTTCACATATATAACATTTATGATTCTCTTTGGTAGTCATAATTAACATAGAAGTTTAGCTTTAATTCTATATTTAATGCATTCAATTTACATAACCATCTTTTCTTCTCATAGCCTTAACATTTCTGAGTTCTTAATTTTGATTTATTTGTTGGTTTGTTTAGATTTTGTCTTCCTGTGATTTTTTTAAAAAGAACAATTGATGTGTACTCTCTTCCTTAAATGCTTGCACACCTGTAAAGGCTAGTCTGTTGAAGGACAACTTCGCTCAGGATGTAATTCTTGGGTCATAGTTTCTCTTCCTCCTAACACTTTAGTTGTTCCAGTGTCTTCTGGCATTGGGTGTCTTCTGTGACTTAGCCTGAGACCAATTTGATATTTCCATTTCTTCAACATGATTTGCCTTTTACACTGGATATTCAGAGATTCTTCCTTCATCCCTGAGGTCCAGAAACGTACCAGGCTATTGATCAGTGCTGTATCATTCTGCCTAAATTCTCCTAGGACTTCAGACTTGAGTAAATTTTAGTTTAGGCCGTTTTAAATCTTTTCCATCTTATTGTGTTCTGAACTTCATGTTCTTATTCTAATCTTGCTGCTTGAAATATGGTTGTTATTGACATAATGTTTTACTTTTCTCTCTCATTTTCCTCCTGAACTCTGCCAGCTCACTTTTTTATTGTCTGTTGTGGGCTTATCATATCTCTCCTGATCTGTTGTACCTCTTCTAACTCTTGTTTCTAAGAGGCCATGTTTCCTTAATCCTTTCAAATAATGGATGTTTTAAAAAACTTTCTCCTATTTTGAGGCCAAATTAGTCTTTTGCTGTATATTTATTATTTGCTTTCTGATTTCATTTAATGCTTTCTTTCAAAGAAAGTTTATTTATTTAAATATTTTTAATTTAATTTTAAAATTAAATTTATTGGGTTGACATTGATTAATAGGATCATAAGTTTCAAGTACAGATTGCTATGATGCATGATCTCTATATTGTATTGTGTGCCCACCACCTAAAATGAAATCATCTTCTGTCAACATATATTTGGCCCCCTTTACCCTTTACTATTCCCTTCCCTCCCTTCCCACTGGTAACCACCATACTGTTGTCTGAATACTACGCAGCCATAAGAAAAGATGAAATACTGCCATTTGTGACAACATGGATAGACCTTGAGAATATTATGCTAAGCAAAATAAGTCAGTCAGGAAAAGCTAAGAACCATATGATTTCACTCATATGTGGGACATAAAAGTGAAATTCATAAAAAAAGTTTATATGCATAGGAGCTGTAATAGACTGGATGTCTGTGTTCCTGCAAAATTCACATGTTGAAACCCAACCCCCAATGTGACGGTGTTAGGAGTGGTACTTTAGGGAGGTGACTAGGTCATGGGCAGGGCCTTCATGAGTGGGATTAGTGCCCTTATAATAAAAGAGGCCTCAGAGAGCTCCCTGCCCTCCAGCACGTGAGAGCACAGAGAAGAGACGGCCATCAGTGAACCAGGGAGCGGGCTCTCACCAGGCCCTGGATCTGCCTGTGCCTTGACCTTGGACTTCCAGCCTCCAGAACTGTGAGAAAAACATTCCGTTGTTTCTAAGTCACCTCGTCTATGGTATTTTTATTATAGCAGTTTGAACGGGCTAAAGACGGGGCCCGTCACTCATTTCTCTTTTATTTCTCATAACTTCTCATTTTAATGAAGAATATTTTAGGGAGGAGGGGGATGTGAATACTGCAGGGCCCACTTCCACTTCAACATGTTCATTTAGAACCCTTCTCACTAACTGACATCCCAAGGACATGTCACACCTCAGTGAAGCAAATTCCCCTCTTTATTTTTAGTAAAATTAGTGGATTTTAAAAATGTGAAGTACATATAACTTATTGTATAAAGTACAACATGTTGATTTGATACATTTATCCTCTCTAATAAAATGGTAATATGCAAATTAACCATCACTCCGCTACATAAGCCACGCCCACCAGCCAAGCCATGCCCACCAGCCAATCAGGGCGAGTATGCAAATTAACCCCAATCCAAGATGGCTACAGCCACAGTGAGCATGGTTTCCCAGGTAACAGAGCAAGCCAAGCTTTCCATAGCCGTTGCAGGCCTAAGCCTCCACTCAAGCTACAAAGTTTCAATTATAGAAGGTAAACAAATTCAAACAAATGGCGGCAGAATGGAGCTTGAGAGAGCAGGCCAGGGTTGCTGCCGGCAACAGGGGAAGCAAAGCTTTCCTCACACCCTGGCCGGGCTCACCCGCTTAAGGCTACAAAGTTTCAATTGTAGAAGGTGAATTAACTGCCGCAGAGATGGCTGCTGCCCCGGAGGGAGCAGCAGGCTTGGCTCCGCCCCAGGCTACAAAGTTTCAATTGTAGAAGGAAAATAAATTCCAGATACCAGGGCCTCCCCTTGGGTTGCCAGGGGGCGTGGCTGGCCTGCAAACCACCACAGGCCCCTCGCTCAGGCCGCTCCACGCCCCAAGGGAACCTCACCCTGATCCGGGACACCCTTCAGGGCAAACCAGCTGGCCCCCACCCATGCACCAGGCCTCTATCCTAAAAGAATAATATACAGATTGGTCATCACTGCAACACACAATATAGCTGCCCCCATGTGGTCAAAGATCCTGCCCCCATGTGGACACAAGATGGCCACCACAAGATGGCCAGAAGGAGAGGGCAGTTGGGAGGCACCTGGCCTGCAAGGAAGGGCAGTTGAGAGGGACCAGGCCTGCAAGGGAGGGCAGTTGGAAGTGATCAACCCTGCAGGAGAGGGCAGTTAGGGGTGACCAGGCTGGCAGAGGAGGGAAGTTGGGGGCAAACAGTCTGGCAGGGGAGCAGTTAAGCATCAACCAGGCTGGCAGCGGAGTGGTTAGGGGGTGATTAGGTTGGCAGGTAGAAGCTTTTAGGGGCAATCAGGAAGGCAGGCAGGCAAGCAGTTGGGAGCCAGCAGTCCTGGATTGTGAGAGGGATGTCCGACTGCCCGTGTAGGCCCGATCCCACTGGGATCGGGCCTACACGGGCAGTCGGACATCCCTCCAGGAGTCCCAGATTGGAGAGGGTACAGGCTGGGCTGAGGGACAACCCCCCGCTGTGCACGAATTTCGTGCACCGGGCTTCTAGTATGTTATAATATGATTGCCATTGTAGCCATAATTAGCACATCTATTGTGTCATCACTATAATTTCTTTTTAGTGGTTTGAATAACAAGTTTGATGATTATAATTGAGGCTGCTCAGCCACCTAGGGCTGGCCTGAGGCTCAGGTAACCAGGGCCGCCTGAGGCTCAGGTAACCAGGGCCGGCTGAGGCTTGCGCTGCTGGCAGTGGCAGCAGCAGAGGTGTGATGGGTCGTCGCTTTCCCCTGATCACCTGGTTGCCTCCTGCCCCTGAGGGCTCCCAGACTGAGAGAGGGGGCAGGCCGGACTGAGGGACGCCCCCTTCAGTGCATGAATTTTCATGCACCGGGCCTCTAGTATATATTATAATATGGTTGCCATTGTAGCCATAATTAGCACATCTATTGTGTCATCATTACAATTTCTTTTTAGTGGTTTGAATAACAAGTTTGATGATTGTAATTGAGGTGAGCAGAAGGTCTTGTGACTCATGGCGAAGCACATTTCTTTTCTGTGTGGTTCCTTAGACCAGTATTTCACATATTGAAATGTGCATTCAAGAACCTGGAGTGTCTTGTGAAAATACTTGGATGTAATGAGTCAGGGATGGAGCCTGAGATTCTACATTTCTAACATGCTCTAGGTGTGCAGGGTTCTGCTAGTCCATGGTCACTTAGCTGCTTCCAAGCAGGTTGACACCCATATCACCCAACCTGCCCTGCAACTCCTGCCCAGGTGGCCTGCTGTTCTAGAAGATGGTTTTCACAATTTCTGTTTATGTTATTTGAGTTAACATTTATTTCTTAAGGTCTGATTCTATTGCATTGGTTTTTTCTTTTACTTTTTAAAAACATTGTCTTAAGAAGTTGTTGACTATATAATTTCTACTTTGGGAAACTTACTGATTTTTTGTGTGGTCTAAATGTCAGTCTCTTTTTTCATATGCTGCAGTAGTACTGGAAAAGGAAGTACAAGGTGGGAACACCTGAGTGTACATCAGTGGATGAACAAATAAATAAAATGTAAAGCTCTTCAGCTATAAAAAGAAATAAAGTACTGAAACATGCTACAACATGACTATGCCATGCATATGTGATGTAAAGTGAAAGAAGCCAGACATAACGGCCTCATATTGTATGATTCCACTCACAAAATGTTCAAAATAAGCCAATCCATAGAAACAGAAGGTGATTAATGTTTGCCAGAAGCTGACAGGAGGGAGGAATAGGGAATGCCTGCTAATGAGTACAGGGTTTCTCTTTGAGATGATGATAATGTTTTGGAATTAGATAGAATGATGGTTTCACAACTTTATGAATATACTAACAGACATTGAATTGTACACTGTAGAAGGGTGAGTTTTGTAGTATATGAACTACACATGGATAAAAATAATTCTTTATAAATGGGTGAATGAATACCAAACAGAGAGAGTGTCATTTAAAATCAGCACTTATGACAAATCATAACACCTTCGGGGGATTCCCTAGAAATCGCACGGTAGGGGGTATGGAATGCCTTCCACTTCACTGGAGCATAAGCACAAACTGCCATAAAAACAAGTGCTCAAAGTCATTTTTGTTTGGTTTTGTGATCAGTGCCTTCTTCCTATACGGTCAGAATAATTTCACACTTGCAAGTTTTAAATGTGACTTTAAATTGTCCCCTGTTCTGATACTTACATGAGTGAATTAATACTGTGTGATTTTGTGTTTGGGCTCTTTTCCTCATCATTATGTTTGTGAAAGTCATGTGTATCCATGATTTTATTGATAGAATTGAGGCTGCTTCCAGTTTGGAATTGTGCTATTATAAACTTTTTAGTGCCTGCCTTTTGAGAAACATAAACATGCATTTCTTTGGGTATATATTACCTGCAGTTAAAAAAATATATATTTTTATTGATTTCAGAGAGAAAGGGAGAGGGAGAGAGCGATAGAAACATCAATGATGAGAGAGAATCATTGATCAGTTGTGTCCTGCACGCTCCCGACTTGGGATGGAACCCACAACCCGGGTATATGCCCTGACCCGGAATTGAACCATGACCTTCTGGTTCATAGGTTGACACTCAACCACTGAGTCACACCAGCCTGGCTACCTTCAGTTTTAAACTCAGATAGTTTCTTGGGAGGCCAACTGAAATGTGCAAGTTTATTTTGTGAAATAAATGATTCATTATTAATAAATGGCACTATGTCTCATTTAGTTTCAAAATTAGCTCATGCTGCTGCCAATATCAGGCACAAGCCCCCCTAGCTAACCTCAGAGATGGTGGCTCTGCCCATTGTTGCAGCCAATAATTTGCCTATGCTCAATGCAAAGGAAAAAAAAGAAGAAGAAACAGCTCAACACTGGAGAGGAGTTTTAGCTACTTTACTTGTTTGCCTATTTTTGATCTCTCAAAGTTCTTCTGTTCCATCAGGGCAGTATTTGAATGCAGATCTGCAGGTACTTAAGAATCTCTGCTTGGAAGCCTGAATAACCTGGAAAGCTATTTTAAATTCATTTCTACAGGGATTTTTCACCCATTGTGCATTAAATTGGATTCCCCCCAATTCATATACGTATTGAAGTTCGAACTCCCAGTACCTCAGGATGTGATTTTATTTGGAAACAGGGTCATTACAAATGTAATTAGTTAAGATGAAGTCATCCGAGTAGGTTTCACCCAATATGACAGGTGCCCTCAGGAAAAGGACAAATTTGGACACAGAGACAGGCACAGAGACAACGCCATGTGAAGATGAAGGTAGAGATCAGGATGATGCTTCCACAGGCCAAGGACTGCTGAAGAGAGACCGAAACCACCAGACGCTAGAACAGAAACGGGGAAAAGGTCCTTCTCTCACAATCCTCAGGAGAAACCAACCCCGCTGACACCTTGATCTTAGACTTCCAGCCTCCAGGGCTGTGAACAATACCTTCCTTTTGTGTAAGCCACCCAGTCTGAAGCACCTTTTTAATGGCAGGCTAATACATCACCCTTTACAGCATAGCACCCTGGGTCATTGTCTATTTGCCTAATTCTTTTTGGGCTCCTAATTTGGGCTTAACCCTTGGCCCTTAAAGCTGTGAAATCTTGGGTGGGTTATTCAACCTGTCTAAACATCAGTGTTCCGGCCTGGATAATTAGGATAATAATTATTCCTACATCATAGTATTATTGTGAGAATTAAATACAACCTCCATATAGAGAAATTCTTAAAATATCTCTAAATAATGCTTTTCATTCTTACACACTAAATTACAACCTTACTAAATTCCAAAAAAGCAGGCCTTGTACAAGCCACATTTTCTGGGACACAGAAATACGCACAAAATAAATAAAAAATAAATTCTCCTTAATAATAAAGGAAAAGGAAATAAAAACTGTAGTGATAGACTATTTGAAGATAAGACAATCATGACATCAAATTTAATGTATATAGCCACAACATAATTCTTTTTTGGATAACAAAGTATAGCTTTAAGTATTTTTATTTTTAATCAAGAAAAAATTTTAAGGTAAATAAACAACGCAGGTAGCACAAGGAGCTAGAAAAAGCAATAAAGTGATTCTAAGACAGCAGGATGAGGCAACTGATAAAGACAAAGTAAAATAATAACAAGAACAAAAGATGTCATTCTGGTAACTAACATTTTTAAATGGCAAGCCCTGAGCTAAGTGTTTTATCTAGACTGTCATTGAATTTTCACCACAATCTTATGAGGTGGGTACTATGATTATTCCCATTCTGCAGATGAAGAGACTAAGGTTTTGAGAGATGAGGTAACTTGCCCACAGTCACAAAATGAGAGGCAGGATTTTGCTCCAGGAACTGTGACTACAGACCCTAAATTCTTGGTCACTGTATAGGACACAGTCTTTTTTTTTTTTTTTTTTTAAATCCTTACCCACACATTGATTATTTGCCTCCCACATGAGCCCAGACCGGGGCTGAGCCTGCAATTGAGGTATGTGCCCTTTGACCAGAATCGAATCCGGGACCCTTCAAGCTTGCGAGCTGACCCTCTATCTACTGAGCCAAACCGGCTAGGGCAGGACACAGTCTTTTTCATTCAGGGTGCAGGTGATCACATTCTAGAGAATAGCTGACTGCCTGTCCTGTTTAGCCATTAGTCAAATAAATTCAGTCATTTCTTCCAACCTGCTCTCACAGCACCGCCCCCCACACACCCACCCATACACACACACACACACACACACACACACACACACACACACACCTGACACTCGCTTGAGCCCTCTCCAATTAGACAAAACATAAAAAAGGACAATTTTTCATTCCTGAGCTGAACCTTTGACTGTGGATGAATAACTGGGCCTCCCCTCATTTAAATATGGGAAGGTTCACACTGCACGGCCCTCCTTTGTCCACCTTGCATGTGGCCATGTCCATCCAGCTGCTGGGTGTGCAGGTGTGGCTCATGGACCCCATATCTGCTCACACTTTGCTGCCAGTTCTGACTATTTTACTGTCCTTCTATTTTTTTTGTTTTTGTTAATCCTCACTGGAGAATATTTTTTCCATTGATTTTTAGAGAGAGTGGAAGTGAGGGGAAGAGAGGGAGAGAGAGAGAGATTGAGAGAAATACTGATGTGGAGAGACACATCAATTGGTTGGATTGGTTACCTACTCACATGCCCTGGGATGGAGATTGAACCTGCAACCCAGGTACGTGCCTCTGCCTGGGAATCGAACCAGAGACACTTCAGTGTGCGGGTCAATGCTCTAACCACTTAGCACACCAGCCAGAGTCCACCCTGCCCTTCTAAAGGCTTTGAAATTTGCAGTCCATGACTTCCTTTACCCACAAATGATTTAAAGTCCAATTGAGAGTAGATTATTATTTCTTCACTTAAAATCCACAAATAAGAACAAGTTTCAAGGACAGAAAATTTAAAAAATATTTGAAAAATCTCTCATCTTTATTAGTTCACCAGACAGCGGTTATTGTAAAAAAATTTTTTAATCGCCAATTTCACGTCAGACTCTTACAAAAACAAATTAAATGCAGTTAGCTGAAATATACATTTATTTGGCTACTGTATTTTTTTTTTTCAGCTCTGACAAAAGTACATCTTGTTTTAAAAAAGGGTCTTTATAAGAAGCCGGATGGCATGTACTAAGATAAACCCCTGAAGGAGATCAAAGGTAAATCACCGTTTGTTGTTTTGTAAGCATTGTGTTCAGAAAACCAAGTGTTTATTTCAGTGTTGCACATACTGTATAATGAAACAGTGTACCCGGAACCATACACATTTAGGGACCATAATTAGAGCAATGCTTCGCTTTACTCCCTTATTTGCAAAGCTTACTTGAAACCCCAAGCTAAATCTGGCCAGTCTACCAGTTTATTCTACAAATTTATCCCAGTTAGACATAAAATTATAAAAACAACAATGCTTTTAACAAGAAATACAATTTTTGAATTTTTCATACCTCTAGAGTTTGATGCGCACTAAAATAGAAAGCAGAAAAATGGGGCCTTTTCACTGGATTTTTATTGCCATTCAAGGAAGCAAATTGGCTTATGTCTTTTGGTTTCTATTAATGTTACTGTTCTAATTGAGGATGGATGGGCCTCAGTTGGCGTCTTTGCACATTACATACCTTTTATAAAAATGTTTCGGGTTCAGAGAAATTCAGACTGTACTTTGTCCTAAACACTCTTCCTTTTCATTTTTAAGTGACTATGTAAATATTTATATCAGTTTCAGATTCATTTACACTTAGCTCATCAAAACGTTTCACAGCGTATCTGGAAGGACTAAAATAAAACCAAACACTCTTGCTTATAAACGACACTGGATCCCAGAAACTTGCTGCAGATTCTACCAGACCCTTGCTTCTTGGAAGCACCAAGTCATGTTTTGCCAAATAAAATTGGATTAAAAGATTCATTGGGTTTTCAGTCTCTTTGAAAATGTCGGTCCCATTCTAACACTGGGGAACTGCTGGGCTTAAGTCCTCCATCTTGCTTGGTTCTTGGTCCCAAGATAATCTATAATAATAAAAGCGTGATAGGCAAATCGACGGAATGGCTGAACAGCAGAACGACCCGTCCGGACGACCACGCTATGACACGCACTGGCACCAGGCAAGCCAAGGCGGGTGCGATGCGATTGGTCGGGGGGTCCTGCCATCGCCCCATAATCGATTGCCCTGCAGAGGGAGGCCCAGGCCACTGACCGGTGGGCTGTGTTGGGTGGCTGGGGCCTCCATCCTGCAGGGTGATCGATCGCGGGGCTGAGGGGACCCACCCCCCCAATCTGTGTGCATGAATTTCATGTACTAGGCCTCTAGTTCCATAGTTAAAGCCCAGGGTACTCAAAACTCATCCTTCTCCCTTCCAAATCTGTTTTTTTTCCTTCCAGGTATGTTTTCTCAAAAAAATGGTACCTTTCTCACACTACCCCACCCAGAACCTGGAAATCACCCTAGACTCCTATTTTTCCTTCACTTCTGCCATTTCAACAAATCCTGTTTATTTCACCTCTTAACTTTCTAATTTTTTTGCACTTTTACTTCCCCAGTTGATGCAACATTATTTCCTGTCCATATTTGTGCAACGATCTCCTAAGACTAGTTAATCTGCCGTTGGACTTCTCGCTTCCCAATCCATTGTCCACTTAAAGTCAGTGATCTTTCTAAAGGGAAAATTTAATCATCTGAATTCCCATCTCAAAACCTTTCAATGGTCCCCCATTACTTTTAAATAAAGTTCAAATTGCTAGGTTGATTTTACCAGGCACTTCTCGAAGATACTGTTTTTTTACTCCTTATGACACATCTTGCAAAAGCAAAGGAACTTGCCTTAGTTCTCCAAACATGTGCTGATACTTTTTCTTCCAGGCCATCTATTTGTTGAGCATGCTAATAGCTTTGATTTATTGAATGTTTTATCACATACAGGCACTGTTCTAAATACAGTAAGTTCTGTTATAATGTGATTTTGCATTGCAAAATAATCACTGAGCTATGCAAGATCATGCAATGAAAACCCATATGGAAAAAATGGATTTGAGGCACAACACTCAAAAATTTCATCAGTGACACACTTAAAAAGACAGAAAAACTAATAAAAATGTAGCACAATTTGATACATATGACATGTTAGAAACACATAAGTACTTCAATTAATATGGCCCTTTGCCTCTAACAAGGCTTGAAGTTTGCTTGTGGAATTGGGCTTCCGGATGGATGAAGCATGTGAAGTATTTTGAAGTAGTGGAAGGAGGATTATCTGAAATGGGGTGGAAAATTGAAACACCAGATACAATTCATGACGCATTCAGTGAGCTGAAGAAGATGGAAAATGTTTTAGGGGTATGTGTGTGCATGTCTGTGCATGTGTGAGCACGCACACGTTTTGTGTATTCCCTCCATTCAGCCGAGTGCAGTTTTCTGTGTTCATCTAGTGTTTCTTATGGCTAAAATCCCAGGTTGGCCCCAGCAGCAAGCTAACCAACAGCCGATTCTTGAGGAATCGGGCTCCCTCCTCCCGCCTGTCTGGGTCCGGGGTGCCGGTGAACCAGATTCGGGGCTGTCAGGGCCCCAGCAGCAAGGTCTGGGTCAGTGCACATCATAGCTACCAGCTGGTCGTCTGGTTGTTTCAGTTATTCTGGTTGTAGCGGTTGCTTGGGCTTTTATATATACAGACTAGTGGCCCAGTGCTCGAAATTCGTGCACATTAAAAGGGAATTAATTAGAGGAAATACTTTAATATTGCTATTTGCCCTTTCTCTATAATAGAAGTGTCAGAGATGAAAGAAAATTAGTAAAATGTATATGAAAATCTTCCTCCTGTCAGAGTGGGGGCACTCCGCAGGACCCAGAGTCAAGTCCCTGCCCACCCACATGCACCTCGGAATTGCGCGAGACCCACTCCCATTGGGCAAGATCCAGACCCGGCCGGCCCCACCCTCGTCAAGCCCCGCCGGGCAGGGGGCGCAGCCTCAGGTCCCCTATCAAGCCCCGCCGGGTAGGGGGTGCAGCCTCAGGGCCCGAGTCAAGCCCTGCTGGGTGAGGGGCACAGCCTCAGGTCCCCCGTCAAGCCCCACTGGGCGGGGGACGCAGGCTCAGGTAACCTGCCCCAGCCCAGCACCACACAGCCTCAGGTCCCTGCTAATTGCTCCTTAAGGCTCCTTACGGGAACTCGGCCTCTGCTGTGGGTGCAGCCATCTTGTGTTACGGAAACCCCGCCTCAGCTGTGGGCACTGCCATCTTTGTGACCGTGTGATGGTCAATTTGCATATTCCCTCTTTATTAGATAGGATACAATACTGACCTTTTTGGCTTCGTATCCAGATTATAAATTTAAAAATTTGAACTTACTGTTCAGTTTGCTGTCTTGTTTTGAAAACAAAAATTTGGCTGAACATGGTTAATATATTAGGGCACAGCTGGGGTAAGTTGTTCCTTTCCCATGCCTTCCTGATCTTGCAAAAAGCCTCATATTCACATCAGAAACAATATCCTCTCAACCACGAGGCTCTAGAAGAACTCAATATCCTAATAAGTCATCTATTTTAAAAGGCCCAAGGTTTATTGAAACCTTGTCATAGTCCTTACAATACCCCCATCTTAGGAATTCAAAAGCCAAATAAAGGGGAAGGACTAGTTCTTATAAATAGTAAATAAGACAGTGATTCCTATCCAACCAATTGTCTCTAACCCTCGTACTTTACTTGTCCTGACTCCAGAGGACACAAAGTGGTTTGCAGTACTAAATCTCAAGGATGCCTTTTCTATAGACCCCTGCCTCCTAACTCAGAGTCCCTATTTGCCTTTAAAAAATCCCAATAATCAAAGCCGTCAACTAACATGGACAATGCTGCCCCACAGTTTTCGGGAATAGCCCTCATTTATTTGGGCAGGCCTTTAAATAACTCAAAAAGCCCTTTACAGGCACCGTCTTTAAGTCCCTCCACATGTCAGCAGCATCAACTCCTAAATCCGTCTGTCTCAAGTGAGCCTTGCATACCAGCACAGGAGGAGGACGAAGCTGCATTGCCATCAACTAAATCACCGAAGTTCTACTCGTGTAAGCCTCTAGAGGACCTAAAACTTCTCTTTCAAAGGAATCTTGAAAAGTCAATAAATTCCAAATTAGTAACATACTCTGGTATTTCTAAATAATCAGTGTTTTCATTTTTTAAATAATTCTTATTCTGTCTTTTTATAAGTGTCACCTGAATCCTAGGCTGGTACCTAGAGGAGACCTTCTCTACCCTTACTGGGACCCAGAAACACCATCAGATGTTCCTACTTATAGCCCCTCTCTGTACCCTGGTATAGTACATTTCTGAAGCCATACTGGCTCCCCAAATCCCTAACTACTAAGTATGTTATAAGCAGCCCAATTCAGGGTCAAATAATCTCTCTCTCCCACGTCTCTTTTAGAATAAAATGTGCTAAATCTTGGTCTATAGAACAACGTATGCTGCCACTATCACCAACCAGAACCACTTCTCAAGCCTCTACAGATTTTTATTCACAAAGAAGCCCTTGATTGAGCAGGACAAAGTCTGTGCCATGAATAACACTTCTTGCTTCAAGTAGTGTAGCTAAAAGGAAGGCCTCAAAGCCTCTTGCCCCAGAAGTCTGGGCACCAATGAAAGATATAATACCATCTCTATTGTGGATGAAAGGGGCCACATGCTGACCTGACTGAAAGATGAAACAGAGGGCCGGAGACCATGGGATACCAGGACACAGGCTTTATTGGAGAGAAGACCCCTGCTGGCTCCCTTCCAGAGGGAAAAAGAGAGGGTGTGCCAGGGTGAAAGCGCCTTTTGAGGGGAGGAAAAGAGGGGACGGGGCTTAGGGCACTCAGCACACGCTGATTGGTGGTTTCATGTAAGGCACATGATTAGGCACCTAGGGACTTAGGAATCGGGGGCTTAGGGTATTTGGCAGGTGCTGATTGGTGGTTCAATGTACAGTCCATATAAGGTGTTCAGGAATGTCCGGCTGCAGGTGGAGTTTAAGTCATACTCTATCCATCAGTTGGGGGAAGGGAGGATCTATCACTGACAAGCTCAGGAGAGGCCTGCATGGCAGTCTTGCAAACTCAGAGACCTAAGGTAACCACAAAGGATGGTCTGAAATTAAACTTGAACTAAAGGCAGTTATGGTGGGCAGTTACGTCCTAGGCCAGTATCTTCACTGACAAGGTCCACCTTTACCTTAACTGAGCCTATCTGTCTTTTTGCAACTCTGATAACATACCCTTGAAATGTCTGGGTAACTTGTAACTTCCCTTTTTCTGGACCCCCTGGGGCACAACCAAATGTGGTGGGCACCAGGACAGAGAACACAAATTCCTTCATTATCATGTTAATTGTTCCTGCACCCACCTAAGTATGTGTCCATCATTTCACTTTTTATCGAATCCCAGGGGTTCCCCCCTCCCTTTTGCTTTATCCCACCTCCTTAATCTATCACCAATGAATTTCATGTAACCCACCTATGTCCCTCCTTTGATGGCAATGTATAAATACAGATGTAACCCGCCATTCTCTGGAGCATTATCTCAATTCGTTGAGGTTCTGCTTCCCGGCATATGTCGACAGTTTGACTCAAATAAACTCACAAAAATTCTTTACAGGTTTCAATGGTGTTTTTACGTTAACACTATTAACTAGCTCTCCTCCTCAGACCTTGGTTAACCATTACTTGTTTAACCTTTGTTATGTTTCATATCCTCCCATTTAGGAGCCCTAAAGCCACAAATGGTCCTCCACATAGGCTGTTGACGAAGGCCACTGCATCCATCATCTGTGGACCCTTAGTTATCCCACTTCTGATGGGACCCTGACTGCCGCCCCCAAACTATGACCCCTTTGCCAGCAGGAAGCAGACAAATTGATGTCCATTGTCCCCAAACAGCAGTTGGGGTTCCCTAATCGGAGGGGGGACTGAAACGGGAATTTTCGGGGTAAAATAGGACAGGTTTAGAGAATTTTGGAAATTAAGGGGACCAGGGAGGAAGCACAGGGCTGCAGAGCAACAGAAGGGATATTTCCATAGAATAGAGGAGCTGGAAAGCTGCAACAGGTACATTTCCATAGAATGAGGGAGCTGGGAACAGCAAAAGGTCTATATTTACAAAATAAAGAGAAGGAAGCCCTTCATCCAGAAGGAGAAGAAGAAAGCCCAAAGGGAATAGGAAAACAATAAGGAAGGGGGCGGGGAGAACCTCCCTTTGAGCCCAGAAGTTACTATAGTAACCAGTCCAAGGAAATAGTGACCACTCAGAGGGGATATCAAGGCACCAAGATCTGCAGCCTTTATAAGCTGTAGGGAAAAAGGAACTCAGTGGGGCTCTTTCCCCCAACCTGAGAATGAAAACCCCTATTTTGTAAAACTACTGTTTGGAATTCTCTGCTGTTGTTTTAGACAGACTCTTATTCTAAAAAAAAAAATAACTTTGCTTTCTAGCCTGCTTGAATAATGAGAAAGATAAACTTAGCTGCCTGACCTTGTAGGCCAGACACTAGATATGCCCATAATCTCAATGCCATGCCAGGTGTACTTTTTAATTGGATAGAACTGTGTTGTTTTCAAGGCCAGCAGCGAGATAACCACTAAGTGCACGTAGGGCTGGCTCTTTAATAAAAAGGGAAGTTCTGCTTGTAGCTTTGCTTAGAATTTGAATTCATTTTCTCTAAGCCCACCGCGGTGAATAAAGTGAGTCTCTCCAAACTCTCCTGCATTGTTTGATTGATCCGAATCTCTGTAACAAACCCACGTGGGAGTCTGTACTTGTTCTTTAATGAATTTCCACCTTTACTCTACCACCTTCTGTCCGTGGATTCATTCTTTGACTCCGACTTGGGCAGACAAAGAATCCAGGACATCCTGCCCAGGGAACACTGCGTGTTCCAGTCCTAAAATTCCGTATCACAGGGCACACTTTCAAGAGCACACCCATGCCTTCTCCCCCACCACCTCTTTCCTACGTGGTGTATCTTTGCTTTATTTCTCCAAGGGTTCTTCTGTTGCCTCGGTAACTTGTTTCCTGAATCTACACAGCCCACCTGGCTCACTTCTGCCTCGATGACTTTCTTTGTAAAGGTCAAGGCAGCCACACCTAGGCTCAACTCTTCCTCACATTTCCAAAGGACCAAGGTAGCTCCGTCTAGGCTCACTCCTGTTGCTATGATTTTGCCTTTTCTGTCTTAAACCCTTCCTTTGCGCCACTGTCCCCAGCTTTAACAAATGTACTCTCAAAATCACCTGGCCTTGTGTTGTGAAATATTTCCTGCAAAAAGTCAAGAACAGAGAGTCCACACTACTGCTAACATGACCAGTGCAAGCCTACTTTACTAGGTCTATATCTTTATCTCATCGTGTTTGCAGGTAATAAAAGAGATATAAAGGTAAAGGGGCTAATATAATTTCCTCAGTTTGTTTTCATAGCTGAGATTTCACAATTAAGGTTTTATTTTTCAGGTTAACTATAGACTTCTTCACAAATTAAACATACTGTTAAAAAAAAAAAGCAACAGACCCCAAATGGGGTCACTTGTGCTAAGGCCCTCGTCAGCAAACCAAGACTTAGGTTGCAGTGTCAGCCTCTCCCAGGAATGTGATTTTCGGCATGATAGCCCCCACCTTTCTTCAAAGAAAGGTGACTTAGCCTGAAACAATCCCCTCTTTGTTAGACACTTCCCTTTTCTGCTCCATCCTGACTACAAAAGCCTTCCATTTGTGTAGCTCCTCAGAGCTCTTTTCTGCTCACTAGATGGAATGCTGTCCAATTCATGAATCATTGAATAAAGCTAATTAGATCTTCAAATCTACTTAGTTAAAAAGGTTTTTAGCACCACTGAGTCTCTAGAAACTTCATCCAAATAAATTGTTCTGATTGCTTTCCTGTAAGAAAGAGTAGTATACAAGCACCAACTTCCTTGAAAAGGGCATAATCAATGAAGAAAATGAATGTAGACAGGTGACCAAGTTCTCTTACTTCACAACTTTGCCTAGAACTGATCATATGTGTAGTATCAACCTGGTACCAAATCATTCTCTCCCTGGCCTTAGCTTTTGATTCTATGGCAGCTTTCATTTCATACAAAAACCAAAGCCCCCTATAGTAGAGGGAACAGGTATAATGGGAACAAAATTGTTTTCTATTTATACAGTATTCATAACTCTTTCAACACAGTTATGCAAGCCTGGTGAATGGATTGTATTATTCCTATTTAACAGATGAAGAATCTGAAGCACAGAGCTTAGGTTAATGGATTTTCAAAGAACTTAGAACTAATTAGTAGAAAGGCAGGATTAGAACCGGGATCTCCTGTCTTCCCATTTCAATAGCAATTTCAACTATTCTGAAGTTTCTTTATAAAGGAAGGACAATAGACTATTAAATTACTCACTGGTTCAAGATATTTTGTAATTATCTAAAATGTACAAGCACTGTGGGAACTTCCTGTAAGGAATGCAAAGGTAAGTAGGAGGTGGCATGCACCCTCAGCAAGGCCAGCTCTGTAGTTAGAGTCTGAATGGAGGGGCGTCCTCCTTCCAGAATCATGGAGATTAGAGAGGTCTGGGCAGGAATCACAGAATATGTTGGGTTAGTGGTTGCTTTCTGAGAAAACTGAGAAGCAAGACAATAACACAGCTCAGAAGTAGTTAGGTTCTGGGGAGACTGCCACTACACAGAATCACTCTACAAATTATCATTTTAAAGTCTAGGGAGGATAATTGAGTTGGGGGTAGAAAGGATGACTTGAATCAGGAAATAAGGCAGAAGAGAGAGAGTTCTAGAAGTTGAACACAGGATTAAGAGCAAAAGCAAGTTGGCTGGATGTTGAGTTCCACAAAATGCTGCACCTTAGAGGTTGTTAATTTCCTTTGATGATATACTAAACTGAACTGTTGTGGGGTCGAACCCTGGAGTCAGACTAAGACCACCGGAGGCTGCTGATTGATTAAAAAAAGCAGGCAAGGATTTATTGAACTGGCCAGGACGGCCATGAGAGCACCACATGCAGGTGGCCACACTCACGACCGCACCGTTCCAGGTGTAGGCAGTCCTTTTAAAGGTCTAAACCACAAGAATTTTCCTTTGTCCTGCTGGACATTGGAATGTGGCCCTATCTTGCGAAAGCAGGTTTTTACGGAAGCAGAACCAAGCGGAGTCAGTAATCTCTAAAGGTTATCTACAGTTTCTACTCCTGGAGCTACTGAGTCAGTGGGAATCAATCTCCTGTAGTCCTGGTCCACAGGCACAGGAAAATTACCTCCGTGAGTCTCCAGGTCTCAGTCTGGAAGCTGAGGTAACTACCTTATTGTTTAAGCAAGTAAGTGCGTGCAGAAGCCAGAATAGCAGGGTTAAAATTCAAACAGCAGTTTTTACCTAAGTATGGTTGCTACCATACTTCATGAACCTCAGGCTCATTGATTCTCTGTATTAGGAAATGAAATAAATTAATAGACAAAGTGGAGACAGACTCATAGATACAGAGAATAGACAGATAGTTGTCAGAGGGGAGGGTTTGGGGGCTGGGTGAGAAAGGTGCAGGAATTAATCAAAGAAAAAAAAGAAAGACTCGCCCTAACCGGTTTGGCTCAGTGGATAGAGCGTCGGCCTGCGGACTGAGGGGTCCCAGGTTCGATTCCGGTTGGGAGCATGTACCTTGGTTGCGGGCACATCCCCAGTGGGGGGTGTGCAGGAGGGAGCTGATCAATGTTTCTCTCTCTGTCCCTCTCCC
This sequence comes from Cnephaeus nilssonii, assembly GCF_951640355.1. NCBI lineage: Eukaryota > Metazoa > Chordata > Mammalia > Chiroptera > Vespertilionidae > Cnephaeus > Cnephaeus nilssonii. Next base: position 10,947,476 of record NC_137076.1, read on the forward strand.
TTCCTCTCTGTAAAAAATCAATAAAATATATTTAAAAAAAAAAGAAAGACTCATGGACACAGACAACAGTATGGAGATTGTCAGAGGGAAGGGGGAGGTGGAGAGAGGTAGAAGAAGGTAAAGGGTGGGATATATGGTGATGGAAGGTGACTTGACTTAGATTATATGTTGTAGAATTGTACACCTGAAACCTATATAATTTTATTAACCAATGTCACCCCAATAAATTCAATAAGAAAGAAAGAAAAATGACCCACAAATTAGAATTCAGGTAGGAAATTTAAAAAAAATTAAAAACAATATCCAAGCCCCACCTCCCAAGGGTTCTGATTTAACTATGGCAGCCAGATGTTATTATTTTTAGTTTCTCAAGTGATTTAAATGTGCATCCAGGTTTAGACTCCAATTGGAGTAAAGCTGAACCTGCAGGTGGATACACCTGGCCATAGAGTGGCATGGGAGTTGTCAAAGTCCTTAGCACCTCTATTAGCATTTTGGCTGGTTCTTTACTGGCCCCAGAAGCCTATGAACTTTGATCAATAAGACTACACTGTGGAAAAGCTTCTGCACAGCAAAAGATACCATCAACAAAATAATGAGAGCCCACTGCATGGGAGAACATATTTGCCAATGATACATCTGATAAGGGGTCAATCTCCAAAATTTATAGGGAGCTTATACGACTTAACAAAAGGAAGATAAACAATCCGATTAAAAAATGGGCAAAGGGCCTAAATAGACACTTCTCCAAAGTGGACATACAGAAGGCCAAAAGGCATATGAAAACATGCTCAAAGTCACTAATCATCAGAGAGATGCAAATCAAAATGACAATGAGATACCACCTCACATCTGTCAGAATGGTTATCATCAACAAATCAACAAATGACTAGTGCTGGCAAGGATGCAGAGAAAAAGGAACCCTCGTGCACTGCTGGTGGGAATGCAGACTGGTGCAGTCACTGTGGAAAACAGTATGGAGTTTCCTCAAAAACTTAAAAATGGAACTTCCATTTGACCCAGTAATCTCACTTCTAGGAATATATCCCAAGAAGTCAGAAACACCCATCAGACAGTATATATGCACCCCTATGTTCATAAGAGCACAATTTACAATAGCTAAGATTTGGAAACAGCCTAAGTGCCCATCAGCAGATGAGTGGATTAAAAAACTGTGGTACATCTACACAATGGAAAGAAGAAAGAACTCTTATTATTTGCAACAGAATGGATGGACCTGGAGAGCATTATGTTAAGCAAAATAAGTCAGTCAGAGAAAGATAGGTATCACATGATCTCACTCATATGTGGAATCCAATGAACAACTGATGAACAAAAATAGATCCAGAGAAGTAGAAGCATTGAACAGACTGTCAAACCTCAGAGGGAAGGCAGAGGAGGGTGGGTGGGTGGGAAGAGATCAACCAATGAACTTGTATGCATATATACATAACCCATGGACACAGACAATAGGTTGGTGAAGGCCTGGGGTGGGGGTCGGGATGGGTTGAGAGAGGTCAGTGGGGGGAAAGGGGACATATGTAATATATTCAGCAATAAAGATTAAAAAAATAAATAAAAGACTACACCGAGGGAAAAAAATCTCTTCAAACCATATATATTTAAAAATAAATGGACCTAAGTACTGTGTCTCAAATTTATTTTTGTGAATTCTGATATATTCTTGTCTCAGAACAAGAAAATCAAAATACTGCACCTTAGAGGTTGTTAATTTCCTTGATGATATACTAAACTGAACCTCTGGCTTGTGAAGGATTTTAAGAATTGTGACAAAAGAGCCTATGGAAGAAGAATATAAAATAGAAAAATTGATCAGAACAGCATTATTTTCTATAGTGCTTTCAAAGATTAAAAATCAAGGTAAGCTCGTGACACCAGGTTAATGGTGTAACTGTCAAAGAATGTGTCATAAATTACTAAAGGTTTCTATTCAGCAAGATGAGGTGGGCAGAGAAGAGTATTTTCCATTAAATACTGATTCCTTAAAAATTTATGGGAAATGCTAGGTGAAATAAAATGAGTTTCTTTACTGTTGGAATTTTTTTCAATCTGTATTATAAAGATGTAGGTGGTGAATCCCTAAAAAAGAGATGACTGTAAACTATGTTTCCTAATCTCTTTTCTCCTCCTTTTCCCTCCTTTCCTTTCCCCTCTCTCTCCTCTTTTCTCTCTCTCTCCTCTACTTGTGCTTAAACCACCCCCCCCCGCCCCCAAAAAAACAGTCTAGCCAGTTTTGCTCAGTGGATAGAGCATCGGCCCTTGACTGAAGGGTTCTGCATTTGATTCCAGTCAAGGATACCAATCCATGTGTCTCTCTCACATCGATGTTTCTATCTGACTCTCCCCCCACCCCTCTACTCTGTCTAAAAAAAAAAAAAAAAAAAAAAAAAAAAAAAAAAAAAAAAAAAAATCAATGGAAAAATATCCTTGGGTGAGGATTAACACACACACACCACCACCACCACCACCAAAAACAAACAAACAAAAAATGTCACAGAGAATTAGGGAAAATGAGAACCAATTAATTTCATCTTTTTCTTTTTCTTTTTTTTTTTTTATTAATTCAGGGTTATTCAACCAATTTTTACTGAATGACTAATTTTTTCTACTTTAAATTTTTAAAAATTATAGTGTACATTCAATATTATTTTGTATTAGTAAGTGCTTAGACAATCGTATAATTTACAAAGTGTTTCCCCTGATATTTCCAGTACCCACCTGACTATACTTAGTATTACAATATTGACTATTGCTTCCACCCAGTCCAAATGTTTGGTTACACTTTATACCTTAGGTCATTACTGAGTCATGGACTTTGGTAGGCTAGGGCATCTGTAAGTCCAAGCTCTACCACAGCTCCAAGAAGCAGTAACTGAAAAAGATACAGAAGGAGCATGAGCAATTGAGAGCCTCCGACCAAGAAGGGGACCTATGTTGGATCTCTTTAACAAGTTGGTCTTGAGGCACACGCTATCTCTGGGAAAGAATTTGGAACAGGGACCAGTGAGGGGCCAGGAGGAGCCTTCCCCCAAATGTCAGACTCCATCTGCCTCTGCCTCCTTCACAGTAGACACCTGGACAGGATGACAAGAAGGACCAGGAGTCTTAGGGGTTCAGCATCTCCTTCCTCCCCCCAAAACCCATATTTGGGTACTTGCCCTCACACAAAATAGCAAGAATGGGCTTCTTGGCTTGCAAAATCTCTCAGCCCCTACTGCTTTGCAGAAACAGGGATCATGGAGGACAGTCCCAAGTATGTGCCTGAATTTTCCCGAAGGAGCCTGGAAACTGGCTTTGGGTGGGTGGTGGTGGTGGTGGTGGGAGCTTGCTCTCAGCCTGTGCTCTAACCACCCCTTCACCAGCGAGTTCTCCTCCCTAAGGAGACATTGACAGAAAACAGTACATGTGCCAATAAAGAAGTATAATGCAAGAACTGAAAGAAAAGCTTTTCATTTGCATTTCAAATGAACAAACTAATATACACTGAGTGGCCAGATTATTATGATCTCTGAACCCATAATAATCTGGCCACTCAGTGTCTATCCTATATAATAAAAGGCTAATATGCAAATTGTCCCCTCGACCCGGGAGTTCGACCAGCAGGCAGGCTGGCCAACCACCCATGTCCCCTCCCCCTGGCCAGGCTGGCTGGACCCCACCCATGCACGAATTCATGCACCGGGCCGCTAATACACACACACACACACACACACACACACACACACACACACACACACACACACTGAGTGGCCAGATTATTATGTGTTCAGAGATCATAATAATCTGGCCACTCAGTGTATATTCTAAATAGACAAATAAGCTATTTATCAATGTGCAAAGAAGCTACCTCTCTGCCCACTGATGAAAATAACCCAAGGCCCTATTTTATAGTGACAGTGAGCTCCTGGTCTCTAGACTTGGCCATATTTGGGCTCATTATGGCTCTCTGATGGGTGATGTTTAGGGCTGTCGGTCATTATTTTTCTGCATTAATGATACTTCCCATCTTTAATACACGGTCCCTGTGCTTCATCTCAGCTTTTGAACAGCTGCTATGCAATTTAAAAATCACCCTGAATAGTAAAATGGATAAATGAGTTTTCTGTGAGTATGAAGGACAAATTGGATAAATGGACTCGCCTCATCTGGGAGACAGAACTTCAATGAATTGCCACACAGCAAGTTACTCTTCATTGGATTTTAGTAGTATGAATCCTGAATTTAAAATGAGCATGAAAAGGCACTTTCTTGTAGATAGATTCCTGCTTCTGGCTCATTAAAGCTGCAAAAGCTTTAGTTCAGTGAGTGCCAACCACATAACAATTCCACCCTCGGGAGGAAAAGAATGTTCCTTTCTTCCTTGCAATCTTTGGACTGCTGGGTCCCCCAAAACTGTCAGGGAAGAGACATCTTTTCTTCCCAGGGAAAAGAAAATTCTAGAGAATAGAACAACCATTTAAATAATGGCCTACAGACCAGCGGGGGTGTCTCAATGGTTGAGTGTCGACCTATGAACCTGGAGGTCATGATTCAATTTCCCATCAGGGCACATGCCCAGGTTTTGGGCTCGTTCCCCTGTAGGGGGCATGCTGGAGGCAGCGATCAATGATTCTCTCTCATCATTGATGTTTTTCTCTTTCTCTCCGGCCCCCACTTCCTCTCTGAAATCAATAAAAACACCACCACCTCTAAACAAACCAAGCATATTTAAATAATGACCTGTAAATCTTCTCATTAAAGTTGGAGTGCCGAGTCCTCTGAGGGAGGGAGTGCCGGAAAACGTGTTCTCGCCAAAGCAAAGGAAAAACATTCCCTGCCAGCCCAGCCGCGGGATGGAATTGAGCTGCTTTGGTCAGATGTCCTGACCAGAATGCCTCAAAGCCTCTCTAGAAGTGTAACAGGGAAAAATGTTCAATCTCCCTGACTCTATCTTGTTCAAGCCTGAATTGTTCCCATGGCCTTCAGGCTAATAGTTCCTGCTTTAGACATGCTAATCATTAGAGGAATTCTGCTGGGGGCTTGAGTTTTTACAAAAACAGCCTCTTCCATTCCCCTTCCATGGACTTAAAAGAAGCCTGAACCCTATACTTTTTAAAGATGGATTTGAGGATGAGAGCTCCCATCTTCTAGATGAGCACTTTCTTGATAAATAAACCTTTTCTTACTCCAGATCTGACATTTTGAGTTTTGGCCTTTTAAAGCACTGGCTACATGGACTTTGAACCAATAAGAGAAATCATAAAATAAGAATTAAATACATATACAAATAGAAATGAATGAATCTTACCTAATAATAGAAAAACATGCTAATTGGCTGTACCTTTGCGACACCCACAGCCAATCAGGAGTGAGTAACCAACAAAGATGGTGGTTAATTTGCATACGCAGCTGCCCCGCTCTGGGCCTCTGAGCAGCTAGGGAAGGTGGAAAGGCGGCTCAGGACCAGAGCGAAAGTGGTGCCGGCAGCCAGGGAAAGGAAGGCCCATTCTGGCATGAATCTTGGTGCATCGGGCTTCTAGTAAAGAATAAAAAGCCAGTAGAGTTGATAAATAAATCCAAGGGCTCATTCTTTTAAAAGACCAGTAAAACACCAATACCATAACTAATCACAGTCCTGACAAATGTTGCCTCCTCAGAGAGCTTCTTTGATTTCCCTAAAGTAATTCCACTATCCTTATCACTTTTAGGGTCTCCAAAGGAGGAATGCACGAGGCTAAAGGGGTAAAGAATTATGAATTTATTAGATCATCTGGAAAACCAGATGGGCTGAGCCTCAAAATGTTGCCAGCACCCAGGGATGGGGAGTCAGAGATTTTAAAGGACTCTAGGCTGGCTTTTTCTGGGTGGAGAATTCTCTGGGTGGGTCCTGAGGGGAAAGATAATGGTCTTAGCAAGTGGAATGTGGTCTTAGCAAGTGCTAAGCAAAAGGGAATGTCAGTTGTGAAGTGATCTAAAGGTCAGTTCCCAGGGGAAGGAATGTTGATTCAATTATTTGATCAGACCTAACAATAACTCTCTTATTCCTTTGCCTTCCTTTATTTTCTTCAGAGCACTAAAATTCCATTGCATATCTGTTTCCTTTTTATTGCCCTCTCTTCTTTTGTAGTATGATCTCTAAAATGGAAGGGGCTTTCTCTGTTTTGTTCCAAAGATTCCCTCAGCACCTATTATTTACAGCACAGGGAGTATAGTAGCAGCTCTATAATTATTGTTAAATATGTGGATAATAAAGAAGGAAAAAGAAAATAACATATGCTCAATAGTAAACCTGAGAAAAGATATATATATATAGCTATATATATGAAAGCCTACATGACCTAACAACTGAACGACCCTGTCAACTGGTTGCTATGATGCTCACTGACCACCAGGGGGCAGATGCTCAATACATGAGCTGCCCCTGGTGGTCAGTGTGCTCCCACAGCGGGAGCGCCGCTCAGCTGACCTATGGGTGCCAGATGCCAGGCTCACAGCTGGTGAGCACAGCTGCGGTGGCACGAGCCTCTCCCACCTCTGCAGTAGCACTACTGGGTGACAGCAGGTGCAGTGGAGCCCGGATGAGTGGGAGCGGCGTGGCGCCTGGCCTGGGCTTGGGCTCGGGCTCCTCCTTGGCCGCCTGCCCCTTTGCGCACTACTACATCCCCTGAGGGGTCCCGGATTGTGAGAGGGCACAGGCCAGGCTGAGTGACCCCCAGCAGTGCATGAATCCATACACCGGGCCTCTAGTATGTAATATTTATTTATTTATGTATGTATATATGTATGTATGTAGGTATGTATGTATTTTGTTAACCCTCACCTCAGGATATGTTTTCCATTGATTTTTTGGGAGAGTGGAAGAAAGGGAATGCACCCGACCAGGGCCAAGGCCAGGGAGGAGCCCGCAACCAAGGTACATGCCCTTGACCGAATCGAACCCGGGACCCTTTGGTCTGCAGGCTGATGCTCTATCCACTAAGCCAAACTGGCAAGGACTATATATGTAATTTTTATATACACATGTATTCTATCTAGAAATAGATATAATCAATAAATATATATAATCTTGAAAAAATTGGGTAAAGACATATAAAACAATAAAGTTACATGTCAGTTGCATTTTATATCAGTAAGGCCTTCCCAAATTAATGATGATAAACTTGTAAATAAAATACTAGAATAATATATATATAACTGTATCATCTGAGGTCTTGTGTTGAGAAAGTATTTTATAAAAATGATTCAAAGCAAGCATAAAGTGAAAGATTGATGGTCGTTAATGTCCTAAAACAAAAAATAAAATCGACATTTTAGAAACAAATAAACTAGGAAAGTATTCACAACATAAATAAAAGATGAACACCTTAATATAACAGAGCCTTTAAAATTTAAGAAAAATATGAAGACTTCTTTCAAAATAGACAAAATGTATAGGCAGGCAATTTACCAAATAGGAAATACAGATGGCCAGTGAACATATTAGAGTGACTTGCCTCCAGTTAGTATTGAAACACAAGTTCAACACAATTCATTTTCAGCTATAATAATGGTCCAAAAAATGACTAGTAAAGATTAATATTCAGTCTTGGTGAAGATGCAGAGGATGAGATACTCAAATACTGATGATGGTTTGGCAAACTGATTGAATCTTTCTGGAAATGAGTCTCTCAATTACATATATTATACACATTTTCAAAATAAGCATAACCTTTGCAATAGTAGTTTTATCTCTGGGAATTTATTATGAGAAAAATGCTAAAGAATTCTGTCAAGATTTAACAACAATGTTGTTTATAATAGCCCTAAGTTAGAAAGTAAATGTCCTTTAATTTTGAATTTGTTAAATAAATCATGGCTTATACATGTGATTTATACAGACATTAAAAACAATTGTGGACTAGGCATTAGATGATATTGAAGAACTCATCTTAATATTATTACGGGTGGTAGCGGTTTGTGGTTGTTTTCTTTTAAAGTTATTATCTGTTAGAAATACATTCAGAAAAAGGGGAAATATCAGATATTCATATAAAATATTCATTTGAGTTACTTTAAAATACTCCACCCTTTCCCATTCCAAAAAGTATGTGGGTAACAGAGATGAAAAATATCCCAACACTGGGGGTCACTCCTCTGTGACTTAACCACTCTGTGCAATGCCCTTCCCCCTCATGTGACATGGGCTGAAAACAGAATCGACGTCTTCAGTTGTGGAGGTTGAATAAGGCAATGCAGGTATTACCACAGTGTTGGGCACAGAGTCAGGAGCCTTCCCAGGATGTGCAATATGCAAGATCATAGTAGGTGCTCAGAGGCACAACCACCCTGGTTTTGAAAGGTTAATTTTCTTTCAACTGATGTCTGAATTTCGATGGTGCAGGGTTTGGGAGGCCTGGGTCAGACATAACATCAGGAGCAGATACCAGGGATGAGAGCTACCAAATGGGTAAGAGTGTATTTAACAGAGAAAAAAAAATAAATGCTTCTTTCAAAATTTTGTCAGAAGCTCCCCCTGCTGCCTGTAATAACCCACAGGCAGCAGCGATGGGCCAGGTATTGGATGAGGAGGCCAATCCAGAGATCCTGTTCTCTAAGCCACTGACTCCTTCTCTGGAAGCCCTACCCACTCTTGGTTTTCCTTCCTGAACATCATTTTTATTTAGGTGGGATTTTCTGCTGAATTCAAAAGACTGACTAGCGTTGTGGGGTGGGGAGAATTTTCTCTCCTAATGCTTCTCTCTGGTCTAATAATAAAATTGACACGAGATAGATTAACAGGAGCAGATAACCAAATTTATTATGTGTGTACATATGGGGGTTTTGTAAGAATATGGGATCCAAGGACAAATCAGACGGTTAAAGTTTATATTCAACCTTGACCTAAGGAGAAAGGGAGCTAGTGGTTTAGGCTTCAAAAGGCAGGAAGGCAATTCACTTGGAGATGGAGAAACAAATGTTTGGTAAACAAATGTTTGCTGGCCTACCTTTAATAATGGGACACAGAAAAGACTTTGACCAAAGGAGTCTTGCTAGGCTACCCCCTGTCCATCACACCTAGTTCATATGAAACTACCGTTATCTATGAGGTAGTTATCTATCCTCCATCTCAATTCTTTTAGGCAATTAGAAAGAAGGTCAAAGGTTCTTCTTGAGTCCTTTATTTCTTAAAAATAACAATCTTAAAATAATTAATATTCCAATAAAATGCATATCTTGGAGTTGCAAACTCTGCTCCCCCTCACTAGTCTGGGCATTAACTAATGTAGGCTGTCAGCACAGAGGTAACAATGACTCAGAGGACAGCCTTAGTGCATAGTATGCGCCTGGGCCCTGCAGGGGAATTTGTCCAGCAGCTATTGTCCAGCTGAAGCAATCATTCTGAGTCACTGATCCCTTTCTTTTCCAATCAGACCCTCAGGGGAGACACGGCTTAATCAATGAAAAGGACTATAGAATGGGATGGGAGGGTTGATGAAGGATAAAAATTAATATTCTTAGATTAGACTTAAAAAAGCACAAAGTGCAGTAGATGAACTGAGAATGAAAGGAGTCCAAATTATTTCTTTTAATCTAAAATATTCAAACGAATCTCCAAAGCAATGGGTAACCAGATATACACTTGTGGCTTCTAACGTGGCTTAAAATAAGACACGATAAAGGGAAAGATTTTGTTAGTTTAGTTCTATGTGGTTATGCTAAATTCTCAGCGTAAACTCACTCTCTCTTTGATGAATTAACATTGCCACCTGACCCAGCGAAACTGGTTCTGCTCCCTTAAAGCAAAGGTGATTAATACAATCCTTGAATTATTTTGCAGAGACAGCGTTGTGCATGTGCTGCCCCGTCCTCCAGCTGCACCAGGAACCCAAGTCTCACCCATCCCCATGGACCTAAAGGATCCGGACTTGACCAGAACGTGAACACCAGAATCCTTCAGGAAGTTCTAGCGTTGAAGCCCCTTACTATAAATGGCCAAGTTCCAAGTTTCTCCAATTCCAGCTTGCCCTGCCCGCACTTCCGCATACTTGTTTCCCCTAACGCCGAAAAACCCTGAATTTTGAGCAATAGCTTCCCAAATTTCCTTGCATGGCACTTAGCAATAGATTCTAATTTCTCCACTGCATCTTGGTGTTCAGTGTTTGGCTGCTGTTCACTGGGAGGGATGAACTCTCGTTCTGTTTGGTTACACCAATACCCTGCAGAGAAACAAGAATACATGGCTTCTTCATTTTCGTTGTTTCCTCAGTAGGCGCATCTTTTTTAAAAAAGAAGAAAGATTTCATTTATAGAAATAATCTTGGAATGTAGAGTTTAAGGCTGTTATCCTATTTTTAACCCTCCATCCACATCCTTGGTTATTGTAGCCACATCCTTAATGCGTAAGGAATGAGTAACAAGAACCCTCTAATAGCTAGTGTAAGGACATTGATGCAGGAAAACATGATCACCCAGACATACTGATTGTGCTTTGGACAGTACAGTCATGCACCACTTAACAAGGGGATAGTCTCTGAGAAATGCATTGTTAGGCAATTTCATCATTGTGTGACTATCATTGAGTGCACTTACACACACCTAGATGCTATAGCCTACGACTGTAATTGCATGTGCTGTATTTTTTATACATTTGGCCACACAGCAGGTTTGTTTACATCAGTATCACCACAAACATGTAAGGAATGCATTGTGCTATGAGGATTTGATGGTTATAACATTACCAGGCAATAGCAATTTTTCAGCTCCATTACCATCTATTGGGCTATCCTATAAAATAAAAAGCTAATATGCAAATTGTCCCATCAACCAGGAGTTCAACCAGAGGGCGGGACCAGCTGGCCAACCATCCATGGCCCCTCCTGTTGGCCCGATCAGCACAATTGGGGTGGGCCCACTCCTGCACGAATTCATGTATGGGGCCTCTAGTAATCATATATGCAGCCTGTCATTGACTGAAACACCATTATGGGGCACATGACAGTATAATCAAAGGTGATGTGTTATGCCGGAAGCCAATTCCAGCATGTCATAATTGCAAGAGTTTCATCAAAAGGGTGATGGAACTTGAGGACTCAACAAGGGCTGAGTCACATATGTTATTGCCTATTGGAATGGCTAAAGGCATTTCCCCAAATCTGAAAAGGATGCATTGAATTGATTTTTTGCTGCCAGACAGCTCAGGGCATCTTAATCTACATGTTATTGCCTCCTACTGGCCAAACACCTGAACAGCCATAGGCTATTCCCCAATCTGACAATGGACTCTGTAGATGAAACCCTACCCTTTGAAGTGTATATCTCCACCTTGCCTTAGGACAAATTGTGTTAATAAAAAGCAAGGGGTCCTGAGACAAAGAGAACTTAGCTCCTTCAGCTAAGCTCTGACCCCCAATGCCTTTCAAAATTATCTTTAGTCTCTGGACTCTTACTTAAGTTACACACAGCCTTTCTGCAGATTGCTGAACCCTTCTTAATGCTGGAACAAGAACCCTGGCAGTGTTAGTTTTCTAGGGCTGCCATATTAGCCTCAACAAACAGAAATTTATTTTCTCACAGCTCTGGAGGCTAGACATCCAAGAGCAAAATGTCAGCAAGAGTGATCTCTTTGAGGCTCTATCCTTGGCTGGTAGATACCTGCCTTCTCTGGAAGTCCCATGCCTGCTTGGTCTTCCTTCTGTGTATGTCTGTGTTCTAATTTTCTCTTATTGGATTAGGGTTCACCTGTAGGGCCTCAGTTGTACCTTAATTGCCTCTTTAAAGTCCTTACCTTCAAATAGTCACATTAGAGGTACTAGGGGTTAGAACTTTAACATAGGAATTTTGGGAGGACTCAATTTTACCTGTAATACTCAGCTTTCTGGCCCCCCAAATTTATGTCCTTTTTTATATGCATAAAACAACAGCCTCAAAAGTCAATCTATTCTGTTATAAACTCAAAGTACAAAATCTTATCTAAATGTCATCCAAATCTGATTTGAGTGAGACTTAAGGTATGACTCATCCTGAGTCAAAATTCCTCTGCAGCTGTGAACCTGTAAACCCAGAAAACAAGTTATGCGCTTCTCAAATACAGTGGTGGGACAGGCATAGGATAATCATTTCCATTTCACAAGGGAGATAGAAGAAAGAAGAAAGAATTCATGAATTGAAGCAAGTCTGAAAGATAGCAGGGAACATTTCATTAGATTTTAAGAGTCACTAATAATACTATTTGGTTTGGTGCTCTGTTTTCCAAGCCCATACTGGTGGCACCCCTGCTTTTCAGGCCCTCGTTGGATAGACCATGTGGTTTGGAGAGAAGAGCACTAGACTGAAGAGACACTAGATGTGGCTCTTTTCAATAACCAACAATGTGACCTTGACCATGACATTCCAGAATCATGGTTTCTTTATTTATAAAATGAGATGGCTACCATCTCTAAGACTCTTTTTTATCTCTAAAAATTATTTAGTTTGATAGGGAACATTAGCCTTCTTTTTGACAATTTCTTTTCCCCAAAAGAGGATAGATGGGCAATGATTCCAAAATAGAAAAGTGCAATAATATTTAGGGCACATTTATCTATCTACAGAGATCACTAACATGATTTTCATAAAATAGTGAAGGGGAAGTGGCCACTTTTCAGTATTTCTAACCAAGCAACCAATCACAAAAACTTAAAATTAAATTTGAAGACTGCTTAATACTGTAAAGTGCGGACTTGTAGGTATTGACCCAAAAATATGGTGCACAGGTGCCTATTTACAGACCTGGCAAGTACTATAGCTCCAATTGCCATCATGAAGAAGCACTCTGTGTAACCAAATCCCTTCCTGCAAATCTGAGCAAATTATATTTCTGATGACACTTGGGACATCCTTCAGCAACTAATTGCCTACTCATTCAGCAATTCTCCATTTCTCTAGTTAAATTCCTAATCTTTTGCCTTTAAGATGCAGGCAAGAAGCGTTTCAGCAGAGGAAAAAAAGCAGAGGAGTTAAAACGAGAGCTGATTCACGCCATTAGCAAAATATGACTCAGCAGGAGGTAAAGAATCCTGAGGTTAGCAAGTGTCCCAGGTTCAGTGCGCCAGAGCTCTGTCACCTCATTAGGGAGCAAATCATGCCAGTGAGTTAATAAGCATTGTCATTACTTACTAATATTAAAAGAACCTCAAGAAAGCCCCTACAGCATCTTAAACAATCCAAATCTCTAAAAGTTTAGATTGACTTTCATTCCAAATATTCCATTAAGTATAATTCAAGCCAGAATCTAATAATATTGGTCACTCATAAAGCTGAGCGAGGAATTGGGGGTGGGGAGGGGTGGGTGTCATCTGTCTTGGGGTGATGACTGTGCATATTGTGGGAGATCTATCAGTGATTTGGATTATTGAATATTAGAGGCAAGAAGAAATTTAGAAGTCATATAACCTAATATTGTCATTTAGTAGGTGAATCTCAGGTACAGAAAAGTGAATGAAGTTCCTTGCCGGGTTCCCTCAAAAGACCTGGGAAGGTTTCTTCCACTATATTCAATATTTTCCCAACTAAAGAAACTCTAAGCATACCACAAAATACAAAAGACTTTATCTTTTGGGGGTTTGTTTGGTATGTTTTTTTCATTATGAATATCAGACAGTTCATCTCCACAGAGGCCAGAAAAGAGCAAAGTGACAGTTTCAGCCAAAGCATAGTTAATTTAAGAAAAAATAAATACCCCCACACACATAAAGGAGCAATGTTGAATATTTGGACATGCTTTGTAAAAAGTATCAGCCAGTTGTCACGCCTGAACCGCCCCCCCTCCCCCAACCTTTGTTTTACTGAAATGACTACAACTTGGGAGGAGGGAAGGATGCATATGGAATGAATAAACTAGAGAGCTTGAATTTGTGTCCTATTTTCAACAGTACGCTCTTGAATAGTATCAGAGTTGTTTTAGAGATTAAATGGTTAACATTCAAAGTGCCTAGTAGCCTGGTAGGCAAATGACTGTTTCTCATAAAACAACCATTATCTATTGTGGTTCTGGGAAGACGGTGAAGCCGGAACGATCCTGCCCCCAAGTCCTCCCTGCCAGCGCTCTGGACCAGTGGCATGGAAGAGTTTGGGAAACCTGCTTGAGGGCTGGAGCCTAGAGAAGGGGACCACCCACTCACCAAGAGTTTTGAGAAATTGGTCTTAGATTTCTATGGAACCGGATGAAAGAGCCGATAACTGACCCACAGAGCCTCATACTGAGAAAGTGGCTAAAGATAGCAGAAAATGAAAGCAAGTCTCAGTAGAAGCCCTCTTAGAGCTACTGACATGAAGAAACGAGAAATGGAGGAACAAATGGGCCTTCTGAGAAGGAATCATCCCACCAACTGAATGAATTGGGTGAAGAAAGGGATCCCCCAACCTCTGCACAAGTCCGGAATCTGACCTCTCTAATGTGGAAAGGAAGAGTGAGAAATGCTGGCAACCCGCTTCTTCCAGGGAGATACCATAGCCCTTTGACTTGGGGGAAAGGGAGCCCTATCTTCTGGGTCACAGCTGCACAGTGAAACTGCCATCATACCGAGGTGCAGGCTATGGGAGGAGGAAGCGGACCTGGCTCAAGTGCCACAGCCTCCTAATGAGAGTTAGTCGATTTTCTTGAATAGATGTTGTTTCACTTGCTGTGGAGCCTTAGGACAATTTCCAGAGATTTAAATTGTTGGATATTTTAAATACTTTTTCTCCAGCTACTCTTGTTTTGCTGAGGAGTGGGTCCACAGAGCTTCTTTTAAATTTTTAAATTTTTGTTAATCCTCACCTGAGGATATTTTTCCCATTGTTTTTTTAGAGAGAGTGAAAGGGAGGGAGGGAGAGGGAGGAAGAGAGAGAGAAAGAGAGTAAGAGAGAGAGAGAGAGAGATCAATTGATCGATAGGTTGCCTCCTGCATGGGGGTTGAACCTGAAACCCAGGTACATGCTTTTGATCAGAAATTGAATTTGTGACCCTTCCGTGCAGGGGTCCACCTCTAACCACTGAGTGACACCAGCCAGGGCAGTCCATGGAGCTTCTCATGGTACAATTCCAAAAGTTTACTTCTATTTCCTCTTTAATAAGCTTTGGTGGTTATGTCTTTCAAGGAATTCATCCAATTGATCTAAATTGATGAAGGTATTGGCATAGGAGGCTTATATTTCTGTATTATTTTTTATTATCTTTTAATATCTGTAGACTCTCTAGTGATATCACCTCTCCTATTTCTATAGTGGTAATTTGTATGTTTTTCTTATCTCTCTAAAGCATTGGTTCTCAACCTTTCTCATGCCGCGACCCTTTAATACAGTTCCTCATGTTGTGGTGACCCCCAACCATAAAATTATTTTCGTTGCTACTTCATAACTGTAATTTTGCTACTGTTATGAATCGTCATGTAAATATCTGTGTTTTCCGATGGTCTTAGGCGACCCTGCTAGCGGTTCTCAACCTGTGTGTTGTGACCCACAGGTTGAGAACCACTGCTGTAGAGCCTAAGACCATTGGAAAACACAGATATTTACATTACGATTCATAACAGTAGCAAAATTACAGTTATGCAGTAGCAATGAAAATAATTTTATGGTTGGGGGTCACCACAACATGAGGAACTGTATTAAAGGGTTATGGCATTAGAAAGGTTGAGAACCACTGCTCTAAAGGATTGTGAATTTTATAATTTTTCTCAAGAAACCAACTTTTAATTTTAATGATTTTATTGAATGTCTATCTATTTTCTATATTATTGCTTTCTGCTCTGATCCTTATTCATACCTTTCTTGTGTCCACTTTGGATTTTATTTAGTTTTTCTTTTTACTTTCTTAAGTTTTAAGCAGAGATCACTGACTTTAAAACTTACTTCTTTTATCATACAGTTAGTTGTTCAGTACTACAAATTCCACCCTAAATTCTACTCTAGTGGCATCTTACACATTTTGATTTGCCATTTTTTATTTAATTCTGCCACACGAAATGGTTTGACTAATGTTAAATGTCTAACTTCTCTGTGTAATTGGCCCCTAAAACTGGTGGACAATCATCCATGTCACAGTCATAGAGAAGAGAATTTGGTGGGATGGATGGTTCAGACAATAGAAATTCACAAGCCTCCAATGAGACAGAACATTGGGGCTAAACCTCAGCTAGAAAGCCCAGGATGGGGAAAGAATGAGAGTGTCCCTCATGAAAGGGATCTAATCTTGGTCAGAAGCATCAAGGCTCCAGGACAACTTACTGAAGTTCAAGGCCAGACTTAAGAGGAGCTGGCTCAGGAAACCAAGGCAGATACACAAGCATATAAAGTAAATAAACTCAGGCACTGAATATTAGGAATGAGGGAACAAACTACTTCTGGTCTCTCAGACTGCCAAAGGGCCTGTGGCTGGCTGAATCTTTTAGAGTATTACTAGTAAGTCCTCATAGTTGGAAAGAGAATGTATTAGTATATTCTCTTGCTTTTGGGTAAAATGCACTGAAGATATCAATGAAACCCATCAGATTTCATTGCCACAGAGAGATCCATAGATGGCTGCCATCTGCTCTGGGCTTGGAAGTGCCTAGGTGAGGCCTAGGCTGGCATTTCCTTGTTGATCTAGTGTTTCGTTTAAGGTTGCCATTTCCTTGTTGATCTTCTGTCTGAAAGATCTATCCATTTATGTCAATGGGGTGTTAAAATCCCCTACTATGACTGTCAGTCTCTCCCATTATGTCCATCAATATTTGCTTTACATATTTAGGTGCTCTTATGTTGGGTGCATAGATGTTTACAAGGGTTATAGTCTCTTGTTGGATGGTTCCCTTTATTATCATGTAGTGTCCTTCTTTGTCACTTACTATAGCCTTTGTTTTAAAGTCTATATTGTCAGATATAAATATTGCTACCCAAGCTTTTCTTAAATTTCCATTTACACAAAGTATCTTTTTCTATCCCTTTTACTTTTAGTCTGTGTGTATCTTTTGTTCTGAGGTGGGTTTCTTGTAGACAGTATATATAAGGGTTTTGCTTTCTCATCCATTCAGCTACTCTATGTCTTTCTTAAAAAATCTTTTTTGTTGAGATTATTACATATGTCCCCCTTTATCCCTCCAATTGCCTCCTTCCACCTGGTTCCCACCCTGCCCCAGGCCTTCACCACCTTATTGTCTGTGTCTATAGATAATGCATATATTCATATAAGATCTTTAGTTAATCTTCTCCCTCTCTCCCCTCCCACCTTCCCTGAGATTTGTCCATCTGTTCCATGTTTCCATGCCTCTGATTCCATTTTATTCATCCATTTATTTTGTTCATTAGATTTCTTGTTTACTTATTTTGATTTTAGATTCAATTGTTGATAGATATGTATTTATTGATATTTTATTTTTCATATTTTTCTTGTTCTTGTTCTTGTTCTTATTCTTCCTCTTCTTAAAGAATACCCTTCAGCATTTCATGTAATGCTGGTTTGGTGATAATGAACTCGTTTAGCTTTTTCTTATCTGTGAAGCTCTTAACTGACCTTCAATTCTAAATGATAGCTTAGCTGGGTAAAGTAGTCTTGGTTGTAGGTCCTTGCTATTCATCACTTTGAATGTTTCTTGCTACTCTCTCTGGCCTGCAAAGTTTCTGTTAAGAAATCAGCTAACAGTCATATGGGTGCTCCCTTGTAGGTAACTAACTGCTTTTCTCTTGCTGCTTTTAAGATTCTATCTTTGTCTTTAACCCTTGACATTTTAATTATGATGTGCCTTGGTGTGGGCCTATTTGGGTTCCTCTTGTTTGGGACTCTCTTCTGCACTTCCTCAACTTATAAGTCTATGTCTTTCACCAGGTAGGGGAAGTTTTCTGTCATTATTTTTTCAAATAGCTTTTCAATATCTTGCTCTTTCTCTTCTTCTGGAAGTCCCATAATGTGAATGTTGGTACGCTTGAAGTTGTCCCAGAGGCTCCTTACACTATCTTATGATTTTTTGGATTTCTTTTTCTTTTTACTCTTCTGATTGTGTGTTTTTGCTTCCTCATATTCCAAATCATTGATTTGATTCTCAGAATCCTCTACTCTACTGTTGAATCTCTGTAAGTTACTCTTTATTTCAATTAATGTACGCTTAATTTCTGACTGGTCCTTTTTCATATCTTTGAAATTCTCAGTAAGATCCTTGATGGTCTCATGCGGATCCTTGAGTAATCTTATAACCATGGTTTTGAAGCTCTCATTAAGATCCAGAGCATTGTTTTGAACTACGTATCCAGTAGTTTGTTTGCTTCCATTCCTTTAATTTGTGACATGTTTCTTTGTCTCCACATTTTGGCTGCTTCCCTGTGTTTATTTCTATGTATAGGTAGAGCTGCTATATCTCCTGGAATTGGTAGAGTGTAATAGGTATCCTGTGCAGCCCAGTGCTCAGCCTCCCCAGTCACCTGAGCTGGGCACTCTGGTGGGCCCCTGTGTGGGCTATGTGCACAGTCTTGTTGTAGTTGAGCCTTGATTGCTGTTGGCATCACTGGGAGGAATTGTCCTCTAGGCCAATTGGCTGTCAATACCAGCTGTGTCTACAACAGAAGAGCTGCTGTGCAGGAGACACCCCTATTGCGCAGGACTTGCTTCAGTGGGGCTTTGGTCCTCATTGAGTCTGCTCCTTGAGTGTGTTGCTTGTGGATGTGTAGAGTTGTAGTCTGGTATGGTCTGAGGCTGTCCACTGGGTGCACCGGCTCTGGGGCCTCTTAGGACGTGCAAGGACAGCCACTGCCTGTGGCCACCAGTAGGAGCCACAGAGAGATACAGATGGCTGCCATCTGCACTGGGCTTGGAAGTGCCTAGATGAGGCCTAGCTGTGAAGTAAGACAGGCTGGTACTAGCACCGGGTCTTGGGCCTCCTATTGATAGATTTGGGGCATGCTGATGCCAGCTGCTGCCCATCTGAGCAACTTCAGGAAAGTCTGAAGCCTGAGCCAGGACAGGCCACCCACATGGAAAAGTTGCTGCAAACAAGGTGGATTTAATGGGCAGGGTCCCAGCAATCACCAGGGCTGAAATAACAGTGTGGGCTGCACTGATGGAAACTTAGATATGGCTGCCAGTCAGCTCTATGATGGGGGAGGTCCCAGCACAGGAACAATGACCCCTGCGAGCACCCCTGTCTGGGAGAAAGATGCCCCTTGATTCCTGCCTTGATGCCAGACACTCCAGTTCCTCTCATATATCTCTGGTTCCCCCAAGCCATTGCCCCAGCACTAGAGCTCAGAGGGAGCAAGTCTGTGTAAGTTCATGCACCGGCCCTTTAAGAGGGACTGCTTGTGTGTCCAGCAGCCTCTGTGTCACTCAACCACAATCCCCACTGGTGTTTACAGCCTGCAGTTATGGGGACTTCTCCTCCCAGCTCTGAAACCCTGGTTTGGGAGGTCTGGTGTGGGTCTGGAACACCTTGCTCCTCATGGGGGTCCCTGCAGCCATGATATCTCTCTGGATTATAAAAACACCACACATGGGTGTTGGACCAGCCCATTCCATGCCTCTGCCTCTCCTACCAGTCTCAGTGTGCTTTCTTCTCTACTTCTCTAATTGTAGAACTTTTATTCACCCAGATATCAGGTGGTTCTGAATGATGGTTGTTCTGTATTTTAGTTGTAATTTAAAAAAAATCTATCTATATATCTATATATCTATATATATCTATATATCTATATATCTATATATCTATATATCTATATATCTATATATCTATATATCTATATATCTATATATCTATATATCTATATATCTATATATCTATATATCTATATATCTATATATCTATATATCTATCTATTACTGATTTCAGAGAGGAATGGAGAGAGAAAAAGAGAGAGAGGGAGTAGCATTGATGTGAGAGAGGTACATCGATCAGTTGCCTCTGTTATGCACCCCACTGAGGATCGAACCCACAACCTAGGAATGTGTCCTGACTGGGAATCAAACCGTGACCTTCCAGTGTATGGATGGGACAATGCTCCAACAAACTGAGCTACACCAGCCAAGGCATCATTTCATTCTTTTAACTACGTCCCTCTGTTTTTTTCTTCTTCTACTTTTTAAATATATATATATATATTTATTGTTGATAATATTACATATATCTTCCATCCACCCCCCTCCAATACCTTTCTCCTCCAAGTCCCTACCCGCCTCCCAGGTCTTCACTACCCTATTTCTCATGTCCATAGGCTATGGTTTATCTCTTCTTGTCCTCCCAGCCCCACATTGAGATATGTCAGTCTGTACTATGCCTCCATGCTTCAGGTCTTATTTTTTTAGTCAATTCATTTTATGCATTAGAATCCACAAATAGGTGAGATCATGTGATATTTGTCTTTCTCAGATTGGCTTATATCACTTATCATAATATTTTCCAGGACCACCCATGCTGTCCCAAAGGGTAACATATCCCTCTTTTTTACAGTGGCATAGTATTTCTTCTACTTTTTAAAGCAGGCCCTTTAACATTTCTTGTAATATTGGTTTGGTGGTAACAAACTGCTTTAGCTTTTTCTTTTCTGGGAAGCTCTTTATTTATCCTTCAATTTTAAATGATAGCCTTTCTGGGTAAAGTACACTTGGTTGTAGTTTCTTGCCTTTCAACACTTTGAACACTTCATGCCAATCCCTTCTGGCCTGAAATGTTTCTGTTAAGAAATCTGCTGACAATCTTATAGAAGCTCTCTTCTAGGTTTTCTCTTGATGCTTTTAAGATTCTCTCTTTGTCACCTTAGCAGGTCTGGCTCAGAGGATATAGCATTGGGCCATGGACTGAAGGGTCCTAGGTTCAATTCCAGTCCAGGGCATATACATCAGTTGCAGGCTCAATCCCTAGCCCTGGTTGGGGCCCATGTGGGAGGCAACCAAATGATGTGTCTTTCTCACATTGATGTTTCTCTCTTTCTGTTTCTCCCTCTCCCTTCCACTCTCTCTAAAAAATTCAATGGAAAATATCCTTGGGTGAGGATTTAGAGAGAGAGAGAGAGAGAGAGAGAGAGAGAGAAGATTCTCTCCTTGTCTTTAACTTTTGCCATTTTAATTATAAAGTGTCTTGGTGTGAGCCTTTTTGGTTTCATTTTGTTTGGGACTCTCTGTGCTTCCTGCTTCCTGGACTTGTGTGTCTTTTTCCTTCATCAGATAGGGAAGTTTTCTGTCATTTCTTTAAATAAGTTTTTGATCCCTTGCTCTCTCTCTTCTTCTTCTTGTACCTCTATGATGTGGGTGTTTTTATGCTTCATGTTGTCCCAAAGGTCCCTTAGACTCTGCTTATTCTTTAAAAAAATTTTTTTTTCTTTTTGCTTCTCTGATTGTTTTTTTTTTTCTACCTTGTTTCCAAATTACTGATTCAATTCTCTGTTTCAACTAACCTAGTTTTTATTCCTTCCAATGTATTCTTGATGTCAGACATGGTATTCTTCATTTCTGACTGGTTCCTTTCATGGCTTCTATATCCTTTTTCATGATGTGGTAGTTCTCATTAAGTTTCTTGAATATCCTTATAACAGTTACTTGCCTCTATTTCACTTAGCTCTTTTTCTAGATGTTTCTCCTGCTGTTTTTATTTGAGGCAGGTTTCTTTGTTTCTCCATTTTGGCCCTCTTGTGTCTGTTTCTATGTATAAGATAGCTCTGCTATGATTCCCAGTTTTTTTTGGGTGGCCTTATGTATTAGGTGTATTGTGGGACTCAGTCACTCAGTCTCCTTGATCACTTGAACTGTGCTCTAGGAATATTCCTTGTATGAGTTATGTGGGCACTCCTGTTGTAATTGAATCTTGATTGCTATTGGCCCATTAACATGTAGGATTGACCCTCAGGCTGGCTGACTGTGAGGCTCAACCCTGACCATGCCATGCAAGCTGTTGTGCAGGATCTAACCAGATGAAATTAAATTCGCTTCAGCAGTATTTGGTGCTTGCTGAGAACTCCCTTTGAATATACTGCTTGTGAAGCTTATTGGAACCTGCTCTGATGTTGTCTGAAGCGGGCCACTGTGTGTGTTGGTTCTGAGCAAAACTTTGTTTTTATAATGTTTAAAAAATTGATTTCAGAGAGAGGTAGGGAGAGAGAGAGAGAGAGAGAGAGAGAGAGAGAGAGAGAGAGAGAGAGAAATGTCAATGTGAGAAAGAAACATTGATAAATTGCCTTCCACATGTGCTCTGACTGGTGATCAAATCTTCAATATGGGTATGTGTCCTGACCAGGAATTGAACCTACCACCTTTTGGTGTACAGAACAACTTTCCAACTAATTGAGCCACACTGGCCAGGGCTTGGGCAAAAACTTTTTTAGCTGATGTAGTCCCATTTGTTTATTTTTTTTTCCTCCCCCTTGCCCGAGGAAATATATTAGAAAAATATTACTAAAAGAAATAGCCAAGATTTTACTGGCTATGTTTTCTTCTAGGACTTTTACAGTTTTGAGTCTAATATTTAAGTCTGTATTCAAAGACACTAATTTGAAAGAATATATGCACCCCTATATTCATTGCAGTGCTATTTATAATAGTCAGGATCTGGAAGCAGCTCATGGGCCCACAGTGGAACACTGCTAAGTCATAAAAAATAAGAAACTCTTATGCTTTGCAACAGCATGGATGAGTGTATTATGCTAAGTCAAATAAAGCAGTCTGTGAAAGATGAGTACCATATTATTTCACTTATATGTGGCATCTAATGAATAAAATAAACTAGTAAACAAAGTGGAGACAGATTCATGAATAAGGAGAACAGACTGACAACAGTCATAGGGGAGAGAGATTGGTGAGAAGGGTAAAGGGCTTAAGCAAAGAAAAAAAACAATAGAAAGACTCATAGACACAGACAACAGTATGATGATTGCCAGAGGAAAGAGGTGGGTGTTGGGAGGAGGTAGAAGAAGGTAAAGTGGGAATAAATGGTGATGGAAGGGGATCTGACTTGGGGTGGTAAGCACACAATATAATATACAGATGATGTATTATGAAACCTGTATAATTTCATTAACCACCTAGAGGCCTGGCGCATGAATTTGTGCACGGATGGGGGCCCTTGGCCTGGTTGGTGATCGGGGCCAATTGGGGAGGGACCGTGGGAGGGCTCCAGGGCATGTCCAAATCTCTCGCCCAGTCCCGATCTGCCAAACCCCAGCAGCAAGCTAACCTACCGGTTGGAGCATCTGCCCCTTGGTGGTCAGTGCATGTTATAGTGACTGGTCGAACGGTCGACCGATTGGTCAGACACTTAGCATATTAAATGTTTATTATATAGAATGTCGCCTCAATAAATTCAATTAAATAAATAAATGTAAAAAGCACATAAGTTGAAATAATTTAAAGATGATAGGAAAAACTGCTTTTACTTTAAATTAACATATTTTTTTATTTTGGGACAAAGCCTCACAAAAACTGTGGAAGAGGGAATGGATATAAACTGCCCATTAATAGTGCCATCAACCTTGCCACTATTGACATTTGGACTGGGTAATTCCTTGTGGTGGGGGGTGGTCCTGTGCATTGTAGAATGTTTAACAGCTTTCTAAATGCCAGTAACAGCACTCCCCACAGAATCATGGTAATCAAAGACGTCTCTAGAAATTGCAAAATGTTCCATGCAAGGGGGTGGGGTGGAGACTCCCCACCTTCACCACCATTGGAGACCACTGTTTAGGTTGTGTTTTACTTCAATCAAAGGTTGCCTCGTGCTAAGCAAGCTGGAAGCAGGAAAGGAATGAGATAAGATTCCACGCACTCCTTCTGCCAATTTTGTAAAACCCTGTCTCTTAGAGAAGTGGGACAACAGCGATGACTTGAAAAGGCTCGCCAGCCACACACTTTTCTTCTGCGTGGGCCCTATTTCTCTGCCCATGCCCTGGCAACTTAGCAGTTCTGATGGACAAGTTGTCCTGAGCGTGGTTAAAGCAAAGAAAACCTCTCCCTATTGGTGACTGGTCTTTACTTATTGCTCCTGTTTCCTTCTCTTTGGCCTTGAGGGCTCTTTTTTAACCTTTAAACAGCACTTGGCACTGTTTTTCTTTCTCGTTTTGAAACACTCACTTTTCTGGCTTCCATGACATCACACTCTCACAGGCCTCCTACTGGCTCAATCTTCTCAGTCCCCTTTGTGGGCTCTTCCTCTACTTCCCCATTAAATACTGGCATTCCTCAAGTTGCAGGCCCAGGCACTATCCTCTTCTCACGCTGTCTTCTTTCCCTTCATATTCTTATCCATGACCATTGACGGCTTTATTCGGCTATGGTCATATACCAATGACTAAAATTTATATGTTTTGACCAGTCCTATTCTTTATACATTGGATCCTTATATCCAATTACTTACTTGAAATCTCCACTCAAGGATACCTCAAAATTTGTCATGCCCAAGATCAAATTTTTTTAAAATTATTTTTTCTTTTTCTTTTTTAATTCTCACCTGAGGACATGCTTTTAGTGATTTTAGAGGGAGAGGAAGGTGGAGGGAGGGAGAGAGAGAGAAACATCATTGTGAGAGAGAAACATCCATCAGCTGCCTCCCACATATGCCATGACAGGGAATCAAACCCACAACCTTGATATGTGCCCTGAACAGAAATTGAACCCATGACATTTCCATGTATGGGTGGATGCTCCAACCTACTAGGCCATACCAGCCAGGACCCAAGATCAAATTCTTGATCTTCCATCCTGTCCTAACCTACTCATCTTCCAGGGTCCCTATATTAATGAAGGGCACCTACCTCTCTGCCTCTTCCTCTTCACCTTACTGGCTTTGTGTCATACTGGCCTTCTCTTTGTTCTTCAAATGGACCATGCTGTCTTCCTCAGAAGGACATTCTGTTCTCTCTGTCTGGAACATTCCTCTTGCTACCATCCCCTACACTTGGACTGATCTCCACCCAAGCACTACCCCACAGGAAGTTTTTCCTGACATTTCAGTGTACATTAGGTTCATCTGATACTTGCTCTCATAGAAACATGAGCTCCCTTTGTTTCATGTTATTGCATGTTCATCCATCAGTTTCTGACTCCTTCTCTAGATTACAACTTCATAAAGTCTGGGGCCATATCTGTTTTTGATCTCCATTTTACTCCATTGCCTATATTTTTGAAATTAATAAATGCACGAATCAATATAAAAGAGAGAATTGCTTTCCTGAACTGAGTTTTTTGCCTTTACTTTTTATTCATATTGTTTTCACATACTGACTTTTTATTTTTATAAAATCTAATGTATCCATCTTTCCTACTTTAAGGCCATTTTTAGAATTGCCTTTCCCACCCCAAGATTACATAAATATCCACAGAAATCTTCTTTCAGTACTTTTATGGTTTTGTTTGTAAGATTTAATTCTTAAATCCATCTGGACTTTATTTCTGAAAGAAATGAAATAGTGCCAGCTATTTTGTTTCAGAGCCAATTTCTCCTAAATTGAAAACTTCAGCTATATCTGGAAGTGTGATGTCATAAAATAAGATTTGGAATCAGATGCCCTGCATTAAAGTTCAGCTTCACCACTTGGTCATTGTGCAAATGTTAGCCAGTTATTTATTCTCTTTTAGAGTTATCAGAAACCTTTAGGAGATGAGAATTCAAGGGAAGAGTCAGTTCATGAATCCTCATGAAAAGGGCTATTGAAGAGGCTGGATAGATAGCCTAATTATTGAGTGTGAGCTTGAATCAGACTATCGCCATGCCCCTCATTTTATCATCTGTAAAATGAGATAAAAATAGTAACCTTCCTTGTATGGTTTATTGTGAGGGTCAAATAAAGTAGTGAATGTAAAGCACTTAATCATGGTGGTGATAAGTTATAAGCAATGGTTACCATAGAAAGGGATGTCATTATTTCAGTGAGGATAATAGAGAAGATGCCTCACTCATACTTTCTTGAAGAACTAGGAAAATATCTTGTCAGAGTATACTCCAAAATGAACTTGTAGGGACAGTAAAGAAAAGGAAGTAGAAACATTGCCAAATACTTTACTGGCCATATGACCAAAATCACTCTCTCTCAGTTCTAATTTTTTTGTTATTATTGTTCTTGCAAATCTGTTCATGGTCTATTCTTTATCATGGGCAGAGTAACCTCTAATGTTTTCCAGTTTTAAGGGAGTAAGCTTATTAAGTTCAGTAAATTACTACCTCAAACTTCATAAAAACCAATATCTTTGATATGGACAGATTTTAATAATATCCCGGGATATGAATGTCTTTAGAAAAGAACTGATAAATGTGTCATATAGTATAAGTAAGCAAGTGGGATGGAGGAGAAGATTTACTTCATATGCCAAATCATAATGAATCTTTCCATTAATATTTTGAACCCCCTACATGCAGGAGGAACTGGGGAGGGACAGAATAATAAACAGTAAACTCCATTTTCCCCTTTCCTTTCTTTTCTGAATATTTCCCTAGCCTGCGGACCCTGATGTTTCCTAACCTCCCATCAGGACAGGCATGGTCAGGCCATGATATCGTCTCCAGAAATTGATTTCAATGATGAATGAATTGTGTATCTCTTTCATTGAATTCAAATTAAGAAATTTATTACTTGAACTGAATTTAATATTCTAATTTATTTAGAATTACTTTTCACTTTACAGTTTGTCACATAACTAGATAGTGTCAGTCACCCAACTAAGGATAAAATATATGTTTTATTGGTTTTGTTGTGGGTTATTTTTGTCTTGTTTTTTATTTCTTATTGGAAAAAAAGTGTTTTTATTTCCTGACATGTTCACTTTTACATCTTCTACTGACAAATTCCCACAGAGAATTCAGATGCTCATTTGACATTAATAATTGTAAACACAGTTTAGTAATTTTAAGTTTATTACACCTCAAGAAGTTTATAAGCAGAATTCCCATAGCCATTTTCCTATAACGTATTTAATTAGAGAAGCAGCAGTTATTGGAAACTTGAAGGTAAATGGAATTTTTCCCACCTATACCTCCCTTTGGGGGAAACTTTACCCCCTGCTCCCCTCTCTCCTCCATCACCAGTTAGATAAGTGGGGTTGTAGATGGGACGGGGGGACAGGTGTGAGTCGGCTGTATTCTCTCCTGCCATGCTATAAAAGCAATCCAGGCTCCCTTTCTCTGGCTGTCTTGTGTTCAGTGATTAGCCCTTCACATTCTTCTATCACTGCTCTGCCAGCCGCAGCCAGGTCTCTGATCCTTCTCTTCCAGCCCCTGGGTGGATATATTGAGTCGTCAGCCCTCTGTGGTTCAGTGGGGACCAGTTACACAGTGAGAGGCAGGAGTAAAATGCCTCAGGTTCCAGTCGCATTCTCCAGTCCAGTGTTGGCAACAGAAAAACTGGTGGCTTGCCCACTCCACCTCCCCATTTGCCATCTTAAAAAGCAGTGATACCCATGTGAGCACTTTATTTCTTCTCTACATATTGGAATACAGGGACAGAAAGTCATGATTGAGTGGGACTCGTGCTCCCAGGGCATACGGGTTTGCTATACAAGCTGCAATGTCAGTTTCACATTTAAAAACAACAACCACTTCTCTAATCCAATCAATTTCAGTTATGGAAGTTAATTATATGAAACAGCAGAAAGTCAAATATTATTCTACCTTAATTTTACTTGAAACTGAGATAGGAATCTGATCCTGTGCAAGGAATGTTGACCCAAAAGAAAAGGAACAAGAGCAAAATCACTAATGTATTTTCACTGGGGGTGGGGGTGGGGGGGGGGATCAACAAAACATTCCTTTTTCTTTCATAATTATTCTCTTTTGAGTTTTCTTTCTCAGTTTTCTGAAAATAAAGTGCACACATGGATATATTACTGCTTTTTAATTGTAGATTAAAAAAAACCCCTAAACCACGAGTCACTTCTCTTTGGAAAACAGCGCCAGGCCCTGGTCTATTCTACTTCAGAACTTCCTATGGCTCTGCTGATGCCAGCCCACTGCTCACCAATCGGTGTCTGGCCCACGGTCACATCCTGTAAGTTTCTATGTGTTGTCACAAGTACTCAACAAACCTAGGTCTGCACTGGCAAGTTTATTATTTTTATTATTTAAGAACACTGTTCACTTCATTGGGGGCGGGAACTATTTACATCGTGCCAGTTCTATTAATTTCCTAGGGCTGTCGCAACAAATTACCACAAACTTAGTGGCTGAAAGCAACTAAAGTTTATTATCTCACAGTTCTGGAGGCCAGAAGTCCCAAATCAACGTGACCACAGGGTCATGCTCCCTCCAAAGGCTCCAGGGAAGAGTCCTTCCATGTCTCTTCCGGCTTCTGGCGGCTCCAGGAGCTTCTTGGCTCATGTCCCCAGACCTCCAATCTTTGCCTCTGTCTTCTCTGTGTGTTCTTCCTTTTTCTGGTTTTATAAAGTCAGTTGTCATTGGATTTAGGGACCAGCTTTCTCTAGGACAGTGATGGGCAACCTTTTGAGCTTGGTGTGTCAAACTTCGCCAAAAAACTGAGCATAACTCGGGTAGTGTGTCACTTTGAGGAAAAAACATTATTTCACAAATGTTTCATCCTCAGGAGCAGCAAATGTTTCATTCTCAGCATGCGGCCGCAGCGGCCGCATGTCATCAGAAATGGCTACGCGTGTCAGTGCTGACACGCGTGTCATAGGTTCGCCATCACTGGTCTAGGATGATCTCATCTTGAGATCCTTAATTACATCTGCAAAAACTTATTTCCAAATAAGGTCACATTTACAGGTTCTGAGCAACTCTCTCCTTTGATCGTTTTTCATTACTCTCTGGACACTACCCATGTTTAAGTCTCAAACCCCCTTCTGTTGTCAATTTTATTGGTCATCTCTGCATCTTTAGTTTTCTTAACTTTAATTTGAAAAATTTCCCTGTCTTTCGCAGATTTCTGCATTCATGAAGGGTTTCATTTTCTTTATTTTATCAGTAATTTTCAATGATTTTTGTTACATCTAACTTATGTATTTATGCAGATATAAAATCCTACAGCCAATTTACCTACCTCAGTTTTCCATTTGGGGAAACTGATAAAAAAAATCTTGAAGCACTGCTAGATTATACATATATCTGTTTTAGCAAAAGCATTTGAATATTCCTCTATAGTGTAAAATCTACATATCATACAAAATGGATTCTAAAATTTACCAGAGTGATAAATAATTATATTAAAGGTTTGTAGAACCTTTGTTTCCTGTAGAGGTAATTGAAGCTTGACTATTTGTGCGAATTAAGTTGTTAAATTATTTCTTTGGAGCAAGAGGGTCTAAATATATCTCAAATAGTGCACATTTGTATAGCCTTTTGTAGTTTTCAAGGACATTTTGTATTTATTACTTTGTTTGATCCTTACAGTGTCCTGTAAGGATAAAATAATCCTATATAATAAAAGGCTAATATGGAAATTGACTGGACAGCAGAATGACCAGTTGCTATGATGCATACTGACCACCAGGGGGCAGACACTCAACGAAGGAGCTGTGCACTGGTGCTCAGTGCACAGGGGGAGCACCGCTCAGCCAGAAGCCAGGCAGTGTTCAGGATGTCTGACTGACGGGGAGCAAGCCTAAGCTGGCAGTCAGACATCCTCTGAGGACTCCCGGACTGCGAGAGGCTGCAGGCCAGGCTAGGAACCCCCCAGTGCATGAATTTCGTGCACTGGGCCTCTAGTAATAGTAGTGATACTGGTATTTATCTAATTAAATGAAGCTCCTGAAGTCTATTTGAACCACCTAACAATCTCCAACTAGTACTCAACTTAAACCCATAGCCATTACCACACTGGTCTACTGATGGGTAGCACTTGGGCTGTTTCCAGATCTTAGCAACCTTGAGTGCATAGTAGAATCACCTGAGGAGTTTCAAAAAATATTGACACCTAAGCTGCACCCCACACCAATTAAATCAGAAATTCTGGGGGTAAGACCAGGCATCAGTGTTTTTATTTATTTATTAAATTTTTTAAAAATATTTTTTTATTGATTTCAGAGAGGAAGGGAGAGGGAGATAGACATAGAAACATCAATGATGAGAGAGAATCATTGATTGGCTGCCTCCTGCACACCCTCTACTGGAGATTGAGCCCACAACCTGGACATGTGCCCTGACTGGGAATCAAACCTTAACCTCCTGGTTCATAGATTGATGCTCAACCACTTGAGAGACTCTGGCTGGAATTAATTTTTATTTTTTAAAAAATTTATCTTTATTGTTGAAAGTATTACAGATGTCCCCCCCACTTTTTTTCCCCATTGACCCTCTCCACCCCACACCTGCCCCTCCCAGACCTTCACCACACTATTGTCTGTGTCCATGGGCTATGCATATATGTTCCCAGTTAATCTCTCTCCAACTCCCCTCTCCCCCAATATGCCATCTGAGATTTCTCAGTCTGTTCTATGCTTCAGTGTCTCTGGATCTGTTCTGTTCATCACTTCATTTTGCTCATTAGATTCCACATATGAATGTGATCATGTGACACTTATCTTTCTCTGACTGGCTTATTTCACTTACCATAATGCTCTCCAGGTCCCTCCGTGCTGTCTCAAAGGGTAAAAGATCCTTCTTTTTTACTGCTGCATAATATTCCAGGGTGTAAATGTACCACAGCTTTTTATCCACTCATCTACTGATGGGCACTTGGGCTGTTTCCAGATCTTAACAATAAACTTTCCTGGTAATTTTAATGTGCAGCTGAGTTTGAAAACCAGTATATTACCCTGTTCTTTCTGGAACACTGATGTCTCTCCAATTCACCTCCCACTGCTCTCACCTTTTAAAGTGACTTTTACTGTAGTTTAAAGGGGAAGATGACCCTCTTGGGAACTACTTCCTTGCAACATAGATGTCAACCAAAAAAAATGGAGGAACAAGATCAGTCACTTTAGATATATACACTGAGTGGCCAGATTATTATGATCTCTGAACACATAATAATCTGGCCACTCAGTGTATATCCTATATAATAAAAGGCTAATATGCAAATTGTCCCCTCGACCAGGAGTTTGACCAGCAGGCAGGCCTGCCAACTGCCCATGTCCCCTCCCCCTGGCCAGGCTGGGCGGTCCCCACCCATGCACGAATTCATGCACTGGGCCTCTAATATATATATATATATATATATATATATATATATATATATACACACACACACACACACACACACATACACACACACACACATACACACACACTGAGTGGCCAGATTATTATGCGTTCAGAGATCATAATAATCTGGCCACTCAGTGTAATTTTCTCCCAAGCTTCTAATTGAAGTTTCTATATATGTATTGGTCAAAAGATAAAAGTTGTCCAAAAGGTATACAGTGTTATTTGTAGGGAGTATAAAAACTTTTGGACCTAACTCATAGGTTTTCACACACCATATGGATATTACATTCAAATTTACATGCAAATATCTCATGGAAATCACCATCTTCTTATTCTTTCTAAAGGAATGACGAATGTGGCTCTGAGTATTAGACTGGCCTGATTCTTTTTTAATAGCTGGGGATAGCATTAGAATGGTTTGAAAAGGAGCTGAAGTAACACTTGTCCTAGAAAAGTACCTGAGAAACCTCGGTTGTAAAATAACTTTACATTTCTCCACTTGGCTCTGAGGCTGAATTGGATAATGGCAATTATTCTGCTGTGACAATGAAATGGGGAGCATGCACTGGGGAGGGGCAATGTTGGAAAAATGTAAACTGGTGGCACACTGCAGTTCTTCAGTTTTTAAAAGAGCATTTCCTTGCAAAGTTGGGCTACAAATAAAAAATAAATAAAAGAGAAATGTTCCCATAGTCCAAGTATATTCCAAGACTGGTAGAATATTGAAAAATATAAAAATGGAATTAAAAATGATGATTCTTACATCAGTTCTTAAGACCATATGATTACATTATTATATTATCATATCCTGAAATCATTGCCTCTGTTTGCTATATGAAAGAATGGGAATATACTTCTGAAATTCACATAAAGCCTAGAGAGTTTGCTTCTTAATTTTATCAGCACATAATGAGCAGAACAAAATCAATTTTTGTTATTACTGAATTAGTTTCCATTACTATACTGCAGTGAAATATAATTATGATTGTTTAGGTGACTAATTATATGGGAGCCATTGAACAAATAAACAACTTTTCCTAGAATGCCATTTTCATCCAATAAATGCTCAGCTCAAGACCTTGGTTTCCTGTTAATATTGCATGAAGTCTAAGTCCTTCACTCTAATTTCTAAGGTGCTAGCTATATCTACCTATCTTGTTTCTTCCTGCTTCCCAGCATGCACTCTCTTGCAGTTAGATTGTTTTCTCCTGTCACCCCACCTACTTCCTCATGCAAATCCCCAGCCCTGTGTCTCTGTTCATGCTGCTCTCCCCATCGGATTACCTCCTCTCTCTTGTCAACTCAGAAAAGCACAGACTTTCTTCAAGGCACCACTAGTTCATATCACTTCCACCTACTCGGGACCATACTGATCTTGCCATTCTTTAAGCTATCCCCCATGGGTAAAGAGGAACTACTGTATAAGAGATCTGATTTCTCCATATCCTAACACTTTATTATCTGACTTGTTGATTCTCATTGCCCTAGTGAATGGGAAGTTTCTCATTTTGATTAGCAATCTGGTGGCTAATGATATTAAACATATCTTTTTTGTGTGCTTATTGGCCACATGCTTAGCTTCTTTTCAGAAATGTCTATTCAGGTCATTTGCCCATTTTTTGATTTAGTTATTTGTCTTTTATTATTGTATTATAAAAATTGCAAAAATCTTTAACGTGTTCTAGATACAAGTTCCTAAGCGGGTATATGATTTGCCAAATATTTTCTCCCATTAAATATTATTAAGAATTTTAATGATATTACTGCCTGGGCCTACTCCTGGAGATTTAGATTTATTTGATCTGCTGGCTACTTCCACTCATATTTTCTCAGTGTGTCAGGTAGAGAACTAGTACTGCATTAAGGTACCTGCCACCTTAGAGCCCCGGAACTGACCTCTTTTAGCTCCAGAGAAAGGGTCAGCCCACTGGTAACAACTGTTTCCAGACCCAAAGTCATTTTATTTAGGAATTTTCTTGCCCTTTGCTGCCCTGGAGTTTTGATCAGGGTCTCTCACATTTTACCAATTGATTGATCTAACTTTGAACCTGAGAAGAGGAGGTTAGGAGAATTTCATGCCCTTTTCTCCCTCTGAGTCTCTTATGCAAAATATTTGATGATACCCACACCCCAACGCTCATCCATGTTTCTGCATCTCAAGCAGTTTGGGGAGAAACAGAATTTGCCAAATCTGAGAGAGAAAGGCAAAAACAGAGGGTCCTCTAACACCCTTCCTCAGAGAGTAAAACACCTTGCCGCGTAGTTATAAACTTACAAAAAACAAACCTATTGACATTTACCATATTAAAGAATGTGCCCCCAGATGACTTGCTGTTATTATCTATGGATACACATGGAGTTGCAAAATTTTAATTGGCATTTTCCCTTACCTAAAGCATTGCGAGACAGACAGGTAATAAAATAGACAGAGATAGATAGATGAAACATAGATAGAGCAAGATCATGCCCATCTTCTTGCACAGGCCCTTCGACTTCATCACTCCTCTGCCTTCGCTTGTCTACACCAACTCCAGCTCACTTGGATGACAATGTTGCTGTGCTGTGGTCAATAACAGCTCTGACATGTGCGAACCTGACTTCTCAGATGACGATGTTCCCAGGGCCATCATTACCTCCATGGTGGGGCATCCCCAGCACCAGGGTGTGAGGGTGGGCATGGGCTGGAAGGACTCCTATGTGGGCAATGAGGCCCAGAGTAATTACCCCACTGAGCATGGCACCATCACCAACTGAAACAACATGAGAAGGTCTGGCATCACACTTTTTTCAACGAGCTGTGTGTGGCCCTTGAGAAGCACCCCAGCCTGCTCACCGAGGCCTCCTAAATTCCATGGCCAACCATGAGAAGATTGCCAGGGTTCTTTTCCCAGCTTTACAAAGGGTTCAGCATTCTGGAGAAAGGGGCTGCACATAGATGATTAAAGAGTCTGGAGACGAAAGATAATTTTGAAAGGCATTGGGGGTCAGAGGAGCTTCAGCTAAAGGGAGCTGAAGACTCTACCTTGTCTAAGGACCCTGTGGTATTTATTAAACCCAATCTGTCCCAAGTCAAGGTGGAAATATACACTTCAAAGGGTAAGGTTTCAAAGGATATACAGAAACATTGTCAGTTTGGGGAATAGCCTACAGCTGTTCAGGTGTTTGGCCAACAGGAGGCAATAAAATGCCCTGAGCTGTCTGGCAGTTAACAATTATCCTATCCAGGTTTGGGGGAAGTGCCATTTAGCCATTTCCAACAGGTAAACTACATGTGTGGATCACCCTTGTTGAGCCGCCCAAGTCTCATCAACCTTTTGATGGAACTCCTGTAATTATTACATGCTGGAATTGGTTCACAGCAGAAGATAACCCAGATCATGTTTGAGACCTTTAACATCCAGGCTGTCCTGTTCCTGTACATCTCTGGCCGTACCACTGGCATTGTGTTGGCCTCCAGTGAAGGTGACAGCAGTCTGTTGGAGTGAGTGTACCCAAAGTTCTACAATGTGGCCAACGACTTTGATTGATTGTACATTTTTCTTTTTTAAATGGTCATTCCAAATATCATGAATTGCATTGTTAAAGAAGTCCCTTACCTGCCCCAAACCTACCCACTTCTCCCTAAGAAAGGCCAGTCCTTGCCCAAGTTCATACCAGGTAGGGTATTAGCATTGCTTTTATGTAAATTATATAATACAAAATTTTAATCTTCCCTTAATATTTACTCTTTTTGTTTTGTTTTATTTTGAGTTGTCAGTCATCATGAGCCCCGATTTTGTCCCCCAACTTGAGATGTATGAGGGTTTTCAGTAGCCCTGGGAGTGGGTTGAGGTGTGCAGGCAGCCAGGGTTTACCTGTACACTGACTTGAAACTTGTACAATAAGGTGTACACCTTAAAGAAAAAAAATAGGTAGATAAATAGAGTTCTGTATGTTTCTACACAGGTTTATGGTTTCTTCCACCACATCCAGTTTTTCAAGGGAGTCCTAATTGCTATTTAGATGTTTAATACCTCATCTTTTGCTTTATAAGTTAGTCTAGCCCAGCCGGCATGGCTCAGTGGTTGAGCATTGACCTATGAACCAGGAGGTCACGGTTTGATTCCCGGTCAGGGCATATGCCCAGGTTTCAGGCTCAATTCCTAGTGTGGGCATGTAGGAGGCAGCCAATCAATGGTTGTCTCTCATCATTGATGCTTCTATTTTTTCTCTCTCTCTCTCTCTCTCTCTCTCTTTTCATCTCTGCAGGCCTTTCCTTTACCAGAAAACCTACAGAAAGTTCATTTATTTTAGGCAACGAGATAGAATACTGAATTTATCTAGTCCTCAATTATCCATTCAGCATATATTTGGAGTATCTATTATGTTGCAGACCCTTAGAGACAATGCTAGCAAGTAGTTCCTGCCCACATAAAGTATAGAATTTAAAAGGGAAAAAAACCAACATAAACTATGCAATAACACCCAATGAATTAAGTAATTATGAATTGTTGTAAGTACTAGGTAAGTGTCACTACCAGCCTATCTGAGAAGAGGACATTTGAGCTGAGACCTTTAGGGTAAGAAGCAAAACCAGAAAGGGAAATCTTTTGTATCAATAGCCCTGAGGGAAGGTAAGCTTGGAGGATTCATGGAAGTGACAGGTGACCTGTCACTGGAGTGTAGGGAGGCATGGGGAGGAAGGCAGCCAAGATAAGCTTAGGATGGTAAGAAAGGCCCTGTGTTGGTCATGGTGAAAGGTTTTGATTTTTTAAAAATAATAAAATGGAAAAAAAATAGTCTAAGTGTTTTCAGCAACTGATTCAATTTACATGTTAAAAATATAAATTCTACTTTCAGTATAGAGGAGTAAGCTCCTCATAAACCAATCTCCCACAAATAAAAATACCATATTGGCCAAAACAGAATAGGCAACTACTTGAGGTCTGTGGAAACTTAAAGGCAGACAGGTTCAGGGCCCCACATGATCTGGTTCCCACCACCTTTCTGATTTTATTTCTTTTCACTCTTCTTGCTCATTCTTCTCCATCTACTCTAAGCACACTCCAGGCACTTACTGCCCTGCCCACCTGGAAGCCGCTTTCCTAATGCGCGATTGGCTAGTTCCCCTGCACACCTGCACAAAGCCCTTTCATGACCCTCTTATGGAAAATAACAACCCTCTAGGCCTCTATCCTGCTGGGACATCCTATCTACCCCCTTACCCCACTTTATTCTTCTCCAAAGCACCTATCACATTTGACACACCATATATTGGTTTGTTTATTTGTTTGTTTATTTGTTTGTCTCATTTATTCATGCATTCCCACTAGGATGCAAGCTTCATCACAGCAGGGACAACCCCACACCTAGTATGGTGCCTGGAACAAAGCAGTTAAGGACAAAAATATACAGCATAATTGA
The DNA here is from genome assembly GCF_951640355.1 of Cnephaeus nilssonii. NCBI lineage: Eukaryota > Metazoa > Chordata > Mammalia > Chiroptera > Vespertilionidae > Cnephaeus > Cnephaeus nilssonii. The sequence continues at coordinate 10,983,913 of NC_137076.1, forward strand.
ATGGATAGACGCATGCAAGGTATTCTGATGGGAGGGACCCAGTGATGTCCCTGGGCAGAGGAACCATGGCTGGACAAGGGTGGCATGCTTATGGGGTGATAGGTCACCGACCTGCCTTGACAGGCTGGAACATGTCTGATGGTGGTAGGAACCCTAAAACCCTGGAGGGTCAAGCTGGCAGGAGCCTTGTGATTTCCTCGTGCAAGTCACTCAGGTGAGATAATTAAGACTCAGAATGTGAAATGACTTGTTGGGTTCACATAGCAACTAGGGGAAATAAGGAGTGTTCTGATTTCTGGTCCAAATTTCTCCACATCTACCTTCGTGCCCCGGTTTACCTACCATGGATTAAATTGTGTCCCCACCCAAATTCATATGTGGAAGCTCTAACCCCCAAATGTAATTGGAAGTAGGGCCTACCGCAAAGGAGTTAAGAGTAAACGAGGTCCTGAGGGTGCGGCTCGGTTCTGATATCAATGCCCTCTCTTGCTCTCTTTCCGACACACACACTGAGAAAAGGCCACGTGACGACACCATGTAAAGGCCAGGAGGAGTGCCTTCCCCGAGAGCTGAACCTTGCCAGCACTTCGGCAGAACAGTGAGAAAATAGATCTGTTGTTTAAGCCGCCCAGGCTAGGGAACATTATTATAGCTGCCTGAGCTGACTGCCCTTCCCCTCCTGACTGCTTTTCTTGATAAAACAGGATTCATAGCCACTAATCTATGTGCCCAGGTGGTTGTGTCTATCACTAAGAAGAGAATAAGGAATAAAACTGAAAAGTGGATTATAAATATCTTCCGTGTGCCTAGCCATCTTCAGCCAGCTCACATTTTCAGACGTAGCCTTCACAGGTGACTCACTCATCTAATCCAGTGGCTCAGTCTTGACCTTTATAACAGCTATTAGAGCCGCATTTATGTGAACATTTCAGAAGAGATTTAAAGTGTTCTCCTGTTGTCTTGTTCTTTGGGTACAAACTGAATATGAAGGTGGGGGCAGGAGGCGTCAGGGGGAGATAAGCTGCTGTTTTCATTTTCAGTCTGTTGGCTTCCATGGGTAATTCTCTCAGTGTGAAAGCAACGAAGCACGGGATTTCACTTGTAACGACGCAGACCCAGGCTTATTAATCCATTTATTTTATTAAATGACTCACAGAAAATTTGTCTTATCTGCTGTGCTCATATTACCTTTTTATTCCTGACACTGAAAAAGAAAATTGGAGACTCAATTCTTATTTTAGAAGAATCCTTTCCAGCAAAAATATTGATATTTAAAGCCTGGGTGTGGGAGTGAAAAAATGGGGGAATGCATTGGAATTCAATTCAATTTCCCCAGTGTTTAGAAAATTTAACTGATATACAAAGCACTGGTTACATTGTGGAAAATGTAAGAGAATCTATAGCCTGCTCGGTGCTGTGTAGTGAGAGGTATGTATGAAGCTCAATAGAAAGCATTCAGAAGCAATGTTGGAGACCAGGCAAGATGATATGTGTACAAACATCAAATTGGTCTTTCCCAATTCCTACTGAAATGATTATAAATATTATGAAAAGATATTCAGTGCTGCAATTCAAGAAAAGATCAAGTATATGCCAGAAGCAATGAAGAAATCATTTAGAGCCCAGCCTGGCTGCCTGACCTGTGTGGCTCAGTAGTTGAGCATCGACCTATGGGCCAGGAGGTCATGATTCGATTCTCGGTCAGGGCACATGTCGGGTTGTGGGCTGGATTCCCAGGAGGGGGCATGCAGCCGATTAATGATTCTCTCTCATCATTGATGTTTCTCTTTCTCTTTCTCCTTTCTCTTTCTCTTTATCCTTTCCTCTCTGAAATAATATATATATTTTAAAAAGAAATCATTTACATACAGTGGGATGGGATTAAATGAAAAGGAAGAACCATCTACTACTGTGTTATCTGCTCAGAAAGTAAGTGGAAGAGAAACCAGCAAAACTGCATTAAAATCCTAGGATGCAAATAAATAAAATAAAATCCTAGGATGCAAAGGAGTACGGATAAGGATTGCTGGGATGTGGGATCAAGTGCAGAGAGATGGGGATGAATTACCTCCAATATTTAATATTCAGTGTAAAGCTGAATAGCTGGGTGAAACATTTTCACTCTATCAGCTCCTATGGGACATTCTACCAAGCTGGAGCCAAACAGAAGCTACACATCAAGGACAAGTATTAGGGGAAGTGCACCCCTGGGGATCAGCACAGGGAAGGAGGGTCCCTGCTGAGACGCCTTGTAGCCCTGGCTCAGGCTTCCAGATGCTGTACAAAGACTGGCGTTGAAGAGGGGCTGGAGTCCTGGCAGCAAGGAACTGCCGTGAGGCAGACCAGAGAAAAGCTGATCTGTCCTGCCTCCCTTCCCCTAGACCAGTGGTTGGCAAACCGCAGCTCGTGAGCCACATGCGGCTCTTTGGCCCCTTGAGTGTGGCTCTTCCACAAAATACCATGGCCTGGGCGAAAATATTTTGAAGAAGTGGCGTTAGAAGAAGTTTAAGTTTTAAAAATTTGGCTCTCAAAAGAAATTTCAATCATTGTACTGTTGATATTTGGCTCTGTTGACTAATGAGTTTGCCGACCACTGCCCTAGACAAAGATTGAGAAAGAGATAGAGCCACCCACTCTTAGATAAAGCGCTCTCTCTCTCTCTCTCTCTCTCTCTCTCTCTCTCTCTCTTTCTCTCTCTCTCTCTCTCTCTCTCACACACACACACACACACACACACACACACACACAGAGAGAGAGAGAGAGAGAGAGAGAGAGAGAGAGAGAGAGAAAACCCTAACTCTAGAAGACAATCTGGAGAAAACCCGGACCTTCCTCTGGAAGAGAGAATAAGCAGAAAGCCATTGAAACCATTGTATTTCATAAGAAGAGGAACAAACATCATTTTCTGAAATCCACAGTTATTATCAGAAACAGTGGCATTTTAAAGAAATTGTGTAATTTTGTTCTCAGTTTCCAAAGGGCACTGCAAATATGAGATTAAAGCGGGTGCTCATAAAAATTATTTGAGATCAGGAAAGAGAATTGTGATGAAAATTATAATTTCTGAATTCAAAGATTCAATGTACTAGCTGAGTAGATACTACAAGAGATCTAATCAGTAAATGACAAGCTTGAGAAAAAAGCAACAATAGAGGGATAGAAATTTTATAGGTTACAATCTCCAACTATAAAACAACACAATTTAACTTAATAACAAAAAAAATCATACAAACAAAAATATTCTCAAATGTCTCCTGGACATTAATAGGCAGTGTTCTAAATAATTCCGGGGCTGATTGAAGAGATCAATACCACCATGACACACTACTGTATTTAGATGATAATGACAATATAAACACTGTCTACTAGTATATACCAACCTTTATAGGATGCTGCTAAAGTTGTACTCAAATGTGTTTCTCCCAAAATTTTAAAGAACAAATTATTTCCATGTGGTATAAATTGTTCCAGAACATAGCGAAGGCTAGCAAGCTTCCCGGTTTGTTTATAAAACTAACATACTCTGATATCCAGTTCTGAATATGAAAGCACTGGAAAAAAGCTACAGTAAATGCAAGTAAAATATATGCAGCAATTACTCAAAAGAATAATAGAGCATTACCAAGGAAGGCTCAACCAAAAAGCAAGGCTAAACATGTTAGGGAACCTATTCACATAAATCACATCAATAAAACAAAAGAGAAAACCTATAAGGTGGTCCCATTAGAGGCAATTAAAAAACTTGATAATATTCAACATTCATCCCTGATATGAACTTTAAATAGAAAGGCACAGAAATATTCATTAACATAATAAAAATATTTATCTCAAACTAATAGCTGTTAATGTAAAAACATTCAAACCTGTGAAGAATTTTTGTGAGTTTATTTGAGCCAAACTGTAGACAATTGCTGGGAAGCAGAATCTCAATGGATTAGGATAATGCTCCAGAGAATGGCAGTTTTTCACATATTTTTATACATTGCAATAAAAGGAGAAGACGTAAGTGGGTTACATGAAATCTACTGGTGATAGATTAGGGAGGTGGGAGAATGCAAAGCGGTGGTGGGGGCCTTCGGGGGGTCTGGGATTGGATAAAAAGTAAAATGAGAGACACATACTTCTTTTACTTAGGTGGGTACAGGATAGTTAACAGTCAACAATTAACATGATAACAATAACAATGAAGGAATTTATGGTCTCTGTCCTGATACCCAGACATTTCAATGATATGTTATCATAGATGCCAAAAGACAGTAAGCTTAGTTAAGATAAAGATTGACTTTGTCAGGGAAAATACCGGCGTAGGAAGTGACTATCTACCATAACTGCTTTTAGTCCAAGTTTAATTTTAGACCATCCTTTGTGGTTACCTTAGGTCTTTGAGTTTGCAAGACTGCCATGCAGGCCTCCCCTGAGCTTGTCAGGTTAGCATGTGGCCCCTTTCATCCACACGGCTTATATAAATTTATTGGGATACACTTGGTGTTTTTATTTGATATATTTTTATTGATTTCAGAGAGGAAGGGAGAGGGAGAGAGAGAGAGAGAGAAACATCAATGATGAGAGAGAATAATTGATTGGCTGCTTCCTGCATGTCCTTTACTGGGAATTGAGCCTGCAACCCGGGCATATGCCCTGACTGAAAATCAAACCATAACTTCCTGATTCATGAGTTGACACTCAACCACTGAGCCACACCAGCTGGGCCACTTGGCATTTTTAAAAAGAAAAATATGTAAATGTGAAACTTATAATACCATAAGATTACATTTTATGTGTTTTTATATATCACATGTTAATACATACACCATGTATTACTGTATTACTCTACTGGGTTAAAAGCCCCAAACTCTGCAAACATATGTTATGAGTTCTTTAAAGAATTTTCAAGGTTTAATTTTGTTTCTGTTTTATTTTTGTCCTATGTGTCCAATTTTAGCATTTACTGTCTCCACCCCCATTATAGGTGATTCCTCTTGCATTTTTGCTTCTTCTCAGTAATCCATCTGTTCATCTTTCACTGGTTTCCCAGGAAACTTTCCACAGAGGCTCAGCTCATAGTAGTAGTAGTAGTAGTAGTAGTAGTAGTAGTAGTAGTAACCCTTTATATTTACATCAAAACAACAGACAAAACAATAGAAACCTTTAACCAAAACATTTAATCAAAGTAGAGCATTTCAAACATGCACCGCTTGGGGGTCTGTTATTCTACTTCAAAGGAGTAGATGCTGCAGGACTCCTTTTCAAGAAGTTTAACCAGGGCTGGATTACATAACGAGGGTGGGGCCACCAGGGTGGGCTCAATGACCTTATAAAAAGGGGAAGAGAAACAAGATCTCTCTCCATGTGAAGATTCAGCCAGAAGACAGCCATCTGCACACCAGGAAGCAGGCCACCAGATCTGCCTGCACCTTGACCTTGGACTTCCCAGCCTCCTGAATAGTGAGAAGTAAATGTATGTTGTTTAAGCCCCTCACTCTGTGGCGTTTTGTTATAGCAGCCTGAATGGGCTAAGACCACGTCTAACACACAGTAAGTGCTGAATAAATGCTGGCAGCTACTCATATGCAAATGTTCTGTCTATTTCAGCACCTTAGAGAATGTCTCCAAGACCCACCGATTATCTTTTCTCCTGCACTTGGTTTGTCTCACCAAGTCCATTTGTAGCTCCTCTGGTTTTACTTCTCCTCAACCTTTTTGGCAGCCTATTTGTTCTTCGTTCTTGTTTGCTCTTGGCAGCAGTCTCCTGATGCCAGGACCAGGGGCTGTAGGACTTGTTCTATTCCCACTTTCACTCGTTGTCTCCTGAAACCCGAGCCTTAGTCACATCCAACCTTCCAGGAGAAAGTTCAGGCAAAATATTTTGTACAAACTGTTTGTTACAACATTAATTTACTAGCAAAACATTAGAAAAATGTAAATGCCCCACAATTGGAGAATATATGAAAAGATCATGGAGCATTTACATGGTAGAATATTCTACAATGTATAAAAATATGTTTAAGGCTTTTTAAAAATAAAATGGGAAAAAAAGCTACAGTCATGGTATATTAATAGCAGATCTGTGTGTGTGTGTGTGTGTGTGTGTGTGTGTGTGTGTGTGTGTGACAAAGACCTGTGTGTAATTCTGGCTCCACCATTTATGCACTATGTGACATACAGAGGTTGTTTAACCTTTGTGAGCCTCAATTTCCTCATCTGTTAAATGGGGGTAGTAATAGCCACTTCTTAGGGTCATTCTGATGATTAGACTAGATAATATATGTAAAAACTTTAGCAATTAAGAAATTCCAGTGAAAAACAGCCTCAAATTCCCAGTGGCTTGAAACAGCAACATTTTATGTCTTGTTCACATTTCAAGTCAATCAGGGGCCTGCTGAGTCCTTCACTAGACACTCTGGCTGACGGAGCTGCTGGAACATCAGCTGCCATCATTGCAGAGGGAAGGAACTTAGCAAATCACATATCTGATCCTAAGCTTCTTTCTGGAATGTCTCATGGCTACGCCTAATTTCAAAGGACAAAGAATTGCAATCCTATCACATGTGCAAAAGAAGGAAAACCAGAAATATTGGAAAGCTAGAGGTCTGGTGCATGAATTCATGCACAGGTGGGGTCTAGCCAGCCCGCTCCAATGGGGGCCCATTGGGCCAGGCTGGCAATGGGGGAGGAGCTGCAGGTTGTTGGCCAGCCAGCTCTGCCCCCAATTGGGGTGTTGGGGGCCAATTGGGGGCCAGGTCAGCTGGGGTGTGGGGGCGCTGATTGGGGCCCGGATCAGGCTGGTTGGCTGCCACAGTGCATGTGATAGCCACTGGTTGTTCTGGTCATTCTGGTCCTTCTGCCATTCCAGTCGCTGGGCTTTTATATATATAGATAGCACAAGTAACTATCACAAATACCTATTACAGTGCTGGCACCTAGAGGCTTTCAATAATAAATATATGTATATAACATGCATTTTTACATATAAGCATTTTCAATGCACAAAAATTAGAACAAATATGTTACTATTTTAATAGCAATAACTTTAGATGATCAGATTATTTTGTTGTTGTGTGTTTTTTTTGTGTTAATCCTCACCCAAGGATATTTTTTCCATTGATTTCAGAGAGAGTGGAAGGGACGGGGAGAGACAGAGAGAGAGAAACATCAATGTGAGAGAGACATATTGATTGGTTGCCTCCTGCTTGCACCCTGACCTGGTTTGGGGTCAAGCCTGCAACCAAGGTACATGCCCTTAACTGGAATCAAATTCGAGACCCTTTGAGATAGATGGGCTGACATTCTAAACACTAAGCCAAACTGCCTGGGCAATAATCAGATTATTGATGGTCCTTTTCTGCATCTATACTTGTGCTGTAGTTATTAACTGTATATAATGTGTCTATATTACTTTTAAAATAAAGATAAATGAATAAGACTAATATTTATTACTGTTTATGTTTAGCTGTTTTCATCAAGTTTTTAAAGGCATAACTGAATTTAAAAACCATCCTGCTCTCTTGGTTAACCACAACTCTGGGAGGTCAGCTATTTGGATGAAGAAGTCATAACCAGGTCACTACCTGTGGAAATAAAGAATATACAAATTGCAGGAAGAAGAGCAAAGAAGGATGTAAGCTACACTAACGATTCAAATGTTTGATTGATAGCAAAAGCCAAAATATGGGAGTTACAAACTGTATTGCAAATAGCGTTGTCATAAGGTATCATTAATCTTCGATAATGAGCAGCTTCATTCCAAATTGTTTGATCAACATTTGAAATTCCCCCAAATCTCATCTTACTTGTGGTCAATTAAATAAAAAACATATAGTCTTTGGTTAAAATATCCTGAGGAAGCATATTAAAAATTATAGCTTTTGTCATGAAAAAAGTAGCCAAATGGTTTTAAGAATTCTCCTAGGACTGAAGAAACTAGAAGCTTGTATCTAATAACACAGAAACTACTTTAAGTGACATTGCAGATTTAATGTCCATTAAATTTCTCCCCATTCAGCAAAAAAAAACTAAACATTTTCTTTCTGTCTCCTTTTGCAGTTATCAGCCACTGACTCTGCACCCCAGTCTGACTCCCTGAAGAACAGTGACCCCAAAATCTGGGGACAGCAGCTGGTTGCACTGAGTTACAGCTGTCTGAGCCAAAGATGTCAGTTTTGCTCTGTTTCTTACTGAGAATAGAGTTATTGGAGAGGAGATTTTGAGTTAAATGGTGCTTACAAACCAATCCAAGGCAGCATCATATTGCACCTCTACTAATGAAGAGAATGCAGGCTAATAGCTTATTTGCCATTAAAAACTATATTTTCTTCAAGAAGTTAATGTCATGGAAAATAAAAGGTAGAGGACATTGCTTTGTGTTAAAAGAGCATCGTAAAAACCTAATGAAATGTGTGGACCTTAATTGGTTCAGCCAAACCAAAGGTTGAAGAATATCTGGGGGACAATTGGGGGAAATTTCACTGAAGACTAGGTATTAGGCAATGTCATAGATTTTTTAAAAAATTTTATTTGTTGTGATAATATTATGTATTATGATTACGTAGGCAAGTGTCATTATTTAGAGGTAAATGTCAATTTTCATAATTTTTAAAATTAAGAAAAAATAAAGAAAATATAGAAAAATGTTAATAGCTATTGAATGTAGGTGAGGAGTATTTAGAGGATTATTATTATACTTTTTTCTGCTTTTCACTATGCTTAAAATCTTTTTCATTATTAAAACTTTAAATTTTCTAAGTGGTAGGAACAATATAAGGCATGAGAATACATCAATAATATCACATACCTTTAGAGATAGGAAAGATATTAGAGAACATTTATTTTTCAACACCCTCACTATGGCGATATGAAAATTGCTGCCTTGAGTGATTGGCAATTTACCTAAGGCTACATAATTGGTTGGTGACAGAACCCGGAAGAAAAACCAGGTCTCCTGATTCCCAAGTAAAATTCTACAATTGCATTGTGATTCCTAGATTCTGCCCTACTCACACATGACTCCTAACTAAGCCAATATGGCTGTCACTCCAAGGCCACCAATTCCGCTTCTTTTGGGTTATCGGCTATGGCCTTGGGCACCGTCATCATAGCTGCCCGTGCAACTGTTATAAAATGGCAGACACTTCAGTAAGTACGATCATCCCTATGCCAAATCGTACCTCAGATGCTACTTCTTCTTCTTTCCCCCCCTCCCCCCGCACTGTCACTTGCTGCCAAAGGAACCACTTAGTGGCATTTAAGCAACCCTGGATCTGAGCAAGTTGGGTTTGCTCTGGCATGGCCACCAGACCCTGGAGGCCACCGGCCAGGCACTGCAGAGGTTCCAGGGAAGTGCCTAGATGCTAATTCTTACCCCCAGAAATTCAGCAATGAGAAACTAGTACAGCCCCCTTCAACCTCCAACCCTCACATGTCTTACTCCTCTCACTACTTAGTGATGGGAAGGTTCATTGTCATTTTAAAGAAAGGTTTCCTCCAAAAATGATTTATTCCTAAGAGATTCATTAATTAAGTTGTATCTGCATTTCTCTGAATATCATGATTCTGCTTTTTATTATTGTTTAAGACATGAATCTTTGAAATTTATTAGCAATGGACAGAAGAAATGACAAGAATTAGTGTGTGTGTGTGTGTGTGTGTGTGTGTGTGTGTGTGTGTTTAGCAAGAAATCCCTTTAAGCATTTAGGCAGGTCATAAAATTAGAAAATGCCCAAAGTTATAAAAACAGAATTGGTTACACAATTTATATTGTTATAGAGAGTTTAAAGTTGTAAACTCAATTCACATTTCTCATTCTAGATTTACAATATGACCTTCCTTCTTTCCTTCTCTTCTCAATTCATTCATTTTTATAGTGAGAGTTTCTAAATGTAAAATAGTTGAAAAATATGCAAAATATTGGAGAGAGAATAAAAGAGAGAGAGAGAGAGAGAGAGAGAGAGAGAGAGAGAGAGAGAGAAAGAGAGAGAGAGAGAGAGGCCAAAACATTACTTTTATGAAGACTTTTCTTCACCAGCCTATGTTGTCTTTTGGCAAGGAATTTTAGCTTCCTTGCCTCTATCAGGCATTGCTTTCCACTGTGGAATTTTTCTTGTTTCTAGTTCCATTTAGTTTCTGTCCTCAGACCTGTGACATCCAACAGGTAACACTGAATATAGGAAAGAATAAATGGCCCTTGGTCTCATAGTCATTCAACAATGCTGAGGAGTCTTGTTCTGGATTGCTCTCTAAGATGATGTATCTGAGCCCCATCTTCCTGCTCTTTCCTGCTTGAAAGCCTCTTGGGACTTTGTTCCTCAGCTCTCAGAACTTGCACCAGCTTCCAAACTCCCTCCCATCTCCTGGACTTTTCCTGGACTTAAACCTTCTTGAGAAACTCTGTTCTATGGCTCCTCATAGTCCAACATAACAATAACACATCATAGTTGAAAACATGCCCTCCCCCCAAAAAAATTCTAGAACAGAAAATATAATAATTAAAATTTAATTAGTTAAGAATTTATACAGTTTTACTATTATTTTAGTGGTTACTTTAGAAATTGACTAATTTAAGTGAATATGTTTAACAGTAGATTATACACTGTTGAAAAAAGAGAATTAGTAAATAGCATATAAGCCAGAAAAGTCTTTCAAGAAAAAGCATAGAGTGACAAAGGGATGAAATGAATGAAGAGTGGATTAAAGATGAGTGAAATTCAGTAACAGGGTCTAATATATAGTTGATTAAAGCCCCAGAATGAGAATGACAAAATGATGCAGACACAATAATTGAAAAGATAATGACTGAGAATTTTTCACAACCAATGAAAGAGATCTACAGATTTCAGAAGCCCAGTAACAACAAATATTTGTTTTCTCTTGGGAATTTGGGTGTAGCTCAGGTGGAAATAAATAAAAAAGAAGCCCAAATCTAGATGCATCATAGTATAATTGCGGAAAATTAAAGATAAAGAGAAAATCTTAAAGGAGTGACAGTATATCCTATCTTTCAGGAGTAACACCAGAAATCAGAACATAGTAGAACAGCCCTAGCCGGCTTGGCTCAGTGGATAGAGCATCAGCCTGCGGACTGAAGGGTCCCAGGTTCGATTCCAGCCAAGGGCACATGCCTGGGTTGCGGGCTCGGTCCCCAGTAGGGGGCGTGCAGGAGGCAGCTGATCAATGATTCTCATCATTGATGTTTCTATCTCTCTCTCTCTCCTTCTCCCTTCCTCTCTGAAATCAATATTAAAAAAAAAAAAAGAACATAGTAGAACAGAACACCTTCAAAATACTGAAAGAAAATAACGGCCAATCTAGAATTTTTACTGTCTTGAAAGTCCTTCAAAGACTAAGTTGCATTAATGACATTTTGAGATAAATAAAGATGAGACTATTTGTCCCCAGTAGATTATACTAAAAGAAGTCCAAAGAGATGGTCTTCAAGCAGAAATAAAATAATCTCCAACAGAAGGTTGGAGATGCAGAAAGAAAGGAGGAATAAGAAAAAAGATAAATATAAGGGTAAATCTAAATGAATATTGATGGTACACAATAATAATATCTCATTTGGATTTATATGTATATTTAACATAAATGGTAACAATAACATAAAAATAAAGAGAAAGTAAAAAGAAATCCAAGTGTTCTAAAGTCCTTTTGTTTCAGAGGAAGATACAGCAATCAATATTAGACTTCGATAGGTCAAGTATATATGCTGAATTTCTAGCGTACCTTTGGGAGGATTACCAACCTGAGTGGCCTGATCAAGCTCTGGAATTTCAGTGTAAGAAAACTTTTCATGACTCACTTTTGGTTGCCATTCTCTGCGATTATTAAGGAGCCTTATGGGAGGGAAAGAACCCAAACCATCAAGGTTCCTCAAGATTTGAACTTAGGGGCCCTGCTATGTTAGACCAAGGTGGCCGTAACTACTTCCTAGAGACAGGGAAAGACAGGGAAGTCTCTGAAATACAAGTTCATTGGAAAAGTGGGAGTCCATGCTGAAGAGGATTCAGCATAAGGACCTAAGTTTCCATGTAAAAAGATTGGTTTCTTAAGTGAGGCTGGGAATGAAAGCTCCTCCATACCAAACCCCCGTCACAGTGCTTGCAACCTTGGGAAAATACTAGTAGCTGAGCATGAGAGCATCAACTAGACAGAAGCCCAAGTGGGCACATCCTGGGATGAGCCTGGCACTCATGTGTCCTCAAAGGACTATGTATTAGTTATTTATTGCTTCTTAACAAATTACCGCCCCCCCCCACCCATTAGTGGCTGAAAACAGCACACATTATTGTCTCTTGGTATCTTTGGGTCAGGAATCTGGATGTAGCTCAGCTTGGTATCGCTGGCTCAAGGTCTCTCATGAGGTTGTAGTCAAGATGTCAGCGGGGCTTTGGTGTCATCTGAAAGCTCCACTGAAGGGCAGAGAGAACTGTTTCCAAGCCAGTTCACATGGATCTTAGTAGCCCCCAGCTCCTTGTTGTCTGTTGTCTAAAGGCCTGGCTCGGTTTCTGGGTCCATGGGTCAGTGCACAACATGGCAGCCCAAGACAGAAGCCACAGTCCTTTTACATTTTAATCCCAGAAGCCCCATGCCATCACTTACCATATTCGAGTCATTAGAAGGGAGTCACTAGATCCCATCTCACACTCAAGTGAAGGGATTTCACCAGGGGGTAGATACCAGGAAGCAGGAATCATTATGAACCTTCTTACAGGCTTTTCACCCTAGGGCTAGACCAATAAAATCTCACTACAGAGAGAACAGCAGCCTCTGACTGTAGAGAACAGACTCTCAACAGTGACACCATGACTTTGTGTGTCAGAGAGAAGCAAAGAAGATGGTAATAATAAGAATCACTATTTATTGAACACGTACTCTAAGCAAACACTGATCTAATCAATTTGCAGGTTATGAGCTGAATGTTTGTATGCCTTCCCCAAAATTTATATTTAAGTCTTAACTGCCAATGTGATGGTATGAGGTAGTGGGTCTTTGGAAAGTAATTAGCTTTAGAAGAGGCCATGAAAGTGAAGCCTCCACAATGGGATTAGTGCTCTTACAAGAAGAGAAAGACAGACCAGAGCTCTCCCTCTCTACCATGTGGAGAACCAGCAAGTAGGGGGCTGTCTGCGAACCAAAAACAGGGTTTTTACCAGAGACCAGATCTACTGGCACCTTAATCTTGGACTTCCTCGCCTCCAGAATTGTGAAAATAAATGCCTGTTGCTTAAGGCACCCACTCTATGGTATTTTGTTATAGCAACCAGAGCAGACTAAAATACATGTATTAACTTATTTAATCCTCACAATGACCTAATGACAATGTGTTGCTAGTATCTATATTTCACCATTGAGGAAAATAAGGCACAGAGAAGTTAAATAACTTGTCCAAGATCATATAGCTAGTAAATGGTGGAGCTTGCATCGAAACCCAGGCAGTCTGATCGCAGAGCCCATGCTTTCATCCACTACATTCCACTGAGTGGATGTCAGTGTGAGCACATTGAATGGATGCTAACATCCTCCCTTAAGACTTGGGTTCTGTAGAATTTGGAGGGGGAATAAAGGAAAAGTTATCTGATGGGGGCTTGAGCAAGTGTTAACAAGAAAAATTGACATGTCTGCATCTTTGACTTTTTTTATTTTTATTTTATTGATTTCTTACAGAGAGAAAGGGAGAGGGACAGAGAGTCAGAAACATCAATGAGAGAGAAACATTGATCAGCCGCCTCCTGCACACCTCCTACTGGGGATGTGCCCGCAACCAAGGTACATGCCCATGACCGGAATCGAACCTGGGACCTTTCAGTCCGCAGGCCGATGCTCTATCCACTGAGCCAAACCAGTTAGGGCTGCATCTTTGACATTTTTAAGTTCAGAAGCTGACTCCGGTCGTACTTATCTTCTTTGGATTGACCTTCAGATCCCTCTGCTATTGGGTACTGTGGTTTATCTCAAGTGGTAGAGATTTTGAAAACTCCAGGAAAGGCATCTATGGAACTCCACAAACTGACCCAAAGAAAGTCCTCAGAAGACAGCCAACTTTTCTCAATGGCTTTTGGTGGCCCATAATCACCCAGATTCCTTACATTGAAAACTTGCCTTACATTAAAAACTGCCATAAAATGAGTTAGAAAAAAATTGACTCGAGTCAGATCTAATCTAAAAGCAAAGGAGGCTTTTCACTTAGTACCTCCAAATTTCTCCCTCTTCAAAGAACATTCTCTTTCAGATGTCTCCACAGCTGAAGTCATGGTCCATCTATCAGCAGCCACCACTGTCTCCCCACAATGCAAGCCGTTTGCAACACAGCGTGGCATAAGCCTTCTCACAAACTGGGACTGGAACCTATTTGCATTTCTTCCTAAAAATATGAAAATTCCAAAATGTCATAGATTCATTTTGCTTTTACCTTCGAAATAGAATCTACTTACTTTTCTAACTTCCTTAGTTCCATGTGGTCTTTCTTGCATGGAGGATATTCTTCGTGGGTACATGTTGCACCCAGGTATGCACCCAGTAAATACTCCTTGGGTGATAGAGTAAAGGAAGGCTTCCTCTGAATGCTTTGCGTAAACCTAAGATTTCATCGGCCTAAAAGGAGAATGACTATTTCCATTTGAACTTGGCCTGGCATCCACACTTTCGGCTTTTCTGCTTTTGGTACCACTGCTCCCTCTGCCAGTTTCTCATAATTCATCTGGAGGCCTGCTGCAACTCAAAGTAACTCCAGCCAAAGTAACTCCAGAGCGTGAGAGAGTAATTCTGTGAGCACCCGGCAGCAACATCCCGGGACCTGAGGCCAGTTTAGATCCAAGCAAAGCCTCCTTTTGGAACCGTTGCGCATAGAGGAAAACAAATCACAATGGGTAAATTTGTTTTCGGTGGTGATTATTTTGCTCCAGTATACAGCGGAAGCTGTGGCATCTGAAACTGGCCAGGGACAAAGCAGAACCAGTCTGCCATGGCTGGAGGTAACGTTTACATTTGCATGCTATTCGAAACATTAAGGACAGAGTCACCCCAAGCAGCCATCAGATAACAAATGTATCCCTGTGCCAGTGTCCCCATGACTTTCCTCTGCCAAACCCTCCCACTTTTCCAAACTCACTTTGATTGCTTCATGTGGATTACCACTGGGATCCTTGAAACTTTCTCAGGCTGACACAGCCAACAGATGCGAGGGCTGCCTGCGCCCGAGTTGCCATTAGGCAGTGGTGGTATTATTGGCTCAACACTTAAGTGGAGACTTACGTGGTTCTTGGTGTTGGTGAGGCTTGCCATCTGATTTGCAGAACTTTCTTAGGTGGGAGGAAAAAAGCCTGCCTCACACCCACTATATTTCAAGTAAATGTTTGTAGAATTTTCTGGACCTCCACTGACCAGTCAGTAATAAAGGGCTACTTCTAAAATTCATTTTAGCAGTAAACAGCTGTAGATGTTATCAAGATCTAGGCATATTCAGCACCAAAAAATGCACTTACATATTCCCATTAAATTTCTCTTTACTACTATGATAACATATTCATGCAATTAACATGTCTACTTCTCTGGCTAGTCCAAGACGTCCTGAGGTCTAGTGTTATTCATCTTTATATTCCTAGCTTCAGCACAATGTCTCTCGCATAGTAGGTATTCAACACAATTCTATGGAAAAGCCATGTTTAGCAGCTACACCTTTCAATGAGTCCTATATTAAATCTTCTAATTGACAGGTATAATGAGCTCCATAAATATTTCAAAAAGAAGGAAACCCATTTAACTTCCTGATCCCCTCTACATTCTCGCAAACCCTTGCTCTGAATGAGAAAGTGAGAATGTGAAAGCCACCCTCTTCTTGTGGTCATTATAAAAAAAAAAATACTCCTTAGACTACCACCTTGATGTAGAGTTCCAAGCCAAACATCCCAAACGTTATTAGGGGAGTTTGAAACATAGAATGACTACAAACTTGCTCACTTATACACTGTACGAAAGGCAGAAGCCTAGTGGAAGCCAGGACTGAACAAATTACTCTTTTCCACTGGGGTCTAGCTCCCCAGCTTCAGAAACTACATGGGTCAATTCTTAGCGACGTTCTGGGAGGTATGGGCCAGAGGTCTCCTGAGAACAGCTAAGATGATTCTCTTCTCAAACTCTTTAGCCATGGGAGCATTTGCCAGCAGAGCCAGGTGTTCCATAAAACAGGGATCAGCAAAATTTGCCTGTAAAACACCAAATTTTAAGTATTTTTAGGCTTTGCAGGTCACATATATATCAGTTGCATGTTCTTCTTTATTTTTTTTGTTTTGTTTGTGTTTACAAACCTTAAAAATAAAAACTAAAAAAAAATTCTTCGCTGGAGGACATGTATAAGAAATTAGGCAGGGAGGCTGGATCTGGACCACAGGGAATAGTTTACCAACCCCTGCAAAAGATCACATTGATGTGACAGACATTAATATGATTCTTTCCTCCAACCCACCAATAAATTTATTTTATTTTGGACATTTCTTATTGAAAAGAGTAAAGGATTTAGGTTCAGAAAACCTAGGTTTCTACCTCTAAGTCACTGTGTGATTTAGGCCAGCTCATTTGATTCCTCTAGGCTTTAGTTGCCGCATCGTAAAAATGTGGGCAATAAATAAATATCTTATATAGTTGTTCAAAGACTCCAATGAGATAACATATGTGGAAGTTCTTCGTAAACTATAAACTCTACTTAAGTGTTAGCTATTATTAATCTTAATGTTATATAACTCCTAGGGAATAGAATTATTCTGATAACATTATGGTTTACTTTGTATATATACAGTTCCAATGATAGAGTGTGGGAAAATCCCAAAGAAATATTTGGTTTGAATCATAAATTATTAGAAATCTTCAATCTTTTCTTAGAACCTTTTTTTTGCTTGTATGGGAAATTACTTGTAAGAAAAAGAAATTGTGGTTTTCTGACTTTCCACATTCACAGAAGAAAAACTACAAAAGAAAAAAATTATTTTTGTAAAAAATATTTGTAGGAATCCATTTTTAAATGCCAAAGATTTTGTCCAGAAGTTAAAACAAGTGAAGACTCATTTCTTTAGAAAAAGAGAAATTGAGATTAAGCCAAAAATTAATATAACATACTTTGGTGAGGAAAAAAAGGCGTGTTGAATTAAATGCTTTTGACTGATTGTGATCACACTGCTACCTTATCTAATACATTTAGGAATTGAACAGCTATTAAGTATTGCCCAACTTTGGTGACAAACAAAACAAAAAAATGAATTTACATTTTGCCCATGAGATTCTTAAGGTATTTCTTTAAAAAAAGTTATTTAAGAATGTCAAATTGTGGTAAATGATGATAGCAAATAGTGTCCACTTCTACAATGTGCATGACAAATCATCTCTAGTTCCTCAATCTTTCTTTTTTAAATTCTTTTTTTTTTTTTTTTTTTTTTTTTAAATTTCTTTATTGATTAAGGTGTCACATATTTGTCCTCATCCCCCCATTCCCATCCCACACCCCTCCCCTTGGATGCCCCAACCCTCTGTTGAACTTAAGCATTGGTTAGGCTCATATGCATGCACACAAGACCTTTGGTTGATCTCTCCCCCCTCCCCCCACCCTCCCCTATCCTCCCTCTGAGGCCCGATAGTCCGATCGATGCCTCCTTGTTTCTGGTTCTGTTCTTGTTCATCAGTCTATGTTGTTCATCATTTCCCCTAGATGAGCGAAATCATGTGTCACTATAGATATACTTATAAGAATTGAATGTGCGACGAGCAAAAATATTTATGCTGACAGGCAAATGAATCAGTCTGTAGTGAGTTTCTTTCTGGACCAACAGTTCTTTTGAGACCCAATATCAATGTCCACCGGTTCCCTATGAGTACATGTCGGCACTGACCCCTCAGCTCTGGATGGTGGACAAATGGTGGTAATGCAGGTCCGACTCCCTCTGGTTTGGTCTCGGCTGGACCCAGGGGCACTGCTTCACCCGGATCCAGGGGCCCACGGCCTCGCCCGGACCCGGGGCCAGGCTCACCCGGCTCCAGGGGCCCGCGGCCTCGCCCGGACCCGGGGCCCAGGGCTCACCCGGCTCCAGGGGCCCGCGGCCTCGCCCGGACCCGGGGCCCAGGGCTCACCCGGCTCCAGGGGCCCGCGGCCTCGCCCGGACCCGGGGCCCAGGGCTCACCCGGCTCCAGGGGCCCGCGGCCTCGCCCCGACCCGGGGCCCAGGGCTCACCCGGCTCCAGGGGCCCGCGGCCTCGCCCCGACCCGGGGCCCAGGGCTCACCCGGCTCCAGGGGCCCGCGGCCTCGCCCCGACCCGGGGCCCAGGGCTCACCCGGCTCCAGGGGCCCGCGGCCTCGCCCCGACCCGGGGCCCAGGGCTCACCCGGCTCCAGGGGCCCGCGGCCTCGCCCCGACCCGGGGCCCAGGGCTCACCCGGCTCCAGGGGCCCGCGGCCTCGCCCCGACCCGGGGCCCAGGGCTCACCCGGCTCCAGGGGCCCGCGGCCTCGCCCCGACCCGGGGCCCAGGGCTCACCCGGCTCCAGGGGCCCGCGGCCTCGCCCCGACCCGGGGCCCAGGGCTCACCCGGATCCAGGGGCCCGCGGCCTCGCCCGGACCCGGGGCCCAGGGCTCACCCGGCTCCAGGGGCCCGCGGCCTCGCCCGGACCCGGGGCCCAGGGCTCACCCGGCTCCAGGGGCCCGCGGCCTCGCCCCGACCCGGGGCCCAGGGCTCACCCGGCTCCAGGGGCCCGCGGCCTCGCCCGGACCCGGGGCCCAGGGCTCACCCGGCTCCAGGGGCCCGCGGCCTCGCCCCGACCCGGGGCCCAGGGCTCACCCGGCTCCAGGGGCCCGCGGCCTCGCCCCGACCCGGGGCCCAGGGCTCACCCGGCTCCAGGGGCCCGCGGCCTCGCCCGGACCCGGGGCCCAGGGCTCACCCGGCTCCAGGGGCCCGCGGCCTCGCCCAGACCCAGGATTCAGCCTCACCCGGACCCAGGGGCGCACGGCCTCGCCCGGACCCAGGATTCAGCTTCACCCGGACCTAGGGGCGCATGGCCTCGCCCGGACCCAGGGGCACGTGGCCTCACCCGGACCCGGGGCCCAGCCTCACCCTGACCCAGTTCCCAGCCTCACCCAGACCCAGGGGCACGCGGCTTCACCCGGATCCGAGACCCAGCGGGGTTTCGTCTTCTTGATCCCAATTCCTGTTGGTCAATTCCCTCTCAGCAATTCCTTCGGCCATTTTCTCAGAGTTCCAGGGCAGCCACCGCAGAACTCGTTGGGCGGCGGGCTCGGCGAAGCTCCGGTGTGCCCGGTGCGCGGCGGCGGGCTGGTCCGGGGTGGCTGCGTCGGCCCTTGGGTCTGCAGCGGTGGCCGGTCGCCGAGCGTGCGCACCTGGCCGCTTCCGGGGTGTTGAGATTCTTGAAGGACTCGGAGGTCAGCAAGCGCGTAGTCTCCCGCCCCATGTCTCCCAGGGGCTCGTCTGTCCGTGCTCGGCAGCGAGTGAAGCCTTCCCCTCAGCCGGAGACCGCTGGGGGAACTGCACCGAGCACGTTCCAGGCCACCATTGTGTCGCCTGAGCCGTAGTTTTTAAAGTGTGGTCTTTGGGTCACCGGCATCAGCTTCATCCCGTGTACCCCTCTCTTTTATTCTAGTTGTATAGCATCCGCTCAGTTAGCCCTCCGGTGGTTCTGGATGGTGTCTGCTCTGCTCTCCCGTTGTAGTCTCAAAACCGTTGTGGTAGGCAGCAATCAGGCTTCTGCCCTATGCCTCCATCTTGGTCCTTGTTTGTATAGTTAAGTCTTGATTGTTGTTGGTGTCACTGGGAGGAATTGTCCTCCAGGCCTATTGGCCGTGCGGACCCTCTGTGTCTATAAAGGAAGAGTTGCTGTGCGGAAGACACGCCTATGTGCCGGGTCTTGGTGCAGCAAGGCTTCGGCGCTCACTGCGTCTGCCTCTTGAATGTGTCCCTTATGGGAGTGGTCGAAGTCTGGTGTCATCTCACACCGACCACTAGATGCCCTCATTTCTGGGTCTCCAATGTAGTGTAGGTCAGCTACTGCCTGTGGCCCCTCAGCAGGAATTACAGCATCCCTTATATTCGTGACCTGTTTCGGTGCCTTCCCCTTTTGGATGCCTCCCTATCGCTCAGCTTCCCCAATCTCCCTAGGTGGTCGCTCTTGATATCCCCCTTTGTGGGCTGAGTGCAAAGTCTTGGTGTTGTTAAGCCTTGGTTGCTGTTGGTACACTGGGAAGATGTGACCTCCGGCCCAATTGGCTGTGAGGATCAGCTGTGTCTATGCCGGGAGACAGCCCCATTCAACTAGACTTGCAAAATTGTAAAAGCCTCTGTGTTCAGCTTTGATGGGGCGGAGTTACAGGGCGGAGCCTACCGCCTTGGCTTCCTGTCAGCCCCGCCCTATGAGGTTCCTGTGTCCCTCCGTACTCCCAGCAAACACCTCTGAGAGAAAAGTGCCCTGGAGTTTCGCGCGCTGCCAAACAGTCTAGTCTCTCCCCCAATGAATCTGGATTCCCAGATTCTCTCCCGGAACTGGGTTTCCGTGTAGTCAGAATTGGGGCTCACCTCAGTCTGGCGCTTTTGTCTCCTTCCCTCCAGGGCGACTCAGCGGCACAGTCAACAGCCCATCCTCCGCGCACAATCCCCTGCGCGCCTCCGGTGCTCTGTTCTTCGCCGCCTCTCTGCATCTCTGCCCCACAGCCCAGTTTTCCCCAGTATGAGCCTGGTTTCCCCGGGTCTTTCCCGGAACTGGGGTTCAGTGCAGTTGGAACTAGGGATTCAGCACAGTCCGGAGCTTTTGTCTCCTTCCCGCTAGGGCAATCCAGCGGCACAGGCAACAGACCCTCCTCTGCGCGCATTCCCGTGCGCGGCTCCGGCGCAGCTCCTCTGTGTCTCCGTCCCACAGCTCAGACTCCCCCAGCATGAGCCTGGCTTCCCAGGGTTTCGCCGGGAAATGGGGTTCAGTGCAGTCGGAGCTGGGGTTCAGCACAATCTGGCGCTTTTATCTCCTTCCCGCCAGAGAACGCCAGCCAGGCCGTCAGCCGCCCCTTCCTCTCCAGCTCCGTCTTCCCCGCACGCGCGCGGGCTCGTGTCTCCGCCCGTGTCTCCATACCTCAAGCTTTTACGGCTTCTCTGATTTTCCTTGTGGTTTTCTTTTTCCTTCTAATTGTGGGCATTTCAGTCAGCCAGCTTTCCTGTGGTTCTGGATGATGTCCGTTTTGACTTTTAGTTGTGTTTTTGATATTGTTGTGCCCGGCTGTAGGTTAGGTGTTTAACCTATGCCGCCATCTTGGTTCCTTTTTTAAATTCTTAACACTTGATATCAACCCATACACTTCTTTTTAAAAGCTTTGAAATTTTTTACATTTTCACTTTTCTAGTTCTTCGGCTCCTCTTCCTTGAAAACATGAACATTTCCACCATTTTCTTCATCAACCTCAACTTCCCTCTCAGCTCCATCTCTCAGACAACAAAATCATTCATACTTATAAATAGTTGTCTAATGTACCTGTTCCCATTCAATTATAAGTTCCATGAGAGAAGGCATTTTGTCTTATTCCCTGTTAAATACCTATTTAAGGAATATATAACCTGTCTCACATGTACTAACTCCCAGTGCTTTAATCACTAACATTCTGTGTATGACTCTGCACCTGACCACATATCACACTAACAACCTCAAATTCAACTTATATCCAAGCCACACTTATCACACTTATCAGCCACCTCACAAATCTCCTCCTCCTCCTGACTTCTTTCTATTAATTTTCTTAGTCACTTGGAGGTATCTCAGTCCATCAAACATCAATTTAATTGCTAAGTAATTGCCATCCATTCTGTTAAACAATGTTAAGATAAAAAGGCATAAATAGCTATAAATATTTTTAAAGTTATAAGACAATATCATGAAAACCTATATGCTAATAAGTATAAAAATAGATTAAAATACCAGAGTAAACTATAAAATATTAAAGAAATAGAATTGATAGACAAAACTTTCCCTTCTAAAATGACATTAAGTCAAATATTGTACACTTGAGTTTATACAACTTTAAAATAAAAGACATTCACTTATTTAAACTGTCCCACCCAGGGAACAGAAAGAGAACTAGACATCATTTTCCCCAGCGAGTACAAATGATAATTTTAGAGCAGAACCAAGACCATATAAGAAAATAAAATAATAGTCCAATCTTACTAGTAAATATTGTTAGGGGCAGAAGTAGAATATTGGGGACCAGCTACAATTATAAGAAATACTAATCATGCTCTGTTAACCGTGATGGTTCTGCTCTGATTAGAGAAAGCACATTCTAACCTGGCTGAGAGCTGTATATCCCTGGGGCATGGGAGCTAACATCGGAATGCAGTTCATCCTCCTGTCCTGAGAACTGCCTATCATTATGGAAGGATTTACAAGCTCGTGGTTGAAACAGCCTAGTCCCTGGGGCACCCACTCTTTACAACTCCTAGCCCCTATTGCCTGTAATCTGGTCCCAGAGCACCAGGAGGTCCCGGCCCTCTGCAACACCCCCTCCCCCAACCCGCACAACTTGTAACCTGTAATGACTATACCGTGTCTATTTTCCCATGCTGTAATTCCTACTTTCCCATGTAATCTTTGACCTTCTACCCAATATAAACATCTGGCGTATGGGGAGAGGCAGAGCAGTGGATGACCTGCTGCTCTCCCATACTGCTGGCATTATTGGAATAAACGCTCAGATATAATTCAAACCTATCTCTGCTTACTTGGCTCAAGTAGTGACAGGTGGCCTGGACCCTTTGGTTGTCTGGATACAATAGCACTAGAAAAAAAAAATTAAATAAATGCAAAAACTAAAACAAAAAGTATGTAAAAGGACATATTATATTAAGACCAAGTAGTGTTTATAGCAAGAATGAAAACGTATTTAATATAAAAAAATCAATTCATATCATTTATCATATTAATAATCATTTTAAGAGATTATAAGAATAAAAAATCCTGTTAGCAAACTGGAAACATATAGAAACCCATTTAACTAAGATTATTACCAAGTAAATACAAAAATCATAGTGAATATGGGAAGTCTAGAAACATTAATATGAAGATTAAGGCAAGAATGCCTATAATCAATCATCCCTAAAATTTACCAGTATAATGGGGCTAAAGAAATACAAAAAGAACAAGAAATAAGAGGTATCAGCATTTGAAAGAAAGACATAGAATTGTCATTAAATATAGATGTTGTCTTTGTGGAAAATCCAAGGTAATCCACAAATTTAAAAATTAGTATTAACTTCTAAAACAGAAACAGAAGTAAACAAAATTCAGCAAAATGATCATTATACAAATAAATACCATTTGTGTATGTCAACAAAAGAAATTTTGAAAATTTAATAGGAGAAAGACACCGTTTATAATAGGAATAAAAACTATAGGGTATCTAAAAATAAATCTAACCAAATTCATGCAAAATGCTTATAAAATTGTTTAAATATTATAGAGAATATGAGTAAAAGGAGAAATGTATTAAAATATGTCGTTGTAGCTGATAGGACTATCATAAATATGTTAATTCTCTACAGATTAACTTTGCAATTACAATTAAAATTCTGAAAAGGTTTTTGTTGGAAACTGACAAGCTCATTAAAAATTCAAATGGGATTTCTTTAGCTTCTGGTATTTTTCTCATAGCAATCCTTCAGAACATAACAATTACAAATCCTGGATTACGTGTGTGTGTGTGTGTGTGCGTGTGTGTGTGTGTGTGTGTGTGTGTGTGTTACACACTGTGTATGTGTCTGTGACAAATAGTTTATTCTCATTCATGATAGTTATGTTCTATGAAGTCACTGCAAACACTGAGTTTGCAAATATTGAACCATTGCTCCTACAGGAAATAATGGGGTTAGGTCTCTGAAATCCTCTGGTCACAACATTTTCATCAACTGCTCAATACATAACCTTGTTGTATGTGTATTTCTGTATAAAAACATCTTATTTTTATATACTAGTGTTAATATTCATTAATGTTGAACTCCTGGTCAACAGTACTCATGATTTACCGAAGTTTATCTAGCACATGTTTGTTCTCTATAAGCTACATCACAGTTTTCTTGAGTATAGAAGCACTAGGCAGCACTTTAACACTGTGCTTTGGGGTCATTTTAAATCATAAAATCACCAACAGAATGCAAAAATATGTGAAGGTGTGACACTATATAGACCACATATTTACTGTATGAGAGCTGAGACAAGAGGGCAGTCCTCAACTGAGAGTGTGCACACAGAGCAACTCAAATTTTTGCAGTTATGAGTGACTGCAAAATCATAATGAATATTCATTTAAGGGTTATAAATAAATTTTAACAAGTAGGTGGATCTGCAAGTATGAGGACAGACTGTACATATATACTCTATTTGAAGGTATATAGAGACCAATAAAGGGCTGAAACTGTTGAAAAGTTCATCTTTGAAAGATGAAAAGTGCACCAGGTGAAATTGTATATCTTTGCTGTTTGCCTATAGCACTTCCTAGTCCTAGTCCTTGATATAGGAAGACAGAAATCTCCAACTTTACTTGTTGGAGATGTCAGAGAACAGAATTCAAAGCTGACAGAGCAATTGAAAAATTAAGTGGGGAAATCACCAAAAAGAGGTAGTTACAAAGAGCATGAGCATAGAAATCTGCATATAAAACCTGCTCAAATCCTTGACTGAATGCTGAATTCTTGTGTACAGGGGGGATTCCAGGGAACTCTGAGAACTAAGATGGAACCTAAAATAGCTGAGAGGAAATTTCAGCTGCCACACGCCACAGGAGAAACAGAGCTTAGAGTTGGAATCCTGGCAACTTATGGTTATGGTCTGCTGGAACAAAATTCAACTCCTGCCCTAGCCAGTTTTGCTCAGCAGTTAGAGCATCAGCCCAAAGATGGAGGGTCATGAGTTAAATTCCAGTCAAGGGCATGTACCTGAGTTGCAGGCTTGATCCTTGGTTCCATCCTGGGCATGTGGGGGAGGCAACCAATCAATGTCTCTTCCACATAGATGTTTCTTTCTCTCTGTTTCTCCTCCTCCTTCCACTCTGTCTAAAACTCAATGGTAAAAATATCCTCAGCTGAGGATTAACAAAACAACAACTACAAAATTCAACAGTTTTCAGAAAAGTCTTTAGAAATGTGTGAGCACAATGTCCAGCATATAATAAAAATTAGCAGGCATATGAAGAAATATGAAAATGTGACCTGTATTCAAAGGAAAAATAGAACAGTGAATAATGACCCAAGTGTTGAAATAAGCAGAAAAGATTTAAGATAACTATAGTAAATATATTCAAGTACTTAAAGGAAAATATAGTCACCGTGGATGAATAGGTAAAAAATCTTTAAGAAATTAAGACTATACAAAATATACAAATGGGAATTCTAGAAATGAAAAAAATACACTAACAAATTAGAAATTGTTGGATGGTCTAACAGCATACTGGAGATGGCAATAAAGAAGAGTCAGTTAACATAAAGAAAAGGATTGAAGAAAATAAATGTAGCCTTGGAGATTAGTGAAACAATACAAAATGAAGTGGAATACAATACATGCAATTGGAATCCTAGAAAGGAAGAGAAAGAGAATGAGGCAGAAAAATATCTTCGAAGAAATTTTCCCAAAAGTAGTGACAACTGTAAATTTACAGATCCAAGAAGCTCAGAAGGATAAATATAAACAAAGCCATACCTAGACACATCATAACCAAGCTGCTAAAATCCAAAAAGAAAGAGTAAATCTTTAAATCAGCTAGAGAAAAATTATACATTATGTATAATGAAACAATGATATAAATTTGACTGACTTCTTAGAAACAATGGAGGTTAGAAAACAACAGAACATACATACTCTGGAAAGTAATCTTGGCCTATTATACATTTTACAATATTTGTTCCCAATTAAAGTTATAATGAAACCTTACCTTTTGATCCCTTTTATCATACTGAAAAGTATTGAATGTTGATGTAGTTAAATTTTTCTCAAAAATTCTATTTTTGTGTCTTAACAAACATTTCTTGAATCTCAGTATGAAAATATGTTATCACATATTTCTTTTTATTTGTTTAAATTTTTATTTTTATATTAGATCTTTATTTTAACTTTATTTAATTTTGAGTGAGATAGAACTCTAATTTTGTTTTACTTTTTCCATATGGAGAACCAAATGTCCAAGCACCACCAATAGAGCTTTCATTAATCATTCTTTGTTAAGCCCTTTTTGTTGTGCAATCTTTTCCTTACTTAGACCTTGACCAATACAGGAAGTAACAAACTGAGTATATCCCCAAGAAATTTAATCAATATCAACAGTCATTTTGATTTCCCAAATGCTCCCATTGTAAATTCATTATACATTTTGCTTTTTCTGTCATAGATGGTAGTTACCTAATTTCTATATGTGGGAACTGGGAAATGCAAATCTAGTTGGAGAAGAAGGCTAGGGTTCTTTGCCTTGAACTTGAGTTTGCATAGCAAGTACATTTTTAAATTAAGATTTCCTGTTTTGAGAAGAAGCATGGAAAGAAGGCTAAAGGGATTAAACCCTATACACTGGTCTATTTGGTATTTATTTTGCTTCATTAGAAATTTACTTGCTTTCTCCTATTTGAAAACTCATTTGTCACTGAAAATATCAAATAGATATTCAGGATTCTCAGCATGCCAATCCCCTCTACCCCCCAAAATTTTATTTTTCTGTTGATAATTTAACTCTTCTTTCCAAGAATTTCCCAATAACAAATTGGTACTTCTGATAAAATCATACTGTCATAACTTCTGATGTACTTAATGGGCTTGTCATAACCTTCTTAACTGGATTCATTTGATGACTATAAGAGAGTAAACAAAAATGATTAAGGTGGTTTTAAGAAAGTGAAAAAACACAGTAAAAAATGGTTTTATTTTGCTTTTTCTTATGCTGGACAGAGAAACAACACTATTTTTATCAATTTATGTCCCATGTCTCACAGAAGACAAGAAAACTGCATTAACAGAAGCTAAATTAACAAGACTGAATAAAAACTCTGAATATTGATCCAGAACTTAAGCTTATCCTCCAATAAAGTAGAAGAGATTCTCTACTTTTAAGCCTTTGGAATAACCATGTATTTTCTGCTTAAATACAGCCAGAGGATGTTAAGGGACCTCTCCTTCTCAATACTTACTCTATAAGATTTTCATTTTAGAATAATTTAAAAATCAGTTCAGACTCTCATCTGCTTCACAAGGGTTAAATTCAGTCCTATCGGAAGCCCTAAGTATGGAAGGAAAATTCTCTAAGTAAAAAGAAGTAGGGAAGCTCCTCTAGGTTCTTTCATGAGGTTAATCCCTCTGACTATGGAGAAAAATCACTGACTAGGAAACTTATAAAATATGCAAAAATATGGGAAGATTAGGTTCATAAGTTGCCAAAGTATAAATAAATACATTATTTTCTGTTGATTAGAGAGAACTTATGTGGAGAGCTTCTCTTGACATCCTTAATGTATGCATTAATTTTGGTCCTCCAAGAAGTGGACACCAAGCCATAATTAATCATTCCTTTTGGGGAAATTTTTATGAAGGAAAAAGTAGAAGTTGGAGGGGAGCCTCCAGACAATG
This sequence comes from Cnephaeus nilssonii, assembly GCF_951640355.1. Lineage (NCBI taxonomy): Eukaryota > Metazoa > Chordata > Mammalia > Chiroptera > Vespertilionidae > Cnephaeus > Cnephaeus nilssonii. The sequence goes on from NC_137076.1 coordinate 11,011,533, forward strand.
ACCCAAGTCAGAATCTTATGAAGCAGAGTGGAAAGAAGGAAGATTGAGAAAGTATCAGACTGTTGTAGTTATAAGAAAGTTTTTGCCAACTGATGGGGAGTCATTGAGACAAACTCTCCCATTCCAGAAATCCTTAGTCAAGTAATAACCAGCCTGCATTGAACCTCTGCCATGCTTAACCAATGGTTGGGACCATCCTGTAAGAAGTGTGGCATGAGCACAGAGATGGATCCAGAAGGACAAAATCTAGTACTGTCAGTTAGTTGTGCTCAATTATGCAGCAGGAGATTTGAAGGACACATTGTCATGGCTAACATACTATATAAAGAGTTATTATAAACCAATAAGATAAAAGGGGAAACACCCATATGTGCAGTGGACATTATACCAAATTACCTATTGGCCTCTCTAAACCATTTCCCCCTTCTATGTTTTTCTCTGCATTGCAATGGCTAAAAGAATCATTGTCAGCAGAATTCTTGGTTACAATCTACCAATGAAAGGAATTCCTGTGAGGTTTCAGAACATAAATGAAAAGCAGAAGCCATTGTTTATCTTATAACAGTGTTGTGTAGGAATGAAGGCTTCAGCCAAGAACACATGTGAGGTTTTACCGGGAATATCTGGTGTCCTGCATATTATTGTTGCTTTATGCAGCTGAACTCATTATTTGTGCTTTCTTGATATTTCTGTGATATGTCACAGATTTCCTGAAAGCAAATCACATCTTTCCCTGATTTGTGTCCCATCTTTTTCAACTGTGCTATAAGCCTCTAATTACTTATATTATATTACCTCCTGCTTGAAATACCTAGAGTAGTTTCTGGCTAAATCCTGACTGATAGAAACATTGACAAGCAAATCACAAAAAAATAAGTGGAAATGTCAAATAAATGTATGAAAATACATTCATAGTTAAAGAATGAAAAATTTGAATGAGATATTTTTTATTTATAAAATTGGTTAAGGTTTATTTATTTCTATATATTCATGTCTATTTTATTATAAATACTCAGGGTTGACAAGAGGCAAAACATACAAAAAGAAAAACGGGTTCTATAATACACTATAGTTACAAGTTTATATTTTCCACTTACATTTGTAAAACCTTTGTAGAAGGAGATATGCATTATAACCTTTTAAATGATCATAATTAAAAAATTAATATATTGATTTGAGAGAGAGAGAGAGAGAGACAAAGAGAGAAAGAGAGATTTTTATTGATCCACTTATTTATGCATTCATTCGTTGATTCTTGTATGTGCCCTAACAGGGGACCGAACCTGCAATCTTGGCATACTGGGACAATGTTCTAAGCAACTGAGATACCCAACCAGGGAAAAATGTTCATAATTTTTGATCCTCTAATTTCACTTATGGAAGTTAATCTTGAGAAAAATTAGAGTACATTATATATGATTATTTATCACAATACAAGTTATAAAGCAGACATTTAAAAAATTAAATATCTAAATACCTAAATTTAGAATGATATATACATGTAATTGCTATGTAGCTGTTATAAATCATTTTTGACAGAAATTTAATAATATGGGATGTTCCATAAAATAATATTAAATGAAAAAGCAATATATATAACTATGATCACAGAATTACATTTAATGTGAATATATATGCACACATAATAAATGTATATGATATATTTTATATATATTTCTATGTATGTCATTTACACACATAGATTTAAAAAATGGAAAAATGTGCCAAATATTTAACAATGGCTATTACAGATAATTTTATTTATATACATTTCCAAATATTCAAAAATTTCTATTGTAAGCATCCTCTCTAATAAAATGGTAATATGCAAATTAACCATCACTCCGCTACATAAGCCACACCCACCAGCCAAGCCACTCCCACCAGCCAATCAGGGCAAGTATGCAAATTAACCCCAATCCAAGATGGCTACAGCCAAGGAGAGCAAGGTTTCTCAGGTAACAGAGCAAGCCAAGCTTTCCATAGCCGTTGCAGGCCTAAGCCTCCACTCAAGCTACAAAGTTTCAGTTATAGAAGGTAAACAAATTGAAACAAATGGCGGCAGAATGGAGCTTGAGAGAGCAGGCCAGGGTTGCCGGCGGCAACAGGGGAAGCAAAGCTTTCCGCACATCCTGGTCGGGCCCACCTGCTTAAGGCTACAAAGTTTCAATTGTAGAAGGTCAATTAACTGCCACAGAAAATGGCTGCCGCCCCGGAGGGAGCAGCAGGCTTGGCTCCGCTCCAGGCTACAAAGTTTCAATTGTAGAAGGAAAATAAATTCCAGATACCAGGGCCTCCGCTTGGGTCGCCAGGGGGCATGGCCGGCCTGCAAACCACCACAGGCCCCTCGCTCAGGCCGCCCCACGCCCCAAGGGAACCCCACCCTGATCCAGGACACCCTTCAGGGCAAACCAGCTGGCCCCCACCCGTGCACCAGGCCTCTATCCTATCTAATAAAAGAGTACTATGCAGATTGATCATCACTGCAACACACAATATAGCTGCCCCCATGTGGTAAAAGATCCTGCCCTCATGTGGACACAAGATGGCCAGCAGGAGAGGGCAGTTAGGAGGCACCCGGCCTGCAAGGGAGGGCAGTTGGAGGTGATCAACCCTGCAGGAGAGGGCAGTTAGGGGTGACCAGGCCAGCAGAGGAGAGAAGCTGGGGGCAAACCGGCTGGCAGGGGAGCAGTTAAGCATCAACCAGGCTGGCAGCGGAGTGGTTAGAGGGTGATCAGGCTGGCAGGCAGAAGCGGTTAGGCGCAATCAGGAAGGCAGGCAGACAAGCAGTTGGGAGCCAGCAGTCCTGGATTGTGAGAGGGATGTCCGACTGCCCGTTTAGGCCCGATCCTGTTGGGATCGGGCCTAAACGGGCAGTCGGACGCCCCTCCAGGAGTCCCAGATTGGAGAGGGTACAGGCTGGGCTGAGGGACAACCCCCCGCCGTGCACGAATTTCGTGCACCGGGCTTCTAGTATATTTTATAATGAAATACTACAGGTCAATAAGCATTTTAATGTGCCTATGACAGCACACCAGCAGGTAGAGAAATGAGATAAAGAATTTTTAAATCTGGGGAAGAGTTTCCAGGAGTGAGAAGATGGTGGCCAAGTGGGCAGATCTTTCTTGCACCTCCCCCAGGGCCAGACTGGAAATACAACTAAATTGGGAAACATTTAGCTGGAATTATCAACTGAGGTCCAGTTGAGGAGGAGACATATCAAGGAAGGACAGAAAACACCTGGAGACTATACCTCCACAACAGCTCACACAACATGGTTGGGGGTGAGCCTCACAGTCAGCCAGCTTGAGAGAGATGCCTCCCATGAATGAGACAACAACATTCAAAACCCAATTACAACAAGAGAGCCCAAAAAGCTCACACAAGAGACATTCCTAGAGCACCCAGCTCAGGAATTCTAAGAGACTACACCACTGGGTCTCAGAAAATACTGCATAAGGTCACCCCATGAAGACTGGAAGGCATAGCATCTTGCTCTAGTACATAGAAACAAATACAAAGGGACAACAAAATTGGGGGGACAAAGAAACACCCTCCAAATTAAAGAGAAGGAGGACACTCCAGAAAGAGAGCTAAACAAAATGGAGGCAAGCAATTTATCAGATATAGGGCTCAAAGTAACGGTTATAAGGATGCTCAAGGAACTTAGTGAAAATTTCAACAAACTTAGTGGGAACTACAATAGCATGAAACAAGAAATAGAAACAATAAATCAGAACCAGTTGGAAATGAATAATAACATATCTGACATCAAGAATATACTCGACTATGTTCATAGCAGCACAATTTACAATAGCTAAGATTTGGAAACAGCCTAAGTGCCCATCAGCAGTTGAGTGGATTAAAAAACTGTGGTACATCTACACAATGGAATACTATGCTGCTATAAAAAAGAAGGAATTCTTACCATTTGCAACAGCATGGATGACCTGGAGAGCATTATGCTAAGTGAAATAAATCAGTCTGAGAAAGATAAATATCACATGATCTCACTCATTTGTGGATTATAATGAACAACATAAACTGATGAACAAAAACAGATCCAGAGACAGAGAAGCATCAATCAGACCATCAAACCTCAGAGGGAAGGCAGTGGAGGGTGGGGGGAAGAGAAGAGATCAACCAAAGGACTTGTATGCATGCATATAAGCATAACCAGGGGGGTGAGGGCATGAGTGGGGGGAGGGCAATGGGGAGATAAGGACACATATGTAATATCTTAATCAATAAAGAAAAATAAATAACAAAAAAAGAGAATACACTGGAATGAATCAAAAGTAGATTAAATGAGGCAGAAAGTTGAATCAGTGACTTGGAAGACAGGGTAAAGAAAAACACCCAATTAGAGTAGCAAAAAGAAAAAAGAAAAAAAAAAAGCAGAATAGTTTAAGGGAACTTTGGGACAACATGAAACATAACATCTACATTATAGGGATATGAGAAGGAGAAGAAAGTGAGTGAGGAATAGAGCACCTGTTTAAAGAAATGACAGAAAACTCCCTAATCTGGTGAAGGGAAAAAAATCACACAAGTTCAGGAAGCATAGTGTCCCAATCAAGATAAACCCAAAGAGACCCACTCTAAGACACATCATAATCAAAATGATAAACATTAAAGACAAAGAAAGAATCTTAAAGGCAGCAAGAAAGAGACTGAAAGTTAACTACAAGGTATTACCCATTAGAATGTCAACTGGTTTCTCAACAGAAACACTTCAGGCCAGAAGGGATTGGCATGAAGTATTCAAAGTAATGTAAAACAAGGACCTGAACTCTAGACTACACTATCTAACAAGGCTATCATTTAAAATTGAAGGAGAAATAAAGAGCTTCCCAGACCAAAAAAAAAAAAAAAAAAAAAAAACAGGCAAAGGAGTACATTACTATCAAACCAGCATTGCAGAAAATGTTAAAGGAAGTGCTTTAAGAAGAAGAAATTGAGAGGAAAATAGGTATAAAGAAAAAAAATGGCAGTAAATAAGTACCTTAAATGTAAATGGATCAAATGCTCCAATCAAAAGACATAGAGTAGCTGAATAGATAAGAAAACATGAGCCATATACTGTATATATAAGAGACCCATAGCAGAACAAAAGATTCACACAGACTGAAAGTGAAGGGATGGGAAAAAAATTTCCATGCAAGTGGAAATGAAAAAAGAGCAGGGGTAGCAATCCTATATAATAAAGAGGTAATATGCAAATTGACCATCACACCTCATAAGATGGCTGCCTATGACCAGGCCAGCAGCGGGGTTAGTGAGGGACGACCAAACAACTTAAAAAGCAGGCTGCGTGGGGCGACCAGGCCGGTAGGGGGGGCAGTTAGGGGCAACCAGGCCAGCAGGGGGGGCAGTTAGGGGAGATCAGGCAGGCAGGCAGATGAGCGATTAGGAGCCAGCAGTCCAGGATTGTGAGAGGGATGTCAACTGCCAGTTTAGGCCCAATCCCCAGGATCGGGCCTAAACTGGCTGTTGGACATCCCCCAAGAGGTCCTGGATTGGAGAGGGTGCAGGCTGGGCTGAGGGGACCCGCCCCCCCGCCAATGCACGAATTTCGTGCACCAGACCTCTAGTATTTATATATGACAAAATAGACTTTATATCTAAGGCCATAAAAGAGACAAAGGCCATTACATAATACTAAAAAGATAGATACAACAAGAAGATATAACCCTGGAAAACATATATGCACCCAATATAGGACCACCTAAATTTATAAAAAAGCTATTGGAGGAGTTTAAGGAAGAGATCGACAGCAATACAATAATATTAGGGGACTTTAACACCCCACTGACATTACTGGATAGATCTTACAGACAAAAATCAACAAGGAAAGAGAGACCTTAACTGACACACTAGAGCAGATGGATTTAATTGACATTTATAGAACATTCCACCCCAAAGCTGCAAAATTTACATTCTTCTCAAGTGCACGTAGAACATTCTCAAAGATAGGCCACATGTTAGGACATAAAATAAGTCTCTAAAAGTTCAAGAAGATTGATATCATATCAAGCATCTTCTTAGATCACAATGGCATGAAATTAAAAATGAATTACAAGAACAACACTCAAAAACATTCAAACACATGGAGAGTAAATAGCATGTTATTAAACAATGAATGGGTTACAAATGAAATCAAGAAAGAAATAAAAAAATTCCTGGAAACAAATGAAAATGAACACAAAACAATCCCAAATCTATGGGACACAGTGAAAGCAGTCCTGAGAAGAAGTTCATAGCCTTACAGGCCTACTTCAAGAAACAATAAAAAGCTCTAATAAACTACCTACCACTACAACTAAAATAATCAGAAAGAGAACAACAAGAAAAGCCCAGAGTAAGTAAAGGGAAGGAAATAAATATCAGAGTGGAAATGAATAACATAGAGACTGAAAAAAAACAGTACAAAAGATCAATGAATCCAAGAGCTGGTTCTTTGAAAAGATGAGCAAGATTGACAAACCTTTGACTATATTCAAGACAAAAGGAGAGAGGACCCAAATAAATAAAATCAGAAATGAAAAAGGAGAAGTAACAACTAACATTACAAAAATACAAAGGATTATAAAAAATACCAAGAACAACTATATGCCAACAAATAGGACATCATGGGAAAAATTGATAAATTTCTAGAAACATACTATCTGCCAAAACTGAATCAGGAAAAGTCAGAAAAACTGAATAACCAATTAACCAATGAAATGAAAGCTGTAGTAATTAAAACACACACACACACACACACACACACACACACACACACACACACACACAAAACTCCTAGCAAACAAATGTCTTAGGCCAGATGGCTTCACGGGTGAATTTTACAAAACATTCAAAGAAGTGACACCTAGCCTCCTCAAACTATTCCATAAAATCCAAGGAAGGAACACTTCCAAGCTCTTTTCATGAGGCCAGCATTATCCTAATTTCAAAACCAGATAAAGACACTACAAAGAAAGAGAATTACAGGCCAATATCCCTGATGAACATACATGCTAAAATTCTCAACAAAATATTAGCAAAATAAGATCCAACAATACATTAAAAAAATCATACATCTTGACTAAGTGGGATTTATTCTGGGGATGCAAGGCTGGTACAATATTCACAAATCAATAAATGTGATATATCACATAAACTGAAAGACAAAAATCACATGATCATATCAATAGATGCAGAAAAGCCATTCAATAAAATCCAACACCCATATTTGATAAAAACTCTCAGCAAAGTGGGAATAGAGGAATCATACCTCAACATAATAAAGGCCATATATGACAAACCTACAGCCAACATCATACTCAATGGACAAAAACTAAAAGCATTCCCCCTAAAAACAGGAACAAGACAGTGATGTCCACGTTCACCACTCTTATTCAACACTAGAGGTCCAATGCACAAAATTCGTGTGTGGGTATGGTCCCTAGGCCTGGCCTGTGATCAGGGCCATCTTCCCTGGCTGCCCACAGCTGGCCCTGCCACCCACCACCACTCCCCCCTCCCCTTTTCCCCCATTCGCCATTGGGTGATTGGAGCCTGATGGCCAGGGGATGGGCACGAGAGGTTGGCCATTCCTGCCCTCTTGCCGCCCCCGCCCCCGCTGCGTGTTGCCCTCTGTGTGTGGAGCAACTGGTGGGGTGGGGGCCTTAGCCTGGTGTCACTCACATCCCCCGCCACCCACCTCCGGTTCCCCATTTTCCATCGGGCGATTGGAGCCTGCTGGCAGGGGAAAAGGACCGAGAGGTGGTCAGTGCGCCTCATAGTGACTGGTCAAGCGGTTGTCTGGTTGTTCCACCATTAGGGTCAATTTGCATATTACCCTTTTATTATATAGGATAATACTGGAAGTGCTAGCTACAGTGATCAGACAAGAAGAAAATACAAGAGGTATCCAAATTGGAAAGGAGGAAGTAAAATTGTTATTATTTGCAGATGACATGATATTGTACATAGAAATCCCTAAGGACTTCACCAAAAAACTATTAGATTTAATAAGTAAATTTGCAATGTAGCAGGATACCAAATTAACACCCAGAAAACGATGGTATTTTTATACACCGATTTAACATTGCAACAAAAAAATTAAAATACTTAGGAATAAACTTAACCAAGGAGGTAAAAGACCTGTACTCAGAAAACTATAGGACATTGAAAAAAGAGATAGAAAAATATATAAACAAGCAAAATAATATACTGTATGCATGGATTGGTAGAATTAACATCATTAAAATGTCCAAACTACCCAAAGCAATATATAATTCAATGCAATTCCCATTGAAATACCAACAGCATATTTCACAGATCTGGAACAAAAACACCAAAAATTTATATGGAACCAAAATAATACTCCACATAGCTGCAGCAATCTTGAGAAAAAAGAACAAAGTTGGAGGGAATCACAATATATAATCACCAGATATAAAATTATACTACAAAGCCACTGTAATCAAACAGCCTGTTACTGGCACAAGAATAGGCATATAAATCAATGGAACAGAACAGAGAACCCAGAAATCAACCCAAGCCATTATGTTCAATTAATATTTGACAAAGGAGGCAAGAGCATACAATGGAGTCAAGACAGTCTCTTCAATAAATGGTGCTGGGAAAATTGGACATGTACATGCAAAACAGTCAAATTAGACCACCAACTTATACCATACACAATAATAAACTCAAAATGGATAAAAGACTTAAATTTAAGCTTTGAAACCATAAAAGTAATAGAAGAAAACGTAGGTAGCAAAATATCAGACATCTCATGTAGCGAATGTTCACAGATACATCACCTAGGGCAAGAGAAACAAAGGGATAAATAAACAAATTGGAGTACATGAAACTAAAACACTTCTGCACAGCAAAGAAAACCAGCATCAAAATGAAAACAGAACTCATTGTATAAGAGAACATATTTGCCAATGATACACCTGAGGAGGGGTCAATTTCCAAAATATATAAAGTACTCATTACAACTCAATGAAAGAAGAGGAACAATCCCATTTAAAAAATGGGCAGAAGATCTGAATATACACTTCTCCAAAGAGAATATACAGAAAGCCAAGAGACATATGAAAAAATGCTCAGTCACTAATCATCAGAGAGATGCAAATTAAAATGACAATGAGGTAGCACCTCACACCTGCCCAAATGGCTATCTTACCTAATAATAGACAAACATGTAAATTGACCGTACCTCTGCTACACCCATAGCCAATCAGAGTGAGTATGCAAATTAGAAAGCCAAAGATGGTGGCCGCCCAGCTGCTCCAGGCATGGAGTGGCCAAGTGGGGCAGGATGCCTGCTATGAGAGGGAGGGTGGGGGGGTGAAGGGATCTACAGGAGTGGAGTGCCCCAGCGAAGACAAGACTGCAGACTCCAGAGTCTACAGTGAAAACAAAGATGGCAGACTCCCACCGGAGTCTGCAGCGAAGCAGCGAAGACGAAGATGGCAGACTCCAGCTGGAGTCTGCAGTGAAGACGAAGAAGGCAGACTGGCTGGAGCAAAGGCCTAGGTCCCGGGTGCCGGAGGAAAACAGGTGCTGGAAGCCAAGGGAAGGAAGGCCTATTGCACGAATCTCTTCATGCAACGGGCCTCTAGTCATCAATAAGTCAACAAACAAGTGCTGGTGAGGATGTGGAGAAAAAGGTAACCTAGTTCACTGCTAGTGGGAAGGCAGACTGATACAGCCACTGTGGAAAACATTGTGGAGTGTCCTCAAAAAATTAAAAATGGAACTGCCATTTACCCAGTGTTCCCACTTTTAGGAATATATCTTAAGAAGCATGAAATAACAATCAGAAAGAATATATGCACCTCCATGTTCATAGCTAAGATCTGGAAACAGCCCAATTGCCTGTCAGTAGATGAATAGATTAAAAACAACAACCTGTGGTACATTTACAACATGGAATACTGTGTGGCTGTAAAACAGAAGGATCTCTTACCCTTTGTGACAACATGGAAGGACCTGGAGAATATCATGCTAAGCGAAATAAGCCAGTCAGAGAAAGACAAGTATCACATGATTTCACTCATATGTGGAATCTAATGAACAAAATAAACTGACAAACAAAATAGATCCAGAGACATTGAAGCTTGCAACAAACTGATGTATTTCAGAGGATATGGGGTGGTGGGGGCAGGAAGATATTAACCAAAGAACATATATGCATATATGCATAACCCAGACAATAATAAACTGAAGGCCTGGAGAGAGGGGGAGAGTCAGGTGGTGGGGGTCTATTGGGAGGGGTGGGTAGGGGACATCTATACTTTCAAGAATAAAGGTAAATTTTTAAAAAAGCAAAACTTGCCCTAACTGGTTTGGCTCAGTGGATAGAGCGTCGGCCTCTGGACTGAAAGTTCCAAGGTTCGATTCCAGTCAAGGGCATGTACCTTGGTTGCGAGCACATCCCCAGTAGGAGGTGTGCAGGAGACAGCTGATCGATGTTTCTCTCATTGATGTTTCTAACTCTCTATCCCTCCTCCTTCCTCTCTGTAAAAAATCAATAAAATATATTAAAAAACAAAAACAAAACTCAAACAAACAAAAAAACAATTTCTACATTTGCTATAGATATTGATTCAGGTGTTTTACCTCTCTTTCAGATGATCTTTGACAAAGGTATAGAGAGAATTTGATTGTTATGCCTCAACTGCTATCTGCAAGCAAGAAGCAAAGTTTTATTGTTTTAAAGGAATAATTTGTCTGACCCAGTTATAGGATGACTTGAACCCACATTCCCACCATAATATACATTGTAAAGGTGGAATGCCACAACTCATGAGATTTGGTTATTTTCTCAGGGAGATGAGAATGAGCAGGAAGAATAACACTGAAGACAGAATTATCTCATCCAGGGCTTCCTTCAGCAGCGTCTGTGCACTGAGCAGTTTTCTAATAAAGAATTAGAACACAGCGGTTGTTTGGAGAATTGTGACGAGACTGCATCAATATCGTCCTGAGCCCTGTTTTCATTTTTCTCCCACTTTAACTTTTAAGGCCAAGAGAATCTGTTGAAAAGCCAGGTCTTTTGGTGGATATTAACATTAAGCCCTGTACTCTGTCATTATAAGTCCCAGAATCAGCTCCTGATTCCATTGTGTGTTGTTTTCTAAGATAATAATTAACTGATTCTGAGTATTTTTTCCTCAAAGCCTCCTACACTTGCTGACTTTCTCACTAATCACAGTCTTGCCAATCGAAGGCATTGAGTGTATGATTATTACAAGCCTTTCTTCTCCAATTAAACTGACACACACACACACACACACACACACACACACACACACACACACACACATACACACACACACATACACACACACACACACACATTCACCCTCACCACTCTACTGTATAGCTGTTGCTGGTTTTCCTTCCTCACTTTTGTCTGGCAATCTGAATTCTGCTTATCCCGTAAGTCCTAAACCAAACAATATCACCCCCTGAGCCTTCATGGAGGTCCCCTGCAGTGGATTTCTCACCTTCCGCTGTAACTCAAGTCTAAAGAGTAGTGCCCTTAGGTCCAGGCAAGAGGACTCCTGCCTTGGGTTTTGGCCTTTAGAGAGTCCAGCGATGACTCCCTCTGACCATGGCTCTTCCACTGGGCAGAGTCCACAGGACCAAAGAATTAAGATGTTATCCCTGCCTTGGAGCCCACTCTCCCTCTTCTAGGTCATGCTCTGGGACCCAGAATTGCCTTCCCCAAATGGCCGCACAAATGTTTTCAGGGTGAGATGTGCCAGGGCTTCTGTAGAAATGGCTTCTCCCACTGGGTCTGCGCCTCCCCAGCACCTCCCCCAGGAGGCTGTTGCAGTCGGCCAGCCCCTCTCCACTGTAACTATGTACGATGGAAAGGTGGTGATAAAAAATGCCAACGCAGCCCTACCCCATTTGGCTCAGTGCATAGAGCATTGGCTCTTGGACTGAAGGGTCCCAGGTTCAATTCCAGTCGAGGCACGTACCTTGGTTGCAGGCTCTATCCCAGCCCAGGTTGGGACACAGGCTGAGGCAACCAATCGATATGCTTCTCTCACATCAATGTTTTTCTCTCTCTCTCTTTGTCTCTCCCCTTACTTCCACTTTCTCTCAAACAATCAATGGGAAAAATATCTTTGGGTGAGGATTAACAGCAACAATAAAAAAGCTGCTATGCAGATATGCAACAGGACTCCATGGAATGTGCTACTCAGGAGTTGGAGAAATATAACATAAATATAAAAAGTGGCCCATATTAAGGAGTTTGACAAGAAGTACAATCCCACCTGGCACTGCATCGTGGGGAGAAATTTCAGTAGTTATGTGACACATGAAACTAAACACTTCATCTACTTCTACCTAGACCAGTGATGGCGAACCTATGACACGCGTATCAGCACTGACACGTGTAGCCATTTCTGATGACACGCGGCCACATGGCGAGGATGAAACATTTGCTGCTCCTGAGGATGAAACATTTGCGACTAGAGTCTTGGAGTTAGTTTTTTCCTCAAAGTGACACACTACCCGAGTTATGCTCAGTTTTTTGGCGAAGTTTGACACACCAAGCTCAAAAGGTTGCCCATCACTGACCTAGACCAAGAGGCAATTTTTCTGTTCAAATCTGGTTAAAGGCATGGACTATACCACAAACCCCGTGACCCATCCAAAGATAAGTATTGCAGCCTAAATTCCAAACACCAGAGAATGAAATCTTCAGCCTTGCCTAAAGGAACACCTTGATCTTGAACCTTTATTGTGTTACTAGAGGCCTGGTGCACGAATTCATGTAAGAATGGGGTCCAGGCAGCCCTCCCTGATCAGGCAGGGCCAGTTGTGGGGAGGGGCCATGGGTGGTTGTCAGCCGGCCCCGCCCCCAATCGGGGTGGAGGGGGGCAATCGGGGTATGGCCAGCCAGGGGGAGGGGCCTTAGGCAGTTGGCCGGCTGGCCCTGCCCCCTGGTCTAACTCCCAGTTGAACTCCCGGTCGAACTCCTGATCGACGGGACAATTTGCATATTAGCCTTTTATTATATAGGATTTTCTACAGGGCATTCTCTGTACTCATTTGTTGAGATTGTAAAAACAATTAGCAAAACAGCTTACATTTGTATTTATTTTCTATTCCATATCTCTCTGCCCCTTGTTTTTCCTCCTCAAAATCCATTCATTTCTCAAAAGAAATAAAATTTGTTGAAGAACTGAAAACATCAACAAAACACCTTTCAGGACATTTAGACTTTTTTCCTGGGCTCATCAATGTTTCTCTCTCTGTCTCTCCCCTCCCTTCTTAGGGCAGACCACATCATAGTATGTGCACCTCTAGGCCAAAGGCCAAAAGGCAGCTGCCAGGATGATCAGACTGCAGTGTTCACACATATATGCACGGACCTTCAAGATGTGGGACAAGGGGGAGTAGGGAGAAAAGGAGGAGGAGGCAGTGGCCAGGACCAGCTCACCCACTCCAAACGTAATTCTCGGGTCATTTTTCATATTTCTCCAGCTGAATGCACTGTGCTTATGTCAGGTGTGGAATTTGAACCACTCTGGATTAGACGTGTGTTTAAAGTAGCACACAAAATGAGCAGAAAGGGAAAGGGCTAATATTTATAGCAAGAGTTTTAATAAGCTTCACACAATATAATTTCACTCAGTCCTAATGACCATCCTGGGGGCTTTTATTGTCTCCCTTTAAAAATTATGGAACCAAGGTTCAGAGAAGCTGAGTTTTGCCCTGGTCTTATAGGATGTCAGGGTGAGCATCTTTAAGATTCCACAGCCCACTCTTTCTTTACTCCACCTCCCCCTGGGTCTTACTCAACATTTTCTGGAACATCCATGCCAACTGTTGACAAACAAAAAGTCAGCCAGATATTTCTCCAGCAAATGGGTTAATTCTGGAACAACAACGAATTGCAGTCCAGAACATGCAACCATGGCAGGCCATGTGCAAATCCACTAAAACTAAAGCGAGGAAACTTTTATGGGGAGAGTGAGAAGTTGGGAGGGCTATTACAAAGGGTTCTCGCTGCCCTAGCCAGTTTAGTTCAGTGGAGAGAGCGTAGGCCTGTGGACTAAAGGTCCCGGGTTCTATTCCCATCAAGGGCATGTACTTTGGTTGCAGGCTTGATCCCTGGTCCTGGTTGGGGCACATGTGGGAGGCAACCAATCAATGTGTTCCTCTCACATCGATGTTTATCTCTCTGTCTCTCCCCTCTCTTCCACTCTCTTTAAAATCAATGGAAAAAATATCCTCGGTTGAGGTTTAACAAAAAATAAATAAAAAATAGTTCTCCCTGTTGTGCTTGGCAATGATGGTAGGGCATGAGAGCTCCCCCTTCTGGCCTCCTTACTTTATTTTAAATGTGGTTTTTGTTTACTATTTTTTTTTTTTTTTTTTTTACTCAACTATTCTCTAAAGAATCCCCAATAAATGGCTAGTTTCCTGTTTGTGGGTCTATGATTATTGAGGGAAAAATGGTTCTAAGAGTTAATTTCTCAAAGATTGATGTTTATAGGCTGAGAACTAATTTAAAAGACCTGCCTGGTAGCATATAGGCTAGAATTAAGGAGCCACTCTTCCCAGTCTTGGCACTAGCTAGTTAGTTGCCACGGAAGGAGAGGATTTGTGAGCATGCTTGTTCATTGGGGATGGGGACTGGGAGTTCCAAAGACTTTTGTACATACTGACCTTGCAAAGCTGAGCAATTTTCAGTCGCTTTTCTTGTCGATAACACTATTTCCCTTGTGTGCCATGGAACAGATATTAATAGAGCACGCGAATTCATGGTATAAGGCTAATGAATATGAAACTGAACCATAATAAATCCCTCTGATGGATGAGGTTTCTGAACAACAGACATTATATGCACATTTGATGAAAAAATGTAAGCGTCACACAGCATTGCAGTCCAGCCTTCTCCAACAGAGGGGACTGAGTCCCAGAGAGATAGCACGTGATGTGGTAATTAGAGTGAACCTGGGTTTACTGTCTCCTCACCCAGTGTACTTCCTGCACAATACAAAATTCAGTTTATGGACGACCTAGTCATTTGTGTATATGTTTTAAAATAATATTAAAGTCAAATAAAATAATATTCAATGTAAATATTAGGTCTTCAATGAAGCAGAGCCCCCTCATCCTCCCATGGGCATTCCTCCAGGACATTTTGAGGTATATTGCTAAAAAAGAGGGAGCCTTCCAAATATCTCCCTTGGAAAATGTAATAATATTAATAAACTTCTGTTCAAGGGAAGGAATGCAAGTGCATAACAAAGTTATCTATTTGTTTTTTTTTAGTTTTTTTTTAATATATTTTATTGATTTTTTACAGAGAGGAAGAGAGAGAGGGATAGAGAGTTAGAAACATCGATCAGCTGCCTCCTGCACACCCCCTACTGGGGATGTGCCCGCAACCAAGGTACATGCCCTTGACCGGAATCGAACCTGGGACCCTTGAGTCCGCAGGCCGACGCTCTATCCACTGAGCCAAACCGGTTTCGGCAAAGTTATCTATTTGTTATAGGTTTAAGGGAACCTAGTAAATATTTTGAAAACAGTGTGTCTTATCTGAATAGATGAAAATGAAAGATGACATAGGAGGTGGGAATCAGAATGCAGAAAACGTTAGCATTTTTCCAATGTTACAGAACATATATAGCTTTATTCAGTTGTAAGGTAAGCAGAACATGGAATTTACCAGAAAAAAGTAAACAAGTCTGGTGATGTCAGCTTTTCATGCTCCAACTATTAATAAATCAAAGAGAATTAAAGGGAAGTAAATCTCCTTTAAAGGATATATTTTCTTATGAAAACTGGAAAAAATTATGTGGCACTTCGAAAACACTAAACTATGTAAGAAACTACAGTGAAACTATACTGCTTTTATTTTTTATTTTAAAATATATTTTTATTGATTTCAGAGAGGAAGGGCGAGGGAGAGATAGAAACATCAATGATAGGCTGCCTCCTGCATACCGCCTACTGAGGTTAGAGCCCACAACCCAGGCATGTGCCCTGACTGGGAAATCCAACCTGGTTCATGGTTCATGGTTCCATGCTCAATCGCTGAGCCACACCGCCAGACTATACTGTTTTTTAAATCTATAGATATGCTCACTTTATCTTCCTGGAATTAGAATTTTATTACAGATTTATTTAATTTTATCTGATTTTACTTGCATCTTAAAACATCTTCAGATAATGTAATTTGCTTGCATATTTGGCATAACTACATGCTTCTTCCTGATTTTAACAGACCTTAATCCAAGTGTCAATCAAATCATATACGTTTCAAGTGTACAATATTATAATACATCATCTGTATATTGCATTGTGTCCTCATCACCCAAAGCGAGAACCCAAGCCTCTCAAGGCAAGATTTAAAAAATAACGGCTTTGCGCATGTGCCTGGGCTGCAGAGTACCGGTAACTGCAGGAGATCGCTACTCGCTGGGGCTACTGCCTTGTTACGTCAGCGAGATCTGCAAAGTTCCTTGCCAGCTCTTGGCTGATTTCTGGGAGCTGAATATTAAAAGGGTGAATGTGCAGTTATTGATCAGCTGTATTTTTTTTTTCTTTGCTATTTTCACTCTTTATTTTAAAGTCCCCAGGTAAAGGATAAGCGAGTCAGGCGCTTAAAGACCTTAGCGGTGGAGGGGTGAGTCAGCGGGTGCAGAAGGACGGGGAATTGGTTCCTGGAAGAGCCGGTCCCTTCTCCCCAAGAGAGGAGGCGGCGGGGCTGCTCCGGGGACAGAAATCCCGTCAGCTCGGCGGCGCCAGAGGCGGCTCGGCGAGGGGGCTCCAGGTGAGTGAGGGAGGGAGCGGGGCGCGGGCGTCCGGCAGGGCCGGGAGGGTGACGGCAAATGGCCCTCGGCCTGGCCTCCGCGTGAGCGGACCCCCCGCTTTCCCGAGTGCCTCTGGCATTTTCCACCTGCTCTGACACCTGTAGCCCCACCCCACCCCGTTTTCCGTATAGATTCTGGGAAGTTACCTCTTCGTTCATAAGAGTGTTTTAATCCCCGTATTTAGTACCCCGAGGTGTGTATGGGGGAAAGGGTTTCTGCTATTGCTGGTTTTTATTACCACCTGTGAGCTCTTGAACTTGTGATTTCACAGTAGCCTTGGTCTGGGGTCCCCCCTCGGCGCCCAATCCCAGAATCCTTAGAAGTCAAGATGGGTCCCCACTCCTCTCACTCCTGCCTGATTCCTGCGGTGGGCTTGCAGCTGTGGGAACCTAGATTTCCTGCACTGACCCTGCTCCCCCCCCCCCCCCCCCGAATATCCAGGACATCCTCTGTCCACTGGCGTGCGGGCTTGATTTTTACGCCTACCACATTCGCAGTGACTGCCACTTGCAAAGCCTCTTCAGCAGACTGAAGCTCCCCCTGATCCCCTCAAACCTCCCCGCTGTACCCCAGCAGCCCACCTGGGTGTGGCTCGAGGCTCGGGTCCTCCGGGACCTCTGACCCTGTGGATTGGAAAGGAATCCTGGACTGACCGAGGTCGCGTTCAGCCCTGGGGACCCATCCGGCTTTGCTCGTGACCGGACTCCCAGGCCGACTCGGCTGGTGGACAAACCCAGGCGCTCCGCACGTCCAAGTGTGAATTCCTCCGGCACGAGCGTGCGCGTGGCACTGCGGTCCCCAGGACGCAGCGGTTCCCTCCCCCCCTCCCCCCGCGCGCCCCTCCAGGTGGCTGTGAAGCAACCTGTTCAGAGGGCAGCCGGGTAGATCCTCCGTTCCACTCGCTCAGTTTGGGGAGACACACTCGCCAGCTGCAGTAGCGCCTCGCGGGCTTCGGGGATTTTAATCTCGCCGTCACCCGGCCGCCAGGAGCTGCAGTTTGGGATTTATTTGCTTCGGATTTGAACCCTGCGGTCGCGCGGAGGAGCGCGCCCGGGCGGGCTCCCAGCGGCGGGGGCACTGCGCGCGGAGCCCCTCCCGCGGGCCCTCTGTTGCGGCAGGGCCAGCCGCTCTGGTACCGCAGAGTCAGCCGCGCTCCCAGCCCGGGTCCTCCTCGTGGAGCCCGGCACGACCTCGATCCGCCGTGACCTCGATCCCCGTGCGCCTGGCTCACTCCCCGCCTGTCTCTTTGCGCTCTTTCAGGAAGACGCCGGCGAACGACCCTGGGTCTTGGCAAACAGCGCGCATCCACGTCCCCGCGCCCGCGCGCCTAGGAGCTGGGTCTGCGGCGGGCCAGCCACCCGGTGGGTAACTGCGGGCCGGGAGCAGCGTCCAGATGTCAAAGGTCCCCGCCTTTAGGAGTCGACGGCAGACCACTACTTGCTTGTGGGTTGCGGGGGAGACTGGCGCTGGATTTTAGAATCCCAAAGGATGTGCAGAATGCGGAATCTTCTCATCAGGACGCATCAGACAGAGCAGAAGAATAGAGGACTCGCATAATTCCGGGACCGCATTTTGCAACTTGTCTCCTCGAGCTCGGCGCCAAGCCCCCTGGAGGTAGGGAGTTGGGGTCTGGGTCCGAAGCAGCGGGTGGAGGGCGTCCGCGGACAACCCCGCTCGCCCCGGCCATGTCGCCTCTAATGCCCTGCCCCTTGGCGTGGCCTTCCGAGAGTCTCCGGGGCTGGCTGGGGCTGCTTCCCATCGGCGCGCTCTCGGTCACCTCCGGCCAACCCCAGCGGGCAAGGCTCCCCCAAGCCCAGACCTTTTGACTCCCGGCTCCCTCGATCCCGCCTCCGCCCCCGCCCCCGCCCGGGGGTGGCCGTCGAGAGCCGGACCTCGCCCGGCCGGCTAGGACCATGGTGTTTCTCTCTGGAAATGCCTCAGACAGCTCCAACTGCACTCACCCGCCGGCTGCGGTGAACATTTCCAAGGCCATTCTGCTCGGGGTGATCTTAGGGAGCCTCATCATTTTCGGGGTCCTGGGCAACATACTAGTGATCCTCTCCGTGGCCTGCCACCGGCACCTGCACTCGGTCACGCACTACTACATCGTCAACCTGGCGGTGGCCGACCTCCTGCTCACGTCCACCGTGCTGCCCTTCTCCGCTATCTTCGAGGTCCTGGGCTACTGGGCCTTCGGCCGAGTCTTCTGCAGCATCTGGGCAGCGGTGGACGTCCTGTGCTGCACCGCGTCCATCCTGGGGCTCTGCATCATCTCCATTGACCGCTACATTGGCGTGAGCTACCCGCTGCGCTACCCCACCATCGTCACCCAGAAGCGGGGGCTCCTGGCGCTGCTCTGCGTCTGGGCGCTCTCCCTCGTCATCTCCGTGGGGCCTCTGTTCGGCTGGAGGCAGCCGGCCCCGGAGGACGAGACCATCTGCCAGATCACCGAGGAGCCGGGCTACGTGCTCTTCTCCGCGCTGGGCTCCTTCTACGTGCCGCTCGCCATCATCCTGGTCATGTACTGCCGGGTCTACGTGGTGGCCCGGAGGGAGAGCCGGGGCCTCAAGTCGGGCCTCAAGACCGACAAGTCGGACTCGGAGCAGGTGACGCTCCGCATCCACCGGAAAAATGCCCCGGTGGGAGGCAGGGGGATGCCCAGCGCCAGGAACAAAGCGCACTTCTCCGTGCGACTCCTCAAGTTTTCTCGGGAGAAGAAAGCCGCCAAAACATTGGGCATCGTGGTCGGCTGCTTCGTCCTCTGCTGGCTGCCTTTTTTCTTGGTGATGCCCATCGGTAAGTCTTCACCACATCTCATCTTAGTATGTAGGGTCTTCGCCCTCTTCCTGCTCTGCTACCTCAGCCTCACAGCGGGGTTGAGCCAGAAAGGATCTGCATTTCAAACAGCAAAGCCAGGAGGGCAGTTTGGGAAGGCTTCTTCCTAGAAAAGTGAATTTCCGTTCCCTTTCTACTCCAATCTCATTTATATTATGTCCCAGGGCACTTTTTTCAAGTAAGGTGAAGTGGTTTCCGAGTGATGCAGATTAATTGGCCTCTTTAATAAGAATGTCAACTTTTCTCCGTACCTTTAAGCCCTCATTCGATCTGAGTCTCCACCAGCACGTAGGCAGGGTCTGTGGAATGCCATGTCCACCTCTGCTGCTAAGGACTGCACATTCTCTTCGCCTAAACATATGCCCTTGCTCGTCTTGAACAAATGTGTAATTTTATTATTAGGTTAGATTATTCCTAAGGGTTCATTATAATGGTCTGCTTATACTACATATCTGTGTTCATTTTATATTCTGGATTCAGTATGGAAGAAAGTATGGTGAGCCTCTGACAAGGAAAAAAATCATTTTATGTCTAAATCAATTTAAGCTTTAAAGAGTTCATCATAATGTTTCCAGTAATAAAATACTTGTCCCTTTATTTTAATAGTAAGTATTAAAGCTAACATTACTCTTATCCAAAGCATTCGGGAAGTTGCAGAAGAGAAAGTTTGAAAATAATACAGTAATGTTACAAATCCAGTTTTTGCAAATGCTAAATTAGCTGTTGTTAAAACTAATTAGCTCATTAGAAGTATCAGCAAGTGGATCCACTTGGAATAGTCACTTATCACTGAAAAGGCCTTCCTGAGATCCCAAAATGGTTGTTTGCTATTTTTAGCGTGTGAGCTCAAATATAGACAGACCTACACAGTGGTTATCCACTAACTCTAGCAAACAAACAAAAATTACGATAACAATTATTAAAAGCCTGTTTCCAGCACGTTAGAGCCACATTTAAATGGCGTGTACTTAAAAGTACTTTAATTTGCAATGCTGTAATAATAGCAGCTATAATTTTTTTGAGGGCCACCTCTGTTTTAGACATTTAACAAGGCTTTTTATTGCATCAATCCTCTCAACAATTCACAATGTGAGGTATGCATTGTTATCCTGAAGTTACCCTGGGGGGAAGGGATTCTTCAGGTTCTAGAGCTTCCCTGTCTAATACCATGGCCACCAGCCACATGTGACTATTTAACGCAAATTAAAGTGAAAGAAAATTAATATTCAGTTCCTCCGTCCCACCGGCCACATTTTAAGTGCTCAGTAGTCACCTGTGGCCAGTGGCTATTGTTTTAGGACAGCAGAAATAGAGACTATTTCATCATTGCAGAAATTTCCTTCCAATGGAGGCCCTTCGGAGTCCTCTGCCTCACCTCCCTTTGCGTCTGTCCATTATTATTGCTTACTCTGCTCCTGGAAGTACTTCACAGCTTTGAATTCATTTAAATAACACTCTTTACCTGAGCCTCTGCCAGCTTGCCTACCTTTCTTTTTTTTTTAATTTCTTTATTGATTAAGGTATTACATATAGGTCCTCATCCCTCCATTATTGCCTACCTTTCTACATCTCATCTCTTACTTCCTCCTGAAGTTTGCGCATTTATTCTTGCATCCGTACACTCAGCAAAGTATTTATTGAGCACTTGTTCTAGATGCTTAGAATGAACAAGGAGGAAAAGTCCTTGCCAGTAAGATGCTTGCATTCTTTGGGGGGAGATAGACATGAACAAATAAATATAGGCTAAGAATTCAGGATTATATACCTGAAATTAATATAAAATACTATTGAATATTAACTGTAATTGAAAAATTAAAAAACAGAAAGCAAGCAAGAGTAGATATATTAATATCAGACAGATCAGATTTCAGAACAAGGAAAGCCATCAATGGTTTCCAGAGGTTCAAGAGGAAAGAGGGAGGGAATGAGTCTGTGGGGCACAGGGGATTCTAGGGGCTGTGACATTAGTCTGTATGATAATGTAATGTCATTATTCATTCACAGAACTATAAAACACAAAGGGTGAACTCTAATGTAGACTATGGGCTTTTATTGATAATGATGTGACAATGTTGGTTCATCAGTTGTAACAAATGTACCACATTAATGCAAGGTATTAGTAGTAAGGGACACTTTATGGGGGAGTCAAAGGCATATATGTGAACTCTGTGCTCCAGACTGCAATCGGCCCTCCACCTGCCCAGTGCCTGTAGATATGAGGTCACTTTCTATTTCAGCGCAGTTAGGGGAAACTGTTTTCTAGAACCCTTGTCTCCCCCTCCCCCAGCCCAACTGTTCTTCCCGGGTTGCTGGGTATCTGTTTACCTTAGTGACAGAACACTTGGAGGGTTCTGAGTGGCCAATTGTGGCCCACAGGACACTGGCACTGGGAGACAGAACTGTGAGCCGAACCAGCCACGGAAAGCTGCTGTCTGCCACCGCATCCACCTCCCAGCGGGTCCTGGAGCTCCTGTGCGATGCTCTGCTGGGGATTTCTGAGAGCTTGAGACACATCCCGGGTCTCCGTGCCTTTCCCGGGGAGATCCCGGTCTGAGCTGTGTGCGGGTGTCTTTGATCGTAAGGAGGTGGCACACTTTAGGAATGTGAGGGCACTAGGCTAAAGGTGTTCTGCCTCGATGAAGTCTGTGGGAGACGTCGTGAGAATATTGAACCCATGACACGTGCCGAGGACTCCCTCAGGCTGCCTGTGTGGAAGCCAGGCCTTGTGCTCGTTAGCATTGAACACAGACCTGAGCAGGTTGTCACTTCAGGACAAGGTCCACTCTGCAAATGCATGGAAGAGCCTGTCTCCTAAACTTTCCCAGCTGACCTGAAAAGCCATCTCAAAAGCATCAGAAATCCATGGAGAGCAACTTCGGAAGGAAATAAAAAATTATTTAATGAAAACATTCATTTTTCAGAAAGTCCACAACTGCTCCACCAATATGAGGTGCAGTTAGTGAGTCCAGGAAAAGGAGCAGGAGAAAGACAGGCTGGAGCCAAACACAGAAACAGAGCAGGTCCTGAAGGATAAAATCAGCCAAGTAATATCAGTGGCTGAAAAACTGCCACAGACCGTCCCTTCGCCTGATTTCCTTAAAGGTCACCTAAGTCACATGAAGTGGCAGGTCCGACAAAACAGGGAAGCGGAAAACCGTGATCACCCTGTTCTTCGGTCGCAAGTTGATCTGCAGGGTGTCCCTGGTAATGCCGTCTTCAATGTGTCCCTTCAAAGTCCCAAAGAAGAATACAAAATAGCCAGACAATTGTGGGAAGAAAAGCAAGTGAATGAAGAGCTCTCAGGACAGATAACCAATCTCCAATTTGAGGAAGCATCTTTGCAGCATGAAAATTCAAACCTAGAAAGTGAGACTCAGCAGCAGAAGCTGAAGCTTCAAATTCTGCCCGAGTCATGTGAAGATCATTTAACACAACTTCAGAAAAAACCGAGGAGGAAACGAGCAGCTTAGAAATGGACAAGAAACTTCTCAACGTGTCTGTAGATACATGCACTCCGCATATCAGATTTGCAACCTACGGGAAGATGGCGGAAGACCTGTGCAAGGAACTGGAGAGAAGCACTTCCTACCAAGGAAAAAAAGATCGTCTTCTATGCGAAAGGGCTTAAGAGAGCTGGAACACAGCCATGTGGGTTGAGAGAAAGCTCATGGAGGTGAGGAAAGAAAATGATCGCAACAGGCAAAAATGCTGGCCAAGGTCAAGTCCAAGGTTCAGCCTTTCCCAAGTGGCCCTGTTGCTCCACCCACAGCCCACAGAGACCCAGAAGAGTCAGGGGATCCCATGGGTCATTAGGCCCCCCAGGAAGGAGGAGGGTATTGCAGTAAGAGCTCAAGAATCCAGGGTCACCTGCATGTTTGACTCAGTGTCCACAGCAGCTGGGTCCTGGACATCCACAACCACTCAGAACATCTATATTGTTTTCTCTTTAAGGTTATTTTGATGATTTCATTTTTGTTTAGCTACTGTTATTTAATTGATGCTACAATTCCTCTTATGCAAGTAGATATAACATAATTTTAAGTTAGTATTTTAAAATAACTATTCATTAAAAAATAAAGATAACATAAAGTTCATTTAATATTAAAAAAGAATTCAGGATTGATATGCTCTATTTAAAATGTCAACAGAATAAGAGGCTAGGGAGTAGCAGGACAACGTGGGGGTTGCCTGGGAGGTCAGGAAAGTCCTCTCTGAAGCGGTGATGTTTGAGCACACACCCGGTTGAAGTGAGGAGCAAGACTTGCAAAGTCTGGAGGAAGAGCTTTCTGGGCAGAGCAAACAGCCAGTGCAGAAATTGGAAAGAACCTGACCTGTTCAAGGCTGAACAAAGAGGCCAGTGTGGCTGAACTACAGAGAATGAGGGGGAAGACAAGTTCAAACAGAGGCTGAAGAGATAGACAAGGTCAGAGTACTGTGCATTTGTGAGACCAAAGTAGAATTTGCATATCATTCTAATTATGATGGGAAGCCGTTCTATTGGAGGGACTTTTAGCAGGTGAGTGGCTGGTCTTGTTTTGAAAAGATCACTCAGGATTCTGGGTGGAGAGTGGACTGTTTGGGGTGAGAATGGGAGCCAGGAGTTCAGTTAGGAGGCTACTGGAGAAGTCAAGGGGAGAAAGGTCTTGATGACTCCACTCAGGTGAAACAGGTGGAGGTGGTGAGAAGTGATCACGTTCAGTACTCATTTCAAAGTAGAGCTGACAAGTTTGCACATAGGAACATGAGAAAAATAGAGGTATTAAATATAGCTTCCAGGTCTGGGGCCTCCATAACTGGGTAAATAGTGCATTTTACTGAGATTGAGAAAACTGGAGGATGACAGGGTTGTGAGGGCTGGTAGGAGTATGGAGGATGAGTGCTTATCTTGTAGAGCCCATGTTGAGAAGGGTCCATTAGACATAGAAGTAGAGATGCCCAGTCGGTAATTAGATATATGAATTGTAGCTAAGAGGAGAAGCTGTGCTACTATATAAATCTAGGACATATCAATATATTTAAAGCCACAGAAATGGAAGCATCTACAAGAGAGAAAGTATGAAGAGAAAAGGCAGATAAGGTCTGAGCTGAGTCTTGGGACATTCCGATGTCTGAGGGTTAGGAAAAGGAGGAGAACCTACCAGCAAAAGATATTGAAGAGTGGCCAGGGAGGAGACTATGATGTTCCCCAACACTGAATGGAAATGTTTCAAGAAGACAAGAGTAATCAGCTGTGTCCCATGCAGCTGCCAAACCAAGTCAGAGGAGGACTGGGAATCAACACTGGGCTTGGCCAAGTGCAAGTCTGTGTCGATATGAAGAGGTCCTTTGAGGGTAATTGTCTCAGTGGAGTGATAGAAACAAGCCGGATTGTGTGCTTTCTAGGGAGAATGGAAAATGAAGAAGTGGCAACAGTGAAATAGACAACTCTTTGGAAAGATTTTGCTAGACAGTGGAGCTGGGAATAGAGTGTAGCTGAAAGGATCTAGAGAGAATTTTCAAAGGTGGGAAATGGGATATCATGGTTATACTCTGATGGGAATGATGGAATAGAAAGATGCCGATGGTACATGCAAGGGAGGAGATGGGATTCAATGCCCAAATGGGTTGAGAAGTGATGAGAAAACACAGGGGGGAAGGAATAGAAAATGATGGTTGTTTGAGGAGCAAAAGAAGATGTGAAATATTAACCTTTGAAGTGAGAAAGTGAATAGATTATAGAAATTTAGTAGAGTCCTGAGGAGTCCTGTTGGAGACTTGTGGTCATACATTTAAAGCCCAGTCAAGAAAGTTGTATGTTGCTCTCTAACAGCTAAGAGGCTGGGGATTCATAGGGACTGTTGCTGATGACTAGATTCTAGGGATCACAGTGAAGAGGAGGTGGTAGTGAAGGGACATAAACTGGATCGGATTAGGGGTCATACAGAGTCAGATGGTGGAAAAAGCTCAGGTGATGATAGGTGACTGGGAGCGTGGGACTTCTAGTGGTGACCAAGCTGAGCAAGATGGGATGGATCCTGAGGTCTCCTAGAGGAAGGGGGAATCTGGTCTAAGCCTCCCTCTTGTATCTGATCTCTTGGGAATCTGGTCTAAGCCTCCCTCTTGTATCTGATCTCTAGAGTAATGTTGAGGTGAAGATGTTATGATGGAAGGGAATTGTAGTAAGAGAGGAGTACCCGGAATCACTGGGCTTCCTTTAAATCCTAATAATGTGGTGTGACAGGAGGAAATTGAAAATTTATAGTTAACGGTATTCAACTAAGTTGCTCAGGAGGGTGAAAGAGCCCTAAACCCACCAAGTCTGTGGAGCACAGTTTCTTTTTGACACCAAATAAGTAAAATACTGTATCTTCCAGGACTTATTGACTGAATAGTAAATAGCAGGCATGGAGTTAAACAGAATAAAAAGATAAAGCACATTCCGGGCCATCAAGGGCCTCACAATCTATTTAAGGAGACAAATTAGGAACAAATATCACAAGTCTGTGAAAATGATCCTCAAAGCACTATTACCAGGGCTGAGAAATATAACAGTTAACCATGTCTGAAGGTCGCTGTGGAAGCTTCTAGAAATATTGCTGTTGATTAAGCAGGACTTTGAAGGCTAATTACTTCTGTTGGGCCACCAATGAGATGTTATTGTTTTTCTTTTAGTACATTTTTCATGCAAAATGTGTACAGAAGAATAACTATGTCATTATATTATCACACACAAGGGACATGAGCTCTTAAAAACAAGTATTCTCTTGGGAAGAAGAGTTTATCAGTCTGTGCTAGGCTGTCAGAGAACAGTAAGATAGAAATTAAAACCAGGGCACAGTTGAATGTGATATATAAAGCTGAAAAGTGAAGCACCCACGTGCAGAGGACTAAGCTCAAGATAACGGGTGAGTGAGTACTCTCCATTTCATCACCGAAGGTGTCTCCTCTATACTATGAAAAGGCTCTGTCTCCTCACTGACCCCATACTCCCTTCCTCCACAGCTGTTCTCCCCCCGCCCCCACCCCAGGGCTGGGCTGGTTGCTGGACTGAACAGTGTGATTACTGGAAGGAATCTGACTTGCCTGCTCTCAAGTCTAAGTGTTACTAGTCTTGTTTTCTTGTTGCATCCTAAGTGTTTGGTTGAAATTCAGAACCCCTTCATGGGAGGGGAATCACGTTTGAAGTTTCTATCCATCACCGATACCTTAGAATGAATGTTTTTTTAAAAACAAATTTTGGTCACGGAAACGAATACAGAGACTATGAAGGGGTTAGGCTTCCACATCTAAAGGAAGAAAGGGTGAGCAATGTGCCTCACGGGGAAGATCAGGCCCCAGAAGTGTGTGTAGCATCTCTGCCTATTTCATCCTCCGTCTGGAGACCACTGGTCCCAGAGGAAGTTACCGGGTGGAGGAAGTGTTGGCCTGGGATTTAAACCGCAGCTTTCTTTTTCATGAAATAGGCGATGCTACACAGGGTAGCTGGTAATCTTATCAGAATTCATATGGACCATGACTGACATATGTCGCTAGAAGGATGTCACCATGAGCAGTGGGCGCACCTGGAGGTCTGAGAAAGAAAGAGCATCAGGGAGAAAGGGATGAAGGGGCCACAGTTACTGAACACATAGTTATGTGTCTGAACTCCAGACACATTACATACAAAATAGGCACTGTCATTGTACCTGGCCATTGCTATTGGGTCAGAAATCAAAGGAGGCGGTGTTGGGCTGAGCTGTGGCCCATGTGGACCTAGAATATTTGAGAATTATGTTCAAAAGGAGGGGCAGACAGCACAGTGGTGAACAGGGAGAATATGTTTAAAGTGGGATGTTTGGGGCCCTGACTGGGTGGCTCAGTTGGTTGGCGAGTCGATCCGTGCGCGCGCACACACAAAAAAAGGTTTGGGTTCAGTTCCTGGTCAGGGCACATACCTAGGCTGTGGGTTCTTTGATCTCCAGTTGGGGCGCATACAGGAGGCAGCTGATCAGTGTTTTCCCCTCCCTCCCTACCTTCTTCTCTCCCTCCCTCCCTCCCTCCCTCCCTCCCTCCCTCCTTCCCTCCCTCCCTCCCTCCTTCCCTCCCTCCTTCCATCCCTCCTTCTCTCTTACCCTCCTTCTCTTCCTTTCCCTTCCTTTCTGTCTCTAAAATCAATAAACATATATATCCCCGGTGAGGCTTAAAAAAAAGGGACATTTAGAGGAAGGAGAGCTGGCAAGTGGCTTATCAGGTGGAGGCAGTGAATGATTCATTTATTCAGCAAAATTTTATTGAGCATCTACTATATGCCAGGCAACTAGAGAATCACTGAAGATAAAGACCAACAAATCCCTGCCCTAATGGAGCTGAAAATCTGCACAGTCAAATTCATAGAAAAGTTTCAGATTATGATAAGTGAAAAACAGTGAAGGGCAAGTACGTATAATGACATTTAAATGATATATAAGGACTCTGACTCAAGTGGATGTCCAAGATAGGCAGAGATTGTGTTGCTTCACCGCAGGTACAAAGGGACCAGGCCCCTGATTCTTATGGAAAAGGGTGATCTCTTGGAAATAATGGTGTGGAGAGAATCTAAGAACCATTATAATTTTAAGATTAGAGACCAGTTTTTCAGTTACTCTTGCTGTACCACAAACCATCCCAAAATGTAGAAGCTTAAAGCAACACCATTTTATGGTTGGTGATTCTGTGAGGAGGGGCTGAGTCAAGGCCCAATCTGTCCAGGTGTTGGGGCTGGCTGTCAGAATCGGTGGCCTCTCTTGCTCCAGTGGTCTAGACTAGCTTTCTTACAATGTGGCAGTTCTCTCAAGGAGAGTCAGGGCAGATGCTGCCAGGCTTCTGAAAGCTAGACCCAGCGTTACTGCTCCTCATTCTGCAGTGAAAGCAAGTTACAAGGCCAACAAGTCAGTAGGTCCATGGAAATAGACTCATCTCCTGACGGGTGAGCAACATGGAGGTGCATAGCGTGAGGGAGGATTACTGCGGCCATCTTGCACCATATCTACCTCCCAAGCACATCAAACAACAGTTTTCTTTCACATACCTGTTGTTATGTATTGAGAACTTCCCATGTGCTGGGCTTTATGCAATGCATGGGGTAAAAACAGTTAGGGGGTCCTTGCCTTCCTGCAGGCTTATAATCTCCATGGGGAGATAAAAACATAAATTTGATAACCACATAAGAAATCCCAAATTACATACACTGAAGAGGATGTGGATGGTGCCTTGAACACATGTACTGTGGATAGGCCTGATCCTGGGCAGGGAGGCAGAAAAGGCTTGTATGGAAGGAAGGCTTGACATATGAGCTGAGATCTGTAGAATGAATAGGCGTTCAGTGGCTAATAGGAGAAAGGCGGGAACAGAGTGGGCAAAGACTCTGACCTGGCTGGCTTGATAGTCATGAGATTTTTCAGAAGAGATAACTGGTGTCAAAGGAAGCTGGAGAGAGAGAGGGTCCAGGCCAAATAAGCCTTGAGAGCCATTCTATGAGTTTTTATTTTTATCCGAAGATCACCAGGAACAGGGATGACATGATCAAGCCTACATTTCAAGAAATCAGACACTTAGTGAAAAGAAGACTGTGGCTAGACCAGTTGGGAGACCTTTACCCGGACAGGGAAGAGACATCCTGCCAAGACAACCCTCACGTGCGGTTGAAAATATGTATTTCCGTGAGCTGCCGCGGAGTTCCGGGCTGCCCCTTGTGTCATTGCCTCCAGAACACATTGACGAGAAAGCCTTTCACCGATAAGTCGTATAAGCAGACATGGCTTTAAATCAACAGTGGCTCTTTCCACAAGACAAATCTGTCAATGAAGATTTACTATCTATCCAAAAGAATGTGCTGCAGGCTCAGAAGACATCTGCAAGGAGTCTTAACAGCGCTTGCAACAATAGCCAACTCTTTCAAACCAGGCTGCAGGCAGGCAGGTCATGACTTTGAAGAAGACAATGCTTAGTGGCGAAGGTATTGTTATGCTTTATTACTTCAGGTTCAGATGAGGACATTTTTTCTAAGGCCTTTTCCTGGTCTAGCAGGTTCTCTTGTCTTTCAGCCCTGCTATCTGGCACTTGCTTAATCCCCCTTCCATATTTTATTAGTCCATTTATATGTTGACTTTGGGGATGTGAAATTGCTTGTCTGTGCTTTTTGGCCACATTTTATAAAGTTGTATGTTTTTAAAAATTCCTTTTCTATTTGCAAGCCCATTCCCCCCCCCCCCCCCATGTTTTTCTTTATTGATTAAGATATTACATATGTGTCCTTATCCCCCCATTACCCCCTATCCCCCAACCCATGCCCTCACCCCCCTGGTGCCTGTGTCCATTGGTTAGGCTTATACGCATGCATACAAGTCCTTTGGTTGATCTCTCCCCCTTACCCCCACCCTCCCCTACCTACCTTCTGAGGTTTGACCCATTTTATAGAGTGAAGATATTAATCATAATCTATTATATATACTGTATTGCCAGTTTTCTCAAACTATATTCAGATGTACTAAGAAAAACATAGCTTGTTTATTTTCCAAAAACCAATGTGATCTTTTTCATGAAATTCCACAGAAACACACACACACACACACACACACACACACACACACACACACACACACACACACTTTAGTTAAATCCGAGAAGCTCAATCAGATCCGATTATTTCAGCCTCTCTGGGTTACTCAGCCTTGCAGATTTGCCTGCTAAGTTGTTGACCAGGCCCAGGGGTTCACATTGCCTCATGGTAGTTGGGAGGGGGCAGGAAATTAGGACCCTTGGCTGACCCTTCATTGTGGTTTTTAGTGCCCGGCACTGGGGAGTTTGGTTCGGTCTAGCTGGCGCTAGTCCCAGCCATCATGCTCTTGTTCCATAATGAGTCTGAGGATGCTCCATGGGGACTGTTGTCGGTCTGATGACCTGGCTCCCTCAGTCCTCACTGTGAGAACAGACCCTGAGGGTTTGTCTGTGACTCCATGTGTATCCTGGCTGGGGTGCCACCTGCTCTGTTGCCATTGGTCAGGGAGTCACTTTGTCCCTCCCCCCTCCCCCCCCCCCCCCCCCCCCCCCCCGATCACCTTTTACAAGCTCCTGAGTCAAATCCTCAGCAACGTTCCATCTCTATCTCAAGGTATGGAGAATCCCGTGGGCTCCTTCCACACCATGCCACCCCACACCACGCAAACATGCCAGCCCAGGCTTGCTCTCTGCCCAGCCACACTTTAATAGATACAGTAGACCTTCTGTGTCATCTCCCAGAGTGGAGAATGGGAAAAAGCAAGTTCACTCTCACCTTTATCTTCTTAAATGCCTCTATAGTCCTTGTGCTGTTTTTGTGGCTTTTACCAATATATGGACATTTACATTTTTTGTATGTAGTCACATATTTTAATGCCTTTTTCATGGGTTGGCCCTTCTCAGGGATTCTTAGAGAGATCTTCCATGATGTAAGTCAGATAACCTCTATCTTCTAGTTCTCTTACAGCACCATTTGTAATCCACCTGGAATTTATTTTTGTATATTGGTAGGCGATGTCTAACTATATTTATTTTGAAATTGTTAGTTATTCTTAAAAGACTTATTGAATAATCTCTTCTTTCCTGTCTTATTTGAAAATAATAGATTACGTTAGAATCTTGACTCATATTAGAATCTTGACTCTATTTTGGGACTCCAATTTTTTTTGGTCCTATTTATCTGTCTCTCTAATCTAGTATTGGTGCCACATTATTTTAATTACTGTGATTTCCTTACACATTTGAATATTTTCTCATTTAAGTTCCTGGATGAATATTCTTTTTCAAAATTTTCTTGTCCGTCCTGCACATTCATTCTTCCAGGAAAATTCTGAGCTCATGTTGTTAAGTTATACCTCTGCCCCCACCAATGCACCCCCCCCCCCACACACACACACACACATCACATGTTAATCATAATGTTTTGGAATGTACAGATTAATTTGAAAAGTGACATCTTTATCACACTGAAACCTCCTGTTAAGAAATATGACATGTTTCTCCATGTGCTTTACAAACTACTTTTTTTAAACTTTATTTTTATTGTTGACACTATTATAGATGTTTTCATTCTCCCCCTCTTTGTCCACCTCCACCTCACCCCTGCCTCTGCTCCTTTTCCCTCTTTTGAAAATTGTTTACACTTTTAATCACACCTACTACGACCTCCTGGTAAACTGATTATAATAATGAAATTGGGAAATGCTGTTTGGTATTTCGACAATAGATATGACACTGATTATTCAAGACACTTCCTCATATCAAGGAAGTATCTTTCTATAGTTTATAGGACAATTTAATAAAAAATGAATTTTTAGTTTTATCAAATGCTTTTTTATATCAATTAATATTAAGATTTTTGTTGACATTGATTTGATAAATGTGATTTTGTAATATTATTCTATACATTATTGAATAAAATCCTACCTGTTAAGTGGCATTATTCCTTTTTATGTTACTGCATTATACTAAATATTTTATTTCTGGTTTGCATCTATATTTCCTTTTTGTTATTGGTTTTTTTCTTTTTTTATATTTATTTTTATGTTTATATTTCTATGTGAAGTTACTATATTTTATTGTATTGTGCTATCTTTGTCACTATTGTGCTATCTTTGTCACATTTTGGTATCAAGTTTATTTTAACTTTATGAAGCGAACTGTGACACTTTTTTCCCCCTACAATCTGGAACAGTTTAAATAACATAAGAATTATGTGTTCCTTGAAGGTTTGAAAGAACTTGCCCATAAAACATTTGGGCATAGCTCCTTTTATGGATGCAATTTTTGGAGACTGGTTTCTATTTCTTCCATGGATAGTGGGTTATTCTGATTGTCAGATTTGATAATCTTTGTTTTCTTATTTTCCATTTTCCCTTTCAATGAGGTTTAACATTTTAGCTTAGAATTCTACAGGAAACTCTGAAATATTTTCTTTTCTATCTTTTGCATTTTCTACATCATATATTTGTGTTTACTTTCTGTCTCCATTTAGATGTCCTGGGAGGTTATCTATTTTATTAGGTTTTTTTTTGTTTTTAAATTTTTATTTATTGATTGATTTTAGAGAGAGATAAAGAAGAAGGGCGAGGGGGGAGAGAGAGAAACATCAATTTGTCGTTCCACTTATTTATGCATTCATTGGTTGCTTCTTGTATGTGCTCTGATTCGGGATCAAACCTGCCACTTTGGAGTATCAGGACAATGCTCTAACCAATGATCTACCCGGCCAGGGCTATTTTATTGTGGTTTTTTTTCCCCCAAAGAAACTATGTCTCAGATTTATTAATCATTTTCATCTATTTTCTAGTGCACTAATTTAATCTCTAGATTTTTTTTGAGTTATATTTTGTTCTTTTATATTAGCCTGAGCAGAATGTTTGGTTGGTGTATTCTAATTCTTTCTTGTCTAAGATTAATAACAATCACAGTTGTACGTGCCTCTCTAAGCAAACTTGAGTTCCTTCCCTTATTGTTTTGCTAGGTAGTACTCTCATCCAGTTGATCTGTGTTTCTACTCTGAATATCTCTTTTGTTTTGTTGTAGACAAGAAATAATTTATTATTTTGTTGTTGTTTGTTCATTTGAAAATAATTGGTAATTTCAAATTTACTGCATTGTGGTCAGAGAATGTGGAATTTATTGAGGTTTTTCTTTATGACCTAATATATGATCAATAAGTACCATATTTAATATATTTCATGTTTAATATATATATATATGTTAACTAACTTTTAAGTGGTGGTGTTTTTAAGATCTTCTTTTTCATTATTCTTTACCTTTATCCATCATCTACTTTATTGTCAAGTATTGAAGGAGGTATGGTAACTCTTCCCATTGCTATTAGAAATAACTCTCCTAATCATTTCTAATAATTTTAGCAGGTTTTGCTTTATATGTTTATGTTGTTGCTTGATACTTAAAATATTGAGTCAGTATTATCTTTATTTAAACTTTTTGTTCTGTTTTTCCTTAATAGTACATTTAAAAATATACTATTGTAATTGCTAATATATTTTTATTTGCATTTGTCAACATGCCTTTGCCCATATTTTTATATATCTGCTTGTATATTTTGCATCAAATAGATTTTTCATAGTCTGTGTATCTAATCTGGCTATTTGTATCTCTCTTTTTTTAAAATTTATTTATTGTCTAAAGTTTTACATATGTCTCCTTTTTCTCCCTCTTGACCCTCTCTCCTCCACCCCCCTGCACCAAGCCATTCCCACCCCAGGCAAGCCCCCACCGCCCAGTGTCTGTGTCCATTGGTTATGCTAATATGCATGCATACAAGTCCTTTGGTTGCTCTCTAATGCCCCTCCCTCCCCTGCCATTTGTCTCTAGATCTATTCTTGTTCATCAAATTATGTTGCTCATAGCTATTTGTCTCTTAATAAGGATTTAACTAATTCCCAATAACAGATATATTTGGTTTGATTTCTGTCTTCCTGTTTTATGCTTTTAGTCTTTTGCAAAATGGATGATTTTCTTTGTTTTTAAATTCTGTAATATTTTGAAAAGCTTGTCTCCTATTTTTTATTCTACTAGAGGTGTCCTTTGAGCTTTTCAAATGCATTTTTTAACCTTCATTTTTCTTGTACCACTAGCCTACCACCCACCATTGCCCATGTAAACTTCTATTTTCTCTCCTCTCTGAAACTTACATCTTCTGGTTAATAGCATTTTAAATATATGTCATTACCATTAAATGTTTGTAGTACCTATTCTATCTTTTGTATCTTTCAGTAATTTAGTTTATTGTAATACTCATTGCCCTGTTATTACATAATGTGATTTACTCACTCATGATCTCTGGATTTCACTTTATCTCCCATGTGAACTGGGGCCAGCAAACTGTCACCTGTTTTTGTAAATAAAGTTTTATTGAAACACAGCCATGCCCCTTTGCTTACAAATCATCCATGGCTGCCTCGATGCTCCAGTGGCAGCGTTGAGTAGTTGCTACAGAGACTGCGTAACCCACAAGGTTTAAAATATTTACTATTAAAGAAGTTACTGTATAATGCCAAATAAAAATTTACCAATAAAGGCATAAGCAAAACACATTTTCTAAGCCCTTACATGCCTGAGCTTAAGCACATGAAAGACAACTTCTCTGAGCATAGAGGTCGAGTTATGCTTTGTAAAAAAATGTTCGAAATGCTGTTGTTACTCCTTTGTCTCTTGGTATTTCATGCTTTATAAATGACTTGAGGCCAACTTGCTTATTGTTGTGTTGTAGCTGTTGTTTTTTTGGTCAAGTATTCTTTTTATTTATGTATTTATTTGCTAGCCAATATGCTTATAGAATGGTTTCCCTAATCAAATTTAAAAATGTCTCCTGGAAACTTCTAGTTTGGGGGATTATGTTTTCAGGGCTACTTCCTGGAACCCAGTGCACATGTTAGCACCCGGAGCTAAAGCTAATCCTCCAGGGACACCTTCCTCAGCTCACTCTCTCTTGGAATCCATACTACCGAAATTTTGGATTTCCTTTACCTGCCCTCTTTTTCCTTTTGCTTTTTTCTTATATTATTGATCGTTTTCTTATGACTTCCATTTGTATTTCTTGCTTGTGTTGTATTTTACTTGTTATATACAGTATTCTTCATTCCCTCCACTTCTCTCCATTTCTATGGCACATTGTAACGTCTTCATTATTGCTGATGCTTGTTTTATAAACCCAATAGCTCCTTGAGTGTCATTTCAATACAACTTAGAGATTTTCTTCCCTATCACTCTTTTAAAGATGGGCTTTTGCTCTGATTCCTCAGATTGATATCCTCTACTGAACAGCTGTATCTTTTCACGTGAACAATAATTCTCTTTTTGTTCAACCTCACAGAGGACAACCTAGTTACAATATTTTTAATGGGCTCTCTTTGGTCCCTGTCCAAATCTGCCAGACTCAAATTAGGAGAGAAGAAAATAATTGTCATTGTTGTAGTTGAGTACAGATCTATTTATGCATAGGGGCAAAGAAGGAGATGGAAGAAAAAGGGTTCACTTTTGCACAGCAGCTTCTTTGTGTGTTTGCTTGGCACAGCGGGCACAGTGGCCCTCCTCTGGGCATTTAGTCCCCAGTAGAAAACCTGCTGCTTACAAGTTGATTGTGTAGTTTGGTCCATTATAATGAGAAATGTTTTTGAAATTTTCCTTGCAATCTGCCGTATGCGTTTAAAAATGATTTTGCTGTCATTAGGAAATAACTAAAGGACAATCTCAAAAATTAATTTATTTTTAAAATATTCTTATTGATTTCAGAGAGGAGGGGAGAGGGAGGTAGAGATAGAAACATCAATGATGAGGATCATCGATTGGCTGCCTCCTGCACGCCCCCTACTGGGGATGGAGCCCGCAACCTGAGCAGGTGCCCTTGACT
The DNA here is from genome assembly GCF_951640355.1 of Cnephaeus nilssonii. NCBI lineage: Eukaryota > Metazoa > Chordata > Mammalia > Chiroptera > Vespertilionidae > Cnephaeus > Cnephaeus nilssonii. The sequence goes on from NC_137076.1 coordinate 11,047,599, forward strand.
GGAATTGAACCCGGGACCCTCCAGTCTGCAAGCCGATACTCTATCCACTGAGCCAAACCACCCAGGGCAGAAATTGATTTTTTAAAGGACAGTCTAGGACGGATGAAATCCCAGAAGAACAGACTATTCCTAAAGAAATCATAGCAGTAGTTCTGAACCAGGGGCGAGTCTGCCCCTTAAGGGACACTTGGCATGTGTGGAGACATTTTTGGCTGTCACAATTTCACAGTTGGGGTGACAGGTGCTGTTGGCGTCTAGCTGGTAGAGGCCAGGGATACTGCTAAAATGCTGTAATACACAGGACTGCCCCCACCACAAAAAATTATCCAGCCTCAAATGACAATAGTGCCCAAGATTGATAACCTCTGGCTTATGTGATATGAATTCATAAAATCTATCAAAATCTTTAGAAGCACCACTTTAAAGCAGAACACCAATTTTTATTATTCATATTTTTACTGTGTTTCCAACATCTTGGCTAGTGATTACAAATAAACTGAGGTTTCCAGATGCCCTAAGGCCCTTAAAAAAGTAATAGTTGTCTATGTCTATTTTTTTTAGTAAAATTTATATAACAAAAAAAATTCACTATTTTAACCATTTGAACATGTATAATTCAGTAGCTTTTAGTACATTTACAATGTTGTGCAACTATCATGACTATCTACTTCCAAAACATTTTCATCATCCCAAAATATAACCCCATACCTATTAGCAGTCACTCTCCATTTCCCCCATCCTATGCCTCTGGCAACATCAGTCTGCTTTCCATTGTATGGATCTGCTTATTCTTGATAGCACATATAAATGGAATCGTACAATATGTGACCTGTTATGTCTGTCTTCTTTCATTTAGCATAATGTTTTCAAGCTTCATTCATCTTGTAGCATATGTCAATACGTCATTGCTTTTTATGACTAAATAATATTTCATTGTATGGATACCATATTTTATTAATGTATTCATCAGTTGATGGACATTTTAGTTGTTTCTTCCTTTTGGCTCTTGTAAACAGTTTTGGCTCTTGTGAATATTTATGTAAACGTTTTTGTTCAAATACCTGTTTTTAAATCTTTTTAAAAATATTTTTATTGATTTCAGAGAGGAAGGGAGAGGGAGAGAGAGATAGAAACATCAATGATGAGAGAGAATCATTGATTGGCTGCCTCCTGCACGCCCCACACTGGGGATCTGCCTTGACCAGGAATTGAACCATGATCCCTGAGCCATGCGGGCTGGGCCCTGTTTTTAAATCTTTTTGGCATATACCTAGGAGTAGAATTGCTGGGTCATGTAGTACTTATATGTCTAATTATTGAGGAACCAACAAACTGTTTTTTACAGTAGCTGCCCCAACTTACATACCTCCAGTAATGTATGACAATTTTAGTTTCTCCACATTTTCACCAATACTTATTTTCATTTTAATTATAGCCACCATAGCCGAAACCGGTTTGGCTCGGTGGATAGAGCGTCGGCCTGTGGACTGGAGGGTCCCAGGTTCGATTCCGGTCAAGGGCATGTACCTTGGTTGCGGGCACATCCCCAGTGGGGGGTGTGCAGGAGGCGGCTGATCGATGTTTCTCTCTCATCGATGTTTCTAACTCTCTATCCCTCTCTCTTCCTCTCTGTAAAAAATCAATAAAATATATTAAAAAAATTATAGCCACCATAGTGGATATTAAGTAATATCTCATTGTGGTTTTGCTTTACTTTTTCTAATGCCTAATGATGTTGAGCATATTTTCATGTACCTCTTGGCCATTATTATATCTTCTTTGGAGTAACATCTATTCAAATTCTTTGTTCATTTTTTTTTTATCCCACATCACATGGACTTAAACAGTTATAATTTCATTCTAAACACTTGATTGATATACATTTTGATATATGTAGTTATACTATACAGAATATACAAATCAAAGCTCTATGAATAATACACAGGGTTTTCAAAAATTATGTTTCATAAAGAATACAGAGAAAGGAAAAATAACCACACATCCAAAAGCTCAGAACCATTTTAAAATTAAATTGTCTTTTGCTATTGAGTTCTTTATATAGTATTTGAGATACTAGATCAGGGGTCCTCAAACTTTTTAAACAGGGTGCCAGTTCACTGTCCCTCAGAACGTTGGAGGGCCGGACTATAGTTTAAAAAAAAACTATGAACAAATTCCTATGCACACTGCACATATCTTATTTTGAAGTAAAAAAAAACAAAACGGCAAAAACACCCGTATGTGGCCCACAGGCCGTAGTTTGAGGACGCCTGGACTAGATCCTTATCAGATATATGACTTGTACATATTTTCTCACATTCTGTGGGTTGTTCTTTCACTTTCTTGACAGTATCCTTTGATGCATAAATGTGTTCAATTTTTATGAAGTCCTATTTATCTACTTTTCCTTTTGTTGTTTGTGCTTTTGATGTCATATCTAAGTAATCATTGTCTAATCCAAGATCACGAAGACTATGGCTCTGCTTCCTTCTAAGAGTTTTTCCGTTTTAGCTCTTACAGTTAGGCCTTTGATCCATTTTGAGGTAATTTTTATATATGGTGTGAGGTAAGGTTTCAACTTCATTCTTTTGGACATGGAAATCCAGTTGTCCAAGCACCATTTGTTGAAGATACTGTTCTGTCTCTCATTGAAAGTTCTTGGCAACCTGTCAAAATCCCACTCACTATAGATACAGGAGTCATTTCTGGACTCTTAATACTCTCTTATATTCTATATGTAGATTATTCCTATGCAAGTTTCTTTGTTTTGATTACTGTAATTTTGTAATAAGTTTTGATATTGATACCCACTATTTTCTTTTACATTTTCAAAAGTTTAATAGAAACTTCCAAAAGACTGTCTCTTGTTAAGAGACTATGTAGAATAGTACCAGTACACAATTCCATCAGAATTCCTAAGTTCAAAAGCTCTGAAGATAGAAAGTTCTACATTCCTAATTTGAAGCCAAAACCTGACTTCATCAGAACTCATTTGACACCAAACCCAATCTGAATTCACAAGAATCTATACATACTGTGACATCTATCAGAATATATATATTTCAGAATATACAGATATGGAATCTATATTTTATATAATACACTGAGTTGCAGAAAGATTTATGTTTGATTGTGCTGGTGCTGCCCCTCTGGTGGTGGTGTGCACTGTACAGTATATGACCTGTATTACCATCATAACATTGGAAAGTCCTGAATGCCAAAGCACGCCTGACTCCAATGGTTTGGAAAAGAAATGGCACACCTGCATCATTCTATTAGGACCACACTGGTATCTCCTGATACTCAACACTCTGGATAATTTTTTTATCTTTGATTAGGAAAACAAGAGGAGAAACAAATCACTACAATGTGCTTTGTGTAACTAACACTTATGGCACAAGTGATAGGTGTTAGGCAATGGGCTAGGCACTTGATGTCATTTTAAATCTTTCAAAACACAGATTCTGTAGGAAAAACTAATGAAGTGACCCTTGGCAGTGAAAAGTTGTGAGTAGTTTTTCTGACCAATTTTTACTAAATCAGAAGAAACTGTAAAGAAAAGCTGTGCCCTAAATTCAGGTCTTGCTTAACTCATGTAGGTGGGAAGCCAAAGAAAGTTTTCCTCCTCCTATTGGGTAGCTGATGTCTGGCCTGGCCTCAGTGTGAAGACTACTTCTTTGCCTTTTACAATTTTGGTTTGCCTCATCATTCCTGAGAGAAAGTAGACCTGTCCAGATTCCCTCTCACCTCTGTGTGGCCCTCTGTAGCCAACATGGACTATTTGTGATTTCCAGGTAATTCTCCTCTTGCAGATAGTTTACACAGTCTAGAATTTTGAATTTTCCTCAGTTTCTTTGGTCTGAACATTGCCCTTCTGGATCATTCTTCAAAACAAAAATGCTAGGTTACCATTGAGGTGCATACATTCAGCTCTCTGGTTCATCCAATCCTATATCCTTAGCCTATTGTTTAAGTGTCATTTTACTTAATTCCATAGTTCCCCTATAAAATTATCAGGAGGTATTTTTTACCCTTGTTTTACCTGCCTGAGAAATGAGGTTCATAGAGGTTAGTTTATCCAGTGTCACCAGTAACAGAAGGTCCATCATGATTTTTCCTCTTTGGCACATTAACTTCCTCAATAGAACCATGTTGATTGAATAGAAAACAAGGCAATAGTCATGCCACCATTTCCACAAGAAAATAGAAAATCCTACACTCTCACCTGGCCGGTGTGGCTCAGTGATTGAGCATCGACCTATGAACCAGGAGGTCACAGTTTGATTCCTGGTCAGGGCAGATGGCTGGGTTTCAGGCTCAGTCCCCAATAGGGGTCACTCAGAAGGCAGCCGATTGATGATTCTATCTTTCTCTCCCTCTCTATTCCTCTCTGAAATCAATAATTATATATAAATTTAAAAGAAAATCCTACACTTTCAATGCTGACCCTGTCATTGTTAGCTCATATAATTTCCTGGGTGAATGGGGAGACATAGACATATGAGAGAAATTGAAGCTGGGAAAAAATCCAGGACAAATAGAGGCATACACAGAAAATAAGGAGAGCAAGGAGTTAATTATTAACAGTGTGAGTCTAATGTTCACTGAGGTCTCAGATGTTTTCATGTCCTGTTCTTATCCTGAACTTGCTGATTAGTCAAGAATTGTTTATGAACACCCAGCATCTACTATAGGTTCAGTCCTAAACTCAGTCTTCTGAAGGATCCTGAAAGGATAACACCCATGAAACAATAGTTATCAGGACAAGATAACATTCCTTATAGATGCTGTAGGAATTCCGAGGTGAGATGTGTCGGGAAGGGCTTCAGTAGTCATGGAAACCTCTGTGGAAGAAGGGAGACTTCAATTGGGTTTCGAAAGGCAGGATTTAAAAAGCCAAGCTCCAAGGCAGGGGTGAGCACGGCAGGTTCATGAGCCAGTTAGATAAGCCCCTGGAGAGAGTAGTTAAGTGTGTGTGGGAGCACACGAGTCTATGCAGGAAGGGCACGGAAGACATTGATCAGGGTTGGTGGGACAACATTCTCCGGGGTGTCTTTTTTTTAAGAGAACATGGGACGACATTGTGAGTTTGGAGCAGGTGAGTGACATGGTGGATCAGCGTTGAAATAAGAGTAGATCAGCCCTGATGGCAGGATGTGTTGAAGTGAGAAACTCAGGCTGTTTGGTTTGAGGGAGGACCTGAACAGGGGTGTGGCCATGAGGCACAGCGAGTGGTGCAGAGAGACAAGACATTTCAAGGCAGAGTCAATGAAAATCAGAAGCTGCTTATGAGGAAGCAGAGTAGGCTAAACAAAGGTAGTATTAGAGCTTTGAGTATGTGGTAGAGGGTTGTGGTGCCCTGGACAGAGATGCTGGAAGGAGGAAAACATCCTAGAAGGTCGTTAGTTTTTACCATATTCAGCCTGAAATCATGGTGTTTAAGTGAAATTATCTAGAACTGTTTTATCCAATACTTAGCCTCCAGCCACCTGTGGGGAATTAAATTTACTGAAATTAGATAAAATTAAAACTTCAGTTCCTCATTCAGGTTAACCACATTTCAAGTGTGCAATAGCTAAATATGCTATAATGGCTACCACATTGGAAATCAGGTATAAAACAGTTTTCATTGTCTCGGAATGTTCTATCAGACAGGACTGATCTAGAGATCAGTAGGAAATATTAGCATTTTGGGAAGGAGAGTTCTTGAGATGAGAATGGGAAATCAGTGGGTCATCTCTCAAGGGGAAAGGCCTCAGGCTGAATTTTAGGACATGTATGAAGTTGAGGGAAACAGGCAAGAGAAGAACAAACAAAAATTGCCAGAGGTTTAGGAGAAGTGGGAGACTCAGCATAGCATAAAATCCTGGCAACAAAAAGAGGAAACTGTCCATGAGAATCAAGTGGTGCCAATGTCAAATGCTGCAAAGAAATCAAGGATAATGAGAACCAGGAAAAAATGGTGTTTAGAATCTGAGGTCACTTGTGACCTATCAAACTCAATGAAGGAGAGAGAGAGAGAGAGAGAGAGAGAGAGAGAGAGAGAGAGAGAGAGAGAGAGAGGTGTAGTTAAATAGGAACATCATCAACTGAGACCGGGAGAGGAGATCAGGGCCGAGGAACATCTCAGTGGAGTGGTAGGGATGGGGTCTTGTTCAGGAGGATGTCGGGGGAAGAAAATAGAGGTGAAGAGCAGAGCCACCTGTTGGGAGAAGGAAGAAGGAGACAATTATCACCACCAAGGGCTTCATGGTCAATTATTATTATTTTTTCCCAAATAATAGGAAGATGGGTTAAAAAAAAAGAAGAGGATTAGAAGAAGAGGGTGCCTGTGTGACGCCTAATGGTTGGGATGGAATGAAAAAGGGGTCACGAAGCAGGGATTACACTCTGGGGGCTCGGGAGAGAAGGGATAAAGAGAGTGTGTGAGCTTGTGGCCATTGTCCTTGAGATTGGAACAGTTGCTTAAGGCTAGAGGCTGCTTTAGCTTTTGCTCGATTTTGCTCTCTTGTCTTCCCACTTCCCATCCACAAGATTCTTCCTTTTGATCAATTTAATTTTGATTTGTTTTTCTAATGCATTAGACCTTAACATTCGTGCAGTGTTACTACCTAGCTTTCTGGATTCCTCTAAAGCCCTTGCAAATATACATGTGCCCTGATTATTTGTCCATGTCAGTGTCATCCATTTTAAACTGTAAGGACAGGGACAGAGTCTGTTTAACATGTACTCCACAGGGCTCATCATACTACTATGAACATATGGGTAATTCATTCAATACTATTTAATTGTAAAGATCAGTAATTACACTTGTATTTGAAGAGATACTTTTTTTTAATTGATTTTTTACAGAGAGGAAGAGGGATAGAGAGTTAGAAACATCGATGAGAGAGAAACATCGATCAGCTGCCTCTTGCACACCCCCTACTGGGGATGTGCCCGCAACCAAGGTACATGCCCTTGACCGGAATCAAACCTGGGACCCTTGAGTCCGCAGGCTGACTCTCTATCCACTGAGCCAAACCGGCTTTGGCTGAAGAGCTACTTTTAAAAATAGATTTATACGGTTGAATATGTGGGCATGCCTGTGTGTGTGTCTTGCTAACTCCACTGATCAAAGATAATTCATCCTCCTTGCCATTATGGTAAAGAGTTATTAGAGATTGATTTAATTTTGGATTTTAGTTTATTATGGGCTGGTACTAAATGCTTTCTGTGCGCTATTTTATTTAGCTCTTGCAGACATTTTTTTTTTTTGCTTTTAAAATTTTTTTTTATTAAGGTATTATATGTGTACATATCTTACCATTGCCCCCCCCCCCCCCAAGACATTTTGAGTGATAGGTGTTCTCATTCTTATTTCAGAGGTGAGGAAATTGTGGCAGAGGCTGATTAAGTAACTTGCCCAAGGTTATGCAGCAAGAACAAGGGGCAGAGAAAAAACTGGAACCTGCTTCTCTCTGGCACCCAATCTTGTGCCCTTAATGTCCTCTGTGTTCTCAGGCAGTGTGCTAAAGTGACTGCTATCATGACGGGGTTGGCCACAGCTATGATCATGCCCACATAAGGATGTGTTTGCTCTCTACAGCCATAAATCTTCTCTCGTTACTGAGAGGTGGAAAAAAATGGTTTGGGGGAAATAACACAAATAACACCTCCTGGTGTCAACCCAGCCTTGATGGGGGACAAAAACGCTTAGCAACTCTTTCAAAGTATCCAAGACAAAACTTGACCTTTAAGCAGTTTCTCCATTTAGAGTTAAATTTATCTTCAACAAATATGGTTTGAATAAGTCAAGACCTCCTGTTTTAGCTATTTAACTGGGAAGGTAATATTTCCAATTCAATTTAAAATTTTTCCTTTGCCAAATTCCTCAGGACAAGAAAAAGAAAGGAAAAAAAAAGGAATGCTAAAGTTCAGAATAAAAAGAAACTTCCCAGGACGTGCATTGGTGCAAACCATAGCTGCGGTCATCGTAAATATCACTTTTTCCTTTCCAAACCAAAGTCTGGGGTTTCCATAGTAACTGCTATTACTCCAGCTGGTTTGCATCATGTTTTTTTGTATAGGAGCCAATGGAGCAGAATCCAGCTATGTCACAAAGTTCAGGTGTCACTATCAAGTGGATCTTCTGGGACAAATACCGAAAGAAAATCATTGCGCACAACACCTTCTCCCACCCAAGCTCTACCGTCCCAGCCCCTTGTGCTTTGCTATTATGCTGACCTAGTCCCTAGAGCACTCAGTGGGTCTTCCTCTCACAGTCAGACCATCGGCTGCCCCCAACTGTGACTTCTCCCTCTGTCTGCGTGCACTGGAAGGGAGTTAGAGCTGTGGCTTTTGATTTACTAATGTTGCAGCCATCAGTGTTCTTGGGCAATAGTGTTTCATAAGCATCAGAGTGTAGATTTGACAGTCCAGGCCAACTGGACTGCAAACTGGAGAAATTGCATTGCCTTCCTGTGACTCACCCAGGCTTTCAGATGAAAGTGATTTCCCAAGGTCACTGCACAGCTCAGTACAAAGGTGTCTCATATGGAGAACATATGGTGTGAAGGCACAAGAGAAGTTGTGTCCAGAGTCAGAGACTTGCGTTCCTCTTCTCACCTTTGATCTTGGCAGAATGAGCCTGACCCTGAGAACTTCTGTCCAATCATGGGACTATCATAAGAACATATGCCTTTTCTCTCTCTCCAACGCCCTCCTCCCCATCCTCATCCCATTTCCTAGTTGTAGAGAAGGAACTAAGGGAGAAATATGTCTCCTCCCACCAAAGCATTTCCATTTCTTAAAATAAGTCCCAGCTTTCCTCTTCTAAGAAGCCACCCCAGAGTGGACTAGGATCTCACAATATCTTTTATTATTTTATGCAAGAAACATATTCAGAACCTCCTGAGTGGCAGACACCAGGGGAAAGCCCACACTTACCTGAGCCCAATAAAGGGCCGTGATAATTACACAGACATGGTCGGAAGAAGGTGCTATTCCAGTTGGGGGACAAGTGGTCAAAAAAGGCTTCATAAAAGAAGTGACTTGACTAGCATGATCCATAGCCATCTAACCTAACTAGCATGCACATAATTATAGCATAGGTTTTTAAATACCTCTGCATGGGAGTCTGTCTTGATATCTCCTTAGATTACAAAAATCTTGAGTGTAAAGCCTGGTCTTTATTATACTGGGTTGAAGATCTGACTTACCTAGGACAGAGCTGAGATCATAGAGAGGGTGATCGTGGCCTTGACTCTGCCTTCAGAAACAAAAGGACAGATTGGAGGATCCATAGACAGTTTATGTGAGTGGATGGCCCTGCTCAACAGTGGGAGACAGCTAAGCAGGCTGCATCCTGGTAGAGAAACGGGTTGACACCTGAGCCCAAAAACTGAAGAAGGGGATTTGTATACAGTACTTTAATTTTCTACCATTTTCTTTTCTACTAATGGCACCTACATTTTAAGCGTGATTTCAAACTTTTGAATTTCCCTGGATCAGAAGCTCCATAATTGCTTCCTCTGTGACTCTGGGAAAGTTCTTTCCAGGCCTCAATTTTTCATTTGCTGAATGAGATGAGTTGGCCTAGGACCTAGGTGATTGTCTCTTAAGCTCTAAATTGTATTTCACAGGCTTAACCCGAACCAGTCCAAATCAGCTTTGAATCCTCAGGGCCTAAACACAGTAATAAGTACTGAATAAATATTTGAATTAAATTAAAGAGACTCAAGATCCAGTTCTCCATGTGAGATGATAAGACTGGGCTTAATGAAGAGTGTGGAGATCCTGGTGAGCTGTGCCATGTTTTGTATGAATAGCAGAACCACGGGTTGGGTTTTGTATCTGCTGCAGAGACTGGGAAGGTGGCTTGGATCTTTAGGCTGGCCCCACTTGGCTTCTTTAGATGTGGATTCAGGCAAAGGCTGGCCTGGGTCTTGTGTTGTGAAATATTTAACTACAAAAGAGAAAAAATAAATTATTCAAGTTGTTAAATGTGGTCTTATAAAGAAAGCCTCCAACTTTTTTTTTTCTTTTTTTTTCTTTTTTTTTTTTTTTGTGCCAGAAAAAAGGAACATGGTGTGAGACATCTGTGTGATTGGGCGCCTGTTCTGGTTTGTACTCGGTTCTGACTTCACTTTACACAGCCCCGAGAAACAGGAGTCTTATGTTCAGTAGGGATAGCCAACTGTGACAACTCAAGCCAAAGAAATTGGAGTTGTCCTAATTCTATGTTGTAGTGCTTCCATGACTTATAGACGCTCTGCTTCCCTGTCCTCTGTGTTGCCTTCATAGAGATTCAAGTAACAGTTAGGGTAGGGATTAAAGCCAGCAAAGGTGGGAACACTTCTTTTACATCTTCTCCAATACGTGTTAGGGTGTTGGGGTGGGCAGAGGAATAGCCATTGCAAGTTTCATAAAGCAAACCCTTTTTCCCCCCCCTGTCCTATAAACATCTCCATTGTGGATGTCAGGCATACCTCAGCCTATCTAGTTGAGTACCCAACGGTTATTGTAGACTTTAATGACTACTTATTTTAGCTGTAGGTCTACACCCTACTGGACACTATTTTAATTCTAAATAATCAAGGTGAAGCAAAAATAAATAAAAAATCATTTTAGATGGGGCTGCAAAGACACAGGCAGATGCCTAGTAGAGGAAGGTGAACTCTATGTGCTTTTTTTCTATTCACAAGACAAGTATTTCCCAGCACCTATGTGCTAAGCAATGTTACATCCACCTTTGTTTAATAATCACAGTTCTGTTAAGTACAGGGAGGTCAAGGACCATTGCCCAATTAGGGAGAGGCAGGGCAGGGGTTCAGACCCGGGCCCCCTGACTCTGGGAGCAGGCCTTTGCCCCACAGCACGCTACCTTCCTGGGCTGGCCATGTGCTTCCCTGCAGCCCTTTGGAACTATATTTAACTGCAAGAAGCCTGAGGTGACCCGAGCATCTGTCATTGCTATCACCCACCCCAAACTGCTGGCCCCTCCTGCAGAACACAGAGAAAAGCACTTCCTTCTGAATAATAAGCAGAGATTTATTTTTATTTTTTTGAAATTTCTGAGATCTCTTTGTAGTTACTTTGCAAATTTGGTATACAAGAGGCTACTCGTTTGCTCTTTCATAATACACCTGCAGTTTTGGACAATGAAGTGAGCAATGCCACGTGAGTTATGGCCATGAAGCCTAAGTAATTTGCTACACTTCTTAGAGAGTTTAATGAGAGTTTTTAGTAACAGTGCTGCAGTTTGCTATTTGCTACTGTTTTTGAGAACTATGGATCATTAGGAGTTTTTGTCCTAACGCAGTGATGCCGTCCAACAGTATCATTAGCCCTGGGGCTCTGGGTGATTGGGTGGGCTTTGTTTTTCTCCAAGAATATGGGCTCACAAAGGGTAGAAAGGGACTTGTATAGTATCCATGCTTAAAAGGTTTCATTTTCTGAGGCCATGAGATTACTCACTGAGCCGATCAGTATCCAGCCCGTTATGCTGCTCCTTGAAGGAGCGGGATCCTGAATCAGAGCACTTCCGGTGAGTACAGCTTTGTCATTGACCACTTTGGGCACGTCGTTGAATGTGCCCTACAAGGCTCTGCATTTCTTGCCTGATAAATGGGGTTCGTTTGAAAGTTGCCCAGTGACCTCAGAACCATATTATTGGAGAGTCATGTGTAAGAAAAGACTTGAGTGCTATAAAATGGCGAGTGTTATAAAAATGTAAGATTATCTGGTTACATAGATGACGGTGCGTGAAGGACCCTTAGCTAAAGTGGTAGCCAGTCTGTCAGTGATGAGGGTAGAACGGTGCAGTCCATGGACAGGTGCCCAGCCGCTGACCGCTTGTCACTGGGCTGTGAAGAGAGTGAGTGTCTGGAGACGTTTATGGCAATGTGACCAAGTAATTTTATGTCTGCTGAATATAGTAATAAAACTTAGGCCTTGAATTTCCTTGGCATTTTTAAATTTTATATTTAGTATTTATCTTCCTTACATTTTAAAAAAGTACAGTGCACAATGGATTGGGGGGAAACTAGCCCTTCACACGGATGATACGAGAAGCTATGGTATGTGAAATATCCAAAGTTCAGGAGACAATTGGGAAATTAAAAGTCTGTATGTTTTACCTATCCAGAGAAAGGCCGACAGGAAATGGAAAACATGAGTCCATTCCAACTGGGCCGCTTCTCTCCCCCCTGTTTGGTGTCCTGGAGACACAGAGGACATGCTCTGATGTCTGACCTTGGGGACTCACTCAGTATCATCAGAAGGAATAAAAGTCCAAAGCATAGGGCTACAGCTGCTCTTCCTAAGATGCTACCGAGGACCACAGGGCTCGTGGCTCTTTTCCTGGGCTGATGGGGCCTAGGTGAAGACAGCCATGTTATAAAATCATATCCACAAAAAGCCATGGTCAATTGAGGAGGGAGAGAATGCTAAATGGGCAGACAGCATGATTTTTATTTTGGTATTGAGATTTATAAGTTCACTAGAGGCCCGGTGCACGAATTCATGCACCAGTAGGGTCCCTTGGCCTGGCCTGTGGGGTCGGGCCGAAACCAGCTCTCCGACATCCCTCGAGGGGTCCCAGGTTGTGACAGGGTGCAGCCCAGGCCAAGGGACCCCACCAGTGCAGGGTCAGGGCCAGAGAGGGACATGGGAGGGCTCCAGGGCTTGTCTGGCCTGACTTGCTCAATCCCAATTGGCCAGACCCCAGTAGCAAGCTAACCTACCGGTCAGAACATCTGCCCCTTGGTGGTCAGTGCATGCCATAGCGACTGGTAGACTGGCCGACTGTCTGCCCCTTGGTGAGTGCACGTCATAGTGAGCAGTTGAGAGGCCTTAGCATATCATTAGCATATTATGCTTTGATTGGTTGAACGGCTGACTGGATGGCTGGACACTTAGCATGTTAGGCTTTTATTATATAGGATGTTTTAACATATATTTTAATATCAAATAGGGCACCCCATCTCATTTTGGTTTTTCATCCTTATGTATTCCTCTAGATGAGATTTAGAATTATCTAGTTCTAGACAGCTTAGTTGAAATTCTGTTAACTTGTGTGTTAAAATGAATAACATTTATCTTTGCATTATAAAGACTTCTCATCCATGAATGAATCATTTTATTCCACTCAGTTAATTTTTATAATTTTCTGTTTGTTCATTCTATACATTTCTTGTTAAATGTATCTATCCCAGGATATTTTATATTTTTATTGTCACTGCAAATGAAATCTTGTATCTCATTACTTTCTAGTTATTGCTGGTGTATAAGAAAACTATGGGTTTTGATATATTTAGTGTTTAACTGGCCACCTTTCTGCTCTCATTACAGTTCTAATTCTTTTGGGTTATCCAGGCATAAAAAATTATGTATAGACATTTCCTGACTCTGGTCCGCCTTTCCGGTACGAATAACTTACCTTTTTCTTGGCTGATTGCATGAGTTATTATTTCCAGAACACTGGTAAGTGAATGAAGATACCCTGTTGGAACGTGACAAGCTGCTGGACCTTCCAGAAACATGGAAACTGAAGCTCTGTGCTCCCTCCTCTTCTCCTCCACTGTTTCTCAAACACTTGCTGATAGAAGTAAAATCGCATTCAAATGATGTGAACGATGATCTTGGAAGAAATATGCAAGTCAAATGCTCTGCTTCTGCTTTGCCTTAGTAATATGATACAAGAAGGAGATCGTGGGATAGAGGGACTGATTATATGTTTAATTACAAGGTTCCTATGATTTTTCCTAATTGGTCTCAAGAGGATGCCTGAGTCACTGTTGGGCTTTCTGGTTAGGGCTGGCTCAGAGCAATTGCCTCAACTTTACAGCACCCTCTATCTCTCTGTCTCCCAGGGAGACAGCGGGGCGTGCTTCTGAGGTCTTCACTTTGTGTTTTATGCTTGATTTCAATTTGAACCCATATCCAAGCCTCTGACAAGCAAAATGGAGACAAAATAGATCCCTTGGTTCTATTTCCAACCCATTCAAAAATAGAAGGCTGTCAGGGTTCTCAGGAGCGGACGTCAGCTCAGCTCGGAGGCTGGGCGCCTGGCTTCCCCTGGGAGGAGGTCAGGGGAACTCCTCAGGCAGTGCAACTACTGGAAACTGCCTGGCTGCAGTTGCCTCGGTTTCCCCTTCGCATGGAGTCGGGTTAGGCTTAGAATTGTTCGTGTTAGAAACGCATTTAAAACCTGAGACTTGAAGAAGCCCCTACCTTCTTCTGCTTGCTCTTTTTCTTTACCCAGCTGCACACACTGTAACTGTAATTCCACAAGGTACCTAAGTGTGGTCATGCTGCCATGCGGGGGTGCTGTGCTGGGCCCTCGGGTCCCTTCTCTCCAGGACGGAAGTGCTCATCCCCCCAGAGCTGAGAGTATGACGGCTCGCAGGTCAGTCTCACCCGGGCGATAACCCTCGCTTGGTCGTAGCTGCCTCCCTTCTGGAAGCAGCCCATGCCCAATGCCTGGTCGTCAACCCAATTTGGCACAACTGTCCAGAGCTCTCCCAGCTCCACTGGGACTGGTGCAGGCCCAGCTTGCTTCCCAGACCACAGGCATGATTCTGAGGGCTCCTCCCACAAGCCTCCTGCAGGTTAACCCCCATCTTGGAGCCAACATTCCCAGAGACTATATCTCAGTCCGCTTCCTTGGCCAACACAATCTGCTTGAAATTTTAGTGGCATCCTTTTGCTTTTTTTTTTTTTTTTTTAAAGCCAACTTCTCCTCATCTCTTGTCTCATTCACCAAGATGAGCCTCACTGACCTCTCTTAAGAACACACGTGTTGCCGAAACCGGTTTGGCCCAGTGGATAGAGCGTCACCCTGCGGACTGAAAGGTCCCAGGTTCGATTCCGGTCAAGGGCATGTACCTTGGTTGCTGGCACATCCCCAGTAGGGGGTGTGCAAGAGGCAGCTGATCGATGTTTCTAGCTCTCTATCCCTCTCCCTTCCTCTCTGTAAAAAAAATCAATAAAACAAACAAACAAACAAAAAAACACACGTGTTCACAACCTGACAGGTCAGCAGGGGATCTTGCCTTGGCTGCCAATGATACATGATTAGGTTAAGCTCCAGGGCCCCAGGCTCTGCCCTCATTTTCCCCTCTGTTCCTTTAGTTCTCTGCAAAAGCCATCTGTGGCCTATGGCATTCATAGGTTCCTCTATCAACGGGCAGGCACGGGGTTTCCAGGCTCCTGCCTCCAAATGCTGCCCGTTGGTTACAGAGGTGCTTATGAACGCAGGTGCTTTAGCTTCTATGGAGAGACTCCTAAGGGGGTTGTCGGTTTAAAGGAATTGCACACTTTCCATTTTTAAAGGTGTTGCTGCACAACCTTTTTAAGACTCTCAAACCATTTCACCAGCCGTGAGGAGAGTTGCCTGCTTCTTCTGTCCCCACCTGAGGATCAAAAAGCCGATCTTTGATCAGGTGTCTGTTCAGGTCTTAGTCATTTCTCACCGAAGACCCACCTTGACCCTTTGCTGTGGAAAGAAGGAGAGTTGGGTGAAGGGAAGACCAGGCTGATGGGCTTGAGGAAGTCCCTCGGCCTCCAGGTGGCTCCTTCCTCCAAACAGAAGAGAAATACGGAGTGCAGACTCTTCTGCTCGAGCCCCGGCCTGCAGCACATGGCTGCACAGGGCGGGGAACCCCACCCTGAGGGGCTGGTGCCGTCCCCACCCCAGGGACATGAGAAGGAGCTCTCAGGGCAAAGATGAGGTGAGGATGGGCAGGGGGAAAGCTTTATGCTGCGCGCTCCCCCATGACTCATAGGGACCTTAGCTAGTTCCCTGCAGGTGGAATATGCTCCTCTCGTCCCTGAAAACAAACAGGAAAAGAATTGGCACGTGACTGGTGTCCCAGGCTGGAAAGGGGGAAGACTGGGGTGACTTCTTAAAATGAGGAAAATCCGTCTAGGGTATTTGGGCACACAGATGCACCTCCTCCAATATCCAATAAGACATCGGATGTGAACTGGCAACCTCGTGACTGCTCCACCCCTTTAAACGATCCGTGACCAGGGATGGGGTATGGTGGGGAGCTCCTTGCCAGGGGGATGCGTCTGTGCCTGCCTGGCTTGGTGCTGGGCACGGAATGTCGCAGACTGTCTCTCCCTGCCTCGGCATTCTCAGCATCTCCTTGCCTCTTTTCGGCGTGTGAAATTAGGCCGCCCTAGACCCTGTTATTATAGCACAGAATCGTTATCCCTAATAAACATTTCATAACTCGATCTATTTTTACCAATTGTTTTAAATCTTTCTTATTAGCTATGTTAGGCATGCTACGATTTTAATCTTCTTAACGTCCATGTGAGAGTTTGACAGGTCAGCAGGGGATCTTGCCTTGGCTGCCAATGATACATGATTAGGTTAAGCTCCAGGGCCCCGGGCTCTAGAGCCTCCCCTCCCCCCATCCCAGACTCATCTCTGAGGCATTTGTAAGAGAACTTGGTCTCCTGCAGTCCACAAAGTAACAGTGTATCAGTGAGGACAATACCTTAGGCTTTCATCGAATCATTTAATTTTGTGAAAATACGTTAATAAAGAGGGGGAAAAGGTGTGTGTGGGAGAGAGAGAGAGAGAGAGAGAGAGAGAGAGAGAGAGAGAGAGAGAGAGAGAGAGAAACTGATCCCATTTGGGAGGCTACTGCAGCAACGCAGGTCATTTCTGAGAGGCGACAGAATCCTGTTTTAATATACTGAGAGTTAACACCAAGTCCAGAGGAAGGAGTTGGCTCTGTGGCAAACCTTGGACCATTCTTTTTCTAGGCTCATCTCAGGGTAGGAAAATAATTGGGGTTTTGGCAGCTGAGAGGACTGTTGGCAGAACAGCTTATTTCTCACTTAATTCCTTACGTACACCAGCATCCCTACAAACTCTTGCCATGGCTGCACTGGGGAAGGTTCGGCTGCGCTGTCCCTCCAGCCAGTCCGTCTTTGGTTTCACCTGCTATTAACTGTTCCCCGTTTGTGCTGAAAGAATACCGTCTGGCTCCAGAGCTTCATCCTTTCATGGCCATTTCCGGATGGTCCAGAGGCGGGTCATCCTCACGCTCAAGAACAAAGGAGTCCTGATGACGAAGGCTGGGGTTCTGGAGATAGCCGAGGAGTGCCAGCTCAGGTCCAGGTTGACAAGTTAGATTGTAGGGAGCGTCACGATTCCACCGCCAGTGTACTCCAGATCCTCCCTTTCTTTGGAACAAGGGGTCCATGGCTGCCTCCAAGGTTCGAGGGCAGGTGCAGACGGAATAAACTATGAAGCATCTTTTGCTAATAGTGGTCTTGGGTGTCCACCCAGCCTTCCCCTCCCCACAGGAGACCAACAGGCCCTGCCCAAGAACACCCCTTGGTGTCTGGCAGGAACAACTCTGGGTGCGAAGTGTTAAAGGGGTGGTTTTCAAACTGTGGTAGCATCAGAATGACTAGGAAGCTTATTAAATACTAGGAGCCCAGCGCGCGATTCAAAATCGCGCAGCGCTGCCCACCCTTGAGTCGCTGGTCAGGCCCTGCCTCGCTCTCCGGGCTCTGCAGCAGCTGCGGCCGCTGCCTGTCTGGCCCTGCCTCCCTCTCCAGCCCTTGAAGCAGCCACAGCCGCTGCTGATCAGGCCCTCCCCCAGCGCAGGCGAGCAAAGGCCCCTGCCGCCCTGCCCCCGATGCTGCGCACGCAACTTCCTCCTGTCTGGTCGACCCGTTATGGCGTCCTAGTTAATTAGCATATTTCTCTATTTTACATATACGTATATAGATGATAAATTCCCAAGCCTACCCCCAGAAATTCTGCCTCATGCACTGGGGTGGGTCCTTGTAGTTCTGACACAGATAGTTGAATTGAGTCTGTTAGAACATCCCACACTGATGTTCTCTTCAAGTACCTTCTCCCTGCAGTACCCCAGTGCCTCCCTCCACACAGTCCACATTTAGTGTGCGGAGCCACTATTTCCCGAATGGATCAGCCTCCCTCAGCTTGCTTGAGCCTTAGATCAGGGTTTTTTTCTGAAGACACTTACCAGGTTGTGTATGAGAGGAGTGCTGTGTGATGGAATTACCGATCTGTTTCTAGGCTTTAATTTTCTGTTGGGCTGTTCTTCTGAGTCCCATTGCTGCCTCTTTGCCCCTGTTTATAACAAACCCCAAAGGCAGGCTCCCTGTGTTCAGAGGTGGGATCAAGGACAATGTGACCTCTGGCTGCATTTCTGTGATATGTGATCCAGCATTCTATCATATTGCCTGTTGTTCATTTGTTGTCATTGTTTTCATCCTCCATTTATTGAATCATCTATCTTTTCCTTGCCATCTTTTCTGATGGGTATTATTTATAACATAATTTTAATTGCCAAGGAAAATTCCGTTAGAATTATATTTATTAAAAATATGAAATAGTCTGGCCTGTGTGGCTCAGTGGTTGAGCATTGACTTATGAACCAGGAGGTCACAGTTCGATTTCTGGTCAGGGCACATGCCTGGTTGCGGGTTCGATCCCTCGTAAGGGGCGTGCAGGAGGCATTCGACCGATGAGTCTCTCTCATCATTGATGTTTCTATCTCCCTCTCCCTTTCTTTCTAAAATCAATGAAAACATATTTTTAAAAATGAGATAAATTGGAATCTTCACAATATTGTTCTTTGCTTTAAGGGACATGGATAGCACTTCATTTTCTCATTTTTTAGGATGTTTTTCAGGAACTGTCTTATCTTTCTGTTGTTCTTTGCCCAGGCAGCTCTGTTTTATGAATACTCCTAGCAGCCTTTTGAAATTGCCTTGTTTTGTGGTCATTTTCTTGTCAGACTGTTGTTTCCTCCTCTCATCCTTTGGTCTTGAATCCAGCGGGGTTTATCCAGGCTCTGGCTTGGCAGCAGGTAAGGCAAGAAAGCTGCCTGGGGCTCTACAGGTCAGTGTGGGTGGAGGCTCAGGTGACAGCTGGAAGGCACCACGGCTCCTGGTGCGTTTCCCAGCCTCCAGCAATTGTTCCTATAGTGTGGCTCTGCTGTGCTGAGATGTGATGCTTTTACAAAGTTATTGTGTGCCAGACACCATAAACCTCACATGCACTGCCTCGTGCATACAGCCCTATACGGTAGATACTGTGATTATTCAAATGTAAAGGAAGCAACAGAAATGATGGCATCCCGAGATTAAGCGATGTGGCTCTCAGAGCTGGTGAGTGGCAAATGCAGGAGGAGGACCATGTCCTGGGCTCTCTATATGGTTGTGATATGTCCCCAGCAAATGTGTTCACTAGGCGATAGGCATGGTTGCTGTTTCCAGTGTTTAGGTCAACTGACTATTAGGCCACTGACCACAAAGACTTGCAGAGTTGAATTCACACCTTACAACTTCACTTGGTAGAGAAGATTTCTACAGGGAATGTAGTCACCCTAAAACCAGAGGACCTCATCATAGTGTGGCAATGCCAGTGTCACAGAAGACACACAGGAAGGAAGGAAGGAAGGAAGGAAGGAAGGAAGGAAGGAAGGAAGGAAGGAAGGAAGGAAGGAAGGAAAGGAAGGAAGGAAGGAAGGAAGGAAGGAAGGAAGGAAGGAAGGGAGGGAGGGAGGGAGGGAGGAAGGAAGAAAAGAAGGAAGTCCTTAACATCTCAGCATCCAGGCCTTTCACCCCCAGCCCTGCGTTCTCAAATCTTCCCTTCTTCTGTCTCCTGTGAGGACTCTGAGCTTTCCTAACCACAGGCAAGTGAGAGGTATTCATTTAGACCAGTGATTTCCAACTTTTTTTTTTTGCCATGCCCCACCTAAGCATCTCTAAAATCTTGATGCCCCCACCCCCCGTGACATATAATTCTTATTATTCAAAAGTGAACTCCTATTCACGTGGAGAAAGCCTAAAAGGCCATTAACTTGGTCTAAACAAGCTTCCAAAGAACATGGCACCCATGAAAGAGAAAAACAAAAGAACAAAAGGACAGTTGAAGTACTGAGGAAGAAATCACTGAGAAATTGTTAAAATAATAATATGAAGTGATATGAAAAAATAGCACATAAAGTTTCAAAACATAATAGAGAATTAAAATGCATAAATATGTCACAATATATATTTACATACTGTATATGAGGCCTCTAGAATGATAAGAAATGCAAAAAATTCACTGTTAATACCTCAAATTGCCTCCCTTAAAAATCAAATTGCCCCCCTGTGGGGCATGTGCCCCATGTTGGGAACCACTGGTTTAGATGCTAATCTTCTTTCTCAACAAAAAAGGAAGCAGTTTGGTGACAGGAGACCCAGGACAGGTTTCTAGTACTTGTGAAGTAAGTTTGATTGTACAAAGGAGCAAACGGAGTCTCAGAGAGAATAAATATGTGTCACGTGTCACCAGGTGGTGAGTAGCAGAGCGGGATCTAAATCCACATCTGTCCTATTTCAGAACCTTTTTGCTAAACCTCCACATTTTCCATAAACAAGTGTTGGCTGCAATGAGACATAAAAACTATAGACATGGTATTATCTTGGGGCAGTTATTTGAAAACCCAAGTATTCTACTGACACATTAAATCATGATGATAAAAAGTTAACATTTACTTAGTGCTTACCATGTGCCAGCTGCTATATAAGCCTGAATCCTCTCATTTCATCCTCATAGCAATACCATGAGGGCTGTTCAGATCTTGCACCCCACGTTACCAATGAGGAAACTGAGGTTTAGTGAGTTAAAGAAATTGCCCAATTGTGCACAGCTGTGCCACTGGTACACGCAGAGTCCTAACTCTAGGCAAAGCGCTGTGCACGGTACCAGAGGGCTCCAAAAGGCTGGACACCCTGCTGTCTGTCTGGTGAGGCTGGTGCTGCATATCAAGTGGGCAAAGCAGGCAGCCTGAGCTGGGTGCCAAGGCCACGGGGCAGACCAGCACTACAGAGAGTCAGACCAGGAAGACATGAGCACAGACTAGATAAGCACAGTTCCTAAGGATACTTCTAAGGGCTCATGGAAATGTTTTAATTTTATTTAACACCAGAATTAAAAAATAAACTTGTAGGTAAAAAAAATGCATTAATACACAATATAGTCATCTTTATGCCAGTAGAATCATAAATACAATTTTCAATATTTTGTATGGAAGAAGGGGCCCATAAAGGCAAAAATAGCTAGAGCCGTGAAGGTCGTAAGGTGGCCCTGCTGTTGCCTCCTGGATGCAGGTCACTCTGAGGCCTTAGGTGGTTGCAGAGCCATAGGTGGAAGGAGCCTGGGTCCCTGAATGTGGCATGTAGGAGAGCTGCCTGGCAGACACACCCAACTACCAGCTGGAAATAGATTCAAAAGATTATCGCATGAGGTGACCACCTTACTCAATTCCCCTAGCATGTCTAATTTTGTTTTCTTAGGAGACTCAGTCTGAGGTTACACAGTCTTAGGGTTATATAGTCTGAGGAAGGTCACAGAAGGAAATTGAACTGGAGCTGAGCTTGACAGCTGAAGTTCTGGCTCAGCTGGAATGCATCCTGTTTGCATCATCTCCATGATGAGAATAAGGCCAGCTTGTAGGTGGGTTGGCCATCTCCTTACAAAGACGAGGTAAAGACTACTCGAGGCAGAATATGTTTCTGGCATGGCCAGTGGTCAACTCTGTAGCTGGAACCTTGGAGGAATTCAATAAGTGTGTTCTGTGTTGAATTGAACCATTTTGCACCACAGAAAACTATGTCTGTGGTTTACTAAGTTAGTGCCTTCATGCAAACACCAGCGTAGAAACTCGGAAGTGGGTCCTCTGTCTTAGCGAGTATCAAATAGGCAACCAGCTCTGGGCCTAGCAGTGAACAGGATACCTGTTGGGGATACAGAGAGATGGGATATTTGGTCCCCTTCCTCAAGGACCATTAAATCAGGATGGGGTGTCTAAATTATGTAACAATACAATTCTATATAATAAAAGGCCAGAGGTGTCACGACTGGAACGACCAGAGACCAGACCACCACGGCCCCTCGCCGGGCTGGCCCCGCTCCAAGCAAGCAATTAGGGGCAATCAGGCAGGCAGGCAGAGTGGATAGGGGTGATCAGGTAGGCAGACCAGTGGTTAGGGGTGATCAGGTAGGCAGGCAAGTGGTTAGGGGAGATCAGGTAGGCAGACAGCCCCTCACAGGACTGGCCCCACCCCCCAGCAAAGAAAGAGGGAGGCCCAGGCCAGCCAAGCCATCGCACCCCAGCCTGTTGCCTGCAGAGGGAGGCCACCGGTGGCAGGGGAGGGGGGAGGCAGCGCTGCACAGATGGCAAGCAGTGGCAGCGGCGGGGGTGGGGCCAGCTGCCTGCAGCCAGGGAAAGGAAAGTCCTGATAGGCCCTGATCACAGGCCAGGCCTAGGCACCCTACCTGAGGGGTCCCAGATTGTGAGAGGGTGCAGGCTGGGCTGAGGGACCCGCCCCCCCCTCACGTGTGCACGAATTTTTGTGCACCGGGCCTCTAGTCTTACCTTATAATAGACAAATATGCAAATTGACCGCACCTTCGCTACGCCCAAGCCATGCCCACCAACCAAGCCACGCCCACCAACCAAGCCACACCCACCAACCACGCCCACCAGGAAACCGTTGCAGGGACGTTGGGGTGCGGCGGAGCCCAAGGCCGGGAAAGCCTGGGGCGGAGGCTTTCCGGGCCTTGGGCACCAGAGGGGAGCCTGCACCGATCTCAGGAAACCACTGGGGGTTGGCTCCTGCGATCGGTAGCAGGGATGCTGGGTGCGGCGAGCCCAAGGCTAGGAAAGCCTGGGGCGGAGGCTTTCCCGGCCTTGGGCACCAGCGGGGAGCCTGCAAGGATCGCAGGAAACCACTGGGGGTCGGCTCCTGCGATCCTTAGCAGGGATGTTGGGTGCGGCCGAGCCCAAGGCCACTGCCCGGGGCCAAGCCCCGACCCTGAAAAAGGCAGAAGGCAGTGGCCACAGCCAAGGCCTGGGTCCCCGGTGCCGGCAGAAAACTGGTGCAGGCCGCCAGGTGAATGAAGGTCTATTGCACGAATCTTCGTGCAAACGGGCTACTAGTTTATATATAATTGTGAACTAAACTTTGTGGGGTTTTTTTGTTTTTTTTTCTAAAAAAGTGATGGGAGTTGTATAAGGGCTGATGTAGTTAGGGAAGACCTTTTGAGAAGGTTTCACTTGACCTTGGATTTAGGGAATAAGTAGGACTTAAGTAGGAGGGATTAGGAAAGTTTGACAAGAATGGCTGACAGTTTGCTGGTGGGGTGAGCACAGTGTTGGGGGATAAGAGATCCTAGCATGACCAGTGCAAAGTGCTTGTAGTCACTGAACCAGTAAGGAAGCAGGGCAGAATTAGGAAATGAAGAAAATTAATCTTCCTCTGTCTTCCACCTTTTGTAAAACAACCAAACTCTCTCACTTTGGTGTTGAAGGGGAATATGGTTAAAGGCAGGAAGGAGAAGAGAGAGGGAAGGAAAAGAAAGTACAGCTGGAAAGTGGTAAACAAGCAACCAGGTGGAGAGTGATGACTCACAGTAGCCCTCGGTGAAGAGATCTTACAAAACCCTCCCGAGAAGGGGCTCTCTGAGCACAGACCTGGGGGCTGAGGCCCTGGAAGCCAGCAAGTTCAAGACGAGACATTTGGGTGTGTCTGATTTGGGCATCACTGTTTTCTCCAGTGCTGGATTTCAGTAAAATCAAATGCTAGCAGAATGGAGCTGGTACACTGTCACACTGTAATTCAGCTCCACGCTGTAAATCTGCCAGCCAGCTTAAGAAAAACTACTGATGCAATTGAAATCCAATGTCCAATTGGAAATGGAAGCCACCATTCTGTGGAAGATGAAAAAGAAAGCATACTCCTAAATGGTTTTTTCCCCCAGGAAATAAAGATGGGCTCATTTAACACGATTTCTACCTGCTCTCCTGCAATTAGTGTTTAAGTGACTGTCTCTGGGTATGAGGCACTCCCAGGAAGTGAACTGATGCAACGGTAATTGGCCATGTGGGTTTCTTCGCTTCCCTGGGGATTTCACTTGGCTTTGAGAGCATTTTTTTACACGGACCCTGTCTGCACTCTTTATTTAGCTAATTAGAGGGCTTAAGGGAATGAGCTGGCATTGAAACTTAATATCTGGGATCTAGTCCAAACTAATACATTTTATCTTCTATTGTGTTTTTATCTTGGACAGCTGTATTACATACATTATCTCATTTAATCTTCACTATAACCCTGTACGGTTGGTATCCTGACCCCTTTTACAGAGATGAGAACATTAAAATTCAGAGAGGCTGCCCTGATCCATGTTCCCCAACCAGAAAGCAGCAGAGCTGGGATTAGAACTCGAATTGGCCGTAATTCCCAGGCTCTGCTGCCCGTTATTAGTATCTACTGATTAAATAGACCTGTGTTCCCTGTAACAAGTCACTTCAGCTGTCTTCACTTTCTGTCATTTGTTGAGGATTCTGTAAAGATGTGGCTGTTCTATGTAAGTGCCTTTTTTTTCTGTACAGATTAAGCATACTTCTACTTTTCTCTCCCTTTTTTATTTTGCTCCCTCCCCGTTTTGCTCTGTTTTTCTTCTCTTTCCTGCACATCCAAACCAGAGCTGTTGTTACTGGGTGAAGGTGTTGAGCAAGGAGCGGGGTGGGGTGGGGGGATGGGAAGCAGGTCTGTCCATTTGGGCACTCTGTTTTCTAGCTCCGTGAGCAATGCTTTCTTCCAAATGAGCTCAGAGCAACATAGTATGGGGCAAGGCCCTAAGGGCTTGGAGTTTGAGGATTTTGTTTCCAGTTCTGCCACCATCTTACTGTGAGGCTTTGACCAAATCATGATCTTATCTTTGTTTATAACAAGGTAAGTCTGTGTTGTCTAATGTAATAGCCACTAGCCATGTGACTATCTCAATTTAAATGATTTAAAATTGAGTAAATTAAAAGCTTCACTTCTTCAATCATATTAACCAATTTCAGTTTCGCAGTAGCCACATGCTAAGCACTTGTATGTGTAATCTCCTTTAGCACTCAAAACAATTTATGAGATAAGTACAGCTTTACAGATAAATAATGTAAGTCTTGTAGATATTTGCTCCCTTGCCAAGATTATATATGGTAGTAGAGTGGTGGATATTGACTAGTCTAACTCCAAAATCTGCTCTCTAAATCAATATACTGTAATGCACTCTCGATGGAGAACTAGCAACCAAAAAAAAAAAAAAATGCTTACAAAATGTGACTAGTGACTTTTACTTCTTGCAGGATAGAGTAGATATATTTTACCTATTCCAATATTATAACAAAAAATTCTGGGCATCATATGTAAAATAAACATAAGATTCTGAAAGGTGAAGAGAAGTCAGACCAGCTGGAGGTCTTCAGACCCGAGGGACCATACAGTGATAAGTTTCCTGAGTTTGTTTTCTTTCTTTCTTTTTTCTTTCTTTCTTTCTTTCTTTCTTTCTTTCTTTCTTTCTTTCTTTCTTTCTTTCTTTCTTCCTTCCTTCCTTCCTTCCTTCCTTCCTTCCTTCCTTCCTTCCTTCCTTCCTTTCTTTCTTTCTTTCAGACTTGGAAGAGTGAATTAAAAATAATATTATCCCACTATATGATATCTATAAGAAATTCACATCAATATAATGATATACATTAGTTGAAAGCAAAATGATGGAAAAAGACAGACCATACAGACATTAATCAAAAGAAGGCAAAAGTAACTGTATTGATATCACATAAAGTAGATTTCAGAGCATGGAAATTACTCTGAGAAAAAGCTCAATCCACCAAGAAGACAGCAGTTCTAAGTATTTATGCATTAAACAACTTAGCTGCAATATATGTGAAGCAAAAAACTGATAGGCTGAAGGGAGAAATAGACAAATCCACAGTTATACTTGGAGATTTCAACACTCCTCTCTCAACAATTGATAGAACAGCCAGACAGAAAATCAGCAGCAGAACTCTATCAATCAGGAGGGTCTAATTGACCTTTATAGAATATGCCTCCCAACAACAGCAGAATACTCTTCAAGCACCCACAGAATATTTATCATGATAGACCATATTCTAGACCATAAGGCACACATCAACAAATGTAAAATTAAAATCATACATGTCCATGAGGTCTCCAACCACAATGAAATCAAATAAGAAATCAATAACAGAAAGAGAACAGGAAATATTTGAGACACTTGGAAACTAAACAACACAGTTCTAAATAATCCATAAGTGAAAGAGGAAGCCTCAAGAGAAATTACTTTAAAAACCAATTGAACTGAATGAAAATGAAAAGAAAACATATCAGAATGTGTGGACTATAGCTAATGTAGTGCTGAGATGGGAAAATCTTCCATTATAAACACGTTATAAAAAAGGAAAAGTCTCAATTTAATCATCAAGGCTCCCAATTCAAGAAATAAGAAAAAGAAAAGCAAAATAAATCCAAGGCAAGAAGAAGGAAGCAAGTAAAAAGATAAGAGCAGAAATCAATAAAATTTAAAACAGAAAAACTATAAAATCAATAACACAAGAACGGATTCTATGAAAAGCTTAATGAAATTGACAAACATCTAGCAATACTGAGAGAGAGAGAGAGAGAGAGAGAGAGAGAGAGAGAGAGAGAGGAGAGACCTAAATTAACAATTATCAGGAATGAAGTGGGCTATCACTACAGACCCTGCAGTGATAAGGACACACTATGAACAATGCTACACACATCAATTTGACTAACTTAGATGAAATTGACTAATTTTATGAAAGGTTTGAACTACCCAACTCAATATAAAATAGATAATTTAAATAGCCCTATAGCTATTAAGGAAATTGGATTCTTAGCTTAAAGCCTCTCAAAAAGAAATTGTCACACACCAATGGTTTCAGTGAAGAATTCTATCAAAAGAAGAATTAATACCAACCTTACACAATCTCTTCAGAAAATAGAAGAGGATGGAACATTTTTCAATTTACTTTGGAGCTAGTATGGAAGGAAGGAAGGAAGGAAGGAAGGAAGGAAGGAAGGAAGGAAGGAAGGAAGGAAGGAAGGAAGGAAGGAAGGAAGGGAAGGAGAGAGAGAAAAAGAGGGAGGGGAAGAGAGAGGAGAAAGGGAGGGATGGATAGAAGGAGAAGCTGAGGGAGGGGAGAAAGAACATGACAATCTAATATCCTTTATAAATATAATTCAACAATCATTAACAAAATAATAGCAAATAGAATTCAGCAAAATATAAAAAGAGTTACATGGCATTACTAAGAGGGATTTATTCCAAGAATGCAAGGTTAGTCTAATGTTTGAAAATCAATAAATGTAATTCATCATATTAACACACTAAAGAATAAAAATTATGTATCATATTAATTGATGCAGAAAGAGCACTTGACATAATCCAAAAAATAGTTATGATAAAAACTCTCAGAAAACTAGGAATAGATGGGGGAACTTCCTCAATTTGATTGTTATACAACCAAATGCAGATTATAAGAAACCTACAGGTACCATTAAACATAATAGTGAGAAAGTAAATTCTTTCCCCCCTAAGATCAGGAACAAAGGCAAGGATGTCTACTTTTGCTGCTCTTACTCAACACGGAGGTTCTAGCCCAGGAAATAAACCGAGAAGAGGAAAGGAAAGACACAGATTAGATATAACCATTTACATTTGCTCCTAATCCTAACCCTAACCCTAATCCTAACCCTAACCCTAACCCTAACCCTAACCCTAACCCTAACCCTTAGGTTTAAATCTAACAATGAATATGTAGTATTTGTATGCTGAAAACAACAAAATGCTGGTGGAAAAAAATCAAAGATTTAAATAAATTGGAGACATAGATTCAGCAGAGTAATGGCACTAATTCTCCCCAAATTGAACTACAGGTTTAGCACTATCATTGTCAAAATTCTAGCAAGATTTTTTTATACTTATACACAAGAGTCTTCTAAAATTTGTATGGAAAAACAAAGTGAAAAACCACTTGGAGAGAAGTTTAAAGTGAGTCACTCTATCCAATTATTATATTACTATACTAGAGGCCCGGTGCATGAAATTCATGCACTTGGGGGGATCCCTCAGAGCAGCCTGCACCCTCTTGCAGTCCGGGAGCCCTCAGGGGATGTCCGACTGCCGGCTCAGGCTAAGCTGTTGGTCGGACATCCTTAGCACTGCTGTGGAGGTGGGAGAGACTCCCGCCACTGCCGCTGCGCTCACCAGCCATGAGCCTGGCTTCTGGCTGAGCTGCACTCCCCCTGTGGGATCTGGCCAAAACTGGCTCTCTGACATCCCCCGAGGGGTCCCAGATTGTGAGAGGGCACAGACCAAGGGACCCTACCAGTGAACAATTTGAGCCGGGGAGAGACGCGGGAGGTTGGCCAGCTGGGGAGGAACTGTGGGTGGGCTCCAGGGCATGTCCGGCCCATCTCGCTCAGTCCTGATTGGCTGGACCCCAGCAGCAAGCTAACCTACCAGTCAGAGTGTCTGCCTCCTGGTGGTCAGTGCATGTCATAGCAAGCAGTTGAGAGGCCTTAGCATATCATTAGCATATTACACTTTGATTGGTTGAATGGCCAACCAGTCTACCGGACACTTAGCATATTAGGCTTTTATTATATAGGATAGTGACAGTAATCAAGACTGTGTAGGCTGGCAGAGGATAGACACACATAGATCAATGAAACAAAATGGAGAACCCCCAAATAGACCCTTACAAATATATCCAACTAATTTTTTACAAAAATGCAAATGAAATCCAATAGAAGAAAGCCTGTTGAACAAATGATGCAAGAGCAATTGGATATCCATAGGCAAAAATTAAACCTTGACCTAAACTTCACACCTTTACCAAAATTAACTCAAAATGGATCATGGACTTAAATGTAAAACTTAAAACTTTTAGAAAAACAAAGAAGAAAATTTTTGGCATCTAGGTCTAGACAAGACTATCTAATAAAAGCTATGTTCATAACAGGAAATATTAATACATTGGACTTAATCAAAATTAAAAAGCTTTTGCTTTGCAAAAGACCCTGTTAAGAGAATGAACAAGGTAAGTTAATAGTGGTAGGAATTATTTAAAAACATATATCTAATGAAAGACTGCTGTCTAGAATATATAAGGAGTTCTCAAAGTTCAATAGTAAAAACAAAACAATACAAAAACAGTCCAAGTAGAACATGAGCAGAAGACATGATTAGACATTTCACTGAAAAGGATATACAGATGGCAAATAAGTACATGGAAAGATGCTCAACAGAGTTAGCCATTAGAGAAATGCAAATTAAAACAACTAGATAGCATCACACAACTATCAGAATGGTTACATTTAAAAAATAGTGACAACATCAAATGCTGGCAACAATACAAAGATACTGGATCACTCAAATTGCTAGTGGTAATGCAAAAGGATTAGAAAAGTTTGGCAATTTCACAAAAATATAAACGTGCAACTACTATACAACCTAGTAATTGCATTTCTTGGCATCTATCCCAGAGAAGTGAGAATTTATGTTCACGCAAAAAATGTGTGCAGGAATATTTATAGCAGCTTTATTTGTAATAACCCCCAACCGGAAACAACCAGATGTTCTTCAGCGAGTGAATGGTTAAACAAGCTGTGATGCATTCCTACTCAGTAATAAGAAGGAAGGAACTATTGATACATGCAACATTTTTTTAAATGAGTCTCCAAAGAATTATGCTGAGTGAAAAGAGCCAATCCCCAAATAATTACATACTTTATGACTTGATTTACATAAATTTTTTGAAATGACAAAATTGTAGAAATGGAAAACAGATGGGTGGTAGCCAGAGGTTAAGGAGGAGGTGGAGTTGGGAGGTGTCCTGGCAGTGATGGAAGTGTTCTGTATATTGACTGTATCAATGTCAATATTCTGTCTCTAGTATTGCCTTACAGTTTTAAAAGATGTTACCATTGGAGGAAACCTGGTAACAAAGTATCTCTCTGTATGATTTCTTACAACTGTATGTGAATCTACAATTTACTCAAAATAAATTTTAATTTTTAAAAATTTGACTAGTTTCTGTTTTGCTTCTTTATTTTTTTATTAGATTTACTAGATAACATTGGTTAATAACATTATATAAATTTTATTATATAAATCACACCTTATAATAGGACATCTGTATACTGTATATTGTGCTCGCCACCTGAAGTTTAGTCTTCATCCATCACCATATATTTGACCCTGTTTACTTTCTTAACCCTCCACCCATTCCTCTTCCCCTCTGGTAACTAACATTCTGTTGTCTCTGTATCTATGAGTTTGTTTTTTGTTTGTTTGTTTTGTTGTTCACTCGTTGCTTTTTGTATACACCCATTACTTACAGAAGTTTCATCTTTTCAGAATCTCAGGGTAATGAAGCCATTTGACTTTTGTAACAATGCTCATTGTTGTGTGCGTGTGGGCATCTTGGTGTGGGCATGGTTTAGTAAGGTGGTAGGGGGTAGCAGAGAATGGTTGGTATACACCTTGGGTAAGATGGTGAAAAGTCTCCCAGAGAAAGGAATGTTGTACTGCCCAGCTGTGTGGACATAAAGTTGTAGGCCAAAGGAGATCAAGGATATTTAATCAAGAAGTTAACCTTAGAAAGGAGATTGAAAAAAATTAAAAAAAAATTTAACCAACTTTGCAGAATAAAAGAAACTGCTAAATGATTCCATCTCTCCTAATCTTTTTTGCTTAAATAATTGTAGCATCTATTTCATAGAATGATTATGGAAAAATTAAATGAAAGGATGCATGTAGAAATGCTAATCACAGTGCCTGGCACACATAAAAAGATTACTAATGATGAGTTATTTTTTAATAGCAAAGTTCCCTGTGGACATTATATTGAGGTATAATTTATGCACACTAACGTTCATTCTTCTTCTTATTATTATTATTGAATGAAGACTTTATTTTTTTTAACATTACAAACTCTCCTTTTCTGATAAGATAGATCTTACACTCAAAGACAAGCTTCAACAATTAAAAAAAAAATTAAAGGAGAAATCCATTGTCCATGACCAAAAAGATTTACAGTAATGATGGCAGGAAACCAATACATTTCACAACCTAGTGGTTCAAACTAAGTATCTAGAGCAGATTATAAAATCTGAAAGATGACATGAACTGGACAATTATGAAAACTGCTCATAGTGCAGAACCGGACTCTGACAGCACAGAACAAATGCTTGCTTTGCATTGTGCCTCAGAAGGCATTTTCTTTAGGTTCACCAGGACATGGCAGCTCCCCCTCCTCCCAGTCTTTTGTACAAATCATAAAGTTAATTCTTTTTTTTGCTGTACAATGCTATGAGTTTTAACAAACACATACCAGCACGATCAAGGTACTGAAAAGTTCCACCATCCCCAAAACTTTTCTCATGCTTTTTGGCAGTCAGATCTCTCTCCTAACTCCCAGCCCCTGCCACCATTAATCTATTTTCTATCTCTATAGTTCTGCCATTGCAAGGATCCTATCTAATAATAGAGTAACATGTAAATTACCATCACTCCGCTACGCCCACGATTGGGTGGCGGGAGGCTGGGAGGCGGGACTCGGGTGGCCTATCCGGCCATTGAGAGGCACGGATCCGCTGCCACTGAGGGGGGCTACCCTGCTGTTGAGAGGCGCAGGGGTCGGGACTCCCGCCCCCTGTGCCCCTCAACAGCCAGATCTGCGGCCGCTGAGGGGGCCTGCCGCGGACACCCAGCTGCGCCTCTCAACGGCAGGGTAGCCAGGTGTCCGCGGCAGCCCCCCTCAGCAGCCGGGGACCATCAAAAGTGGGGGAGCTGGGTGCCTGTCTGCTCCGGCACCAGGCCTTTCAGAAGCCTCCGCCCAGCCGGAGGCTTCTGAAAGGCCTGGTGCACCAGCGGACAGGCACCCAGCTCCACCGCGAAAAGCGAAAGCATGTAGGGGACCCTACACGTGCATGATTCAATCATGCACTGGGCCTCTAGTCTATATATATATAAGCCTAAGCAACTGTCCAGTAGCTATGACGCACAATGACCACCAGATGGCAGATGCTCTGACCGGTAGCTATGATGTGCACTGACCACCAGGGGGCAGATGCTCAAAGCAGGAGCTGCTGAGCTATGGTGAGTTGGCAGCTGTGGTTCTCGGGTGATGCACCCGGAACCAGAGAGGAGGGAGCCTGATTCTGGAGTGCTTCACCTGAGAACTGCCCTTTCGCAATCCGGGACCATTCGGGGGATGTCAGAGAGCTGGTTTCAGCCTGATCCCCACAGGCCAGGCTGAAGAACCCCACTGTTGTATGAATCTGTGCACTGGGCCTCTAGTGTCATATAAATGGAATCATACCTAGTACAGTATGTAGCTTTTTAAATACAGCTTCTTTCACTTAGCATAATTCATTTTATTGTATGAATCAGTAATATGTGAATATAAAACAATGTCTTTAATCCATCTGGAATTGATTTTTATATACAACATGAGATTTGAATCCAAAATAATTTTTTTCTCCATTTGGATAACTAATTACACCAGGACCATTAATTGAAGCATCTGTCTTTCCCCCTCTATCTGCAATGCTAACTTGGTCATACATTAAGATTCCTTACATATGGGACTGTCCCTGAGCTCTCCATTCTTTTCTCTTGATCTACACTGAGTGGCCAGATTATTATGATCTCTGAACGCATAATAATCTGGCCACTCAGAGGCCCAGTGCATGAATTCATGCATGGGTGGGGTCTGGCCAGCCTGGCCAGGGGGAGGGGACATGGGCAGTTGGCTGGC
This sequence comes from Cnephaeus nilssonii, assembly GCF_951640355.1. Lineage (NCBI taxonomy): Eukaryota > Metazoa > Chordata > Mammalia > Chiroptera > Vespertilionidae > Cnephaeus > Cnephaeus nilssonii. The sequence continues at coordinate 11,080,265 of NC_137076.1, forward strand.
CTGCCTGCTGGTTGAACTCCTGATCGAGGGGACAATTTGCATATTAGACTTTTATTATATAGGATATACACTGAGTGGCCAGATTATTATGCGTTCAGAGATCATAATAATCTGGCCACTCAGTGTATTTGTCCATTCCTAAACCAATATAGCACTATCTTATTTTATAAAAAATTTATAATATCTTTACATTTAAGAAATTAAGTTCCTTCCTCCACCTTCTCCTCTTTCAAATATTTCTGGCAATTCTTGGCTCTCTACTTGACTCTGAAATAGTCTATTTATTTTCATTATAAATTAATTTGGAGAGAATTATACCTTTTTAATAATGAGTTTTTCCATATAAAACCATGGTATATTGATCTATGATGGTTAATTTTATGATGCAGCTTGACTAAATTAAGGAATACTCACATAGCTAGTAAAACATCTGAGTGTGTCTGTGAGAGTGTCTCTGGAAAAGATGAGCATTTGAATCAATAAACTGAGTAAAGACTATCAACCTCACCAATATCTTTCAAGGAATTTGTCCATGTCATCTAAATTGTTGAAATTATGATCACAGGGTTGTTTGTAGAATTTCCTCACTATCTATTTTTAATACCTGTAGAGTCTATAGTTCTAAGGACTGCTTTAGCTTCAAACATATTTTGATGTTATGTTTAATTAAGCTAAAAGAGTTTCTCTTTTCTGTGATTTCTTCTTTGACTCATGAGTTATATATGAGTTAGATTTTTCCATTATCTTCCTGTAATTGATTTTTATTTTAAGTATATTGCGACCTATAAATACGTGTACTATATTTTCAATTCTTATAAACTTGTTAAGATTTATTTAATGACCAGAATACAGTCTATCTTTAGTAATGTTCCATGTTCATTTGAAAACAATGTGCATTCCAACTTGGTTGGGTGGAGAGTTCTATAAATTAGGTCAGTTGTTTAAAAGTGTTATCCACACATTTTATATTCTTTTAAAAAATATTTATTGAAGGTATTACATATATCCTCCATTCTCCCCCATTGCTCCACTCCAGCCAGTAAAGCCTGGCCCCAGGCTTTCACACCCTATTGTCATTGGGAGGAATTGACCTCCAGGCCAATTGTTACTCATAGGTAACACATATACTGGTATGCACAAAAGATCTTTGGTTAATCTCCTTCCACCCCCACCCCCTCTTTCCTCTGAGATTCATCAGTCTTTGATTTTAGATTCAATTGTTGATAAGTTTGTACTTATTGCCATTTTATTTTTGTTGACCTCCTTCTCCTCCTCTTCCTCCTGCTCCTCCTCCTTCTCCTTCTTCTTCTTCCTCTTCTTCTTCTCCTTCTTCCCCTTCTTCCCCTTCTTAAAGAATATCATTCAACATTTCATGTAATACTGGTTTGGTGGTGATGAACTCCTTTAGCTTTTCCTTGATTGTGAAGCTCTTTATCTGACCTTCAATTCTAAATGATAGCTTTGCTGGGCAGAGTAATTTTGATTGTGGGTCCTTGCTATCCATCACTTTGACTATTTCTTGCTTCTCCTTTCTGGCCTGAAAAGTTTCTGTTGGGAAATCAGCTGACAGTCATATAGGCGTTCCCTTGTAGGTAACTAACTGCTTTTCTCTTGCTGTTTTTAAGATCCTCTCTTTGTCTTTAACCTTTGGCATTTCAATTATGATGTGTCTTAGTGTGAGCCTCTTTGGGACTCTCTGCACTTCCTGGACTTATAAGTCTATTTCTTTCACCAGGTAGGGGAAATTCTCTGTCATTATTTCTTCAAATAGATTTTCAATATCTTACTCTCTCTCTTCTCCTTCTGGCACCCATATTATGTGAATATTGGTATGCTTGAAGATGTCCCACAGGTTCCTTACACTACCTTCATATTTTGGATTTCTTTTTCTTTTTCATCTTCTGATCAGGTGGTTTTTGCTTCCTCATATTCCAAATCATCAATTTGATTCTTGGAATCCTCTACTCTACAGTTGAAACTCTGTAAATTATTCTTTATTTCAGTCAGTGTATGCTTAATTTCTGACTGGTCCTTTTTCATTTCTTTACCATTCTCACTAAGAACCTTGAAAATCTCACTAAGTCCCTTGAAGCTCTCATGAAGATCTTCGAGTAACCTTAATGCCATGGTTTTGAACTCTGCATCCAGTATTTTGCTTGCTTACATTTCTCTCATTTGTAACATGTATCTTTGTCTCCTCATTTTGACTGCTTCCCTGTGTTTGTTTCTATGTATTAGGTAGAGCTATAATGTAGAGTGGCCTTGTGTATTAGGTGTCCTGTAGGTCCCAGTGTCTCAGCCTCCCCAATCACCTGAGCTAGGCACTCTAGCTGTGCCCCTGTGTGGGTTGTGTGCACAATCTTGTAGTTGAGCCATGATTGCTTTTGGTGTCATTGGAAGGAATTGACCTCCAGGCCAATTGGCTGTGAAGACCAGATGCATCTACAAAGGAAGAGTTGCTGTGCAGGAGATGCTCCTAAGAAACAGGACTTACTTCAGTTGGGCTTTGGTGCTCACTGAGTCTGTCCCTTGAGTGTATTGCTTGTGGATGTGTAGAGTTGAAATCTGGTATGGTCTTAAGCTGTCCACTGGGTGCACTGGCTCTGGGGCCTCCTAGGAGTTACAAATTCAGCTACTGCCTGGGGCCTCCCAGCAGGAGCTACAAAGAGATCTGTAGATGGCTGCTACTTGTATTGGTCTAGAAAGTGCCCAGGTGAGGCCCAGCTGTGAAGCGAGGCAGGCTGGTGCTAGTGCCGGTCTTGGGCTTTTTATTGATAAATTTGAGGCATGCTGACTCCAGCTGCTGCTTGTTTAAGAGATTTTAGCAAAGTCTGAAGCCTGAGCCAGGACAGGCCATTCATATGGAAAAGTAACTGCAAACAGCTTGGGTGGAGCTACAAATTGCAGTGTCTCAGGGAATCACCAAGGAAGAGCAAACAGTGTCGGCTATACTGATGAAAACTCATATATGGCTTCCAGTCAGCTCTATGACAGGAGAGGTCCCAGCACAGGAACAATGACCCCTGCAACCATCCTTGTCTGGGAGAAAGCCACTCCCCAAGTTCCTGCCCTGATTCCAGACAGTCTAGTTCCTCCCCACATGTCCTTGGATTTCCCCAAACCCACCACCACTTGCTGCTGGAGCTCAGAGGAAATGGGGCCATGTAAGTTCATGTGTGGGCCCTTTAAGAGGAACACCTGGGACTCCAGCAGCCTCTGTGTCACTCAGCCATGACTCCTACTGGGTTGTTGTTGTTTTTAAATATATTTTTTTATTGGTTTCAGAGAGAGGAAGAGTGGAAGAGAGTTAGAAACATCAATGATGAGAGAGAATCATTGATCAGCTATCTTCTGCACGCCCCCTACTGGGGATCAAGCCTGCAACCCAGGCATGTGCCCTTGACTGGAATTGAACTCAGGACCCTTCAGTTCACAGGCCAATGCTCTATCCACTAAGCCAAACTGTCTAGGGCAATCATTGCTGGTTTTTAAAGCCCGAAATTACAGGGACTTCTCTTCCCAGCTCTGGAACCCTGGGCTCAGAGTCTGGTGTGTGACTGGGACCCCCTGCTTCTCCCAGGAGGCCTTGGAAATAGTCCTCCTGATTACAAAACCTCTACACGTGGGTGTCAGACCAACCCGTTCCGCTCCTCTGCTCTTCTTACCAGTCTCAGTGTGTTTTCTTCTTTACTTCTCTAGTTGTAGGACTTCCATTTAGCCATATTTCAGGCAGTTCTGAATGATGGTTGTTCTGTATTCTAGTTGTAATTTTGATCCAGTTGGGGGAAGAGGTGAGTACTGGTGTTTCCCTATGCATTCTCCCAGACCTTTTACAGTATATTCTTACTTATTTTCTCTTTACTCAAGATTAGTGTTGAGGTCTCCAACTATAATTGTGGATTTGTCTATTTTTTTTTATTTCTATTCATCCTTGTTTACATATTTTGAAGCTGTATGATTAAGTGCATAAACCTTTGGGATTTTAATAGCTTCTTTAAAAAGAAACTACGATGTCCCACTTTTCCCTGGCTGAAAGCTACTTTTTTTCTGACATTAACATAACTCCTCCAGTATTGTTTTGATTAGTATTTGCCTAGTGTATCTTTTTTCATCCTTTAACTTTTAACATATATATGTTTTTATACTTAAAGTTTGTTTCTTATAAACAGAAAATAACAAAGTCTTGCTCTTTAACCAACCTGATATTTGTCTTTTAACTTATTTGTTTTTACATTTATGCCCATAAGGCAGCTTTAGGTAAGTGTTATGTTAATATGCTGTTTTCAGCTACCTCCTGTTGCTGTACCTTGCAATGTAGCTATGCACTTAAAGAGGGGCATATTAAATTTTATCCATTATATGTAGGTGTTCCATCATAGGAGGTTTTTCAGTATATCTTATCTGTCCTGTTTCCAGACGTAAAAATCTACATGTGATCTTAAACTCTCTTTAAGAGTATTTACCATATAATTGAACCCAGTATGTCTTTTTAAAAAGGTATGTTTTTATTGATTTTTTTTTTTTAGAGAGAGAGGAAGGGAGAGGGATAGAGAGACCCAGTATGTCTTGATGAAAATTTGGTAGTAAAGGTTTTTGACATATTGACCCATATGCCTAGATGATACTAACTAATAAGAGGAATAAAACACATACTTTTATAAATTAAGAAAATGGGTTAAATATATAAGGGTTGGTATTTCAGGAGGAAACTATCCAATAGAGAAATTCTGGTTTTTAAATTTTTTATTATAATCATAAAACTGACATTCATTATTAATTTAGATTTCACTGAATCACATCCATTAAAAGTTTAGTTCAAGAAATAAAAGAGATATATTTGAATTTTTAAAATGTTTTAGGTGACAATGACTATTGTTATCTATAATAATAAAAGGGTAATATGCTAATTTGACCAAACGTCTTCTGGACGTCCTTCCTGACGAAGCCAGGGCCAGAGGGAAGCCAGCCAGAGGAGGAAAGCCCGGGTCCCAGGTGCCGGAGGGAAGCTGGTACCGGCAGCCAGGGGAAGGAAGACCTACTCTTGCACGAATTTTCATGCATCATGTCTCTAGTATAAATATAAAGTGTTGAATACTAAATTGACAGCAAATCAAAAAAGTACAAAAAGTAAGTTAAAGGCCATCTAAAATTCCACCATCTAGAAATAACCACCATTATCATTTGACCAACATAGTATAAATATATCTCTAGATGGGAAAATGGATGAATGAATGGATGGATGGATGGATAGAAATACAATTTTTAAAATGGTGTCATACTTGTTTTTGTATTTTAAAATATTTAATTTATTTAGCAGAAGAAAAAATACACAAAAGTTAATCTAAGGAATCATTTTATTCCAAGAAGTGTTTTTCACTGCACCAGAGAGTAATCACTAAAGATATTCTTTTAAAGTTAAGAAAAAAGATCACAAAAATCACTAAACACACTTTTTTTTTGTTGTTAGGATAAGTCAGACTCAATTTTTATGTAAAATAGTCTAATGTCAAAATTTAGCAACTGATTTATTATTTTAGAAATATGGTGTTGGCCAAACAAAATACACCTGTGGCCCCCAGGCAGTAAAACTTGACCTAATGAGAATCAGGAACATGCCACTTACTATAGAGAAATTATTGTTTGCTTAGAAAATTTCAGCTCTCAGAATTGCCCTTCATTTTGTCTAGGTTTTATAGTCCAGTCTTAAAAGATCTTTACATATAAAATTACCTTTTGTTTTTAATGTCCTACTGCCCAATGAAACAACTGTAATAGCAACAGGAAATAAAATGAGAAAAAGAAAAGAATGCTAAGATATCAAAGCTACTTGTTGATGTTGTTACAGGAATGAGCTGGCTGCTTGGCTTATGTGAATTCCACATCACTGGAAAGAATTAAACATAGACTGAATATCTGCAGTGTGAAATACTGGTCTTGGATCCAAGCATTGGGTGGATGGATGGGTGGATGGGTGGATGGGTGGATGGGTGGATGGATGGATGATGGCTGGGTGGATGGATGGATGGATGATGAATGGGTGGGTGGATGAATAGATGTAGGGATATTTAAGATCTTATTTAATCACAGATTCCCTTCCAATAAGTAGTAGGTTCAGTGAGACAGAAAGTTTGGGTTTGGAAAACCAAAGACAAAAGGGAGACAAATATTTGTTTTACCTTTTTTATAATCTTGCCTTGAAAAGCCTCATCATAGTCATGTCACTGAAAACCACTTTACCTGCTCCTTTGGTGGCCTCGACTACATTACCTATCATGACTATGAAGGAAGGAAGCAAACATTTATCAGTTCTTACTCTTTCAGAGCAACTGGACAGCTTCCACTACTCTGACTCTAACTGAAAAACCTTCCTCTAGCGTGTTTTACTATTAAAGCAAGTATAATCCTTCAACACCTGCCTCTTGTCTGGCAATATCTAGTAAAGATATGGCTGTAGCTAATCCTATCTAATAAAGAGGGAATATGCTAATTCACCATCACTCCATCACAAAGATGGCTGCACCCACAGCTGAGGCCAAGTTCCCATAAGGTGCCTTAACAAGCAATCAGCAGGGACCTGAGGCTATGCCCACCCCGTGGGGCTTGACAGGAGACCTCAGGCCGCGTCCCCTGCCCTGGCATCAGGCTGGGGAACCTCAGGCCACACCCCTCAAGGTGCACTTCCTGTCCTGGTGCTGGGCTAGGGGACCTCAGGTTGCTCCCCCCGCCCAGCACCAGGCCAGAGGACCTCAGGCCGTGCCCCCCCACCCAGTGGGGCTTGACGGGGGACCTCAAGGTGCACCCCCAGTGCTGTGTCGGGGGAACTCAGGCCGCTCCCCTGCCCAGCAGGACTTGACAGGGGATCTGAGGCTGCGCCCCCCTCCCAGTGCTGGGCTGGGGGACCTGAGGCTGCGCTCCCTGCCCAGCAGGGCTTGACAAGGGTGGGACTGGCTGGGTCTGGATCTAGCCCAATGAGGGGGAGGGCCGGCTGGGTCTGGGTCTCACGCGATTTTGAGATGCATGTGGGTGGGCGGGGACTTGACTTTGGGTCCCGTGGTGTGCCCCAGACTCTGACAGGAGGAAGGTTTTCATATGCATTTCACTAATTTTTTTTCATCTCTGACACTTCTATTATAGAGAAAGGGCAAATAGCAATATTAAATTATTTCCTCTAATCCCCTTTTAATGTACACGAATTTCGTGTACTGGGTCACTAGTGCTTAAATAATAGACTGTTTCCTGTTAATGTGCACATATCATCAGGAAAGTGGTATCATTGTTATTTAAACCTAAGTATTAGTTACTTGATTATAATTTTTGTCTCAGTAGATATAAGTTGAAGGAGTATGGAGAACTCCCCAAAGAAATAGGTGAGTAGAAGTTGCCATTGCTAAGAATGGAGGCTAAACGAGAGGAAGAGGCAGGAGTGTGAGCATCAAAGGCAGAATAACATAATTTTTCAGAGGTTTCATTTGATCAGAGCCCAGTTTCTTAGCATCCCATTTTAATAGATAACATTTTCTTCTTCCAAAAAGAAAATACATATAACATTTAATTTATTAAATCGGATATTTTTTCTTAAAGTCTTATATCTGTCAACATATTTATAAGAATGGTCATAGCCCTAGCTGGTTTGGCTCAGTGGATAGAGCGTCGGCCAGTGGACTGAAGGTCCTGGGTTTGATTCCGGTCAAGGGCACATGCCTGGGTTGTGGGCTCGATCCCCAATCGGGGATGTGCAGGAAGTAGCGGATCAATGATTCTCTCTCATCATTGATGTTTCTCTCTCTCTCTCCCTCCCCCTTCCTCTCTGAAATCAATAAAAATAGTTTTCAAAAGAATGTTCATAGCTGTTTAATTTGTAATAGCCCAACAATAAGAAATCATCGAAATGTCAGACACCTAGTAAATAGATGAATACATTGTGTTATAGTCCTATAGTGGAATACTATACAGTAATAAAAAACCCTGCATGTTATATATTCACACATATAACAATATGAATGAACCACACAGACATGCTGTTGGGGAACAAAGTCAGACACAAAAGAGTACAAAATGCATAATTTCATTTCTGTGAAGTTCAAAAGGAGGTAAAGCTAGGCCATAGTGTTAGAGGTTGGAATAGATGTTACTTTGTTGGGAGTATTGACTGGGAGCATATAGAGGGAGTCTTCAGAGGTGCTGGAAACATTCTGGATCTGAATCTGAGAAGCAATTTCCTAAGCTTATGCATATATATAGAACCATTGCACTGGATCAGGAAGATTTGAACACTAAAATCTTAAGTTATATTTCAATTTTTTTAATACAAGGAAGTTGAGAGTCAATCCCCACTTACATGGGTTGATGAAGTTTTACAAATGGGCTCTGAGCAGACTGGAGTTTAGTGGCAGTGATTAAAGAGAGATTGGTGTAAGGACCAGTTTGTCTTTGGACAGCAAGATGGTGAGCTTGCTATAGGCAGAATCCAACCTTATGTAAGTGTTTCTCCCTCGAGGGCCTGACACAAAATGCTGATGAATAAGTAAATACACCCAGAGTTTGTCTATGCTTGTTAGCGGAGTTGGTGTTTGATATAGAATGTCCTACATGGGTTTAAAACATTTCCTTTAAATTCATATTTTCAATTAGTTACTAGTAACTCCAAAAATTGGTTGAGCATAGAAGCATATTTGGAGGAAATGATGAAAGAATAAAATGATATGCTAGGCGAGTTTATTCTATTACTTTTTCAAATAATTGGTTAATCAGGGTTTAAATCAAGTCAACTCTTTTTATTTTACTTTCAGACTATTCAGGATCAGAGAAGTAAGAAATAGTAGTTTAAAATAATTGCACAATCTGCCGTCTAAGAAACAAAGATGTGTTGGCCATGTGTGATGTTATAGGAATGAGTATGTTGGGTTTGTGAGGTGGGTTCTGGTCTCTATTAAAGTGTCCATATAATATGTCTAATGAACTCATTGGTTTTCTGAAAGAAAAAATCACTGGGCATATTTTAGGTTGCAATATGCCAGGTCTACCTTGCCAATGTGACTTAGGAATGGGTGTTAATAAGGGCTTACCTTCTTATTTGAAACTAGGGGCCTGGTGCACGAAATTCATGCACTGTCAGGGGGGTCCCCTCAGCCCAGCCTGCCCCCTCTCACATACTGGGAACCCTCAGGGGATGTCCTACTGACGGCATAGGCCCGTTCCCCGTGGGGAGCGGGCCTAAGCCGCAGTCTGGCCTCCCTTTGTGGGAGACGACCGGGCTGATCAGGAAAAGGCACCAGCCCCATCACCCCACTGCTGCAGCCACTGCCAGTCACCGCAGCCACCAAGGTGTTTTTATCAACACGGACTCCAGTCCCTTCACCATGAAAAAATGACAACTTTCTCTAGGCATTTTCAAGATGTGTCTTTCATAGGATATGACCTTTCTTTCTTTCTTTCTTTCTTTCTTTCTTTCTTTCTTTCTTTCTTTCTTTCTTTCTTTCTTTCTTTCTTTCTTTTTTATCCTCACCTGGGGATATGTTTCCATTAATTTTTAGAGAATGTGGAAGAGAAAGGGAAAGACAGAGAAAAACATCAAAGTGAGAGGAACACTTTGATTGATTGCCTCCTGCATGAGCCCTGACCTGGGCCCCAGCCAGGGAGGAGCCTGCAACTTAGGTACATGCCCTTGATCAGAATCTAACCTGGACCCTGTGGTTGGCAAACCTAGGCATTATCCACTGAGCCAAACTGCCTAGGGCAGGATATGACATTTCTTAGCCCTCCAGCAGTGGACCTTCGTTTTTTCCCCCAGGAGTGTGGTGGAAAAGCCCTAGATCACCTTTTTGGATTCTTATACCCAAGTTACTAAGAATATTACCAGTGGCATACAGGGAGCTTAGCCAATGAGCGGTCAGAAAAAGTGTTTCCTCCGTAGTTCACACCTATCTCCTCTGATCTCTGGCTCCACCCCTGCCAAGGCCTAAAGCCTCTGGCCCTGGGCAGGAGACTCCCAGCTGGCTCCGATCACCCAGCTCCGCCCCCGGCCAAGGCCGCAAGCCTCTGGCCTAGACTCGGGCCCTGGGCAGGGGACCCCCAGCTGGCTCTGATCGCTGACTCCGCCCCCAGCCAAGGCCAGTAAGGGCAGGCGGAAAGCTTGGCTTCCTCCATTGCCAGGGAAACCCAAGCCTCCCTCCTGCTCTCAGTGGCCACAGCCATCTTGGTTGGGTTTATTTGCATATTCACTCCTGATTGGCTGGTGGGCGTGGCCAGCGGGTGTAGCAGAGGTACGGTCAATTTGCATATTACTCTTTTATTAGATAGGATTCTTCAGATCATCCCATAAATACTCAGTTACCTTTAACTGAGCTTCTTGAAAGATTTTCCACTATTTCCTTCCTTAGCACACTACTGGAAGATTCTAGCAGATGGTTTCATTTAGGATACACATGCAACCTCTCTCCTTAGTGACACAGAGTGGCTGTTTTAAGCCTGATGCCTGTCACCAACTCTTAGAATGGAGCACAGAAACTGCAGTGGGAATTCAGAAATCCAGCGTGAAATTAACCCAACATGGAATTTGCCTGGATTACTAGAACTTGCATGACTATTCTTTTGTAAACATTTCTTTGGTCTTTGAGATGAGCAAATCTCAAGTTGAGCAATATCTTGGCTTTATTGACTTGACCTCTGAGTTTAAAGTATTAAGAGTTAACAAAAAGGATGTGTGCATGCCAGTGGAGCTTGGGTAAGGGAAGGGCAGCCGTTTACAAGGGAAGAGCTCCCTCTTAGACTCAGAGTTTTTCTGTGATAAAAGTTGCAAGCTAAGACACAGAGTAGAGTGTCATTATCTAGGAAAAACAGTTCACTAACCAGTAAATCTGAGGATCAAATTACTTAAGACACTTTGCAAAAATTATACAGCAAGTCATTTTCAGAGGTAGGCCATGTCTAGGATTGCCACTCTTTTGTCTTCGTTTGAGTAGATGACATCATTTTTCCTTTTACCAGGCCAAATCTGCAGTAATGTCTGTCTCTCAGCATTTTGAGGGAAGAGACCATCCCTGCCCTCTATGTATAGTGCAGTATATATTAGTAATAAAGGTAGGACTTGAACATGTTTATTTATTTGAATTTAAGTGTACTATATTACTTCATTAAGGTAGATAGGATTTTGTGTTTTACAAATGATTACTATTATTGCATGGGATTGTCCCTATTCTTTGATAAAAGTTGAAAGGCAAGTATCAGCCTCGCATTCCAGGGCAGAATGACATGGCTCACTGGAAAATAAAAATCAGTAGTTCCCAATCTTAGAATCTACCATTTCTTGGCTCATGGAAGCCAAGACACCAGAATTTTGGTTCAATGTTCTCAAAAGAGTGAATTGCTTCCTTTGGGGCCTTGGTGTTTTTAGGGTAATCAGATAACACTTCTTAGAGATGCTGGGTCCTGGAAACCAGTGGGTTTTCAATATGTGGCCAAAGTGGCATATGAGGGAAGCAGGAAGAATATTCCTGGCAGAGAGAATGCCATAATCCAAGTCGTGAAAGCAAGAAGGTGTATTTCACAGTGGTTCAAGGTGGCTTTGGTGTAAAGTAAATTTAAAAACAATATGTATTTTTTTATTGATTTCAGAGAGAGGAAAGGAGAGGGAGAGACAGAAACATCAATGATGAGAGAGAATCATTGATCGGCTGCCTCCTGCACACCCCCCATTGGTAAATCGAGCCCACAACCCAGGCATGTGCCCTGACTGGGAATCAAACCATGATCTCCTGGTTCATAGTTAATGCTCAACCACTGAACCAAGCTGGCTGGGCTGTTGTAAAGTAAATTTGATGTAAATTCCATTTAGGGAATTAATGGAAATGCTTACTGAAATTATATTGTAAAGACAAATTTAACAGTTATTTACTTAGCACATGCCATATACCCTGCCTTATGCGAGATGCTGGGAATAAGACAATGAACAGGCAGGCAGGTCCCTACTCCTACAGAGCTCACAGATCAAAAGAGAGACATCCGAGTCTCTGATGTAAACTGTCTTCACTAGGTGGTGGGATGTGCCTGGAGGCAGGAAATAATCCCATCAAAATTGTGGGATGTGCCTCCCAAAGTTGTCCCAGTGGTTATAGTGGGAAAACTAATTATATACTATTTTTTAAATGTCCAGGTATGAGTTAACTAGGACCTGAAGTAGATAGTAGCAATCAGAATAAAAAGAAAAGACATATGCCCAAAATGTTGTACAAGAAAAAAAAAAAAAGTTGAGTTTGTTGCTTACTGAAGTAGAGGTCAAGGGAAGAAATCTCAGGCAACAGATGTTTCCCATCTTAGTGAGAAAGAGAGTGAGCGTGACACCTCAGTGTGAACTTTTTTATTAGGAAAACCTACTAAACAGAAGAAGGCGGAAGGATAAAATGAGGCCAGTTTCAGAGTTGGGGTTGAGATATTTGTGAGATAACAACATTGTAATATTACACAGGAAGCTGGAGCAGGGGAGGAGAGGCCACGCGTTGGCAGAAAGGCTTTGCCAGCAGTGTGGACGTCATCTGTGGAGTCCCAAGATCTACAAGGGCCAAAAGGCAACAAGTAAAAGACCAAATTCAAAACTCTTCAAAATTACTACGTTTCCATTTTCATAGTATATATAGTAGAAAAAAGTAGGTGCCAAGTACTCAGCAATAGGGGACTGGTTTAATAAACTATGCTAAATACAATGGAATGCTATCTAGCTATATATATAAAAAAATAAAGGATGAAAAGATATTCACACATTGATAGGGAAGTGAGTACCAGGATGTATTAAGTTAAAAAAGCAAGGTGTAGAAGTATATACTAGTACAGTAGGCCCTCAGGTTATATTGGAGATCCGTTCCTACAGCACGACATAGCACGATTTTTGCTGTAAGTCAGAACCCACCTACATAAGCACCTACATCAATCACATGGAGCACATACACAGCAGTAATGAAGTGAAACAGTAAAAAAAAATTTTTAAATAAAGATAACAATTCCTGACCTTGTGACAAATATAGTAAATAATAAAAAACATAAAGCACATATGTACATACGTCAAAATGGCGGAACTTTTTTTTTTATAAATAAATGGGAGATGGCGATGTAACCACAAAATGATGTACAAGTCTGATGTAACCCGAGGACTGTCTGTATGTTATCTTTTATGTAGGAAATGTAAGCAAATAAGGCTATATAGACATTCCTATCCTATATAATAAAAGTCTACTATGCTAAGTGTCCAGTCGACTGGTCGGCCGTTCAACCAATAAAAGTGTAATATGCTAATGATATGCTAAGGCTGCTCAACCGCTTGCTATGATGTGCACTGACCACCAGGGGGCAGACCCTCTGACTGGTAGGTTAGCTTGCTGCTGGGGTCCGGCCAATTAAGACTGAGTGAGGTGGGCCAGACACGCCCTGGAGTCCTTCCGTGGTCCCTCTCTGGCTGGCCAACCTCCCATGTCCCTCCCTGGCCCTGATTATACACCGGTGGGGTCCCTCGGCCTGGCCTGTGCCCTCTCGCAATCCGGGACCCCTCGGGGGATGTCAGAGAGCTGGTTTTGGCCCCATCCCCGAGGCCAGGCCAAGGGATCCCACTGGTGCACAAATTCGTCACTGGGCCTCTAGTATTTGCATAAAATAAAGAGTAAAAAAGAAGCTAATAAAATGGTTACCTGTAAGGGGTAAGGGAATATAGAGTAGATGGAGTCTAAGGGTATGACTTCTCAGTGCATACCTTGTTATAGTGTTCTAATTTTTTCCAAGTAAATGTATAGGCTATTCAATTAATGGACTTAAAAAATAAGGACGTGCAAAGTGCATAGCCCTGTGTCTGGCACAAAGGGCTCAGGAGGTGGCTCTGTTTCCAGAGGGGAGTAGGAGGTGTTTCTGGAGAGAATTGGCCATCTTGTGAGGCCTTAAAAGGGCAGGAGGGAGCGGAATTTACAAGTTAAGAGCAAAAGTGGGTGGGTCCTGGCCTCTTTGGTGGATATTTTTCTCAGTTCTGCCCACACCTGTGCTCTAGCCAGGCTGGCCCTCCCCTGTCTTTTCCTGAATATTCTAAGTGTGTTTCTACTTTTGTTCATACCACATTCCCATCAAAAAGAACACGTTTCCCAGTGTTGCCTACCGACACAAATCTTCATTCATTCCTTTGTTTAGTAAATATCAAGCACCTCCATTCATTAGACCCGAATGAGGCACAGTCACTCCTGAATGGGTTCACTGTCTATGAAGATGGACAGACACTGAGATTAATAATGTAGCATGGCATTCCAGAACAGCTTCTCAGGCAGGTGACATTCACTCTAAATAGTAAAAATTAGTAAGAATGGATCAGGGACGAGATTCCCTCCAGTCAAATGAGAAGGAATCAGAGTGAAACCACTCATTCTAACCACTCATGTCAATCATTTGTGTTACTTTCATTTCTTAAATTAATATTTTAGCCACCTATGTGCTTAGTCGCCCTTTTTAATTCTTGCACATACATTGTTTTTTAATTGCCAAAAGAAGCCCTGTTAAAATAACTGTGGTCATTTCATCCTCATTATATTGATAAGAAGGGAGGAGACTTGGAGAGGTAAGTGGCTTGCCCAAGGCCAAAGCTAATTCTTCTTAGGAGACTACGCTTAAAAGGAGGGAGTTACTAGTAAGTCTGTGATCTTTATGAAGAAAAATAATTATTGTTGGGAAAACTGTTATAAGGCTCTCCTTTTATTGGTTCCACCTGGTTAGAGGGCCTTGAGGAACCAAGGATTTCTGGAATATTAAGCTCATTCATTGAACATATTTATTTTTGTAGCATTTTCCCTACACAAGTTTCACATCATGAACAAAACCAAAGTCAAGCTCTGTAGAAAGAAGCAGATAGTGGGTCACACGTCTGAGCCATGGCCCTCCTCTCTCATTCATCTTCTCTCTATGCTCACAAATGTCTGCTCCTCCCCATCCACTCTGGTGACCTGAGCCGGTGGCCTGCACCTGTTTCTCCCTTTACTTCTCTTAAGTGGAGTCTAGAATGTCACTTTCCTTTCTGAGGACCCATGACCAGTTCTATCTCCTTTTCCTGGACTTTCCCTCAGGTCATATCTAACCAGGGCCAACTATACCTGCTCTCTACTGCATGCGCTCTCGATGTCATCGTTCCAGGCCTGTGGCAGCTTTATGTAATGACAGAGCAAAGGGAATCAGGGGCAACCCGGGATTCTTTGGCAATATCAGCGGTTCCACTTAGACATGACATCTCCCCACTAATTACTAGTGCCTTCTCAGCGGTGAGTTACTATCTGGATTCCCAAGCATCTTCTGCACAAGAGCTGGTCCCCGCAGAGTTCCTATATTTATCAGGGCTGGCATTGCACTTACATTCGGTTAAAACTGAGCCAGAGGCCACAGAAAATTTGAATTGTGCTCTTTTTTTACACCTAGGGCCACTCTATAAACTTGATAAAGAGCTTTACACCCTCTTATCTATCATACTACAAGGAAAGAGCAAAACAAAGCCTGCTTTCAATTTAAAAATAAACTCTTTAGAGTAAACATTCAGCTTCTGGGGCCCGTTGTACCCTGTGGTATCCAAGGGAAGGGTATAGGGGAATTATTTTGAGACAAAAACAGGAGGCTGAATGAATTGCAGCCCAGTTAAAAATAGGACAGTATGGCCCTGACCAGGTAGCTCAGTTGGTTAGAGCGTCTCCCCATAAACAGAAGTTGTGGGTTTGTCCCTGTCAGGGCACATACAAGAATCAACTAATAACTGCATAAATAAGTGGAACAACAAATCAATGTTTCTCTCTCTCTTTCCCTTCTTCTCTCTCTCTAAAACGAATCAATAAAAAATAGGACAGTAATAATTCTCCACAGCAGGTCATTAGGTAGGAGGTGGCGAAGTAGGGGCATAGTAGATATTTTTTTTCTTCCTTCAGAGGAAGAAAGATGTTTAGAATGATGTGCCAGCTCATTCTCTGAACAAAGACATGGTCACAGGTGGTAAGGCCAAGGGTATAGAGGGTAAGAGCTTGGGCCTTAGAGCTGGGTTGCAGGAATCCAATCCACTTCTTCCATTTCCTCCTTATGTGATGTCATCAGACAAGTTAGTTAGTCTCTTGTGCTGTTTCCTCATCTGTAATAGTATTTTATCACATAAGATTTTGGTACATCTACACAATGGAATATTACGCTGCTGTAAAAAATAAGGAATTCTTATCATTTGCAACAGCATGGAGGGAACTGAAGAGTATTATGCTAAGCGAAATAAGCCAGTCAGAGAAAGATAAATATCACATGACCTCACTCATTTGTGGAATATAATGAACAACATAAGCTGATGAACCAAAATCAAACCAGGGACATAGAAGCATCGAATAGACTGTCCAACCTATGAGGGGAGAAAGGGGGTGAGGGGGTAAGAGATCAACCAAAGGACTTGTACGCATGCTTATGAGCATAACCAATGGACACAGACAGTAGAGGGGTGAGGGCATGTGCTATGGGATGGGAGAGGCCGGGAGAGGTCAATGGGGGAAAAAGGAGACTCATGTAATACTTTAAACAATAAAGAATTTAAATTAAAAAAATATTTTGGGAGAATTAAATGAGATAGTACCCAGAAAACATTTAGAAAGTACCAGGCACATAGTGAACAAACAGTAAGTGTTAGGTCTTGGTTGACCGAGAGTATTGGTTTTCCTTCTCTACAGCAAGCAATTTGTCTTATCTTTAAAGTGTATTTATACTCTCCTTGTGGATCCTGACCAGTAAATATTAATTCAATGTTAATTTGTTGTTCATCCCATGATACTTTAGAGAACAAAAGTACTATGAATAATTCTGCCCAGACAATAGGCATGAACTGATACTGCTCTGGGAAAATTAGGAAAGTGACTTTAAGAAAGGAGATAGGCAAAAATTAGGATTTGATTCCCAGCCTAAAATGAGAATCCCAGTCACCAGTGGCATTAGAAAAATATTTCAGAGCTATGCCCCAGATCTTTAGAATCAACATCCATGGAACCCAGTGGAGTGTGTGTGTGTGTGTGTGTGTGTGTGTGTGTGTGTGTGTGTGTTTGTGACACAGAGACAGAGAGAGACAGGGAGAGACAGAGACTCCAAAGCTGATTTCAAAGCCTACCCAGGGTTGATGCTCCCTGATGATCTATGAAATCCAAATTTCATGGCTTCTGTCTAGATGTTAACAACAAGCAATAAGAATAAATTAAATTTCTATCAGACCGTGTAATGGCTATTATTTTTCACACATGTCATCTGATATGGTGTCTAATATTGCCAACCTATAAAACATCAGATATTCTTTTGATGGGACACACAGAGGTTACTTGACTTGTTAATGGTCATTCTGAAACTAACTCCCAACTATTAGTTTAGAGACGTTCCACCTTATATGATCATTTGTTCATTAAACAAACAGTGATATATGTTAGAGTAATTCAGAGCATGACTCTGGCACCCCAGGCAAATACTAATGTGTTTGCTGTCACTATATATTAGCCTGCAATTTCTAGAATCTTGCATCAATAGACTCATACAGTATTTACTTTTTTGGCCTTTTTCCTTTCATTCATCATGATTTTGAGACTCATCTATGTTGTGTTTATTAATAATTTGTTCCCTTTTAGTAATGAATAATATGTATACAGTAAAACCTCCATATAATGGATTAATTCAGGTGAGGGGGTGTCCATTAAAACCAAAAGTTCGTTATACAATAAAGCAGGCTTTCCGAATACCTATGCTAAAAATTTGACAAATTAGTTAGTTTACCTGTTTTTACTTATGTAGACACATTTGTGTAATTAAAATTTTGTATGAAAAGTTTAACTTCACAGAAAAAAATTTTATATATATGACAGTACTTTTAAATTTATACTGAATTGGTCTGTTAAATGCGTGCATTTAGCAGTCACCACGAGTAAACAAATGCCCACGGCTCGGGCTTAGGGCACGTGGGAACATAGGCCACAAGTGTTAAAACGGCTGCAGAAAGTCGGGCCACGTGACAACAGAACCAGTTACCATGAGATGCGGTCTGATTGCGTGCTGATCATTCACAGAACATTGTTTCCAAGTGACTCTTGGATTTAAATATGTAGACTGTAGTTGTAGATAGGTAATATTTATTTATGTCGGCGAAATTACTACAGTGTTTCTTCCAACAGATGACCCATTTACTAAAATTTGTTAAAAATAACAGTGAATTAATAACCCAAAACCCTGTTTAATTATAAGCAAATCTTGTTGTTTAAAAGCATTTTAAAATTAACAGGGTGTTAATTTTCACATATGACATACAGACCAGAAATTTTGTCTGTTAAATCTGAAGTCCATTAAATTGAGGTCCATAAAATCGACAGTTTATTGTATTATAATTTGTTTATACTTTCACCTCCTGATGAATAATTGCACTCTTTCTGGTTTGGGGCTATTATAACTAACACTAGAGGCCCAGTGCATGATTGAATCATGCACGTGTAGGGTCCCCTACACGCTTTCGCTTTCGATCACGGGGGAGCTGGGTGCCTGTCCTCTGGTGCACCAGGCCTTTCAGAAGCCTCTGGCGCGGCGAAGGCTTCTGAAAGGCCTGGTGCCTGAGTGGACAGGCACCCAGCTCCCATACTTTTGCTTTCGATTGTGGGGGAGCTGGGTGCCTGTCCGCTGGTGCACCAGGCCTTTCAGAAGCCTCCGCCCCGCTGGAGGCTTCTGAAAGGCCTGGTGCCTGAGTGGACAGGCACCCAGCTCCCCCGCTTTTGATGGTCTGCAGTGGGACGTGATCTCGCTGCCCCAGAGGCCCCTTCTGTGCCGCAGCACAGCCATGGCGCAGACGCTGAGCTCGAGCCGCCGCTGGCACAATCGGCCACCCTGCCCCCTCGAGTCCCGCCCCCCCGTGCCTCCTGGCCAATTGCGGGCATAGCGAAGGTACGGTCAATTTGCATATTTGTCTATTATTAGGTAGGATTGCTTTGCTCATTCCTATAAAGCCTTTGTGTGGACACATATTTTTATTTCTCCTGGGTAAATAGCTAGGAAAGAAATAACTGGCTCATATGATAGGTAGGTGTTTTAAATTTTTAACTCTCAAAATATACTTTTTCAAAGTGATTGGACCACTTTGCATTCTCACCAACAGTGATGGCGAAGCAATTTCCAGTTGCTTCACCAGCACATGCTATGGTCATTTTTGTTTTGTTTTTAGTTTATCCATTGTAATGGGTGTGCAGTGGTACCGCATTGTGATTTTACTTAGTATTTCCCTGATAACTAATAATGTGTATTATCTTTTAAAGTGCTTATTTGCCATTTCTTTTGTGATGAAGTGTATCTTCAATTTTTTTGCACATTTTTTATTGTGATGTATATTATCTTATTATTGATTTATAAGATTTCTTTGTATATTTTAGACACATATTTATTCTGGTATATATATAAACACTTATGTTTGCAAGTATTTTCTCCTCCTCTATTTTTTATTTTTAACTAGTGGCCCAGTGCATGGATTCATGCACATTGAAAAGGAATTAATTAGAAGGTGGCCAGTGGGGTGGGACTGGGCAAGACAGCCAGACATGCCCTGGAGCCAACCTCCTGCCATTTCTCCCCAGCCGATGGCACGGGGTGGGGGGGGGAGGTGCTGTGACTTGGGCATCTGTGGAGTGAGCAGGGTCCCTCCGGTAGGTGGGATCCCTCTGCTTGGCCTGTGGAGATCAGGCCAAAACCTGCTCTCCGATATCCCCTGAGGGATTCTGGAGTGCGAGAAGGCACTTTGCAAAGTTGCTGTTCTACAGGGTGTGGAATGCAAATGCAAGTGTGTAGGAGACCAGATTTGGGGCCAACAGTGCCCCAGCAACAACATAACCCCTCGGAGAATCAGGCTCCCTCTTCTCTGGATCCAGGGTGTGTCACCAGAGAACCTCCACTGCCTTGTCACCGCAGCTCGGCAGCTCCTCCAGTGAGCGTCTGACCCCTGGTGGTCAGTACGCGTCATACCCACTGGCCAGTTAGACTGTCACTTAGGCTTTTATATATATAGACTAGAGACCCAGTGCATAAAATCCGTGCATGGGGGGGGGGGGGTGTATGTGTCCCTCAGCCCAGCCTGCACTCTCTCCAATCTGGGACCCCTCGAGGGATGTCCGACTGCCTGTTTAAGCCCGATCCCAGTGAGGTTGGGCCTAAACAGGCAGTCGGATATCCTTCTCACAATCTAGGACTGCTGGCTCCTAACTGCTCACTTGCCTGCCTGCCTGATTGCTCCTAACCGCTTCTGCCTGCCAGCCTGATCACCCTCTAACCACTCCCCGCCAGCCTGATCAACATCTAACTACTCCCCTGCCGGCCCGATTGCCCTTAATTGTCCTCCCCTGCTGGCCTGGTCACCCCTAACTGCCCTCCCCTGCTGGCATGATTACCCCTAACTGCCCTCCCCTGCAGGCCTGATACCCCCAACTGCTCTCCCCTGCAGGCCTGGTCATCCCTAACTGCCCTCCCTGCTGGCCTGGTTGCCCCCAACTGCCCTCCCCTGCAGGCCTGGTTGCCCTTAACTGCCCTCCCCTGCTGGCCTGGTCGCCCCCAACTGCCCTCCCATGCAGGTCTGGTCCCTCCCAACTGCTCTCTCCTGCTGGCCTGATCACCCACAACTTCCCTCCCGTGCTGGCCATCTTGTGGCAGCCATCTTGTGTTCACATGGGGGCAGTCATCTTTGACCCCATGTGGGTGGCCATCTTGTGTGTTAGAGTGATGGTCAATTTGCATATTACTCTTTTATTAGATAGGATAGTGTCTTCTAAAATCCAACATTTTAAAATTTTGATAAAGTCCAATTTATTAAATTATGTCTCATACTTTTTTTATTATTGTGATTTTTTAAACATATTTTTATTGACTTCAGAGAGGAAGGGAGAGGGAGAGAGAGAGAGAAACATCAGTGATGAGAGAGAATCATTGGTTGGCTGCCTCCTGCACACCCCACACTAGGTATTGAGCCCCCAGCCTGGCCATATGTATGCCCTGACTGGGAATTGAACCATGACCTCCTGGTCCATAGGTATATGCCTGACCACTGAGCAACACCAGCCCAGCATATGTCTTCTACTTTTGATGTTCTATCTAAGTAACCTTTGCCTACCTCAAAGTCACCAAGATTTTTTTTTCTAGAAATTTCATAGGTTTAGTTTTTACATTTAGACCTATGATCCATTTTGAGTTAATTTTTGTGTCTGGTATGAGATAAGGAATTATGTACATTTTTTTCTATATGGATGACCAGGATCCAGAAACATTATTGAAACATTCCTCACTGGATGTGTATTAGTTTCCCATTGCTGCTGTATCAAATTACTGCACACTTAGTATCTTCAAACAACACAGACTTATGGTCTTACAGTTCTGGGGATCAGGAGTTCAAAACGGGTCTTACAGCCCTAAAATCTAGGTGTCAGCTGGGCTGTCTATGTTCCTTATGAAGGTTCCAGAGGTGAAGCCATCCCTTGCCTTTTAGAGACTTGTACAGACTGCATGCCTGCCTTGCCTCATGGCCCCTTTCCACTCACATCATTCTGGCCTCTACTTCAACTGTCACAGGGCCCTCTCTGGCCCGCCTGCCTCTCTCTTTCACTTATCAGGACCCTTGTGATTATATTGGGTCCACCTGAATAGTCGGACAGTGGTCGGCAAACTCATTAGTCAACAGAGCCACAGTTTGCCGACCACTGGTCTAGGCTAATCTTCCCATCTCAAAGTTCTTAACTGTGAAGTTTCTTTTGCCCTGTAAGGTAGCATATTCCACAGGTTCCTGAAATTAGGATATAGACATCTTTGGGGGGCTATTGTTCTGCCTACCACATAATGCCTTGGCATCTTTGTTAAAAGACAAAGGACAACATATATGAAGGTCTTTTTCTGGACTTCCATGTGTCATTGATATACATACCTAATATTTTGCTAATACCAAATTATCTTAATTCTTCTAACTTTCTACAGTCTTGAATCCAGGTAAGATGAATCTTCATCCTTTGTTCTTTTAACGATTGCTTCGTTTATTCTAGATCCTTTTTATTCCCACGTAAATTTAGAAATAGTTTGTTGATTTCAACAAACAAAAAAACCTGGTGTCAAAATGAGTTTGAAAGTGTTTCCTCCTCCTCAGTTTTTTAAAAATTTAAGTATAGTCACTATACAACATCTTATTAGTTTCAGGTGTACAAAATAGTGACTCAACATTTATATACCTTACAATGTGATCACCTCACTAAACCTAGTAATCCTGTCATTGTGCAAACTATTCACAATATTTTATCTTTTTTAAAAAGTTAGCTTTATTATTGAAAGTATTATAGATGCCCCATTTTCCCCACTCCTGCCCCCTCCCCAAGCCTTCACCACACTATTGTCTGTATCTGTGGCTTATGCATATCTATAATAAGAAAAGGGTAATAGGCTAATTAGACCAGATGTCCTTCCAGATGAAGCCGGGGCTGCAAGGAAAGCCTGGGTCCCGGGTGCCTTTCTTCATTGTAAATAAAGAAAGAACTGGACAAAGTCTATGAAACATCTGTTTGCAAACATTGGACAACTGGCAATGCAGAATTTTGATCACTGAGAGAAGAGAAACAAAGGGAGAGAGCCCTAATATGTATGTCCCTGATTTTCTGCCTGGAGAAACTTTCTAGATCATACATAGTACGTGGAAGGGGATTCTAAACAGCATGGTGGTCTCACTGAGTTGGGGAAACAGATCGGGGATCAGGGAGGCTGCAGTGGCTGGACTTTGTGGGCCAGTATATCAGAGAGAAGAACATTGCCAGATAGCCCTAAATATCTGCATGGGGTCTCATTGAGTCTCTAGCTGAATACTGTGCCCTACATATTTAGAATGAGATTTCAAGTAGTTGGTCAAAGAACAGAACAAAATACTAGGAAACTATAGGCTAAACAAGTCCCAGCACTAACAAAGAATTGAGAGATGGTAGAGTTCTGATCCCACACAGTAATGAGAACTTTTTGAACATCTGGTATAGTTAATAGAGATCCCAGAAAGGCCATGCCTTGATATTAAGGCTAAATAGCCCTAGATTAAAGGCCACCATGAATCCATACCAACAGAGCTTAAATTCAAGTCTTGAAAGCTGATCTGCAGGCAATTTTACTGTCTTCCAAGTAAAGCTGCTCTTTAAAAGAAGAACAAAAAATTTAGACACTTGCAAAGTGGGTGAAGCAGGAAAGTGGGAATCAAAATGAGGAAATAAAAAAAAAACCAATAATGATTGAAAGCAGATAAGAATTTTAGACAGCTATTATAAATACTAGAGGCTCGGTGCATGGCATTCGTGCACTGGGGGGGGGAGAGGGGTCCCCTCAGCTCGGCCTGTACTCTCTAGCAGTCTGGGACCCCTTGGGGGGGTTTCCACCTGCCAGCTTAGGCCCACTCCCCATGGCAGTTGGACATCCCCTGAGGGGTCCTTAGCGCTGCCATGGAGGCAGGAGAGGTTCCCACCACCTCCACTGTGCTTGTCAGCCGTGAGCCTGGCTTCTGGATGAGCAGCGCTCCCCCTGTGGGAGCGCACTGACCACCAGGGGGTAGCTCCTGCATTGAGCATCTGCCCCCTGGTGGTCAGTGCACATCATAGCGACCGGTTGTTCCGTCGTTTGGTCAATTTGCATATTAACCTTTTATTATATTGATGTTAAGGAACTTAAAGGAAAGCATGAACATAATAGGGAGAGAAATAGAAGATATAGAAAAGAGCTAAGTGTGCCCTAGCTGGTTTGGCTCAGTGGATAGATATATCCAAACGTCCTGTTTCTTTATGCACCAGGTTTGAAAATTTGTGTATTTCAAGGAATTTATCCATTTCATCCAGGTTGTTGAATTTATTGACATAAAGTTCAAAATATCCACTTATTATCCCTAGGCTCACCAGAGATTCAGAGATCACATGTGTGCAAACACATTAAAGGTGAAAAACCAGCTAGAATGGAGACCTTCTCCATATTCTAGGCTCAGGTGAGATCTCAGAGAAACATAACTTGGGAGCAGGGCTACTCTTGCCCTAGAAGCAATGACAAAGCCCAAAAGCAACCTCAACAGAATCAAATTGTTCTGAATATACTGCCAGGTCTTCTTATAGGTGCCTGCTCTCTGCTCCCACAGCTAAATATTTGGCCATAGATTCACCAGGGGGCTGTGCGGAACACAGCGGGCATTGGCCATGACGGGATGGTGGAGCTGCTGTTGCTGGGACTTCCCTGCACAGCTTTCTCCTCTCTGGACCCTGCCTCGCAGATTTATTCATCTTAGTGTCCCCGAGCAACAGCCTCTGTTTTCTCCATCTAGAGAGATGCTCTCTGTGTGAGCTTCACTTCCCTGTGTCACAGCTTAGCAAATGCCTTAAGGGAGAAAGCCAGGGAAATGTGGAACACATCTGTATCTTCTTCTCTCAAGGATGAAAAACTAAATGCCTAAAAACACGTCCTCCATATACTGTGTCCAGTTCTGCCATTTTTCATGCCAGGATACTATGCCGATATGTATTACTATGTCTGGTTGGAACCCAGTAATAAACTTTTGAACAACTACATACATTAAATTAACAAATTCAATGTAGATAACTCTCGGGAATTTTTTTTAACTAATTGAATTCAATAATTAAAACTTGGCATCATGTCAGGCATTGTCGGGAACCAAATATGAGTAAAATACCTTCTCTGAAGGATCTCCTTGGGCAAGGAGGTAAAGCAGAAAGATGCATAACAAACTTCATATGCCATGGGTTTATAAATTCCATTAGATGAAAATCAGAGTGCTCAGAGGAGCGCAAGGGGAGTGTTTAATTTTGACATGGGAGTGGTGGTGGGTGAATAGTGTTTTGGAAAAGTTTCTTCAAAAAGTAACTTTTCATTTGAGTATTGAAGAATGGTACCTGCACAACCCCCAAAATATCTTCTTTTTGTAAACTTTAAAATATTTTATAAGCTTTGTGCCTTTTTTTGCAGGCAGATACTGTCCTGGCTTTAATTTTCATTAGACTCCAGGTAGTCAAATGAGTTGGCTTTCTCTATACATGCACTAAATGGCATGTCAAGATAACTGAATTGTTAGCTCTATCTGGAGAAATAATCTGGGAATGAAAAATGTCCTTAGATCAGAAGTAAATGAGAGTAAGCAGAAGCTAGGTCAGAGTTGGCAGTGTTTATAACTTGTGTAAGCAAAGGGATATGTGTTTTTGGATCTGCTTCATATATTAGAGATCGTTCTTGCTACATGAGTTAATAAAGCTATGCTTTTCTGAGGGTGAGAGGTTCAAAACTTTGCCCACCCACTCAGCTAGAAGAATAGATAATTTGGAGCATCACTAGAAGGTATTCAAAACCGACTTTCTTGTCAATGCAGATAACAATGTGTGTCTGGCTTTGAATCAAACAGCAGCCAGCTTGACAGCCTGGAGACAGGTTTGATCCCTCCTGCTTCATTTCAGCGCCTTGGACACAGAGAGTGCTTGGGGATTATTTATTGACCTAATCACCGTGTCTGACCACTTCCTCCTTGAAATTCCCCTTGAATCCCCTTTTCTCCATATTCTTAATGAACACTCAAATACAGCATTTCTCAGGCCTTTTGCTCGCCGGCCTCCCTTACACTCTTAAAGGTTATTGAGACCCTTAAAGAGCTTTTCATAACATAAATTAGATCTGTTGATATTACCATGCTAGAAATTAAAACTGAAGTATTTTTAAAATACTTAATTCTTTTAAAATAACAAAATGAACCCATTGCATTTACCTAAATGATATATTTTTGTGCAAAAAAACCTATATTTTTCAAACTGAAAAGAAATAATAAAAAGAGTAATATTGTTTACATTTTTGCAATCTCTTTTATTTCTGGCTATAAAAGACAGCTGGATCCTCATAGCTGCTTCTGCATTCAGTCTGTCACAGTAACACGTGGCATCTCTGGGAATTTACAAAAGGAGGAGAGTGAAAAGGCAAATAATGGCCTGATGTTATTATGGATGAATTTTCCACCCAGGAGGCCCTTTGGAAGAGAGCTGATGCTCTACTATGACTCTATTTCACACTTGATTCTTGTCTCATCTCTATAAATATTTCTCCGTGAGTGAATACACTTCTCCAATATATCCTGAATATATCTGCCTTAAAAACATGACTGTGTTCAATAATTTTCTGTGATCATAAGTGCAGAAGCTGCTGGATTATCATTGTATCAAATTAAATGCCTTTGCCTGCTCTCCAAGGCCTCTGTCATTTCAGGCCACCCTTTCTCACTGAGTCATTGTGATCTTCCACCCAGGTTCAGTGTGATCTTCCTTTGCCTGGTTCCCTTCGCTCCAAACGCCCTCCCCGCCCTTGTCTCATAGGTCCATGTGTTATCTACTCTCTGAGGCCACGTGGGGGCATATTTGTCCTCAAGTCTGTCCTCCATGAATGCTTCCCTGCCTCGCTGACTGTCTCCTCAGACATTTCTGTGGCATTCTATGCTGTGAATCACTGGTTCATCTCTACAGTCTTGGTTCAAAATGGATCCAGGAGGTCAGAACAAAGTCTCACCTCCTTGTTTCGCCATAGTCCCAAATGCATTCAGTCTTCCAGTCAGATGAATCAAAGCGCAAAACTCACCTAAAAGAGTTTTAAGAAACTTAGAAATGCAGATAAAAGCACAAATAAATCAGGTAACAAGGAATTATTTTTAGTTACATACTTTTATTCTTTTTTTTTTAAATTCAAAAAGTTTATTATGGAAATTATCAACGATACACAAGAGTATAGTGTAATGAGGCTTCTGTACCTATCACCCAATTCGAACAATTATAAATAGATATGTGAGCAGTTTTTTCTCATTCAGGTTCTCCACTCCACACAGCCTTTGGAAGCTTATTCTAGACATCACTTCATTGTAACTACTTCACTATGTGCCTCTAAACAATACCCTTTTTTGAAAATCATCACCATAACACCATTATTATCTTAAAGGCAAAAGCCAGTAATAATTTCTTATTATCAAATATCCAGTGTCCACATTTCTCTGTGTTTTTTATAATAATACTTTAGAAACTTTTTGTTTGAACTGAAATCTATGGTTAGTCTTAAGTATTTTTTATGCTACAGCTTTTCCCGTCATCTCTTTTTTTTTTCCTTTTTCTTAAATTTTTTCTTTTTCTTTTATTTGAACAGTTTTCCATAGTCTGAATTTTGCTGACTTCATCCCTTAGGTGTCATTTTATATGTTCCCTTCCTCATTTTATTTCCTGGAAATTGATCATTAGATCCAGAAGACTTTATCATGGTGTGTTTGTTTACTGCAATATTAAAAAGGAAACAAGACATCCAGAACAATCAATCCTTTCTCCACCAATACTGTTTGCTTTTTCAGGAAGTTCTGAAATGTCAGAGTTACATGCACCTTCAAGAATATTTTAATAGGATGTTTTATGTTGCTTGAATCCCCAGTGTGAAACCTCAGTGAGTGGTTATCCATCCTTTCCCAGGATACTTTCATTTATGAGAAGACCAGCTTTCAGGGAAGCCCAATCTGTCTTCCTACAGCTTTTAATCTTTGGCCAGAATTCTAAGCTGGACCAATATGCCAGTCTCCTAGCTGGTCTTCCTGCCCCTAGCAGCCTCCCTCTTCAGTTATTCTTGATAAATGTAAGCCTTCTAAAAATTAGAATAGAAACTTGTCGGAGCCCCCAGGTTTGAACATGTTCCTAAGTCAGCCACCTACTGACACTGATACCTATCTTGAGAATTGGAATAGACAAAAATAATGAGTGTCATTATTTTCATTTTGATAAACTAGCGTAGCTTTATTATCTTCCCATGAAAATTTTCCTGTGAGTGAAAGAAAGAGATGATAGATAACTAGAGCCAGGTAACAGTCTGCTGTTTGAACCCTGGCCTGGGGAATGAGCACAGATGTGCTGGAGTTGCCGAGGAGGCTTCTGTTCCCAACAGCATATCCAGAAAACAGCGTTGGTGGGAATCACAACAGTGGGGGACAACCTTTCCTTAGAAAAACACAAAATCGCACCTTGCCCCAGGGATAGTTCTTTTCAGGCAGCCTGCAATGCGCTTGTCTCTGTCTTTGGTTTTTCTTTACCACTTTCCATGTTTATCCTTCAGCTATCTTTATTCCTGACTCAGACCTTTCAGGTTTGGCAAAACTTTCTGAACCATTGTCATCACTACCATTAGAACAGTAGGAAATTCATGAGTGGTTCCTATTTGCCCTTGGGAAGGCTTTAGAGTGGACATGCTGCCTTCTGGTAGCCATATGTTTATTCTTTAAGATTAAACTATGATATCTCAAACACTATAACCCTAAATCACATGCTAGTGAACTAAAGATACTATATTAGTTAACAATTTTACAAATGTTCAATTCCTAGGGGTTAGAATTTTCTACTTTCCTATAATACTAACCAGCCTTTGAGCGAGCACTTGGATCACCATACTCTACTAACTAGTTACCTATCAAAGTGTATTTATTGTAAGTCTCCAGACCTGTGGACCTAGTAAGTCCTAGTGCAGAATGTGTACTTGATCTTGAATTCAGTGAAGAGTCATTGAAATGATTTAATTAAGGATGATATGATCAAGTTTGTTTTCTCAGAATCTCTCTGGCTACAGTGTGGGCACTAGGTTGGAAAGACTAGAAGCAGGAAGCTCAGTTAGTAAGCTGATACAGGATCTTAGTTAGAGATGATGGAGGCCTGAACTAGGATAGATGGTGACAAAGAGAATGAAAGTTTAGTGATCTTGACTGGGTGATTGGATGTAGTGGGAGAGTGAGGGTTGAGGACAGTGGTTTTCTGGCTGAGACAACTTAGAGGAAGGGGTTACATCTACTGATAATGAAGTAGAGAAGAAAGAGTAGGTTTGTGAGAGACGATGCGTTCAGATTGATTATGTTAAGGATGAAATGAATTGGTAATAGTTGTGTATGTGGACCAAAGCTCAGGAGCCAGACATAGTCTACGGATAGAGATTTGAGAGTCATCAAGGCAAAAAAGGAAATTGAAGCTGTGGAAATGGATGAGCTTCCCTGACCTCTATTTTCCCCCTTAGAGTATCAGTCAATTCTCAGTTGAAACGGCAGAAGGCTTGGTTAATTTTGAAAAGAATAAAGATGTCTCCTGAGGTAAAACTGAGATTTATCAATATTGCAT
This sequence comes from Cnephaeus nilssonii, assembly GCF_951640355.1. Classification (NCBI taxonomy): domain Eukaryota; kingdom Metazoa; phylum Chordata; class Mammalia; order Chiroptera; family Vespertilionidae; genus Cnephaeus; species Cnephaeus nilssonii. Next base: position 11,109,463 of record NC_137076.1, read on the forward strand.
TTATTATGAAAGATGGAGGCATGATCAGTTTTTTTTAAAAAAATGTCTATAATCAAAACAGTGTCATACTCTGTTGCCCTTTAAAATTAGAGAGTAAATTTCCCCAATCCCTTTCTGCATCTTAAAATGGATTTGCCCAATTGTATTTAGAAGCCATATTATAGCTTCCAAAAAGACACCTTTTGGTTTGAAAATAATCTATAAAATGTCTGTGTACATATGTTATGTCATTTTGAATACTACTTACTTTGGGTGGTGGTCAGGCACTCTGCTGGTCTGGTCCAGCTTGAGCCTAAGGCTGCGGAGAAGTAGGAAGGGACCATAGACAGTCTCTGTCCCTGGCTTAACCCAGACAGGGAAGAGGTGTGTGCAGGAGTGTAAACAAAGGGCTCTTCATAGTCTGCCTTAAACAGAGCTAGATGATGGATGGCTACAGTGTCAAGGGACATGCGTCTGGGTGACCTGGTGGCCAATGAGAGACCTGGTATGTTATTGCCAAGTAGGGATTGTCCAGGAAACTCAGATTTGGCATCCTTACAGAAGTACAGAACCAAAAGTTCATCTGCCTGCTCCCTGTTCACTTCTCACTACAAAAGCCTCAGACAACTCACCCATGTCCTTGCCAGCAAGTCTGTGGAATGGAACTTGCCTTACCCTTTATGCTGGATGTGAAGGGACATCACCCTGAAAACTTCCTCTGCTTCTTCCCGGGGTGACCGATTTTGGTTGTTTATTTCATTGCTTCGAATTTGTGGTGTTTGGCCTTGAATTCACATCCCACAAATATGAGAGGAGGCTGATGACTATCGCGCTTTAATTACAGGCTGCAGCCTTTCCTACAAGACCCTATAAAATGTCTTTATAAGTACTGGAAGTAATACTTTGATAAAGTACCTATGACTTAGCTATAAAAATTATTGGTATAATTATTTTGTTTTTATGTAAATAAGAATGTCTTGAAGATCGGGAAGATAAAATGTTGGAATGTGAGTCGAGACAGGCTCTCATTGTCCATTTAAGAGTGTATTTCCAGCTGTAAGTAGTTGAAGCAGGAATTTTATTCAAAATATCATTTTCTTCCCTCAACAAATGTCATCTATTGACTCAATAAACATTTATTGAGAATTGTTCATCACTAAAGGAGATAGAAATAAAGGATAAGAAATAGGTTGTCTTTAAAGAGACTAAAATCATAAGGATTGAACGTATTATTCATTCAACAGTATTTGTGTGGTTCTTCTGTATTATATAAACTGTTGTAGGTGTTGAGGATACATCAGTGAAATAAAAATACAAAAATCTCTGACTTAAAAGAGTTTATATTCAAGAAAAAACACAAGCATAGAAGATGGTGATGTGTACTACAAAAAAAGTAACTAAGGTTAAATGCTTAGGGCAGTGGTCAGCAAACCGCGGCTCGCGAGCCACATGCGGCTCTTTGGCCCCTTGAGTGTGGCTCTTCCACAAAATATCATGGCCTGGGCGAGTCTATTTTGAAGAAGTGGCGTTAGAAGAAGTTTAAGTTTAAAAAATTTGGCTCTCAAAAGAAATTTCAATCGTTGTACTATTGATATTTGGCTCTGTTGACTAATGAGTTTGCTGACCACTGGCTTAGGGTAAATGGTATAAAAACAGACTGTAATGAAGGAAGGGGTTCATGGAGGAGCTGGATTTTAAACACAACTCTGCAGACTGAGAACTTGAATGGATTTAAGTTTGAATTGATACAAGGGAAAGGGACAGGTCACTGTGAGAGGAGCAAGAGAGTAAAGCAGAGAACCACAGGAGCTGAGGCCATAGTCACCTTAGTGGATTAACAAAGTTACAGTGAAAAATCTGCCATGGCAAGAAGAAAGCCTTGGTGTTGGAAACTTACAATTCAGTTTAATAGTAATTTCTTAGAAATACTCATAGAATGAAAACTCCAAGGCCAAGAACCTTGTGCATTTTCCTGGCCATCCTGTCTCTAGTATTTACAACGGTGCCTATCTCAGAGAAGGTGCTGAGCAGATTACTTGTCAGGTGAGTGACAAGTTTGTGTAAGGCTGGTGAAACCAAATGATGGAGGGCCTTGAATGACAAGGTGATGTGCTTGACCTTGATCTTATCAGCAACAAAAAGTCAATGTACAGCACACATCTTGGCAGGTCTCACTATGATGAGGTTCCCTTAATATATTACTGGCTTCAATCACTTTCTTGACTTTCTGTCTCTTCCCCTTGGAGATGACAAGATGACCACTGCCATTGCCTCTCAGGACCTAGATGTGCATGTGTGCAGCTCTCATATTACCAAGGAGCATGGGAGCTCTGGACCATGCTGTGCTCTATGCACAAATAGAACAAATGCCATTCCTACTCAGTGTAACTCACTGTCAGTGGGCCGCAGAGTATTGCATGTGTACCTGTGCCTCAGGACAACAGCCCTTGGCTATGTCCTCCCAGCCCTTCTTTCCCTCCAGCTCAGATATTAATCTCCAGGATGGACATTAGGATGTCTTCCCCGAACCTAACCCAAAACTGTGTGCTCCCTCCCTTCTAGCTGCCCTCTCCCCTCCTGGCCATCTCCCAGGGTTCCTCAATCATCCTGCCTGACACGAGCCTGTTTTTCACTTTTGACAGTTCCTGTTTACCTAGAAGCATATGTTTTTAAAGGGGGAAGGTGTGGTAATGATTACATTTCACTTTACAGGTTAGGAAACTGTGGCTCAGGAAGGGAAAGTGACTCATTCAGCTTTCAACAGCCAATCCAAGCCTTCCCGATTCCTCATCCTGAAGTCTCTGATTTCTGAGCAGGAAAGTAGTGCCACCCTTAAAAAGCTGCAGGGTGATGAGTTGGGCACCATTGGCTTAGCAATGAACAAGGCTATAAGTGGAAAGAGCCCTCCAGCTCTGCGGCCGCAGTGCATGGGTCCTGTGAATGGGAGTGGAGGGGAAAGGCCAAGTCTGAATGATGTTCCAAAGGAAAACATCAGTGGGGCTCAGTGACTGGTTGAAATGTGAGAGACAAAGAGAAGGAAGAGTCAAATACACATTATTTTTTCAGGAACTGAGCGAGGCCCTGTGCTTGCTCTATAGCAAGAGAGACAACCTGAGCCTTTGCCATTGTAAAGCTATTGTACATGCTGGGGGATGAGACAGATAATCAAAGAAAACAACTAAACAAGAAAACTTACAAGAGCGTGGGCAAAATGGGTGAAGGTGTTCAAAAGGTATAAAATTCCAGTAATAAAACAAGTAAGTCCCGGGATATAATGTATAACATGGTGACTATAGTTAACAATACTGTAGTGTATATTTGAAGGATGCTAAGAGAGTAGACCTTAAAAGTATTCATGACTGGGGGGTGAGGGGAAAGGAACATTCTTTTGAAAAAAAGAAAACGTACAAACCATGATATGTGCCATGGAAGAAATACACCACACTAACACGTGTGTGTTTGGAGACTACTCTTCTTTAAACTGGGTGATTGGAGAAAGCTTTGTGTGGCAATTATAAGATGTATCAAGTGTGAGACTCATGAAGCAATGGTGACTTTGATGAAAGCGGCAAAGTTTGGAAAATAAGTTGGTTTATGAAAGGAGGTTGGTTTTAAGGAAACAACCTCTAAAAGAACATGATGACTTATTTGCCGACAAATATCAAAATTTTGTTAACTAAAGAGGGGGAAAATTGTGCTATCTTTCAAAACTGTTTGAATTACTTATTTCAAAAAGAAACATATGACACCAGGAGTTCTTCTAAGGAAATGTGCACCGTGAGTCTACCCAGTTACTGTGGGTGTTTGGGTTGAACATGTGTGTTCTAGAAGACATGGTCCCCTTTTCAAAAAAAAGGAGAAATATAGTTTGGGGCTTTGGTAACTCCTGAGAAAAACATTTTGTAGTGCTTTACTTGGAGAGCTTGGACTCATCCAGGGTAAATCCCTAATTCTGTAGAGCTACACTTGGCCAGATAGAATGATACCATAGAGTCTCCCCCTTACAGAAGCCTGAGGTGTGAGAGAGTATCTCCCCAAGTGATCTCATTCCTGTCCTAGGCTGGAAGAAGCAGTGGTTCTTGATAATAGTAATCATGGTATAGTAACTAAAGGCCAGTGTACGCCAGTCCCTGGATAAAGGGAAAAGGAACAACACTCCCACACTGGGCAGTCCCAATAATGCTCTGGGTTTGTTCTGTTCAGTATTGTGTACCCAGAATACAATATGTATCTTTTCCCCTACTCACGGCACCCTCCAACACTTCCTTCCTTCTTTGACTTGACTACTGTTCAAGCTTCCTGCCAGAAAGTTCAGAAAAGACTCAACATATTACCTCTCACAAGAGAGTAACCACATCACTTCCCTAAGAGGCACAAGAAAACTGCTATTTTAACCCCCTGTTAAATAGAAGAAAAGAGAACATCCTTCTAAAGAGGTGTTGAACTAACATTCTCTTGCCCAGTTTGTAAGCTTGATGCTGTCATCAGGACGTAAGGGCTAAGTAAGGTCTGCCAACCAGAGAGATATCTTGTTCTCAGGAGGTGGGAGGTACACTTGGCCATCTTTTATGTCCCCCAAGACCAATGCAAGGGGCCAATAGAAGTGAAATCCTCTTCTCAAGAAAATGAATCTGTGTACATACACAGACTTGTATTTCATTTCATGGGAAGTCCATCCATGAGTATTAGATTGAGAGCCTACGGCTTTCGTCCACAGTTAAGCTGGCCAGCATTCTTAGAGATCCCTGACTGCCATTCTAGGTACATAACCTAAAGACTCCTATCTGGCTGAGCTGCGCAAGGCAAGTCACTGTGACAGCCAAACCAGAAGCCCAGCACAGGCATCTGGTAGACTCTGGGATAATAAGAAACTTGGGTCTGTGCTTACACTATGAATCCTACAGCTTTTCTCTGGGGTTTAGTTCAATGGGTTTTCTTCCTGGCAAGAAGATGCCAACTAATCTGGCCTGGATAGTGCTGGGCACTGGAATTCCTTGGCCTGGGGAACTGGCTTTCTATCTGTGTGACAGCTTGTGTCTCTCATCTGTTCATTGGATGGATACCAGTCACATTAGACTGATACCCACATCATGGAGAGACTACTGGTTGAACAAGGAGAAACAATTAAGGGTTATTTTCTTTCATGGTCATGTAACATCAGCTTCTCCTTTGGAGTTTGCATTGTTTTAATTGGAGTCATTCAGGCACCAATTTTCTTAATGTGATACCCTACAGATGAGCCCTTCCAAGCTCATCACCGACTGTTCTTTTTTCCAGTGTTTTAACAGTACATTATGACTTTATGAATGATGTAGTTATTTATGATGTTACTATCCTCCCCCTTCTTTCTCATTATCTCTGCAAAACTTGTTGTCATCCTATGCTAACATCTATACATATTGCCATTAACACTTTCTGTGGGGTTACTAAATGGCACATAGATTAGGAGCATCAATGGGTGAAGTGGAGCAGAGTCTGGGTATAGTCCTGACGGGACCACAAATGAGCCAGGTGATTTTTTGGGACCCCCTTTCTTTCCTCAGCCTTACTATCTTCAGCTATAAAGGAAGGGTTGACAGTGCTTGCTAGTCTCTATGATTCTGCCAGTCTTCACATTGTAGCATTCTGTGACTCCAGCTAATTAGGGTTTATCATAATGTCTCAAAGTTGTCTTGAAGATGTCACATTTCCAGGGAGGTGAAATGAAGCATAGAAGCTGGGAGGCTAGGACCATAGAGAATTGACTCACAGGTTTATGCTTCCATACCACGTCACCCTGACTCTGAAAGAATTGAACTGAAGAGGAACTTTCTAATTCCCGGTACTGGGCTGGAATTTGAGAACTCCACTTTTGTCTCCACTGTCTAATAGAGTGAACTAGAAGCACTTCTGGGGAAAAAACAAAACAAAAAACAGAAAACCAAAATTGGCAGAAAAATGTTTTTCTCCTGTATTGGGGACATTGAGAGCAAAAAGTATTTGAAATCATAATTTTCAATTTTCTCATGGAATCTAGAGGCCTCAACAGTGGAGACAAAAATTCTGCATCTCCAACATTTTGATGGTGCTCAGGGATAAACTTATGTTCTGTCCATCTCAGTCTGGCCAAGTTTTAGTTGACCAGGATGGTTAGAAGATCTTGAAGAGAAAAGAGTCAGAGATTCTACAGCAGACCAAATAGTGGAAGGAAACTCAGTGAAGGGAAGAGTCTTGAGGGCTTGGGGGGTTTACAAAGCTCAAGAATTAAAGCAGACAGATTCACCTAAAGGGATAACCTGACCTTCAGGGTGATGGGTTCAAGGGATTAAGCTGGGAGCTATATGCTCCTCTTGGAGCAGAGATTGTTGCTGTAGTGGGGAGGACCAGTATTTAGCTCTGAAGCTGTAGGCAGAGCAGGAAGGCCACAGTAGAGAGAGCCCAGAAGCTCAGCTCTGAGTCAGCCAGACTGAAGGTAAGGGGGGCTCGATGGAGGGACTAAAAGGACATTTGAGATTTATATTTATGCATGCAGATCAGGGCTCTGTAAGCAGAAAGAGTGTCCTTGAAAGAATTGGGGGAAATTCCAGGGATCCCAAATCAATTTATTAGAATTCCCATTCATAATTCATGTATTTTTCTTTTTCTTTTAATTAAAATTCTTAAAATAATAGAAATGTACTCCCCTTTCTAGTTGATTTATAGAATAGTGAAATTCTCAGACAAAGTAGTTCTTGGTATAGCCTGCTCATGTATTCTCATTAAGGCCAGATCAAGGCATGCCTTTGTGAAGCAGGTTCCCTTAATCATGTCACTATTGTATTAGGAAAATATATTGGACAATATATTGGCATCATAATGTAAAAATAATTTTTTCTAGAACTGATCATATTCAAGCAAAACCACCACTCCTGTTGGCCTTGGCCACTTTCTTCACATCTCAAATGAAGTTTGAAAAAGCATAAACAAACAAACAAACATAAACAAACAAAGCTGAAACAGACTCATAGACACATAGACTCATAGACTGGTGGCTGCCAGAGGGGAGGGAGATTAGGGGACTGGGTGAAAGAGGTGAAGAGATTAAGAAGTACACATTGGTAGTTATAGAATAGTTACGAGGCTGTAAAGTACAGCATAGGGAATATAGTCAATAATATTATAATAACTATGCATGGGGTCAGGTGGGAACTTGAAATATTGGGGGGGGGATCACTTTGTAAAGTATACGATTATCTAACCATTACACTGTACACCTGAAACCAATACAAATTTTTTAAAAAAGAAAAAGAAAAAACATCTTTCCAATTTAGCTTCCTGCAACTATACACTTCATCACTCTCTATTCAACATCTTCTTTCCCAAGAGGTGTATTATTCAAATCTATTTTGAGATTCCATGAAGGAACATAGGCCCGAAAATCCAACTGTCCAATTTTAAATTCCACCTCTACCAGCAACCATCTGCCCATGTGACATTAATTAAGTTATTCAACCTCATTAAACCACTGTTTCCTCATTTGTAAAGTGGGGATGTTGCTAATGATGATGAAATTGTATGTAAAGTGTTTAGCACAGGCCTGGCTCAAACCAGGCACTCAATATAAATAAATCCTATTATAATTATAAGAAAATGTTAAAAGCTTTGGAGCTAAAGAATAATACTTTACAACCATTCTCTCTGTGTGTGTGTGTTTGTTTTAATTTATTTGAGACACACTGAACTTAGCAGGGAGTGTGTCTCAGAGATAATACATGTTCCCATTGACCACTGTATCATTTTGTTTTGTTTTTGTGTGTGTGTGTTTTTTGTTTTGTTTTTTTCAATATCTAAGTGTACTCTTTGTTTATATTGATGAAATCCTCTACTAAATTTTAGGGCATTGTTTGCTAAAATAAGGAAACCCATCAGTTTGTCATGCCTCTAATGGTTCCATAGAGTAGAGAGAAAAAGAAAGACATAAAAGCAAGGCCTTGCCCAGCCGGTGTGGATCAGTGTTGAGCGTCGGCCCATGAATCAGGAGGTCACCCATTCGATTCCTAGTCAAGGCATGTGCCTGGGTTGCGGGCTTGATCCCCAGTTGGGCATGTGCAGAAGGCAACCAACCAATGATTCTCTCTTATCATTGACTAGGGGCCCAATGCACAAATTCATGCACCTTGAAAGGAACTGTGGGCTGCGAGGCTGTGGTGGGCACAGGGGCGGGTCTCAGCCCCTCCCGCTGGGGCCCCTGGTCCCCTGTCTGCCCGCAGCCCTGCTCCAGCCATCACTGCTCCCATGTGCTGATGGTGCTGGCCCGCTTGTACCTGCTGATGGTGCAGAGCGATTGGGGCCAGCGCCAGCAGTGGGTGCGAGCAGGGCTGGCGACAGCAGTGGGTGCGAGTGGCGGCTGCTGGCCCCGATTGCCCCTCAGGAGCAGGGTAAGGTAGAGAAGCCCTGATGGGCAATCAGGGCCAGCAGCTGCCCCCCCTTGTACCCACTGACGGGGCTGAGCAATCTGCGAGCAGGGTCAACGCTGGCAGCAGGTATGAGCACCAGGCGGGACCGTGGCGCATAGGAGCAAAGAATTTTCAGTAACCACCAGAGGCTCAGCCCAATGACAGCGACTGGTACCCTGCCTTGGCTGGCACCCCTGCTCACCGGCTCCACCATCCCGCTGTGGCCAATGCCTGCCATGTTCCGTGCATGCCCCCTGGTGGTCTGCGCACATCATAGCGACAGGTTGTTCAATTGTTCGATTATTCAGTCTATTTAAATATTAGCCATTTATTATATAGGATGCTTCTCCCTTCATCTCTGAAATTAATAAAATATATTTAAAAATAAAATAAAGGTTTTAAGCTGGAGCAAAAGAAAAAAAGCTGTGCAGAGAATAAAGAACACTGGACTGGGAGTTTTAGATCCCTTTATCAATCACTGTATTAGTGCCATAGCTATCAAGTGGGTGACAATCATGTTTTTAACTTGGAAATTGAGTAATTGAATAAGATAATGCCTTAGATTGTTCCCACTTTAAGGTTCCGTGGTTTTGTTATTCTGCTGCCAACGGCTATGTGATAGTTATGGTATAATATTTAAAGAGGTCTGAAACTTGATTCCGGCTTTGTTAACTAATGAACAAGGCTTGAGTAGCTAAAGAGGACGGGAAAGGGCATTTTAGACATGGGGACCCAACTCAAGAGGACAAAAAAAAGTGAGCAACCAGACTCGCTACAAACATGGAGACAAGTGGAGACAAGTTCGTAGTGTCTGGTTAGAGTAAAAGTATTAATGTTAGAAAGCTAGATTAGGTCGAGTTCTGTGGAGAACCCTGAATGTCAAGCAGTTGACAAGCATTTTATAAGCATTTTGGCAGCCATTGGAGTGTGTTGAGCAGGGAAGCATATTATAACATCAAAAGGCATCATCAAAGAAAAATACAGACACTCCTCAACTTATAGTGGAGTTATATCCCAATAAACCTATTGTGAGTTGAAAAGATCATAAATAAAAAAAATGTATTTAGCACACCTAACCTACCTTAGCCTAGCCTACCTTAAATGGGTTCAGCACACTTACATTAGCCTACAGTTAGGCAAAATCATCTTGCTGTCATTGCCCAGCATCATGAGAGTATCCTACCACATATTACTAGCCCAGGAAAAGACCACAACTCAAAATTCAAAGTGCAGTTTCTGCTGAATTTGCACCAACGTCAAGGTGTAAGTCTAAACATAGTAGGTAGGTGACTATACTTACAGTGTAATTGGAAATCACTGGCCAAAAGTTAACAAAGCTAATATTTTATAAATTTTGGATTCTTATTAAAATACTAGAGGCCCGGTGCATGAAATTCGTGCACGAAGGGGGGTTGTCCCTCAGCCCAGCCTGTACCCTCTCCAATCTGGGACCCCTCAAGGGATGTCCGACTGCCCGTTTAGGCCTGATCCCTGGATCGGGCCTAAACGGGCAGTCGGACATCCCTCTCACAATCCAGAACTGCTGGCTCCCAACTGCTCACCTGCCTGCCTTCCTGATTGCCCCTAACCGCTTCTGCCTGCCAGCCTGATCACCCCCTAACCACTCTGCTGCCAGCCTGTTTGCCCCCAACTTCCCTCCTCTGCCGGCCTGGTTACCCCTAACTGCCCTCTCCTGCAGGGTTGATCACCTCCAACTGCCCTCCCTTGCAGGCCTGGTCCTTCTCAACTGCCCTCCCTTGCAGGCCGGGTGCCTCCCAACTGCCCTCTCCTGCTGGCCATCTTGTGGTGGCCATCTTGTGTCCACATGGGGGCAGGATCTTTGACCACATGGGGGCAGCTATATTGTGTGTTGCAGTGATGATCAATCTGCATAGTACTCTTTTATTAGATAGGATAGAGGCCTGGTACAGGGGTGGGGGCCAGCTGGTTTGCCCTGAAGGGTGTCCCTGATCAGGGTGGGGTTCCCTTGGGGCATGCGGCGGCCTGAGCGAGGAGCCTGTGGTGGTTTGCAGGCAGGCCACGCCCCCTGGCAACGCAAGCGGAGACCCTGGTATCTGGAATTTATTTTCCTTCTACAATTGAAACTTTGTAGCCTGGAGCGGAGCCAAGCCTGGGGCTCCCTCCAGGCCGGCAGCCATTTCTGTTGGGGTTATAATTGAAACTTTGTTGCCTTAAGCGGGTGGGCCCGGCCAGGGTGTGCTGAAAGCTTTGCTTCCCCTGTTGCCAGCGGCAACCCTGGCCTGCTCTCTCAAGCTCCATTCTGCCACCATTTGTTTCAATTTGTTTACCTTCTATAATTGAAACTTTGTAGCTTGAGTGGAGGCTTAGGCCTGCAACGGCTGGCAGAAAGCTTGGCTTCCTCTGTTACCTAGGAAACCTTGCTCTCTGTGGCTGTAGCCATCTTGGTTGGGGTTAATTTGCATACTCGCTCTGATTGGATGGTGGGCATAGCTTGTGGGCGTGGCTTGTGGGTGTGTCGGAGGTATGGTCAATTTGCATATTTGTCTATTATTAGATATGATACAATTTCAATATTCAGGAGAGAAGGAATTCATAACTATTTAGGTCGTGTCTGTATAACATTGCTTTAAAGAACAAAAGGAATGCTAAAATAACCCCATTTTTATATGGGTTTTTTGAATGAATTCCAGGTTATTTTAAAATTCAGGCAAAAAAAAATTGCATATGTAGACTCGGCCTAAGTTCAGAGTTTTCATTATGTAAAGCTTTCAAGCAGACATGAGGGAATGTTTATCACTGAGAACCCTGAGAATGTTTATCAGTGTGACCCTACCCACTGGGCCTGCTCACATTAGTGATGTTGCACATATGGGCCAAAGAGAATGGTCTTGGGGATAGTGCAAAGAATTACATTCATCAGGGCTAGTCAGTCAAATGTGAAAAGCTCAAATGCATTTGGAATTGTTTGAAACTTTTAAAAAATAATGTAAAAGGATGTTTGTTGGTTTGTTTGCTTGTTTTCCTAGACCATTGACCTGTTGGCTTGCAAATAATATGTACGAATCTATGTGTTTCCTTCCAGGGTCTTTCTTCCCTGACTTCAAGCCCTCTGAAACAGTTTTTAAAATAGCATTTTGGCTCGGATACCTAAACAGCTGCATCAACCCTATTATATACCCATGCTCCAGTCAAGAGTTTAAAAAGGCCTTTCAGAATGTCTTGAAAATCCAGTGTCTCCGCAAAAAGCAGTCTTCCAAACGGGCCCTGGGATACACCCTGCACCCGCCCAGCCACGCCTCGGCGGGGCAGCACAAGGACCTGGTGCGCATCCCCGTGAGCTCAGGAGAGACCTTCTATAAGATCTCCAAGACAGATGGGGTCTGTGAATGGAAGTATTTCTCTTCCCTGCCTCGCGGATCTGCCAAGATTACAGTGTCCAAAGACCCATCAGCCTGCACCACAGCCCGGGTGAGAAGTAAAAGCTTTTTGCAGGTCTGCTGCTGCATGGGGCCCTCGACCCCCAGCCATGGAGAGAACCATCAAATTCCAACCATTAAGATCCACACCATCTCCCTCAGTGAAAACGGGGAGGAAGTCTAGAGGACAGGAAAGGTCAGACGGAAGGGGGGGGATACTCTTAGGCATGTTCACTCTTCCTGGATGACAAGACGGAACCCTCCAACCAGGGGCCATCTGGGAATGGGTGGGGGAGGAGACCAACTCTTGGGCAGTGGGTAGGGCTCAGGGAGGAGGGAGGATGTCACACGGCCATCCAGTTCAAGATGAGGATAAACAGCACGTCCTTGAGGCTAATGCTCTCTGGGGCATCCTCGGAGCCCGCTCTCCACGTCTGCGCCCCTTAATTGAAAAACACCATGGGAAACAGAATTTCATGCACAATCCAAACGTCTATAAATATAGGATTATGATTTCATCATGAATATTTTCAGCACACACTCTAAGTTTGGAGCTAGTTCTCGATGGAGTGAGGGGATTTTATTTTCAGGCTAAACTTACTGACAGCAGTGTTGGAGATTTGCAGGGCCAGGGCCCGGAGAGGAAGAGCCTTAAGATGGTGGGTGATACTCATTCATTTTAGAGCAAGTTTTGAACTTCATTTCTGACACATCCAGTGTCTCAGCTTGGGTTAAACCTGACCGTGAGATTTACCTTTTTCGGCGGTTTGACCAGCTACTTCTCCTGATTCCCAAGGATGAGGGTGAGGGCACTCATATCTCTGCACTAAAGGAGGCACATCCTTTAGGCTTGGGTCTAGAGTGTGTTGAAAGAACCAGTCAGTGAAAGGATGGTTTTTCCTATTGGAAGACAGTGGAGATGAGGGTAATTTTTTTCAACTTAACTACTGTGGACAAAATTCCATTAAGCAGTTCCTAGATCACATGGAGGAAGTCTTCTCATGTAACATATTTAAAGATCAAAAGGTTGGGGTGGGCTGGGTGCTAATTTCATGCTAAATTAGAGGCTGCAAAATTACTCTACAGCCTCTTTGACATGGCCTAGAAAGATCTTTCCTGACAAATCACTTACCTTTTTCAGAACTCTATTATGAAAAGCCACAGGTGATAATATTTTGAAAGGCACATCTTGATTTCCATTTCTTCTCAGCGGCTTCACTATTGCATAATGGATGAGAGCCAAGGTCTCCATGCACCTGTAGAATGTTGGAATGAGCCATGTGATCTAAGTATATCCTTCCAGAAATTTGAGTGACACACTTATCTTGGGAGCATACTGACTAAAAGCCCATCAATAGCAGGAGTTTCCAAAGAGTTTTTGACAGATGTCCATTTAGTCTGGTAAAAGATCCAGTATCCCATTCACTTCATCTATTTCCACTTTCTTCAGGCAACATGCTATTTTTTTGTTTTTGTCTACCAAATTTTGGTAAACCTTAATAACTTGGTATACCTACTAAATATGAAGATGGTAATTACATGTAAAAATTAAAATATTTTTCATATTTCACAGTCACAATTTAAAATGAGATTTATGGTTTTGGAATAATTATTGACTAGAATCACCGGTCTAAAACTACTTGTCATTTCAGTGGCCTCTTTCCCCATATTTGGGTAATTCCCTCTAAAAATTTTGAAGTAGAATGTAGCCGTTATTTAACCATTCATGGCAAAATAGTAGCCAACATCATCTATTTCTTCTTCCCTTGCAGCAAAATGATAATTTCCTTAAATCCTTCTGAAAGGCTAATACCTGCTCATACTGCCATGGAGGGAATGTTTGTATGTGGATTGGATTTGGTTGTTGGTTGTGTTTGGACATAGAATATTACCACTCTCTCACCTCTTTCTGGAGAGTGTCTTCTTGCTGATCTGCTAGACATTCTGCCTTGTGCTCATAAATTGGATTCTGGCATTAGATGTTGGCTGGATTTTTAGACTCTTCTGGACTTTCTGCATGTCGCATAACAGCTCTACCAGATGTGGGTGTCCTATTATGGTTGTAGGCACCAGGGAAGGATGTGAATATGCAAACCTCGCTCCTCTTCTGCCTTAATAGGAAAAATCAGTTTCATTATTGAGAAGAACTTCCTTCAGAATCTGAACTTTAAAAATCACTCTGGCCAGGCTTCCCCTCCAGGAAGAACGTCCCCATGAAAGAATGGTAACAGTTTTTCTTCAGCAAAATATGCCTCCATGTTTGAGATGATCTTTAAACATCATTGCAGACAAGGAAGTTTAAGATCACCAGAAAGCTCGCATTAATGCCAGTGCTAATCAAAATAAACAACTAGAGAATCTTTCCATCGTCGGACAAAAGCCATGACAATTGTGTTCATGCAAAATGATCCATAAATAATTGTCTGCTACACTCTTCTCCAACCCCACTCCCTCCAGGGAGGCAAACTTTAACATTATTTTCCTTTCCCATAATGTGGTATTATGTGTAAACACTCCAATGTTACAAGAAATTAATAATGTCACCCAAGACTTAGCCAAAGTGGGATAACAATATCCAAGATATTTTTTATTCACCCACAAAAAATCTCTGTACCTTTGAGCATGCCAAAAAACTATCTAAAATTGTCACAGTTAAACAAATGGTGATCATATTTATACTTCCATGTTTACTGCATCTATTTGGAGTTTGAAGAATTTGCCCAGAGCAGCAGGGGTCAGAATGTCTTCTCTAATGGGTTGTGAAAAGCAGTTGCTTTGGGATTGTCTCAGCAGCACAAAAAGTCAGCTTGGCATAATGGGATAGGCAAAACCCGATTTCTTCTGCAATTCAAATTGCATGCATTAAGAGAGACCTTGAATCTCTTTATTCACAAATGTCTCCAAATGTTTGCAAGGATTTCAGGAAAGCATTTTGCTTGTCACAGTTTTCTTCCTTTCGCTTCTGTGTGTCTCATCCAAGACCGCTCCTCAATTACTCAGTGTATGCTAAACTCTCCAAAATATTGAGGCTGGTAACTCTCTCACCACATACTTGAGTTGGTCCATCCATGGTAGACAGTGGCATTTGGGTAAATAAATATTTTCTTAAGGCTTTTTTGTTAAGTGCTACTGCATGCCAGGCATTACCAGGGCATTTTTTGTACCCATTGTCTCTAAACCTTGTAGCAATTTCACAATTTCAAAAATATTCACATATTTTAGATTAAAACCTGATAGTTGAGAGTGATTAAGGACTGGCTCAAAGCCAAGGAGGACCCATGATTCAATCCTGGTTCTCCCTAACACTAAGGTCTGCATGTTGTTTTTTTCCCCACAGAACCCCTTTCTCATAAATGGTGGGGGTAAAAGTCCCCAAGTCAGGACTGGGTATGCTAAGGATACTAAACCATGCCCAAACTTTTTAATGTTTTGTTCCCTTGGGATTTGCTTGCCAATTAACCTCAGTAAATATGCTGCCAAATATTCATTCCAGCCAAAACCAACAAATAGTAGGTCATAAATGAAAGGGTTTGGCGTCTATAATTCTGACTCTCAGACTGCACCACTTTCCTAGGGATCATTGCCTGGAATGTTACGCAGGCCTTGCAGGGAGGACAAACTGTATCAAATTGGAAGAAGATGGGCATATAAGAGAATGCAGAAGAGGCTGCTGCATTGGCCTAAAATAGCAAAACATACCTGTGGGTATGAAATACATTGCATAGGGTACCGGCGTTATTGACTACCAACCACAGTTAATTGGCACACTTTCGGGAAATATGTCATTTTCTAAACTAAATAAAAACAAATATGACATCACTTTTATCAACTATATTCCAACATTTTTTTTTTTTTTAGTTTGAGAAAGAGAAAAGAAATTATAGGATTACACAGAGCTCAGAGAATGTGTCAAATATGTGAATGTCATATCTGTCACGATGGGGCCAAGGGTTCAGAATGCTGATCTCCAGGTAGCCAGAGACCTGGGTAATTTTTGAAGATGGAGAATCGGTTGGCAGCTGTGGCTACTTATTAGATGGCCTCCCCTTGGTTCTGAGTTTCCTTTCTTAAGTGAACACTTTATGTCCTGAGTGTCTCGGCCTCCCTGCTCCTTCATAGTGAGCCATCATGCAGGCCCAGTAGGTTTCATGCTTGTAGCCTGAGAGAGCATTTTAAGACCTATTTGCTTGGGAGGGTAATTATTGAGTCTTTAATCACAGCTACTTAATCACAGCTTGACACACATTTTCACTTGCTGCTGGGGCTGGTTCTGCTCAGGTCCTCTTGCCAAAAGAGATGCTGCCTCTGCCTACGTGTTGACTTAATTAGGAAAGAGCTCTGCTTATCAGCAAAGGGAGAAGGGAGCGCAAGTGCATGGAAGGTAAACTCTGCAAGCGAAACAGGGTGATGGAATCGAAGGCAGAGGTGGTAACTATGGAGACAACATCAGATGTGTGCTCACCTGTTACTCTGATTTCTTTTTACACTACTAGGACTTTTAACCATGAAACCACCTGCACACAGCTCCGGTTAAGCCAGTTGGAACACTGCTGGCAACGGCTCCTTGTCTACAAAGTGTGCTGTGGAGCAGGCCACCATCTTCAAAAAGCAATGGCGGTAGTGGCCTTCTGGCCTCCAAAGTCCCCGCAAGATGACTGTTGCGGGGCTGGGCTGGCAAAAGCAAGTCAGGATGTCAGCAGAGGACACCCGGCCCCTGGCCAGTGCTCCCATCAGCGTTACCTCATTCATGCTCCCCAGACCCAAATGTCACGGGGGCTGAGGCTGGACCTTATCTGCCCTGTGCAGGAAAATGCCATCTCTCCTTTGCTCCTGCAACACAGATTACTGAGTGTCCCGTCCAAAAGGAAGGTTATGGCATCGGAGAGGGGGCTGTTGAGGAGAAAAAAGACTTACCATGGATATTGCTCAAAGCAGGATGGATGGTTCAGGAATACGTTACTGCAAGTGATAAGCAAGGAACTGCCCTAAAACTACGCGTATTCATTTTCTCTTTCCTTTTTGTGTAACTGCGGAGTTAGTACATTACTTTCCCTCCGTGCCATAGTCCACATTGCCACCTTATCAGCTGGAAATGATGATTGCTAAACTATGAAAAATTCAGACTTAATTGGATCCAAAAAAATCTAAGAGCAAATGTATACTGCATCTGGAGAAAAAATAATAATAAAGACGCTGACCTATTAAAAAGCCTGAATAATAGTAGGTACATTCAGATGCAATATTAAATAAGTGAAGATAGAGAATCCCAATATCAGTTTAATATTTCCTCCCATTTGTACACTACTGCATACCTTTTATAGTACTTCTGCCTATCTCAAGTCATTCCTGAGTATTATTCCATCATATAGATTATCTGCACTTAACATATGAAGGAATGAGGGTAGAGGAGTTGGGAGAGGTTTAAGGATTTCTTTGAACCAAATCCAGCCTCTGACTCCTTTTTCCATGGGCCTTCACTATCTCCAAGGTCCATTGTGTTTCTTGAGACCCTGACTTTCATACTCACTAATTCATCTCTAGGCCACATTTTCAGCTGTTTGTACCTTCTCTTCTGGTACAGCTCAGCAGCTGTGCAGTACAAGATTGTTCTAGGGTCTGAGTGCATATTTGTCTATGCTTCTCTCATTGGCTAAAAGGCAAGCTGATGCAATTCTGCTCTTTCTCCCTAGATAGTCAACAGCAAAGCTAAGGAAATAAGCAGGGCAGGGAGCTCTTGTCTTGCTCAATGGGGTGACACATAAGGTAAAGCCAGCAGTGACTGACACCTTAAGGACCTCAGGAACGCAAAGGTCCCAAAGGGAATTCCTTTCCCAGGGAGCCCGAGAGTCATCGTATACACCCCGATGACCACTGTCAGCAAACTGCTCACTTCCTCTCCTGCACTAAATGCACTTGGCATGAAAAATACAGAGAGGCACAGACGGTCCCTAGCTAATGAGCTGGGTGTGTTCCAAGCTCATCTATTACAAGTCAAGAAGAATACATTCTTCCAAGAGGCATTGTTAGAAATAGGGGAGAGGAAGAATGTTCTCAGATGAACTAAAGAATAAAGATCTATTTAAGGGATACCTGAGGTTGGAATACTTTTTCTGTAAATAGCTAGGCATTTAGGCATCGTGGAGCCATACCATCTCTGTGACACATTCTGCTTTGCTTAATTTCCTTTTTTGGGGTGGGGGGTACAATCCTCTAAAAATGTAGAAACCAGTCTTAGTTCACAGGCATGGGCCAGATTTAATCCATGGACCATAACTTGCCATCCTGATCTATACAATTGCTAGCTTACACTTTTATGAATTTAATGCTAAGCAGTAGATTTTGGTGTTCAGCAAACATCTTTTTTTTTTTTTTTTTAATATGCCATTGATACGTCTCCACTTGACTAGCTTAATGTTCCCAACCTGCATGAGTTGTTAGGTATGAAGTGACAAGCTCATAATCAGGGGTGGGATTGGCTCCATATCACCTGTCCACCCAAAAGATACACTTAGTCTCTCATTGTGACCTTCAGCATAGGCGTCAGGATAAGAGGGAAGCACCCACCACCCCCTCCACTGCTGTATTTTGTAGAACAGCAAGTCAGCAGAATCCCAAGGGAGTCCATGGAGATCTCTCAACTCTTCACCTCGTTGGCAAAATCCCCCAGCACATCCTGGCTGACCCTGAGAGTAGCAACAACCAGTAGGTGCCATTTGACCAGGGCTGATGTGAAGTCCCTCCCAGACTGCGAACCCTGCTGAAGCGATTCCCAGAAGCCTTCAGGCCAAGTGTGGCTCCTGGGGAAGGCCTCCTGACCACAAGCCCTCTGCACTAGGGCCTTGGAGAGTGTGCCCTGGAGCTCATTACAAAGTGGGGCACAGAAGGAGGTGCTGGGAGAGGGGTGTCTTCCCAAAGACAAATAGGTACTAGTTCTAGCAGGTCTCTTCTCCTCCTCGCTTTCCTTCTTTTCCTATTTTTCCTTTTGATTTAAGGCTGAAATTGCTTCACTTGACTTGAAATGGCATTCCTGTGGGGTGATGAAGCCATGTTTCTCTGAGCGAGTGCTTTGTTGGAGGGACCTGTTTCCCTGTTCTCTCTCCAGTGCTAATGGGCGATGAAGGAGAGGAAGACATTCCAGGTTAGAAACAAGGTGTTCCGTTCCCGGACCCGGGGCAGGGTGTCTGCAGCGTTAGGAGATGCGACTCTCCCGTAGGGCTCAGGGTGAGGCCTGGAGTAGTAATGGGTGCAGGACTGACGTAGAAGAACATGGAAGGATCGAGGCCAGTAATACCACCACTGTCCACGCAGGACACCGAAAGGAAGGGTTGGGCCACCTCGGTGGCAGCTTCCCTTCCCCTGCCCCCTGTCTGATTTGCTTCTTTCCCTTCTGTCTACCTCCTTTCCTTATCTTTTCCTCTCTCTCAATAATTCCAACCTCCACTTCCTGCCAAACTTATAGGCAGTGACTGACGTTGGGGTGGGGTGCCCTTACTCCTGTGGGTGCCAGTTCCCGTGGGATAGAGAATGCCATGCACAACCCTAGGTGACAAGGTGGGGTTTCCCTCAGACCCTTCATCCCCTCCCCACAACAGGCATTAGGCCGGATGCTGCAAGCTGGCCCTTTTGCCCCCGCCACCCAGCCTCCAGAGACCCAGGTAAGGTGAAGGCAGCTCAAGGTCCTTCCCAAGGGCTTTCACCCTCTGCCCACATTGCTGTCTTTCTGCTTTTTACTGTTAGTTCCAAATGAAAGATACAAACACATGAGCAGCCACATATCAGAAAGAGCTGGTGGTCAGGAGTGGTGTCTGGCCCCTCCCCGGAGTGCACCTCTTCTTACCAGTCAATCCCACTCCCTGGCAACTTACAACCCTCTGACAACTTACCAAGCCCCACGAAGTCACCTTCTCTTTCTCTTCCTCCTCATCCTTCGTCTCTCGTCTTTGTGGTTTTTCCCTTTCACTTCCCAGTAGGTCCTTCAGAGCCTGGATTGATCTCATAGAGTCAAGTTGGTTTCGGGTCAGCATTAAGCAGTGCTAACCCGAGTGCACAGAATTCATCCGGGTGAAAGGTTCCTTCTTGCTGGTGCTCCCGCTCTCTGTCTCCGGCCCACCGGCCCACCTGCTCCTGGGACTCATTCCCGGACTCCCTCTAGTCTCTCATCATATCCAGGAGCCTCACTACTCCAAGCAAAGGGTCGTCTCTTCCCACGTGTGCTCCTGCGTTTGCTGCCACAACCCCATGCATTTGGAATCCCTGGCATCAGTGTGCTCGGGCTGTCCTGGCAAAGCACCACAGGTCTCACAGTTCTAGAGGCTGGAAGCCTGAAATCCAGGTGTCAGCAGGTTGCTCCTCCTGAGGCCTCTCTCTTTGGCTTGCAGATGGCTGTCTTCTCCCCGTGTCCTCACATGGCCTTCCCTGCGTGTGCCTGTGTCCTCATCTCCTCTTCTTAGAAGGACACCAATCAGATTGGATCACGGCCCATCCCGATGACCTTATTTTAACCTTCATTACCTCTTTAAAGGTCCTATCTCCAAATACAGTCACATTCTGAGGCACGAGGTGTTAGGATAGCAACACATAAAATTTGGGGAGTCACAATTCAGACCCTAACAATTTCCTCCCCACTCTCCTTTTAGCACATAAAAATTTATCCACAATTCTTTTTCTAGGTCAGATGTTTAAATTCAGTCCTTCCTGAATCCTGTCTCCAAATAGCCACAGCAATTGTCTGTAAAATGCATCTGGCAACCAATGGTGCATTTTACTGTGATCTTTCTGTCGTTTCAAAAAATCTATATTTTTTCTCTTTAAAATTTACTTTATACTGTAGCTACATAGGGTCTATCTTCTCAACTAGATTAAAACTTAGGAGGGCAGGAACAGTCATATTGTTTTGTATGATCATAGCAATCCTCAGCACCTGGGTGGTCATATCTGAGGCCCAGGACCCCTCGGAGCAGGCAAAAAGAGAGAGGACAAAGAGGGACAAGATCCAAGCACTAGCTACAGGCAGGGGCTGGGAGAGCAGGTCCATGGGACTTGGAAATACTACACCAGGAAGGCTCAGGTAATAGTTGACAACACTGGGCTTCTTAAAAGTCACAGTGAGATTCTCATCAGTGGTGCAGAGCACAGCAGTGGGGAATCCCATGTTAGTGCCATCTAGAGTCAGGCAGGCGTGGGATCCCCCAGGAGACATCTGCACCCAGGAAAACAGAGTTCCATCACTGAATGAGACAGACCCTATACCATGAGAGCAAGGTGAGACAGAGCAAAATGGGATCAGGAACCAATGTCAGAACCCAGGCCTGGGAGATAGATGGGAGGCTGTGATCACCACAAGTCCCCAATCTGGTGATGGGTGAGTTGTCTAGAGCCGTGTTCAGCAAACTGCGGCTCGTGAGCCACATGCAGCTCTTTGGCCCCTTGAGTATGGCTCTTCCACAAAATACCACGGCCTGGGCGAGTCTATTTTGAAGAAGTGGCGTTAGAAGAAGTTTAAGTTTAAAAAATTTGGCTCTCAAAAGAAATTTCAGTCGTTGTACTGTTGATATTTGGCTCTGTTGACTAATGAGTTTGCCGACCACTGGTCTAGAGTAAGATGGTACATCCGCTTCAGTCCAATCTAGAAATTAAAAGAGGAGAAATCATGTGACAAGGCAGGGCCTACAAAAGTATTAAGTGTATTGAGGCCAAAACCATCCAAAAACAGGTTCGAATGAGTGTAGCAATGGTTTATTGATTTATAAACACACACACACACACACACACACACACACACACACACACACACAACAAAACTTGCCTTTCTTCCTCACTCTGGTCCCCATTCCTTTTGCTAAACCCAGCCTTACCTTTCATAATGAAAAGATTTCAGCTCGGCAGCTTGGCTAATTAATGTCTCAAGGGTTGGGAGGCCTTTGCTTGGCCCATTGATCAAACGCTGAGCATCGGGTTGAATGCTTCTCATCCAGTGCCGCTCCCACCCAGGCCCTGTGTCATAGCAGATGGATTGTCATCGTAAAGAGCAGGGAAAGAGGGAGCATTGACAGATGGGGAGGTGAGTGAGCAGCTTTAATCAAAAACAAAATGCCCAAATTTAGTTTGATAAGTAACAAGACTATTAAAAAGTAACCCATAAAGTACTTCAAAGAGCAAAACAAGCAAGTATGATAAATATATAAATAACAACTTATTGTTAGCTTTCTACCTACATTTTTAAAGAGGGTAAACATTTATTAGGGAGCAATTGAATTAAAAAATGGGGTCCCATGCTTGCTTTTGTCTCCAGCAGCTCACCAGACCCCCTGCCTCCCTCTTCTGAACATCACACTCAACCCCTGACACCTGAACTTCAGCGCGTGAGTGCTGACATTCTGCAACAGAAATTTTGTTTCAGCTTTTCAAGCCTGAATCCAAACACATGCTAAATGCATCAGAGGTGCAGGAAGGAAAATGGCTCATTTTTGTCTCCGGGGAATGAAGTCCCCGCAGCCCACTCACCAGTATCGCCACACCTCTTTCATCCAGTGTGGCAGAGGAGGAAGCAGCGTGCTCCGGACAATGCACTGTGATGAGGGGTCAAGTCCAAAGAAGGGAAAATGACAGTTTTGGAGCATCTACTATGTGCCAAGCCCTTTGCACATTTTATAGGGGGAAATGGAAGATTTTACAGTCACATTACCAAGGAAAGACTTGCACCGGGAACCCATCCAGTGATATGAGTGTGAGAAGAAGAAAGACAGTGACACCTGTAGGGAGTTAAGGGGAAAGTTGAGCCTTTGGCATACCTAGTCTTGGAGGTCACCTGGCCTGCTGAACCCTTGGCCTGACCTTAACCAGCTCCACCCAGAGCCAATTAGCAGAAGGGAACTTGAGAGATCTTGTAAGTGGTGCTGAGGGAAGAGCAGTGGCCTAGAAGCCACATGGCCTGGGCCTCATTTTCAACCCCATTTTTGTGCCTGATTAAGTGACCCGGACAAGTCACTTGACCTCCCTTGGCCCCACTTTTCTCGCCTTTGAAATACGGTAGGCAAATGTAATGGAGTTGAACATATGTAATCATAGTAGACTCCAATCTGCATTATAAGTCAAACATTATTCTAAATGAATTACCTTGAAGGTATCTTAAAGCTACTGAAAACTCCACATATAGGAACAACAGAGTTAAGTCTGTTTCCTTTGTTCATTCTCCTAGTTCAGGTTGATAAATTTCCAAAAGTTGGTCAAGACACAAATTACTTTTTCACTAGAAAGGAAATACTAAATGGATGTTGTGCCATTGCTTGGATGCTATTATTTTTAAACTTAGGGTGCTAGGCACCAAATTTCAATTCTCAGTTATTCCCTCCCCCCACTATGCTATTTTCTTTGGGTAGGAAATACCTCTGCCTGAACATTTGTTTTAATTTTTAAAAATCAGACTCACTGTGATACTTTGAAGCTTTCCACCGAGCTCTCTCTCTCTCAGAGAGCCCAGAACAAGGGTACCCAGTGCTGGTGGTGTTTGTAATCTTTCTTACCTTGACTACTCACTTAGCATAGGAAGTATTTTGTTATCATGGTTGTCCTATAAAAGACTCTGCGTAGAATGCTGTCATAAAGATGTGTGTGTGTCTGTAGAAAGAGAAGTAATTCTGACCATTGGAAAACACGGGAGCATCTGAAACAAAGCTTGGGTCTAAAATCATCTCAGGAAGTAGGGCTGAGCTATGCTTGGCCTGGGTAACTGTAGAAGTCAGTGTTTACAAGATAAAACAGCAAATTCCTAGTCATGACCTATAGGCAGTTTTAATTTTAGCTGGAATTGAAACTCACATCATGAGAGCACCCGCATTCAGTCTCAGCTCTAGTTTCTAGTGCTGTCGGTGAGAGCCCCAACATCTCGGTGGATCCCTTGAAATGATCTCCTGGACTCTTCTGGGCTGGTGGTTTGATAGGAAAGTCCATTGTGTGAGCTCCGCCCACCAGGACTCAGTCTGCCTTAGGCTGTCAGCCATACTCAAAGGCCTTGTTCGGCAGGGATCTGCCAAATGGTCTCTCGTGACTCAGAATCTCAAACTTGTTTTAAATGGAGGGGGAAAGTTACTTTCAGGGATGAGGTTCTTGGCCCAACTCTGCTTTGTATAAACACAGCCTATGTCTATTTCAGTCTTCTGGGTTTTAAGAAGCAACTGCTGAGTTGTGGCAAAGGGTGAACTAGTTGGTATTGATCCAAATTAAAACGAAGAGTTTTCCTTTCTTGCAGCGCTGGAAGAAGGGAGACAGCATCATCGCCTAGGGAACAGAATGTGACTGGCCTGGCAATCAGGGAAATGAGCGTGGGCCTCGATTTACAAAGAACCAGCTCTACCAAAGTCTAAACTTGTAGAAATGGAGACGTTGTGCTTGGAGTAAGGATTTTTACTCTACGGAAGGATAACATTTGGGTCATGTTGATGCATGATGCTGTGTATATGAAAACTATTGATGTAATTCATTACAGGTCATTCTGCCTTGATTTTTAAGGGACAGACAACCATTACATGAAGCCTAGTGTGTGCCCACGGGTGCTGTCCTTACCACCCATCAAGGAGGGTGTCCAGCCCAGCCCCTGTCCTGCTACCCACTGTCAGGAGCCTGTATGTCCACGTGGATGTACTTATTTATCAAGCATTCATCTAAGACACAGATCTAACATATTACTATTGTCAACGCTGGGACAACAGTGATTAAAGGAGTAACTGTGAATACAAATTTTTTTGAGAGTCAGCTCCCCCCAATTGCATCTTTTGTGTCCCTCAAATTCTAGCATATTCACAGAAGTTTAAAAAAAATGCTGCAAAACAAAATCACCTTCTGCCAAGGGAAGCTGCCATAACACACAGCGGGCCTTTCACTCATTTATCCATCTGTGTTATCAGTCAGGGCTCCTGGCTCAGGTCCCGAGAGTGGAGGACACTGGTGGACACGTGATCTTCATGACCAAGGCTCCTGTGGTCTGTGGAGAATGCAGGCAAATCCATAATTACAGCAGAGAGTGGGGCGTGTTGTCCCGTGGGAGTTTGGTGGAAGGCACCCACCAGCCTTGGAGTTAGCCTTCGCAAAAATGGTGACCTCTGAGTTGGATCCTGGAGGACAGAGTGGAGTGGGACAGAAGGAGCTGTTCCAGTCAAGGAAGGAGTGACCCTCAGGCATGTGCTAGTTTTGCCTCCTCCTCCGTTCTGTTAGGGCACGGGGAGGTCAGTCTTGCTTAACATGATGGCCACTTGGCTTTGCAAACCTCATCCCTCAAGTTCCCTTCAGACCAACCACACCTGCTTTCCTCCTCACTCTTTTGTTTTGTTTTGTTTTCCAATGAAGAATCAAGGATGAGCCAATAAATATAAGTCCAGGGGTTTTCTTGACAAAGCTCCCATGTTCAGCTTGGCTGAACACAGGAAAGTCTATTTCTTTCTCATCAGGCAAAAAACATTTGCTTCAACAAAAAGTGGCTCACTCATAAGAACAAACAAATGTTTTGGAAGTCTTAATACGCAAATCTTAAGTGATACCATTTAACGTTTTTAAAAATTGAGAAATTTTTTTAAGCGAGAAAACATTGTGCAGTAAGCTTTAAAAATAAATAAATAAATAAATACATAAATACATAAATAAATAAATACATAAATAAATAAATGGAAGGGGAAAAAGTCTTGAGGCCTCTGAAGTCTTGAGACTAAAAGACACAGAACATTTAAAAAATAAGACAAAGGCCATTCTTGAAAAAAATAAAGTCAAGAGATCCAGTTTGAAAGTAAAAGAGAGAGAGAGAGTATTTTCCCTACAAAAAAAAATCTAGAAAGTAATTGGATCATTCCAGTACCCCAAAGGCTGGCTGGCACGTCGTCCATCACTGAAGGGTCAGTATCTTTGCTGTCAGGGCGCAGTATGAGCGAAGGGTGCCTGGGAGTTTATCACAGCTCCAATGCAGCAGAGGTGGTGGGAGAAACGAAAACAAAAGTGAGGGCCTTGGAGTTGCCCCTTTATACAGCAATCAACGAGCAGTTAGGAAGGATGTGGCTTTCTGGGGCTAATAAAAACAAATTTGGAGGCTTGTTTTGTCTTTGAAATTAAAACCGTATTTTAGAAAATACAGCTGATGCCATTTAAACACGAGCCCTGCGACATTGCCTGGCTTACTGCAGCTTTTCTGTTTGTCTCGCCATTAGATCTGTTCAAAATAGGAACGTGGCATTTCCATGTTTGCCGAAAAGCAAATGTGAGCTGACTGGCCAAGTTTAGCTGTTATGGTTTTCCTAGAACCCTTATGACTGTTGTGACCAATAAGATCCTTGTAATGTACAATTTCTAACTATACCGTGTTTGTGATCTATGCCCTCCTCCAGGTTTTGGTATTTGGTCAACTGAGTTGATCTTACCCCCGTTCCCTCCGTGTTACAGAGTTTAACTGTATCATGCTGAGAGTTTGGTATGTGCTCCATGCTGAAAGAAGAATATTCTCCCGAGTCAGATAAATATGTTCATGTGTGAGAATTGCTATACTTGAATTTGCTGCAGCATTTTGTATTGACGCATATATATGACACCCAGGCTGACTCAATGGCTTCTAAAACATTTAATGTCTCTTAAATGGACTCAATATCCTTGGAATGTGTTTAAATATTTCTGAATTTTCTACATGCCATTTTTACAGGTCCATTTGTTTATGATGTGATGTGGTAAAGAATCAATCACTTTCGTTGTGTGTGTGTGTGTCTGAAGAAAATAAATGTATATATTACTAAGAAGAAGAATAAATTATTGAAAAATATACTTGATGGATCATGCAGCCCACTGTTGAAAAAGAATTTATTTTATTTCTTTAATAAAGTGATTGTTCAAATTATAAGCATTTATATTGTCCTTCTAAATATGGATGCCATAATATTTAAGTGTTGTTCAATCTTGATGTATGTTCAACATTGATGTATGTTCAACATTGATGTATGTTCTCTAATAAAATATTTTAAACCTCTTTCTTTAAACACATATTGCCCAGTTCTTTAATCACAATCTATTGTTAATATATGTCTGTTGAAAGTGGAGTGGCAGCTAAATGGGGTAGGTTGTACATAAGATATTCAAGTTGGCAGCATTCAGGGTTCAGGTAAGAGCCAAAATACAACTGCATTGTCAGGTTTAGAGTCAGGGAAAGGTGATAATGGAACTCAGGCACACAAAAATGTTGAATGTGTTCAAGGCTGAATGTATTAAGTGACCCAAAACCAAAGCAATAGGTCAGGGGAACTAGTGGCCAGAGAAGGCCATGGGCAACACAGTTCAAGGGGAGTTTTTCTGAGAGGATTCTGGTCTGATCGTGGTCTCAGAGCCTGGAAGCCCCAGCATCACCCCTTTAGCCTCATTCTCTCAATGGGACTCCTTGGCAGTGTGGTGTCATCATTGGGGACAAGACCACTGCAGTCAAATTGTCACAGGTTTCAAATTCTCTCAACCATTCACCACCTAGGTGATCTGAAAACAGAGATTACACACGCCTAAAGCTTAGCTCTTTCTTCTAAAAAAAAATAGGGACAATTATTGTACATCGTTGAGAGGGTTGCTGAGATAATAAAATGAAAAAATGCATGTAAAGTGTTTAGAAAAGTGCCTGATATCTAGTTAGCACTCAGCAATTACACGTTGTTCATTTTCTTATTGATCTTGCTGGTTTGGTTGTGGCTGTCATTTTAGCTACCCCCAAAGGTAACCATCACTTTTCTGGTGATGAAGAATCATTATTTTTTACCCAAAGCCCTTAGCATCTAAGTCAAGTAATAGCATCACAGCTATACTGATTTGGGTTTTGCCTAATGATGTCATGTCCTGTGGGTGCTCAGCTGGTCATAATCCAGGCTCAGTTAGCACGGCTGTAGCCTCACTCCATGGATCCCCACAAAAGGTGGGGAGTGGCAGGCAGATGGAGGGTGGGAGGGAATCCTAAGATACACAGATGTTTGCAATTGTCCAGCCTTTGTTTTCATGGAGCTTGAAAGTGGTAAACCTAATTTTTAGACTAATATCATTGGTTTATCTGATGAACTCTTAACATATTTTTTGCTTCAGGTTATAGACTCTGGAAGAGAGAGAAAGTGGAGATATTGTTAATGTTAACACTCATTGGTTCCTATGAAGGTAGAAAAATTATTTAAAATATGGCCATAATGATGCTAGGGCCACATCTCTGCTGTGCATTCTACCGTGACTAATGCTGTGGAAAGCCCTGTTTTAACTGGTTCAAATGCATCACCTCATTTAATCTTCACCATCCTATAAGGAAGTGCTAGGAATCAAATTAGGTTGCATTTGGCTGGAAGCAACAGAATACCCATTTAAAAGTGGATCACATAAGACAATTTGTAACACTATCCTATATAATAAAAGGCTAGTATGCAAATAGACTGAATGGCAGAACAACCAAACTATGACATGCACTGACCACCAGGGTGTGGAACATGGCAGATGTCGGCCACGGAGGGGTGGTGGAGCAGATGAGTGGGGGCACCAGTCACTGTCGTCGGGGCAAACCTCTGGTGGTTACTGAAAATTCTTTACACCGAAGCAGCTGTTTGCACCCGCGCCGGTGCCCAGCACCAGTCCTGATCACTCGGCACCATCAGCAGGTGCGAGAGGCAGCTGCTGGTCCTGATTGCACCTGAGGGCTTCTCCACTGCCCCCTGCTCCTGAGGGGCAATTGGGACCAGCAGCCACCGCTTGCACCCGCGCATGGCACCGGCCCCACTTGCACCCGCTGCTGATGCCGGCTCTAATCGCTCTGCACCATCAGCGGGTGTGAGCAGGGCTGGCGCTGTCAATGCATGGGAGGGGTGGTGGTGGTGGGAGTGGGGCTGCCGGCAGACAGGGGACTGGGGGCTGTGGTGGGAGGGGCAGAGTGGGGGTGTGTAGGATGGACCAAAACACCCCCCGCCCCCGTGCCTACTGCAGCCTCACGGCCCACAGTTTTTTTCAAGGTGCACGAATTCGTGCACTGGACCCCTAGTTATCAATAATTTGGCATGAAAACATTTATTTTTGCCAAAATGCCCTGCAATCAATCTACCTGGGTTTGAATCCTATTCTATGAGGTGTCAGTAAATGTTTAGCAGCCAGCTCTCCAGAAACACCCACACACACACACAAATAAACATACAAAAAAACACAGAATTTGCAAATTTGTCAATTCCTGTGGTGTAAATTCTCTGACAGTAACACATATCAAGCTGCCAACTTGATGTCATTGAACATGTGTTGGGGAGAGATATACACAATCGTGTCTCTTGGTCCTGTACAAGCCAACGTCAGCACCCCACTCCTGCCACTTAGTAGTATGCAGCCTAAGTCTACTTGTATGTTAATTTCCTTATCTGTAAAATGAGATAATAGTTGCACCTTCTTCATTGGAATAATTCATGTAAAGAAGTCCTGTGCTTCATTCAGTCAGTAGCAATGGATGCTAGTTATCATAGTTATTGTTAGTTATTGCCAATATAGGCACAAAGCAGAAACCATCTCAGAATAGAAAAGTGTTCATCCTTATTCAATTTCTAGAACAACTCTTCTAATTGCGATCCTTCTTCAGACATTGTACAGCATGACTCCTCATCCCCACCTACAATGAGTTCGTTACTCTCTGTTTTAGACTCCAAAATTTTTCGGAAAATTGTTTCTTTGCATTTTTGCTTTAACTGAAGTACTTACTGATTTTATGAACCAGTTTTCTCAAAGAGCCTCTTAATGCCAAATCATTCTGCCAGCCTATTATTATCTCTCCTGTTTATAAATGCAAATGCCTCCAGCAGAGTTTATGAAAAATAATTATCCTGTTGTGTAGGTGGACAGAAAAACCACTACCCCCGTGCTCACTCCTCACTTTGTTCCTATGTTCTAATCCATACCCTCCTTTCAAAGATAATACAAGCACATATTTAACTAAATAAAAGTGCCTCAGATTCTGGGGTTGAGGTGAGTTTTTGGGTCCTGAGTGGCACCACACCCACCCTGCAGTTCTCTTCTGTGGGAACACTATACATCCTATATAATAAAAGGCTAAGATGCAAATCGACTGACCAGCGGAACAACTGATCGATATGACATGCACTGACCACCAGGGGGCAGACTCCCAACACAGGAGCTGCCCCCTGATGGTCAGCTTCTGCTCAGCCAGAAGCTGGGCTCACAACTGGTGAGCACAGCAGCAGTGGCGGGAGCCTCTCCTGCCTCCGCGGCACTAATGATGTGGGGAGCAGGCCTAAGCTTGCAATCAGACATCCCCCGAGGACTCCCAGACTGTGAGAGGGTGCAGGCCGGGCTGAGGGACACCCCCCTCCAGTGCACTAATTTCGTGCACCGGGCCTCTAGTAGAAAGATAAGAGCCAATGGGAAGAAAACACAATGTTTATTAATTCCCAGAATAGCTCTATTCCACTCCAGGTTTCTTACGCCCACTTAATTGATTCTAAAATGTCCAGGTTTGAGGAGTAAGGCACTGGTAGGAAAGCTGACATTGAAGCATAAGTACGGCCACATGTGCTTCTGGAAGCAAGGCCCCGGTCATAAGGTAGTGGGGTGGGGTATGGGTGGGCAAGAATGAGATCCTGCCCACCGAGGATGCAAGGCCCAAGAACAACCAGCAATAAGAGACAGTTCTCAGTTTTGCTGGTAGGAGGCAGGGGAGGGGTTGTAAGGACAACAGTGAAACAAGGGCAGTTTCTTCTCTGTGGGCAAAGGCACAGGTACAAGGATAGAAGCAGACATTCTTCCCACCCTCCCCACATAAATACCATATGTGGGTATAAGTTAGAAATTAATAATTCCATCCATGCTATCACAAATTACACGATTTTGTTCTTTTTATGGCCGAGTAATATCCCATTGTACCACAGCTTTTTTATCCATTCGTCTATTGATGGACACTTGGTTTGCTTCCATATCTTGGCTATCATACATAATGTGGCAATGAACATGGGGGTGCATATGTTCTTTCAAGTTAGTGTTTTGGGTTTTTTCAGATATATAGTGAAATAAGCCAGACATAGAAAAACAAAGGCATGTGGTATCACTTATATGTAGAATCTAAAAAAAAAAATTTAATGAACAAACAAAATAGAAATGGGCTTATAGACACAGAGAACAAACTGGTGGATGCTAGAGGGAAGGAGTGTTGGGGGTAGGATGAAAAAGGTGAAGGATTTGAGAAGTACTAATTAGTAGTTACAAAATGTGCATGGGTTGTAAGGTAAAGCATAGGGAATATAGTCAACAATATTTTAATAACTATCTATGGTTTCAGGTGAGCCCTTGAATTATCTGAGGGAACACATTGTACAGTGTGTTTATAAAAGTAGAACAAGCCAGATATTCTGATTGGTTACATTAGATGCATTTTTTTGAAATATATTTTATTGATTTTAGAGAGGAAAGGAGAGGAAGAGAGAGATAGAAACATCCATGATGAGAGAGAATCATTGATTGGCTGCCTCCTGCACGTCCCCCACTGGGGATCGAGCCCGCAACCCAGGCATGTGCCCTTGGATGGAATCGAACCTGGGACCCTTCAGTCTGCAGGCCGATGCTCTATCCATTGAGCCAAACCAGCTAGGGCTAGATGCATTTTTATAGCTCAGTAATTGAGCAATTTGTCAACCCCTGATTATCGTAGAACTCTGAGGTTTTGCCTTAACTTACACCTCACAACGTTAATAAAGCAATGCCCAGTCTCCTGCCTTCTGGGAAGTTATAGTTTGATATAATGAGTGCCACCAATAGACTCTGCGAGCTTATTTTAGAGCTTACAGCATTTTTAAGAGCCATAAACTTATTTCAACAGTATTTTCACTGCTTCAAATATTTCGGGAACTCTTCGGAGAGCGTCTTTGGAGTCAATTTATGTGTGGTAGCTCCCCTTAAAATTCCTGTGCTATTTACTTATTACCACAAATAGGACTTGTCTAGACCAGCAAAGGTCTTTCTCACACACAAAAGGTGAGCCTTGCAGCTGAGGGGACAACTTCACGGGTCCCCTCTGTTTGACTCTGGGCAGCTGCTGCCAATGCCTTGACCAGCTTGCTCTGCCGTCCTATTGGCCAAATACAAGCCGGGAGGGTTGAACTGCTATAAAAAGTCATTCTGAATAAATTCAGTGGAAAAAATTAGGTCAATGGTTTTCAATCTGCCCTTTTTTAGTGCAATCTTTTCTTTAGGTGGAATCTGATGCAGAAGCCCTCTGTGCAGAATAAAGGAAAGCAGGAGGTCCTGGAATGATGTAGGAGTAGGTAAAACTTCAACCACTCAGGCACCCCACCAGACACACACTCTTCCTGGTGACCCCCTGAGGAATGGCTACAGGACCTTTGGGACCCCCTTGAGCAAGGTCTAAGCAGCACTAAACTACACACTCTTCTGGGGCAGTGGGTAGCATACCTTCCCACAGACCTGGCACATGGCGGTCTGTCAATAAAGGCTCCTGGGAGAGGGAGGGAACCAGATGGTAAAAGGCTGTTGGAGGTGGGGTATTTCCCCCAAGAGCTCAGTAGTTAAAGAAGCCTAATAGAGGGTCTATTACCAAAGATAATTACCAAACTGGGGCTCATATCTGCAAGAATGGTTTCCTGGAGGTTGAAATACAGAGCAAGTCAAGTGACACAGACAGTGAGTTCTCTCTCTCTCTCTCTCCCTCTCTCTCTCTCTCTCTCTCTCTCTCTCTCTCTCAATGTGAGTGAGTAGGGGATAGGCCCATGGAATGGCTGAATGGTGTGATGATAACTGACAGCAGAGGAGAATTCCTATTTTGATCTCTTATTCACCAGCAGAGACAATCAACTATTTTAAAACTAGAAAAGCCATGCACATGAATTTAAGCAGAAATTCATGGGAATTATAGCCCGGGCAGGTGGGTGGTGAGGAGCAGTGGCTCAGGAGTGGTGGCAGTGGGGGGCGGGGGGGACTTGGATAAGAGCAGAAGCTGGGATGGGGTGTCTGAGGGGCCCAGCTCCCACCTTTCACCTTCCCTGAGCAACTTCTGAATAAATTGGTAAGTATGTCTAAAGAGCAGTAGTTAGTTAACACTGGTTTACTACTTACTGGAGGTAGGTATTATTCTAAATGTTCCACATATATCAACTCCTCCACTGCTCTATCATTTCTGCCTTTCACAGAAGAGAAACTGAGGGTTTAGGGGTTTGAAAAATTCACACACCAGTTGGCGACAGAGGTAGAATGTGAACCCAGTTATTCTGATCCCAGAGTCCAGTCTCTTGGGCAGTATGCCACGATGCCTCTGGAAATCAGACTGTCCGTTTTATTGCTGATAAAGCTCCAAGTTGGAGGATACCGCTTCTATCTCGGGGCAAATGAGCTTTGGGAGGGGCTGCCTTGTAGGCAGTGCTGGCCGGGGCACATTAATGGCGGGCTGCCCAGGAATGACCTGCCGGCAAGAGCAGGACAGCAGTGCCGCCGCCGGGGCCAGCTCACTCCCAGAAGGATCAACCCCAGGCTGAGTCCGCCCAGTTTGTTGTTTCCAACTTTTCCAGCAGATTAAACCACTCCGTGGGATGATGGAAGGAAAGATGGGGAATGAGGAAGAGCCGCTCCCTCCAACAGGGACCACACAGGAAGCTCAGACAGGTCAGGGAAGTAAGGGGTCCCAAAGTCCAGGAGGAAGGAAATTCAGGACAGTACGAAGACCCAGTGATAAAGCAACGTGGAGGGATTGACTTCCTACAAATGGTCCAAAACCAGGAATATCCTGGGCAAAGAGTCAGCAACTCCCAGGTGCATTACGTGCCTCCAAACACCTTTGTGTGACACGCACTTGATACGTTGCCCAGCCTGCTCTTGACAGCCAGCTTTCCTGGTATGTTCCTTTTGCAGACGAGGAAACTGAGGCACAGCACGATTGAGCACTTGCTCCCAGTTTCCCAGCTGATGAATGCCAGAGTCACATTTTCTCTGCCACTTGATAAACCTCGATTTTGGCAAAGAAGAAAGAGAAAACAGCTGCAATGTGAAATATTCCAACGCTACCCTAAATTAGAACATTGCTTTTAAAATTCTCCTCTATGTATAATGAAGCTTTTAATAAAATGTTTAATGTGGCTTCTCTACAAAAGCATATTTGCAACCCACAGTTGACAATATTCTCTCTCATCCCCAAATTAGGACATGTGCTTTTCAAAACAAGAGAGGGTATTTAGATGTGGGACCTCTCTGGACACGCGGTTGCTTAGCATCGCCAATTTAACACTCTCGTACACTCACATGAAACAGCCCCTAAACTAATTTCACAATCCCAGGAGTGCGCTGATACAATCTGATTTCCTGACTTCCTGATAAGGAAGCCAATGAGAGACCCAGCACCAATAAAATGTGGACACCAGCATAAAGGCCCTGACAATTATTATGTCTTTAGCACATAGGGTGTGCTAAAAAATTAATACTTTTTCTCCCAACTTCTAAATCCTTCTAGGATGAGCTAATAATCACATTTTCATAGACAGATTAACAGTAAAAAAAAAATCAAGTTTTAATACATGCGCAAGGGAAATTCTCATAGGCCTGAACATTCCAAAGACAGTGAGGCAATCTTGGGTATATAAGACACTTTGGACAAAGGAGAAAAATTGGGGAGGACGAGGTCTTAGATTTCAGAAGTGAGAATGGGTGATTTGCAGGTAGCTGAGGAAGAGCAGAACACATGTGGCAGGAAAATTCTTGCTAGACAACTCAGGAACAATGGGACACGAGGAGTCTATTTAACAGGCCCCTGCCTGAAGCCTTCCTATTGACCATCTTAATTCAAATCAGGCTAAGACAGCTTCCTAAATTCTCCTTCCTGAAGCGCCCGCCTCTGTTTGAATGTCTTGGGCAGGAAAGGGGGCAGGGTCAAAGGTTAATAGTATTACATTGTTATACTATTATAACAATGTAATACTATTATTATTGTTAATAGTATTACAGATGTCTCTCATTTTCCCCTCCCTTTGCCCCCCTTCACCCAGTCCCTGTCCCACCCCAGGCCTTCCCCACACTATTGTCTGTGTCCATGGGTTATGCATATATGTATATATGTTCTTTGGTTAATCTCTTCCCGTCCCCCTACCCCTGTCCCCTCTGAGATCTGTCAGTCTGTTCCATGCATTCATGCCTCTGGACCTATTTTGTTCTTCAGTTTATTTTGTTCATTAGATTCCACATTCCCGTTTTTTAATAAACAGCTTAAAATCAATATTCCAAGAGGCACCTTCGGGATGGCAAGACTTTGATTCCTTCACAGCCTTGCAGCTGGAAGTCTCCTCTAGGACTCGGATCATGACATTTTCCAGGAAGTAAATGTTGCTTCCAGAAAATTCTCCTCCTAGAACTCTCATCTCAGGAACACTCTTTCTTGTAAAACAGCGCAGAGTTAATACCCTTGTCCCCAGTTGGCTGGTAATTGGAGAGTTGCTGATTTAATCGTTGCTTGCAACCCACATGAAGGGCGGGAAAAGTCCTGTCACGTTATGAGAAATATTCAGGGGGGAGGGGAGAGACCCTTCTCTCCAGGCTCAGTGCTCTGTGGACACTAGGGAATTAGGTATGAGGAGAATTCACATCCAAATTTAGAAGCAACATCTTCAAGTTGTGCCTGCAGCTGTAAAGCTAGAGGAGAAAATACTAGAGAGAGCAGGAAAGACAAGATTCTCCTCTCTCAGGGACAAGGTCCCTGTGCACTACTTTGGACTGCAGTCATCAGAGAAATAATCAATAGAAAGTAAAAAAAAAAAAAAAAATTATACAATTGCCAAGCATCACTTTCCCACTCAGGGTTAAAAGCTGTGTGGGCAGGCAGTAGAATCCTTCGCCTTGACCTCCAGAGGCCTTGATGCAGGCATTCTGGGGGTCCCTACTGGGTCAGGGTGGGCCCATGAGCTGCTGTGGATTCTTGGATCCCACAGGAAAGAGAGTTCATTAGTGAAGCAGTGAGACCGAGAGAGGCTTCTCCACAGACAGAGCAGCCCCCTTTAGTAGAATTTGCTTCCTTTGTTGAGGTTCATTTAATCCAGGGGGAGGGTAGTCAATAAGGGGGAGGAGTATTCAGGATCTTCCCAGGGAAAGGGGTGGAGATTTCTCAAAGTTCCATGGACCATTTTGTGTCCTTATATGGACTCCATTTCTGATTATGGAGTCCGGGGCATGTCATTTAGCACACTAATGTATTACAATGAGCATGTAAATAGGCTAGGGGTTACCAGTAGGTGAAATTAGAAAGAAAGAAAAAAAGTGTATATTTAAAAAATATACCTTTCTTTATTCACTTAGCAACAGTATTTTTAAAAAAACTAACTTCTGGGGCTAATGTTATATAATTAACATTATTCTAAGTACTTTAGTACAGTAAATATTTATAATCAACCTGTAGTATTATATTTCTCCAATACACTGGTTAGGAAACAAAGGCACAGATAGGTTAAGTAACTTGCCGAAGGTCACACAATCAGTGAGAAATAGAACTTAGGGTTCAATACCTGGTAGCCTAACTCCAGAATTCGCCCTCCTAACCATACACATAAATTATGAAGTCAGTAAGTAGGACACAAAACTGATTCTTAATAGCCACAAAGTTTTATATTATACTGGAGGCCCGGTGCATGAAAATTCATGCACTGGAGTGGGGGTCCCTCAGCCCAGCCTGCCCTCTCTCACAGTCTGGGAGCCCTCAGGGGCGGGAGGCAACCCAGCGATCAGGGGAAGGCGACGCCCCATCACACCTTTGCTGCTGCCACTGCCGGCAGCACAAGCCTCGGCCGGCCCTGGTTACCTGAATTTCTTAGTATTCAAAGAGTTCTTATAATTTAATAAGATAAGACAAA
This sequence comes from Cnephaeus nilssonii, assembly GCF_951640355.1. Taxonomy (NCBI): domain Eukaryota; kingdom Metazoa; phylum Chordata; class Mammalia; order Chiroptera; family Vespertilionidae; genus Cnephaeus; species Cnephaeus nilssonii. The sequence goes on from NC_137076.1 coordinate 11,146,117, forward strand.
CAGTACAGTGGAGAAGGAGACAAAGGAATAAAGACATATGGATTGTCAATACATTGATGAAGTAATATTTTAGGCCCACTCCCCGCTAAGCCAGCAGTCAGACATCCTTAGCACTGCCTGCTGCGGAGGCGGGAGAGGCTCCCGCCACCACTGCTACACTTGCCAGCCATGAGCCCGGCTTCTGGCTAAGCGGTGTTCCCCCTGTGGGAACGCACTGACCACCAGGGGCCAGCTCCTGTGTTGAGTGTCTGCCCTCTGGTGGTCAGTGTGCATCATAGTGACTGGTCATTCCACTGTTCGGTCAATTTGCATATTAGTCTTTTATTATACAGGATGATATAGATGTTTTCTGTTTTGCTTATCTTTAAACTTTGTTTATATTGTTTTTGTGGAATGTGTTTCTATTTTGCCTCACTTTAAAAAATTTTTAAGCAGTCAAATCTGTTAATATTTTCCTCTACGATTTCGGATTTTGGTTAAGTTTAGAGAGAACTTTGCCACCACATGATTTTTAACTGCATTTTCTTCTTGTTCTTTTTGGGTGTTTTTTTTAACTCTTTCTTTCAACATAGAATTTATTTTGGTTTATGATGCAAGGTCAGGCTCTGAATTTATATTTTTGTAAATAGTTATCTAATTATTCCAACACCTTTCAGCGGTTGAGTTTCAGTTCTCGCACTGTTTCTATAAATGCCCTTGAAGAGAGATGGCAGCTCAGTGCCCCCGAACTTTGATAGATGCGTCTCTTCTATTAAGCCCACAGATCTTCTCATTTGATTGAGCCCAATGTCACAATAAATAGCAAACCAAGAAGCCACGTCACTTATTTTCCATATCCAATTATACTCAGTTGTCTCATCACCAAACTCAACAGATAAACTATTTCATTGTGCTCCAGATATTTAAAATGTCTCATCACCCTATAAAAATTTTACATGGTAAGCTTACTTTTTATCAATTCAATGGCCTATTCCAGCAATTTTCAACCTTTTTTCATCTCATGGCACACATAAACTAATTGCTAAAATTCTACAGCACACCAAAATCAACATTTCTTGCCTATCTGACAAAGAAAGTAGGCATAATTTTGATTCATTCACACAGGACAGCCATCGTTGTGTTGGTTTTCTTATTTGTCCATCTAAGGGAAAAGAGGTCAGTGCCCCTGGCTAAACAGTCAGGTGCTGCATATTTTAAAAATTTTTGCAGCACACTGGTTGGAATTGCTGCCCCATCCCCATAGAGAAACCATAGCCCTTCAGAATAAATCTCCCTGTATGCCTCTAATCTACATATATAAAAGCCTAAGCAACCATCCTACCTAATAAAATAGTAATATGCAAATTGACCACACCTTCACCATGCCCATCAGCCAAAGCCACGCCCATCAGCCAATCAGGGTGAGTATGCAAATTACCCAACAAAGATGGCGGTTGATTTGCATACGCTGAGGGAGGGAGGGAGGAGTGAAGACTGAAGACAACTTAGAAGGAAGAGGGAGGAAAAGCGGAAAGCAAGGTGGCTGCCAGAGGGAAAGCCCTGGCGGGGCAGGGCGGGGTGGGGCGGGGTGGAGCGGGGCAGAGAGGGGCAGAGCAGGGCAGGCGGCAGCGGCCCAAGGGTGCAGGCGCAGTGGCCGCAACGGCGGCGGCAGTGGCAGTGGCAGCGCACGCGGCCGCAGCGGCCGCTTGCAGGATTCTTCCTGCAAATGGGCTACTAGTTGCAACCGAACGGATGACTGTACAGGCTGCGTGGGGCCACTAGGCCAGCAGGGGGGTTAGTGATGAGTGACCAGGCAGCGGGGGGTGGGGGGCACATGGGGGCGACTAGGCCAGCAGGGGGGCAGTTGGGGCCATCAGGCAGGCAGGCAGGTGAGCAGTTAGGAGCCAGTGGTCCCAGATTGTGAGAGGAATGTCTGACTGCCAGTTTAGGCTGGATCAGGCCTAAATCGGCAGTCAGACATCCCCCAAGGGGTCCCGGATTGGAGAGGGTGCAGGCTGGGCTGAGGGGACTGGGCCTCTAGTGTAAGTTCTAAGATATGAGTCAAAACAGGCCCATGTCTGCCTTCCGCTCATCCAGGTGCCTGACCTTGAGTCTGCTCCTCAGCAGCCAGGCCAGCTGCCCTTCAGAACCTCTGAAATTGGAGAAGATCAAACCCAGCCGCTCACGACTCACACTTTTCCAAAGCTCCGTATTTCCTTCCAGCCTCGGAATTAGAAACACAGAAGCAATTTGAGAACCAGATGTGACTCCTTGCAGCAGCTTCCAAACAAGCACTCCTCCCTTTATTTGCTTGGATATCCCACACAGAGTGGAGACTACACGTTTCTAGTTTGTGCCGTGGAACATCATTGGCACTTGGTGTTTCTCAGAGGAATAAATGGAGAGAAGAAAGAGGAAAAGTATTCGGGGCTTCTCTTTTTCCAGGCTACCAGCAAATCTAAAAGACTGTTGCTGGGAACTAAAACTCATTTGGGAGCCCTGGCCAGTGTTGCTAAGTGGTTAGAGCATCAGCCCTCATACTGAAGGATCTTGGTTTCCATTCCAGTCAAGGGTTACGTGTTTGCTCCCCACCCCAGGTCTGGGCGCCTGCAGGAGGCAACCAGTTGATGTAGCTCTCTCACATTGATGTTTCTCTCTCTCTCTCTTTCCCCCTTCCTTCCTCCCTTCCACTGTCTCTGAAGAAGCAAGAGAAAAAATATCCTTAGGTGAGGATTAACAGAAAAATAAACAAACAAACAAACAAACCTCATTTGGGAGATATTGTCCAAATAAAGGGTTAATTTGTACTTGGGGTTTTTTTGGGGGGGGAGGGGAGCAGGGGGGAAAAGAAACCAACCTCTCTCTCATAAAGGGCCATTTGAAATAGCTGCGATTATTTAATATTTTTAGTAATGTGAACTGTAGTCCTTCTCATTCCCAAGCCATTTCTCAGGATCCCTTTATTCCTTTCAGTGTCTCTTCCACTTAAATTTTATTTTCAATATTTCAGAAATTCTCTCCATCTTTCTTTTGATCCCTGAGTCCCTGGCACCTCAAAGCCAACTTCAATGTATGCTCTGTCCAACAACGCAGTTTCCACTCTGACTACAAATAGCGTGCTATGGTCTGAATGTTCCTATCCCCCCAAACCCATGTGTTAAAAACCTAATCCCAAGGTGACAGTAGTTAGTGGTGGGGCCGTTGGGAGATGATTAGGTCATGAGAGTGGACCCTCATGAATGGACCAGTGACTTTAGAGAACAGACCCCGAGAGATCCCCCTCCCCTTCCACCCTGGAAGGGCGGGGGGGGGGGAGGATGGGCTTTAGGGGGTCAATGGGAGAAGAAAGGGGACATATGTAATACTTTCAACAATAAGTACTTTTTAAAAATGGCAAGACAGAAGGGATTCAAGTAAGTACAGAAAACAAATTAGTTAATTTTAAAAAATAAATCCACAGTCTGCAATACAGAAGACAGCCCTCACCAGAACCCAACCTCGCTGGCACCCTGATCTTAGACTCGCAGCCTTCAGACCATGAGAAATAAATTTCTGCTGTTTATAAGCCACCCCGTCTGTGATATTTTGTGATAGCAGTGCAACTGGACAAAGACATAAAGCATCTACCATTTATAAAAAGAAAGGCAGTCTACAAAACGGATGGCCACCGCTCAGTCCTTACTCCTCATTCTAGAGCGGCAGACAGTAGAGTGTTTGCCCTCATGGCCTTTGGTATTAAACTGCCTGAGTTCAAATCCTAGCTCTGCCTCTTACCAGCAGTAAAGTGTCCACTCTGTGCCTCAGTTTCCTCATCTGTAAAGTTAGGGTGATAATAACAGCATCTACTTAGTAGGGTTATTATAGGAATTAAGCGAGCTAATATCTGTGAAAGGCTCAGACTCATAGGTGGCCTGACACATCAGAGGCAGTAGATGAGTGTCAGCTGTCATTCTAGTTATATCTCTAAGTATATGACAAATCCCAAGGTTGTCTAAGCTCTGTGCTACTCTGTCCCCTCCTGTCCCAGGTGCTGCCAAGCCTATGCCTTTCTAGAAAGCCATACTGCTCTCATTGGCCGAGTCCTAGACTAGACATCACTAGCATATTGGAAGCATAATACCTTTTTAAAAAATGTTATACTACAGCAGTACCCAGCTAACTGTCTTCCTTCTGGACTGCCAGTTTGAGGAACTGTCAGCCTGGTTAAAGGGCAGGATACAAAGGAATAAAGTGATGAGGGAGATAAATGCCAAGCCATCTCCAACCTTAAAAGTCTGCACCCTGGAGGTCTGAGCTGAGTCTACTGTGGCTTTTCTATTTTTTTTATTTTTCATTTTTAGTATGTTTTTATTGATTTGAGAGAGAGAAGGACAGGGAGAGAGATAGAAACATTGATAAGGGAGAAACATCAACATCAATAGGCTGCCTCCCTCAGGCTCCCTGCCGGGGATTGAGCCCAAAACTGGGCAAAGGCCCCAAACTGCTGACCTCTTGGTGCATAGATTGACGCTAAATCACTGAGCCATACCAGCCAGGCTGTGGCTTTTCTATTGAATCCCTATTTCCCCGGAGCCAGATCTTGCCTGTTCCTCTGGGGAAATGCCCTACAGGAAGTGGTTGTTCACGCTGACTCTGCACTGGCTCTAGAATTGATTGCTCTTCTCCAGCAATATTGCCTCTTCCTTTGAGAACGCCCCTATCACAAGTGCCCCCTATCACAGGGTAGGTTAAGGCTATGTATCTGATGAGGGGGTGGTCAAGATCCAGAAACCTGGCATCCTATCTTGCCCACATCTATTCCTACTGGGCTTTTAAGCCATTTAGGCAAACCGGACAAGGCCAGGCGAGTGACAACTAATCACTACTAATGAGGGTTTGGCTCGAATCCTTCTGTAGTCTCCTGCCAAATCAGTCATGCTACTCCCTGCTTAAAACCCTCTGATGACTTCTCATGGCACTTGGGATGAAATCCAAACTCCTGAACAAGTCCTTGGCTGAAGGCCTCCTTTCTCCTTCCTTTCTGCTCCTTCATTCTGCCCTACAGTTTGAACTTGCTCTCTCCTGCCTTCTTCTGGCAAGCGCTGTCCCTGTCCAGTCAGCCTGTTTCTCCTCATCTTTCAGATCGCAGCTTCTGTGTCAGCCCAAGAGTAGGTCAGATCCTCTTTGTGTGCATTGCATACTTCTTGATCAGGTGCTTATTAAATTATAATTACTTAGCTAATTTGTAATTATTTGGCCAATATCTGTCTCCCTGACCAGACTGTGAGCTGCATGCAGGCAGGGACCATTCCATCAGAATTCCTGTGGCATCTGTGTGTCTAGTACAGTGCCTGGCACATAACAATAGCTCAAAAATATTGCTGGGCGAATAAATGTTGACTGGATGAGTAAATTAAGTGGGGTTCCAGTTTTAATATTAACTAAAGAGTTTCTAACTATTTTTTCCATTCTAGCTCTCAATTTTTCTAGCCTTCTTGAAAATAACAATCTCAGTCTCCCTGAATGACTTGAATATCCCCTTAAGCTCTCCCTTACCAGGCTCACACAAACACGCTCTGAAATACAGTCAGCAAAGCCACATTGTTTTATTCCTCATTGTCATTCTTAAACCACATTTTCCGTTCCAGGCCCCATAAATCAATCTGTCCTGCTCTTCCCACAGACATCAGCTTTGACCTTTGAATTACTGCTGTTTTTCCTAGAAAGCTCTTTGCTCTTAAATGAAAAATGAATGCCATTAAATCCTCCCAGTGCCATACCATCTTTGCCTTTGCAAAACTAAAGTGTACAGAATATGTACTTACTGGTAAGCCCCGGACCCTGGTACCAGATCAGATAAAACCACACTCTGAGGCCTTGCTATGTAAGCAAAGCCCACCCACAAACTAGATGATCTCCAACAGCAATTTCACCATTATATGATTACTCACAGAAGGCTTGATTAGGAGTTAGATAAGCCTCTGAAGTTGAACAAATTTAGATTGTAATCTGGCAGTCATTGACCAGCCATGTGACCCTGTCCAGGCTTCAAGTCTTTCCCAACCTGGGAGTCTTCTTGTAAAATAAGAGGATAGTAATACACCTCACAAGATCATTTGAGGAATAAAATGAAATGGTGTCTGTGAATGTTTACGACAGTTCCTCGTCCTCAAAAAGGTAATTTTTGTGAATGTCACCAATATCATTTTCCTGAGCCATCTTCATTTATGGGGTTGAACCCTCTCATCCCAGGCCACAAAGCCTCCATTCTAATTCCTAGAGGGAGTCTAGATAGGAGCCTCCTGAATGACTAAAATGAGGAAGAGGAGGCAAAGTAGACCAATTTGTACAAGTTGGCCCTTAAGGATTTATCCATCCAAAGAAATTATCTCACTAAATTTAGTTAAACACGATTTTATTAGTCAGGGTTCTCCAGAGAAATAGATCAATAAGATGTTCATATGTAAAGATTTTCTTTATTATAAAAGGATTTGTTATAAGGTACTGACTCACACAAGTATGGAGTCTGAGAAGTCACACAAGTATGGAGTCTGAGAAGTCACACAATCTGCTGTCTGCAAGCGAGAGAACCAGGAAGGCCGGTGGTGTGTTCAGAGGCCTGAGAGTCAGAGAGCCCATGGTGTAGCTTGTAGATTCCAACCCAGAATCAAGAGAGACAAAGGACAGGAGATGGTTGATATCCTATCTCAAGCAACCAGGGAGAGAGATTCCTCCACCTTCCTCCACCTTCCTCCACCTTTCCTTCCATTCGGGCACTCAACAGTTCTGATGAGGCCGCCTGCATTGATAAGGACCACCTGCTTTATTCAGTTCAACAATTCACTTCTAATCTCTTCCAGAAACACCTTCATAGATACCCCCAGAAAGAATGTTTGTGTAGATATCTGGGCACCCATATCCTTCTCAAGTTGACACATAAAATTAACCATCTCAACAACAATTGCAAACATTGAGTTATATTTTTTAAATTTTCAGTTAGGATTTGAATTTTCTAATAATCTAAAATTCTATTTTTTTGCATTTTTTTATCCACTAGTAATTATGTCATGTAGTCAGAATTTATGCTATATCAACACTAACACTGTACGGTTCTTGATAAAGAAGCACTTATAGAAGTAACTTGGGTTGGCAAAATATCCTACTACTAGCTAATAGCTTCATATTTGGGCTTATTGTCGTATATAATCTGCCTACACACCCCACTGCATTCTGAGGGCTGCCGTAAAAAATCACCACAGACTTGGTGACTTGGAACAACAGGGATTTATTCTCTCGTGGTAGTGAAGGCCAGCAGTCCAAAATTAAAATGTGGTGAAGGTTCGTTCCTTCTGGAGGCTCAGAGGGAGAATTCATTTCATAACTCTTTCTTAGATTCCTTACTTGCTGGAAATTCTTGGTGTCCCTTGGCTTATAGTTGCATCACTCCAATCTCTGCCTCCATCTTCACATGGCTTTGGTGTCTCTGTGTGTCTTCTCATTTCCTGGCTCTTGTAAGGACACTCGTCATTGGATTTAGGGTCCAATCTAATCCAAGATGATCTCATATCAAGATCCTAAACTAATAACACCTGCAAAGACCCTTATTCCAAATAAGATGGTCACATTCTGAAGCTCTGGGTGGGCATATCCTTTGAGGAGCTACTATGCCCACCAAACTAATATTTCCGAAGTATCACTTGGAAGGCAAATCTTCAGTAGCAATATATAGTCTACAAAATTAATTGAGACTCTTTAGCCTGATTTTTGGTGCCCTCCACAATCCTACCTTCTCGTGCATTTCAGTCTTATCTCTCTTCCCCTACATTGAGTAAGCACTTCTGCCATAACTTTCTACTCATGGCCAAGCTACGGTTTTCTTTTCCACGTCCACTCTTAGAAAGCCCTCTCTTGTTTTTCTCACCCTTTGTGACAGCTTAATACCAACTTCTCCAAAAAGGCGTGTGTGAAGCGTAAGTATTCATTGTTAGCACTTTCTATCCGAGGGACTCTTGTACTGCCTTTTGACATCTTTTGCATTTGTATTTGAGCATTTGCTTAAATTACATTGTTATTTAACTTTTAATATGTTTCTGTTTTGTCTCCCCATATTTTAAGTTCTTTGGGTAGGACAACCTTTACTTAAATTCCTTGTATCCCACCTTATAATAAGAGAGAACTTATTATAAGGAATTAGTTCACGTGATTATAGAGACTGAGAAGTCCCAATATCTGTAGTGGGCAATCTGGAGACCCAAGAAACCTGATATATCAGTCTGAGTCCAAAGGCCAAAAGTTTGAGCTCAGGCACTTAGGCAGGAGGACTTCCCTCTTACATGGCCTTTTTGTTCTATTCATGCCTTCAGCTGATTTAATAAGGCCCACCCACATTAGGGGGGGGGGCAATCTGCTTTACTCCGTCTACATACTCAAATATTAATTTCATCCAAAAACATCCTCACAGTCCTAGCCGGTTTGGCTCGGTGGATAGAGCGTCGGCCTGCGGACTGGAGGGTCCCAGGTTCGATTCCGGTCAAGGGCATGTACCTTGGTTGCGGGCACATCCCCAGTGGGGAGTGTGCAGGAGGCAGCTGATCTACGTTTCTCTCTCATCAATATTTCTAACTCTTTATCCTTCTCCTTTCCTCTCTGTAAAAAATCAATAAAATGTATTTTTAAAAAAATCCTCACAGACATACCCAGATCATGTTTGACTGAATGTCTGGGCACCTTGTGACCCAGTCAAATTGACACATGAAGTTCATCATCACAGAGAGATATATGTGGATAACAATTGGCCCCAACTCTATTAATGAATAATGCACCACAGATCCCTAAAATCAGAGACTCACCACTTGAAAGCACTAAATCATCCTGCAGGGTTTCTGTAGCTACAGCTTCAGTGAGATGTTTTTACAGATCTCCCCTTTGTCAGGAGAGGTGATTGCTCTTCCTCTAGTGGCAGCTGAAATAGCAATGAAATAAAGTAGTATTTACTAGCAAATCAAATAACAATGTAAATATAGTTGGCTTCTTATCTTCCCAACCCATATCCTACATGCAATTAACTGACTATTTATGCTTGAGAGAGACTAAGAAATCAAGATAATTGGTTCCAAGAGGAGTGTTTTAAGATCCCCTTGAGAATCATTACTAGTATGTTTACACTAATGCACATATCTGAAAGGTCACTTTAACTCTAGTAAAACGTGCTTACAACCCTGCACTTTGCACGTAACTCATAATAAATATTGTTGGATCAGGGATTGCAGAATATCCCCTTCTACATTTATGCTCATATTGCTAAAATACTTTTCTCCTATAAATGCAATATTGAATTTCATTTAATCATTTGGGGAGATTTCTAGAAGAGAATGACACTTTGATACTATGATTAATCCTTCAAACAAAAATGTACTGAAAATGAAATAAGCTCTTTTTGTCCAATAATCTACTTTCACTGCCTCTACTTCTGAGCTATATGCAATGTCTTACTTAACACAACCATTTTTTATGCTAGGCTTGAACATATTCTCCTGAACAACCCCCAGTGCCTTTGATTCCCATTTATTCCAGGATAATGTTATCCTGCGCCTGTACCTATGAATGTCCAGCAATAGTTTAATTCATTTTAAGTAAGCATTTCTTATTCATTCATTAGGTGCTGAGCACTGGGCTATACTCATAAGATTATTAATCAAGAAGATGCCATTAATCAAATAGCTGTATCTGTCCATGACTAGCCAGGAAAATAGGCATTCCTTTAAATAATCCAAAGAACAATATAATGCAGAATTAGTTTAAAATGTGTTGTACTGGCTGAAAGGGCAAAGCAATAAGGGTGTGAAAGGGAGGCAAGGAGAGCAAACGAATTGTCACCTAAATATCAGAGCGCTGGCCTGGAAACCCCAGGCACACAGTAGGTGCTCAGCTACTCGCGGCCTGGCCGGTGCTACTGGGGTAACCATGCTGCTGGCTCAGTCACCAGGGGCTCATGCACCCCTGTTACAGCTGCAACACACCTCTGCTGCTAGAGCCCACAGAAGCCTGTAGTCCCTCAGTCACCTGCCAAGGATGCTTCACTGTCCCCCTGGGTCTCTCGTGTTCCTGTGTGCCTTGCCAGGTATGCCACCCTCTAACACAGATTTGCTGATGTGCGTGCAATGTGTTATGTCTGGATTTGTCAGATTTACCAGATAAAAGTACAGAATGCCCAGTGAAATTTTAATTCCAGATAAACAACAAATAACTCTTTAGTCTAAGTATGTACCAGGAGTAATAAAGTCCTTCGTCTCTGACTCAGAAGACTTGTCTTCTGCCAGATTTCATAGAAGAGTAACAGACTAATGTCTTAACTGGAAAGGAGGATAAAAATCAAATCTCAGACCTGACCGTGGGCAGCCCTCAGCACTAGGGTCCTCCAGATCTGCAAGTCTGATATTCACGTTCTTACATGCGATATAAGTTTCTGACGCCAAATAATCAGCACCCTGCCTCATCTTCAATAACCCAATTGGCTTGCAGAGAAGACGCTGGTGAGAAGGATCACACTACAGTGTATGTCTACACAGTCCCAGTCATGCCATCAATGCTAGAAGAAAACTACTTCAAACAGATTGAAAACTTGAGTGAATTAGTTGGTTGAGTCTTTCGCTTTTCAAATGATTGCTATTCTGTGGTTCAAACCATCTTAGTTTTCGAACTCTTTAGCCTGAGTTTGGTACTCCTACAACCTGACCTCAAGTTCCCAATAGAGGGCTAGGTCATTTGACTCAGCTCCAAGTACAGCCAGTAACTTTTAATTGAGCTCAGCGTGTACTAGACCATATCGAGTGTATCAGACAGAATTCTTGAGCACAAGCAATAGAAATCAATTGTCATGAACTTGAAATTTATGGAACGACTATAAACAAGCTCAGAGAATTGGCAGGAAGGCTGGAGAACCAGGCTAAGAAAATGAGCAAGATCCATCAGGGGAGCCCAGGTTGGAACATAGACGGGGTCACGGCACAGAATCAATCAGGTGAGGACACTATTCCTGACTCTTGATTCCTCTGCCACCACCAAGAGTGGTTTTCAGTGGGTACCTATCCCTGTGCTATACTGCTGATGCTACCATTGTCACACGGAGCAATTTTTCAGCTCTTTCTTTTTTACCTGTATCTTTGCAGTACTCTGCAAACTCAAAGTTCCAGACCTACTAAAATCAGGCCCTCAAAAAACTGAAAATGGAACTCCCATTTGACCCAGTAATCCCACTCCTAGGAATATATCCTAAGAAACTGGGAACACCAATAAGAAAGGATATATGCACCCTATGTTCATAGCAGCACAATTTACAATAGCTAAGATCTGGAAACAGCCTAGGTGCCCGTCAGCAGATGACTGGATCAGAAAACTGTGGTACATCTACACAATGGAATACTATGCTGCCATAAAAAAAGGAATTCTTACCATTTGCAGCAACCTGGATGGAATTGGAGAACATTATGCTGAGTGAAATAAGCCAGTCAATGAAAGAAAAATACCACATGATCTCACTCATTTATGGATAATAAAGAACATTATAAACTTGAACAAAAAGATAGATACAGAGGCAGTAAAGCATCAAACAGTCTGTCAAATTACAGCAGGAAGGTTAGGGAGAGGTGGGGAAGATAAGAGATCAATCAAAGGACTTGTATGCATGCATATAAACATAACAAATGGACGCAAAACTCTGGGGGGTGAGGGCATATATGGGAGTGGGGTGGGGGGGGCAATGGTAAGATATGTACACATATAATACCTTAATAAAAAAAATTTGAAGAAAAAAAATAAAAAATAAAATAAAATCGGGCCATGCATCTATACCTATCTGCCAGGCATGAAGAGGGGGAATTAGAGAGGTCCTGGCCTCTTCGGCTTCCATTGAAGGAACTTGTCCTCCACCAGGACTCACATCAATATAGGTTTCCCTCATACTAAGAAAAGAATTGATTCAATTGCTGGATAGAAAAATATGAAAACTTGTCATTGAGGGGGACACCAAAAGTATGGCATGGAACTTGCTCTAAAGCAATTTAGCTCTAGTGTCCATAACAAAACAAAACAGAACAATTATGACCTTACCCCTAGAGAAATAGGTAGAAGGACTAAAAGAACTAGGAGAAAAGGGAGAGATTAGTGTGAGCTGGAGCAGCCAGGATGTCTCATTCAGGATTAGAAAGATAGAAAGACTCTGCCAGATAGAGAAGAAGGTGGGAGGAAGGCACTTTGTGTGGGGTAAAAGAAATGAGCAAATATGTATAAATGAGAAGGAGCGGAGTCTGTGTGGGAGTAGATAGTGGAATGCTTGGCTGGAGGAGAAGGTTTCCCTTGGAAATCAGTGGTACAGAGGTTGAGGAGTGAGGGAGGGAGTCTAGGAGAGATTTGTGCCTGATGCAAGAGGCAACAGGGAGGCGTACATTTGGTAGTTAGGGTCCGGCTGATCAAAACAACAATGCTTTACAAAGATTGATCTGGCGTTAATGGGTTGAATGGGTTGGACAAAGAAAATACTGACATTAAGGTCTATTCTATGGGGTGGACTTCCTTGCCTGACTTCATACTGAGATAGCCCTTAAAGTAATACTTCTGACCTCCCTCCACCCCTTCCCCAGCCCTACTCCACTGCGGGAGTACTTACTAGTAATTCATTTGGATCTCGAAGCTGAACATTCGAGGCTCAGCTCCTTTCTTTCGCCTTCTTTTTTGGGGGGTCCCTTCATGGCTCTTCCATGGCCTAAGTTTCACAAAGGTATGCCCCTACAAGGAGGCCTGTAGTTGTCAATGCTGCCTGTGACTGTGTGGGCAAACATGGCTCATTCAGGATGGACCTATGAGTCAATCCATTTGGTCTCCAGACCCAAATCTTATTCCTGGTCCCATCTCTCATTTGGTTCAGAACTCAAGCCGGCAAAAACAGTGGGTTGGAGGACAATGTATTAACCCAGGAAGAATATGAGGAAGACTTGAATCAGAGTATTAATGAGGTGGGTTTGAAATCAAAACATCTGGAATTTGGTGATAGGTAGCTCAACTACTAAAATGGCTGTGCGGCCTTCATTTAATTTCTCTGAACCTCAAGTTTCTCACCTGGAAAACGTGACTACCTCCTGATCTCCTCATCTCTCAGGACTGGTATGAAGGTCATGAGCAAAGAATAGCTTACATCACTCAGTATCTGAGTCTCCCTCCCTTCCATGGGGTCAGAAACTTGGTCAACACAGGGTGCTTACAATGACCTTCTAAATTACTGAAGCCCCAAAAGCTGGTATTTGGGATGTTGCAAATAATTTCTGCATTTTACAGTAAAAGAACAAAATTGCCTTCAAGACAGAGCTTCTCTTTTTATGGAAGAGATCTGTTTAGTTCTGCAGATGTTTCTGCAAATGCTCTGAATACTGGGAAATAACTCACAAGTAGGTGCTTCAAGACTTCATGCTTAAGTGTTTTTACCCAGTAAAGTCACTCGTGTAATTTTGGAGCATACCCAAGCTTGTATCTCTGAAATCCAAAAAGGTTTTCCTTAAGTTTATTTTGACTTTCCAATCCTTGAAATTTATCATTTGACCTTGGGGAATGTGTGTGTGTGGCATTTTTCCCCTGGAATTTGAGGCCTTGAATGCAGCAGTACAGACTTGGTCTTTTCTAGGTGAAAGACTATGAAAAGGCCAGAATGAAAATTGGTGCAGAGCCTGGCCAGCATGGCTCAGTGGTTGAGCATTGACCTATGGAGCAGGAGGTCATGGTTCAATTCCCGGCACATATTCGGGTTGTGGACTCATCCTCCTGTGGGATGTGCAGGAGGCAGCCAATCAATGATTCTCTCTCATCATTGATGTTTCTATCTCTCTCTCCCTCTCTGAAATCAATAAAAATATATTTTTTTAAAAATTGGTGCAGAGCACACTGAACTGGACGGTTGGTATTATGCACAAGTAATTATTTAGAAGAAAAGAAGCCACAGTTTAAGATATCACTAGTGTGATTGCCTTAATTGGGCCATGACAGTGAGATGAGGGTCAAGATGTCCTCCTGAGAGACTGGGGCTCCAATAGTCAGCCTGGAAAGCAGTTAATCCTGGGGCAGTTAAGGGGGCTCTGAGCCTGGGGAGGTCACTCAGCTGGCACTCTGAGCTGTAAAGTTGTTCAGATGTAGGAACTCCACGACCACACCTGCTGGGATCAGGCAGGACAGGTTTGGGCCTGTTCTTTCCAAGAGCAGTCACCTCTGTTCACTGGTGTAGGTTATTCTCAGTGCTTCCATTAGTCCTGAAACTTTAGTCACTACGCATGCAGGCATAGTTTGTGCTGGAGGGAAAGAGGAAGTACATTTCGTTTTTCAAAGGCCAGAGTGCAGGGTGGTACTCATGGAAGTGAGTGAGGAGGCAGAGAAGCTGAGACACTGCTGGTTTTAGACTCTCCAAGTCAGTATCTTCAGAAACAGCTCAGAGCAAATGGGTTTGACGTTTTCATGAGATCATGTTTCTAGAAAGTAAGTCAGTGTATGCAAAGTTTATATAATTTTATAGGCTCAAGATGGTGAGACTGGGAAGGTGTGTGAGGCACTGTACTAAGCATCCTATATAATAAAAGGGTAATATGCAAATTGACCCTAACAGCAGAACAACTGGGAGTACCCGGTCGCTATGACGTGCACTGACCACCAGGGGGCAGGTGCTCAATACAAGAGCTGCCCCCTGGTGATCAGTGTACTCCCACAGGGGGAGCTCCGCTCAGCCACAAGCCAGGCTGAAGGCTGCAAGCACAGTGGAGGTGGTGGGAGCCTCTCCCACCTCTGGCAGCACTAAGGATGTCTGACTGCTGCTTTGGCCTACTCCCAGGGAGATCGGGCCTAAGCTGGCAGGTGGACATCCCTCAAGGGTTCCCGGGCTGCGAGAGGGCATAGGCCAGGCTGAGGAACATCCCCGAGTGCACGAATTTTCATGCACTGGGCCTCTAGTCTATATATATAAAAGCCTAATATGCTAAGTGTCCAACCGGGCGGTTGACCAACTGGTTGCTATGACATGCACTGACCACCAGGGGGCAGATGCTCCGACCAGTAGGTTAGCTTGCTGCTGGGGTCCCACTGATCGGGACTGGGCGAAACGGCCCTGATTGGCCCCGATTGCCGGCCAGGCACAAGGACCCCACCTGTGCACAAATTTGTGCACCGAGCCTCTAGTTTAATATACTTAACTATATTTAATAATTTGATCCTTACAACAATGCTATGAAATCATATTACTATTCTCATTTTAAACTTGAGGCAACTGAAGCTGAAAGACATTAAGTAACTTGCACAAGACCACACACTTGCTAAATGGAGCAGCTGGGATTCAGACTTGAACATGTCTAACACCTAAGTCTGTGTTCCTGATCCCCACTCTCAGTTGCATGATAGAGTGGGTCTCTTCTCAAAGGCTCCAGGGAAACAAGTCAGATGGTCACACAGAACAGAGACATGGCCAAAGACTCTAGTCTAGTAAATCACAGAGGGAAATTGGAACAGGTTATCATAGCTAAAGAAATACACCTCAGACACTGAGAGCCCATAAAGCTGGGGGTGGGCATGGGGGGTTGAAGAAAAAAGAACAAGTGTGGGATGGTGCTGAGCCAAGTAGGCTATTTTCTTGAGTCATTCTTTTTGTGGCCATCTCCCCAGGTGGAATGGGGCTGACACTTTCCTAGTTTGTCAAACAATAGGCCTTATGACACATAATTTTATGTGTCAACTTGACTGGATCAGGGGGTGCCTAGATATTTGGTTATATATTATTTCTGGGTGTGTCTGCAGGGATATTTCTGGAAGAAATTAGCATTTGAATTAGTATACTCAGTAAAGCAGACAGCTCTCCCCAGTGTGGGCCTCATCCAATCCACTGAATGGCTGAATAGAACAAAGTCGTGGAGAAAGGGCGAATTTGCTCTCTCTGCCTGACTGAGCTGGAACATTGGTCTTCTCCTGTGCTCAGACTGGGACTGATGCCAGCAGCACCCTGGTTCTTAGGCCTTCAGACTCAGACTGAAGCTCATCACTGGCTCTCCTGAGACTCCTTCTTGTAGATGAAGATCAGGGCATGTCTTGGCCTCCAAAATGCAAGACAATTCTTCATAATTTCTTCCTCCCTCAATAAATCTGAGATGCATTCTTGTAATGTTTAAATTTTTGTAAGGAACATATTTTTATAATAAATACAAATGTATAACCTTTTTAAAAAGAAAAAGTGGTACCAAAGCCTTTGAGTACTGGTCATTCTCTATAAGTCTTCCTTCCCATAAATTGTCTTCACTATTCAGTCCAAGCATTTTGGGAATGTGTGGGAGCAGTATTTGACTGGTTAGTTGGTTGGTTGGTTGGTGGTTAGATGGTTGTTTGTTTGGCTTGTTGAGTTGAGCTGTCAAAACAACTAGGAGGGGCTTGTACTGGCATTCCATGAGTGGGCATGCTAATATCTTGCAATCCAATGGGAGATTTCTGCACAAAACATCAAAAGTGCCTGTCCTAAGAGATTTCAAATCCCATTTTATTACATCAGATCCATGTCTTTCTGCTCTGGCTTTTGGTCTCAGCCCTTTACCATTATCAGCCATGGACTTAGAGGACTACTCCATCACTTGCATCTTGATACACAAGTATGCAGATTTCAGAGAACAGGAAAACACCAATGATTCGGGCTGCTGATCTGAATCTGTATCTGCCTAAGCCACCATTGACAACGTGGAGGAAGCCAGGAAGGTTCCTGGCTCCACAATAGCATGTGATTGGCTCTTGTTAATGAAATCCAATTAATACAACCATACAACCATTTTATTTTCACTATTGATTAAGGTATTACATATGTGTCCTTATCTCCCCATTACCCCGCACCCCCCTACTCATACCCTCACCCCCCCTGGTGTCTGTGTCCATTGGTTAGGCTTATATGCATGCATACAAGTCCTTTGGTTGTTCTCTCCCCCTAACCCCCATCCTCCCCTACCTTCCCTCTGAGGTTTGACGGTCTATTCAATGCTTCTCTGTCTCTGGATCTGTTTTTGTTCATCAGTTTATGTTGTTCATTATATTCCACAAATGAGTGTGACCATGTAATATTTATCTTTCTCTGACTGGCTTATTTTGCTTAGCATAATGCTCTCCAGGTCCATCCATGCTGTTGCAAATGGTAGGAGTTCTCTCTTTTTTACAGCAGCGTAGTATTCCATTGTGTAGATGTACCACAGTTTTCTAATCCACTCATCTGCTGATGGGCACTTAGGCTGTTTCCAAATCTTAACTATTGTAAATTGTGCTGCTATGAACATAGGGGTGCATATATCCTTTCTGATTGGTGTTTCTAGTTTCTTGGGATATATTCCTAGAAGTGGGATCACTAGATCAAATGGAGGTTCCATTTTTAGTTTTTTGAGGAAACTCCATACTGTTCTTCTCAGTGGCTGCACCAGTCTGCATTCCCACCAGCAGTGCATGAGGGTTCCTTTTTCTTTGCATCCTCGCCAGCACTTGTCATTTGTTGATTTGTTGATGATAGCCATTCTGACAGGTGTGAGATGGTATCTCATTGTCATTTTGATTTGCATCTCTTGGGTGATTAGTGACTTTGAGCATATTTTCATATGTCAGCCTTCTGTATGTCCTCTTTCAAAAAGTATCTATTTAGGTCTGTCGCCCATTTTTTTTTATTGGGTTAATTATCTTCCTTTTGTTAAGTTGTATGAGTTCCCTGTTAATGTTGGAGATTAAACCCTTATAGGAGATAACATTGGCAAATATGTTCTCCTATGCAGTGGGCTTTCTTGTTGTTTTGTTGAAGATTTCTTTTGCTGTGCAGAAGCTTTTTATTTTGATGTAGTCCCATTTGTTTATTTTCTTTTTAGTTTCCATTGCCCTAGGTATTGGTGAAGGTATTGCTTCGGCATATGTCTGAGATTTTGCTACCTGTGGATTCCTCTAAGATTTTTATGGTTTCCCATCTTACATTTAAGTCCTTTATCCATTTTGAGTTTATTTTGTGTATGGTGTAAGTTGGTGGTCTAGTTTCACTTTCTGATGCAACCATTTTAATTTGTTATTCATTACCCAGCACTTGCCCATTATGATGATTGAAAACTAAATGAATTAAAAATCACCCAGCCTGAATTTCAGCTCAGAGACTCACACACAGAAAAGAAAAAAAAAAGTTATCTCCTAATGAAGCAGCAAAAATGAACTAATAGTCCTTTGACCTCAAATGTAGAGTCTCAGAATAGGAGGTCAGGACCCTTACAGAGAGAATAAGGTCCTAGCCCTGAAAGTTCTTGGTGAAACCCACAGTCAGTATGCCACATTTTCAATAAAACAGCATACACGACTTACTCCATTATCAAAAGACTAGTATTCCTTTTGCCAGAAGAATACCTTCCAGTCTTAGGTCTGCAGCCTGTCTATTTTTAGGTGAACCCAAAACTGTAATATCATTGACTCCCCTGATGCATTTCACAAAACCAAAGGAGGCAGTTAAATTAAATTATGAAGCTTAATTTTCTTATTCCTAGCCTCCTTGCATTACCCAGTGAAGCTTCTACTTCCATTAGGGAATACTCAATTATAAATCTTGCTCTAAATGCATTTGCATATGGCTCTGTGGACACTGATGTCC
Source organism: Cnephaeus nilssonii (assembly GCF_951640355.1). NCBI lineage: Eukaryota > Metazoa > Chordata > Mammalia > Chiroptera > Vespertilionidae > Cnephaeus > Cnephaeus nilssonii. The sequence continues at coordinate 11,164,736 of NC_137076.1, forward strand.
TCCAGGGGCTCCTTCAAAACTACACTCCACTTGTATGTGAATTTTAGTGTTCTTCCTGCTGCCTGAGGACAGGGTTTGATACCAAGAGGGGGAAATCCGCTGAGGGAATGGAAGGAGGGGACATGGTCCAAGGGAGGCAGGCAACCCTGCCTTCACAATGAGCTCATAAAACAGGGAGATGGAGGATGTCATTTCTCCAAGGGGCCTCGTGCAGTAAAAATTCACAATTTTATTCTCAAAGATATCTGAAATTTCCCCCATGGTGAACTGGCTCCGTTTTAGAAGGCTCCTTAATTAGAATATCGCTGTTACAATCAGCCTAGCTCAGTGCTGATCTTACAAAGAAGTGCCACACAAAAAGACAGTTTTCATCATTTGCTTGAAATTTTGTTTTTGCCCAGGGACATCTGGCAGCAATCATAATTTACTCATTTGGACTGAATAAATGGTGTACTATTTCCTTCCCTATGTGCAAACCCTCAAGTATGGCCATTAGAGGAAGCAGCACTCTCACATGTCATCCAATGCTGCTCTTTGCCAAGAAAGTCTTGTTCCCTATTTTTAAGCTCTTAGAACAATCCCATTTTAGGGTATTTGTCTTATTTGGACTAGCTTTTTGATAATTGACATCACCTGCTTTTCTTTAAAAAAAAAAAAAAAAGGTTTATCTTCTTTCCATGCTGAGCCACCTTTCTGGATCTCCTATTGGAATGTTTCTGGGTCTCTGTCTAATGCTCCTGCTCATCCAGTTCAGAAGGAAGCAGCCCTTGTACCTAATGAGACAAGCTGCTAAGACTGTGCTGGTGGTTCTCAACTTTGACCGCACACTAGAATCACCTGGAAAGATTTTAAAAATCCCAATGTCCCAAAGATAACATACATATGATTATAAGATTCCATTTGCATGACATATTTAAATGGGGGTTGGGGACTAGGGGGACAGAGAACAGATCAGTGGTAGCTAGACTCTAGGACTGAGGATGAAACTGAGGATTCCAAGATGGCTGCAGAGTAAGAGGAAGCTATGCCCACCTACTCCCAACCTGAAACCAGATTTATAGCTAAATTATACAACAATCAACCAGAATAACAAACTGTATGCTAGTTGGACTGAAATATAATAACCACAGATTTACAGAAGGAGCCACATAGAGACTAGTAAAGAAGGGCAGAGACACTGAAAGAGCTAGCTCCCACACTCAGGTGTGCTGGCAGCTGAGAAGTCAAAGGGATCTCGCAGCTGAAAAACTCCCTCCCCCTAGGAGTATGGGATCTCAAACCCATGCAGGGATCCCTAACCCAAAGCAGCAGAGATGGGAAGAGGAGCCTGCATAGCATCTGGAGGTGAACATCAGTGGGGATTCAGTCTGTGTGGGAGACTCTTCCGAGGAAAGAGTACTCCTATTATTAGAGCCCCAGCCTGAGGATGCACGGTCTGTACTCCAACTGCTGGTGAAGCCATGTTGGTCCTGTGGAAGGATCTGCTGGCTGTCCCCAGCAGTGACTTTAAGGGGCCCTCATTATGCTGGGAGGCTTTTGGTGGAGACCCAGACAGTGATGAAACTGTATGGCTTGGGAAAGAGGGCTGGTATCCCCCATCTTAAGCACACAGCTGGTACCCCACACCCCGATGTGTTGAGTCACTTGTCTGGGCCTGTCCTTCTGAGTTTAGTGGCACAAGAGGACCAGAGTTTACGGGGAAGCTTTTGTCTGAAAATCAGATGGGCAAGTACTGGGGTTGTGGCTACATTGAGGGAGGGCAAATCCAATCACTCCTATGAATTTAGCCTGTGCTGCTCCAGGAAGGAGAAGTGACTTCCCTCCTCATACAGGCTTTCAGGGACCACCCCCAATGAGAGACTGTTTGGATCAGCCATGCCAAGTCCCTGCTGGGCTCAGTTCTGAGGGGGAAGGGAGGGTGGCTCAGAGTGGGGACATTCAAAGTGTGAGACCCTCAGAGGCCGAATTGTTTAGCTCCCTCCTGCAGGCTGGGTCAGCATCAACCCAATTTTGATAAATCCCCCTGAGCCTGGGGTGGCTGAGCTAGCTTCTGCAGAGGGACAGCTGGCTACATCCAACCTGAACCTGAAGCAAAACCCTCCAGGGGTAACTACAGTTGGAGACTCTGGCAGAGACTGAGTAGTTTGGCTTTGAAGCAGGGGCCACTTTCTCCTCATCGTGTGCCTGACTTCTTGATCGCCAAGTAAGGCACCCACTAGCCCTATCATCCCAACCCCAGTCGCCCTACCCTACCGAGTTTGCAACCTGTGGAAGGGGCTATGGATTGTGGCTAGCCTGGACTCATCCTACAGTCTTTCTTCAGAAGGCTCTGGAGAAAGACCAGGCAACCTCAGAGGGAGGTGGAGTAGCTGACAGGTAGAAGTGGACATCAGGAAGAGTCAGTCCTTTTATAGATCTCCCCCCACCCTGCTCTAAACTGGAGGAAGCTGACCCTTATACACAGATTGGCCCCTCCCATGCACACCCAGATGCAGTAGATGCAGACATAAGCAGTGAATAGCGTGGTAGCTCCAGATAGACAGTCCAAGGATGGTTATATATAACATATGACATTAACCTGTACCTAAAGCCCACCCAAGTGGACCCAGAACCAACATACTCAGTGGTGGGCTTCAGACAACACAGAGCTTGACCCAAATAGCCATACAAGTGGTACACCCAAAGCAGGGTACCAGCAGGCACCAGACCCTACTGGGAGAAATTCTGCTCCTGCACAGCATCTCATACACAGTGATCAAGGTTAAACCTGATGGTCATACAGCCTGGAGTGTTAGCTTGACCCATGAAAGGCCAACAGCTTTGAAGATTCATCTAATAACTGGGGTTGCACATAACCCATAAGAAACATTTCCTGGAGCATGGAGCTCAGATGATCTGGAAGATTGTGCCACTGAGCCAACAAGACACCTTCATCACAAAACCATCATAACAAGTTTAGCAGTCATAGCAGATCTACACAGACAAAATGGGGAGACAAAGAAAATTCCCCAAATGAGAGAACAAGAGAAATCCCCAGGAAAAAATAAAATAAAATGAATGAAATGGAAGCAACAAAAACACAAGATGTAGAGTTTAAAACAATGGTTATAAGGACACTCAAGGGACTTAGGGGAAGAATGGATGACCTCAGTGAAAACTTAAGCAAAAGATAGTAAGCATTAAAAAGGACATCGAAACCATAAAAAGAACCATCAGAAGTGAAGAAAACAATATCTGAAGTGATGAATACACTAGAAAGAATCAGCTTAGATGAAGAAGAGGATTGAGTCAGAAAATTAGAATACCAGGTAATTGAAAGATGAAACAGAGTGCCGGAGACCATGGGATACCAGGACACAGGCTTTATTGGAGATCACCCTGCCGGCCGCCTTCCAGAGGGGAAAGGGAGAGAGAGAGAGAGCTTGCCGGGGTGAGAGTGCCTTTTAAGGGGAGGAAAAGAGGGGACGGGGCTTAGGGCACTCAGCCCACGCTGATTGGTGGTTTCATATAAGGTACATGGTTAGGGGCCTAGGGATTTAGGAATTGGGGGCTTAGGGTATATGGCAGGTGCTGATTGGTGGTTCAATGTACAGTCCATATAAGGTGTTCAGGAATGTCCGGCTGCAGGTGGAGTTTACATCATACTCCGTCCATCAGTTGGGGGAAGGGAGGATCTATCATTCCAGGCTTTTGCTAATATAAAAAAAAATTGAGAGTCCTGGCAGGGTCAGGGGATGAAGGTCCGTCTTCCATAGCTACTTCCTGCTGAGAGGGGGCATCGTTAGGGGCGTCTACCCGGGGTCTCAAGGATTCTGGTGTTAGGTTCTGAATTCAGTGCCAGATAGATCTCTCCCATCTTCTGGTTGGTGAATGCCTGCATTCTGTTCTGCAAGAGACTAGTGAAACAACGCATGAGACAGGGGCCAAAGAGCAAAATTAAAGGAATAGACACCAGTTGGCCTAATGATGGGTGGCTGGATGAGGAGGGCAGCAGCATAATTTCCCCAAGGGACTGGTTGGTGAAGTCTTGAGGGCGATCCTGTTGAGTCACTTGGGAGGTAAAAGCTGGTCCTGAGGCTGCCACAGTGTCACTTGTTTGGTTTTGCTGCTTTTCTGGGCCTGGAGCTAAAAGACAACTGAGACCTAGATGTTATTTTTAGGGGGGAAAAGAGTAGGGGTCTCAGTTACCTCACTAGTGATATGAAAGGGGAGAATAGGTTACCTTGAGAGTGAAGTTCTTGCTTTCCCAGTTTTGCCCCTTGCTGGGCATCCACATGTTTCTTGTAGGTCCTGAGACAGGGTTTCAAAGTATGGGTAGAGCAGTGGTTAAGCTCCCTGTGGCAGTTCCAATTCCTGCTGTGATGCTGAGGGTTAGGAGGAGAGGGATGATCTGGACTGCCCTTTTATGATGGGTTACGGGGACAGGTAAAGACTGATTATTGGGGGCTGCATCTACATTGGGTGAGAGATAGATGAAAGTACAGGTTCCTGTCCAGCTGATGGGGAGACAGATGTATGTGTTTTCCTCACAGGGGAAGAAAAATCCCCGATCATGGAGACAAGCTGATAGGTGTGAGGAGAAGAAGTGGACTAAAGGGTATGAGATTCCTTTTTCTAGTTTCACAATCTAAGCTGAGAGGGTGGTCACCATGGCGCTACCAATAAGGGGTGACAGATGAGTGATTGAGATTGTATTTCAGTGAAAGTGGTAAGGAATAGGAAGGAAAAGAGTAGTGGAAGCCAGGGACCTGGATGGTTGGATAAGAGGTTAGTGAATATTCTGGTTTAGCTTAAGAAGTATCCAACAACCTTGTCCTGCCAGGCTTGGAGACTGAAGCCTCACTTTCTTGCTTAGAGTAACTTTCTTTCTTTCTACTTTTCTCTGTTCGGGACCATGATGAAAGATGAAACAGAGTGCTGGAGACCATGGGATACCAGGACACAGGCTTTATTAGAGATCACCCTGCCAGCTGCCTTCCAGAGGGGAAAAGGGAGAGAGAGAGAGCTTGCCGGGGTGAGAGTGCCTTTTAAGGGGAGGAAAAGAGGGGACGGGGCTTAGGGCACTCAGCCCACGCTGATTGGTGGTTTCATGTAAGGTACATGGTTAGGGGCCTAGGGATTTAGGAATTGGGGACTTATATGGCAGGTTCTGATTGGTGGTTCAATGTACAGTCCATATAAGGTGTTCAGGAATGTCCGGCTGCAGGTTGAGTTTACATCATACTCCGTCCATCAGTTGGGGGAAGGGAGGATCTATCAGTAATGGTAAGCATCTAAGCAGAGCACCCAAAAGAAGAGAGAATTTTTAAAAATGAGGAAAGTCTAAAGGACCTCTGAGACAACATCAAGCATATCATCTGCATCATAGGGGTACCAGGAGGATAAGAGAGTAAGCAAGAAATGAAAAGCCTGTTTGAAGAAATAATGGCTGAAAACTTTCCTAACCTGATGAAGGAAAAAGTCACGCAAGTTCAGGAAGCACAGAGAGTCCCATTCAAGAGGAACCCAAAAAGATTCACACCAAGGCACATTATAATTAAAATGGCAATCATTACAGACAAAGAGAGAATCCTAAAGGCAGCAGGAGACAGTTACCTACAAGGGAGTTCCCATAAGGCTGTCAGCCAATTACTTAACAGAAAAACTATAGGCCAGAAGAGATTGGCATAAAACATTCAGTTATGAAAATATCGTGTAACCAAGACTACTCTTTCCAGACAGGCTTTCATTTTAAATTGAAGGCAGAATAAAGAGCTTCCCAGACCAAAAAGAGCTAAAGGAGCTTATTATATACTAAACAAGTATTGTAAGAAATGTTAAAGGGGCTGGTTTGGAGTGAAAAGGAGAGAGAGAGAGAGAGAGAGAGAGAGAGAGAGAGAGAGAGAGAGAGAGAGAGAGAAGAAAATAGGTATTAAGTAAAAATGTGGTAATGCATAAGTACCTATCAATAATAAATGGATTAAATGCTCCATTTAAAAGACATGGGGTAGCTGAATGGATTAGAAAACGTGACCCCTAGATATGCTGTCTAGAAGAGACCCACCTCATAACAAAAGATACATGCAGGTTGAAAGTAAAGTGATGGATAAAAATATTCCATGTAAATGGAAACAACAAACAAACAAAAGCTGGGGTAACAATACTTATTTCTGACCAAGTAGATGTCAAACAAAGGCCATAAAAAAAGACAAAGGTCACTACATATTATTAAAGGGATTGATCCAACAAGAGGATATAACCCTCATAAACATATATGTACCAACAGGGGGCTACTAAGTATATAAAGAAAATCTTGGTGGGCTTTAAGGGAGAGATCTACAACAATACAGTCATAGTAGGGGATTTTAATACCTCACTGTCATCAATGAATAAAACAGACAAAAAAGCAACAAAGAAACATCAATCTTAAACAGAACATTGGATTACAGAACATTTTATCCAAAAGCAGCAGAATACAGATTCTTCTCAAGCACACATGGAACATTCTCAAAGATAGACCACATGTTAGGACACAAAATAAGTTTTAAAAATTCAAGAAGATGGATGTCATATCAAGCATCTTCTCAGTTCACAATGGCATGAAACTAGAAATCAACAACAATTAGAAAAACAGCAAATCATTCAAACACATGGAGTCTAAATAGCATGTTATTAAACAAGGAATGGGTTATCAATGAAATCAAGTAAGAAATATAAAACTTCCTGGAAGCAAATGAAAATAAATGCACAACAATCCAAAATCTATGGGACAAAGCAAAAGCAGCCCTAACAAGGAAGTAAGAAAAATCACAAATAGCCCTACACCTAAAATTTAAAAAAAAACAACTAGAAAAAGAACAATAAACAAAACCCAGTAGAAGAAATGAAATAATACAGATCAGAGAGGGAATAAATGACATAGAGACTAAAAAAGTAAATAAAATAGATTGTTGTTCTTTGGAAAGATAAACAAGATTGAAAAATCTTTAGCCAGAATCATAAAAAAAAAAAAAGAGGACCAAAATAAATAAAAATAAAAGAGAAGTAACAATTGACTCCACAGAAATACAAATGATTGTAAGAAAATACTATGAACAGCTATATGCCAATAAATAGGACAACATGGGAAAAATAGATAAATTCCTAGAAATATACAATATTCCAAAACAGAATCAGGAAAAAATCCAAAAAACTGAATAACCTATTAATTAAATGGAAGCAGTAATCAAAAAGTCCCAGCAAACAGAAGTCTTAGACAAGATGGTCTCACAGGCAAATTTTACCAAATACTCAAAGAAGAACTAACACCTATCCTCCTCAGACTATTCCAAAAAATTCAACAGGAAGGCACACTTCAAAGCTCTTTCTATGATACCAGCATTACCCTAATCCCAAAACCAGTTAAAGACACTACAAAGAAAGAGAATTACATGCCAGTATCCCTCATGAACATAGATAGATGCTAAAATCCTCAACAAAATTCTAGCAAATAAGATCCAGCATTACATTAGAAAAATCATACACCATGAACAAGTAAGATTTATTCCAGGGATGTAAGGCTGGTACAATATACGCAAATCAATAAATGTGATACATCACATAAACAAATTGAGAGACAAACATCACATAATCATATCAATTGATGCAGAAAAAGCATTTGACAAAATCCAACACTCTTTCTTGATAAAAACTCTCAGCAAAGTGGGAATAGAGGGATTATACCTCAACAATAAAAGCCTTATATGACAAACCTACAGCCAACATCATACTCAATGAGCAAAAACTAAAACCATTTCTCTAAGAACAGGAACAAGACAGGGATGCCCACTTTCACCACTCCTGTTCAATGTAGTACTGGAAGTGCTAGCCATAGACATCAGACAACAAGAAGAAATAAAAGGCATCCAAATTGGAAAAGAAGAAACAAAACTGTCATTATTTGCAGATGACATGATACTGTATATAGAAATCCCTAAAGATTCCATCAAAAAACTACTAAACTTAATAAATAAATTCAGCAATGTAGCAGGATACACAATTAACACCCAGAAATCTATGTCTTTTTTATACACCAATAATGAACTCACAGAAAGAGAAGCAACAACAACAAAAAAACAATCCTATTTACCATTGCACCAAAAATAATTAAGATACCTAGGAATAAACTTAACTAAGGAGGTAAAAGACCTGTGCTTGGAAAACTACAGGACATTGAAAAAAGAGACAGAAGAAGACATAAACAAATGGAAGAATATACCATGTTCATGGATTGGTAGAATCAACATCATTAAAATGTCCATACTACCCAAAGCAATCTATAGATTCAATGCAATCCCCATTAAAATACCAAAGCATATTTCATAGACCTAGAAAAAAACTCTCCAAAATTTCACAAGAAACAAAAAAGGACCCAGAATAGCTGCAGCAATCTTGAGAAAGAAGAACAAAGTTGGAGGGATCACATAACAGATATCAACCTATATTAAAAAGCCACTGTTCTCAAAACTGCCTGGTACTGGCACAAGAGCCGACATAGACCAATGGGACAGAACAGAGAACCCAGAAATCAACCCAAGCTATTATGCTCAATTAATATTTGACAAAGGAGGCAAGAGCATACAATGGAGTCAAGACAGTCTCTTCAATAAATGGTGTTGGGAAAATTGGACAGATACATGCAAAAAAGATGAAACTAGACTACCAACTTACACCATACCCCCCCACCCCCAAAAAAAACACTCAAAATGGACAAAAGACTTAAACATAAGATGGGAAATCATAAAAATCGTAAAAGAATCCACAGGCAGCAAAATACCAGACATATGTCATAGCAACATCTTTACCGATACAGCTCCTAGGGCAATGGAAACTAAGGAGAAAATAAACAAATGGGACTACAGAAAAATAAAAAGCTTCTGGACACCAAAGAAACCATCAACAAACAACAAGAGAGCCCACTGCATGGGACAATATGTTTGCCAATGTTATATCTGATAAGGGTCTAATCTCCAAAATTTATAAGGAACTCATACATCTTAACAAAAGGAAGATAAACAGTCCACTTAAAAAAAATGGGCAAAGGACCTAAATAAACACTTTTTGAAAGTGGACATACAGAAGGCCAAGAGAGTCGAAACCGGTTTGGCTCAGTGGATAGAGCGTCGGTCTGCGGACTGAAAGGTCCCAGGTTCGATTCCGGTCAAGGGCATGTACATTGGTTGCTGGCACATCCCCGGTAGGGGGTGTGCAGGAGGCAGCTGGTCGATGTTTCTCTCTCATCGATGTTTCTAGCTCTCTATCCCTCTCCCTTCCTCTCTGTAAAAAGTCAATAAAGTATATTTTAAAAAAAATAAAAGAAGAAGGCCAAGAGACATATAAAAGTGTGCTCAAAGTCACTAATCATCTGAGAGGTGCAAACCAAAACGACAATGAGGGATCAACTCACACCTGTCAGAATGGCTATCATCAACAAATTAACAAATGACAAGTGCTGGCGATGATGTGGAGAAATAGGAACCCTCCTGCACTGCTGGTGGAAATGCAGACTGGTGCAGCCACTGTGGAGAACAGTATGGAGTTTCCTCAAAAAATTAAAAATGGAACTCCCACTTGACCCCGTAATCCCACTTCTAGGAATATATCCCAAGAAATCAGAAACACCAATCAGAAAGAATATATGCATCCCTATGTTCATAGCAGCACAATTTATAATAGCTAAGATTTGGGAAACAGCCTAAGTGCCCATCAGCAGATGAGTGGATTAAAAAACCGTGGTACATCTACACAATGGAATACTACATTGCTGTAATAAAGAAAGAACTCTTACCATTCGCAACAGCATGGATGGACATGGAGAACATTATGCTTAGTGAAATAAGCCAGCTGCGGAAAGATAAATAGTACAGGATCTCACTCATCTGTGGAATATAATGAACAACATAAACTGATGAACAAAAATAGATCCAGAGACAGAGAAGTATTGAACAGACCGTCAAACCTCAGAGTGAAGGCAGGGGCAGGTTGCGGTGGGGAGGTAAGAGATCAACCAAAGGACTTGTATACATGCATTAAGCATAACCAATGGACACAGACACTAGGGGGGTGAGGGCATGTGCTGGGGGGTGGGAGTAGCCGGGGAGTGGTCAATGAGGGGGGAGACATATGTAATACTTTTAACAATAAAGAATTTTTAAAAATATATAAAGTTTACAGTATAAAACTGGCAATAATCAATGAATCAAAGGCACACAAATACTGAATGAAATGATTCTTGATGTTTGTGATTCCATTGCTTTGTGTTATCAACAATGCCTGGACTATAATGGTCATCAGTTTGAAAACAGGCATTGACCAAAAAAATTATTCATCTCTATAGAGTCTTTTAATTTTGAACATGAACTCTATGTTAATAAACACTGAGGTTTATAATCACTCAAAGCGCATATACATTTTTTGAGGGACACCCTGTATAGATATAATCCATAGACACAGTGTGATGATGGCCAGATGGAAGGGGGCTGGGTGGAGTTGGGTAAAGGGGGGTGGAGAATTGGGACAGCAATAAAAAAAAAACTATAAAAAAGAAAATTGGGGAACCTCATAGGACAAACCACAGAAATTTGGGAAGTGTTAGAATTTTTCTGTATCCTGATTGTGGTGGGTGTTATAAGAGTCTATGCATGTGTTAAAACTGATAGGTCTGTAAATCCAAAGAAATGAATGCTACTGCATATATTTCATTTTAAACCCCAAAGCCCAGGCCACATCCAGACTAGATGATTCAGAATTTCTGGGAGAGAGCCAGGCATCTATATTTTTAAAGCTCCCCAGGTGTTTCCAGCGTGCAGTGAAGGTTAAGAAACACAGATCTATGTGAGCAATGTGTTTGTTGCTTTGTTAGCAGCTCATTCCCCCATCCCAGAGGACCCATCAGCCACAGGTTTGAGTGAGAGGTAGGTTTTTGTGATTCTCTTCTCAAAGAGATGCTTATAAATAGTATGGATTTTTGTTTCTGAGATCCCTGCCCAATGCCCAGAAATAGTCCTATTAGACATAGAAGAGACTGGGATCCTGTGTTTCCAGAATTTTCCAAATTCAGTCTGGTTCCCAGCCCCCCAACCACAGAAGATAAAAGACATTAAAATGGGTATATATGATCAGAGCCAGGCAAGAGTTTTGTGATGGTTAATTTTATATGTCAACTTGACTGGGACACAGGGTGCCCAAACATTATCCTCAGTGTTTCTGTGAAGGGGCTTTTGGATGAAATTAACGTTTTCTAGTACATCAATAGGCTGAGTAAAGCAGATTACCTTCCCTAATGCAGTGGGCCTCATCCAATTAGTTGAAGTCCTAAAGAGAACACAAAGGAAGAATTCCTCCTGCCTGCCCGTTTTCAAACTGGGACATCAGCTTTTTCCTGCCTCCAGACTGCAACCGAAACATCAGGTTTTCCTGGATCCAGAGCCTAGCAACCTGTTGGCCTTTTGTTAAATTGTATGAGTGAAGAAGGAGAAGAGAAGGGTGCATTGACTTGGAGCAGGGAAGAGGAAATTAGATATATGAGTAAGCCAACAAAGACTACAATAATAATAACACTTTAATACAGCAAATAAAGAAGATTAATTTTTAATAAGGGTTAAAATGAAAGGAAAGAGAAAAACTAAAGTGGGAGATGAGAAAACAGGATAAAAAAGAGAGAAGTGAGGAAGAAAAGAGTGGAAAAATAAGATAATGATAAAAGTGGAATGAAGAAAATAATCATACCTAATAAAATGGTAATATGCAAATTACCATCACTCCGCTACACCCACGATTGGGCCGGCTGGAGGCACGGGGGGCGGGACTCAGAGTGGCCGATTGGCTGGCAGTAGGAGTCGCGAGTCCCCGACCCCCGCGCCTCCCGCCGGCTTAAACGGCCAGCGCTGCTTAGGCCGGCACTGCGGAAGGACCCATGGGGCCGGCGGAAGACGCTGGTGGCGGAACTCGGGGTGGCCGATTGCGTGGCTGCCAGCACCAGTTTTCCGCCAGCAGCAGTTTTCCTCTGGCCACCCGCCCGATCGAAGCGCCTCCCGATCCGAGTTCCTCTCGGGGTGGCCGATCGTGCTGGCGGGAGGCGCTCTGATCGGCGGGTGGCCAGAGGAAAACTGCTGCTGGCGGATAACTGGTGCCGGCAGCCAGGTGAAGGAAAAGTCTATTGCACGAAACTTCGTGTAACGGGCTCCTAGTACAAAAATAAAAGGTAAAACAAAATAAAGAAAAAAATTTAAAATAAAAGATAAAAAATTTAAAAAGTAAATTGTTGTTCTCTTCAGCCGAGTTTTAATGCCCCATGGGGGCAGGTTTAAGACCCCATTCTTCTGTTCTGTCTGCCACTTCTCAGTCTCCTGTTAGGTAGTCAGCACTGTGTTGAAGTTCCCATCGATCCACCTCTCCTCTGTGTCGTCTCCACAGCCTTGGTTGCAAGCAGGCGGGACCAATCTGCCCACTTTGCCTGTCGGCCTGCTGTCAGTCTTAATCACTCAAGTGTCTGTTTCTGACAAGGGTTTTGGGTGGGATGGGTGCTGTGTGCTTTCTGGGACTGAACAGCCCCTCCTCAACCCAGTCCTGGAGGGCTCCCTGGGGCTATTCAGAATCTTTATTTCCTCTGCAAAGCTTGAGGCTGGGTGTGGCTGCACTACCTGCCCTGAGGCTGCTGGGAGGGGCTGGCTCTTCAGGAGATAAATGGCTGCTTAGGTTTGGAGGGTCCGGAATGTCTCAGTGCTGGATTCCTAGCCACCTCTCCATGTCCTGCTCCCCTCCACAACCTCTCCCCAGCCTGCACAAACCTGCACCTCCACCTGCACTGCAGCCTCGCTGAGTGTGTGTAATTGAAAGGTCCTATGAACTGGGTTTAGCAAATAAAAGCTAAGATAAAACAGAGGCAAAAACCAAACAAAAACAAAACAAAAAAAACATGCAACTGTGAGTTTCTCTACCCTGGCACCACGCAGCTCAGACAACTCTTCAGGCTGCCTTTCTGGGCACAGCCTCTCGTGGCTGTGGACTTAGGTCTAAATTCCCCAGCCGCAGCAGCCCCGTGGACTCCCCTCCACAGTCGGGTGTTACACCTGTCCCCAAGGGATGAGAACTTGGTGCAGTGCAGGTTCCTCTGACCCTCTCATCCTGGTGGTCGCACCTCTCTCTCTCTCTCTCTCTCTCTCTCTCTCTCTCTCTCTCTCTGCAGCCCAGATCCCTGATCCTACCATTCTCCAGGCATTCTCTGTCCTTTCTGGCTGTGTCTCACCAGCAGTGTCTAATTAGCCAATTCTGGGTGGATGTTATTTGATTTAGTTGTTCCTTCTATCTGCTCCATGACAAGGCACGGGACATGTCTGTCTATTCAACTGCCATTTTGAATCCGACTTCATTTCTTGTCTCTATAAGTCTATACATGTTTATCCAACATGCTTGATGGATAAAATAGTGCCATTAATACTTAACCCTGTACATCTTGGATATAAGAAAGTCTAAGAAAGAGTTAAAGATTGCTTAGTACAGTAATTTTAGGTCTATTCTTTTTGAAGAGTCATAAAATTAAACTAAGGAAGTCATATTATTTTATTTGGCCTTTCAAGGAGAGGAAAGAAAGGGTCTCCCAACATTGATTTTTAGAGAGAGTGGAAGGGACAGGGAGAGACAGAGGGAGAAACATCAATGTGAGAGAGACACATCAATTGGTTGCCTCCAGCACATGCCCCAATGAGGGCAGGGGATTGAGCCTGCAACCGAGGTATGTACCCTTGACTGGAATCAAACCTGGGACCCTTCAGTCCCCGGGCCAATGCTCTATCCTTGGAGCCAAACTGGCTAGGGCTGCATGCATCCTATTTTATTTGTTCTGCTTTTCTGGAGAATCCTGACTAATCCAGATCTCTTAAAATTCACAGCTGCTGACCAGGTAGGCCTACGCAGCACCAATTTAAAGGTAAAAGAAGGCACTGACATAGACCTTTCTAGAAATATTACAGAAGACTTACAAGCCCTATCAATTATGTACTTCTATTCCTAGACACCACCCAAGATCCTCGAAATAAGGACCTCCCTTCCTCATACTGCCTCACAGATCACTACTCCAAAATTAAGAGCAGAAGAAAGAGATAGAGACCTTTCTCTCTCTCTCTCTCTCTCTCTCTCTTTTTTTTTTTTTTTACCTAGAATAGCAATTCTCAATCAATGTGCTGCAATAAACATGCGATACCTTACTACTTAGTCAGGGGCACTAGCCTCTTTTCCCTTAAATTACCAAAGTTAAAAAATGACAACAGTCAACACAACAATAGCCTTCTGGTGTGAATGCCCTGTCTTGAACCATAAATATCTAGGTCATGTAATAGAGCTGCATCTTATTGGTCATGTCACATAATAAGGCTGTGTCTGATTTGTTAATTCTTGTTACCAGAAATTCTTATATACAAGTATAGGCACCTGATTATTTTTTTAAAAGCACTTTGGAGTGAAAAGGGTAGGTAAATACTATGATTATTTTTCTGTAAATCAATAAAAATTAATCTATTTTTTGTCAGATGGGCAAAAATATATATATATATATTTAGTATGCTGCAGAAGTTTAGCAAGTTGTTTGTGTGCCATGAGGTAAGCAAGTTTGAAATTGTTGGCCTAGAACCGTGGTCGGCAAACTGCGGCTCACGAGCCACATGTGGCTCTTTGGCCCCTTGAGTGTGGCTCTTCCACAAAAAACCATGGCCTGGGCGAGTCTATTTTGAAGAAGTGGTGTTAGAATAAGTTTAAGTTTAAAAAATTTGGCTCTCAAAAGAAATTTCAATCGTCGTACTGTTGATATTTGGCTCTGTTGACTAATGAGTTAGCCAACCACTGGCCTAGAACATGGTGAATACACCCTCCATGGAACAAACTCAGGAAGATTGATTTAGTCACATCTTTGATTATTGCTTCCATTTCAGTTTTTGTGTTTTTTTTCCTTCTTTGGAAAATCTGAAAGTATGAGTTTGGCTATCTGCTATCTTCAGTAGCTATTACCCACGCCCACCCACATCATGTTAGGTAAAAATCCTCTACTTTACCTCTGCATGCAGGAGAGATTAAAGCATTTGTTCTGAACCTCAGTAGTTCCTCTGCTTTCTGTTCACCCTGAAGTTTACTGTCTTTAATGTGGATAGCAACTCAACTGTTGCATTTTTTAATAGCTTTGCAATGGTTCCTTAATTTGCCCAACTCCCTTCTGGTCTCATCCTCTTACATTTCAATGGCAGCATGTCCTCCAGTTATAAATTTCTATCCCTTTGTCATGAAAGCCATGTCTTTCTGCATCCTATTATGCAAATTATTCCCTAAAATGTTCCTCTACATTTGCAGTAGGTTGTTCTAGATGTCCCTTTCCATTTGAATGCTCAGGAAAATGTTCCTCTCCTTTCTTCTCCAGGAGGATTTTATAAGCCCCATGATGGAATGTTTCCTGTTGACTTATTCAATAAAGAGAAGATATCCACCTGGACTCAATGTTTACTGAAAGTCAAGGTGTGTGGGCTATCTTTGGCCCTGAACTCTCTCCACTGGAGTGCTGACTGAATTTAATTCTCAAATATGCAGCTGGAGAGGAGTTGATATATGCAGATTCTGTATCAAATTTTCTTATCTAGGAAGCTTTTATCTGTGTGATTCTCTTAAGCAAAAATGTAATCAAATTTTATTTTCAGTACCTGACTCTCTGATACTATGAATAGATGAAGTACATATGAAACTACAATCCCCAAAATGAACTACTATTGAGTTCTTAAGCTTCCCATGATGCACTTGCACCCTTGCCAACCCCTTCCCTCTTCTTTATGCAATCTGTGAGTGGAGGTGGGACACCAGGTGGGATGAGGGTGCCCAGCAGTAAGTAGACACTCAATGTAACATTTTTCATTATTTCTTTCATTGAATAGGTAGTGAGTAATCACCCTGATTCTGGCACTCTTGTAGATGGTGAGGGCACAATAGCAAAGCAAAGTTCCCCCGTCATGGAAGTTACATTGTAGTGGGTATAGAGTTGATGTTCAGCCAAAGAAATTTATCAGATGGGTAAGTTCTATGAACATTAGCAGGGTAAGCGGGTAGAAAGCGATGGAGGGACTTAAGAATTTAGAAAAAGCTTCTCATAAATGGATTTTTACTAGATTCTCTCCTCCAAAATAAATTAAATACAATCCCCACACAGGAAACACAAAATGTCCTGTTAAAATGGGCACTCAGCTTTCTTTTGTCACCTTCAGGGGTTCTCAGGTATGTCCACAGGGCTCAAGAGACACAGCTGTAAAACCACTGAAATGAGTCCAGGAGGCACATTTTCAAAAAATGTTAGTGGTATTTTTAATTTTTGAAACAACAGATAGCCATTCTAAATGGCAATAGTTCCTAAAGTGGATGAATTAAAAATGTGGGGAATATCATTTGGATTCCAAAAAAGTGAGAAAAATTTAATTTAGCAAGACTAGATTCCTACAGGGCTTATTAACTGACAGTTTCAAATGGTAACAATTAGGAAAAGAAATCTATAAATTGTTCAAACAATGGCCTCATTGTTGGAATAAAGGGATAGACTTTTCAAGTGAGTTCTTTGAAATAAATCACTTATCTGAGTGAATGACTTCTGATATATTCATTTAAAACTACTGCTTAAGGAAACCATGCCAGGTGATGGAGAAAACAATGTTTTGTGTTCTGACAGACCTGACTTTGAAGCTCAAAATTCTCACATGATACTTACATAACCATAGGCAAGATACTTAAACTTTTGAGCCTGTGTTTTCTCATCTGTAAAATGAGAGTAAAGAGATATTTTACATAAGATTAGCCAAAACCGGTGTGGCTCAGTGGATAGAGTGCCGGCCTACGGACTCAGGGTCCCGGGTTCGATTCCCGGTCAAGGACATGTACCTTGATTGTGGGCACATCCCCAGTAGGGGGCGTGCAGGAGGCAGCTGATGGATGTTTCTCTCTCAGCGATGTTTCTAACTCTCTCTCCCTCTCTCTTCCTCTCTGTAAAAAAAAACCAATAAAACATATTTTTTTAAAAAAAGATTAAATATACATAGCCAATAAACAAGGGGAGATAGTCAATATCATCTTGTTCAGGGAAATGTAAATCATGATTATGAGATGACATTTTGCACCAATTTGATGAGAAAATAATGTAAAAGTTTGACAAGACCCTGAACATACACTTACATGCACTTGCATACACAAGACAATGCTCTTAGACAGCCCTCCAGCAGAATCAATCTATCTGAAGAAGCACATGTTCCCAAAAAGACTAGATAAGGACACGGTGATATTTTATTTCTTCAAGATAGCACCCTAATGGATATAAGAAATATTTCAGTCATTAATTCAGTTTCTTGATCAGTTGTGCAATGTATTTACTGAGTATCTATATATATAAAAAGCCAGGGTCGTAACATCCAAAACAACCAAAGGCTCGACCGAACACCAGGCTGCGTGCACAGCAGGTGAGCGGGCTGAACTGCTGACCTCTTGGAGAGAGAGAGAGGCGGGGCTGATCAGCAGTGGCAGCGGCTGCTGATGAGGCCCAGAGAGAGAAGCAGAGACCCTGCTTCTCTCTCCGGGTCTCACCAGCAGCTAAGCCTCTCTCTCTCTCCCAGAGGTAAGCAGTTCAGCCTGCTAGCCCAGTGGTCGGCAAATTCATTAGTCAACAGAGTGGCATGTGGCTTGAGAGCCGCAGTTTGCTGACCACTGCGCTTAGCCAGGAGCCTGGGGCAGCTGCTAATCAGCCCCACCTCTATGATCAGGCCCGGAGATAGGCCCGGAGATGCTGACTGGCATAGAAACTGACCAATCAGAACCAAATCTGGGTGAAGTGTGAGGAGCCATGGCTGCCTAGGAGGCGGAGCTTTTGATGCTGACTGGCATAGAAACCGACCAATCAGAACCTAATCGGAGTGAACTGCAAAGTCAGAACCTAAGGTGGGGGCTGAGGAGGTGTTTTAAGGGCGACAGCTGTTTGGTGTGAGGTGTAGGAAAGTGGTTCAATTTTTTAATGACCGGTTTGGCAGTATAGTGCATATGGCTGGCTATCAGTCCAGAAATAGGGATTATGTATTTTTGTCTGCCAAGAGCATCTCCTCCTGATGAAAAAGGCTTTTTCCTCCCCATTTAAGCAATCCTATTCTATATAATCTATCTATACTACTAAAAGGGTAATATGCTAATTAGACCTGGTCGACCGGCCATCTTCCAGACGTCCAACTTTTTTCCAGACAAAGCCATGGTGGTGGGGGCCAAGACAGAGGCAGTTAGGGGCAATCAGGCCGGCAGGGGAGGGCAGTTAGGAGCGAGATCAGGCTGGCAGAGGAAGGCAGTTAGGGGTGATCAGGCAGGCAGGAAGAGGCAGTTAGGGGCAATCAGGCAGGCAGGCAGAGAGGTTAGAGGCAATCAGGCAGGCAGGGGGGCAAGGTAGGGGCAATCAAGCCAGCAGGCAGAGGGGTTAGGAGTGATCAGGCAGGCAGGCAGGCAAGTGGTTAGGAGCCAGTCATCCCAGATTGCGAGAAGGATGTCTGACTGCCGGTCTAGGCCCAATCCCTGTTGGACATAAACCGGCAATTGGACATACCCCGAGGGATCCCAGATTGGAGAGGGTGCAGGCCGAGCTGAGGAAACCGCCCCCCCCCCCCGTGCACGAATTTCGTGCACCGGGCCTCTAGTTTATTATAAAATATCAGTACTCAACCTGATGAAGTAAGGTATATAAGGAAGGGAGTACAGTGCAGACTCATGGTAGACATGACAGCAAGCAGGAGTGGAGGGAGGAGAAAGAAGAGAGGAGAGAGATGAGAGAGTGGAATGAATTCTCAGGTACTGCTGGTGAGAGAGGAAATTGACTTCATCACTTTGGAAAATAGTTTTGTCATTATCTAATAAAGTTTAAGGTGCATACACTCTGCAACCAAAAAATTCCACTCCTAAGTAATGACTTTACAGAAAGACATACTTACCAGTATGTGCTACAGAATATGGTCACATTAGCATTATAGTTGGTAATAGCCTCAAACTGGAAATAAAATGCCCACAAAAGAAATATAAATTGTGGTATGTTTATCCAATGGAATACTATACAGCAATGAAAATGAAGACACTACAGTTACATACAGCAATGATGACATGGATGAATATAAAAAACATAATGTTAAACAAAACAAGCTATGCCAAAAAAGTATTTATTCTGTACAATTCCATTTGTAAAGTTCAAAAATCAAGAAAAACTAAACTAATTTTTGGGGACTCATTCATAGGTGGTAAAATCATAAAGCAAAACAAAGAAGGGAGGAAAAGGATTATGGTCCATGTGATGGTTAATCTTATTCATCAACCTGGTTAGGCTATGATACCCAGACATTTGGTCAGACACAAGTCTAAAAGTTGCTATGAAGCCATTTCTTAGATGAGATTAACATTTAATTAGTAGACTTTGAGTAAAGCACATTACGCTCCATAAGGTGGGTGATCCAGTCAGTTGAAGGCCTTAAGAGAAAAATATTGAGGTCCCCAAAGGAAGAAATAATTCTGCTTCTAGACAGCCTTTAGACTCAAGCTGCAACAAGAGCTCTTCCCTGGATCTCCAACTTGCTGGCTTGTCCTGCAAATTTCTTGCCAGCCTCGACAATTGCATGAGCCAATTGCTTAAATCTCTCCCTCCCTCTCTCTCTCTCTCTCTCTCTCTCTCTCTATCTCTCTCTCTCTCTCTCTCTCTCTCCATATAGGTATGTGTATTTGTATGTCCTATTGGTTTTGTTTCTCTGGAGAACTCTAATACAATCTAGAATGGCCTTTGGGTTGCTAGAAATATTCTATTTCTTGTCCTGGTTGATAGTTATGGAGATGTTCACTCCTCAATAATTCATTAAGCTGTATATTTATGTTTTATGTACTCTGTTATATATGTACTAGAGGTCCGGTGCACAAATTCATGCATGGGTGGGGTTCAGCCAGCCTGCCCTGATGGGGGCTGATCCAGGGTTGGGCCGGCGGGAGGGGATGCGGGAAGTTGGTCACTGACCCCGCCCCCAATCAGGCCTGAACAGGGCTGGGCTGGCTGGGAGGGGGGGGGGATGTGGGAGGTCGGCCTGCCCTACCCCTGATGGGGGGAGCAATAAAGGGTAGGGCCAGCCAGGGGAGGAGCAGCCAGCAGTTGGCCAGCTGTCACCGCCCCCAATCGGGGTCTGGGGGGCCAATCAGAGGCAGGGCTGGACAGGGGAGGGGCCACAGGAGGTTGGGGGGTGCCATTCAGGGCCCTGATCAGGCTGGTTGACTGCCGCAGTGCATGGCATAGCAACTGGTCGTTCTGGTCGTTCCAGTTGTTCCGGTCATTCTGTCATTCGGGTAGCTTGACTTTTATATATATAGACTAGAGGCCCGATGCACGAAGATTTGTGCAAGAATGGGCTTTCCTTCCCCTGGCTGCCGGCACCACCTTTGCTCTGGCCAGAACCGCCTTTCCGTCTTCCCATGCTGCCCAGAGGCCCCGAGTGGCTGGGGTGGTACATGTATTTACTGAGTATCTGGCCGCTCGATGCCTGCGTACAAAAATTAACCTGCCATCTTTGTTGGGTTAATTTGCATACTCACTCCTGATTGGCTGGTGGGCGTTGGGAAGGTACGGTCAATTAGTATGTTACTCTTTTATTAGGTAGATTATATTTTATAATTTAAAAAGGATTTATGAAATATTACTTTCTAGCTGGCATTGAGAAGCTCACAAATAAACAAAAGAAATTGCATCTAGCATCAAATGACATGTCTTATAGCTAGATAATTCAGAAGTTATGATAAAATATCCAAATGTCATTTGTGTCATATCTTCTTCCAGTGATTACTGACTCCTCCTATTTTCTGAAAAACTCAGGTCTCCTTCTTGTGCACCTTGCAAAACTTTATAATACATCTTTATATCTTTCCATGTTACTTCAATTAGACTCTAAGCACC
The DNA here is from genome assembly GCF_951640355.1 of Cnephaeus nilssonii. Lineage (NCBI taxonomy): Eukaryota > Metazoa > Chordata > Mammalia > Chiroptera > Vespertilionidae > Cnephaeus > Cnephaeus nilssonii. The sequence goes on from NC_137076.1 coordinate 11,185,716, forward strand.
ATAAGAAAAAGATTTACATCTCATTTTTGCACTTTGGAGCACAGCATACAGTAGAAACTCAATAATGATTTCTTAGATGCATTCATGAACCAGTTCATTAATAAATAAATAACACTTTTCTGAATAATGGACCCCAAATATGATTTGTCACGGTTCTGAATAATAAAGGAATGGTATTTAGTCATTTTCAGTGATTTTCAACCTTTTTTATCTCATGCCACACATAGACTAATTACTAAAATTCTGCAACACACCAAAAAATATAGGTAAATTTTTTATTGAATTTACAAAAAATAATAATAATTGTAATTATCTATTCTTTTTGTTCCAAAGAATATATGCACCCCTATGTTTATTGCAGTGTTATTTACAATAGCCAAGATTTGGAAACAACCCAAGTAACCATCAGTAGATGAGTGAATTAAAAAGCTGTGGTACATTTACACAATGGAATACCATTCTACTATAAAAATTTACCCTTTGTGACAGCATGAATCGACCTGGAGAACATTATGCTAAGTGAAATAAGCCAGTCAGAGAAAGACAAGTACCATATGATTTCACTCACATGTGGAATTTAATGAACAAACTGAACTGCCAAGCAAAATAGAAACAGACTCATAGATAGAGAGCAGGCAGATAGTACTGGTGCGGGGAGGGGTTAGAGGGATTGAGCAAAAAGGAAAAAGAGAGAGAGAACTCATGGACATGGATAACCCTGTGGTGAATGCAGAGCAGGGGAGGGGACGAGGGATGTGGAAGAGGGCATTGAGGGGATAAATGGTGATGAAAAATTAAATTAAAAATAAATACATTTGCATTTTAAAAAATTAAAAATCAGGTACTTATACTTGCATGTAAGGATTTCTGGTACCATGAATTAATCAATCAGACACAACCTTATTATTTGAAGTGACCAATACGATGCAACTCTGTTATATGACCTATTCTATCAAATAAAAGAGTAATATGCAAATTGACCATACCTCTGCCACGCCCACCAGCCAATCAGGAGTGAGTATGCAAATTAACCCAACCAAGATGGCTGTGGCCACAGAGCAAGCAGGAGGCATGGGTTTTCCTGGCAATGGAGGAAGCCAAGCTTCCCACACACCCTGGCTGGCCCTGGACTCCACTCAAGGCTACAAAGTTTCAATTATAGAAGATAAATAAATCCCAACAAAAATGGCAGCAGCCACAGAGCTGGAGAGAGCAGGAGGCTTGAGTTGCCCCTGCTGATGGAGGAAGCCAAGCTTCCTGGCCTGCCTTGGCCTCCGCTCAAGGCTACAAAGTTTCAATTATAGAAGATAAATAAATCCCAACAAAAATGGCTATGGCCACGGAGCAAGCAGGAGGCTTGGGTTTCCCTGGCGATGGAGGAAGCCAAGCTTTCCGCCTGCCCTGGCCTGCCCCGGCCTTTGCTCAAGGCTACAAAGTTTCAATTATAGAAGATAAATAAATCCCAGATACCAGGGCCTCCGGTTTGGTCACTGGGGGGCATGGCGGGCCACAAACCACCACAGGCCCCTCGCCCAGGCCACCTCATACCCCAAGGGAACCCCCACCCTGATCTGGGACACCTTTTAGGGCAAACCAGCCGGCCCCCACCCATGCACCAGGCCTCTATCCTATCTAATAAAAGAGCAATATGCAAATAGACCGTCACTCCAACACACAAAATGGCTGCCCCCATGTGGACACAAGATGGCCACCACAAGATGGCCAGCAGGGGAGGGCAGTTGGGAGGGACCAGGTCTGCAAGGAAGGGAAGTTGTGGGCAATCAGGCCAGTAGGGGAGGGCAGTTGGGAGGGACCAGGCCTGCAAGGGAGGGCAGTTAGGGGTGACCAGGCTAGCAGAGGAGGGAAGTTGGGGGTGACCGGGCCTGCAGGGAAGGGCAGTAGGGGGGGACCCAGGCCTGCAAGGGAGAGCAGTTGGGGAGACCCAGGCTTGCAGGGGAGGGCAGTTAGGGGTGACCAGGCCTGCAGGGGAGGGCAGTTAGGGACAATCAGGCTGGCAGGGGAGAAGTTAGGCATCAATCAGGCTGGCAGGGGAGTTGTTAGGGGGTGATCAGGCTGGCAGGCAGAAGCGGTTACGGGCAATCAGGAAGGCAGGCAAGCAAGCAGTTGGGAGCCAGCAGTCCTGGATTGTGAGAGGGATGTCCGACTGCCCGTTTAGGCCCGATCCTACCTCGAGGGGTCCCAGATTGGAAAGGGTGCAGGCTGGGCTGAGGGACACACACCCCTGTACACTAATTTCATGCACCAGGCCTCTAGTATATTTATAGTTCAAGACAGGGCATTCACACAAGAGGGCTATTGTTGTGTTAGTTTTTGTCATTTTTTTATCTGACAATCTAAAGGAAAAGAAGTCAGTGCTCCTGACTAAATAGTCAAGTATTGCATGTTTTAAAAATTCCTGTGGCACACCAGTTGAAAGTCACAGAGCTAGAAGATAAAAAAAAAAAAAAAAAAAAAAATTATGGAGCCCAGGCATTGTGACTCTGTGGTTGAGCACTGATCTATGAACCAGGAGGTCAGTTTGATTCTCAGTCAGGGCACATGCCCGTGTTGCAGGCTTGACCCCCAGTAGGGGGCATGCAGGAAGCAGCAGATCAATGATTCTCTCTCATCATTGATGTTTCATCTCTTTCTCCCTTTCTCTCTGAAATCAATAAAAAATATTTTAAAAATAAAATAAATTATGGAAAAGATGGGTCTTATGCTGGATTCTGAAGGATGGTAGAGCATAAGTAGAAAAGTTTAAAGACATACTCTTCATAGCTTAGAGCAGGCGTCCTCAAACTACGGCCCGTGGGCCACTTGTGGTGTTTTTGCCATTTTGTTTTTTTTACTTCAAAATAAGGTATGTGCAGTGTGCATAGGAATTTGTTCATAGTTTTTTTTAAACTATAGTCCGGCCCTCCAACGGTCTGAGGGACAGTGAACTGGCCCCCTGTTTAAAAAGTTTGAGGACCCCTGGCTTAGAGAGTTTGTGAAGATGGAGGTGAGCAGGGTAGGCTTGTAGTTCAGTGGGGTTGTCTGGAGGGACAGGGCAGAACATATGAACTGAAAAGTGGAGCAAAGCAGGTCAAATAAATGAAGTCAGAAGGGGAGACTGGGCCCAATTCTGCAGAAAACAAGAACCAATAATTAGTTTCTTTTTTCTTTTTTTTTACTTTACATAAAGACCCCACTTTCCGACAGGGGTACCAGCAAACTCCAATTCTCCACGTGATGAGACTCTTCATCACTAACAGACCTAATTTCTGGGTTAACGCAGTTCAAAAACTGCTCAGAGTACTGACACATTCAGATTTCCTCTTTTGCTTTAGTTTTCAGCCAGGAAGAAATGTAATTGTTACCAAGTCCTCAACATAGTACTTTAAGACATAGGAATGAGCCTCTGAGGGTAATGGCCTTTGATTTCCAGCATGGAAGCATGGGGCCTAAGTTCTTGTACTGAATCATTGGACATAGGATACAAAAGGTTAAGACCCTAAAATTGGTGAGATTGAGTTTTGTCCACAGAGCTGAGTAATATTTTTTTAATGATTTAAATGACATTTTGACATTAAGTAGATTTAACCAGTTTCAAATTAGACTTTCACTTTTGGTGCTCTGAGTTGACGCATTTAGTGTCTCAAAAAGTTAACCGTCATGATAATGCCTATAACACCATAGACAGATCGCCAACATTTGGGGAATTAATTGGCCCATAATTTCAGTCATCTCTGTGCTTTTCTGTTTGCTATTTTCTTTAGATATACATGGACTCCTACTGCAGCTTTTTTTACTCTATAGCTTTTATTTCTTTTAGTTTATTACATTTATAAAAGAAAGATAAAGCACACCTCCATAATTGAATCCTATGTTAACAAAAAACAAAAAGTGGAATTTAAAAAAAGCAGAGATAATGGGAGATGGGAAAATGTCTGGACAAATGGTTTAAATTGAGGGCAATTTTCCAGCTTGATTTATGCTGCTCTTAATTGCCAATTCCCAGGAGCCTCGTCTGCTGATTCTTTAATAGGAGAGGGGATGATAGCTGCCTGGACTCAGAGTAAACCTGAAATGATGGATGGCCTGGGCATTCAACAATCAGGCTCTGCTGGTGTGAAGGAAAGTTTCCCTGCCTGGGCTGAAAGCTTAGTTCAGTTGGTTTGTAATTTTCATAAAAGCCAGAGCCCACGCTCAGTATGCATTTAAATGCCACGGTGCCACTTCACCTATTTTAAAGGATGTGATGTGCTGTAAATTCTTTGTCCCGGAATTCACAGAGAACATGTCATACCTCCATGCCAAGCAGGGGTGAAACACCTTTGGAAATCATTATTCAGCTGAAAGATGTTTTAATAGCATGTGTTGTTCCCTTATATAAAAATAAAATTTCTTTTGTAAACAAAATTATAATATGCAAAAATACATCACCTCTTGTCCTATGACATGGAGATAACCACTGTTAAGTTGTTTGCCTGTATTCTTCCAACACATTATATGTGAAGGTGTGTTATGGACTGAATGCTTGTGTCTCCCTCAAATTCATACATTAAAGTCTTAATTGCCACCCTGGCTGGTTTGACTCAGTGGTCAGAATGTTGGCCCGCAGACTGAAGGGTCCCAGTTTGGATTCTGGTCAAGGGCATGTACCTGGGTTGCAGGTTTGATCTCAGGTCAGGGCGCCTGCAGGAGGCAACCAATCAATGTGCCTCACTCACATCGATGTTTCTCTCTCTCTCTGTCTCCCCCTCCCTTCCACGCTCCCTAAAGAAATCAATGGAAAAATATCCTCAGATGAGGATTTAAAAGAAAAGAGAAAAAAGCCTTAATTGGCAAGCTAATGGTTTTAAGAGGTGGGGCCTTTGGGAGGTATTTAAGGTTAGATGAGTTCATGAGGATGGAGTCCCAGAATGGGATTAGTGTCCTGATAAGAAGAGGAAGAGACTAGAGCTCTCTTTCATTCTCTCCATGCACACAAAGCAGTGTTCATGTGAGGATACAGGTGGAGGGCAGCTGACTGCAAACCAGGAACAGGTCTCACCAGGAACCAATTCAACTGGCACCTTAATCTTGGACTCCCAACCTTCAAAACTGTGAGAGACAAATTTCTCTTGTTTAAGCTGTCCAGTCTTTGGTATTTTCTTATAGTAGCCTGAACAGACTAAGACAGGTATATTTTCTTAATGTGAACCAATGGTGTTTCATCTCTCTCGCTCCCATCTTTCTTTTTTATTTTGCCCAGGTGAAACTAAATATAAAGAGATAAAGATTTGTCTGATAGATGCTCCTCTCTTTTAATGTGGTTAAAAACAGGAGCTCCAATCTGTTTATGGTCAAATCTACCATTTATTAGCTGGGACATTAAGCAAGCTACTTCTTTGTGCCTCAGTTGCCTCAACTAAGATAGGATGTGTACAGTACCTACTTCAAAGTGCTCTTGTAGGAATTAAATTAGTAAAAAATATATATACATATAGTATTTAGAATAATAATTGTTATATGGTAATCACTGTGTAAGATTTGGCTGCTGCTATTATTTCTATTTCTACCATGGACTTCTCAGATGGGGCACCAACAGCATGGAGCTGAAACTTGAGGAAGCAGTCAGAAAGACACAGAGAAACATGGGAGAGAGAAGAGGAAGCAAAACCTGAGAGAGAAGGGTATTCCAAGCCACCTACCTCCATAGGCACTAAAAAGCAATGTAAAAGAAAAATGGTTCTAAGTCTAGCCTGGGACAGAGCCTTATGTATGATGTAATTCACAACTCATTCTGAAAAAAATTAGTATTTCTGATCAAACGCTTGAGCAATTTTCTGATAAACTTTAATGGGATTAAGACTTGATGTAGGAACCCATGCTGTGTTGTCAGATGAGTCGCAGTCACACATTCCTGGGTGCAGAATAAAGTCTCGGGTCATCTCTGTGTAAGCATTAGCAGTATGCTTTTGCTCTCTCAGATGTGTGCCAGTGGGACAATAAACTCATTGAACAAGAATTCCTTTTTTATTAATATAGTATAACCTTTTTATATACAGTTTAACAATGATTACCTAACTATTCTTTTTTTCTTTAAATATGTCTTCCAAATGTGAATCTTTACAATATATTACTTTTTTTCCAACATATGTTTTTATTTATTTCAGAAAGAGGGAGAGGGAGACAGATAAAAACATCAATGATGAGAATCATTAATCAGCTGCCTCCTGCATGTCCCTCACTGGGGATTAGCGCACATCCTGGGCATGTGCCCTGATAGGAAATCCAATGGTGTTGGGAGCAAGCAGATGGAACCTCCAGCTAAATCCCACTTGGTCATGGTGCATGATCTTTTTAATGTATTGCTGGATTTAGTTTGGTTATATTTGTTGAGGATTTTAGTATCTCTATTCATCGGGAATAGTGATTAGAGTGTTGGCCCATGCACATCAGAGTCAGGGGTTTGAGGCCAAGTACCTGGGTTGCAAGTTGGGTCTCCAGCCCTGGTGGGGTCGCGTGTGGGAGGCAACCAATTGATGTGTCTCTCTCACATTGATGGTACTCTTCTTTGTCTATCTATCACTCTCTTCTTTCCACTCTCTCTGAAAAGCAATGGGGAAAATATCCTCGGGTAAGGATTAATAAAACTTCTCAGCAAAGTGGGAATAGAGGGATCAGACCTCAACATAATAAAGGCCATATATGATAGACCTACAGGTATCATACTTGTAGGGCAAAAACTATAAGCATTTCCCTTAAGAACAGGAACAAGACAGGGATGCCCACTTTTACCACTCTTATTCAACATAGTACTGGAAGTCCTAGCCATAGTGATCAGACAATAAAAAATAAAAGGCATCAAAATTAGAAAGGAGGAAGTAAAACTTGCTCCAGGTGACATGATATTGTACATAGAAAACCCTAAAGACTCCACCAGGAAACTACTAGACTTAATAAATAAATTAGGCAAAGTAGCAGAATTCAAAATTAACATCCAGAAATTAAGGACACTTTCATATACCAATAATGAACTCTCAGAAAGAGAAACTAAAAAACAATCCCATTTACCATTGCAACAACAAACAGACAAATAAAGTATAGTACCTAGGAATAAACTTAACCAAGGAGGTATAAAACCTGTACTCAGAAATCTATAAAACATTGAAAAAAGAAATTTAAAAAAATTGGGGAAGATACAAATAAGCAGAAGCATATACTATGTTAATGGATAAGAATAATTGACATCATTAAAATGTCAATCTAACCAAAGAAATCTATAGGTTCAATGCAATTTCTATTAAAATACCAATGGCATATTTCATAGATCTAAAACAAATATTCTAAAAATTTATATGGAACCAAAAAGACCGTGAGTAGTCTCAGTAATCTTAAGAAAGAAGAACAAAGTTGGACTAATCACAATACTAGATTTCAAACTATACCACAAAGCCATTGTAATCAAAACAGCCTGGTACTGGCACAAGAACAGGCATATAGATCAATGGAATAAGACAGAATCCCCATAAACCAATCCATGCCATTCTGGTCAATTAATAGTTAACAAGGAAGCAAGGGCCTACAACGGAGTATAAACAGTCTCTTCAATAAATGGTGTTGGGAAATTAGATAGGTACATGCAAAAGATATGCAACTAGACCACCAACTTATACCATACACAAGAATAAACTCAAAATGGATAAAATATTTAAATGTAAGTCATAAAACAATAAAAATCTTAGAAGAAAACATAGGCAGTAAAATCTCAGACATCTCATGTGGCAATATTTTTGCCAATATGTCTCTAAGACTAAGGGAAACAAAGGGGAAAATAAACAAATGCAACTACATCAAACTAAAAGCACAGCAAAAGAAACCATCAACAAAGCAAAAAGGGAACCCACTGTATGGAAGAACATATTTGCTAAGGATTCATCTGATAAGAAGTTAATCTCCAAAATGTATCAAGAAGCTATACAACACAACACCAGAAAGATAAATAATCCAACTTAAAAAATGGGCAAAGGACCTGAATAGACAATTCTCCAAAGAGAACATACTGATGGCCAATAGACATGAAAAAAATGTTCAAAGCCACTAATCATGAGGAAGATGCTAAATTAAAACTACAAGGAGGTATCACCTCACATCTGCCAGAATGGCTACTATCAGTAAACCAACACACAAGTGCTAGTGAGGATGTGGAGAAAAAGAAACCCTAGTGCACTGTTGGTGGGAATGCAGACTGGTGCAACTACTGTGGAAACAGTATGGAGTTTCCTCAAAAAATTAAAACTGAAACTGCCTTTTGATCCAGTAATCCCACTTCTAGGAATATAGCCTAAGAATCCCAAAACACCCATCAGAAAGAATACATGCACCCCATGTCCATAGCAGCATCATGTATAATAACCAAGATCTGGAAACAGTCCAAGTGCCCATCAGTAGATGGATAAAAAAGCTGTGGTACCTTTACACAATGGAATACTATGCTGCTGTAAAAAAGAAGCAACTCTTATCCTTTGCCAACAGCATGGATGGACCTGGAGATCATGCTAAGCGAAATAAACCAGTCAGATAAAGATAAATACCATATGATCTCACTGATATATAGAATCTAATGAACAAAATAAACTGATGAACAAATAGAACCAGTGGCATGGATACATGGAGCAGACTGACAAATGTCATGGCACTTCAGCTATAACCATAGCCACCAAGGAGAAAAACTTCCAAACATTGACTACTCAGATCTAACTTAAGTGTGAGGAATCTGTTCTGGGACCTGGTGTGAATGTGCTTTTTATGAGCAAGGCAAAGTCTCATGTCTGATGGAAGGGAGTAATTCATTCTCATGCTCTAACCAACCCCTGACTGTGTAAGTACTCACAGTTGTTCTTAATTTCTAGAACTGGAATTTAAGTTCTATTTGTAAGCTCTAGAGATCTACAGGAGTAAACAATCCAATACTAGTTGTTTGATCTTTAAATACAAAAACAATAGTAGTTAAACTAATTCATTGCACTTAAAAGCTGGCCATGATGAGCATTCAGAGAAGCTTCTAAATAATTTCATATTTTCAAAGACTAGAATCAAAACTCTGAGAAATTAGACAGGTACGTGGAGGGTCACGGGTTCCATTCCAGTCAAGGGCACATATTTAGGGCGAGCTGGAGGCAACCAATAGACATGTCTCTCTCACATCAATGTTTCTCTCTGTGTGTGTCTCTCCCCTTCCCTTCCATTCTCTCTAAAAATCAATGGAAAAATATCCTCAGGTGAGGATTAACAAAAACATAAACAAAACTCTGAGACTTGTGCGAACCTTCCTGAAATGTCAAGGAATCCACTCCAACTCCTTGTATTATTACACCCTGCCATGAAATAAGTTACAAGACTATGAATATTCTAACGGGGAAAATGAAAATTAAGCCCACTGCAGTATTGAAAATGTCTTCTTGAGACTGCATTCAATCCAGACCAACATTCTCTGTGTTTCCTGTAGACACACCTATACTAATTATATAATTTACTAGAGGCCCGGTGCATGAAATTCGTGCACGTGGGTAGGGGGTGTACCTCAGCCCAGCCTACACCCTCTCCAATCTGGGATCCCTCTCTAGGATAAGGCCTAAACAGGCAGTTGGACATCCCTCTCACAATCCAGGATTACTGGCTCCCAACTGCTTGCCTGCCTGCCTTAATGATTGCCCCTAACTGCTTCTGCCTGCCCGCCTGATCACCCCCTAGCCACTCCCCTGCCAGCCTGATTGATGCCTAACTGCTCCCCTGCCAGCGTGTTTGCCCCTAACTACTCTCCCCTGCAGGCCTGGTCACCCCTAACTGCCCTCCCCTGCAGGCCTGGTCCCCTGCAACTGCTCTCCCCTGCAGGCCTGGGTCCCCCCCAACTGCCCTTCCTTGCAGGCCCAGTCGCCCCCAACTTCCCTCCTCTGCCAGCCTAGTCACCCCTAACTGCCCTCCCCTGCAGACTTGGTCCCCTGCAACTGCTCTCCCCTGCTGGCCTGATTGCCCACAACTGCCCTCCCTTACAGACCTGGTCCCTCCCAACTGCCCTCTCCTGCTGGCCATCTTGTGGTGGCCATCTTGTGTCCACATGGGGGCAATCATCTTTGACCACATGGGGGCAGCCATCTTGTGTGTTGGAGTGATGGTCAATTTGCATATTATTCTTTTATTAGAAAGGATTGGTGATATGGAGTTAGCTTACTGTGTAACTGCATTTTCTTAATTGTATCCCTTTCTGACAGATGCTTAGAAACTTTGCTTTAATTGTCTAGGGTATGAATTAAGCACTTGAGTTATATGACTTGGTTCTCCCTGAATCTCCAAGAAACTGAGGTGATATAATCACTAAAGTTTTGATTCTTATAAATAAACTGAGGTTGGCTATAGGAGCTCCAAGATTTCCAAAATATGAGCATTAATGCAATAGCATTGTCTCAGTTCTCCTTGATTGCAAAGAATTCTTACCTTTACCCACAGCAACTCCACTCACTACTAACAAACTGGTAGCAATGCTCTGTGCTATGAGCTTATAGCAAGGGCAAACATGGATTTCATTAGAGCTTTAACAAGTGTAGACAGAAATATGCAAACATTGCTGTCAGTTTCTAAGGACTGAAAGTCTTAACACTGTTTCCCCTTAAACTTCAAGGGATCTGCTCTAGTTGATTTCTGTCATTTTGGTCGTCATGAGCAAAGGGGCATGTTTTGCTTTTATTTTTAGCCTCATAGCAGGTGCGAGGAAGACACTAACAGCCCTGGATGGCCAGCACTCAGAAAGGTGTGCAATACATTGTTTGGAGCCAGCTTCAAAGCTCTGCAGCATCTTCCCAGTTTTGAAAAACACACCAAGTTGCTTTCAGTCTTCCTTTAAAAAACTGTTTTCAAACAAAGACATTGGCATATTTCTTTGCCCAAGGGTCCTAACTATGGTGACCCTTGAAGGATGCCTCTAGATGTGGCTGTCACTCTCCAGGTAGAGAGCACAGGTGGGAGAGGTTGCTCACACAGTTCTCAGGAAAGCACCAAGGAATTGCCTCTAGCTGCTTCCTGGAAGGCTGTTTCCCTGGAAATAGAATTAGAAAGGCAAACATGCTTGGGACAGAAAATGAAAGTATTGGCATGCTTCCTGATTAGTGGTCAGCCTAACCAACATCAACTAAGACACTGCAGTATCATTATCGCAGCCAAGGGATAGATTTTAAGCTCAGTGATTTCTCTTGTCCAAGTAGCCTCAAAGTTTCCATGAGTTCCTACTAGCTCCCACTATGGACAAACAAAATTACTGGTCTTCATAATAAATATCCCATATAATAAAAGGCTAATATGCAAATTGTCCCCTCGGGAGTTTGACTGACCAGGAGTTCAACCGCTCGCTATGACATGCGCAGACCACCAGGGGGCGAGGCGGAATGAAGGAAGGCCCCAATCAGCCCTGATCACCAGCCAGGCCTAGGGACCCTACCTGTGCACAAATTTTGTGCACCGGGCTTCTAGTCGACACTAATAAAAGAGAAATATGCAAATTGACCATACCTTTGTGCCGTCCACCAACCAATCAGGAGTGAGCATGCAAATTAACCCAACAAAGATGGTGGGTTAATTTGCATACACAGGCGCCCAGCGGCCAGGGGCGGGGTGGGGCGGGACACTTGCATCATTGCCAAGGCGATGACGCAGGTGTTCTGCCCCACCCCAGCCGCTCCAGGACTCTGGGCAGTGTGGGAAGACGGAAAGGCGGCTCCGGGCCAGAGCTGAAAGGTGGCTCTGGCCAGAGCGAAGGCAGTGCCAGCAGCCAGGGGAAGGAAGGCCCATTTTTGCATGAATCTTTGTGCATCGGGCCTCTAATAACTGATATAATATGGTATTTGTCTGTCTGTGTCTGGCTTATTTCACTTAGCCTAATATCCTCAAGAAACAAACTCATAGATATAAAGAAAAAACTGAAAGATGCCAGAGGGAAGAGGTGTTGGGGGATGGGGTAAAAAAGTATGATGGAATTAAGAAGTACTAATTGGTAGTTATGAAACAGGCATGGGGGTGTAAAGTACAGCATAGGGAATATGGTCAGTAATATTGTAATAACTATCTATGGTGCCAACTGGGCTCTTGAATTATCGGAGGGAACACTTTGTAACCTATATGGATGTTTATCTGCTGTGCTGTGTAACTGAAACTAATATCAAAAACGTGTTACATGCAAACTGTAATTGAAAAAAAATTTTTTAAATAACCAACTTAAAATAATAGGTATCTCAAAAAGGCATATTTGCAGTGGCAAAGTCCGCTTCCCTCAGTCTCAGAGGGTTATAAAGATAGGAATGTTGGGGTGGATTTATCATACACAACTTGCCACACCTATTCACAGCCCTTCAACATTCCCCAAGGGCTCAGGGATACTTCCTCACTAAGGTGTTGAGAATGCACGGTAGTAAGCAAAGCGCTGACACCCTCACAAACCTCTCCGGTGGCTGTTTCCTGAACGCCAGTGTGACAGTGGAGGATGCCTCTCCTGAGGTGGGCTCCTTGATTTCAGGGGAATGATGGGATCTCAGAGTAGAGAGGTGAATGGCAGCACTTCACTGTCAGAGACAAAATGGGCATCGTTAGAGTCATACAGTAATCGGGATCTTTTGATCTGCATGGGTCTTTGATCCAGTGTGGCCCATCCTATATAATAAAAAGCTAATATGCAAATAGACCGAACAGCAGAACAACTGGAACAACCGAACAATTGAACAACCAGTCGCTATGATGTGCGCTGACCACCAGTGGGCGTTGGCCACAGTGGGATGGTGGAGCAGGTGAGCGGGGGTGCCAGACCAAGGCAGGGCGCCAGTCACTATCATCGGGGCAAGCCTCTGGTGGTTACTGAACATTCTTTGCTCCCATGCGCCACGGTCCCGCCCAGCACTCGCACCTGCTGCCAGTGCCCGGTGCCGGTCCCGATCACTCAGTGCCATCAGCAGGTGCAAGCGGTGGCTGCCGGCCCCAATCGCCCCTGAGGGCTTCTCCGCCTCCCCCTGCTCCTGAGGGGTGATCAGGGCAGCAGCCGCCGCTCTCACCCGTTAACAGCGCCGGCCCTGCTCGCACCTGCTGCTGGCGTGGACCCAATTGCTCCACGCCATCAGTGGGTGTGAGCGGGGCTGGGGCCATCAGCGCGTGGGAGCAGAGGTGGCAGGAGTAGGGCTGCTGGCAGACAGGGGACCAGGGGTGTGGCGGGAGGGGCCAGGCGGGGCACAAAGGATGGACCGAGACCTGCCCCTGTGCCTACTGCAGCCTCGAAGCCCACAGTTCCTTTCAAGGTGCACGAATTCGTGCACTGGGCCCCTAGTTAATCATAATGTTCCTTGGAATGGAGTTGATGAGCAACCTACTAACATATGTCTTGGTTTATGTAAAAGGGAAAACTCTGATTCTGTGGGACAAAAATCTGACTTGGGTCGCTACAGTAGAAAAACTTAACTCCAGTTTCTACGCTCAATCTATTTCACAAACCTTCAATTGAAGAGGAGACTAGGTCACTTAAGGAAACACCTTGCAACACTGTCACAAGTATATACTCCTCCCAGCCAGCTCCCAGAGGACATGTGACCCTAATAAATGGTGACTGTGCACTGGGAGAGGAAACTGCCCAGACCCTTTTGGGGGGATTATAAACCTTAGCCCAGAACTGATGCTTATTCCTAAGGACCTAAGACATCTATGCGTCCACTGATCAAAGTGAGGGTTATAATAGTGAGCTGACCAGGGGAGTTTTAGCTCAAGTGTGGGCCCAGTAGGTCCAAGGACCATCCTATAGACATGTCTCCATTGCCTGAATGCATAATTAGAGCAGCTACACTTGACAAACTGAATGTGTAATTGAACAAGCCCCCCACTGTCTCTCTGACCCATCAGGTGAGCGCTACTATAGTAGAAGGAAAGCAGAGTCCCTGAAGCATCCCCTCTCTGCTGTACTACATCCTGAGAGGAATGTGCAGAAATCAGTGCCGCTGCCAGGCCTGGAGGAAGAAGAGGCGATACTTACCATTTTTCTCATTTAACAGATCTGTGTGGCCTCCAGGAGGTAGATGGATCTCAGAGATGTTGATTACCATAAACTCAAACAGGTGCTGGCTTCTCCAGATGTGAGAACTTTCCTGGAGCAAACTGGAACAGCTCACTGCATTTTGTATGCAGTGCTTGATGTGGCGGATGCTCTGTTTTCTCTACAGAGGTTTCCAGGGACCACGAGAGACCATCTGCTTTAATTGGCAGGGCCAACAAGTACATCTTCAAATTTTGCCAGAGGGTAGAAATATTAATGGTCTTGACATCCCACAAAAATCACACTGGTCT